>NC_053039.3:429743707-430993707 GCF_002575655.3 Aegilops tauschii subsp. strangulata
TTTGCATCTTTATTTCTCTTTATCATAAAAATACCAAAAATCTTATCTTATCATATCTATCAGATCTCACTCTCGTAAGTGAGGGTGAAGGGATTGACAACCCCTTTATCGCGTTGGTTGCGAGGTTCTTATTTGTTTGTGTAGGTGCGTGGGACTCGAGCGTGGTCTCCTACTGGATTGATACCTTGGTTCTCAAAAACTGAGGGAAATACCTTATGCTACTTTACTGCATCACCCTTTCCTCTTCAAGGGAAAACCAACACAGTGCTCAAGAGGTAGCAACAGGCCACGACATACTGCATCCAGGACGGTGAGTTATACAGGAAGCGGCCCGATGACGTTTCCCTGTGTTGCATCTCCAGGGAGCAGGGGAAAGAGCTGCTGGCCGACATACACGGCGGAGACTGCGGGCACCACTCGTCGTCGCGGACCCTCGTCGGCAAGGTGTTCCGCAGCGGATTCTATTGGCCTGCAGCACTCAACGACGCGACTAAGCTGGTGAAGTCCTATGAAGCCTGTCAGTTCCACACCAAGCAGATCCATCAGCCGGCTCAGGGCCTCCAGACCATCCCGCTCTCGTGGCCATTCACGGTCTGGGGGCTGGATATCTTTGGCCCGTTCCCGCGAGCGCCTGGGGGCTACCGCTACCTCTACGTCGCCATCGACAAGTTCACCAAGTGGGCGGAGGTGGAAGCCGTCCGCACCATGCCGCCGGCTCTGCGGTCAAGTTCATCAAAGGTCTCGTGAGCCGGTTTGTGGTCCCCAACCGCATCATCACCGATAACGGCTCGCAGTTCACTAGCGATCTCTTAAAGACATATTGTGCTAACCTTGGAACGCAGATCTGCTACGCTTCGGTGGCGCACCCTTGGAGCAATGGTCAGGCCGAACGCGCCAATGTGGAGGTTCTGAGAGGCCTCAAGACCAGGACCATCAAGAAGAAGCTCGAGGCTTGCGGCAGGGGCTAGCACGACGAGCTCCAGTCCGTGCTGTGGTCCATCCGCACCACCGCCACCAAGCCAACGGGCGAGACCCCATTCTTCCTCGTCTACGGAGCAGAAGCGGTTCTCCCTCACGAGGTCAAGCATCGCTCCGCGTGGGTCCTGGCGTTTGATGAGGAGCAGCAGGACGCCATGCGGGGGATGGACCTCGTGCTGGGGGAGGAACGCCGCCGTGAAGCCACGCTACGGGCGGCAAGGTATCAGCAGGTGCTGCGACGGTACCACTGTCGCAGCGTCCGCTCCAGGACGCTCGAGGTGGGTTACCTCGTCCTGAGGCGGGTGCTCTCCAGGGAAGGGCTGCATAAGCTCTCACCCATGTGGGAGGGCCCGTTTAGGGTCGCTCACGTCTCCAGGCCTGGCGCCGCGCGCCTGGAGATGCAGGACGGGGTACCCATCCAGAACGCCTGGAACATCCAGCACCTCCGGAAGTTCTACCCATGAAGAAAGGCCCAGCGCCTGTGAAGAAGGCCCTGTGCCTGTGAAGGTCTCTGCTCGTGACACTCTCACGTAATAATGAGTGGGGCTGTACACGCCCCAGAGTCTCAGGAGTGCCGCCCTCAGGCCTCGGGGGCTCCCTTCCACGTCCTAGTGGTAGCACTTAGCTCCGCGCTAGTGAGAAGACAAGAAGACTAGACTAGGTGCCGGACGCGGCTTTTCATTTGCTTTCCGTAGCTGGCTTGCTCCTTTTTAATCAAAATTTGCTTTCTGGTGTTCCTTGCCGGTCTTGTTCCGTCGCCTTTCGCCCCCTTTTCTGCCTTCGTTTCTCTGTTTGACCTGTCCTCTCTCTCGCGTCCCTCGTGAGGGGGCTCGATAGGCACCCTCGGGCCCTCGTGAGCACCTTGTCTGTTTTTCGCGAGGCACCCTCGTTTGAGCCGCAAGCTGGCGCACCCCTCTCAGTCCGTGCCCCCCGGGTACCACGATGCGAAGCGCTGGGCAATGGCTAGCGGCGCCTGCGACCAGGGCTCAAGATCTCCTAACAAAATTTTTTTGCAGTTCCTAGACGTCTCGCCAGGTACTGAGAAATGCGCGCCTCGTGAGGCGGAAACTACTTCAAGCACGTCAAGCTAAGTTATTCCTACGTGCCTATATAAAACATTGATATTGTGACATGACACATGAACAATAAACACAGCATAACAACTTGGAAACCATATTTTGTTGCACGCCCCCGGGGGGGCCCATACTTGTCTCTCTCTCAATGCAGGAAGGAAAGGAAGAACGAAACAAAAGCGGCGCGTGCCTTGCAGCAATTCACGAGGATGGATCCATGGCACTCTCCTGGGCTCAGCTAGACCCCTCCTCGCGCTTCACCGGGGCGCGACGGTGAGACGACCCGCTGCCGCCCTCGAAGCAGGCGTGGTGGCTGGTCATAGCCGCCGCTTGTGGAGCTGTCGCTAGAGGAAGAGCCGCCGTAGCTTGACGAGCTGCGGTCGGCACCGAGGGCGGGTCCACCTTCGTCCTCATCACGATCGTCGCCAAGGCCGAGCATCTCGTCGCCGTCGTTGTCCTCAGGGAAGCACCCGACGCGGCGGCCATCTTCCCCAAACACCCTCACGTACAGGGTCGCGTTGCCGTCATACTTGAAGTGGAGGGTGCACCGCCTGCCCAGGCCGCGCACGCGGGCAAACATCTGCTAGTCGCGGGCCAGGGCAGCGTTGCACGCGACGGAGGCCTCGACTGCGACCCAGGAAGCTTTGCTGCAGCAGCCGTCTGCCTGCAGCCAGAGCCTGCCTGGACCTGTGGCCGGCAACTCGTCGGCGAAGAAGCGCGGGAGCTGAAGCCAGTTGCCGGCCGGGTTCTCCGACCACACCACGAACTCCGGCAGCACCTCCGCCGAGTGGAAGCGCGGACGGGGAGGCCGCGCGATAATGGCGCACTTCCCTTCATCGACGGGGCTGCCTCGACATGGGCGACTCCCACCACGCGAAGCGGCACCGCCGCGGCCGCGGGGAGCCGCGGTGGGGGTCGCGGTGTGCATGCGGGGACGGCCGCATCCATGCTTGGGCGCCGGAGAGCCGGGACCCTCCTAGCGAGCCTTCACCTTCCCCGCGGCCGAAAATCTCTTCGCAGGCGCCATGGGTATCGCTACTAGCAATGGAGCAAGGGAGAGGAAGCGAGCGGAGCAGGAAGAGAAGGGCGACGGGGGCTCCGCCTCCCTCCTCATTTATAGCCCAAGGGAAGCCAACCGTCGACCTCCACAATCGCAGGTAATGATAACCCTTTTTGCATGGAGCAGGGACTCGTCAAGTCGGGCAGTTGCCGAGGCAGCATGGGGGAGTAGAGATGCCCCCATCCAATCAATCACCACGCGTCAACCAAGGCCGTAGGCTGTTGGGGCCCGCAGCGCTCCGCACTTGCCCTTTGGCTTCGCCTCGAAGCCATGTCCGAGCGCGCCTTGGGCCCGGGGGCTACTGTCGGCGTTCTGGGAACGGGGGTCCATAGACTTGCCTGCATGTGGCCCACGGCGTGGCTCCACAAGCAGGCCCGTACGGCCCATCTTCACCAGCAAACGCTCAAGACCCTCGCGAGGGGCCAAGCCTCGCGAGGCGGACGACACAAGACCTCCTCAGGGGCGGCCTCACCAGGCTGGCTCCCGAGGGGCGGAGAGATCAAGGCGGGAAGAACCTTGCGAGGTTTCCATGACGCAACCATGACGACCAAGACCAGGCGGGCGCCAGCACGCACAGTGTCCTCGTTTCCTCTTTTGTGCTAAGGAGGCAAGCGCAGGCGATGAGTACCAAGGCATCAGGAAAAGGTTTCCATATCAGTGCAACGAGACCAAGACCAACCGGATGGCAAAACAGAGGTCACCGTGGAGCCCAAGACAGCGTCACCACCAGAGCCTTTGGCAGGCGAAGACCACCTTTAGTTAGGATAGCTTGTACTAGCTGTCCCCCTTCGAATTGGCCGTTGTGGCATCCCTTCCCGCTCAATATTTGGGAAGAGGACCAAGGCCTCTATAAATAGGACTAGCCACCACAGTAGGAGGCAACTAATTCTAGATCATCCTCACCCACACAAGTTCATCGAGCACAAGAACACCTCACTTCAGGAAGTTGTTCTTCCCTTGTACTGTCCTCAGCCCAAGAGGCAATCCACCACCACCACACTGGAGTAGGGTATTACACCACATCGGTGGCCCGAACCAGTATAAACCTCGTGTCTCTTGTGTTGCGGGTTCGTCAAGCTAAGCTTTGAGATCACGGTGAGGCTGAGGGCATGATTAGGTAGGGGGAGATCTTCGTGCGCACCCCAGTGTTCGAAGCTCAAGGGTTTTGCCGGAACCCGAAATCCGACAAATTTGTACAAAGTTAAATATTTCTTGTAAGGCAGCTTGTTTCTTATGAGCAAGGAAATATTTTTCAGAGAAGTAATATATCATATCCTGGGAGTACGCACACAACCAGGAGCAAGAGTATTGTACCAAGCTTTAGCATCACCCTTTAAAGAGAACAAATATAATTTGAGAATATAGTAATAGAGAATTTTCTCATCATGAGCAAAAAGGGTGGCTATGTCATTCAACTTAGTAAGATGTACCACAATATTTTTAGTTTCATAACCATGGAAAGGATCAGATTCAACCAAAGTAATTAACCCTGGGTCGACAGAGAATTCATAATCCTTATCATCAACAAAGATAGGTGAAGTAGCAAACTTAGGATCACACTTCATTCTAGCATTCAAAGATTTTTCTTTATACTTGCATAATAATTTCTCTAGATCATATCTATCCTTACAAGCAAGAATATCTCTAGTTGCCTCCTCACCTATAACATAACCTTCCGGTACCTATGGCAATTCATATCTAGGAGGGCTAGTTCTAATAGGTGTTTCAAGATTTTCAGTTTCAAGCTCATCATCAGTTTCAACAATATCAAGCTGTCTTACTCTAGCAATTTGTTCATCAAGAAATTCACCTAGTGGCACATTATCATCAAGCAAGGTACTAGCATCATTACAAACATCATTCATAGCAGAAGTAGCATCATCAATAACTTGCGACATATCAGGATTAATAGCATGTGGTGGTGTTACAAGTTTACTTATAACAGAAGGTGAATCTAAAGCCGAGATGGATGGCAGTTCCTTACCTCCCCTCCTCTTAGAGGGAAAAATCTTGGTCTTGGCATCCTTCAGATTCTTCATAGCGGCAATTTGATAATAATCCCAAGTGACTCAACAAATATAGCTATGCTCCCCGGCAACGGCGCCAGAAAAAGGTCTTGATAACCCACAAGTATAGGGGATCGCAATAGTTTTCGAGGTCACTGAGATACAGACCAGCGTGGAGAAGCTCCAAGAAGAAGTTGAGGACAGGGAGGATAGACCAACTATAGATACTTTCCAGAGAGTGCCAAGGGCACAAAGGTCATCATCAGTGCCAGTTGTCAGAGACTCCAGGACTACTATTTCAGCACTTGCAGCAACTACCACGATTGTAACTCCAGCGTCAACCACTCCAACCCCACAGACTTCCTCAAATGCTTTTGCAGATGGACGCCTCTCCACACCATATACGCACACCAGAGTGATAACCCACAAGTACAGGGGGTCGCAACAGTTTTCGAGGGTAGAGTATTCAACCCAACTTTATAGATTCGACACAAGGGGAGCCAAAGAATATTTGAAAGTATTAGCTGCTGAGTTGTCAATTCAACCACACCTGCAGATTAATTATCTGCAGCAAAGTGATCAGTAGCAAAGTAGTCTGATAGTTTTGATAGTAATAGCAACAGTAGTAGTAACAGTAATAGTGATAGCAGTGATTTTGTAGCAAGTGCAACAGTAACAGCAGCAGTAGTAACTCAGCAAGATCAAATATGTAGGAAAATCGTAGGCATTGGATTGTCGATTTGTTGGATGATATTCATCATGTGACAGTTATAACCTAGGGCGATACGGCACTAGCTCCAGTTCATTAATATAATGCAGGCATGTATTCCGTAAATAGTCATACGTGCTTATGGAAAGAACTTGCATGACATCCTTTGTCGTACCCTCCCGTGGCAGCGGGGTCCTGTTGGAAACTAAGGAATATTAAGGCCGCCTTTTAATAGAGAACCAGAACAAAGCATTAACACACGGTGAATACATGAACTCCACAAACTACGGTCATCACCGGGAAGTGTCCCGACTATTATCACTCCGGGGTTGCCGGATCATAACACGTAGTAGGTGACTATAACTTGCAATATCGGATCTAGAACATAGATATAATGGTGATAACATAAGAGGTTTAGATCTGAAAGCATGGCACCCAGACCCAAAGTGACAAGCATTAAGCATGGCAAAGTCATAGTAACATCAATCTCAGAACATGATGGATACTAGGGATCAAGCCCTAACAAAACTAACTCGATTACATGATGAATCTCATCCAACTCCTCACCGACTAGTGAGCCTACGAAGGAATTACTCACTCGCGGTGGGGAGCATCATGGAATTGGCGATGAAGAAGGGTTGGCGATGAAGAAGGGTTGGTGATGATGAAGATCGAAGATCCCCCTCTCTGGAGCCCCAAACGGACTCCAGATCTGGCCTCCCGATGAAGAATAGGAGACGGTGGCGGCTCCGTCTCATGGAGCGCGATAATTCTTTCTCCTTGATTTTTTCTAGAAAAATGTGATTTTATAGCGTCGGTTTTAGGGTCTGCGGGGCCACCAGGTAGGGACAACCACCTGGGAGCCCCTGGAGGGGGTGGCGCGCCCTGGTGGGTTGTGCCCACCCAGGTGCCCCCCTCCGGTAGTTCTTGGATCTAGAAATTATCTTTTATTGTATAAAAAATCCCCGCAAAGTTTCGTTCCAATCCGAGAACTTCTAATTCTGCACAAAAACAACACCATGGTAGTTCTGCTGAAAACTGCATAAGTCCGGGTTAGTTTCATTCAAATCATGCAAATTAGAGTCCAAAACAAGAGGAAAAGCGTTAGGAAAAGTAGATACGACGAAGACGTATCACGGAGCAACAAGCCAGAAGGCCCCTTCTGAAGCTCCCGGAGATCGTGCCTAGAGTGTCGTATAGCACTATACGTTTTCAAACTTTTTGGTAACTTGTTGCCAAAGGGGGAGAAAGTGTATAGATCTTGGGCTGAGAGAGAGAGAGAGTGTGTGTGTGTGTGTGTGTTGGTTTTATTTGCTTCTCTTGCTACTTTGATCGTTTGGTTGTTCGATTCCTATGCTACTATTTGTGCTATGCTCGTGAGATACTTATGTGATCATGTGTGTGATCATACTATGCTTTATGTGTGGTTGCTTGCTTATATTCATGAATTTGTGTATGATCAATCACTTGTACCCCTTGGTGATGAGTGCATGTCATTTAAATCTTATCATTTTGAGTGCTCCACCAAGATGTATGTGACATGGAAGAGTGACCCATGATCCTAATCGATTGTGCATTTGCATTCAAAAGCAAATTTTAAATAATGCACAAATTTAGGGGGAGCTCTAGCTTATCACATACTTCTCAAAGCGACGATGTATTTCATTCATATTATCATTTGTCGAAGCTTTGATCTATATGTTGTCAGCAATTACCAAAAAGGGGGAGATTGAAAGTGCAACTAATCCCTAGGTGGTTTTGGTAACTCATAACAACATATAGCTCATTGAACTAATATCCATTCAAGTCGAATATTTCAGAAAGTTCAATTATTGCCATGGCATGGACTAGAGATGTGGACCCCTCAAAATGCTGACAAAGACTGGCAAAAGCTCAAGACTCTTCATTTCTATTTTAGTGATCCAAGATCACATTGTGTCCATAGGAAAGCCAATACTATTAAAAGGGGATGAGGTGTTGCTTAATGGTCTACTTGCTCAAAGTGCTTAGTGATATTGCTCCAAAACCCTCAGCCACTTTCTCATTTCCACATATGTCCAAAACTCAAAGTCAAACTCGGCCCCACCAAACCTTTCTATCCGGCGCCACCGAGTTCACTTGACATAGCCACTGCCAGAAACCCTAGACAATTCGGTCACACTGATACGGATCTCGCTATCACCGAGATGGCCTTGCAAACTCTTTGTTGCCTGTTGCAAGCATTTCAGTCCCACCGAAATGTGCAATCGGTCCCACCGAGTTTGCTTGACATCCTCTCTATTTCCTTATTGCTTCACTTTGGTATAACCGAGTTGATGTAATCGGTTCCACCGAGTTAATGTTTTTGCCCTAAGCCCTAGCACATCGGTCCCATCGAGTTGTTCCAGTCGGTCCCACCGAGATTCCTAACGTTCACATTTTGAACTAAATCGGTCTCACCGAGTACCTCTATTCGGTCTGACTGAGTTGGGTCAAACGTGTGTAACGGTTGGATTTTGTGTGGAAGCTATACCCTCCACCCCCTTCTATATTTGAGACAGAGCCATCAGAACGTGCCTACACTTCCACTACTCATTTTCTGAGAGAGCACCACCTACTCATGTGTTGAGACCAAGATATTCCAATCCTACCACTAGAATCTTGATCTCTAGCCTTCCCCAAGTTGCTTTCCACTCAAATCATCTTTGCACCATAGCCAAATCTGTGTGAGAGAGAGTTGAGTGTTGGGGAGACTATCATTTGAAGCATACAAGAGCAAGGAGTTCATCATCAACACACCATCTATTACCTTTTGGAGCATGGTGTCTTCTAGATCGGTTAGGTGTCGCTTGGGAGCCTCCGAAAAGATTTTGGAGTTGAACCAAGAAGTTTGTAAGGGCAAGGAGATCGCCTACTTCATGAAAATCTACCCGAGTGAGGCAAGTCCTTCGTGGGCGATGGCCATGGTGGGATAGACAAGGTTGCATCTTCGTGGACCCTTCGTGGGTGGATCCCTCCGTGGACTCGCGCAACCGTTACCCTTCGTGGGTTGAAGTCTCCATCAACGTGGATGTACGATAGCACCACCTATCGGAACCACGCCAAAAATCTCCATGTCTACATTCCATTTGCCTTCTCCGAACCCTTCCCTTTACCTTCATATGCAATGTTTTACTTTCCGCTGCTACACTCTTATAATTGCATGTGTAGGTTGATTGCTTAACCTGTACTAGTTGCTAAAATCTGCCAACACTTAAAATTGGGAAAGGTTAGATTTGTATTTGGTCAAGTAGTCTAATCACCCCCCCCCCCTCTAGACTTACTTTCGATCCTACAATGTGGCACGATCTTAAGATACTAAAACAAACTTTCATTGCTGGGGACAAGGTCCTCCTATTTAACTCACGTCTAAAGTTGTTTCCAGGGAAGCTCGGGTCCCATTGGGAAGGACCCTACGAGATAGAAGAGGTATATAATTCCGGTGTTGTCAGGATAAAAGGAGGAAAAATTAGACCCTGATTGTGAACGGGCAATTCTTGAAGCTTTACCTTGCAGATTAACAAAAGGAAGACGAAGAAGTGGAAGAGGTAATTAAGTTTTCTCACTCTTGAGCAAGCCGAAGCTCTTCGAAGGGAACAAAAGGTATGAAATAATACCCCAGCAAAATGGATGTAAATATAAGTCCATAGATTAGGATTTTTATTTTTAGCCTTGTTAAAGCATAAGTCTGAAAAGTTGGAATTTTTGTCATTAGTTGGGAGCTTTGTCAATAACCTTTCATGGGGAGGAAAAATTTCTAAGGGAGACGCTGACGCTACACTCAACAGGAAGAAAGACGGCGTTCCAAATGACAGAAGGCGCGCCCGTCTGGGCGGTCGCATGGATGGCAGATGAAAGTGGTGACAATTTTAGAAAGAAAGACGATGTTTCATGCGGATGCCAGTGCCCATTTGAGTAGTCATTTGAGTCATCCTCGGCGGAGCAGAAAATCACAGAACAAACGACGGCGTATCAAACGACTGCGAGCGCCCGTATAGGCGCTCGTATGATCTTGCCATCACAACAGGTAAGAGAGAGAGAGAGGATCTCGGCAGCAGACCAAACGACCGGCCATACGAGCGCGAGCGCCCGTATGGAAGGTCGTCTTTTAGTCTGTTTTCGAGATCCCTTCCTGATTTTATTCTGATTTCTTTCTAACTAACTTTTTATCCTTGATCTCGTGATTACCTGTAAGATTAGCCTTTATAAGGAGGGAAGGGGCACGCCATTAAGCTCAAAACCATCTAATATCACATCTCCTTTGCTTCCCATCTCCACCAAAAGCTTTTAGTTGCAAATCACGGGTCTGGCCGCCACCATGAGCAACAAGACCTCATCCACATGTGCTCGCATCATCCCCTTCCCCAACTTTGATGATGTCATGCCCTCAGGATGGGAAAGCTTGAGGAAGCTAAGCCTCAAGGAGGAACCGCATCCGGAGAAGAAGGACCTTGACGAGAAGGTCGAGGTGGTGGATATGAAAGAGGAAGAACAAGCAAAAGAAGGAGATGATGACACCACTGTAGACGAGTATCCTCCTAATCCCTATGTCGGTGTCAAAACCAGCCGATCTCGGGTAGGGGTCCCGAACTGTGACACCGGCCGATCTCGGGTAGGGGGTCCCAAACTGTGCGTCTGAGGATCGAAGGTAACAGGAGATAGGGGACACGATGTTTACCCAGGTTCGGGCCCTCTTAATGGAGGTAATACCCTACTTCATGCTTCATTGACTTTGCTGAGTATAGGGGTTACAAGAGTTCATCTACCTCGAGATCATAATGGCTAAACCCTGGATGTCTAGCCTGTATGAATTCCGATAGCCTCTACAGACTAAACCCTCTGGTTTATATAGACAATGGAGGGGGCTAGGGTAGTACAAAGTTGGTTTATAGAGGAAGGAAACTACACGTCCGGACGCCAATCTTGCCATTCACACAAAGGAGAGTCCCATCCGGACACGGGGGAAGGCCTTCTAACTTGTATCTTCACGGCCCATCAATCCGGCCCATGTTACATAGCCCGGACGCCCGAGGACCCCTTAATCTAGGACTCCCTCAGTAGGCCCCGAACTTGCCTTCAATGACGACTTAGTATCCGGTTTTGTGTCTTCGGCTTTGCAAGGCGGGTTCTCCATTATACTTCGGAATTGACGATAGTTCGACTCCATATTGAATATTATATTCTATTGCCTCTTTGCTGTCGTCGCCTCGGCTTCCACGTGTCAAATGAATGCGAAGGGTCTGAGTATTTTTTACAAATAACCCCATGACCACGTAGGGAAGGCGTCTATTTAAGGAGATCGGATCTCAGATGCTATTCCACACCACGCGGAAATCCTTAGAACTCGCCATAAGAAATCGTCCGAACATGGCCGACATTCCCAGTTCTTCCTCACGCCCCCACGGCCCTCAAAAAGGCGATTGGGAAAGCTGCTCGGTATCCCGCTCCCATCTTAATATACTTCAGACGCAGGGATATCTTCCTCCCGTGGATCTAGTCTCCGTTCGAGCTGCATTAACTTCCCTCAACAGTGAAGCCCTGGCGGAGAATTTCCACAGTCCTACTAAAGAGGAGCGGGTGTGCTTCGTTTCCTTCCTTCTGAGAGGCGTAGGATTTCCTATTCGTCCTTTCCTTAGAGGTCTCCTGGAGTTTTATGGTCACCAGCTGCACAATCTGACGCCAGGCTCCATCTGCATACCGTAGGCTTCGTTGCTCTTTGCGAGCTATTTCTAGGGTGTGAAGCTCATTTCGAGCAATGGCAGAAAATTTTTCTGCCTCGTCCCCCACTCCCAAAAGGGATCCATATTCGAGGTGGGCGCGCCAAAGTATGGCGCATAGCCGGGACAGGTTACCTGTCCGGCACTCCGAAGAAGGCATCCGAAGAGTGGCCATCGGAATGGTTTTATATTGTAGACGTCGTTCTTCCAGACCCAATCCGGCGCGGTCTTCCCGAATTCTCCAGTGCTCCTTTAAAGAAGCGCGTCAACTGGCGTCCCCGAAGCCTCGAGGAAGAAGACAGTGCGGAGGTGAAGAGGCTAGCAAGCAAGATCAGAGTACTTGCCCACTCCGGGCTGTCTATAATCGAGGTAATGGAAATTCAATAACGCGATGCGTTCAGCCACTCCAGTCTAGAGGTTTTCCTATTTGGAATTACAACGGGGAGGACGATGCATCCCGCTGTCTATGCAAGGGTCCGAACAATTTTACTGCCTTGGCCACCATATTAGCTGACCTTTACAAAGGGGAGAAGGAAGACTTCGCTCGCTTGAAATGTCGGGAAGGTTTTGCCATGTATACCCCATCGACTGGGTGAGTTTTTCTTTGATTATTAGCCTTGCTCAATCTCTTTCCTAAGTCATGCTAGCCGAATTTAATCCGGCTATTTTCAATAGGAGTGGAGAAAGGTCGTCGAGGGGGTCCACAGCCCCGCTCCGCAGCCAGAGGACTATGTTCGAGACATGGATCCCGGATTTGAAGAAGATCAAGATATATTTATAGAACTTAAGGAGGGGGTCTTTTATCAGGCGAGCCATGACGGCACGAAAGTGGCCATTATAACCGATTGCCCCAGCCTTCTCCCCTCCTCCCATGTAAGTACCCAGGAGACATCCCCTCAAAAAGAGTTTTTCCATGGCGCCTCACCCACCGCACTGTCTCATGCTCCGAAGGGGCGGCATTCGTCTCGCCGAGCTGCGTCAAAGGCGTCCTCTAAGGAGGCGACGCCCGCGCAGGGCGAGTCTTTGAAAAGAAAGGCAAACGGTGATACTACCGGGCCCCCACCTTCACCAAAGAGGTATAATTTTTCAACATGCACTCGATTGAATAGACCGGGTTGTGACGTTTTTACGCTGTGCCATATTTCAGGAGGGGCATGCATCGGACTGCATTCAGGGACCTTACCAGCCGTGCACCGACCAATCCGGCCCCGGACCCTGCCTCAAGGACTAGGGTTGAGACGGGCGCAACGCTGGATTGTCATCTCCAAGAGGATTCAGATGATGTATCCGTCACCAATTCCAAAGTGGAGAGCGCGATGAATCATCGGCGGTGGAAAGAGGCCATGCGCGACCCAAGCTTCATCAAAGAGGCGTTCAACGCTCTCAGCTCTGCGGAAGCGTATATCCGAGCTGCTCGGGATGGACTTGCCGGAGCCACTCACCTGCTTTCAAAGGATATGCGGGTAAAAACTTTGTGTAGATAATCATGTGCCAGTAGCCCCCAAGACTTGAAGCAGTTGGCCCAACTGATTTAAGGGTCGTTATATCATCAGGTACTCAAGGAGAAGAATAACACATTATCCAAGGAGCTTGAAGAATGTCAGACCAAGCTAACTGTTGTCACCGCCGAACTGGAAAATTTGAAGAAATCCAAGAAGGCACCTGATGGTAAGCACAACAGTGTCCGGAAAATATGATTATGCGCCAACAATGATTTTGAAATATGCATTGTTTTGTTTACAGCGGCAGGATCGATAGATCAGTTGGATGAGAGGCTAAGGGCTGCTCAGGCGGACAAACAACATGTTGAAGGGCAAGAAGCCACTAGTCAACGTATATTAACACGGACCATTGATGAGAAGAACAAACTACAGGATGCAAAAATCAAGCAAGCTAAAGAGCTAAAGGACATACGAGCCCAACTGTCGGATGCCTTGAAGGAGAACAGAAAGCTGAAAGGCGGCATATTCAGTATGTCCCTTAACTGGACTTTCATGCGGTCCCCTGGTGGAAAGTTTTATGAAATTGTTCCTGTAGGTTTGTTAACTGGGCGGCCCGAGGGAGAAGTGTCCGGATTTCAAGGCGACTTGCTGCAAGAGCTATCCAAGGTGCACGAGTGAGCTCGGAAAGCCATGAGGAACATGGCGAAGGCTTTATGGCCATCCGATTCTCCTCCCAAAATTATGGAGGAGCTCGTGAATTTATTCAAGGGAGCTCGACGTCGCTTTAACTATGGAAGGCATCAGCATGTCGAGAAGGTGCAAGGGAAGCCTGGGCCATGGTGAAAACGCGGTATACCGGACTTGATCCGAATCATATGGCCCGGGTCAGACCTTGGGGACCAGACGGACAAGAAATTCCGGTTAGCCTGGTGTACGACCAAGTAAAGACAGCCGTCAAATTTTCACAACAGGACTGTAAACTAGATAGCCTGATAGATGGTATAGATGAAGAGTAGGCGTTTGATTCCATGTAACAATGTACATTATCATCAAACTTATCTCCGGCCGAACTTGAAAACATTGCCATGCCAGACCTTCCGCTTCATCCTCCGAAACCCAAGGTTTGGAGTGTTTCCGAATACCATACCTATGGTAAACACCAAGTATGTTCGGAAACCAGGCAATCCGGTAATGGTGCTTGAACAGATAAACTGTATTCGGGGAGTTATGTTATATTACTTTTTAACGTAAGAAACATCTTCCAGAGAGAATAGTTCCGTTAAGGGTTCCTCTCCCTGGGTCAGCATGTGTTATTTAGCATGCCTAAGCTGTGATGCTAAAAAGTCACAGGAAGCTTTATATGTTGAGAGTTTATATTGCAACGAAGGCAGTTCATCGTTTGTCCGCCGACCAATTATTCTCTTAAGAACGCTAGCTTTTGGCTTCACCCGTCTGAGGTACATTTCCGGATAACCCGGTTGTAACAATCGCAGAGGTGCTCCCTTTATGCCCTAGCCGAACAAGGAACGTAGGGCATAAGCACAGGAGCCAGGCAACCCAGTTTGGCAAAAACTTAAGTCATAGAGGTGCATATAATGGCGAAGAAAGGACGTATGTGAGCAGATGACATATATATATATGGTGAGCTCTATGCTCAAAATAATAATAAGCTTCTGTTGAGAGAAGCCCCCAGTTATGGTGGGGTGTGTACATTTAAGGATGTATACCCCTCAAGTGTGCTGCTTACCCGAACACACGCTAGAAATCATATAAAAACAAAAAAATGAAAAATTGGAAAGGATAAAAAGGAACGAACAAAAGTATATGTACGGACTTAGGCGTAGAATCTTCGGAGCCGAGCAGCGTTCCATGGGTTCGGCTCTAAGCGATTATCCAATGCATTGCGAAGGCGATAGGCTCCTCCAATGAGAACTTCATCTATAATGAAGGGACCCTCCCATTTGGGTTTGAGTTTGTCCTTTTTCTTCTCTGGTAGGCATAGAACGAGCTCACCGACATTATAAGTCTTTGCCCGCACTTCTCTGCTTTGATATCTCCGAGCCTGTTGTTGGTAGAATGCGGAACGGGCCTTCGCAACATCGTGCTCCTCCTCCAATCCGTCTAGATCGTCCTGCTGATCGAGCTCAGCTTCTCTCTCTTCATACATGCGCACTCGAGGCGAGTCATGAATAATGTCGCAAGGCAAGACAGCCTCTGCACCGTACACTGATGACCCACAAGTATAGGGGATCTATCGTAGTCCTTTCAGTAAGTAAGAGTGTCGAACCCAACGAGGAGCAGAAGGAAATGACAAGCAGTTTTCAGTAAGGTATTCTCTGCAAGCGCTGAAATTATTGGTAACAGATAGTTTTGTGATAAGGTAATTCGTAGTGGGTAACAAGTAACAAAAGTAAACAAGGTGTTGCAAGGTGCCCCAATCATTTCTATAGTAAAGTACAAGCCTGGACAAACTCTTATATAAAGGAAAACACTCTTGAGGACACATGGGAATTATTGTCAAGCTAGTTTTCATCATGCTCATATGATTCGCGTCCATTACTTTGATAATTTGATATGTGGGTGGACCGGTGCTTGGGTACTGCCCTTCCTTGGACAAGCATCCCACTTATGATTAACCCCTCTCGCAAGCATCCGCAACTACGAAAGAAGAATTAAGGTAAACCTAACCATAGCATGAAACATGTGGATCCAAATCAGCCCCTTACGAAGCAACGCATAAACTAGGGTTTAAGCTTCTGTCACTCTAGCAACCCATCATCTACTTATTACTTCCCAATGCCTTCCCCTAGGCCCAAATAATGGTGAAGTGTCATGTAGTCGATGTTCACATAACACCACTAGAGGAAAGGCAACATGCATCTCATCAAATGTCAAACAAATACCAAATTCACATGACTACTTATAACAAGACTTCTCCCATGTCCTCAGGAACAAACGTAACTACTCACAAATCATATTCATGTTCATAATCAGAGGGGTATTAATATGCATAAAGGATCTGAACATATAATCTTCCACCGAATAAATCAACTAGCATCAACTACAAGGAGTAATCAACACTACTAGCAACCCACAGGTACCAATCTGAGGTTTTGAGACAAAGATTGGATAGAAGAGATGAACCAGGGTTTGAGAGGAGATGGTGCTGGTGAAGATGTTGATGGAGATTGACCCCCTCCCGATGAGAGGATTGATGGTGATGACGATGGTGACGATTTCCCCCTCCCGGAGGGATGTTTCCCCGGCAGAACAGCTCCGCCGGAGCCCTAGATTGGTTTCGCTAAGGTTCCGCCTCGAGACGGCGGCGCTTTGTCCCGAAAGCTTCCTTCTGATTTTTTTCCAGGGCAAAAGACACCTTATACCAGAAGATGAGCATCGGGGGGCTTCCAGGTGGCCCACGAGGCAGGGGGCGCGCCCTCCACCCTCGTGGGCAGTGGGTGCCCCCCCTCTGGTGCTTTCTTCGCCCAATATTTTTAATATATTCCAAAACTGACTTTCATGGAGTTTCAGGACTTTTGGAGTTGTGCAAAATATGTCTCTAATATTTGCTCCTTTTCCAGCCCAGAATTCCAGCTGCCGGCATTCTCCCTCTTCATGTAAACCTTGTAAAATAAGAGAGAAAAGGCATAAGTATTGTGACATAATGTGAAGTAGCCCATAATGCAATAAATATTGATATAAAAGCATGATGCAAAATGGACGTATCAACTCCCCCAAGCTTAGACCTCGCTTGTCCTCAAGCGGAAGCCGATATCGAAAAATATGTCCACATGTTTAGAGATAGAGGTGTCGATAAAATAAAATACGGACATGAGGGCATCATGATTTTTCCTAGAATAGCAACATATATATATTGTCATATGATTTCTTATGCTGAAGTAACAATCTATTCACAATGTAAAGTATGAATCAGAAACTTCATTGAAAACTAACAAACTATGATCTCAGTCATTGAAGCAATTGCAATTTATCATAACATCGGAAAGAGTCAATATAAGAGCTTTTCAGCAAGTCCACATACTCAACTATCATTTAGTCTTTCACAATTACTAACACTCACGCAATACTTATGGGTATGAAGTTTTAATCGGACAAAGAGAAAGATACGGGCTTATAGTTTTGCCTCCCAGCCTTTTACCTCAAGGGTAACGTCAACAATAATGCTTTATGAAAACCCACATCCAATTGGATATATATATCAGCATCTTTCCAACACATAGTGCTTGCGAAAGGATAAAGTGTAAAAAGGAAAGGTGAAGATCACCATGACTCTTGTATAACGTATAAGGCAAAATAAAAGATAGGCCCTTCGCAGAGGGAAGCAAAGGTTGTCATATGCTTTTATGGTTGGATGCACAAAATCTTAATGCAAAAGAGCGTCACTTTATATTGCCACCTGTGATAGGGACCTTTATTATGCAGTTTGTCGCTTTTATTTCTTCCATATCACAAGCTCATATAAAGCTTATTTTCTCCACACTAAGATCATACATATTTAGAGAGCAATTTTTATTGCTTGCAACAATGACAACTTACTTGAAGGGTCTTACTCAATCCATAGGTAGATATGGTGGACTCTCATGGCAAAACTGGGTTTAAGGATATTTGGAACAAGTAGTATCTCTACTTGGTGCAAAGAATTTGGCTAGCATGAGGGGGAAAGGCAAGCTCAACATGTTGGATGATCCATGAAAATATAATTTATTTTGGATATAAGAAAACATAACCCATTACGTTGTCTTCCTTGTCCAACATCAACTTTTTAGCATGTCATATTTTAATGAGTGCTCACAATCATAAAAGATGTTCAAGATAGTATATTTATATATGAAAACCTATCTTTGTTTATTACTTCCTATTAATTGCAACGATGACCAAAACTATGTTTGTCAACTCTCAACAACTTTTATTCATCATACTCTTTATATGTGAAGTCATTACTCTCCATAAGATCAATATGATCTCTTTATTTCTTTTTGTTCTTTCTTTTTTCTTTTATTCCCTCAAGATCATAGCAAGATAACCAAGCCCTCGACTCAAGATTAATCTTTATTATATATATAGCTCACGGACTCGATTACATAGATAAGGATCAACACAAAAACTCAAAGCTAGATCATTCTAAACTTTATTCTACTAGATCAAGATATAGCCAAAAGGATCGAACTAAGAAAAAGGGTAAAGATAGAAGTGTGATGGTGATACGATACCGAGGCACCTCCCCCAAGCTTGGCAGTTGCCAAGGGGAGTGCCCATACCCATGTGTTTATGTCTCTTTCTTCGGAGGTGGTGATGTGATATTCTTGGCGATGATGCCCCTTAGGATATGATTCTCTTCCTCGAGCTTATTGACTTGCTGCTTGAGATTAGGGGTGGACTAACGAGCAGCTCGGCTCATTAAGCTCATACTCGTTAAGCTTGTGCTCGTTAAGGCTCGGCTCGTTAAGCTCGTTAAGATTAACGAGCAGAAAACCCTGCTCGGCTCGGCTTGTTTGAAGCTCGTTAAGCTCGTGAGCGCTCGCGAGCGCTCGTTAACAGATTATAATGTGTTATGATATACATGATGAATGTGTATGTATGGTTTTCAAGATGAAATATGGTGACTACAAAAATAAATGCAGTAGTTTGTTGCATCATGTGTCGATCAGATTAAATAGATGGGCTGAGGTGCTACAAAACGTTTGTCACATAAGATGAAAATATGTGTTGCATTGTTACTAACGAGCTTAATGAGCTACTCGTGAAACTCGTTACCTCGCTCATTAAGCTCACTAAGCTTAACGAGCTAAAATCATTGATTGGCTCTGTTCATTAAGAAGCGAGCTACGAGCTTAGCGAGCTGAACTATCGAGCGCTCATTAAGATCGCGAGCTACGAGCTTTTGGTCCAACCCTACTTGAGATCCATTATTTCTTTACGGAGCTTACCTGTGACGGCTAAAGCTCCTTTCACCCATGGATGTTGCATAGCTGCGGGAGAACAAGTAACACTTTTTTTCAAATTTTCATAAGAAAGAAATCTAGCATTGGGAGGGATGACCGAGTTTGGAATTGCTGAGCTCTGAAGTTCCTCCATCGTGAATCTGGCTTGGAGACCAGAGGTAACTTCTTGATCCTCCTCCATGGCATATATCCTTTTGAAGTCGGCCTCTATCTCTTCCTCGGTTGATGGCCCAAAGTGGTCAGCATCACTGTTTGCTCCTGGCCCCGGTGTCGGATGAGACACCCGACTCTCCCCGACTGATTCTTGAGAAAACATCTTGCTCTAAATCTGCTACAGAAACAGCTCGAAACAAAAATAGAGGCTATTTGCATGGTACGGTGATCAAAACCTTCGGGAGATTATATAATGAATTTTTACCAACCAAAAGAAGTATCGTGCTAGAAAACGGAGTACGGAGGGCTCACGAGATGCCCCCGAGGCAGGGGGCGCGCCCAGGGGGTAGGGCGCGCCCTCCACCCTCATGGATGCCTCGTGTCCTTCCCAGACTACTTCTTATTTTCCTATTTTCTTAAATATTCCAAAATGGAGAAAAATTGCTATTGGAACTGTTTTGGAGTCAGTTTACTTACCATACCACATACCTATTCCTTTTCGGAGTCTGAAACGTTCTGGAAAGTGTCCCGTATGTACTCCTCCGGGGTTACGCTGTCAATAACATTGGTTTCAACATTTATGGGATTACCTAAGATATAATATTTGATTCTTTGACCATTCACCACCTTTGGATTTGTGCCTTCGAAGTTATTGATTTGTATGGCACCGGAACGATAGACTTCCTCGATAACGTAAGGACCTTCCCATTTAGAGAGAAGTTTTCCTACAAAAAAATCTTAAACGAGAGTTGTATAACAAAACATAATCACCTACATTAAACTCATGCTTTTGTATCCTTTTGTCATGCCATCTTTTAACTTTTTCTTTAAACAGTTTGGCATTCTCATAGGCTGGGTTCTCCATTCATCAAGTGAGCTAATGTCAAATAGTCTCTTCTCACCGGCAAGTTTGAAATCATAACTGAGCTCTTTAATGGCCCAATATGCCTTATGTTATAGTTCGAGAGGTAAGTGACATGCTTTTCCACAAACCATTTTATATGGAGACATACCCATAGGATTTTTATATGCAGTTCTGTCGGCGTTCTGGGAACGGGGGTCCCCAGACTTGCCTGCCTGCGGCCCACAGCGTGGCTAAGCAGCAGGCGTACGGCCCATCTTCGTCAACAAGGCACCCAAGACCCTCACGAGGGTCCAAGCCTCGCGAGGCGGACAACGCAAGACTTCCTCTAGAGTAGCCTAGATCGGCAGGCTCACAAGGAGCGGAGATATCAAGGCGGGGCAAACCTCATGAGGCTCTCGTGACGTGAGCCATGACGAACGGCACCAGGCGGGCGCCAGTGCGCGCAGCGTCTCTATTTCCTCTTTGGTGCTAAGGAGGCCAGCGGAGGCGAAGAGTACCGAGGCATCAGGCAAAGGTTGCCATATTGGTGCAACGAGACCAAGACCGGAGGACGGCAAGGCGGAGGTCATCATGGAGCCCAAGACGGTGTCACCCCAGAGCTTTTCGCAGGTGAAGACCACTTTTGTCAGGATAGCTTGTACTAGCTGTCCCCCTTCAAATTTGCCCGCCGTTGTTGGCTCCCTTCCCGCTCGATATTTGGGAAGAGGACCGGGGCCTCTATAAATAGGGCTAGCCACCACAGTAGGAGGCAACTGATCCCAAACTAGTTCAGATCATCCTCAACTACACAAGCACAAGAACACCTCAACCTCAGGAGGCTGTTCTTCCCTTGTACTGTTCATCATCAGCCCAAGAGGCAATCCACCACCACCACACTGGAGTAGGGTATTACACCACAACAGTGGCCCGAACCAGTATAAACCCCGTGTCTTTCTGTGTAGCAAGTTCGTCGAGTTCATCCGCGAGATCTTAGCGAGCTAGAGCGTAGATCGGTAGGAGGGAGAGACTTCGCGCGCACCCAAGTGTTCGAACCTTAAGGGTTTGCCGGAACCCCGCATCCGACATTTGGCGCGCCAGGTAGGGGTGCGCCGTAGTTTCCCTTCCATCAGTTCGTTGCTCCATCGCTCTGTCGTTTCCATGGCGGACGCTCGTCGTGCTCGAGCTGAGCGTCGGGCTGCCCTCTCCGCCCGCGTCGCTCAGACGGCTCCCGTAGGCGGGCCGCCTCGTCATTCTCCGTCTCTCGCCGCCAACGCTGCCACTGGCCCGACGGGGAACGAGCAGCAGGCGTCCTCGCTCCATCCTTCGGTGCGGCAGGACGGCCGCACCACTACTACGTCGCTGACCCCTGCCAGTTCTTTGTCTCACGCGCTCCGCGCTCCCATGGAGGCACGGGCCGCGCTCATCGCGGCGAACGAGCTCCTGCGCTACCACCCCGTCGACAACCTCTATGAGGAGTGGCTCGACCGCGTCGCCGAGCTCGTCCGCGCCGTAGGGGGCTCTCCGGCGCCGTCCCACTCTCTGCCTCCCCCTCAACCAGCCGTGGGCGACGGGGCTCATGGCATGCCTCCACCACCTCAACCCCAAGATGGTGCCTTGGCACCAAGACGCGCGCCTCCGCGGCGTGATCCACTGCGCCCGGCGCCCGCGCGTGAAGAAAGAAGCTGTCAAGAAATCCCGCGGCCGCGAGAAGCTGCACCGGCGCTCCCCGCGCCACCTCGTCAAGACCGCGTGCCGCCTGTAGTGGTGCAGCGCGGACCTCGCCAAGACCAAGCTCCACCTCAGAAGCGGGCCTCGGCGACCATGGCCGGCTGCCGCGCCTTCACCCCCGAACTGCGTAGCGTCGCCCAGCCAGGCAAGTTCAAGCCAGATCTGCCTCCTCGCTACGACGGCACCGCCGACCCCGCGGAGTTCCTGCAGCTCTATGAGCTGAGTATCGAAGCGGCCAATGGAGACGAAAAAGTCATGGCGAACTGGTTTCCCAAGGCTCTCAAGGATGGGGCCCGCTCCTGGCTCCTGAACCTACAGCACGGCTCGATCTCCTCCTGGGACGAGATGTGTGACCACTTCGTCGCCAACTTCCAGGGCACTCGCGACCGCCCACCGGCCGCGGGTGATCTACGCCGCATCAAGCAACAGCCAGGAGAGACCCTCCAGAAGTACATCTAGCGCTTCAACAACACTCGCCTCAAGATCCCCAAGGTCACGGACGAAGCCATCATCTTCGCGTTCTCGGACGGCGTCCGTGACGTCAAGATGAAGGAAGAGCTCGCTATCCACATGGAGCTTTGCACATGTCAGGAGCTGTTCAACCTGGCGACCAAGTGCGCAAGAGCTGAGGAGGGGCGCCTCTCTCTCCTTGAGCTGCCAGCTGCAGGAGCGGAGGAGAAGAAGGCCAAGGCCAAGGACATGAAGCACAAAGAGGCAGTAGTGCTCGCAGCGGAGCCCGACACCAAGCGAGGCAGAGATAAGCCCGAGTCATCCAAGAACGGCCGACCGTTCTGCGCATTCCACAACCTGAACACCCACAACACCAGCGACTGCCAAGAGCTCAGAGCCATAGGGGAAGGACGCTATGGTCGACGCCCCAAGCGCAATGACCGGGGCTACGGCCGCGGAGGAGGACGCGGAGGCGGATGCTGGGACGACCGTGGCCCGCACCAGGAGTGGCGCGACCGGCCCCGTGAGGACCGCTGGCAGGACCAACCTCGCGAGGGTGCCTGGAGGGGCCCGCCTCATGAGGATCGCCCCAGGGCAACGCCGGTCTTCCCCCGCTGCCGCCACCAAGAAGGAACGACGACCACCACCAGGACAAGGGGGCTGGGGGCTTCCAGGAGCCGCGTGCGATCGCCCGCATCTTGGGCGGTGCCCAGGCCCCAGCCTCTCAGCGCATCTTCAAACAGTTCGCTCGTGAGGTGAACGCGGTGCTCCCCAAGCTCGAGGCCACGCGCCCGCTCAGGTGCTCCCAATGTGCCATCACATTCAACTCGGAAGACCAGCTCAAGTGCGCAGCCACCGCTGGCGCCCTCCCTATGCTGTGCTCCCCAGTCATCAGCAATGTGCAAGTCACCGAGACTCTCATCGTCGGCGGCGCAGGGCTCAATGTCCTATCCGTCGACACGTTCGACAACCTCCAAGTGCCATATGAGCAGCTCCAGCCAACCAAGCCTTTCTCAGGAGTGACCGACGGTTCCACCACACTGATAGGGCACGTCCGCCTGCCTGTCACCTTCGGGGAGCGCAAGAACTATCGCACCGAGCTCATCAACTTCGACGTCGTGCACATCCGCCTGCCGTACAATGCCATCCTCGGGTATCCAGCCCTGGCCAAGTTCATGGCAGTCACTCATCACGGCTACAACGTTCTCAAGATGTCAGGAAGTGGAGGAATCATCACGGTCCCGTGTGAGGAGAGGGATGCGGTGTGCTCCCTCAAGCGCGCCTTTCAAGCTGCGGCAATCGACGACCCCGACAGCAAAAGTGAAGGCCCTCCGGAGGCCATTCCCAAGAAGAAGAAGTCGCGATGCGCAGGACCTCAGGAGGATGGCACCACGGCAGGAGCCTCATCAGGATCTGCGCCCATCCCACGGGCGCCTCCCTCTATCGCATAGGAAAGCGCGCCCTGCGCCCTCCTCAGGCAGGGCTCGGGGGCTCTCTTCTGGAGAGCCTCAGACCTTGCCAACCTCATGAGGGAGGCGCTTGGGCACCACTTGGAAGCGTGCCTGACGGCACACTTTCCTCAGCAGAGCACAGGGCAAGGAGTGCCCACCACCCAGGAGTTCATCACCAAGACCACCCAGGAACTGCAAGAAGCAAGAGCCATGCGCGGCCATAGCCGCTCACAAGGCGCAGCTCCCCATCCAGGCGAGGATGCCGGGCTACGTGTCTGCGTCGATGTCCCAGGGCTCAACAGGGCCGCATCTCAGGAGCGTTTCTCGCCATCGCGTGTGGGCCGCTGTGAGGGCCCACCACACAGCTACATTTACATGCCCTTCGGCTTGCCGAGCGTGGCATCAGCCTATCAGCGCAACCTACGGCGTATCCTGGCGGCCCAGGAGGCCAGGTACCACGCCGTCCTGGAAGAGATGGAGACGGTCTTCAGGGAACCTCCTGAACCTCCAGAGCCCCCCGAGGCTCAGGGTCCCGGTGGCTCATGAGGAGCCATTCCTTCAACGCGCGGCTTCATCTGCACCAACTCTACTTCGTCTACAGAACCAGGTGACATCTTCCAAGTTCGTTTAAGCTGGGAGCGCCCCTCGGGCTGCATTATTCCCAGGCCACATGGGTCCGTCCCTATGGCATGTATCCCTTTTGCTTAAGTCTTTAGCTTACTCTGTTGGGGGCACCCCTGGGGTGCATCATCCCTAAGCCGCTCGGGCCAGACCCGGTGGCGTGTATCTTCCTGCATTTATCCAAGTCGATCTGCTCTTCATGCTTAACCTGCCAACGGCTATCGCCTGCTCGGTCATCGCCTCCCCCGAGGCCTTCACACAGGCACGGCGCTGGTGCATGGGTCCGTCCCTGCCACGACCGACAAATCTGAGTGGTCGAGCTCTGGCTCGCGGCACGCGCCGCGCACGTCACCTCACCAGGCCCTCAGTGCCTTCACCTCACCCAGAGCAACCAGCGGCAGGCTAACAGCTGTAACGGCAAACCATGTTTCTTCTTGTGCCTGCCCACAGGGATCCCGAGGGAAGGATAGCAGGCGGCACCGCAAGCCCCTTTTTCCCTCGTGCAATTCGCTTGCGCGTTAAAAGGGGGGCTCCTGAGCATCGTGACTCAGGAGCTCTTACTGGCTCTCCAGCCCTCACCCCCCTGGCCTTGACCACGGCATCGCGACCTGGCATACCAGCGGCGGCTAAGCTCGCTCGAGGGCCGGGACCTGAGGACATAGAGCACTAAGGAGAGCATGAGGGGAGGGGAACTCGTATGGGCCGACCTGGCTATACCGCATGAGTTGGCGCACAGCCCTAGCGCGACATCAGGAACCGTCGCGAAGTCAGCAAGATAAGTTTCGCCCTAGGATCGGCTAAATATCTGGGCCTAATGGTCACTCACGTCATGCCGCAGCCCCTTTGCGGCCAAGTCATTTTCCTTTCTTCCCTTACCATGGCTGCTTGAGCGCTAAGGGGGACCTCCTAAGCATCGCGCCTCAGGGGCTCTTACCGGACCTCGGGCCACACACCTCCTGGCCTTGACCACAGCACGCGACCTGGCATACCAGCGACGGCTGTAGCCTGCTTGGGGACCGGGACCTGTCAGCGTAGAGCAACAAGCCATGGCGAGGAAAGAAAGGGGGGACCAAGCCTTAACGTGGGTATCCTATCTACATCCTTCCGTGGGGGAATCCTATCTACACCCTTCCGTGGCAGACGCCATCATCAACAGTGGGCCACGGGAGGCCGCGCCAACCCCATCCAGATCAGCAGCGGCGACGGCCGGACGCCGCAGCCCTGCTCTGGGTGCCGCGAGAGCTCGGGGGCATGTAGCTGTCGTCGCTCGTCTCCGGAGTCTCATAAAGCTCAGGAGAGCTGCCGGACTCCCAAGGGCTGCTGCTGCTGGAGTAGCCGGGATAGAAGCGCACGTCGGTCTGGCGCTCCTCTCCAGGGCAGCACTCCAGGCGGCGGCCCTCGGCGTCGAAGACCTTGAAGAAGAGCGTGGAGGCGCCGTCGTACTCGAAGTGGATCGCGAGGGCTCCCCTCGCACGGCAGACCCGCGCGATCTTGCCCCAGCCGCGAGTCATGAAGATCTTGCCGGTGGGGACCGCTTCGATCTCCACTCCGGTCGCCGGAGCGCTGCAGTCGGCATGCTGCAGCCAGAGCTCGAGAGGCCCCCTCGGCGGCATCATGTCGGAAAAGAACCGCAGGAAGCGGATCCAGGAGCTTGGAGGCATCGGCGCCCACAGCACCAACTCGCGTGAGGAGTCCGCGGCATGGACCCCAGGGGCAACGGCACGTGTCGCCGCGGCACAGCGGCCCCGGGCGCGGCGCGGGCGGCGCTGCTCGTCGCTCCAACCTCCCGAGCCCTCAGCTCGGGCGTACAAGGGTAGCGGGTACCCCGGAGGAGGCCGCTCGCACTAAGGCCTCATCACCACCTGCATCGCCGCTTCATCACGGCGATGGATCGACCTCTTCTTTGGTGGAAGTGTCCCCGGATCGTCACGGCAAGCTTTGCCTTTCTCTTCGGCGGAAAACCTTCTGATGGGCGCCATTGTTGTCAGCAGCGGAGCAAGGAGGAAGAAGCAAGCAAGCAAGGAAGAGATGGGCAACGGGGGCTCCGCCCCCTCCCCATTTATAGCAAGAGAAGGCCAACCGGCGTCTCCCACGATCGCAAGTAATGATGGTTTTCCTTGCATGTCGCAGGGACTTGTCAAGTCGTGCAGTTGCCGAGGCAGCGTGGGGAAGCAGAGACGACCACGTCCAATCAACCGCCACGCGTCGACCGAGGTCGCAGGCTTTTGGGGCCCGCGGTGCTCCGAACTTGACCCTTGGCTTTGCAGCGAAGCCAAGCCCGAGTGCACCTTGGGCCCAGGGGCTACTGTCGGTGTTCTGGGAATGGGGGTCCCCAGACTTGCCTGCCTGCGGCCCACAGCGTGGCTAAGCAGCAGGCCGTACGGCCCATCTTCGTCAACAAGGCACCCAAGACCCTCGCGAGGGTCCAAGCCTCGCGAGGCAGACGACGCAAGACCTCCTCTGGAGTAGCCTAGACCGGCAGGCTCACGAGGAGCGGAGATATCAAGGCGGGGCAAACCTCACGAGGCTCTCGTGACGTGAGCCATGACGAACGGCACCAGGCGGGTGCCAGGCGGGCGCCAGTGCGCGCAGCGTCTCTATTTCCTCTTTGGTGCTAAGGAGGCCAGCGCAGGCGAAGAGTACCGAGGCGTCAGGCAAAGGTTGCCATATTGGTGCAACGAGACCAAGACCGGAGGACGGCAAGGCGGAGGTCATCGTGGAGCCCAAGACGGCGTCACCCCAGAGCTTTTCGCAGGCGAAGAGCGCTTTTGTCAGGATACCTTGTACTAGCTGTCCCCCTTCAAATTTTCCCGCCGTTGTTAGCTCCCTTCCCGCTCGATATTTGGGAAGCGGACCAGGGCCTCTATAAATAGGGCTAGCCACCACAGTAGGAGGCAACTCATCCCAAACTAGTTCAGATCATCCTCAACTACACAAGCACAAGAACACCTCAACCTCAGGAGGCTGTTCTTCCCTTGTACTGTTCATCATCAACCCAAGAGGCAATCCACCACCACCACACTGGAGTAGGGTATTACACCACAACGGTGGCCTAAACCAGTATAAACCCCGTGTCTTTCTGTGTAGCAAGTTCGTCGAGTTCATCCGCGTGATCTTCGCGAGCTAGAGCATAGATCGGTAGGAGGGAGAGACTTCGCGCGCACCCAAGTGTTCAAACCTTAAGGGTTTGCCGGAACCCCACATCCGACAAGTTCTATAGGCCCATAATGCATCATCAAGTTTCTTGGACCAATTCTTTCTAGATCTATTAACAATCTTTTGCAAAATTAATTTAATCTCTCTATTACTCAGTTCTACTTGACCACTTGACTGTGGATGGTATGGAGATGCAATTCTATGATTAACATCATACTTAGCAAGCATTTTACGAAAAGCACCCTGAATAAAATGTGAACCACCATCTGTCATTAAGTATCTAGGGACTCCAAACCTCGGAAAAATAACTTATTTAAGCATCCTAATAGAGGTGTTATGATCAGCACTGCTAGTTGGAATAGCTTCTACCCACTTAGTAACGTAATCAACAGCAACTAAAATATGTGTATACCCATTAGAGGAAGGAAACGGTCCCATATAATCAAAGCCCCAAACATCAAATGGTTCAATAACAAGTGAATAGTTCATAGGAATTTCTTGACGTCTACTAATATTACCAATTCTTTGACATTCATCACAAGACAAGACAAACTTGCGGGCATCTTTGAAGAGAGTAGGCCAATAAAAACTGGATTGCAATACCTTATGTGCAGTTCTATCTCCAGCGTGGTGTCCTCCATAAGCCTCGGAGTGACACTTGTGTAGGATTTGTTCCTGTTCATGCTCGGGTACACAATGTCTAATAACACCATCTACTCCTTCTTTATAAAGGTGTGGGTCATCCCAGAAGTAATGTCCTAAATCATAGAAAAACTTTTTCTTTTGCATGTATGTGAAACTAGGTGGTATAAATTTAGCAACAATGTAATTAGCATAATCAGCATACCATGGAGCAGTACGAGAAGCATTTATGACAGCTAATTGTTCATCAGAAAGCTATCATCTATAGGTAGTGGGTCATCAAGAGCATTCTCTAACCTAGATAAGTTGTCTGCAACGGGGTTCTCAGCTCCCTTTCTATCAATAATATGCAAATCAAATTCTTGTAGCAAGAGAACCCATCTAATAAGTCTAGGTTTAGCATCTTTATTTTCCATAAGATATTTAATAGCAGCATGATCAGTGTGAACAGTTACTTTAGAATCAACAATATAAGGTCTGAACTTATCACAAGAAAATACAACTGCTAAAAATTCTTTTTTCAGTAGTAGCATAATTTCTCTAGGAAATGTCTAGAGTTTTACTAGCATATTGGATAACATTTAATTTCTTATCAACTCTTTGTCCTAGAACAGCATAATCACTAGCATCACACATAATTTCAAAGGGTAAATTCCAATCAGGTGGCTAAACAACAGGTGCAGAAATCAAGGCTTTATTAAGTATTTGAAATGCTTCTACACAATCATCATCAAAGACAAAAGGAACATATTTTTGTAAGAGATTAGTCAGAGGCCTAGAAATTTTTGAGAAGTCTTTAATGAACCTCCTATAAAAACCGGCATGACCAATGAAACTTCTTCTACCTTTAATGTCCTTAGGAGACGGCATCTTTTCAATAGCATCAACTTTAGCTTTATCAACTTCTATACCTCTTTCAGAAATTTTATGCCCCAAGACAATACCTTCATTAACCATAAAGTGGCACTTCTCCCAATTCAAGACAAGATTAGTTTCTTCACATCTCTGCAAAACTCGATCAAGGTTGCTTAAGCAATCATCAAAAGAAGTTCCATACACAGAGAAATCATCCATGAAAACCTCAACAATCTTTTCACAAAAGTCAGAGAATATAGCAGTCATGCATCTTTGAAAGGTAGCAGGTGCATTACATAAACCAAAAGGCATACGTCTATAAGCAAAGGTACCGAAAGGGCAAGTAAAAGTGGTCTTATCCTGATCCTCTTTTGACACAGGTATTTGAGAGAAACCAGAATAACCATTTAGAAAGCAAAATTGTGTATGTTTAGATAATCTTTCTAGCATTTGATCAATAAAAGGTAAAGGGTAATGATCTTTTCTAGTAGCTTTATTTAATTTGCGGAAATCAATTACCATTCTATAACCTGTAACAATTCTTTATGGGATCAATTCAACTTTATCATTAGGAACAACAGTAATACCTCCTTTCTTTGGGACACAATGGATAGGACTTACCCCACTGACTATCAGCAACAGGATAAATTATACCTGCCTCCAGAAGCTTTAGTATTTCATTTCTTACCACTTCTTTCATCTTAGGATTTAACCGTCGTTGATGATCAACAACTGGTTTAGCGTCTTTCTCCAATTTTATTTTGTGCTGGCATAGAGTGGGACTAATGCCCTTAAGATCATCAAGAGTATATCCAATAGCAGCACGGTGCTTCTTCAGAGTTTTCAATAATTTCCCTTCTTCCTGCTCTGAAAGGTTAGCACTAATAACAACAGGATATATCTTATTCTCATCAAGATAAGCATATTTAAGAGTATCAGGTAATGGTTTAAGTTCAAACACGGGATCACCCTTGGGTCGAGGAGGATCCCCTAGAATTTCAATAGGCAAGTTGTGTTTCAAAATAGGTCCCTGTTTAAAGAATACTTCATCTATTTCCCTTCTTTCATTCATAAACATATCATTTTCATGGTCTAGCAAATATTGTTCTAAAGGATCATTGGGAGGCACGGCAATAGAAGCAAGACCAATAATTTCATCTTTACTAGGCAATTCTTTATCATGGGGTTGTCTACAAAATTTAGCAAAATTAAAATCATGAGACATATCCCCTAAACCAACAGTAACAATATCATTTTCGCAGTCTATCTTAGCATTAACAGTATTCAAGAAGGGTCTACCAAATATAATGGGACAAAAGTCATCTTGTGGGGAACCAAGAACAAGAAAATTAGTAGGATATTTAACTTTCCCACACAAGACTTCAACATCTCTAACAATCCCAATTGGTGAAATTGTATCTCTATTGGCAAGCTTAATTATAACATCAATACCTTCTATTTCAGCAGGTGCAATATTTCGTGCAATATCATGCATAATTTCCTTGTATAAGGAATGAGGTATTGCACTTGCATTAGCACCCATATCACATAAGCCATGATAACAATGATCTCCTATTTTAACAGAAACAACAGGCATGCCGACAACAGGTCTATGTTTATTTTTAGTATCGGGTCTAAGAATTCTAGCAGCTTCATCACAGAAGTAAATAACATGCCCATCAATATTATCGACCAAGAGATCCTTAACCATAGCAATACTTGGTTCAACATTAATTTGCTCAGAGGGTGTAGAAGTTCTAGCATTACTCTTACGAACCACAGTTGAAGATTTAGCATGATCCTTTATTCTAACAGGGAAAGGGGGTTTCTCAATATAAGCGGTAGGAACAATAGGATCAACATTATAAGTGATAGTCTTTTCTTCAACTTTAATAGGTTCAACTACTTTTACTTCAATGGGAGGATGATATTTAAACCACTTCTCCTTAGGGAGATCAACATGAGTAGCAAATGATTCGCAGAAAGAGGCTACTATCTCAGAGTCAAGTCCATATTTAGTGCTAAATTCACGAAAAGCATCGGTATCCATAAAAGATTTAACACAATCAAACTTAGGTTTTATACCTGACTCCTTACCTTCGTCGAGTTCCCAATATTCAGAGTTGCGTTTAATTCTTTCCAATAAATACCATCTGAATTCAATAGTCTTCATCATAAAAGAACCAGTACAAGAAGTATCGAGCATGGAGCGACTATTGAGAGAAAGCCGAGCATAAAATTTTTGAATAATAATTTCTCTTGAGAGCTCATGATTGGGGCATGAATATAACATTGACTTAAGCCTCCCCCAAGCTTGAGTGATACTTTCTCCTTCGCGAGGCCAAAAATTATATATATAATTACGATCACGGTGAACCAGATGCATAGGATAAAACTTCTGATGAAATTCTAATTTCAATCGGTTGTATTTCCATGATCCAATATCATCACATAGCCTAAACCATGCCAATGCCTTTCCCTTCAAAGATAAAGGGAAGACCTTCTTCTTGATAACATCCTCGGGCATACCTGCAAGCTTAAATAATCCACAAACTTCATCCACATAGATTAGGTGCATATCGGGATGTAATGTTCCATCTCCTGTAAAAGGAATAACTAGCAGTTTCTCTATCATACCCGAAGGAATTTCAAAGTAAACATTTTCAGTAGGTTGAGGAGCAACTCTTTGCTCTACTGGTCAGGGTGAAGATACCCCGAAGAAGCCCCTCAAAGGATTATTTTCCAGAGTAACAAGTGACAGTAAATTTCAGCACACTATATAAATTTTTCCTTACCAAATTCCACCTACCAAAGGTGCTTCACTCCCCGACAACGGCGCCAGAAAAGAGTCTTGATGAGCCACAAGTATATAGGATCTATCGTAGTCCTTTCAATAAGTAAGAGTGTCGAACCCAACGAGGAGCAGAAGGAAATGACAAGCAGTTTTCAGTAAGGTATTCTCTGCAAGCACTGAAATTATCGGTAATAGATAGTATTGTGATAAGATAATTCGTAGCGGGTAACAAGTAACAAAAGTAAACAAGGTGCAGCAAGGTGGCCCAATCCTTTTTGTAGCAAAGGACAAGCCTGGACAAACTCTTATATAAAGGAAAACGCTCCCGAGGACACATGGCAATTATCGTCAAGCTAGTTTTCATCATGCTCATATGATTCGCGTTCGTTACTTTGGTAATTTGATATGTGGGTGGACTGGTGCGCCCCTCTCGCAAGCATCCGCAACTATGAAAGAAGAATTAAGGTAAACCTAACCATAGCATGAAACATGTGGATCCAAATAAGCCCCTTACGAAGCAACGCATAAACTAGGGTTTAAGCTTCTGTCACTCTAGCAACCCATCATCTACATATTACTTCCCAATGCCTTCCCCTAGGCCCAAATAATGGTGAAGTGTCATATAGTCGACGTTCACATAACACCACTAGAGGAAAGACAACATACATCTCATCAAAATATCAAACGAATACCAAATTCACATGACTACTTATAACAAGACTTCTCCCATGTCCTCAGGAACAAACATAACTACTCACAAATCGTATTCATGTTCATAATCAGAGGGGTATTAATATGCATAAAGGATCTGAACATATAATCTTCCACCAAATAAACCAACTAGTATCAACTACAAGGAGTAATCAACACTACTAGCAACCCACAGGTACCAATCTGAGGTTTTGAGACAAAGATCGGATACAAGAGATGAACTAGGGTTTGAGAGGAGATGGTGTTGGTGAATATGTTGATGGAGATTGATCCCCTCCCGATGAGAGGATCGATGGTGATGACGATGGTGACAATTTCCCCCTCCCGGAGGGATGTTTCCCCGGCAGAACAGCTCCGCCGGAGCCCTAGATTGGTTCCGCCAAGGTTCCGCCTCGAGACGGCGGCGCTTCGTCCTAAAAGCTTCCTTCTGATTTTTTCCAGGGCAAAAGACACCGTATACCAGAAGATGGGCATCGGGGGGCTTCCAGGTGGCCCACGAGGCAGGGGCGCGCCCAGGGGGTAGGGCACGTCCTCCACCCACGTGGACAGTGGGTGGCCCCCCTCTGGTGCTTTCTCCGCCCAATATTTTTAATATATTCCAAAACTAACTTTTGTGGAGTTTCAGGAGTTGTGCAGCATAGATCTCTAATATTTGCTCCTTTTCCAGCCCAGAATTCCAGCTGTCGGCATTCTCCCTCTTCATGTAAACCTTGTAAAAAAAGAGAGAAAAGTCATAAGTATTGTAACATAATGTGAAGTAATAGCCCATAATACAATAAATATCGATATAAAAGCATGATGCAAAATGGACGTATTATACACCATAAAGAAGGGTGTGTATACGGTTGTGCGATTGGGCATGGTTCGCAGCCCCCAGAGTACGGAATCGAGTTCCTCAACCCAGTGCTTATCTGATTCCCGTAGGGAGCGCACTAGTCTGGGTTTCATGCCGCTCATTATCAGGCCATTAGCCCGTTCGACCTGACCTTTTGTTTGAGGGTGACAAATGGAGGCGTAGTCGACCTTAATGCCCAGATTAGAACACCAAGTTTTCACCCCATCGGCTGTAAAGTTAGAGCCATTGTCAGTAATGATGTTGTGCGGGACGCCATAGCGGTGTACAACACCGGATATAAAATCGATCACCGGTCCGGCTTCGACCATCTTTACCGGTTTGGCCTCTATCCACTTGGTGAATTTATCCACCATAACCAGCAGACACTTTTTCTTATGGCTTCCCCCTTTAAGGGGTCCGACCATGTCTAGCCCCCAGACCGCGAAAGGCCAAGTAATGGGGATTGTTCGTAAGGCAGTGGGCAGCATATGGCTTTGATTGGAAAAAAACTGGCATCCAACACAGCGTTGTACGAGGTCCGGTGCATCTGCTCGGGCTGTAGGCCAAAAGAAACCTGTACGGAAGGCCTTACTTACAAGGGTCCGAGCTGCAGCATGATGGCCGCCAAGGCCAGCATGTATTTTGGCCAAGAGTTGTCGTCCCTCCTCTTCGGAGATACATCTTTGAAGGACTCCGGTAGTACTTTTCTTGTAGAGTTCTCCTTCATGAACTTTGTAGGCTTTCGAACGTCGAACTATGCGACGGGCCTCGTTCTGGTCATCAGGGAGCTCCCGCCTATTAAGGTAGGCTAGGAAGGGTTCGGTCCATGGAGCAATGACAGCCATGATTTCATGGGCAGAAGGTGTCACTTCGGTTCCCGAGCCCCCGATGTCATTAGAATTGTGTGTGGCATCTGAGGGTATGTTCGGCACCATACTAGTATTGCCGCTCTCGTCCTGCCATACCACGGATGGCTTGAAAAGCCTTTCAAAAGATGTGTTAGGTGGGACGGGGTCGCGCTTAGCGCCCATTCGAGCAAGGATGTCCGCTGCCTGATTACTGTCTCGAGCTACGTGATGGAACTCGGGCCCCTCAAACCGAGCTGATATTTTGAGTATGGCGTTACGGTAGGCCGCCATATTTGGATCTTTTGCATCAAATTATCCATTTATTTCGGATATTGCGAGGTTCGAGTCCCCACGCACCTTGAGGTGTTGTATGCCCATAGAAACAGCCATTCGGAGACCGTGCAATAGTGCCTCATATTCGGCTGCGTTGTTGGAGTCCGTATACATGATTTGTAATACGTACTGGACTGTGTCCCCCGTAGGGGATATTAGGATAACGCCGGCCCCTAATCCGGCTAACATTTTGGAGCTGTCGAAGTACATCACCTAGTTGGAGTATGTGCTGTCCATTCGACGATGAAGCCGGCCAACACCTGAGATTTAATAGCTCTGCATGGCTTGTATGTTATTTGGTAAGAGCTCGATGGCCCATTTGGCAATGTGGCCGATGGCGTCTCGATTGTTTATGATGTCGTTGAGTGGTACTTTGGAAGCCACCGTGATTGAAAACTCTTGGAAGTAGTGTCGCAGCTTCCGGGAAGCCATGAAGACCGCATACGCTATCTTTTGATAGTGTGGGTATCGAGATTTGCATGGTGTAAGGACCGCCGAGACATAGTACACTGGTTTTTGCAGTGGGAATTCATGTCCCTCTTTCTCTCGTTCGAAAAGGAGTACCGCGCTCACCACCTGGTGAGTTGCCGATATGTGGAGCAACATGGGTTCGCCGACACTCGGTGCGACAAGGATTGGGTTGCTTGCTAACAAAGCCTTTATTTCTTCTAATCCGGTTGTTGCCGCATCCGTCCACTCGAAGTGATCGGTGCGTCGGAGTAGGCGATAGAGTGGCAGTGCCTGTTCTCCCAATCTGGAGATAAAGCGGCTCAAAGCTGCCACGCGCCCGGCTTGTTTTTGGACCTACTTTAGGTCTGTTGGCTTTGCCAATTGTGACGGGGCTTGGATTTTAGCTGGGTTTGCTTCCATTCCTCTATTGGAAACAATGAACCCTAGCAGTTTTCCGGCTGGAACACCAAAAACGCATTTTTCCGGATTGAGCCGTATTTCATATGTTCGGAGGTTGTCGAATGTGAGGCGTAAGTTATCCACCAACAATTCGACATGTTTAGTCTTGATGACCACATCGTCTACGTATGCCTCCACCGTCTTGCCAATTTGCTTTTCTAGGCATGTTTGAATCATGCGTTGGTAGGTGACGCTGGCGTTTTTAAGTCCGAAAGGCATAGTGTTGAAGCAGAAAGGTCCGCACAGGGTAATGAATGCCGTTGCGGCCTGGTCGGATTCCTTCATCTTAATTTGATGGTATCCGGAGTACGCATCGAGGATGCACAGTGAATCGTGTCCTGCAGTTGCATCAATAATTTGGACAATGCGGGGCAGTGGGAAGGGGTCCTTAGGGAAGGCCTTGTTGAGGTCTTTGAAATCGACACAAAGGCACGAGGATTTGTCCATCTTTGGCACCATGACCAGGTTTGCTAGCGAGTCTGGGTGTTTGATCTCTCTGATGAACCCGGCTTCAAGTAGTTTGGCTGGCTCCTCCCCCATAGCTTGCCGCTTGGGTTCGAAAAATTGCCGCAGCGTTTGCTTGACTAGTTTGAACCCCTTTATTATGTTGAGGCTGTGTTCCGTCAGTCTGCGTGGGATTCCTGGCATATCCGAAGGATGCCAGGCAAAGATGTCCCAATTCTCGCGCAGAAACGCTCTTAGAGCGGCGTCGACCGTTGGGTCCAGCTGTGCTCCAATGGCTGCTGTTTTATTAGGATCCATTGGGTGTACTTGAAATTTGACTATTTCGTCTGCTGGCTTGAAGGAAGTGGATTTGGGCCTCTTGTCGAGGATTACATCGTCCTTGTCCACTGTAGAGCGCAGAGTGGTTAGTTCATCGGCCGCGAGGGCCTCGGATAGTGCCTCGAGGGCCAGAGATGCAGTTTTATTTTCAGCGTGAAGTGATATATCCGGATCACTAGTGATAGTGATAACTCCATTGGAACCTGGTATTTTGAGCTTCATGTACCCGTAATGGGGTATGGCTTGAAAGCGTGTAAATGTGTCTCGCCCTAACAGGGCGTGATATCCGCTGTTGAAAGGTGCCACGTGGAAGAGTAACTCTTCAGACCTGTAGTTCTCCGGCGTGCCGAATACAACGTTGAGTTTGATCTTCCCTGCGCTTCGTGCTTCTCGACTGGGGATGATGCCTCGGAAAGTGGTGCCGCTGCGACTTTTGTCAATCTGCATTTTTCGGAGTGTGTCTTCGTAGATGAGGTTCAGTCCGCGGCCGCCGTCCATGAGCACTTTGGTGAGCCGAAAGCCATCCAATATTGGGTTTAAGACCAAGACGGCTGGTGCTCGGACTGATCTGGCCCTTGGTTCGTCATTGGTGGTGAAAGTTATCGCCGTGTCATTCCAAGGATTTATTGCGGCTACCTGGCTGACTTCGGCAAGGTCGCATAATGCCCTTTTGCACCGGTTGTTGGAAGGAAAGGTCTCAAAGATCGTAAAAACGTTGAGATCGGCATCCTCCAAAGAGTGCCTCTCTGTAGTAGTGTTAGGAAGGATGGCCTCCCCGCTCTTAGCCACCTGCCAGAGTACCCAACATGCCCGAAGGCTATGTGTTGGTTCGGCGTCGTATGTCTCTGACAGGGTTTGTCGAGCAGGTCGTCAAGGACAGTTCTGTGTCCCGTGAAGGGCTTGACTTTTTTGTCCATGAGACGATAGTCAGGTGCCCCGTAAGGGTGCATCCTTTTTGTCCGCCCGGTGGGCTGCTTGAAGGCAGGTGGTTCCCACCGAGCTGTCTGGGCCTTCCAGGCGCTTTCCATTGCGCAGTACTTCTGCATGATGTATGCCAAATTTGCAAAGTGTAGTATGCGGCGGCGGTTGAGGGCGTCAAGGATTGCCTCGTCTGTACAGTTGTGGTAAAATACTGAAACCGCGTCGTTGTCGCAGCAATCTTTGATCTTGTTTTTAACAAGGAGGAATCTGGCCCAAAAGTGATGGACTGTTTCCTCAGGTTGCTGCCGCACATACATTAGGTCGCATACATCTGGAGGACCTGAATTGCTTGGCAAATATTGCTAGTGGTGGGTGGGTGGGCTAAAATCCGAACCCTGACCCACTATTGCCTCCGGAGTTTGAAGAATTTCTGAGGTCATTAGCCCAGGATCCGAAGTGTCCTGGTGACTTTTAGGCTCGACGCCTGATCCTATGTTCGTAGGACATGGAGTCTCTTCCCGAAGACGGGTGTCCGGCTCACAGGGCTCGGAAATCTAAACATAGCTTGTCCTTAGCTTAGGGGGAGAAGCGTTCTCAGCTTGTTCCTCCACAACCGCCACTAGATGGGTGATCGGCGGGGACTTGATTTCCCTTCGATCGGGTTTAAGCCCAATCCGATCATAGTCTGTTGCGACCCCTAGGGCGGTGATGCGATCTAGCAGTTCGTTCAAGGACGAGACATCTGCATGATCCATCTTTTCGGAGTGTTCGAGGCCAATGCGGAGATGATGTTTGGCGATTTGAGGGGTCGCCTTTGGCTTAATGGCCGAGCGGGCACCCATGGTAAAACCGCCAAGCTGGAGGATCCGCCCTGGAGCTACGACCCCTCCAGAGGTGATTCTGTCATTGATGACAAGGCGAGCCATTGATCCCTCTGTTGACGACACAAAGGAACTCTGAATGAAAGCACCAATGTCGGTGTCAAAACTGGCAGATCTCGGGTAGGGGGTCCCAAATTGTGCGTCTGAGGATCAAAGTAACAGGAGACAGGGGACACGATGTTTACCCAGGTTCGGGCCCTCTTAATGGAGGTAATACCCTACTTCCTGCTTGATTGACTTTGATGAGTATAGGGGTTACAAGAGTTGATCTACCTCGAGATCGTAATGGCTAAACCCTAGATGTCTTCCCTGTATGAATTCTGATAGCCTCTACAGACTAAACCCTCCGATTTATATTGACACCGGAGGGGGCTAGGGTAGTACAAAGTTGGTTTACAGAGGAAGGAAACTACACGTCCGGACGCCAATCTTGCCATCCACGCAAAGGAGAGTCCCATCCGGACATGGGGGAAGGCCATCTACCTTGTATCTTCACGGCCCATCAATCCGGCCCATGTTACATAGCCTGGACGCCCGAGGACCCCTTAATCCAGGGATCCCTCACCCTACCAATTCTATATTTGTGGATCAAATCCATTATTTCCTCTGGGGCCTCCTCAAGCTGAGTGGGGAAAGGAGCCACCGACTCCAGAGGAGATGAAGGAAAGGATTAGGGAATTAGAGAAAGTTTCAAAGGCTTGTGTTAATGTGATCAGAGATGGGATTGATTCTTATTGATTGATGAGTAAAGGCTTGGAAGCAAGGGTTGACGGTCTTCTTCATAAGGTCAGGCTTATGATTGAAGCTCTTAACAACAACACTGCACAACTTGAGTTTTTGACCCAAGTTGCAGATGATCAGCAAGGCGTGATTGAGGAGATGAAGAAGAAACTCAAAAGCATTTGCGTTGCCTTCCAAGATTCCCAGCAGTGAGCATATAATGATTAGTTCCTGGATTTCCACGGCTTGATTGTAAGCTCGGGGGAGATTCACGTGCACTTTCTATCTTTACTTTTATGCATTTCCTTTCCACAAGTTAAGATTAGGACTTACTTTCAATAAAGTTGAACTATCAATTTTTTTGTTGAATAAGGGATGATTCTTTCTGATGAGTATATGAATATTTTGATGCATGAGACCATTATTGATAAATTGTGAAACGTACTTGATGATTGTTGTGATCTAAATAGTTGCACATGATTTTTTTCATGATGATTATAATTCCTCCACATTGCAGTTGGTAAATTTTTGAAAGAAGATGAAATAAGTATATATGCTAGTTCATTGAAGGTTTCAACTCACAAAAGGGCATGCAAAGAAATTAATCCTCCTAAAAATTAAAAGGTGGTCTTGTACAATAAGTCTTGCCGAGATTCATGTTTGGCTTGCATATCATACAAAAGATGAGATGAGCCTCTAGCATGTCTCAATGACCGGAGACTTAATTATATGAAGAATATAAAGTCTCGAAAAGAACAAGAGGAAGGGAATAACTGCTTGCCCGGTTGAAACAGTGATGAACTAGGATATGAAGTTATTACTTGTTCACAGTAAAGTTGAGCGACGGAGTGTGGATGTCTGCATGATCATTATCATGGTGATTATGAGCTACCATCTGTTACAAATCTTTTATCTCAAATCGTTCCTTTAGAACAGTGATGGACTTATGCTTCTACATATCCGTATCTCACAAACACAAGGCTGACCTTGTATTTTACAAGCCACGATACTTGCTCGGGGATGAGAAAGACTTTAGATTGGGGGAGTTTATGAGTCCAATTTATCTGATGTTTTTACTAAGTATTTTGTGCCTACGTGGTAGGCTTTATGGAATTTCACCATGTTCGCGCACTTCTTTTGGTTGATAATCCCTCAGGTAACGTCTTTTGGATCAATTATCATTTAATGGAGAAAATCCTCAGAAATGGTAGTGGAATCACGAATTTAAGGTGATAATCATTTTCCATAAAAGAATCAAGCAAGAAGGCCAAAGGAATGGACGTCGTCGTGCTTTGAGCATGAAAGACGGTGTTCCATACGACCACAAGCGCCTGATACGTCTGCAATGTATCTATAATTTATGAAGTATTCATGCCATGTTTACAAAAGAAATATGGTTTTAGTGAACTTTTATATGATTTAAATGGAACTAACCCGGACTGACGTTGTTTTCAACAGAACTACCGTGGTGTTATTTTTTGTGCAGAAGTAAAAGTTCTCGGATTGGGCTACAAATTTATGGTGAATTTTTATGGACCAAAAGAGACCCCCGAAGCTTCGTGGAAGGAGCAAAAGACCCACGAGGACATGAAAAGCTCATAGGGCGCGCCTCCCCCCTAGGGCGTGCCTACTGAGCTTGTCGCTTCCTCGTGAGCCCCCCTAACATGAAACCGACGCCCAAAATTCCTATAAATATAGAAAACCCCAGAAAGAAACATAGAACTCTAGCTCCGCTACCGCGGGCCTCTGTACCGAAGCGATCTCATCTGGAGGCCTTCTCTGGCACCCTACCGGAGGGGGAAATCATCACTGGAGGTGGCGCCGTTGCCAGGGAGGTTAGTGCTTGAAGGTATATCTTTAGATCTTGCGATCGAATCTTTTAGTTTCTTGTTTTATCACTAGTTTAGTCTATAAAAGGAAACTAAAAAATGGAATTAAGGTTTCCTCATATGCTTCATCTTTTTAATGTCTTTCGTGAAAATGATGGGAAGCAAAATTGTGCTCAAGTACTAGAAGAAGAATTACATAGAATGCTTGGCATAAAATATGTGAATGATGAGCATGATTGCAATGTTGTTACTATGAATTCTTTGAATACCCATGATGCTAATGATATGCAAAGCCACAATCTTGGGGATGCTATGTTTGATGAAGATGATATGTTTAGTCCCCCAAGTTTTGATGAGCAAATTTATTATGATGATAGCATGCCTCCAATTTATGATGATTATTGTGATGACACGTATGCTATAAAGAATAAAGATAACCATGAAACTTGTCATCATGATTTTAATTTTCAATTGGATTATGCTTCACATGATAGTTATTTTGTTGAGTTTCCTCCCACTACTATTCATGAGAAGAAATTTGCTTATGTGGAGAGTAGTAAAATTTCTATGCAAGTAGATCATGAAAAGAATGCTTTATGTGCTGGTTATATGGTTGAATTCATTCATGATGCTACTGAAAATTATTATGAGGGAGGAACATATGCTTGTAGGAATTGCAATAATATAAAGTTTCCTCTCTATGTGCTTAAAGTCTTGAAGTTATGCTTGTTTTGCCTTCCTATGCTAGTTGATTATTGTTCCCATAAGTTGTTTGCTCACAAAATCCCTATGCATAGGAAGTGGGTTAGGCTTAAATGTGCTAGTCATATTCTTCATGATGCTCTCTTTATGTTTCAATTCTTATCTTCTATGTGAGCATCATTGAAATCATCATGCCTAGCTAGGGGCGTTAAACGATAGCGCTTGTTGGGTCCTGTTTAGTAATAAATAATTCATCTAACCTCTGGTTAGATGTGGTTTTTGAAGGAAATATGCCCTAGAGGCAATAATAAAGTATTATTTATTTCCTTATATCATGATAAATGTTTATTATTCATGCTAGAATTGTATTAACCGGAAACATAATACATGTGTGAATACATAGACAAACAGAGTGTCACTAGTATGCCTCTACTTGACTAGCTTGTTAATCAAAGATGGTTATGTTTCCTAGTCATAGAAATGAGTTGTCATTTGATTAACGGGATCACCTCATTAGGAGAATGACGTGATTGACTTCACCCATTCCGTTAGCTTAGCACTCGATCGTTTAGTATGTTGCTATTGCTTTCTTCATGACTTATACATGTTCCTATGACTATGAGATTATGCAACTCCCGTTTACCGGAGGAACACTTTGTGTGCTACCAAACATCACAACGTAACTGGGTGATTATAAAGGTGCTCTACAGGTGTCTCCAAAGGTACTTGTTGGGTTGGCGTATTTCGAGATTAGGATTTGTCACTCCGATTGTCGGAGAGGTATCTCTGGGCCCACTCGGTAATGCACATCACTATAAGCCTTGCAAGCATTGTGACTAATGAGTTAGTTGCGGGATGATGTATTATGGAACGAGTAAAGAGACTTGCCGGTAACGAGATTGAACTAGGTATCGAGATACCGACGATCGAATCTCGGGCAAGTAACATACCGATGACAAAGGGAACAACGTATGTTGTTATGCGGTCTGACCGATAAAGATCTTCGTAGAATATGTAGGAACCAATATGAGCATCCAGGTTCCGCTATTGGTTATTGACCGGAGAGGTGTCTCGGTCATGTCTACATAGTTCTTGAACCCGTAGGGTCCGCACGCTTAACGTTACGATGACAGTTATATTATGAGTTTATATGTTTTGATGTACCGAAGGTTGTTCGGAGTCCCGGATATGATCACGAACATGACGAGGAGTCTCGAAATGGTCGAGACATAAAGATTGATATATTGGATGACTATATTCGGACACCGGAAGTGTTCCGGAGAAGTTTCGGATAAAACCGGAGTGCCGGAGGGGTTACCGGAACCCCCCGGGGAAGTATTGGGCCTTAGTGGGCCTGAGGGAAGAGAGAGGGAAGCAGCCAGGAGGTGGCGCGCCCCCTCCCGTGTGGAGTCCGAATTGGACTAGGGGAAGGGGGCGCGGCCCCTCTTTCCCTCTCCCTCTCCCTCTCTTTCCTTCCCCCTCTCTCTTCCTAGTTGGACTAGGAAAGGGGAGTCCTACTCCTACTAGGAGGAGGACTCCCCCCCTCTCCTTGGCGCGCCCCAAGGGCAGCCGGCCTCCCCCCTTGCTCCTTTATATACGGGGGCAGGGGGCACCCCATAGACACAACAATTGATCATTGATCTCTTAGCCGTGTGCGGTGCCCCCCTCCACCATATTACACCTCGATAATATCGCCGCGGAGCTTAGGCGAAGCCCTGCGTCGGTAGAACATCAACATCGTCACCACGCCGTCGTGCTGACGAAACTCTCCCTCAACACTCGGCTAGATCGGAGTTCGAGGGACGTCATCGAGCTGAACGTGTGCTGAACTCGGAGGTGCCGTGCGTTCGGTACTTGATCGGTCGGATCGTGAAGACGTACGACTACATCAACCGCGTTGTGTTAACGCTTCCGCTTTCGGAACACGGAGACCGAAAGGTCAAGCGTGAATCATATAGTAGATATGATCAACATAGTGATGTTCACCATTGAAACTACTCCATCTCACGTGATGATCGGACATGGTTTAGTTGATTTGGATCACGTAATCACTTAGAGGATTAGAGGGATGTCTATCTAAGTGGGAGTTCTTAAGTAATATGATTAATTGAACTTAAATTTATCATGAACTTAGTCCTGATAGTATTTTTGCAAATTATGTTGTAGATCAATAGCTCGCGTTGTTGCTTCCCTGTGTTTATTTTTGATATGTTCCTAGAGAAAAATTATGTTGAAAGATGTTAGTAGCAAAGAAGCGGATTGGATCCGTGATCTGAGGATTATCCTCATTGCTGCATAGAAGAATTATGTCCTTGATGCACCGCTAGGTGACAGACCTATTGCAGGAGCAGATGCAGACGTTATGAACGTTTGGCTAGCTCAATATGATGACTACTTGATAGTTTAGTGCACCATGCTTAACGGCTTAGAATCTGGACTTCAAAGACGTTTTGAACGTCATGGACCATATGAGATGTTCCAGGAGTTGAAGTTAATATTTCAAGCAAATACCCGAGTTGAGAGATATGAAGTCTCCAACAAGTTCTATAGCTAAAATATGGAGGAGAATAGCTCAAGCAGTGAGCATGTGCTCAGATTGTCTGGGTACTACAATTGCTTGAATCAAGTGGGAGTTAATCTTCTAGATAAAATAGTGATTAACAGAATTCTCTAGTCATCATCACCAAGTTAGTAGAACTTCATGATGAACTATAGTATGCAAGGGATGACGAAAGTAATTCCCGAGCTCTTCGTGATGCTGAAATCGACGAAGGTAGAAATCAAAAAAAAACATCAAGTGTTGATGGTTGACGAGACTGAAGGAAATATGCCCTAGAGGCAATAATAAAGTATTATTTATTTCCTTATATCATGATAAATGTTTATTATTCATGCTAGAATTGTATTAACCGGAAACATAATACATGTGTGAATACATAGACAAACAGAGTGTCACTAGTATGCCTCTACTTGTCTAGCTCGTTAATCAAAGATGGTTATGTTTCCTAGCCATAGACATGAGTTGTCATTTGATTAACGGGATCACCTCATTAGGAGAATGACGTGATTGACTTCACCCTTTCTGTTAGCTTAGCACTCGATCGTTTAGTATGTTGCTATTGCTTTCTTCATGACTTATACATGTTCCTATGACTATGAGATTACGCAACTCCCGTTTACCGGAGGAACACTTTGTGTGTTACCAAATGTCACAACGTAACTGGGTGATTATAAAGGTGCTCTACAGGTGTCTCCAAAGGTACTTGTTGGGTTGGCGTATTTCGAGATTAGGATTTGTCACTCCGATTGTCGGAGAGGTATCTCTGGGCCCACTCGGTAATGCACATCACTATAAGCCTTGCAAGCATTGTGACTAATGAGTTAGTTGCGGGATGATGTATTACAGAACGAGTAAAGAGACTTGCCGGTAACGAGATTGAACTAGGTATCGAGATACCGACGATCGAATCTCGGGCAAGTAACATACCGATGACAAAGGGAACAACGTATGTTGTTATGCGGTCTGACCGATAAAGATCTTCGTAGAATATGTAGGAACCAATATGAGCATCCAGGTTCCGCTATTGGTTATTGACCGGAGAGGTGTCTCGGTCATGTCTACATAGTTCTCGAACCCGTAGGGTCCGCACGCTTAACGTTACGATGACAGTTATATTATGAGTTTATCTGTTTTGATGTACCGAAGGTTCTTCGGAGTCCCGGATGTGATCACGGACATGACAAGGAGTCTCGAAATGGTCGAGACATAAAGATTGATATATTGGACGACTATATTCGGACACCGGAAGTGTTCCGGAGAAGTTTCGGATAAAACCGGAGTGCCGGAGGGGTTACCGGAACCCCCCGGGGAAGTATTGGGCCTTAGTGGGCCTGAGGGGAGAGAGAGGGCAGCAGCCAGGAGGTGGCGCGCCCCCTCCCATGAGGAGTCCGAATTGGACTAGGGGAAGGGGGCGCGGCCCCTCTTTCCCTCTCCCTCTCCCTCTCTTTCCTTCCCCCTCTCTCTTCCTAGTTGGACTAGGAAAGGGGAGTCCTACTCCTACTAGGAGGAGGACTCCCCCCCACTCCTTGGCACGCCCCAAGGGCAGCCGGCCTCCCCCCTTGCTCCTTTATATACGGGGGCAGGGGGCACCCCATAGACACAACAATTGATCATTGATCTCTTAGCCGTGTGCGGTGCCCCCCTCCACCATATTACACCTCGATAATATCGTCGCGGAGCTTAGGCGAAGCCTTGCGTCGGTAGAACAACATCATCGTCACCACGCCGTCGTGCTGACGAAACTCTCCCTCAACACTCGGCTGGATCGGAGTTCGAGGGACGTCATCGAGCTGAACGTGTGCTGAACTCGGAGGTGCCGTGCGTTCGGTACTTGATCGGTCGGATCGTGAAGACGTACGACTACATCAACCGCGTTGTGTTAACGCTTCCGCTTTCGGTCTACGAGGGTACGTGGACAACACTCTCCCCTCTCGTTGCTATGCATCACCATGATCTTGCGTGTGCGTAGGAATTTTTTTTTAAATTACTACGTTCCCCAACAGTTTTATGTTTTAATTAGTGTTTGTGCCAAGTAAGACCTATATGATCTTCTTGGATGATAATTATTTGATCTTGCTGAAAAAGATAGAAACTTCCTGCTCACGAAAACAATTGTTAAAAATCACCAGAAAGAGATAAAATACTGATTCCAATTGCAGTAGATCAACAATCAAATTATCTAGGACGTCCTATTTTGGCAGATTTTTCTGAGTTCCAGAAGTTTGCTTTTGATGCAGATTACTACAGACTGTTCTGTTTTTGACAGATTCTGTTTTCTATGTGTTGTTTGCTTATTTTGATGAATCTATGAGTAGTATCGGAGGGTATGAACCATAGATAAGTTGGAATACAGTATATATTACACCAATATGAATTCAGAATGAGTTCACAATAGTACCTAAGTGGTGATTTATTTTCTTATACTAACGGAGCTTACGAGTTTTCTGTTAAGTTTTGTCTTGTGAAGTTTTCAAGTTTTGGGTAAAGATTCGATGGACTATGGAATAAGGAGTGGCAAGAGCCTAAGCTTGGGGATGCCCAAGGCACCCCAAGGTAATATTCAGGGACAACCAAGAGCCTAAGCTTTGGGATGCCCCGGATGGCATCCCCTCTTTCGTCTTCGTTCATCGGTAACTTTACTTGGAGCTATATTTTTATTCACCACATGATATGTGTTTTGCTTGGAGCGTCATTTTATTTTCTTTTGTTTCTCTTGCTGTTTAAATAAAATACCAAGATCTGAAATTCTTAAATGTTAGAGATTCTTCACATAGTTACATAATTATTCGACTACTCATTGATCTTCACTTATATCTTTTGGAGTAGTTTGTCGTTTGCTCTAGTACCTTACTTATATCTTTTAGACCACGACAGTGGTATTATTTTGAAGAAATAGATGAACTCTCATGCTTCACTTATATTATTTTGAGAGTCCTAAACAGCATGGTAATTTTCTTTGGTTATGAAACTAGTCCTAATATGATAGGCATCCAAGATATGTATAATAAAAACTATCATAAAAAGTGCATTGAATACTATGAGAAGTTTGATACTTGATAATTGTTTTGAGATATGAAGATGGTGATATTAGAGTCATGCTAGTTGAGTGGTTATGAATTTGAGAAATACTTGTGTTAAAGTTTGTGATTCCCGTAGCATGCACGTATGGTGAGCCGTTATGTGATGAAGTCGGAGCATGATTTATTTATTGATTGTCTTCCTTATGAGTGGCGGTCGGCGACGAGCGATGGTCTTTTCCTACCAATCTATCCCCCTAGGAGCATGCGCGTAGTACTTCATTTCGATACCTAAAAGATTTTTGCAATAAGTATGTGAGTTCTTTATGACTAATGTTGAGTCCATGGATTATACGCACTCTCACCCTTCCACCATTGCTAGCCTTTCTAATACCGCGGCCGGTATCATACACCCACCATATACCTTCCTCAAAACAACCACCATACCTACCTATTATGGCATTTCCATAGCCATTCCGAGATATATTGCCATGCAACTTTCCACCGTTCCGTTTATTATGACACGCTTCATCATTGTCATATTGCTTTGCATGATCATGTAGTTGACATCGTATTTGTGGCAAAGCCACCATTCATAATTCTTTCATACGTGTCACTCTTGATTCATTGCACATCCCGATACACCGCCGGAGGCATTCATATAGAGTCATATTTTGTTCTAAGAATCGAGTTGTAATTCTTGAGTTGTAAGTAAATAAAAGTGTGATGGTCATCATTATTAGAGCATTGTCCCATGTGCGGAAAGGATGATGGAGACCATGATTCCCCCACAAGTTGGGATGAGACTCCGGACGGAAAAAAAAGAGGCCAAAGAAGCCCAAATAAAAAAAGAGGCCATAAAAAAAAGAGAAGGCCCAAAAAATAAAAAAAATGATGAGAGAAAAAGAGAGAAGGGGCAATGATACTATCCTTTTACCACACTTGTGCTTCAAAGTAGCACCATGATCTTCATGATAGAGAGTCTCCTATGTTGTCACTTTCATATACTAGTGGGAATTTTACATTATAGAAATTGGCTTGTATATTCCAATGATGGGCTTCCTCAAATTGCCCTAGGTCTTCGTGAGCAAGCAAGTTGGATGCACACCCACTTAGTTAAATGTTGAGCTTTCATACACTTATAGCTCTAGTGCATCCGTTGCATGGCAATCCCTACTCACTCACATTGATATCTATTAATGGGCAACTCCATAGCCCGTTGATACACCTAGTTGATGTGAGACTATCTTCTCCTTTTTGTCTTCTCCACAACCACCATTCTATTCCACCTAGAGTGCTATGTCCACGGCTCACGCTCATGTATTGCGTGAAGATTGAAAAAGTTTGAGAACATCAAAAGTATGAAACAATTTCTTGGCTTGTCATCGGGGTTGTGCATGATTTAAATATTTTGTGTGATGAAGATAGAGCATAGCCAGACTATATGATTTTGTAGGGATAGCTTGCTTTGGCCACGTTATTTTGAGAAGACATGATTGCTTTGTTAGTATGCTTGAAGTATTATTATTTTTATGTCAATATTAAACTTTTGTCTTGAATCTTATGGATCTGAATATTCTTGCCACAATAAAGAAGATTACTTTGATAAATATGTTAGGTAGCATTTCACATCAAAAAATCTGTTTTTATCATTTACCTACTCGAGGACGAGCAGGAATTAAGCTTGGGGATGCTGATACGTCTCCAACGTATCTATAATTTTTGATTGTTCCATGCTATTATATTATCTATTTTGGATGTTTATGGGCTTTATTATACACTTTTATATTATTTTTTGGACTAACCTATTAACCGGAGGCCCAGTCCAAATTGTTGTTTTCTTGCCTATTTCAGTGTTTCGAAGAAAAGGGATATGAAACGGAGTCCAAGCGGAATGAAACCTTCGGGAGAGTTATTTTTGGAATGGAAGCAATCCAGGAGACTTGGAGTAGACGTCAGGGAAGCTTCGAGGTGGCCACGAGGCAGGGAGGCGCGCCTGCCCCCCCCCCCCCCCGGGCACGCCCCCCACCCTCGTGGGCCCCTCGTGGCTCCCCTGACCGACTTCTTTCGCCTATATATGTCCATATACCCAAAAAAACATCGAGGAACAGAATAGATCGGGAGTTCCGCCGCCGCAAGCCTCTGTAGCCACCAAAAACCAATCGGGACCCTGTTTTGGCACCCTGCCGGAGGGGGGATCCCTCACCGGTGGCCATCTTCATCATCCCGGTGCTCTCCATGACGAGGTGGGAGTAGTTCACCCTCGGGGCTGAGGGTATGTACCAGTAGCTATGTGTTTGATCTCTCTCTCTCTCTCGTGTTCTTGAGGTGGTACGATCTTGATGTATCGCGATCTTTGCTATTATAGTTGGATCTTATGATGTTTCTCCCCCTCTACTCTCTTGTAATGGATTGAGTTTTCCCTTTGAAGTTATCTTATCGGATTGAGTATTTAAGGATTTGAGAACACTTGATGTATGTCTTGCATGTGCTTATCTGTGGTGACAATAAGATATTCACGTGATCCACTTGATGTATGTTTTGGTGATCAACTTGCGGGTTCCGTTTGTGAACTTATGCATAGGGGTTGGCACACGTTTTCATCTTGACTCTCTGGTAGAAACTTTGGGGCACTCTTTGAAGTTCTTTGTGTTGGTTGAATAGATGAATCTGAGATTGTGTGATGCATATTATATAATCATACCCACGGATACCTGAGGTGACATTGGAGTATCTAGGTGACATTAGGGTTTTGGTTGATTTTTATCTTAAGGTGTTATTCTAGTATGAACTCTATGATAGATTGAACGTAAAGAATAGCTTCGTGTTATTTTACTACGGACTCTTGAATAGATCGATCAGAAAGGATAACTTTGAGGTGGTTTCGTACCCTACAATAATCTCTTCGTTTGTTCTCCGCTATTAGTGACTTTGGAGTGACTCTTTGTTGCATGTTGAGGGATAGTTATATGATCCAATTATGTTATTATTGTTGAGAGAACTTGCACTAGTGAAAGTACGAACCCAAGGCCTTGTTTCAAAGCATTACAATACCGTTTACGCTCACTTTTATCGCTTGTTACCTTGCTGTTTTTATAATTTTAGATTACAAAAACCTATATCTACCATCCATATTGCACTTGTATCACCATCTCTTCGCCGAACTAGTGCACCTATACAATTTACCATTGTATTGGGTGTGTTGGGAACACAAGAGACTCTTTGTTATTTGGTTGCAGGGTTGTTTGAGAGAGACCATCTTCATCCTACGCCTCCCACAGATTGATAAACCTTAGGTCATCCACTTGAGGGAAATTTGCTACTGTCCTACAAACCTCTGCACTTGGAGGCCCCAACAACGTCTACAAGGAGAAGGTTGCGTAGTACACATCAGGAGGCCATCTTAATCATCTCGGTGGTCTCCATGATGAGGAGGAGTAGTTCACCCTCAGGGCTGAGGGTATGCACCAATAGCTATGTGTTTGATCTATCTCTCATGTTCTTGATTTGGCATGATCTTGATGTACCAATTAGCTTTGTTAGTATAGTTAGATCATATGGTGTTTTTCCCTCTCTATCTTGTTATGATGAATTGAGTATTTCTCTTTGAGGTTTCGTTATGTTGGATTGAATATTGGATTTGAGATCACTTGATGTATGTCTTGCATGTGGATACCCGTGGTGACAATGGGGTATTCTATTGAGTTACTCGATGTATGTTGTGGTATTCAACTTGCGGATTTCCATGACATTGGGGTAATCTATGCATAGGGGTTGATACACATTTTCATCCTAGGTTCTCCGATAGAAACTTTGGTGTGATTCTCTGTCGCACGTTGAGGGATTTTTATATGATTCGGTTATGTTAGTACTGTTGAGAGATTGCACTAGTTAAAGTATGAACCCTAGGCCTCATTTCCAAGCATTGCAATACCATTTGGGCTCTGTTTTATCACTTGCTACCATGCTATTTTTATATTTTTAGACAAAAAAACATATATCTATTATTCATACTACACTTGTATCACCATCTTTTCGCCAAACTAGTGCACCTATACAATTTACCATTGTATTGGGTGTGCTGGGGACACAAGAGATTTCTTGTATTTGATTGCAGGGTTGTTTGAGAGAGACCATCTTCATCCTACGACTCCCACGGATTGATAAACCTTAGGTCATCCACATGTAGGACTTGGAGACCAAGGAAAAGGAGTCCCGAGGCGACGACAAGGGTGCAGGGCGTGTCCTAGGGGGGCGCCCCTGCCTTGTGGGTCCCTCAGAGCTCCTCTAACCCTATTCTTCGGCCTATAAATTCCCAAATATTCCCGAACCATCAAAAGCATCCACAAAAATACTTTTTCGCCGCCGCAAGCCTCTGTTCCCGTGAGATCCCATCTTGGGGCCTTTTCCGGTGATCTGCCGGAGGGGGGATTCAATCATGGAGGGCATCTACATCAACCCTATTGCCCTTCCGATGAAGCGTGAGTAGTTTACCTCAGACCTACAGGTCCATAGCTAGTAGCTAGATGGCTTCCTCTCTCTCTATGATCTTCAATACCATGTTCTCCTCGATGTTCTTGGAGTTCTATCCGATGTACTATTCTTTTGCGGTGTGTTTGTCGAGATCCGATGAATTGTGGATTTATGATCAGATTATCTATGAATATTATTTGAATCTTCTCTGAATTCTTATATGCATGATTTGATATCTTTGTATTTCTCTTTGAATTATCGGTTTGGTTTGGCCAACTAGATTGGTATTTCTTGCAATGAGAGAGGTGCTTAGTTTTGGGTTCAATCTTGCGGTGTCCTCACCGAGTGACAAAGTAGGGGTACCGAGGCACGTATTTGTATTGTTGCCATCAAGGATAAAAAGATGGGGTTTTCATCATATTGCTTGAGTTTATCCCTCTACATCATGTCATCTTACTTAAGGCGTTACTCCATTCTTATGAACTTAATACTCTAGATGCAAGCAGGAGTCGGTCGACGTGTGGAGTAATAGTAGTAGATGCAGAATCGTTTCGGTCTACTTGACACGGACGTGATGCCTATATGCATAATCATTGCCTTGGATATCGTCATAACTTTTGCGCTTTTCTATCAGTTGCTCAACAGTAATTCGTTCACCCACCGTATTATTTTCCTTCAAGAGAGAAGCCTCTAGTGAAACCTATGGCCCTCGGGTCTATTTTTCCTTATATATTTTTAGGTTTATAAACCAAAAAACCCAAAAATATCTTGCTGCAATTTATTTACTTTTATTTTATTTTACGTTTTAGTAATCTTTTATATCTATCTGTATCTGATCTCACCATTGCAATTGACCGTGAAGGGATTGACAACCCCTTTATCACGTTGGGTGGAAGTGTTCGATTGTTTGTGTAGGTGCATAGATTGGAGACTTGGTTGTGCCTCCTACTGGATTGATACCTTGGTTCTCTAACTCAGGGAAATACTTATCTCTACTTTGCTGCATCACCCTTTCCTCTTCAAGAGAAAAACCAACGCAAGCTCAAGAAGTAGAAGGAAGAATTTCTGGCGCCATTGCCGGGGAGGTTCTACATCAAGCCTACCAAGTAACCATCATAAACTCTCATCTCTTGCATTACATTATTTGCCATTTGCCTCTCGTTTTCCTCTCCCCCACTTCTAAAACGATTTTCAGAAAAATACAAAAATATTTGCCTTTTTTTGCCCTTCTTTCATTCGTCTTTTTGTTTGCTTTTTGATTTGCTTGTGTCGCTAGATCGCTTGATTTGCTTTCATGGCTAGTCTTTCCACCATCGCTAGTACTCCCGAGAGTGAGGTTCTTAATTTTAAGCAAAGGGAGGGAGAAAATTTAAAAGATGCTTGGTATAGAATTTGCAATACTCAAAATAGATCTACTCGTAAGCAATCTACTACCGTTCTCCTTCTCAATTTTTATGTGGGTGTTACTCCTTGGAATAGATATGTTCTAGATACCATTACAAGGGAAAATTTCTTGGGGAGCCACACCGTGGATGCTTATAATGCTATGATAGATTTGGTAGGCTCGCCACCTCTTATGGTTAATGAGACTGTTTTGACTATAGAACATGTCATACAAAGATTTGATATTATTGAGAATAAAATTGCTACCATAGAGCTTATTGAAAACTTGGATAAGAAGATTCATAATCAAATTACCCAATATGGATCAAAAGTAGGAGTCACTTTGAAGAATTCAAAGGAAAAAAGAACCCATAGTTAATGAAAAGATAGATCAAGATTCTACTAGAATTGGCAAGCTAGAAGATATTATTACCAACTTGGGTTCCACTTTTGCTTCTGTTAAAACTACTCCCAATTTTCCTCCTACAAAAGCTGCCAAGTTTATTTATGTTCCTAAGAATAAAGGTGAAACTTCTAGTAAGGAAAACGAGGATCTTAAGATGATAAGTGTTCACCCTAACTTCCTCAAAATTATTAAGGAACCAATTGCTACGAGTGAATTTCTTGATCTCTTGCCTAGGAGTGTGATTATTGATAAAACCAAAGTATCTCCTAGAGGCGTTAAATAATAGCGCTTGTTGGGAGGCAACCCAATTTTATTTTTTTATGTTTTTTGTTTTCCTTCTGTTCTTGAATAAAATACACATTATTACCTCTGTAGTAATTGTGTTTTGGTGTTTAATTTAGTGTTTGAGCCAAGTAAAGCCTTTGGGATACTTTGGTATATCGTTGATTTGATCTTGCTGAAAAACAGAAACTTTTGCGCCCATTGCCAGAATTGTTAAAAATCACAGAAGCGTGATATTATCCTGATTTTCCTACACAAGATTGATATACAAATTTCCTTTGTTTTCCTAATTTTTCAGAATTTTTGGAGTTACAGAAGAATTCGAATTTTACAGATTACTACAGACTATTCTGTTTTTGACAGATTCTGTTTTCTATGTGTTGTTTGCTTATTTTCATGAATCTATGGGTAGTATCGGGGGGTATGAACCATGGAGAAGTTGGAATACAGTAGATATTACACCAATATAAATAAAGAATGAGTTCACAACAGTACCAAAAGTGGTGATTTATTTTATTATACTAACAGATCTCATGATTTTTCTGTTGAGTTTTGTGTTGTGAAGTTTTCAAGTTTTGGGTAAATATTTGATGGACTACGGAATAAGGAATGGCAAGAGCCTAAGATTGGGGATGCCCAAGGCACCCCGAGGTAATATTCAAGGACAACCAAGTGCCTAAGGTGGGGATTCCCCGGAAGGCATCCCCTCTTTCATCTTCAACCCATCGGTAAATTTACATGAGGCTATATTTTTATTCACCACATGATATGTGTTTTGCTTGGATCGTCTTGTATGATATGAGTCTTTGTTTTTTAGTTTGCCACAATCATCCTTGTTGTACACACCTTTTGAGAGGGACACGCTTAAATCGTGAATTTATTAGAATATTCTATGTGCTTCACTTATATCTTTTGAGCTAGGCAATGTGCTCTAGTACTTCACTTATATCTTTTTAGAGCACGGTGGTGGTTTTATTTTATAGAAATTGTTGAACTCTCTTGCTTCACATATATTATTTTGAGAGTCTCTAAACAGCATGGTAATTTGCTTAGGTTATGAATTTAGTCCTAATATGATGGGCATCCAAGAGGGATATAATAAAAACTTTCATATTAAGTGCATTGAATACTATGAGAAGTTTGATTCCTTGCATATTGTCTCTAATATCACCATTTTTATATCTCAAAACAATATGCAAGGAATGAGACATGCTAGTAAGTAATTATGGATTGGTAGAAATACTTAGTGTTAAAGTTTGTGATTCCCATAGCATGCACGTATGGTGAACCGCTATGTGATGAAGTCGCAGCATGATTTATTTATTGATTGTCTTCCTTATGAGTGGCGGTCGGGGACGAGCGATGGTCTTTTCCTACAAATCTACCCCCTAGGAGAATGCGTGTAGTACTTTGTTTTGATAGCTAATAGACTTTTGCAATAAGTATGTGAGTTCTTTATGACTAATGTTGAGTCCATGGATTATACGCACTCTCACCCTTCCACCTTTGCTAGCCTCTCTAGTACCGCGCAATTCTCGCCGGTGCATTAAACCCACCTTATACTTTCCTCAAAACAGCCACCATACCTACCTATTATCGCATTTCCATAGCCATTCCAAGATATATTGCCATCCAACATCCACCGTTCCATTTCATTATGACACACACCATCATTGTCATATTGCTTTGCATGATCGTAAGATAGCTAGCATGATGTTTTTATAGCTTGTCCATTTTTTGATGTCATTTGCTACATTAGATCATTGCACATCCCGGTACACCACCGGAGGCATTCATATAGAGTCATATTTTGTTCTAAGTATCGAGTTGTAGTTCTTGAGTTGTAAGGAAATAAAAGTGTGATGATCATCATTATTAGAGCATTGTCCCATGTGAGGAAAGGATGGTGGAAGCTATGATTCCCTCACAAGTTGGGATGAGTCTCCGGACTTTATGAAAAATAAAAGAGGCCAAAGAAGCCCAAATAAAAAAAAGAGGCCAAAGAAGCCCATGAAAAAATGAGAGAAACGAGAGAAGGGACAATGTTACTATCCTTTTCCACACTTGTGCTTCAAAGTAGCACCATGATCTTCATGATAGAGAGTCTCCTATATTGTAACTTTCATATACTAGTGGCAAATTTTCATTATAGAACTTGGCTTGTATATTCCAATGATGGGCTTCCTCAAATTGCCCTAGGTCTTCGTGAGCAAGCGAGTTGGTTCACACCCACTTAGTTTCTTTTGAGCTTTCATACACTTATAGCTCTAGTGCATCTGTTGCATGGCAATCCCTACTTACTCACATTGATATCTATTGATGGGCATCTCCATAGCCCGTTGATATGCCTAGTTGATGTGAGACTATCTCCTTCTTTTTGTCTTCTCCACAACCACCATATTCTATTCCACCTATAGTGCTATATCCATGGCTCACGCTCATGTATTGCATGAAAACTGAAAAAGTTTGAGAACATCAAAAGTATGAAACAATTGCTTGGCTTGTCATCGGGGTTGTGCATGATTTAATACTTTGTGTGATGAAGATGGAGCATAGCCAGACTATATGATTTTGTAGCGATAACTTTCTTTGGCCATGTTATTTTGAGAAGACATGATTGCTTTGTTAGTATGCTTGAAGTACTATTGTTTTTATGTTGATATTAAACTTTTGTTTTGAATCTTATGGATCTGAATATTCATGCCACAATAAAGAAATTTACATGGATAAATATGTTAAGTAGCATTTCACATTAAAATTCTTGTTTTTATCATTTACCTACTCGAGGACGAGTAGGAATTAAGCTTGGGGATGCTTGATACGTCTCCAACGAATCTATAACTTTTTATTGTTCCATGCTATTATATTATCTGTTTTGGATGTTTTATATGCATTAATATGTTATTTTATATTGTTTTTGGGACTAACCTATTAACCCAGAGCCCAGTGCCAGTTTCTGTTTTTTCCTTCTTATTAAGTTTCGCAGAAAAGGAATATCAAACGGAGTCCAAACAGAATAAAACTTTACGATGATTTTTCTTGGACCAGAAGACACACGTAGGACTTGGGGACCAAGGAAAAGGAGTCCTGAGGCGACGGCAAGGATGCAGGGCGCACCCCAGGGGGGGTGCCCCCTGCCTTGTGGGTCCCTCAGAGCTCCTCTAACCCTATTCTTCGGCCTATAAATTCCCAAATATTCCCAAACCATCAGAAGCGTCCACAAAAAAACTTTTCCGCCGCTGCAAGCCTCTGTTCCAGTGAGATCCCATCTTGGGGCCTTTTTCGGCGATCTGTCGGAGGGGGATTCGATCATGGAGGGCATCTACATCAACCCTATTGCCCTTCCGATGAAGCGTGAGTAGTTTACCTCAGACCTGCAGGTCCATAGCTAGTAGCTAGAAGGCTTCCTCTCTCTCTATGATCTTCAATACCATGTTCTCCTCGATGTTCTTGGGGTTCTATCCGATGTACTATTCTTTTGCGGTGTGTTTGTCGAGATTCGATGACTTGTGGATTTATGATCAGATTATCTATGAATATTATTTGGATCTTCTCTGAATTCTTATATGCATGATTTGATATCTTTGTATTTCTCTTCGAATTATCAGTTTGGTTTGGCCAACTAGATTAGTATTTATTGCAATGGGAGAGGTGCTTAGTTTTGTTGGGGAACGCAGTATTTCAAAAAAATTCCTACGATCACGCAAGATCTATCTAGGAGATGCATAGCAACAAGCGGGGAGAGTGTGTCCATGTACCCTCGTAGACCGAAAGCGGAAGCGTTTAGTAACGCGGTTGATGTAGTCGAACGTCTTCACGATCCAACCGATCCAAGTACCGAACGTATGGCACCTCCGTGTTCAGCACACGTTCAGCACAATGACGTTGAGGCCGAGGGAGAGTTCCGTCAGCATGATGGCGTGGCGACGGTGATGATGATGTTACCGACGCAGGGCTTCGCCTAAGCACTACGATGATATGACCTAGGTGTGTAACTGTGGAGGGGGGCACCGCACACGGCTAAGAGATGACTTGGTGTCCTTTGGGGTGCCCCTTCCCACACATATAAAGGGGGGAGGAGAGGAGGCCGGCCCAAGGGGGGCGCGCCAAGGGGGGGTCCTACTTGGACTCTCGGTCCAAGTAGGATTCGCCCCCCCCCCCTTTCCTATTGCAACAAGGGGGAGAGAGGGAAGGTGGAAGAGGGGAGAAGGAAAGAGGGGGGTTCCGCCCCCTCCTAGTCCAATTCGGACAAGCCCATGGGGGGTGCGCTGCCTCCCCTTGTGGTCCTTCTCTCCTTTCCACTAAAGCCCATTAAGGCACAATACTTCCCCAGGGGGGTTCCGGTAACCTCCAGATGCTCCGAAACTTATCCGATACTTCCCGAAACAATTCCGGTGTCTGAACATAACCTTCGAATATATGAATCTTTACCTCTCGACCATTTCGACACTCCTCATCATGTCCGTGATATCATCCGGGACTCCTAACAAACTTCGGTCATCAAATCACATAACTCATAATACAAATCGTCATCGAACGTTAAGCGTGCGGACCCTACGGGTTCGAGAACTATGTAGACATGACCAAGACACATCTCCGGTCAATAACCAATAGCGGAACCTGGATGCTCATATTGGCTCCTACATATTCTATGAAGATCTTTATCGGTCAAACCGCATAACAACATATGTTGTTCCCTTTGTCATCGGTATGTTACTTGCCCGAGATTCGATCGTCGGTATCCTCATACCTAGTTCTCGTTACCGGGAAGTCTCCTTACTCGCTCCGTAATGCATCATCCCGCAACTAACCCATTAGTCACATTGCTTGCAAGGCTTATAGTGATGTGCATTACCGAGAGGGCCCAGAGATACCTCTTCGATACACGGAGTGACAAATCCTAATCTCGATCTATGCCAACTCAACAAACACCATCGGAGACACCTGTAGAGCATCTTTATAATCACCCAGTTATGTTGTGACTTTTGATAGCACACAAGGTGTTCCTCCGGTATTCGGGAGTTGCATAATCTCATAGTCAGAGGAACACGTATAAGCCATGATGAAAGCAATAGCAATAAAACTAAACAATCATTAATGCTAAGATAATGGATGGGTCTTGTCCATCACATCATTCTCTAATGATGTGATTCCGTTTATCAAATGACAACACATGTCTATGGCTAGGAAACTTAACCATCTTTGATTAACGAGCTAGTCAAGTAGAGGCACACTAGGGACACTCTATTTGTCTATGTATTCACACATGTACTAAGTTTCCGGTTAATACAATTCTAGCATGAATAATAAACATTTATCAAGATATAAGGAAATATAAATAACAACTTTCTTATTACCTCTAGAGCACATTTCCTTCAGTCTCCCACTTGCACTACAGTCAATAATCTAGATTACATAGTAATGATTCTAACACCCGTGTAGTCTTGGTGATGATCATGTTTTGCTCGTGGATGAGGCTTAGTCAACGAGTCTGCAACATTCAGATCCATATGTATTTTGCAAACTTCTATGTCTCCCTCCTTGACTAGATCGCGGATGGAATTGAAGCGTCTCTTGATGTGCTTGGTTCTCTTGTGAAATCTGGATTCCTTCGCCAAGGCTATTGCTTCGGTACTGTCACAAAAGATTTTCATTGGTCCCGATGCACTAGGTATGACACCTAGATCGGATATGAACTCCTTCATCCAGACTCCTTCATTCGCTGCTTCCGAAGCAGCTATGTACTCCACTTCACACGTAGATCCCGCCACGACACTTTGCTTGGAACTGCACCAACTAACAACTCAACCATTCAATATAAATACGTATCTGGTTTCCAACTTAGAGTCATCTGGATCAATGTCAAAGCTTGCATCGACGTAACCATTTATGAGGAGCTCTTTGTCACCTCCATAAACGAGAAACATATCCTTAGTCCTTTTCAGCTATTTCTGGATGTTCTTGACCGCTGTCCAGTGATCCACTCCTGGATTACTTTGGTACCTCCCGGCTATACTTATAGCAAGGCACACGTCAGGTCCGGTACACAGCATAGCATACATGACAGAACCTATGGCTGAAGCATAGGGAATGACTTTCATTTTCTCTCTATCTTCTGCAGTGGTCGGCATTGAGTCTGACTCAACTTCACACCTTGTAACACAGGCAAGAACCCTTTCTTTGACTGATCCATTTTTAACTTCTTCAAAACTTTATCAAGGTATGTGCTTTGTGAAATTCCAATTAAGCGTCTTGATATATCTCTATAGATCTTGATGCCCAATATATAAGCAGCTTCACCGAGGTATTTCATTGAAAAATTCTTATTCAAGTATCCTTTTATGCTATCCAGAAATTCTATATCATTTCCGATCAACAATATGTCATCCACATATAATATTAGAAATGCTACAGAGCTCCCACTCACTTTCTTGTAAATATAGGCTTCTCCAAAAGTCTGTATAAAACCATATGCTTTGATCACACTATCAAAGCGCATATTCCAACTCCAAGAGGCTTGCACCAGTCCATAAATGGATCACTGGAGCTTGCACACTTTGTTAGCACCTTTTGGATCGACAAATCCTTCTGGTTGCATCATATACAACTCTTCTTTAAGATATCCATTAAGGAATGCAGTTTTGACATCCATTTGCCATATTTCATAATCATAAAATGCGGCAATTGCTAACATGATTCGGACAGACTTAAGCATCGCTACGGGTGAGAAGGTCTCATCATAGTCAACTCCTTGAACTTGTCGAAAACCTTTCGCAATAAGTCGAGCTTTGTAGACAGTAACATTACCGTCAGCGTCAGTCTTCTTCTTGAAGATCCATTTATTCTCGATGGCTTGCCAATCATCGGGAAAGTCAACCAAAGTCCATACTTTGTTCTCATACATGGATCCCATCTCAGATTTCATGGCCTCAAGCCATTTCGCGGAATCTGGGCTCATCATCGCTTCCTCATAGTTTGTAGGTTCGTCATGGTCAAGTAACATGACCTCCAGAACAGGATTACCGTACCACTCTGGTGCGGATCTTACTCTGGTTGACCTACGAGGTTCGATAGTAACTTCATCTGAAGTTTCATGATCATCATCATTAGATTCCTCACTAATTGGTGTAGGAATCACTGGAACTGATTTCTGTGATGAACTACTTTCCAATTCGGGAGCAGGTACAATTACCTCATCAAGTTCTACTTTCCTCCCACTCACTTCTTTCGAGAGAAACTCCTTCTCTAGAAAGGATCCATTCTTAGCAACGAATATCTTGCCTTCGGATCTATGATAGAAGGTGTACCCAACAGTCTCCCTTGGTTATCCTATAAAGACACATTTCTCCGGTTTGGGTTCGAGCTTATCAGGTTGAAGCTTTTTCACATAAGCATCGCAGCCCCAAACTTTAAGAAACGACAGCTTAGGTTTCTTGCCAAACCACAGTTCATATGGTGTCGTCTCAACGGACTTAGATGGTGCCCTATTTAACGTGAATGCAGTCGTCTCTAAAGCATAACCCCAAAACGATAGTGGTAAATCGATAAGAGACATCATAGATCGCATCATATCTAATAAAGTACGGTTACGACGTTCGGACACACCATTACGCTGTGGTGTTCCAAGTGGCGTGAGTTGCGAAACTATTCCACATTGTTTCAAATGAAGACCAAACTCATAACTCAAATATTCACCTCCACGATCAGATCGTAGAAATTTTATTTTCTTGTTACGATGATTTTCCACTTCACTCTGAAATTTTTTGAACTTTTCAAATGTTTCAGACTTACGTTTCATCAAGTAGATATACCCATATCTGCTCAAATCATCTGTGAAGGTCAGAAAATAACGATACCCGCCGCGAGCCTCAACACTCATCGGACCGCATACATCAGTATGTATTATTTCCAACAAGTTTGTTGCTTGCTCCATTGTTCCGGAGAACGGAGTCTTAGTCATCTTGCCCATGAGGCATGGTTCGCTAGCATCAAGTGATTCATAACCAAGTGATTCCAAAAGCCCATCAGCATGGAGTTTCTTCATGCGCTTTACACCAATATGACCTAAACGGCAGTGCCACAAATAAGTTGCACTATCATTATTAACCTTGCATCTTTTCGCTTCAATATTATGAATATGTGTATCACTACAATCAAGATTCAACAAAACTAGACCACTCATCAAGGGTGCATGACCATAAAAGATATTACTCATATAAATAGAACAACCATTATTCTCTGATTTAAATGAATAACCGTCTCGCATCAAACAAGATCCAGATAAATGTTCATGCTTAACGCTGGCACCAAATAACAATTATTCAGGTCTAAAACTAATCCCCAAGGTAGATGTAGAATAGCATGCCGACGGCGATCACATCGACTTTGGAACCATTTCCCACGTGCATCGTCACCTCGTCCTTAGCCAATCTTCGTTTAATCCGTAGGCCCTGTTTCGAATTGCAAATATGAGAAACAGAACCAGTATCAAATACCCAGGCGCTACTACGAGCATTAGTAAGGTACACATCAATAACATGTATATCAAATATACCTTTCACTTTGCCATCCTTCTTATCCACCAAATACTTGGGGCAGTTCCGCTTCCAGTGACCAGTCCCATTGTAGTAGAAGCACTCAGTCTTGGCTTAGGTCCAGACTTGGGCTTCTTCACTTGAGCAGCAACTTGCTTGCCATTCTTCTTGAAGTTCGCCTTCTTCCCTTTGCCCTTTTTCTTGAAACTAGTGGTCTTGTTAACCATCAACACTTGATGCTCCTTCTTGATTTCTACCTCTGCAGCCTTTAGCATCGCGAAGAGCTCGGGAATTGTCTTATCCATCCCTTGCATATTATAGTTCATCACGAAGCTTTTGTAGCTTGGTGGCGGTGATTAAAGAACTCTGTCAATGACACTATCATCAGGAAGATTAACTCCCAGTTGGTTCAAGTGGTTGTGGTACCCAGACATTCTGAGTATATGTTCACTGACAGAACTATTCTCCTCCATCTTGCAGCTATAGAACTTATTGGAGACTTCATATCTCTAAATTCGGGCATTTGCTTGAAATATTAACTTCAACTCCTGGAACATCTCATATGCTCCATGACGTTCAAAATGTCGTTGAAGTCCCGATTCTAAGCCGTAAAGCATGGCACACTGAACTATCGAGTAGTCATCAGCTTTGCTCTGCCAGACGTTCATAACATCCGGAGTTGCTCCTGTAGCGGGTCTTGCACCTAGTGGTGCTTCCAGGACGTAATTCTTCTGTGCAGCAATGAGGATAATCCTCAAGTTACGGACCTAGTCCATGTAATTGCTACCATCATCTGTCAACTTAGCTTTCTCTAGGAACGCATTAAAATTCAAGGGAACGGTAGCACGGGCCATTGATCTACAACAACATAGACATGAAAATACTATCAGGTACTAAGTTCATGATAAATTAAAGTTCAATTAATCATATTACTTAAGCACTCCCACTTAGATAGACATCCCTCTAGTCATCTAAATGATCATGTGATCCAAATCAACTAAACCATGTCCGATCATCACGTGAGATGGAGTAGTTTTCAATGGTGAACATCACTATGTTGTTCATATCTACTATATGATTCACGTTTGATCTTTCGATCTCAGTGTTCCGAGGCCATATCTGCATATGCTAGGCTCGTCAAGTTTAACCTGAGTATTCTGCATGTGCAAAACTGGCTTGCACCCGTTGTATGTGAACGTAGAGCTTATCACACCCGATCATCACGTGGTGTCTCGGCACGACGAACTGTAGCAACGGTGCATACTCAGGGAGAACACTTATACCTTGAAATTTAGTGAGGGATCATCTTATAATGCTACTGCCAGACTAAGCAAAATAAGATGCATAAAAGGTAAACATCACATGCAATCAAAATATGTGACATGATATGGCCATCATCATCTTGTGCCTTTGATCTCCATCTCCAAAGCACCGTCATGATCTCCATCGTCACCAGCTTGACACCTTGATTTCCATCGTAGCATCGTTGTCGTCTCGCCAACTATTGCTTCTACGACTATTGCTACCGCTTAGTGATAAAGTAAAGCAATTACATGGCGATTGCATTTCATACAATAAAGCGACAACCATAAGGCTCCTGCCAGTTGCCGATAACGGTTACAAAACATGATCATCTCATACAACAATTTATATCTCATCACGTCTTGACCATATCACATCACAACATGCCCTGCAAAAACAAGTTAGACGTCCTCTACCTTGTTGTTGCAAGTTTTACGTGGCTATTACGGGCTTCTAGCAAGAACCATTATTACCTATGCATCAAAACCACAACGATTTTTCGTCAAGTGTGCTGTTTTAACCTTCAACAAGGACCAGGTGTAGTCAAACTCAATTGAACTAAAGTTGGAGAAACACACACCCGCCACCCACCTGTGTGCGAAGCACGTCGGTAGAACCAGTCTCATGAACATGGTCACGTAATGTTGGTCCGGGCCGCTTCATCCAACAATACCACTGAATCAAAGTAAGACGTTGCTGGTAAGTAGTATGACTATTATCGCCCACAACTCTTTGTGTTCTACTCGTGCAAATAACATCTACGCATAGACCTGGCTCGGATGCCACTGTTGGGAAACACAGTATTTCAAAAAAATTCCTACGATCACGCAAGATCTATCTAGGAGATGCATAGCAACAAGCGGGGAGAGTGTGTCCACGTACCCTCGTAGACCGAAAGCGGAAGCGTTTAGTAACGCGGTTGATGTAGTCGAACGTCTTCACGATCCAACCGATCCAAGTACTGAATGTGCGGCACCTCCGTGTTCAACACACGTTCAGCACGATGACGTCCCTCGAGCTCTTGATCCAGTTGACACCGAGGGAGAGTTCCGTCAGCACGATGGCGTGGCGACGGTGATGATGATGTTACCGACGCAAGGCTTCGCCTAAGCACTATGACGATATGACCGAGGTGTGTAACTGTGGAGGGGGGCACCGCACATGGCTAAGAGAAGACTTGGTGTCCTTTGGGGTGCCCCCTCCCACACATATAAAGGGGGAGGAGACGAGGCCGACCCATGGGGGGAGCCAAGGGGGGATTCCTACTTGGACTCCCGGTCCAAGTAGGATTCGCCCCCCCCCCCCTTTCCTATTCCAACAAGGGGGAGAGGGAAGGAGGAAGAGGGGAGAAGGAAAGAGGGGGACGCTGCCCCCTCCTAGTCCAATTCGGACCAGCCCATGGGGGCGCGCTGCCTCCCCTTGCGGCACTTGTCTCCTTTCCACTAAAGCCATTAAGGCCCAATACTTCCCCGGGGGGTTCCGGTAACCTCCCGGTACTTTGAAACTTATCCGATACTTCCCGAAACCATTCCGGTGTCTGAATATAACCTTCCAATATATGAATCTTTACCTCTCAACCATTTCGAGACTCCTCGTCATGTCTGTGATCTCATCCGGGACTCCGAACAAACTTCGGTCATCAAATCACATAACTCATAATACAAATTGTCATCGAACGTTAAGCATGCGGACCCTACGGGTTCGAGAACGATGTAGACATGACCGAGACACATCTCCGGTCAATAACCAATAGCGGAACCTGGATGCTCATCTTGGATCCTACATATTCTACGAATATCTTTATCGGTCAAACCGCATAACAACATACGTTGTTCCTTTTGTCATCGGTATGTTACTTGCCCGAGATTCGATCATCGGTATCCTCATACCTAGTTCAATATCGTTACCGGCAAGTCTCTTTACTCATTCCGTAATGCATCGTCCCACAACTAACTCATTAGTCACATTGCTTGCAAGGCTTATAGTGATATGCATTACCGAGAGGGCCCAGAGATACCTCTCCGATACACGGAGTGACAAATCTTAATCTCGATCTATGCCAACTCAACAAACACCATCGGAGACACCTGTAGAGCACCTTTATAATCACCCAGTTACGTTGTGACGTTTGATAGCACACAAGGTGTTCCTCCGGTATTCGGGAGTTGCATAATCTCATAGTCAGAGGAACATGTATAAGTCATGATGAAAGCAATAGCAATAAAACTAAATGATCATTAATGCTAAGGTAACGGATGGGTCGTGTCCATCACATCATAATCTAATGATGTGATCCTATTTATCAAATGACAACACATGTCTATGGCTAGGAAACTTAACCATCTTTGATTAACGAGCTAGTCAAGTAGAGGCACACTAGGGACACTCTGTTTGTCTATGTATTCACACATGTGCTAAGTTTCTGGTTAATACAATTCTAGCATGAATAATAAACATTTATCATGATATAAGGAAATATAAATAAGAACTTTATTATTGCCTCTAGGGCATATTTCCTTCAAGTTTTGGGTTCAATCTTGCGGTGTCCTCACCCAGTGACAAAGTAGGGGTAGCGAGGCACGTATTTGTATTGTTGCCATGAAGGATAAAGAGATGGGGTTTTCATCATATTGCTTGAGTTTATCCCTCTACATCATGTCATCTTACTTAATGCATTACTCCGTTCTTATGAACTTAATACTCTAGATGCATCACACCTAGGTACGCCTCACAGTAGTAGGCGAAGATGGACAGGAGGAGGACAGAGTTGGGATGGAGATGCAACGCCTGCAAACCATAGTGGTTGAGGACTTCATAAAAGAAATCGGAGAAAGGGGGACCAACCCAACGGCGACGCTGCTCGGGAAGAAAGGGAAGAAGGTGCTCCCCTCAGGCTCCGGCTCGTCGGAAGCAAGCCGGAGTTCCGTCTTCCCCCACTCATTGCTCTCCCCCGCCGTCAGTAGCGCACGGAGGCGAGGCTCTTCTCTGTGACGGTGGGCGCCTCAAGAGCGGGCTCGTACCAAGCCAGTGCCGAGGAAGTCTTGACCTTGCGCGGCGCCATGGGCGGCAGATGCAGAGCAAGGCTGGAGCAGATCTGGAGGTAGCGGCGGCGAAGAGCGAGAAAGGGGATCTGGAGTGAGGCGATGAAGAAGCAATGAAGGCAAGAACTACCCACGCCAGCCTTTTGTCAGGACAAGCAGTTGCCGAGGCAGCGTGGAGAAGCGGAGACGCCCACGTCCAATCAACCGCCACGCGTCAACCGAGGCCGCAGGCTTTTGGGGCCCGCGGTGCTCCGAACTTGACCCTTGGCTTCGCCGCGAAGCCAAGCCCGAGCGCACCTTGGGTCCAGGGGCTACTGTCGGCGTTCTGGGAATGGAGGTCCCCACACTTGCCTGCCTGCGGCCCACGGTGTGGCTAAGCAAGCAGGCCGTACGGCCCATCTTCATCAACAAGGCATCCAAGACCCTCGCGAGGGTCCAAGCCTCGCGAGGCGGATGACGCAAGACCTCCTCTGGAGTAGCCTAGCCAGGCAGGCTCATGAGGAGCGGAGATATCAAGGCGGGGCAAAACCTCACGAGGCCCTCGTGACGTGAGCCATGACGAACGACACCAGGCAGGCGCCAGTGCGCGCAGCGTCCTTATTTCCTCTTTGGTGCTAAGGAGGCCAGCGCAGGCGAGGAGTACCGAGGCATCAGGCAAAGGTTGCTATATTGGTGCGACAAGACCAAGACCAGGAGGACGGCAAGATGGAGGTCATCGTGGAGCCCAAGACAGCGTCACCACCAGAGCTTTTCGCAGGCGAAGACCACTTTTGTCAGGATAGCTTGTACTAGCTGTCCCCCTTCAAATTTGCCCGCCGTTGTTGGCTCCCTTCCCGCTCGATATTTGGGAAGAGGACCAGGGGCCTATATAAGTAGAGCTAGCCACCAAAGTAGACAATGGCACCTCATCTCATCTTAGCTTGATCCAACCCGATCGAGAGCCTACCCTAGCCACAAGAACACCTCAACCTCAGGAGGTTGTTCTTCCCTTGTACTGTTCATCATCAGCCCTAGAGGCAATCCACCACCACCACACTGGAGTAGGGTATTACACCACAACGGTGGCCCGAACCAGTATAAACCTCGTGTCTTTCTGTGTTGCGAGTTCGTCGAGTTCGTCCGCGAGATCTTAGCGAGCTGGGGCGTAGATCGGAAGGAGGGAAAGACTTCGCGCGCACCCCAGTGTTCGAACCTTAAGGGTTTGCCGAAACCCCACATCCGACAGTATGGAGTGTCGAACCCACAAGGAGCTAAAGGTAAGATCAATATTCTCTCAAGTCCTATCTGCCACTGATACGACTCTACGTACACTGAACGTTTGCTTCCAACTAGAAACGAGAAATAAAACTATATTGTGGGTATGAAGAGGATAACTTTGCATGATATCGGAGAGCTAAAACATAAAATGAGGTTCTATTATCATAAAGTTAGAATATATTACTAAATATTATAATTAGCGAGTGTGGAATAATGATTGGCCGGTGTGCGGAATTATCCTAGGCAATTGTTAACAAGACCGATAGTCGTCATTGCAATTTCATATGAGGGAGAGGCATAAGCTAACATACTTTCTCTTCTTGGATCATATGCACTTATGATTGGAACTCTAGCAAGCATCCGCAACTACTAAAGATCATTAAGGTAAAACCCAACCATAGCATTAACATATCAAGTCCCCTTTATCCCATACGCCACAACCCCCTTACTCGGGTTTATGCTTCTGTCACTCAAGCAACCCACTATAAGCGAATCATGAACGTATTGCAACACCCTACAGCGGGAAACCCTCACGCTTGCGCGACACAGAGGGCACAGTAGGACAACACCAAAATAAAACATACAACTCGTACCAATCTAGATTATCAATCAACCCAAAGACAAATGATATCTACTCAAAACATCATAGGATGGCAACACATCATTGGATCATAATATGTGGCATAAAGCACCATGTTCAAGTAGGGGTTACAGCGCGGGAGAGTGGACCACGTAAAATAGATGACGATGGTGATGATGATGGTGATGTTGATGAAGACGATCACCGTGGCGATGATTCCCCTCCTGATGGCACTCCGGCGCCACCGCGAGAGAGGAGGAGAGGTTCTCCCCCTTGTTCTTCCTCCTCCATGGCCTCCCCCCTGGATGGGGAGAGGTTCTCCCTCTGAATCTTGGCCTTCATGGAGATGATGGCCCCTCCGGGATCCTCCTCCATGGCCTCCGGTGATGATGGCCCCCTCCGGCAGGGTGCCAGAGAGGGCCTAGATTGATTTCTCGTGGCTACAGAGGCTTCCGGCGGTGGAACTTCCGATCTAAGTTATTTTCTGGAGGTTTTTGTATTTATAGGATTTTTTGGCGTTGGTTTCACGTCAGGGGGGTCTCCGAGTTGTCCACGAGATAGGGGCCCACGCCTAGGGGGGTAGGGCGCGCCCTCCACCCTCGTGGACAGCTCGGGACTCTTCTGGACCAACTCTTTTATTTTGGAGGCTTCTTTTGGTCCATAAAAATCATCAAAAATTGGCACGTCAATTGGACTCCGTTTGGTATTCCTTTTCTGTAAAACTCAAAAACAAGGAAAAAAGAAACTGGCATTGGGCTCTAGGTTAATAGGCTAGTCCCAAAAATAATATAAAATAGCATATAAATGCATATAAAACATCTAAGATGGATAATATAATAGCATGAATACTTCATAAATTATAGATACGTTGGAGACGTATCAGCATCCCCAAGCTTAATTTCTGCTCGTCCTCGAGTAGGTAAATGATAAAAGGAATAATTTATGAAGTGTGAATGCTAGCAGGTGCACAAGTTTGATCAATGATAGTTTCAATCACTTTTTCTAGCATCATTACATATCATAACAGTATCTCAACTAATAAAACTTCTCATGATCAAGTAACAAGCTAGTCACATGTTAAAGTATAGATCATAAACTTTCTTGAAACTAACAGACCATGCTCTTGGTCATCAAACAATTGCAATTCATCTTATTTTGGGAAGGGTCTACATAAGAGCTTTGATTCAGCAAACTCCACATACTCAACTATCATTTAATCTTTCACAATTGCTAACACTCACGTGATATTTATGGGTTCAAAGTTTTAATCGGACACAGAGAAAGATAGGGGCTTATAGTTTCGCCTCCCAACCTTTTACCTCAAGGGTAATGTCAACAATAATACTTTATGAAAACCTACATCCAAGTGGATATATATATATATATATACGGATCGCTCCAACACAAAGTGCTTGCCAAAGGAAAAAGTGTAAAAAGGAAAGGTGATGATCACCATGACTCTTGTATAAGGGTAGAAGATAAAAGTAAAAGATAGGCCCTTCGCAGAGGGAAGCAGAGGTTGTCATGCGCTTTTATGGTTGGATGCACAAAATCTTAATGCAAAAGAACGTCACTTTATATTACCTCTTGTGATAAAGACCTTTATTATGCAGTCTGTTGCTTTTATTTCTTCCCTATCACAAGTTCGTATAAAGCTTATTTTCTTCGCACTAATAGATCATACATATTTAAGGAGCAATTTTTTATTGCATGCACCGATGACAACTTACTTGAAGGATCTTACTCAATCCATAGGTAGGTAAGGTGGACTCTCATGGCAAAACTGGGTTAAGGAATGTTTGGAAGCACAAGTAGTATCTCTACTTGGTGCAAAGAATTTGGCTAGCATGAGAGGGAAAGGCAAGCTCAACATGTTGGATGATCCAAGACAATATAACATTTCAGATATAGGAAAACATAACCCATTAAGTTGTCTTCCGTGTCCAACATCAACTTTTTAGCATGTCATATTTTCATGAGTGCTAACAATTACAAAATATGTCCAAGATAGTATATTTATATGTGAAATCTCTCTTCCTTCAATATTCTTTCATGAATTGTTCAAGTGACCAATTCTGTGTTTGCTAACTTTCAATAAGTTTACTATCTATACTTATTATGTGTGAAGTCATTAATCCCCATGTTATAAGCATATGAAACGTATATAAATTCAGATTTATGATATTCAATTCATTCAACCATTTACTCATAGGATATATGCGAAGCACGTGAGTAAATGACAAACTACTCCAAAAAGATATAAGTGAAGAACACTGAGTAGTCAAATAATTAACTAGCCATGGGAGGATTCTTTTTCATTCAAGATTTCAGATCCAATGATTTTATTCAAACAGAAAGTAAAATTGAAAATACGCTCCAAGCAAAACACGTATCATGTGACGAATAAAAATATAGCTCCGAGTAAGGTATACCGATAGTTTTGAAGACGAAAGAGGGGATGCCTTCCGGGGCATCCCCAAGCTTAGGCGCTTGAGTCTTCCTTGAATATTAACTTGGGGTGCCTTGGGCATCCCCAAGCTTATGGTATTTCCACTCCTTATTCTCCTCATATCGATATCTCACCCAAAGCTTGAAAACTTCAATCACACAAAACTTAACGGAACTTCGTGAGATAGGTTAGTATGATAAAGAGTAAACCATTCACCTTGGTACTGTCAAAGACAAGGTTCATAATTGTTATCACACAATGCCTACTGTACCATATCATTTCTACAATTTATATTGAGAAATATAAGCCATAGAAACTAGAAAACAAGCAAACTATGCAATGAAAACAGAATCTGTCAGAAACAGAACAGTCTGTAATGATCTGAACAGAAACCATACTTCTGCTACTACAAAAATTATGAAATAAATTGGTGGACGTGAGGAATTTGTCTATTAATCTTATGCAAAAAGAATCAACTCAAAAGCACTCTTCTGTAAAAAAATGACAGCTAATCCCGTGAGCGCAAAGTTTCTGTTTTTTACAGCAAGATCACATTAACTTTCACCCAAGTCTTTCCAAAGGTCTTACTTGGCACTTTATTGAAACAAAAGCTATAAAACATGATTAATACAGTAGATTAATCATGTAAACACACAAAAACATTAAGGGTAAATATTGGGTTGTCTCCCAACAAGCGCTTTTCTTTAATGCCTTTTAGCTAGGCATGATGATTTCAATGATGCTCACATAAAAGATAGGAATTGAAACATAAAGAGAGCATCATGAAGAATATGACTAACACATTTAAATCTAACCCACTTCCTATGCCTAGGGATTTTGTGAGCACATAATTTATAGGAACAAGAATCAACTAGCATAGGAAGGCAAAACAAGTATAACTTCAAAACTTTAAGCACATAGAGAGGAAACTTGATATTATTGCAACTCCCTACAAGCATGTATTCCTCCCTCATAATAATTTTCAGGAGCATCATGAATGGGTTCAACAATATAACCATCACATAAAGCATTCTTTTCATGATCTACAAGCATAGAAATTTTACTACTCTCCACATAAGCAAAATTCTTCTCATTCGGAATAGTGGGATCACTAATTCCTAAAGTTGACACTCTTCCAAATCCACTTTAGATGATAGTATTATTCATACTCCAAAAGATATAAGTGAAGTTTATGGATCATTCTACAATTAATATAGACTAACCAATACCCAAGCTCAAAATATATAAGTGAAGCACACGAAGCATTCTAGAAAACTATACTCAAAAAGATTTAAGTGAAGCACAAAGACCAATCTATAAGATCATACTTAAAAGGTATAACTGAAGCACATGAAGTATTATATAAATCAATGAAGGGCTATCTCATACTAGCATGGTTCTTAAAGGAAAAACAAAAACACAAAGGACACAAATCATGTGAACAAAACAAAAACCGAGGTGTACCGATAATTGTTGAAGAAGAGAGATGGGATGCCAACCGGGGCATCCCCAAGCTTAGATGCTTGAGTATCCTTGAAATATTTACTTGGGGTGCCTTGGGCATCCCCAAGCTTGAACTATTGCCTCCCTTTATTCTTCTCATATTGATAGCTCCTCGATCTTCGAACACTTCATCCACACAAAACTTTAACAAAAACTTTGTGAGATCCGTTAGTATAATAAAGCAAATCACTACCTTTAGGTACTGTTGCAAACTTATTACAAATTCATATTAGAACTATATCTACTGTATTCCAACTTCACCATGGTTCATACCCCCCTATACTACCCATAGATTCATCAAAATAAGCAAACAACACACGAAAAACAGAATCTGTCAAAAACAGGACAGTCTGTAGTAATCTGGGAGTTTAGTAAACTTCTGTAACTCCACAAAATTATAAAAAAAATATGAAAATTTAAACAATTTGTACAGAAGTAATGTTCAAAAAATTTCAGACCCATTTGACTTTCCAGTAAAAAATGTAAGTTCACGCGCTACAGCCAAAGTTTCTGTTTTTGTACTGCACAAAGTAAACAAGCAATCTAATCATCCTAAAACCAAAGCTAGGCACATTATTTTTATAATACAATGGATATATACAAGGGGGTAATTATTTTCAGAGAAGCTTCCATGAAATTTTTTACATTGTTTCCATGAGCATGAACACAAGTGTTCAAGGTCGACCCTCACTTCTCCAATGCATAACCTTCCAATCACTTCTCTTATTGAAAAAACTTTTTAGGCATGAGAGGCAAGTAAATTTTTTTGTATTTTCATTCTTTTAATTTTTTTATGTTTCACCCACAACTAATAAAAACTAAGAAGGAAAAACAAAAACTACTTAGTGAAGAAAGCAAACAAGCATACACGAAAATATCAACCCCACGTTATTGCTCCCCGGCAACGGCGCCAGAAAAAAGCTTGATAATCCCCAAGTGCAGGGAATCATCATAGAAATTCCCAATGGTGGAAGTGATAAGTATGGAGTGTCGAACCCACAAGGAGCTAAAGGTAAGATCAATATTCTCTCAAGTCCTATCTGCCACTGATACGACTCTACGTACACCGGACGTTTGCTTCCAACTAGAAACGAGAAATAAAACTACGTTGTGGGTATGAAGAGGATAACTTTGCATGATATCGGAGAGCTAAAACATAAAAGTAGGTTCTGTTATCATAAAGTTAGAATATATTACTAAATATTATAAATAGCGAGTGTGGAATAATGATGGGCTGGTGTGCGGAATTATCCTAGGCAATTGTTAACAAGACCGGTAGTCGTCATTTCAATTTCATATGAGGGAGAGGCATAAGCTAACATACTTTCTCTTCTTGGATCATATGCACTTATGATTGGAACTCTAGCAAGCATCCGCAACTACTAAAGATCATTAAGGTAAAACCCAACCATAGCATTAACATATCAAGTCCCCTTTACCCCATACGCCACAACCCCCTTACCCGGGTTTATGCTTCTGTCACTCAAGCAACCCACTATAAGCGAATCATGAACGTATTGCAACACCCTACACTGGGAATCCCTCACGCTTGCGCGACACGGAGGGCACAGTAGGACAGCACCAAAATAAAACATACAACTCGTACCAATCTAGATCATCAATCAACCCAAAGACAAATGATATCTACTCAAAACATCATAGGATGGAAACACATCATTGGATCATAATATGTGGCATAAAGCACCATGTTCAAGTAGGGGTTACAGCGGGGTGCGGGAGAGTGGACCGCGTAAAATAGATGACGATGGTGATGATGATGGCGATGTTGATGAAGACGATCACCGTGGCGATGATTCCCCTCCCAATGGCACTCCAGCGCCACCGAGAGAGAGGAGGAGAGGTTCTCCCCCTTGTTCTTCCTCCTCCATGGCCTCCCCCTGGATGGGGAGAGGTTCTCCTTCTGGATCTTGGCCTTCATGGCGTTGATGGCCCCTCCGGGATCCTCCTCCATGGCCTCCGGTGGTGATGTCCCCCTCCGGCAGGGTGCCAGAGAGGGCCTAGATTGATTTCTCGTGGCTACAGAGGCTTGCGGCGGCGGAACTTCCGATCTAGGTTATTTTCTGGAGGTTTCTGTATTTATAGGAATTTTTTGCGTCGGTTTCACGTCAGGGGGGTCTCCGAGTTGTCCACGAGATAGGGGCCCATGCCCAGGGGGGTAGGGCGGCCCTCCACCCTCGTGGACAGCTCGGGACTCTTCTGGCCCAACTCTTTTACTTCGGGGGCTTCTTTTGGTCCATAAAAAATCGTCAAAAATTGGCACGTCAATTGGACTCCGTTTGGTATTCCTTTTCTGTAAAACTCAAAAACAAGGAAAAAAACAAAAATTGGCACTGGGCTCTAGGTTAATAGGTTAGTCCCAAAAATCATATAAAATAGCATATAAATGCATATAAAACATCTAAGATGGATAATATAATAGCATGAATACTTCATAAATTATAGATACGTTGGAGACGTATCAATACCTTGGTTATCTAACTAAGCGAAATACTTATATCTACTTTGTTGCATCACCCTTTCCTCTTCAAGGGAAAAATCAATGCAAGCTCAAGAAGAAGCACCACCGCTGGATCAAGTATTTTCACCCCGTCGAATTGGATCGTGGATCAGACACCCAGAGACACCAGAACTCATCCAGAAGACATAACCCTAGCCTCCGGAGTTCATCCGGAGGAGGGACTGGCAAGGAGAAGGAGGGGATCCTTCTCACCGCAAAAGAGGACAACATCATCACTGTCATCATCATCATCATCATCCACTTCACCATCATCATCATCCACGTCCTTATCATCTACAGCATCAAGAACCCTAGTGGATACTTCGGTGTATCATTTGAATAACTCATCCATGTATTCCATTACCATTGTCATGATGTTTGTTTCCCTCATGTGTGAGTAGACCCCAAGTTCTCGGGGATATGGATGAACCTTGGTATGTGTATGATATGTCTCCAACGTATCTATAATTTTTTATTGTTCCATGCTATTATAGTATCAATCTTGGATGTTTTATATGCATTCCTATAGATTCATATGTTCCAGTTTTATCGAGTTGTAATATTGAGTTGTAAGTAAATAGAAGTGTGGTGATCATCATTATTAGAGCATTGTCCCAGTGAGGAAATAAATTAAAAAATGAGAGAAGAAGAGAGAAGGGGCAATGTTACTATCCTTTTCCACACTTGTGCTTCAAAGTAGCACCATGTTTTTCATATAGAGAGCCTCCTATGTTGTCACTTTAATATACTAGTGGGAATTTTTCATTATAGAACTTGGCTTGTATATTCCGATGATGGGCTTCCTCAAATGCCCAAGGTCTTCATGAGCAAGCAAGTTGGATGCACGCCCACTTAGTTTTCAGTTTGAGCTTCCATACACTTATAGCTCTTAGTGCATCCGTTGCATGGCAATCCCTACTCCTCTCATTGACATCAATTGATGGGCATCTCCATAGCCCATTGACTAGCCGCATCGATGTGCGACTATCTTTCTTTTTTGTCTTCTCCTTATTCATCTCTACCACCGCATTCTATTCCACACCCATAGTGCCATGTCCATGGCTTGCGCTCATGTATTGCGTGGGCGTTGAAAAAGCTAAAGCGCGTTAAAAAGTATGAACCAATTGCTTCGCTGACACCGGGGTAGTACATTTATATTTTGTGTTAAGAAGATGGAGCATGACAAGGCTATATGATTTTTTAGGGATAGCGTTCTTTAACATTTTTATTTTAAAAAGCATGATTGTTTGTTGGTATGCCCGAGTATTGATGTCTTTATGTCAAATTATAAACTATTGCTTTGAATCATTCGGATCTTAATATTCATACCATAAAAGAAAGATTACATGATAGACATGTTAGGTAGCATTCCACATCAAAAATTCTATTTTTTATCATTTACCTACTCAAGGACGAGCAGGAATTAAGCTTGGGGATGCTTGATACGTCTCCAATATTATCTATAATTTCTTATTGTTCCATGCTATTATAGTATCAATCTTGGATGTTTTATATGCATTTATATGATATTTTATATCACTTTTTGGGACTAACCTATTAACCTGGTGCCTAGCGCCAGTTGCTATTTTTTGGTTGTTTTTGGCTTTTCATAAAATCAATATCAAATGGAGTCCAAACATGATGAAACTTTACGGTGATTTTTTCTGAAACAGAAGGGACCCTCGAAGGCTCGGGAGAAGACCAGAAGAGCCACGAGGGAGCGACAAGCTGACCAGGCGTGCCCCGGGGGCGCCCCTTGAGCTTGTGGACCCCTCGTGGCACCTCTTGACCTAATTCCGCCTCTATAAATTCGTGAATATTCCCCGTATACCAGAGAGCCACCCGAAACACTTTTTCCGCTGCTGCAAGTTTCTGTTCTTCCGCTATCCCATCTGGAGGCCTTTTTCGATTCTCTGTCGGAGGGGGAATCGATCATGGAGGGCTTCTACATCATCCTTGTTGCCCTATCGATGATGCGTGATTAGCTCACCACATACCTACGGGTCCATAACTAGTAGCCAGATGGCTTATCTCTCTCTCTTTGATCTTCAATACAATGTTCTCCTCGATGTTCTTGGAGTTCTATCGGATGTAATCTTCTTTTGCGGTGTGTTTGTTGGGATCCGATGAATTGTGGGTTTATGATCTGAATATTTATGAATATTAATTGAGTCTTCTCTGAACTATTTTATGCATGATTGTTATAGCTTTGTATTTCTCTCTGATCTATCTGTTTAGTTTGACCAACTAGATTGATTTATCTTGCAATGAGAGAACTGCTTTGTAATGAGTTCTATCTTGCGGTGCTCTATCCCAGAGACAAAGTTGGGGACAAGACACGTATTTGTATTGTTGCCATTAAGGATAAAACGACGGGGTTTATTCATATTGATTGAGTTTACTTTGTCTACATCATGTCATCTTGCCTAAGGCGTTACTCTGTTTTATCTTTAATACCCTAGATGCATGCTGGATAATGGTCGATGGGTGGATTAATAGTAGTAGATGGAGGCAGGAGTCGGTCTACTTGTCTCGAACGTGGTGCCTATATACATGATCATTGCCTTCAATATTGTCATAACTATGCGCTTTTCTATCAATTGCGCAATAGTAATTTGTTCACCCACCGTATGCTACGTGCTCGAGAGAGAAGCCTCTAGTGAAAACTATGGCCCCTGGGTCTACTTTTATCATATATAAAAACACAAAAAATACCTTGCTGCAATTTTATATCTTTTATTTTGTTTTACAATTTATTTTATTACCTACCACTATGAGATTTAATCCTTGCAAGTAACTAGCGAGGGGATTGACAACCCCCTTGTTTGCGTTGGGTGCAAGTATTTGCTTTTTTGTGTGCATGTGCTGTTCATGAGGCTTTGCATGATTTTCCTACTGGATTGATAACATTGGTTCTTAACTGTGGAAATACTTATCTCTAATGTACTGCATCATCCTCTCCTCTTCGAGAAAATCCCATCGCAGCTCACAAGTACCAGTGTAGGATCTGAAGCATTTGTTGTGGATATGAGATCCTCTGTTGAATGCTTAGTTTAATGTTGGGGAACGTAGTAATTTCAAAAAAAAAATCCTACGCACACGCAAGATCATGGTGATGTTGGGGAACGTAGCAGAAATTCAAAATTTTCTACGCATCACCAAGATCAATCTATGGAGTAATCTAGCAACGAGGGGAAGGGGAGTGCATCTACATACCCTTGTAGATCGCGATGCGGAAGCGTTGCAAGAACACGGATGAGGGAGTCGTACTCGTAGCGATTCAGATCGCGGTTGATTCCGATCTAAGCACCGAAGAACGGTGCCTCCGCGTTCAACACATATGCAGCCCGGTGACGTCTCCCATGCCTTGATCCAGCAAGGAGAGAGGGAGAGGTTGGGGAAGACTCCATCCAGCAGCAGCACGACGGCGTGGTGGTGATGGAGGAGCGTGGCAATCCCGCAGGGCTTCGCCAAGCACCGCGGGAGAGGAGGAGGAGGGAGAGGGGTAGGGCTGCGCCGAAAGAGAGACGTTCTCGTGTGTCTTGGGCAGCCCAAACCTCAACTATATATAGGGGGGAAGGGGGCTGCGCCCCCCTCTAGGGTTCCCACCCCAAGAGGAGGCGGCCAGCCCTAGATCCCATCCAAGGGGGGCGGCCAAGGGGAGGAGAGGGGGGGCCACTAGGGTGGGCCTCAAGGCCCATCTGGACCTAGGGTTTGCCCCCTCCCACTCTGCCATGCGCTTGGGCCTTGGTGGGGGCGCACCAGCCCACCTGGGGCTGATCCCCTCCCACACTTGGCCCACGCAGCCTTCTGGGGCTGGTGGCCCCACTTGGTGGACCCCCGGGACCCTCCCGGTGGTCCCGGTACATTACCGATATCACCCGAAACTTTTCCGGTGACCAAAACAGGACTTCCCATATATAAATCTTTACCTCCGGACCATTCCGGAACTCCTCATGACGTCTGGGATCTCATCCGGTACTCCGAACAACATTCGGTAACCACATACATGCTTTCCCTATAACCCTAGCGTCATCGAACCTTAAGCGTGTAGACCCTATGGGTTCGGGAACCATGCAGACATGACCGAGACGTTCTCCGGTCAATAACCAATAGCGGGATCTGGATACCCATGTTGGCTCCCACATGTTCCAAGATGATCTCATCGGATGAACCACGATGTCAGGGATTCAATCAATCCCGTATGCAATTCCCTTTATCTATCGGTATGTTACTTGCCCGAGATTCGATCGTCGGTATCCCGATACCTTGTTCAATCTCGTTACCGGCAAGTCTCTTTACTCGTTCCGTAACTCACATCATCCCGTGATCAACTCCTTGGTCACATTGTGCACACTATGATGATGTCCTACCGAGTGGGCCCAGAGATACCTCTCCGTTTACACGGAGTGACAAATCCCAGTCTCGATTCGTGCCAACCCAACAGACACTTTCGGAGATACCTGTAGTGCACCTTTATAGTCACCCAGTTACGTTGTGACGTTTGGTACACCCAAAGCATTCCTACGGTATCCGGGAGTTGCACAATCTCATGGTCTAAGGAACTGATACTTGACATTAGAAAAGCTCTGAGCAAACGAACTACATGATCTTGTGCTAGGCTTAGGATTGGGTCTCGTCCATCACATCATTCTCCTAATGATGTGATCCCATTATCAACGACATCCAATGTCCATGGTCAGGAAACCGTAACCATCTATTGATCAACGAGCTAGTCTCCTAGAGGCTTACTAGGGACATGGTGTTGTCTATGTATCCACACATGCATCTGAGTTTCCTATCAATACAATTCTAGCATGGATAATAAACGATTATCATGAACAAGGAAATATAATGATAACCTATTTATTATTGCCTCTAGGGCATATTTCCAACAGTCTCCCACTTGCACTAGAGTCAATAATCTAGTTCACATCACCATGTGATTAACACTGACAGGTCACATCACCATGTGACCAACATCCAAAGAGTTTACTAGAGTCAACAATCTAGTTCACATCATTATGTGATTAACACTCAATGAGTTCTGGTTTGATCATGTTATGCTTGTGAGAGAGGTTATTAGTCGACGAGTCTGAACCTTTCAGATCCGTGTGTGCTTTACGAATATCTATGTCATCTTGTGGATGCTACCACGCACTATTTGGAGCCATTTCAAATAATTGCTCTACTATACGAATCCGGTTTACTACTCAGAGTCATCCGGATTAGTGTCAAAGTTCGCATCAACGTAACCCTTTACGACGAACTCCTTTTCACATCCATAATCGAGAAAATTCCTTAGTCTACTAGATACTAAGGATAAGTTCGACCGTTGTCATGTGATCCATTCCCGGATCACTATTGTACCCCTTGACCAACTCATGGCAAGGCACACTTCATGTGCGGTACACAGCATAGCATACTGTAGAGCCTACGTCTGAAGCATAGGGGACGACCTTCGTCCTTTCTCTTTGTTCTGCTGTGGTCAGGTCTTGAGTCTTACTCAATACTCACACCTTGTAACACAGCCAAGAACTCCTTCTTTGCTGATCTATTTTGAACTCCTTCAAAATCATGTCAAGGCGTGCATTCTTTGAAAGTATCATCAGGCGTATTGATCTATCTCTATAGATCTTGATGCCCAATATGTAAGCAGCTTTATCCAGGTCTTCCTTTGAAAAACTCCTTTCAAACAACACTTTATGCTTTCCAGAAATTTTACATCATTTCGGATCAACAATATGTCATTCACATATACTTATCAGAAATGTTGTAGCGCTCCCACTCACTTTATTGGAAATACAAGTTTCTCATAAACTTTGTATAAACCCAAAATCTTTGATCATCTCATCAAAGCGTACATTCCAACTCCGAGATGCTTACTCCAGTCCTTAGAAGAATCGCTGGAGCTAGCATACCTTTTAGCATCCTTAGGATGGACAAAACCTTTCTGATTGTATCACATACAACCTTTCCTTACGAAAACTGGTAAGGAAACTTGTTTTGACATCCATCTGCCAGATTTCATAAATGCAGCTAATGCTAACATGATTCCGACGGACTTAAGCATCGCTACGGATGGGAAAAACTCATCGTAGTCAACTCCTTGAACTTGTGGAAATACTCTTTGCCACAAGTCGAGCTTCATAGACGGTAACATTACCGTCCACGTCCGTCTTCTTCTCAAAGTTCCATTTATCTCGGATTTCATGGCTTCTAACCATTTGTCGGAATATGGGCCCACCATCGCTTCTCCATAGCTCATAGGTTCATCGTTGTCCAACAACATGACTTCCAAGACAGGATCACGTACTACTCTGAAGTATTACGCATCCTCGTCGTCCTACGAGGTTTGGTAGTGGCTTGATCCGAAGTTTCATGATCACTATCATAAGCTTCCACTTCAATTGGTGTAGGTGCCACAGGAACAACTTCCTGTGCCCTGCTACACACTAGTTGAAGTGACGGTTCAATAACCTTATCAAGTCTCCACCATCCTCCCACTCAATTCTTTCGAGAGAAACTTTTCCTCGAGAAAGGACCTGTTTCTAGAAGCAATTACTTTTGCTTCCAGATCTGAAATAGGAGGTATACCCAACTGTTTTTGGGTATTCTATGAAGATGCATATATCCGCTTTGGGTTCGAGCTTATCAGCCTGAAACTTTTTCTCATAAGCATCGCAGCCCCAAACTTTTAAGAAACGACAACTTAGGTTTCTCTAAACGGTGTCGTCTCAACGGAATTGCGTGGTGCCCATTTTAAAGTGAATGCGGTTGTCTCTAATGCCTAACCCATAAACAATAGTGGTAATTCGATAAGAGACATCATGGTATGCACCATATCCAATAGGGTGCAGCTATGATGTCCGGACACACCATCACACTTTGGTGTTCCAGGCGGTATTACTTGTGAAACACTTTCCACAATGTCTTAATTGTGTGCCAAACTCGTAACTCAGATACTCATCTCTATGATCATATCACAGACATTTTATCCTCTTGTCACGACGATCTTCAACTTCACTCTGAAATTACTTGAACCTTTCAATAATTCAGACTTGTGTTTCATCAAGTAAATACACTCAGCATCTACTCAAACCATCTGTGAAGTAAGAACATAACGATATCCACTGCATGCCTCAGCACTCATTGGACTGCATACATCAAAATGTATTACTTCCAATAAGTTGCTCTCTTGTTCCATCTTACTGAAAACGAGGCCTTTCAGTCATCTCACCCATGTGGTATGATTTGCATGTCTCAAGTGATTCAAAATCAAGTGAGTCCAAACGATCCATCTGCATGGAGTTTCTTCATGCATATATACCAATAGACATGGTTCGCATGTCTCAATCTTTTCAAAAACGACTGAGTCCAAAGATCCATCTACATGGAGCTTCTTCATGCGTTCTATACTAATATGACTCAAATGGCAGTGCCACAAGTATGTGGAACTATCATTACTATCTTATATCTTTTGGCATGAACATGTGTATCACTACGATCGAGATTCATTTTAGGTGCAAGACCATTGAAGGTATTATTCAAATAAATAGAGTAACCATTATTCTCCTTAAATGAATAACCGTATTGCGATAAACATAATCCAATCATGCTCAACACAAACACCAAATCTCGATGGTAGAGGGAGCATGCGATGCTTGATCACATCAACCTTGGAAACACTTCCAACACATATCGTCATCTCACCTTTAGCTAGTCTCCGTTTATTCCGCAGCTTTTATTTTGAGTTACTAACACTTAGCAACCGAACCGGTATCTAATACCCTAGTGCTGCTAGGAGTACTAGTAAAGTACACATTCATATAACGTATATCCAATATACTTCTGTCGACCTTGCCTGCCTTCTCATCTACCAAGTATCTAGGGTAGTACTGCTTCAGTGACCATTTCCCTCATTACAGAAGCACTTAGTCTCGGGTTTGGGTTCAACCTTGGGATTCTTCACTAGAGCAGCAAACGATTTGTTGTTTCATGAAGTTTCCCTTTTGCCCTTGCCCTTCTAGAAACTAGTGGTTTTACTAACCATCAACAATTGATGCTCCTTCTTGATTTCTACTTTCGCGGTGTCAAACATCGCGAGTTGCTCAAGGATCATCATCTATCCTTGATATTTATAGTTCATCATGAAGCTCTAATAGCTTGGTGGCAGTGATTATGGAGAACCATCACTATCTCATCTGGAAGATTAACTCCCACTCGATTCAAGCGATTGTAGTACTCAGTCAATCTGAGCACATGCTCAACGATTGAGCTTTTCTCCCTTAGTTTGCAGGCTTAAGAAACTTGTCAGAGGTCTCATACCTCTTGACGTGGGCACTAGTCTGAAATCCCAATTTCAGTCTTCAGAACATCTCATATGTTCTACGACGTTTCAAAACCGTCTTTGGTGCCACAATTCTAGACCATTAGCAATACGCACTGAACTATCACGTAGTCATCAAAACGTGTATGTCAGATGTTTTCGCAACATCTACAGACGACGCTGAGGTTCAGCACACCGAGCGGTGCATTAAGGTCATAAGCCTTCTGTGCAGCAATGAGGACAATCCTCAGTTTACGGACCCAGTCCGCATAATTGCTACTACCAACTTTCAACTAAATTTTCTCTAGGAACATATCTTAAACAGTAGAACTAAAGCGTATGACATAATTTGCAAAGACCTTTTGACTATGTTCATGATAATGAAGTTCATCTGATTATTTAATGAACTCCCACTCAGATAGACATCCCTCTAGTCATCTAAGTGATTCATGATCCGAGTCAAACTAGGCCGTGTCCGATCATCACGTGAGACGGACTAGTCATCATCGGTGAACATCTCCATGTTGATCGTATCTACTATACGACTCATGTTCGACCTTTCGGTCTCTTGTGTTCCGAGGCCATGTCTGTACATGCTAGGCTCGTCAAGTCAACCAAAGTGTTTCGCATGTGTTCCGAGGCCATGTCTGTACATGCTAGGCTCGTCAACACCCGTTGTATTCGAACGTTAGAATCTATCACACCCGATCATCATGTGGTGCTTCGAAACAACGAACCTTCATAACGGTGCACAGTTAGGGGGAACACGTCTCTTGAAATTTTAGTGAGGGATCATCTTACTTACTACCGTCGTTCTAAGCAAATAAGATGCATAACATGATAACATCACATGCAATCAAATAGTGACATGATATGGCCAATATCATTTTGCTCCTTTGATCTCCATCTTCGGGGCACCATGATCATCTTTGTCACCGGCATGACACCATGATCTCCATCATCATGATCTCCATCATTGTGTCTTCATGAAGTTGTCACGCCAACGATTACTTTTACTTCTATGGCTAACGCGCTTAGCAATAAAGTAAAGTAATTTACATGGCGTTATTCAATGACACGCAGGTCATACAAAAAATAAAGACAACTCCTATGGCTCCTGCCGGTTGTCATACTCATCGACATGCAAGTCGTGATTCCTATTACAAGAACATGATCAATCTCATACATCACATATATCATTCATCACATCCTTTTGGCCATATCACATCACATAGCATACCCTGCAAAAACAAGTTAGACGTCCTCTAATTGTTGTTGAATGTTTTACGTGGATGCTATGGGTTTCTAGCAAGAACGTTTCTTACCTACGCAAAACCACAACGTGATATGCCAATTTCTATTTACCCTTCATAAGGACCCTTTTCATCGAATTCGTTCCGACTAAAGTGGGAGAGACAGACACCCGCTAGCCACCTTATGCAACTAGTGCATGTCAGTCGGTGGAACCTGTCTCACGTAAGCGTACGTGTAAGGTCGGTCCGGGCCGCTTCATCCCACAATGCCGCCGAAACAAGATAAGACTAGTAGCGGCAAGAAGAATTGGCAACATCTACGCCCACAACTACTTTGTGTTCTACTCATGCATAGAAACTACGCATAGACCTAGCTCATGATGCCACTGTTGGGGAACGTAGCAGAAATTCAAAATTTTCTACGCATCACCAAGATCAATCTATGGAGTAATCTAGCAACGAGGGGAAGGGGAGTGCATCTACATACCCTTGTAGATCGCGATGCGGAAGCATTGCAAGAACGCGGATGAGGGAGTCATACTCGTAGCGATTCAGATCGCGGTTGATTCCGATCTAAGCACCGAAGAACGGTGCCTCCACGTTCAACACATGTGCAGCCCGGTGACGTCTCCCACGCCTTGATCCAGCAAGGAGAGAGGGAGAGGTTGGGGAAGACTCCATCCAGCAGCAGCACGATGGCGTGGTGGTGATGGAGGAGCGTGGCAATCCCGCAGGGCTTCGCCAAGCACCGCGGGAGAGGAGGAGGAGGAGGGAGAGGGGTAGGGCTGCGCCGAAAGAGAGACGTTCTCGTGTGTCTTGGGCAGCCCAAACCTCAACTATATATAGGGGGGAAGGGGGCTGCGCCCCCTCTAGGGTTCCCACCCCAAGAGGAGGCGGCCATCCCTAGATCCCATCCAAGGGGGGCGGCCAAGGGGAGGAGAGGGGGGGCGCCACTAGGGTGGGCCTCAAGGCCCATCTGGACCTAGGGTTTGCCCCCTCCCACTCTCCCATGCGCTTGGGCCTTGGTGGGGGGCGCACCAGCCCACCTGGGGCTGATCCCCTCCCACACTTGGCCCACGCAGCCTTCTGGGGCTGGTGGCCCCACTTGGTGGACCCCCGGGACCCTCCCGGTGGTCCCGGTACATTACCGATATCACCCGAAACTTTTCCGGTGACCAAAACAGGACTTCCCATATATAAATCTTTACCTCCGGACCATTCCGGAACTCCTCGTGACGTCTGGGATCTCATCCGGGACTCCGAACAACATTCGGTAACCACATACATGCTTTCCCTATAACCCTAGCGTCATCGAACCTTAAGCGTGTAGACCCTACGGGTTCGGGAACCATGCAGACATGACCGAGACGTTCTCCGGTCAATAACCAACAGCGGGATCTGGATACCCATGTTGGCTCCCACATGTTCCACGATGATCTCATCGGATGAACCACGATGTCAGGGATTCAATCAATCCCGTATGCAATTCCCTTTATCTATCGATATGTTACTTACCCGAGATTCGATCGTCGGTATCCCGATACCTTGTTCAATCTCGTTACCGGCAAGTCTCTTTACTCGTTCCGTAACTCACATCATCCCGTGATCAACTCCTTGGTCACATTGTGCACACTATGATGATGTCCTACCGAGTGGGCCCAGAGATACCTCTCCGTTTACACGGAGTGACAAATCCCAGTCTCGATTCGTGCCAACCCAACAGACACTTTCAGAGATACCTGTAGTGCACCTTTATAGTCACCCAGTTACGTTGTGACGTTTGGTACACCCAAAGCATTCCTACGGTATCCGGGAGTTGCACAATCTCATGGTCTAAGGAACTGATACTTGACATTAGAAAAGCTCTGAGCAAACGAACTACACGATCTTGTGCTAGGCTTAGGATTGGGTCTCGTCCATCACATCATTCTCCTAATGATGTGATCCCGTTATCAACGACATCCAATGTCCATGGTCAGGAAACCGTAACCATCTATTGATCAACGAGCTAGTCTCCTAGAGGCTTACTAGGGACATGGTGTTGTCTATGTATCCACACATGCATCTGAGTTTCCTATCAATACAATTCTAGCATGGATAATAAACGATTATCATGAACAAGGAAATATAATAATAACCTATTTATTATTGCCTCTAGGGCATATTTCCAACAGGTGATGCATAGCAATGAGAGGGGAGAGTGTTGTCCACGTACCCTCGTAGACCGAAAGCGGAAGCGTTAACACAACGCGGTTGATGTAGTCGTACGTCTTCACGATCCGACCGATCAAGTACCGAACGCACGGCACCTCCGAGTTCAGCACACGTTCAGCTCGATGACGTCCCTCGAACTCCGATCCAGCCGAGTGTTGAGGGATAGTTTCGTCAGCACGGCGGCGTGGTGACGATGATGATGTTCTACCGACGCAGGGCTTCGCCTAAGCTCCGCGACGATATTATCGAGGTGTAATATGGTGGAGGGGGCACCGCACACGGCTAAGAGGTCAATGATCAATTGTTGTGTCTATGGGGTGCCCCCCTGCCCCCGTATATAAAGGAGCAAGGGGGGAGGCCAGCTGCCCTTGGGGCGCGCCAAGGAGAGGGGGGGAGTCCTCCTCCTAGTAGGAGTAGGACTCCCCTTTCCTAGTCCAACTAGGAAGAGAGAGGGGGGAGGAAAGAGAGGGAGAGGGAGAGGGAAAGAGGGGCCGCGCCCCCTTCCCCTAGTCCAATTCGGACTCCTCATGGGAGGGGGCGCGCCACCTCCTGGCTGCTGCCCTCTCTCTCCCCTCAGGCCCACTAAGGCCCAATACTTCCCCGAGGGGTTCCGGTAATCCCTCCGGCACTCCGGTTTTATCCGAAACTTCTCCGGAACACTTCCGGTGTCCGAATATAGTCGTCCAATATATCAATCTTTATGTCTCGACCATTTCGAGACTCCTCGTCATGTCTGTGATCACATCCGGGACTCCGAACAACCTTTGGTACATCAAAACATATAAACTCATAATATAACTGTCATCGTAACGCTAAGCGTGCGGACCCTACGGGTTCGAGAACTATGTAGACATGACCGAGACACCTCTCCGGTCAATAACCAATAGCGGAACATGGATGCTCATATTGGTTCCTACATATTCTACGAAGATCTTTATCGGTCAGACCGCATAACAACATACGTTGTTCCCTTTGTCATCGGTATGTTACTTGCCCGAGATTCGATCGTCGGTATCTCGATACCTAGTTCAATCTCGTTACCGGCAAGTCTCTTTACTCGTTCCGTAATACATCATCCCGCAACTAACTCATTAGTCACAATGCTTGCAAGGCTTATAGTGATGTGCATTACCGAGTGGGCCCAGAGATACCTCTCCGACAATCGGAGTGACAAATCCTAATCTCGAAATACGCCAACCCAACAAGTACCTTTGGAGACACCTGTAGAGCACCTTTATAATCACCCAGTTATGTTGTGACGTTTGGTAGCACACAAAGTGTTCCTCCGGTAAACGGGAGTTGCATAATCTCATAGTCATAGGAACATGTATAAGTCATGAAGAAAGCAATAGCAACATACTAAACGGTCGAGTGCTAAGCTAACGGAATGGGTCAAGTCAATCACGTCATTCTCCTAATGAGGTGATCCCGTTAATCAAATGACAACTCATGTCTATGGCTAGGAAACATAACCATCTTTGATTAACGAGCTAGTCAAGTAGAGGCATATTAGTGACACTCTGTTTGTCTATGTATTCACACATGTATTATGTTTCCGGTTAATACAATTCTAGCATGAATAATAAACATTTATCATGATATAAGGAAATAAATAATACTTTATTATTGCCTCTAGGGCATATTTCCTTCAGTCTCCCACTTGCACTAGAGTCAATAATCTAGTTCACATCGCCATGTGATTTAACATCAATAGTTCACATCACCATGTGATTAACACCCATAGTTCACATCGTCATGTGACCAACACCCAAAGGGTTTACTAGAGTCAATAATCTAGTTCACATCGCTATGTGATTAACACCCAAAGAGTACTAAGGTGTGATCATGTTGTGAGATAATTTTAGTCAACGGGTTTGTCACATTCAGATCCGTAAGTATTTTGCAAATTTCTATGTCTACAATGCTCTGCACGGAGCTACTCTAGCTAATTGCTCCCACTTTCAATATGTATCTAGACCGAGACTTAGAGTCATCTAGATTAGTGTCAAAACTTGCATCAACGTAACCCTTTACGACGAACCTTTTGTCACTTCCATAATCGAGAAACATATCCTTATTCCACTAAGGATAATTTTGACCGCTGTCCAGTGATCTACTTCTAGATCACTATTGTACTCCCTTGCCAAAATCAGTGTAAGGTATATAATAGATCTGGTACACAGCATGGCATACTTTATAGAACCTATGGCCAAGGCATAGGGAATGACTTTCATTCTCTTTCTATCTTCTGCCGTGGTCGGGCTTTGAGTCTTACTCAATTTCACACCTTGTAACACAGGCAAGAACTCTTTCTTTGACTATTCTATTTTGAACTACTTCAAAATCTTGTTAAGGTATGTACTCATTGAAAAAACTTATCAAGCTTCTTGATCTATCTCTATAGATCTTGATGCTCAATATGTAAGCAGCTTCACCGAGGTCTTTCTTTGAAAAACTCCTTTCAACCACTCCTTTATGCTTTGCAGAATAATTCTACATTATTTCCGATCAACAATATGTCATTCACATATACTTATCAGAAATGCTGTAGTGCTCCCACTCACTTTCTTGTAAATACAGGCTTCTCCAAAATTCTGTATAAAACCAAATGCTTTGATCACACTATCAAAGCGTTTATTCCAACTCCGAGATGCTTGCACCAGTCCATAGATGGATCGCTGGAGCTTTGCATATTTTGTTAGCACTTTTAGGATTGACAAAACCTCCTGGTTGCATCATATACAACTCTTCTTTAATGAATCCATTAAGGAATGCAGTTTTGTTTATCCATTTGCCAGGTTTCATAAAATGCGGCAATTGCTAACATGATTCGGACAGACTTAAGCATCGCTGCGAGTGAGAAAATCTCATCGTATTCAACACTTTGAACTTTGTTAAAAACCTTTTTCCAACAAGTCTAGCTTTGTAGACAGTAACACTACTATCACTGTCTGTCTTCCTCTTGAAGATCCATTTAATCTCAATGGCTCGCCGATCATTGGGAAAGTCAATCAAAGTCCATACTTTGTTCTCATATATGGATCTCATGTCAGATTTCATGGCCTCAAGCCATTTCGCGGAATCTGGGCTCATCATCGCTTCCTCATAGTTCGTAGGTTCGTCATGGTCAAATAACATGACCTCCAGAACAGGATTACCGTACCACTCTGGTGTGGATCTCACTCTGGTTTACCTACGAGGTTTGGTAATAACTTGATCTGAAGTTCCATGATCATCATCATTAACTTCCTCACTAATTGGTATAGGCGTCACAGAAACTGGTTTTTGCGATGAACTACTTTCCAATAAGGGAGCAGGTACAATTACCTCATCAAGTTCTACTTTCCTCCCACTCACTTCTTTCGAGAGAAACTCCTTCTCTAGAAAGGATCCATTCTTAGCAACGAATGTCTTGCCTTCAGATCTGTGATAGAAGGTGTACCCAACTGTCTCCTTTGGGTATCCTATGAAGACACATTTCTCCGATTTGGGTTTGAGCTTATCAGGATGAAACTTTTTCATATAAATATCGCAACCCCAAACTTTAAGAAACGACAACTTTGGTTTCTTGCCAAACCACAGTTCATAAGATGTCGTCTCAACGGATTTAGATGGTACCCTATTTAACGTGAATGTAGCTGTCTCTAATGCATAACCCCAAAACGATAGTGGTAGATCGGTAAGAGACATCATATATCGCACCATATCTAATAAAGTACGGTTACGATGTTCGGACACACCATTACACCGTGGTGTTCCAGGTGGCGTGAGTAGTGAAACTATTTCACATTGTTTTAACTGAAGGCCAAACTCGTAACTCAAATACTCTTCTCCACGATCAGATCGTAGAAACTTTATTTTCTTGTTACGATGATTTCCACTTCACTCTGAAATTATATGAACTTTTCAAATGTTTTAGACTTCTGTTTCATTAAGCAGATATACCCATATCTGCTCAAATCATCTGTGAAGGTCAGAAAATAATGATACCTGCTACGAGCCTCAATATTCATCGGACCACATACATCTGTATGTATGATTTCCAACAAATCTGTTGCTCTCTCCATAGTTCCGGAGAACGACGTTTTAGTCATCTTGCCCATGAGGCACGGTTTGCAAGCATCAAGTGATTCCAAAATCCCATCAGTATGGTGTTTCTTCATGCGCTTTACACCAATATGGCCTAAACGGCAGTGCCACAAATAAGTTTCACTATCATTATTAACTTTGCATCTTTTGGCTTCATTATTATGAATATGTGTATCACTACGATCGAGATCCAACAAACCATTTTATTGGGTGTATGACCATAGAAGGTTTTATTCATGTAAACAGAACAACAATTATTCTCTAATTTAAATGAATAACCGTATTGCAACAAACATGATCAAATCATATTCATGCTCAACGCAAACACCAAATAACACTTATTTAGTTTCAACACTAATCCCGAAAGTATAGGGAGTGTGCGATGATGATCATATCAATCTTGGAACTACTTCCAACACACATCGTCACCTCGCCTTTTACTAGTCTCTGTTTATTCTGCAACTCCCGTTTTGAGTTACTACTCTTAGCAACTGAACCAGTATCAAATACCGAGGGGTTGCTATAAACACTAGTAAAGTACACATCAATAACATGTATATCTAATATACCTTTGTTCACTTTGCCATCTTTCTTATCGACCAAATAGTTGGGGTAGTTCCGCTTCCAGTGACCAGTCCCTTTGCAGTAGAAGCACTTAGTCTCAGGCTTAGGACCAGACTTAGGCTTCTTCACTTGAGCAGCAACTTGCTTGCCGTTCTTCTTGAAGTTCCCCTTCTTCCCTTTGCCCTTTTCTTGAAACTAGTGGTCTCGTCAACCATCAACACTTGATGTTTTTTTTTATTTCTACCTTCGTCGATTTCAGCATCACGAAGAGCTCGGGAATTACTTTCGTCATCCCTTGCATACTATAGTTCATCGCGAAGTTCTACTAACTTGGTGATGGTGACTAGAGAATTCTGTCAATCACTATTTTATCTGGAAGATTAACTCCCACTTGATTCAAGCGATTGTAGTACCCAGACAATCTGAGCACATGCTCACTGCTTGAGCTATTCTCCTCCATCTTTTAGCTATAGAACTTGTTGGAGACTTCATATCTCTCAACTCGGGTATTTTCTTGAAATATTAACTTCAACTCCTGGAACATCTCATATGGTCCATGACGTTCAAAACGTCTTTGAAGTCCCGATTCTAAGCCGTTAAGCATGGGGCACTAAACTATCAAGTAGTCATCATATTGAGCTAGCCAAACGTTCATAACGTCTGCATCTGCTCCTGTAATAGGTCTGTCACCTAGCGGTGCATCAAGGACATAATTCTTCTGTGCAGCAATGAGGATAATCCTCAGATCACGGATCCAATCCGCATCTTTGCTACTAACATCTTTCAACATAATTTTTCTCTAGGAACATATCAAAAATAAACACAGGGAAGCAACAACGCGAGCTATTGATCTACAACATAATTTGCAAAATTACTATCAGGACTAAGTTCATGATAAATTTAAGTTCAATTAATCATATTACTTAAGAACTCCCACTTAGATAGACATCCCTCTAATCCTCTAAGTGATCACGTGATCCATATCAACTAAACCATGTCCGATCATCACGTGAGATGGAGTAGTTTCAACGGTGAACATCACTATGTTGATCATATCTACTATATGATTCACGCTCGACCTTTCGGTCTCCGTGTTCCGAGGCCATATCTGCATATGCTAGGCTCGTCAAGTTTAACCTGAGTATTCTGCGTGTGCAACTGTTTTGCACCCGTTATATTTGAACGTAGAGCCTATCACACCCGATCATCACGTGGTGTCTCAGCACGAAGAACTTTCGCAACGGTGCATACTCAGGGAGAACACTTTTATCTTGAAATTTTAGTGAGAGATCATCTTATAATGCTACCGTCAATCAAAGCAAGATAAGATGCATAAAAGATAAACATCACATGCAATCAATAAAAGTGATATGATATGGCCATCATCATCTTGTGCTTGTGATCTCCATCTCCGAAGCACCGTCATGATCACCATCGTCACTGGCGCGACACCTTGATCTCCATCGTAGTATCATTGTCGTCTCGCCAACTTATTGCTTTTACGACTATCGCTACCACTTAGTAATAAAGTAAAACAATTACATGGTGATTGCATTGCATACAATAAAGCGACAACCATATGGCTCCTGCCAGTTGCCGATAACTCGGTTACAAAACATGATCATCTCATACAATAAAATATAGCATCATGTATTGACCATATCACATCACAACATGCCCTGCAAAAACAAGTTAGACGTCCTCTACTTTGTTGTTGCAAGTTTTACGTGGCTGTTACGGGCTTAGCAAGAACCGTTCTTACCTACGCATCAAAACCACAACGATAGTTTGTCAAGTTGGTGCTGTTTTAACCTTCGCAAGGACCGGGCGTAGCCACACTCGGTTCAACTAAAGTGAGAGAGACAGACACCCGCCAGTCACCTTTAAGCAACGAGTGCTCGCAACGGTGAAACCAGTCTCGCGTAAGCGTACGCGTAATGTCGGTCCGGGCCGCTTCATCTCACAATACCGCCGAACCAAAGTATGACATGCTGGTAAGCAGTATGACTTATATCGCCCACAACTCACTTGTGTTCTACTCGTGCATAGCATCAATGCATAAAACCTGGCTCTGATACCACTGTTGGGGAACGTAGTAATTTCAAAAAAAAATCCTACGCACACGCAAGATCATGGTGATGCATAGCAACGAGAGGGGAGAGTGTTGTCCACGTACCCTCGTAGACCGAAAGCGGAAGCGTTAACACAACACGGTTGATGTAGTCGTACGTCTTCACGATCCGACCGATCAAGTACCGAACGCACGGCACCTCCGAGTTCAGCACACGTTCAGCTCGATGACGTCCCTCAAACTCCGATCCAGCCGAGTGTTGAGGGAGAGTTTCGTCAGCACGACGGCGTGGTGACGATGATGATGTTCTACCGACGCAGGGCTTCGCCTAAGCTCCGCGACGATATTATCGAGGTGTAATATGGTGGAGGGGGGCACCGCACACGGCTAAGAGATCAATGATCAATTGTTGTGTCTATGGGGTGCCCCCTGCCCCCGTATATAAAGGAGCAAGGGGGAGGCCGGCTGCCCTTGGGGCGCGCCAAGGAGAGGGGGGGAGTCCTCCTCCTAGTAGGAGTAGGACTCCCCTTTCCTAGTCCAACTAGGAAGAGAGGGGGGGGAAGGAAAGAGAGGGAGAGGGAGAGGGAAAGAGGGGCCGCGCCCCCTTCCCCTAGTCCAATTCGGACTCCTCATGGGAGGGGGCGCGCCACCTCCTGGCTGCTGCCCTCTCTCTCCCCTCAGGCCCACTAAGGCCCAATACTTCCCCGGAGGGTTCCGGTAACCCCTCCGGCACTCCGGTTTTATCCAAAACTTCTCCGGAACACTTCCGGTGTCCGAATATAGTCGTCCTATATATCAATCTTTATGTCTTGACCATTTCGAGACTCCTCGTCATGTCTGTGATCACATCCGGGACTCCGAACAACCTTTGGTACATCAAAACATATAAACTCATAATATAACTGTCATCATAACGTTAAGCGTGCGGACCCTACGGGTTCGAGAACTATGTAGACATGAACGAGACACCTCTCCGGTCAATAACCAATAGCGGAACCTGGATGCTCATATTGGTTCCTACATATTCTACGAAGATCTTTATCGGTCAGACCGCATAACAACATACGTTGTTCCCTTTGTCATCGGTATGTTACTTGCCCGAGATTCGATCGTCGGTATCTCGATACCTAGTTCAATCTCGTTACCGGCAAGTCTCTTTACTCGTTCCGTAATACATCATCCCGCAACTAACTCATTAGTCACAATGCTTGCAAGGCTTATAGTGATGTGCATTAACGAGTGGGCCCAGAGATACCTCTCCGACAATCGGAGTGACAAATCCTAATCTCGAAATACGCCAACCCAACAAGTACCTTTGGAGACACCTGTAGAGCACCTTTATAATCACCCAATTACGTTGTGACGTTTGGTAGCACACAAAGTGTTCCTCCGGTAAACGGGAGTTGCATAATCTCATAGTCATAGGAACATGTATAAGTCATGAAGAAAGCAATAGCAACATACTAAACGATCGAGTGCTAAGCTAACGGAATGGGTCAAGTCAATCACGTCATTCTCCTAATGAGGTGATCCCGTTAATCAAATGACAACTCATGTCTATGGCTAGGAAACATAACCATCTTTGATTAACGAGCTAGTCAAGTAGAGGCATACTAGTGACACTCTGTTTGTCTATGTATTCACACATGTATTATGTTTCCGGTTAATACAATTCTAGCATGAATAATAAACATTTATCATGATATAAGGAAATAAATAATTTATTATTGCCTCTAGGGCATATTTCCGTCATTTAATAACTTCGTGAATATTGTGAAGGGGCCCCACTCAGCATTTGTGCCTTATGGCCAGGAAGTATATCACTGTCGTTGTAAAGGTTTAGAACGCGGGGGGTAATTCGAGGCGACAGTAAAAGCCTACCGCTCCTAGTCTTTGCAATTGACCGGGGAATTACGGAGAACCCTTAGAGAGGCCGCATCCACGGGGAAACCCTTAATTATCATGAGTTGTGACCCTCTGGGGGAGACTATGATGATGGCATGCGTGGCACGAAGTCTATCACGAGTAGAACGTGTACCCGGCTCCGCCCAACATAATCGTCAACAATGACTCAAGTATCCGGTATATAATATACTTATGCATATGTGCGTTAGAAACATACCAATGAGGATTCAGGACTCGTGCCCTTTTTATTCTGCTGTTTCACTAGTCATAACAATCCTTGCACTTAATTTACCTTTTGTCTTATTTAGTTACAAGTTACAAACACTACTCAACAATCCTTTTTATTCGCCCCCACTCTGCTTTAAGTCCACAATTATTTGCAGGCAGAAAAATGCATTGTTCTCTACGAGAGGCAAAAGTCTAATTCATGTGCTTCCTGTGGGATCGATACTCTTACTTTGAAAAGACTACAAGTAAATCATGTGCACTTGCAGGTTATCAGCAGGCCCTTGCCTTGTTGATGGCGGGGGACTCCATCCACGCTCCCTTGTTCATCCCGCCGCCGCCGCCGTTGGAGCAACTCCAACGGGGCGACCCAAACGGATGCGCGCTTTGTCGGCTTTTTGTCCGTTTGGGTCGGCCAGGCGGACGTGCGCGTCCGCATTTTAAAATGGGTCGGCTTGACTGCCCAATGGGGAGGCCGACCCAAATGTGCCGCCGTGGAAAAAATAAGTTGCACGAAATAAACATAATTAAACATAAAGTGGCCGGTCAAACGCCGGCCAAAGTCCACCTAAATCTAAAAAACATTAAAAAAAGTCTGCGCCCGCCTGCTGCCGCCCGGCACGCTGCCCTAGACGTCGTCGGTTTTGCTCTTGCCCTTGTCGTCGACGTCGCCGTCGTCGGTGAGGTCGATGAAGACCGGAGCAGGGCCAGCCCACCCGAACGCCGCCTGGTACGCTGCCAGGGTAGCCTCCTCCGGCGTCTGCTGGGGCGGCGGCATTGCGGCAAGCCGCGCGCGCTCCTCCTCCTCCTCCTCGAGCTGGAGCGCCTCCGCGTCGCGTTGGAGCATGGCGTCGTAGCGCATCTGCTCCTCGCCGTCGGCCTGCTCCTGGCGGAGCCAGTGCTCCTTCCATCGCTCGAGGTGGGCCGCCTCCTCCTCCGGCGTCGCGGCGAAGTGGACGGGAGGCGCGCTCACCCACTCGCGGTACTGACCCGTCCACGAGTAGGCCTCCTCCGGCCAAGTGGGTGGAGGTGGGGAGCGCTTACGCGTCGGCTCCGGCTTGGGCTGGACGGGCGGCGACGATGGCGGTGGCGGCACGAAGAGCGGGGTGTGGACAGAGTCCCCCGCTGCCGACAGGGCAAGGGCTTGCTCCAGCCCATCCCAGTGCGCGTCCGCCTCGAGGCGGCTAGCCTCCAGCGCGTGCTGCAGGGCCTCCTCGAGGGCGGCTTGGTACTCCGCCTCCGCCTCCATGTCCTCTGGCTCTACCTGCGGGGGCGGCGGTGGGAGCGGCGGCGGGACGGCGTCGACACCCGAGCGCCGTTGCTCCTCGTGTTCGAGGGCGAACCACGCCTCCCAGTTGGGGGAGTCGGCGGCGTCGACACCCGAGCGCCGTTGCTCCTCGTGTTCGAGGGCGAACCACGCCTCCCAGTTGGGGGAGTCGGCGGCGTACTCTGGCAGCTGACGCTGCTCCGGCGTGAGCTGCGCGCGGCGCCTGCACACCTCGTCGTCATGTGCCCGTTGGGTACGAGGAACCGCCGGCACCGGGATCCGCTGCGGATCCAGATGCCAACGGTGCGGCAGCGTGACATCGGGGTACGGCAATGGCTGCCTGTACTCCCAGTGCCGCCGCGCTTGGTGCACCGGGATGTGCAGGCGCTGGCGACCAGGGCGGAAATGCGTCGCCGCCGGTGGAGGAGGAGGGGGAAGGGGAACACGGGAGGACGAGGCGCCGGGGTGCCTTGCCCTTACCCTTGCCATTGCTGCTGCCGAAGAGGCCCATGGCTAGGGTTTGCGGTCGCCGGCGAGGAAGCAAAGGGAGTGGTGGGGGGCCAGATGTGGACGGGAGAAGTGGATGAGGCCGACCCCGCCGCACGCGTGGTTAAAAAAGGACGCTTTCACTGGCTGACGCGTGGGCCCGCTGTCGGTGGTCGTCATAAATAAGACGACCGGTGGCGGTTGGACGGCCGCCAGGTAGGGACACGGCGGACGGCGAGGAGACGCGCGGCGCGTCCGCTTCGCGTCCGCGCCGACACATTCCAGGCGCAATTCTGGGCCGGAAATGGGTCGGCGCGACGCCAGACGGATACGATTTGAGTTTGGGTCGGCGCGTTGGGCCGCCATTTTTGTCCGCGCCGACCCAAACGAATGCGGGCTGACGAAATGGGTCGCCCCATTAAAGTTGCTCTTGCCGCCTTTCGTCGAGCCCAAGGCCAAGCCCATGCCGACGCGTATGCGGTCGCCGCCGCCGCCCGTTTGGCCCGAGGAGTGGGTGAGCGCGCCTCCCATCCACTACGCCGTGACGCCGGACGAAGAGGCGGCCCACCTAGAGTGCTGGAAGGTGCACTGGCTCGCCCGGCCAGGCAGAGCAGGGCCCGTTGGTTCGAGCGCTGTTGTGCCAGCGAGGGCACCCGAGCGTGCCAGGAGCGAGCACTGTTGGCGTCTGTCGTCTGGCCGGACGATTCGACGGCCACGTTGCCCCGTCGTCGACCCGTCGGCTCAGGTTCAGGTGCGACATGAGCGTTGCACAGCCAGGTGGGTCCGGAAGTCAGCAGACTTTGGGGTCCCTTTTTTTGCTGATGTGATGTGTTGTGGGCGCAGCAGCCAGAGCTTTAACTTCCAACAAGTACTACTGCTAGTCTAGTACCAGTAGTACTTCTCTGCATATCAGGACAGCACTCTTGGTAGTAGTACCATGTTACTGTGCCACGTACTAGTACACGTAGTAGTGGTATAGGAGTACTCCAGTACTACTCCTACAGTTTTACAGCTAGCTAGGTTTGGCCTGCCTGGTCGAGTGAATGATCAACGCAGCCCAGCGCCGTGTCGTGGTGACTTCGCGTGTTCCTCTACTGTTACTGAAAAGTTGGCGAGGTCAGGTCAAGTCCACCGTTGCCGTGTGCCGGACCGTGGTCGGGGCCGGCAGACTCCGGAAAACGGCGGGTTGATTGCGCCGGAAAGGTTGGCGCACCGACCGGACGGGCGACCTCAGCCACACGATCCGGAGGGTGGACGGCTCGATAGTGGTGAGCCGAAACGGCTTTCACGATTCCAATTCTCACGCACAACATAGCCCCATCTCGACAATTAGCGGGTGACGGTGATGGGCAGGAGCAGCTTCTCACCAAGGGCACGTGCAATGATGTTATCTTAAAAGTGTCACGTAGGATAAACGTTGAGGTGCAGGAAAGAGAAATCATAAAAAAAAATTGTCTTCTCTTATACAACAGATGATCTCTTAGCACATGTCTCGCCATATTTTTAGGAATAGCTAGTTATTGAAGGTAAGGCTAAAAGATAATTCATTATAGTGATACTTTTATTGTCATCTCTAAACTACATGTAAGGCTTAAGATAAAACTCTCTTATCAACCACTGTACATATGCCAAGTGGCCCGATAACTCTAATAACCTTCATTTCACATTTGTTTTGATAGAAAAGAATGTTCTAGCTGACTCGTCATCCCGCGCGCAATCAACAAAACTTTTGAAGCTCGCTCCAAATCAAGTATGTGAACCTCTATATTTGGCGGCTGATGCGTGCTCGATCCCGGAGATGGTTTGGCGCGAGCGATATCCTCCTCCCCGCACATGCAACTCTTGTCGCCCCACGTCGTCGCCTCCCCTCTCTCACCGTAGCGATGCTTTAGACTGCTTCCTCTGTCCCTCATCCTCGTTGATATCGTCATGAATGTCACCTCAACCCACTGATCCCATTACTCCGGCTTGGATTCTGATCTCGCGACTTCAATGACCATTGCGCCTCTTGTACCTTGACGACCACGTGACATCGCCTAGGACAACACCTCGTCCACCGTCAGTGATGGCTCGGGCGCAGGGGTGACAAACCCTATGCCGTCACTCGCTGGTGCTGGCCTCCCCGGCAAGTGTTGCAAGCGAAACTCGGACACCTTCCCAGTTCGACTTAGGACCAAAAACACCAACAAGGTGAAAAATCCCTCTGTTGCCTTGTATTTGGATTGGTTCGGTAGAGCGCGACTAGACCATGGAAAAATGTTGGCAAGATTTGTAATGTTTGTGTTACAGCGAGGATTTGTGAATTTGGGATGATCATGACGAATCATTTCTATGCAAGAGCGAAGGCAACGTTAGAAAGTGATGGAGGCGCGTAAACTCCAAATTAAGGATGCACACTTGGCAAGTGATTGGATGACCTTCATGATGTTGAATCTAAACGCCATGGATCCAGTGGCGCGCAAATTTACGTTCTAGGATTGCCGGAGGAAGGGGAGTTGCAAACACCAAAGAAGGGGACAGTGCAAATGCCGAAGGAAAGGACGGTTTACACGCCGGGGGAGGGGATGCCTAAGGTGAACGGGATGCTGCAGATGCCGACGCGATGTGATTTGTACATGTCGTTTTGATGATTTTGTTCATGCAACTTATTAAAAAATGTATGCACGGTAGCTTTTGTAAAAAGATCGACAAAGGGATTTTATTGACTCAAAAGAAGCATCAAGATTCAAGAGGATACAATATAATGAACATACATCCGGCCAATGCATAATTAGGATGCACAAAGACACAGCCAACCGAACACATACAGATACACACACAAAAACACGCCAGCAACTAGCAAAGTCCTAAAATGCTAGCTTTTGTAATGACGGAATGAAACATTTAATTTTGATATGAATCGAAATGTTTGAGTGAAGAATGCGAAATACAATGGAGGCTGCTATAAAAGAAGTTCGTCTTCGCATGTCGTCTAAACAGCCTCCAAGGCATGATGGAACGCGCTTCACATGCATTGTTGTAAGAAGAAGAAATGTCGCCATCGTTGGTGGCCATTTCTGGTGCCAATCAGGAGCACGTATTACGCGTTTACTTTCCCTCCGTTTTATCCTTCGCTAACAGCAGACGGTGCACACACAATCCGACCTCTGTGTCTTCGAAAAAAGAAAAAAGAAAACCATAATCTGATCTCTGTTGCTAGCTGCAGCAGCTACCTCTCGTGGGCTCCAAGGGCTGCTAGCTTAGCTCTTGCGCGGTGATTTGTTTAGACGAAACCTGAAAACGACTCGTGAGAAGTCAGCTTGGTGACTGTGTGTTGCTTCCCTACACTATCCGTTCATCCGTCGGTGCTTTGTTTCATTTACTTGGTCTGATCTGATCTGAGGGACGTAAGCAATGTGCAAAGCATGATTGATGCCTCCGGCGGTGGTCAAGAGGGGGCGCAAGAACTGAACGATACTATTACTTTCCAGAGCATTTTGATTACGGATCGAGGAACAAGTATATCCTATTCTAGAGGAGGAGGAAGATGGATCAAGTGACGAGATGCAGATTCCGCCTCAGATATGCCCTTTCTACTCTTGTAGGTTTGTGGCTCCAGCACACAAATCTTGGTTGCTTCAATTGCTGGAGACCTACGTACTTTTTTAGTGCCCCCGAACAGCCCGGCTGCCCCACGTTGTCTACGAATGAAACAACGCCAGATCTATTGTCGGAGAACATCACTTACTAAACATCTAGAATAAACAAGTCAGGTGCCTAAACAACAACAGATTACGGTCCATTATTGCGCGCCAATGACAGTGAGTTGTGAGTGGCGATGAAATACCTAGAATAAGCTTTGTCGTAGTTTAATACTCGCTGCTGCATTGTATACCAGCGGTAGCTATCGGCGTCGTGCCATCCTCTGAATTCTAGTGGTGGAATGTTCTTTCCTGCCTGTTCCCAGCAGTAGATGGAAATGGAACTATTCCTAATGAGAACGACGCTAGGGTTTTCAAACCGTGTGCAGCTAGATAGGGGTTTCGGAGTGGTTATCAACCTCGCTAAACATATCAGCTATGCTTACTGACTTCATTGTGGTCATTTTCTTTCTTATGTAACCGCTAGTCATCACTATTTTGTTAGCCTAATTATCATAGTGTCTAGTGGCTATTGTCCTATTAGAGAGGGAGAGACAGAGAGATAATCATTCATCAGATGTGGTCTAGCTGATTTCCAGGAAGAGGGCTCCACACATAGATTACATCATGTGACTACAAAATCTCTTACCGGTGTAGTCACGGATACCTAATCTTGTTACACAGCGACATTCGACCACTAACCTCTCAGGATGTATCTTCTAAGAAACCGCAGATTACTCGTATATTTTAGATTTGAAGAACTGTGCTGGTTTCCCGGAGAGGAGCTGGATGGTGTAGTGGCTTCGATTTGGGGCAAACGTGCGGTGAAAGTGCAAAGTACATGGATAAATGGCGAGATAGAGTTAGAGTACGAGAATAATTTTCTAGGGTTGGCAGGCGGTAGGCAAGTTTAGGGTAGATCACGAGTAGTCTCGTCTGTAAGTCTGGTGGAAGGGTTACGGGTGCTTCCACCCTCTTTTTTATAAATATATGATACACATGCTTATACGTATTTTAGAAAAAATAGAAAAAAAGATTATTCCCGGCCTCTGCATCAGAGTGATGCATGTAGGCCCCATTTCAGAAAACAAACTAATATGCAGAGTAAATCAAAAATATATATGCAATGAACACTCTATCTAGCACAAGTCGAAAAACACCGCATGTCCGTGGCCGGGTCAAAACGAGCACAAACTCAACATATGCAAGCAGAAGAGCCCACATCAACACTGTACACATCATCAATTTTTTTTGCGGGTGGTGTACACATCATCATTGCCATCACCTATCAGCGGAAGACCCGACATTAACATTGTACACATCGTCGTTGCCATCACCTACAGCGTCGGGGAACTAGCAAATTTGACTTCATCACGACAAAGTTTTGATGTATTTTCTTTTGAAACTTTCAACACCGCGGGGGAGGCTTGCTCCTCACGTAGAATTTTCATTTTCAGAAAATGTTCCACGAAAGGACGAGGGTTTACAAGGAGAGGGGAGTTCCGGAGGAAAAGAAGTCATGCCACAGGCCGACATGTTCCCCGAGTTCACTAGAATACAGTCCATGCATCCATCCATCGCCAATACTGATCATTAGAAAAACAATGTATATGTTTCCTGCCTAAAGACTTTGGTGTTCCCTGTGTCCCATGCTTCCCCGAGTTCCAGGGTTGAGAAACAATGAAAAGAAGAGTCGAGATCACCGGGCACGGTGACCGCCATGGCAACACGTGCACGGCGGCTCTCGACACGGCGAGATACCGTCTTGGTCGTTGCCACCCGGGTCGCCCGACCACAAGACGGTGCACGACACAGCTACGTATAAAGAAACCAGCGTGCCGTATAGACCGAAAGACACCCGTTGAGCAAGAAACATACGCAAACATTAACAAACCAGGAACACGACGACGACCCGAGTTCAGGCCGACGTCGATCGCCGTATCCATGGTGGAGTGGAGGGGCTGCTGGTCGATGGACATCAGCACCGCTGGACAGGTGGCGCGGCGCTCGTGTCACGCGTGTTCCTGGGTGGGAGTGTCGACATTTGCTGCTGGTTGATCGTGATCGGGCTCGTCCGTGTCTCTCGCGCAAGCAAGCAAGCAAGCACAGTTTAGTTGGTTAGTTAGTCAGTGAGTTAGTTAGTTAGCCAGCCGTGGCCGTGGGGCATCCGGCACTGACGCTCGGACAAGCCCCGGGTAAACTGTTACCAGGTCGTCCATGGCTCTGATTCGTGGAGGTTTAATCGTCTGTCGTCACTGCACTGCACGTACGGGGCATGCATCTTATCAGATCGTCCATGGCGGCCGGGACCCCCGACGTAGCCGCGTGCACCGTTCACGCGCCGGACGCCGCTCCCCGATCGAGTCATGTTCGCCTCGCACCATCGATCGCAAGTGTCACGCTTGGACGCACGGGCAGCTAGCGCGATCGACGTCGATCGGAGTAAAGCTAGCTAGCCGGGCACCGATCGATCTACGCGTCTACTGCTCCTAGCTAGCTAGCATGCATTAGCAACGATCGACGGATGGGTACGTGCACATACGATAATGCCCTAGCTAGTGGCGCGGATCACCTCACGGTCGACGTGCTCCACCGGCCGGCCGGCCGGCTCGACGCCGTGCTGGACGGGCTGGCCGGTCGGTGGGGCGATGTAACCGCAGGTCGATCGATCGGTACACGGGAAAAGCCGCAATGATTGTACTAGCTAGCACGCACGTACGCGCCCGATGGCGACGAAAGGCGCGCGGCTCGTCGCCGATTGGGCGACGCCGGAATCGCGCGTCGCTGTCGGTCGGGCCTCGGTGCGGCGGCGAACAAGCATCCCCGCGCAGCGCGCGTGGGTGGCGCTTGACGGCGATCGGCGACGCGCCCTCGGCCAGGCGACCGGAGATGCCACGCGCCGACGCCCACGGACTGGAAAGCCGACCGATGCGCGCGCGCACGTACAGGGCGTATCTATCCCCCGGTCCTCGACGGACGAAAGCGTACCTTCAATATTCTGTGAGCTGCTTGTTGGCTTGCGGCCGTTGTTTTCAGGGCAAATGCAACAGATAATTACACCCACAGTCCTTATACTCTCGGGCGTGTAACAGAACGGTCCTTGGACTCGCAGAATGCTCCACTGCGGTCCACAGACACGGACTCGCAGAGTGTTCTGTGTGGTTTTAGAAAATGGTTATTATATACTATTAGCGCACTTATATGCCCTTTCTTCCTTTAAAAAAGTAACGTTTTTTCAAGTTTTATAATTATTTTTCTGTTTTAGTTTTTCCCATCATAAAAAGAAATGTAAGAAAAATTTACTGTAATTACTAATACACCATTATTGTGTATTTAAAATCATCGTTGTATTTTCATTATCGAGTAACTTGGAGAGGTAAACATGAACTTAAAAAAAAATATGTGGACCGGAAAAAAAGTGTCGGCCCACACGCATGCACAATTATTGTATATACTCCTTATATTTTTTAGAATAGATAATTACTAATATAATTGACAAGGTCTGTTAAAAATATTTTGTAATAATAATAAATTGTAGAAATGTATTAAAAATGGTTCAGCTTGTATTAAAAAATTCATCATGTTTCTTGAAATGCATGAATGATTTTACAGAATAAGTTTTTAAAACATGTCGAATTTCCATTTGGCAATTTATTTTGCTATTATTTTTCTCTCACGTACTGACATGTGGGGCTCAAATTTCTACTATATGCTCACATGGCATCGGGGATTGGGCTGTGGTGCGTGGGGAAATATCTAGTGCACCCATCCATCTTGTGCTACCTTTTTTCTAAAAAAAAAAATCCATCTTGTGCTACCTGTGCGCCTAATTAATAAAACCAGTTTACGAATGTCAAAAAATTCTAAAAAAAATGTATGTTGCACTACCAACAAGAATCTGTCATACAACAAAATTTGAGATCCAAATAGAAAACATAGCATTGGAAAACAAAAAAGAAAAATTCACCGATGATATAGAAAATGGGCTGAATTCAAGGCCCAGGTTGCATTACCTACTATTCACAACATGTTTGTCTTTTTTGTTTCTATATCCCACACCATGTGGATTACGATGATGAATAAACTGGCTTTCCCCTCAAATAAAAAACCTATGTATTTTGAATTTGAATCTGGAATTTTATACTACTACTACTACAATAATAGATATGTGTCATACTTACATGCTCACAAAATTCATAGTTCTTCAATGTTTAGAAAGTGAGATACAGAGATCTGGTGCACCAAATGCACCGATTCACCAAATACGTTCCATGTAGCTGCGGGGTGTAGCGTGAGATGAAAGACGGTAACGAATCGTTGTTCTGGGCAACAGGCCGTGCACGCAATGTCTAGCAAATGTTGTCTTCGTGGGTTTTGTTGGCTTGTGTCCGTTCATGTATGGGTAAATTCAACGAGCGCGACGTCATTTGAGCAGTGCTTCGTATGTTACTGCTTCTCACATGACTGACTGGTTGCTGCTCAGGCGGTCCGTCGAGCTTCAACACGTGGCAGGGAGGGCTGCCGTTGTCGTGTGATGTGCACTTCGGCCTCCGGCTAAGGTCTCCTTTGGTTCGCACGGTAGAAATGTTATAGGATAGTAAAATCGTAGGAATGTTACAGGGATAGAAATGTTTGCCTGCCGTGTGTTGCTGCTTCTCATGACCAAAGGCGTGGCTGGCGGGACTGATGCTTTTGGCTTGTTGTGTGTGTGTGGCTCGGCCCTCCGGCCAAGGACGAGCTACTTTTAGTTGCGGGGTTTTTGTGTGGATTCTAAACGGCCGTACACGAGTCATGACAGCCAAATTGACAAAACTGTTACCCTTGGTTTCCATGGAATACCAATGGTTCTAGCCAAAAAATATAATAGATATTACGTATATAGATTGAAGGCGCTTGTTTTTTTTCATGGGTAATTGAAGCCGCGTGTTATTCGTTTTAAGGGAAAAAAAACATTGCTCTACTTTATTCAACTGCGATGTTCATAGGGATCATTACAAGATCACGTGGAGTGCCAAGCCAAACATGGCGGTCAACTGAAAAAAAAAGGATCTGGCTATATTACGAGCCTCAAAATTGCTCTTCCTACTCTCGAAACAAAAATTACATGACTTAAACTCCGCCTTCCTTGTGTTGATCTCTCTGACTATGGCCCAGTTACTTCCTCCCTTTCCAACTTCAATGTATTTCACCACAGAACGTCATTCGGAAGATATCAAGAGACATCGCACATCCAAATCCACAACCAATGCCTGGGTTTCCCCACAAGCCAAAATCACCTCCGCTGCTTCGCCGCTGCCGGAGGGCCGGCCGGGGAACCCGCGCCGCACCTGGGGATGGCGGCGGCGGGGCGGTTTTTTGGTCTCCCTGGCGCCGGAGGCCCCTTCCCTGCCGCCCCAGATCCGATCTGACGCACGGCGGCCTTCCCCTCCTCCAACAGCTGCCCTCTTCCCTGCCTGTCCAGCGCGGCGGCGCGGTCACGCCCTTGGTGCTCCTTCCCGCCCACCCTTGCCTCCTCCGTCGGTGCAGCCCTTCTTCTTCGCGCTGCTGTTCGTGGGGGGCGTGCGCAAGGCCCTTGGGTGGAGGTGGCCGGGCTGGCCGAGGGCTTGGCCCTGCCCCGTGCAGGCCACTCTCCGTCTCTGACGGCGTCTCCTCCGAGCTGCGGTGCCGACATCTACGGGTGTGAGGTCTCCGGTGTCTTTATTGGTAGCGGTCGAAGCTTCGCGGTGGATCCTTGCCGGCTCCGCTCCGGTCCCGGCGGTCACGGACCTGCGTTCTCCGGTGTCCATGGCATGCCCGCATCCTACCGGCGTGGTTTCGGCCCGGTGCTTGGGTTGCTGCGTTCTTTCCAGCATCTCTGGCTCTCCGGTGTTTTGGCTACTCCGTCCTCGGCAGCTTGGAACTGCGCTCCCCTTCCGGTTCCTGGCTTGCCGACGGCGCCGTCGTCACCCCCACCCATCCGTGTCGGCTTTCTACCTTGCTGCCTCCCCGACACCATCCTCCTACACGCCATGTCGGCTCCAAAGCTCGTGTTTTTTTCGGCGGCAGATGCAGCCCCACCCCTTCCTCCCTAATGAGGTGGCGATCGACCGGCGGGCGGGCTTCCTCATCTTCAGTTCCTCACCTGGTGGCTATGGGAATGCATGGACTCAGGCTTGGCGAAATCCATGCTCGGCTTGCCAATGCTGGCAGCGGCGACACTCGTGGGTGTCGTTTTCCTTGTTGGAGGTGCTGCCATGGCCTCTCACCGTGCCCCTCTTCGAGCTTCGGGGGAAACTCTAGGTCCGATTCGTCGGATCGGATGGCGACGACGTCACAATGCCGTTTCCCTTCTTGAAGGCGTCATCTTGCTTGCTCGCGGTGTCCCCGGTATTGGCTCTGAAGATGTTTGATGTTGTGCTCATTCGGTCTGCCTCTCGAGTTTTAGGCTTGGTGGGTTTTGTTGCGTCTTTTTCCCATTTGGGCTGAGCATCCCCCTCTCTGCTCTGGGTTCCATGCTCATGTGTGTTTATGTCATGTGTTGTACCCTCTATTGTACGCATTTTCTATTCTTCTATCAATGAAAAGATACGCAAGCTTTGCGTATTCACGAGAAAAGGAAAAAAATACACAGATTGAAGCCCACATGCCACAAGTCTAGCCCAGCCCAGCCCACACAATAGGGACACATCCCTCAAGGCCTCAAGCGGTCAAGCCCTTGTCTGACGCCAAAGCTATATCTCGCTTATAGTGAGATATACGCTCGGCTCGCTTAAAGCATTTTCGTGCGCGTCGTTACTTGGTCCGCTATTTAGCGGGTTCGGTCCTTTTTTATTTTGCCTTTTTCTTCTCTTTTTCATTTTCTTTTAATTTTCATTTTGGTTTCTCTCTTTCTTAACAAGTTATCTTTAGTTTTTTGTATTATTTGCTTTTTCACAAGTTTTCTTTGTTTCTTTCTCGGTTTTCACAAGTTTGACTTTTCTTATTTATTTTTCCTTTGTTTTCCTTTGTTCCTTTCTCGGCTTTCACTATATTTTCCTTTTCTTTCTTTCAATGTTTACCTTTTGTTTCTTTTGTGGTTTTCATCCGATATCTTCGTTTTTTGTCTATTTTCCCAGTTTCCATTCTTTTGCATTGGTTTCCTTCAGTTTTAATTTTTTTTGCTTCCTTTATTTACTTTTCTCGGTTTTCACTGTATTTTTTCTTTTCTTAGCTTCTTTATTGGCATTATTGATTTTCTTCTTTCTCTTTTTAGATAGAAAAGGAACATTATTATACACGCTTAAAATTAATCATACATGAAACATTTTTGTGCACATGCTGATAATTTTTTAAAATGCATGGTAAACATTTTGTTTCAAACCTATATTTTTATTCCATTTTTTTCATATGCATTTAAAAAAATTGTGTACATACGAAACATTTTTATACATTTGTCTAAAAAATTCAAATACATGATTAACATTTTTAAACAAACAAATTTTATGTCTACTTTCTTGTATACATATTGTATATATCTTTTGTATACATCAGGAACATTTTCTTGTTCTCCAAAAACAAATTAGGTACATTTTCTATGTCCAGGTTTAATATTTTTAAATACATGATGAATAATTTTTAAGATATTTTCTTTATATCTACCTTTTTGCATAAATGATTGTACATTTTTTTGTAAGCATCATAAACATTTTTTATATACAGTTAAAAAATTAAATACATGATTAATATTCTTTCATAAATATGTTTTGATGCCTACTTTTCTTCATACAGTTTGAACAATTTTCTTATACTCCAGAATATTTTTATACATATTTATCATAATATTTCTAAAAATAATAAAAAGCACAAAAATACAATGAAAAAACAACGCAAAAATGTGAATAAAAAAAAAGCGCTCAAGGCCTTCGGTCTCCGCTGGCCGATCTATTTTGGTTTCTCTGTTTCTTCACCAGTTTATTTTAGTTTTATTTTTCTTTGTTTTTTCATCAGTTTTATTCATTTCTTTCACGGCTTTCACAAGTTTTTAATTTTTTTAATTTTTCCCGTTGTTCCGTCCTCAGCTTTCACTGTTTTTGTTTTTCTTTCTACGTTTAACTTTTGTTACCCTCATATTTTTATCAGTTTTATTTGTTTTCTTTGTTCTTTTTCTCAATTTTCACTGTTTCCATTCTTTTACACGGGTTTTCTTCGGTTATATTTGTCTTTTGTTTCCTTTGTTCTCTTTTCAGTTTTCATTGGGTTTTGCGCTTTTCTTAGTCTTTTTTGTTTTCATTGGTTTTTTCTTTCTTTTAGTACAGAAAGGGACATTTTTATACACGCTTAACATTTATCATACATGAAATATTTTTTGTGTACACACTGATCATTTAAAAAAAGACTAATATTTTCTTTTAAACATATTTTTTATGTCATCTCTTTTCATCCACATTTTAATATTTTGTATACATCCAGAACATTTTAGTACATACATTTACAAACTTACATATACATGATTAAAAAGTTTACATATATTTTCTTAGTCTACTTTCGTGCATACATATTGTACATTTTTCGTATACGTCAGGAACAAATTTTATATACAAGCTTAATATTTTTTAAATACATGATTAATTTTTTAAACATTTTTTCTTTATGTCTACCTTGTTGCATAAACAATTGTATGTTATTGCATACTTGATAAACATTTTTATACACTTTTTGCATTTTTTGAATTCATGATTAGTATGTTTTCATGGACATGTTTTGATGCCTAGTTTTCTTCACACATTGTGTACAATTTTGTATACATTAGAAATATATTTCTATACATGTTTAACATTTTTCAAATACGCAATAAATATTTTTCAATTCCGTATGTAAAGTGTGTTTTTATAACAGATATATTCAGAATATTTTTAAATTAAACAAAAGTAAGAAATAAAGCAAAAACAATACATGTTTCCATTCTTTTGCAAAGTTTTTTTTTCAGTTTTATTTGTCTTTTGTTTCCTCTATTCTCTTTTCGTTTTCATTGGATTTTGCGCTTTTCTTAGTCTTTTTTGTTTTCATTGGTTTTTTCATTCTCTTTTAGTACAGAAAGGAACATTTTTATACAAGCTTAACATTTATCATACATGAAACATTTTTTGTGTACACGCTGATCATTTAAAAAAATGACTAATATTTTCATTCAAACATATTTTTTTATGTCATCTCTTTTCATCCACATTTTAGTACTTTTGTATACATCCAGAACATTTTAATACATACATTTAAAAACTTACATATACATGATAAAAAGTTTAAATATATATTTTTAGTCTACTTTCTTGCATACATATTGTAGATTTTTCGTATAAATCAGGAACAAATTTTATATACAAGTTTAATATTTTTTAAATACATGATTATTTTATAAAAAAATTATTTTCTTTATGTCTGCCTTTTTGCATAAACAATTGTATGTTATTGTATACATGATAAACATTTTTATACACTTTTTGCATTTTTTAAATTGATGACTAGCATGTTTTCATGGACATGTTTTGATGCCTTGCTTTCTTCACGCATTGTGTACAATTTTTGTATGCATTAGAAATATATTTCCTTACATGTTTAACATTTTTCAAATACGCAATTAATATTTTGCAATTCTATATGTAAAGTGTGTTTTTATAACGGATATATTCAGAATATTTTTAAATAAAGCAAAAGTAAAAAAATAAAACAAATACAATACATGTTTCCATTCTTTTGCACGGGTTTTCTTCGGTTTTATTTGTCTTTTGTTTCCTTTGATCTCTTTTCAGTTTTCATTGGGTTTTGCGCTTTTCTTAGTCTTTTTTTATATTTTCATTGGGTTTTTCTTTCTCTTTTAGTACAGAAAGGAACATATTTATACACGCTTAACATTTATCATACATGAAACATTTTTTGTGTATACGCTGATCATTTAAAAAAATGACTAATATTTTCTTTCAAACTGATTTTTTTATGTCATCTCTTTTCATCCACATTTTAATACTTTTGTATACATCCGGAACATTTTAATACATACATTTAAAAACTTACATATGCATGATTAAAAATTTTAAATATATATTTTTAGTCTACTTTCTTGCATACATATTGTACATTTTTCGTATACATCAGGAACAAATTTATATACAAGTTTAATTTTTTTAAATACATAATTAATTTTTTAACCATGTTTTCTTTATGTCTACCTCTTTGCATAAACAATTGTATGTTATTGTATACATGATAAACATTTTATACACTTTTTGCATTTTTTAAATCCATGATTAGCATGTTTTCATAGACATGTTTTGATGGCTAGTTTTCTTCACACATTGTGTACAATTTTTGTATACATTAGAAATATATTTCTATACATGTTTAACATTTTTGAAATACGCAATTAATATTTTTCGATTCTGTATGTAAAGTGTGTTTTTATAACAGATATATTCAGAATATTTTTAAATATAAGCAAAAGTAAGAAATAAAGCAAAACAACGCAAAATGTGAAGAAAAACTAAAGAAAAAATCGCTCAAGGCCTTCGGTTTCCTCTGAACCGATCTATTCTGGGGCTGCTTGATACGGGGTTGCACTACATCTCACTATAAGCGAGACATAGTGGCGCCCCTCTACTGGCGCACTCCAGTACACTTCTCCTTGCTCCCGAGCCCCTCAACTAGCGGCGGCGGACAACACTCCTGTACCAGCACCAGGCCACCGCACGTAGTGGCGTCGCGAAAGAAAGCAACCGGCTCTCTGTCGGTCCCAGCGACCCAGCCTCCCAGGTCCCTCCGTCCCTACCCTCCATCGCTCCCATTTGGTGTCAGCGCTCGCTATTGGCAAAGCCCACAAGATCCATCCGCCGAGCCAAGGTAAATTTCTTCTCAAATTAAGAACAAATCACTATATTTGTATATTGCTTGATAAAATTTAGTACTAAAATGTTTTTCCATGCCACTGCTGTAATGCACAAGAACGAATCAACTGCAATTTGTTTTTACAATGAATACCAAGGAGCAAATTTGAACACCTTGGTTTCTTTAAATGAAATTGGAGCAAATTCCTGGCTCCGCAAGGTTAGTGTGACATCAGTGCTAGTCTGTTTATTAGTGGGAAACAGTATCATTTTATTTTCAAAATTTACCGGACTTTTATCCCTAAGCATAGAGTTATGTGAAAATGTTAAATTTTTGTGTGCAAATGTAGTCATGCTTTCAATGGTCGAAATGCCCGAAGAAAAAAGATAGCCCAATAGAGCTTAGGTGCGCAGTGAGTGGGCTACAGTTTATCTTAAAGATGAGGATACTGTAGGCCCAGTAATCTGTTGGGCAGTTGGGCCGTTCCGCGCGAGCTGACGTCGAATCGTGAAGGCCTACTAGAAGAGCTATCAATCGTCTCGGAGAAACCTGCTACCGGAAACGCTGCGCCTACCATGCAGGGCTATGCCCAACGCCCTAGCGCGCCACCGACGGGTACCACAAAATACATGTTGATGCCGCGGTTCGTCAGGGCAGGGGCGGCTCGAGTTCTGCGGTGTGCAGGGATGGTAACGGGAACTTCATTGGCAGCTCATCGTTGGTGGTCGTGGGGCAGGTCATAGGAGATATAATGAAGGGCTCAGTCGGCAGATATGGCGCCATCATCAACGAGATCAAACTGCAGTCAACATCTTTTAACTGTATTTTCAAATTTGAGAGTCGTAGAGTAAATTTAGAAGTTCATAGCTTAGCCAGGCATTCGCTTACTCTTGGTCCGGGACGCCACGTCTGGTTTGGCCAATCCCACAACCAAAAATGTATCCCACCCTCTGTGGTTTTTATGAATAAAGCTTGGTATTCCCGTAAAAAAACAGAAGAATTGCTGTTTCTCGAAAAAAAAACAGAAGAACTTTACAAATCGAACCGTGGAGGCCTTCCGTTCGCCCGTCTTCTCCCCCTCCGATTTCGCCATGGACAACGCCGCCCCGAACTCTTCCTCCTCCGCCGCCGCAACCGCCGCCGCCGTAGCGGCTGCGGCCGCTTCCGGTAACGGCGTACAAGGGGGCGACCGTCCCGAGGACCCGTCGAAGCAGAACCTGGCGCAGGTCACGGCATCGATCCAGAGGACCCTGGGCCTGCTCCACCAGCTCAACCTCAACGTCTCCTCCTTCAGCTCCGCGTCCCAACTCCCCCTCCTCCAGCGCCTGTGAGCTCCCTCGCCTCCCCGTACCCCCCGCAGCAAACCTCCCCCGCGACCACGTTTTCCTCCCGCGGCTTATTCTGCGTGCGCGGATCCCTTAGGGTTTGGTCTTGGTTGGCGATGCAGGAACGCGCTGGTGGCGGAGCTCGACACGATGCAGAAGCTCGCCGAGGGGTGCAACATCCAGGTGCCCATGGAGGTCGTCAAGTGAGATTGTTTAGTCCCGTCTCTTGCTCCGTTGCTCCATTGCTGTTATTGATCCTCTCGCCTGAACTGTGTGTTTCCGATTGGTGCTTGTGTTGTTAGTTTGATTGATGACGGGAAGAACCCCGATGAGTTCACCAGGGACGTGCTCAACAGCTGCATCGCCAAGAACCAGATCACCAAGGGCAAGACCGACGCTTTCAAGGTACAGATGGCTTAAACTGTTGTTCAAAATATGCCAAAGTTTCGCTATTAACCAAACATGCCCATAGATATATGCTAGATACAGTTTGTAGCATGGTACAGTACAATGGATCAAAACCAGTGAGAAAGTTTGCCGGTCTATTTTTAGGGGAACTTTTGATGAAATCTTCAATTGGTACTGCTGTTCGTGTAGAAAAGAATGATATAATATGACATTGGTTATTTGATGAAGGGGATACATTCTTTGTATGCCCTGTGAAAAGGAACCAACATGGAGCTTTCTTTATCGCATTCCATATATTCCATATAATGGCATCCGAACCACAAATCAAGCAAATACATGTTGTCTTTCATGATTTTGGGTTTTGGCCTTCATTTATGTGATTTATTTACACCGCAGCATCTTTCAAGAAAAATGAAATTAATCCCTCTCCATCCACTTAAATTGGTTATGGTATACAGATTGCAGCCCATCAGTTGGTAACGATACTCTTCATTATCAAAGCTTTCCCTGTTGTTACTCCCATTGACTGTCATCCCTAATTAAATTTAGGTGAAATGTGGTGCCAGTCTTTGTTTTACTGCCCATGTAGAATCCTGTCTCTGTATTATTTAGCTGGATAAGAATGGATAGATGGCAATTTTGTATCCAGCATCTCTGTATCTGTATAACATTTATTGAACCGTTGTCTGTAAGGCCTACTTTTGTTTAGGGTTCGTTAAGATCAATCAGTGTCACAAATAGCTGGGAATTCATTTTCGAAGCTTTTCCTGGTGTTATTCCCAGTTAACTCCCGGCCCTGATTTAATTTATGTGAAATATGGGGCCTGTGTTTGTTGTACTGCTCATGCAGATTCCTGTCTCTGTATTATCTAGCTGTATAAGAATGGATAGATGGCGATTTTGTATCCAGTATCTGTATAACATTTATTGAATGAACGTGTAGCTGCCGGCCCTAATCAAATTGATTGGAATGACATAATAATATCATGAATCTGTTTGTTTCAGAGTCTGAGGAAGCATCTTCTAGAGGAGCTTGAAGAAGCTTTTCCTGAAGACATCGAAGCATACAGGCAGATACGTGCTACTTCTGCCGCTGTAAGTATAAATATGCCTGCGTTTGTAAGATAGCCATGTCTTTATTAAAAATGTTGTTGAACACAAATCTGCCAACGGGACAGGAACAATGTGAATCATACTTGACTACATTAGTAAGGAGGTTGAACAATGTGGTTTCATGTTTCTGTTGTCACAATGCTCAGTTCATCGTCTTTCAGCCTTCTGGAAGTGTTAGCTTAAGTTGGTGAGACTAAAACCACGATATATATGTGTTTGGTTAGAATCTGCCACTTAAACACTGATTTTGGTTTTAAGAATTAATTTATCTGAGGACATCATTTGTTTTGTGTTAGTAATGCATTGTTTGTAAATCTTGACCAGCTATGGCTCTGTGCTACTATTTTTGACTTCAAGATTGGGCTGTCCATTGGACCTAAATGTTTATTTATCCTCTATCTGTATTTTACTGCATTAGTTTCTTAATAACTCACTTTTTGTCCAGGAATCAAAGCGGTTGGCTCAGTCGCAAAATGTTTTGCCTAATGGAGATTCCAATGTGAAAGCTGAGCACTGACATAAGGACCCAAGCCGCGAAGAGCAAGAAGCTCTGTAGCTCTCCTATGCTTACAGTGTGAGGAAGGCCCTGGGAACAAACAACTGATACTATGTGTTATTCATAGGAGGGAACAAACAACTGATACTATATATCCTTGTACGCACTGGCCTTTTCTAGGAGGGATCAATAGTACTCCCTCCGTAAAGAAATATAAGAGCATTTAGATCTAAACGCTCTTATATTTCTTTACGGAGGGAGTACATCTGTATATTATGTCACAATTATATATTTGACTTCCCATTTGTTGTAGTCAATGCTACTCAGCTAGATTTGCCGTGTTTTTGTCCATCTATGTAGCCATCATCAGCCAGAATTGGTAATTAGGGTACCTCTTTATGAATGGGTTATGGTGCTACTTGCAGTCGAGTAGTAAGTTAATCTGCTGATGAGCTCATCATCGTGTGTTGGTTTGCTAATAATCATTCCTCATCATGGGCCTACTGGCAAGTGCTGTGTAATCTATTCAAATACTAATCCTGTGGGCTGTTGCCCCTAGAATGACTCGAGAAGATTGGATAGGTTGCCTCTTGGAGATATTTGGCTTTGTTTCGAATGGTTTAACTGAAAATGGCCGTCATTATGATTAGTTATGTGGTGGTTGATTTCCTTTTGGAGGTCATCTAGGTGAATTGATTAGTGAGGGAACTTCCATCTGTGCATGCCGGTCGTCAGTACTAAGAACAGAGAGCACATTTGTTAACGACAATCTTTGATTTTTTAATTTTTTTAGATGAACGACAATCTTTGATGAGCCCTTGAGATGTGTACTTCACAGTGACAACCATGAAACGGACAATTTTAACAAAATTTCTGGACATCACATACCCTTTTTTTTAATGGGGAAAGGCGCCCAAGGCGCAAAATTCATCATTCAACTCATAGATAGTGTACAGCATGCAGTACAGAACCCTGTAGATTTAAGGTAGAAAGAAGAGAGATTACAGGGGAAGACATGTTCCTGTGAGCTGAACCGAAACAGCTAAAGACAGGTTCTAAAGATCTACTTACAACCTCATGAGCTACATTGTGAGCAGATATGAAACATCTACGACTGAAGATTGTCGCTGGACCTGTAGTAATCCTCAAGAGCTGTTCTGATCGTCCAAGGAGTGGTATCGGCCATCGGCCACAATATTCTAGCAGCCGCTGCCTTAGCAAGGGAAAGGTTGTCCGCAAGAAACGTTGGCCGGACAACAAGCAAGAGTTGTGCTTGGCTGCCAGGAGAAGGGCTTGTGCTTCTGCCTTGAGAGGTGGCCGGAGCAGAGCTTGAATCTGAATTTGAATGCTCCTTTGATCCTGCATAAAATTGAGGTAAACTCCAATGCCTGGGGCTGTGTTTCCATTCGACAAGCCTGGATCTTTTGAACATTTGGATGAGGCGTGAGAGTAAATTTTATCTCCTGCAATGAGAAGATCAGACCTTATTAGGGTGCAGTCTTGATGCGGCATCACATTGCTCTTTCCTGTGTTGTCAGACTGATTTTTATCATTAAAATTATCAGGAGAGATTTGCTCCGTGATGTTGAAGTCTGCCATGGCAGCGTGTCCGATTCGAAAAAATTAGCAGCATGCTCAGAGTAGTGTTATGGTTTGGCGCTCAGGCGCTGCCTCATGCTTTACTGATCTAAACACTTTTATATTTCTTTATGGAGGGAGTACTATAGACAGTGCATGTGTGTCGAACCATGGAAGAAATATCACCGCGTGTGAGAGCATCTACGCCGGGTGCCTCAGACCCGTCTTAAACGCCCGAGCGGGCGGACTGGTCATGAAAAATCTACCCATCCAAACGCCTCAAACCGACCTCAGACATTCGGGATGTCTGATGCCCCTCATATCCAGTCCAAATGTAGGATGGATATGGGGCGACCCAGGCACGCCCAGGTGCGTCCGCCACGTCGGTGCTGGCAAGCCCGACCCACCACCGAACGCACCGCTGTCCCACAAAAAAAACCCCAATCCGGCTCCTCGCTCGGAACCCTAGCTCACTCACTCTCCTCTCTCCCTCCATCCTCTCCTCTCCCCTTTCCGATTTCGATCCAATCCGGCGCAATGTCAAGCTCCGGCAGCCACTCCGGCTCCGTCCTCGACGTCGACGAGGAGCTAGCCCTCCGCATTGCCTTTGAGCGGTCCAAGGTGGACATCGGGGGCAGCTCAGGATCTGCAGTGTCGCCGCAGCTCCCGCCCGGCGCAGCGCGGTAGCCGGAGCTGGCCCCTCGGGGAGCTTCGTCAGGGCAGCGCAGTCCGCTCCATCCCCGCGCCGTTGCCTTCCCCAGTCGGTCACTGCTCTACGCGGGGTAGCGGTGGGTGCTAGTGCCCGCATCGCCGGCCCACACGCGTGCTCCGGAATTGGAGGCGCACGCCGCCAGCCGCATGAGGCAGCAGGACGCCGCTACCGCAGTATGCCAGCGGAGCCCGACAAGGATGAGCGGCTCCTCGCTTGGGTCTACCGTCGGTCGCTCACGACGGCGGAGACGGACGCTCGCCGCCTACGGTGGAAGAACGCGGAGGCGCTCCAGTTTGCCATAGAGCAGTCAGAGCGCGAGGCGAAGGAGATAGCGGCGGAGGCGGCTCGGCTCGCCAAGTTGAAGCGCAGCAGGACATGGTCGTCCGCCGGATGAAGGGGCTGGTCGTCCTCTCCGACTCTGACGACGGCGATGACCACAACTCCACCTCCAACGAGGACAAGATCTTCCACCAGCCACGGATGCCTACAACTACGCTGGCGAGAGAGAGTGAGCTAGGGTTTGGAGCGAGTCATCCGGATTGGGGTTTTTGTGGGACAGTTGTGAGGTCGATGGTGGGTCGGGCTTGTCAGACGGACGCGTCCGGCCCGCCCTATATTTGAGCTGGATATGAAGGGTACCGGTCAGTCCGGACGTTTGTCCACGGTTTAAGAGGTCCAGCTAGGTCATTTTCTTTTGACCGGTCGGTGGACGACCTGCCCGGTCGTTTGAGACGTGTATGAGAGATTCGGCTGTAGATGCTCTAAAATTTTACTTTTAAGGGATCGGTTAGAAGTGTCTGAGACACCAAAGTAACATATCCCTCTGAAAGAGCCTCGGCAAGCACCCCCACCGAATCCATCCATACTCAAGTCTGTGGAGCATTCTTGCCTGTGCCATCAGCAAACATAGTCCTGGATATCACGTACCACATGTAGACACGAGCATATGTCTTCACCGTGTCCTCATTAGCATCCTCAGGGCAAGTACTGAAGTTCGATGTAATCCACGTGAAAGGAGCACCGGCTGCGACTCTTTCCTTCTTCTTGTCTTCTGCTTCTGGTTCCCGAGGCTCCGGAGGAACCATACCGATAAGGGCATGCATTTGTGCGCGCCACCCATCAGAATCGGTGTTCATACATAAAGGATTCCCATCGATAGGAAGACCGGTGATCATAGCAATATCCTGGAGCGTCACGGTCATCTCCCCGGTCCGAAGATGGAAAGTGTGTGTCTCCGGCCTCCAATGATCAATAAGCGCGGTGAGTGCTGCAGCATTGTTGGGTGGCGTCGACCGGCTGACCAACTGAATGAAAGGGAGAAGTCCTGCCTCCCTTACATACGGTGTGTACCGCTCATCATAGCGCATCCATCCAAGGGTGACCCCGTGAGACCGAAGCTTCAGAGGTGCAAGCTCCTACAAACAAACAAATCATAACATTACATATGTGGCATTTGTGTTTGAAAAAAATACGAAATTCATAACACCGACCACTTTCAGTATTACCCGCTGCTTCACCGACATAGCGTACGACCGGTGTTGTTTGTCCAATGATCATCGAGAAGCCAAACCATCCTAACAATTTCAACAAAGCATTCTTGTCAACACGATTATCTTTTCAATTCAAAAAAACTAAAGTAGGCCTATTAGATGCAACCATATCAATCTATGTATCCAACCATATCAAATCAAACAAAACTAATAAACTAGGGTTCCACAAATAACTAGGCCTACTTCATACAAATAACTTTTTCATAAACTAGGCCTACTTCATACAAATAACTTCATACAAATAACTTTTCCATAAACTAAACTAGGGTTCCACAAATCAAACATACAAGGGTTGTAATACATGCAAAGTTCTAATACATGCAAGATTCTAATCTAATCAAATCAAACAAGGATTCCCCAAATCTTCAAAATATCATATTTTCTATGGATAGAAAGAAGGGGATCGGAGGAGAGTACCTTCTAGGATGGATTGGTGAAGAAATGCACGGACCAAATCGTCGGATCTGAAGGATTTGGGAGAGGGGATTGAGAGGGGGAGTGGAGAGGGCCGCCGCCCTGTTCTGTTCTGTAACTGACAATGGGGTGGGTGGGGGAGGAGAGGGCTGGCGCGGCTGGATCTAAGTCACAGTGCAGCGCCCGACGGCTAGGGGCTGCACTTTACATGTGTGGCGCCTAGCTCGAAGGCGCTGCACTGCTGGGTGCGGGCCTAGGGGCTGCCACGGTGGACAGGAGTGCAACGCCGCCGCGCTAGGCGCTGCACAGTAGGGTGTGGCGCCGGCGTGGCGGGCGCTACACAAAAAGGTCAGGGGAGTGAAATAGTTTCGCACCCAGTTCATTCTGTGAAATGATTTCGTTCCAAGGTCAAAATTGTCAAATTTGCCCAAATCTGCAGTAGTACAAGGTTAAACACCCACACGGGATAAGCAGGCCACGTGTGGCATCTGCTGATGAACCCAAATCTTTCCCCTCCCACACCGCGCCGTACAAGTGGCTCCATCCGTCACCAGGCGAGCAATTTTATACCAGCAGCCGCCGATTAGATATATATGTTGGCGTTGCCCTTTCCACTCACCGATGGGCCTCTCCTCCCTCCGCTCCCCTCCGGTCTTGACAGCAACCCGATGGTTTACAATATCTCCGGCGCCATGACCCCGATCCCGATGAGCTGTCGCGCTTGAGTGGAACCCGTATCGGCCGGATGGGAGCATCGCTAACCACCCCGGCGATTACGCGACAGGTGCCCGTGTACGTCCTTCCTCCTGGTGCCATGTACTACTACACAAAGATATTGTTTCTTCTGATGATTTCATTGGGTTTTGGACTTTTGGTCATGGCTGGCGTACGTACGTCGTCAGATCAGCATGCACGGCATGGCATATTCTTCTTAATTTCGGTTCTGACCTAGCTTAGCTAGTGCATGCATGCAGCGGAGGGGAAGCCAGGCCAAAACTTTGACGCAAGCAAGGACCTTTGACAGATTATTGCAAGAATTTTGGCATCGAACCGGCAGTTTAGTAGGGCAAGAATCCATTAGGTCTTAAAATTTGTGGCATGGAGCCAAATAACCCTGAATTTTAGTGTTTTAGGATTCTCTGAATTTTTCAAATCGTCACTACGTACTGTCGCACTGTGGCATGTCATTGTGCAGCAACAGTCTTTCTTTTGTCCGGAGAGGCCCACGCAACAGTCCGAGGACGAAAGAAAGAATACGTCGCCAGAAAAGAAAAGCAACCCAACTTGACGCGTCAGCTAAGTGTTCCAGCATTCTCAAATAAATAAATAAACGTGAGTGTCCAAGCAAACAGCGAGTACGTACAAATTAGTTACTGCCAGTAACTTTTGATGTCAGTGATCACGTTGAAGTGATATATTAGCAGTATAAACAAGTGCATGCCTTTTTTATTTGGAGGAACCAACACAGTTCATAGATGCTTGCTGTCGACTAAAAATGGAATTGTTACCACGTAACGTTGCTCTCAAAGATGGGAAATTTACTGACTAAATTAACCTCAGTAACTTCTACCTCGGACAAGCGAAGGGGCTGTGTCATTTTCCTGCATCTTCTATCGACTTTTTTTTGCTAACGTCATCTTCATTATGTACGGAGCTGCTGGTACGAATTATTTTCCTCCTCACAAAAATGTCAAGAGGCAAATAGAGAAACATGACAGATTTTTGTAACTATACTACGTATCTCCCAATTCTTTGCAGTGTTTTTTTTTGTCAAAACCCAAATAGTACAGTATTACACTTTTCATCAGCCGCATCTGTCTCTCATGACTCCTAGGTGATCTAGGGTTTTTATGTTGCCACCTCCTTAGCCGTTGTTAGATTACCGGCTTCTTCCTCTTCCCTCGCTCTGCAGGTTCATTCGGTGAGAGTGTGCAAGGTGGGCCCGATCTACCCGTGGGAGCGGCCAATTCTGCGCCGAGACATGGGCGTCCACCTGACTGCCGTGGCGGTATTCTCTGGTGGGAAGACATCTCACCAATCTGCTAGTGTCGTTTGGCCATGGCACGGGGTTCCGACAAAGGCGTCTATCGAAAGATCCTTTATCAAGATACTGATTGGAACACTGCTTCATATCCAGCGTGAAAACTCTTGTCTCGATCTTTATCCGTCGGGCTCAGCATCGACGAACTTGCGTCGTTACCTTGTTGAAGGCGTTGTCTACTTGTTGTTGTGCTGATCTTAATTGGTTGGTATCTGCAATTAGGATGAAAATGCTTGTTCTTGCCTTCTCTGGTTGGACATGGCAACGATGGTGCGAGGACCTTAATCCTTTCTTGAAGGTGTTGCTGCGGAAGAAGTCGACTTAGTTGCTGGTGTCAATTTCATATCTTGTAATGATTTGGTCGCGTTTGTCTTTGTTCTACACTCTGCATAATAATTAATAGAAATGGTTGTGTGCCTGTAATGATGTAGAGGCCGGGGTTCTAACCACCTTTTCAATGAAAAATCTACTCGTGGGAGATAAGTTAATATGTCTTGGGGCATTATGTAGGTCATCGTTTATCCGCTGCTTCGGTTCTTCCAGCGGTGATGACGGTTGTGTTCAATAATGGTTCCTACGGCTTCTTCTTGGCCCTGGCGATGTGTGCATCGTTGGATCCAATGAGGAGATTGGGGGGGGGGGGGATCTTCCCTGTCGCTTTATCCCTTTAGGCATCGGCGATGCCAGTGCTCAATAAGGTCTCATCCGGCTCCATTTCTGGTTTCAGCGGTGCGTGCACCATCAGTTATAGCGACGAGATAGGGTGGACAGTTTATCTTTTCATCCGTGGAAGCAGGGAGCTGCTCGTCTCTTCAGAAGCCAGCTACAACAACATCCCCGATTTCGGTTCTTCGTTGGCTAGGGCGGGCGTTTAGGTATGATTGACCCAGTATCACCTTCTTCTCCATGCCATGATCCTTCAGGATCGATGTCCCGACATTTGCCGTCAAAGCCAGTGAGTTCTTGTCTACCTGCGGAACACTACTGTTTTGTTCTGGTGCCATTGTGGAATTATAGCGCTAGCAACATCGGAGCCTGATTAGCATGTGCGGGAGGGGAAGATAGAGGACTCCCTTAGGACTGAATTGTAATTTCTTTTTTGGGGGTTTTCTTAATGCTGGTATTTGATTAATGTACAGTTTCGGCTCCTTTCGGAAAGAAAAAAGAAAGGAAAACATTATTGTGCTGATGCTCCTTGGGAAAGCCTGGCAAATCAAACGTTTTTTTATGGTAACTTATGTTGTCGCGAGAATGACAAATTCCTTTAGCGAGCACATCAATACTGGCAAAAAACCGAATTCCATGAATTTTTCATGCTTGCTAAAGAAATTTGTCATCCTCACAACAACATTATTTGCCATAAAAGATGTTCGCTTTGCCATGCTCTCCCAGCGAACGTTCGCTGGTCATCAAAATCCAAAAAAAAGGCATGACTAGCTGGGATAAAACCAGGCTACACTACGCCACAGATCGACCTCCCTTTTGATACTCTATATTTTCAGGCTGACCTAGACGGCGCGTCTCTTGCCATGCATTTGCTTGAAATTAACAATGGCCGGATGCACGTTCTGTGATCTGTGCCACCCTGGCCTGGCCTGTACTATCCCGTACCGCAGTGCTGTACGAGTCACTAGCTAGTGATGAGTGTGTTGTTCGATTCCCCTTCTCTTCTCGTGAAAGAATCTTGATCTAGCAGCCTGGACCTCTCTAGCTTTCCCCACATGCTTCTTCTCAATCTAGCTAGCTATTCCAGTCAGCCATGATCTCGCAATCACTGTGTTGCGTTCCAAGGAACCAATTGATCACAGCAAGAGAAGAGAGAAAGCTTATTAAGTGGCCACATGATGAACAGCCATGCATGTTTGCCTAGCTAGTTGCACCTGCATCTGAAGATCGATCTCTATAAGTTTGGTTTTGTGACTAGTTTCGACGGATTACACGGTGTGGCAGGTAATTAACAAGAGCAAGTAATTAAAGAAGAGGAAGAGGGTGAAGAAAAATGGCGTGCTGACTGCTGATTGAGAAGGAAGAGACTCCCTGGACTGGACTGGACAGACCTGGGTTTCGAGCTATGTACACACTGACACCGTACCACTACCACCATCGGTTGCATATGATCGATCGATCGCGTCGTCTTCTCCACGGGTTCGATCGGCAGTAGTGCTCTGTATGTGTTGCGAGCACTGATCTTGTTGCATGGCCGATCACGTCGGCGATTCCTTGTATGGTGCTTGACCGACCACTACTCGCTCGGGGACTCGAACTCCCACCATTGGGAGCTGCTGCAGGTCTGCTCCGCCGCGGACGACGGCCAGCTCGAGTGGAACGGGAACGACGACGGCGACTGCTGCTGGTACTCGGCCGGCCCAGACGCCGTGAAGCCGCCGTCGTGCGCGGTTGGCAGCTGCAGCGAGGGCCGGAGGAAGAGGCCCGCGTCGTCGTCGTCCTCGCCGAAGAGCGAGAGCTTGCCGCTGCCGCCGCAGCCCTCGGACGCCGAGTAGAGCTTGCTGGCCCCGCCGGCGTCCACGAACTCGTCCTTCATGCTCATGCCGGCCACGGCAAAGCGCACGTCGTCCCTGGCGGCAGCGCCGGCATTATCTCCGCACTTGGCCCCGCCCGGCTCCCGCAGCATCTCCGCTAGCTTCTCCAGCTGCACGGACAGAACCCGTGGACCGCGCATTAGCCGCAGGCACCAGCACACGGCGCACGCCGCCACCGGCCGGAGAGCACGGCGAAACTAACACATGGTGCGTAGTAGAGTAGAGACATAGTGGTAGATACCTGGTTGAGGAGCGCTTGCTTGTCCTTCTTGAGCTGGTCGTAGCTGGAGAGCAGCGCGTCGTAGTCGTCGCGGAGCGCGGCGTACTGGCGCTCGAGCTGCTTGGACTTCCAGCGCGCGCGCTTGTTCTGGAACCAGATGGCGACCTGGCGCGGCTGCAGGCCGAGCTCCCGGGCCAGCTGCAGCTTCTGGCGGGGCTCCAGCTTGGTCTGTGTGGCGAACATGGACTCGAGCGACTTGATCTGCTCCTCGCTGAAGCGCTTCTTCCTGTCGATCATCGCCCCGCCCTTCTTCCCCGCCGCCGGCTCCATCATCCAGTCCCCGTCCTCCTCCCCCTGCTCCATCGCTCCCTCCCTCCCAGCCTCCCTCCCTACCTAGCTAGGTCTCGCCGGTGGCCACCTGAGCGCGCGGTGCTGTCATGCACCTGATCTGGAGGAGCAAGGAGAAGAGGAGGAGCTAATGGAGGATGGATCGCGGGTGTGCGAGCTTGCTGTGATCGATCGATTCTGCTTACTAGCGATGGAGTAGTTTAATCGGAGGATGGGGCGATGGGCGCGGTGATGGCAACGGGGCGGCCAATGGAGCGCGGTGGCGTGCATGCGTAGCCGGGTCTCTCGTCTCCTCGCCTCTCCTCTCTCTATAGCTGTAGCTGTAGGTGCAGCTAGGCGATGGATGGAGCCCGGGCGGGGCGCGCGGCCCCGCACGCCCCGGCCGGCGTCGCTGTCGCTGGGCCGGGAGGGGGAGAGACTTGGGAGCGCACCTAGCCGGCTTAGGCTTAGGCTTAGGCTTGGGCTGAGCTGCTTCTCCTGACATGATCCCTCCCTGGCGTGTGTTAGTAAGCTGGCGGCCACGTACGCTGCACGGCGCGTACGTGCCACGTCGAGCTAGCAGAGCGCGCACGGTTGGTGCTCTGGAGTGGCGTCGCGTTTTTTTGAGTTGCGTGCGCGGGGTGTGTTGGCTGGTTGGTTGGGACTCGGGGAATCGCGCGGTGGCGGGACGTGTCGGATCGGCGGTGGCGTCGCGTCGCCGTGACAGGCCACGCACCTGACCCCGTACGCTGCCGCAGGGCCTCGGAGGCAGTGGACAGTGGTACGGCGACGGCTGGGACTGGGCGTGGTACGACGCACGACGGAGTCACCGTGCGCCGCACCGGGCCGTGGTGATCTCGGCGTCCCGCCCGCTGCTGCCGGTACTGCCTGTGCGGCTCGTGTCCCGTACGTGTGGGGACTGGAGAACGCGCGCGCGGTATCGACACCGGAGCACGCGAGCGCGCCGTGCCTCGGGTACTGCCGCTTCTATTTACATCAAATCTTTGCCTTGACGCTTGCAGTGATCATCTGTGCTCTCCTCTTTTTTTTTCCCATTTTTCTTTTTTTGCGAATCGTGATCATCGGTACTCTTTCAGACTAGATTGCGTTATTCCTCCCCATCAACTTCATCAACCGCGGCACGGCACTAAGAGCATCTCGAACGCAATGCCGCAAAACGGACACTCTATCTGTCCGTGGTCACAAACAGTGGCGGAGCTACACTATCAATGGTGGGCGGGCCAGTACAAAGAAATCCATTTTTTTCTTTCACAGCTCAGTCTACTCTGAATCCTCCACTGCATTTGCTATTGGCTGGGCGGGCCGTGGCCTATTTTTGATACACGTAGCTCCGCCAGTGGTCACAGATACGAGAGCCTGTCATCCAACATCATGCCTGGAACATCCGTCCAGGCCCAGCCCTATCCATACACTGTGTAAACGTTGATCAATAGCAATTTGATGAGGTGCATACATACGCAATCTTCATGACAGAAAAAGTCAGGTGTTCAAAAGTTTTTACATGCGCCCGATCACAAAAGTGCAAGTCTGGTGGTCCGTGCAAATTTTGTCCTCCTAGACCAGTTGTTTGTGACTCCTCCCTCATCACTCTGCCGCCGACTCCTCTGCAGCTTCCGGCTCCTCCTTCTCTGTCGCCAAGCGCTTCAACATCTTTGCATGGGCCGCCTGCATGATCTTTGTTGCATCTTGATCCAACTCGTCCATCTTCATAGTCAACATTTTGGTTTCCTCCGAAGCGGCCGCGAGCTCAACCTCCTTTCTTCGAGCTTGGTCTTCTTCTTTTTGAGCCTCTTTACTTCAAGGTTGATCTTCTTCTCCGTCCTGCCAAGATGCCAAACCTCTTCGCCTTCTGTTTCTCGTTGATGCCATGGCGCTGGGCACATGCCTCCTCCTTCTAGTCCATGATGCCCTGAACTTCTTTGTCATCTTGGTCGTCGCCCCTTCTCTTCTCTCCTCCTCCACCCACTTCTACCTCCGGACCCACCCCCCTTTGATCTTCTTGGACGTCTCTCCTTTTGTTGGGTCGGTTGCATCACCACCTTCGTTTTCATGTTCGATGACAGCTTTCTTGACATTATTGACATTGGATAAAAAAATCAATTTTTTTACATTGGATAGGAGCCATTTGGGTTGCATATTCAACTTCTACCAACAATGCATGAGGATGAAGTTCTTCTTGTCCAACTTCAAGTACGTGACCGCACGGGAGGTATAGCAAAAGACGACATGGTCAACACATATAGCATATCCGCCCAAATGACGTACACATATAGGGCTCCGGCACCAACCGTTGGATCCTCCTCCTCCGGCTCCAGCAACGCTATATATGAACGGATCCATGCGGCGCCAGAAGGCGAAAAGGGCGGGAACGGGGATGGAGGGCGACGGCGATCGGCTGGAACGGGTGGGAATGCGTGGGCTTTGGCATGAAAACAGTGCAGGCATCGCCAAATGTGCGGGCTTCGGGTGGGATTTTGGGTGGGTTGGAGTTGTCGGAGTCCTACGAGAGGGAGGTCCGGACTCCTGCAAACCTCCCCAAACTTCGCATCCGGTTTGCAGGAGTTCGGGCACGCGGACACGTCTACAGACATATGCGACACCGCGTTGATGACCAAAAAAGATATGTACACGTCAATCCGAATGTTTGCAGGCGGTTTTACGGCGTTGGAGATACCCTAAGTGTACATATGCAACGCGCATCACGCGCCCTTGTACGTGGTGTACTACACGGCAGCACGTTTGGTTCACGTACTGAACGGGGGAACATATGGAGCGGATAAACGCGACGAAAAGGGTGGATTATCCTAACACTTTCCACGGTTTTCAGTTTTCTAAAAGGGACTCCCACGGTCGCGCACATGCAATCCAGGTGTCCCGCTTTCCTGGCGCCGCTGGCGAGTTGTGTTTGGGTGGCGCGTGTGATCGCACAGCAGCAAAGTTTGACAGATGCTTTCAAGGTCCACTCACTGACTGACCCCTCCTCTCCATGTAAACTAAACTACTAGTAGTACTCTACTCCAACCATCCGGTGCGTGCCGATTGTTCCCTGCTCGTTTTGATTCCTTTCCGGTTACTGTCTTGTCACTTATCCGTCCCGCACACGTACTCCTCCCTCGGAATCGGGTTTCCGTGTCTTGCCAAGTTACTTCGGAGTATGCTTATCATCGTTGACTGGTGGATAAGTTCTTGCCCTTCTTTCACACTCGACCGTTGCGTGGAATATATCAAACCAACACGTTGTTTTGGACTTGGATGCCATCCCCTCTTACATGTCAATTGGCTTCAACGTGAAGATCTGTAATCTGTTCTCTGTAGCAGGCAGGAGCAAACACCAGGCAGAGGTGAAAACGAAACTGGAACGGGTGGCGTCTCGGGATAGGCAGGAACCGGATTCAAACCCTTTTTCTTTTTCTTCTCATGACTGGACCGAATCCTGAAAAGCTTGAGAGAAAAAACACGAGGACTGTACGCGTAGCATGCATCGACGTCGCGGGGCCAGCCAGCAGTACAGTACAGATTAGGTACGTGTAGATGCGCGGTACACTGACGGACCCATCATCCTCTTCTGGCAATGGCATGGCACGGGAAGGAACGAGCGGCGAGGAGCCGGCCAGCAGCGCGGCGTACCACGGCCCGCCACCGAGTGCGGCCGGAATCCGCCGCACAGGGCCCCGGCAGGGACTGTGGCTCCAACACTGTCTGGATTTGGCGGCCTCCCGCCTTTAATCCTCTTCAGGTCTATCCGCCACCTTTCTCCTCCCCATTGGCCATCGCCATCCATCCACCCGCCGTTGGCCTTGGCCGGCGGGGCACTGGCACGCCGCGCCATGCCGCCGCTACAGTGCCTGCTGCTTATCTTACAAGTATAATATCTCTGCCTGTGTATCTGCTTCGGTGCTCCTACTGTGGTATACATGCATACGGTGCACCCGAGGGATCTGTAAACAGTGTGTATGCAGTTGCGTGAGAGGTCACGCCACCGCCTTCGGCGCCGCTCGCGCCTGCCGTGGTGCCCACCACCGGACACCGTGCGTGGTAGTAACGCCAGTGTCGTCGTTTTGCCAAGATCCTTATTAACTAACACTCGTCTGATCCTAGCGTGTACTCGTCGGCTTGGACTGGTTACCATGTCCTCTGATGAACTCTGGATGGACCTGCATTCAGTCGGGCTCCTCGATCGTGAGAGCTACAGGTAACAGCAGCAGCGACACTGTTACTCGTCCTCATCGATCCTACCAGGCAGGCAGGGCTCGGGAGCGGGGGTGGTTTATCCGACCAGGACAAGCCCGGGAATGAAGCATCAACAGCCACCCAGCAGCACACGGGCTCACATCACCCAGCCGGGCGTACAGTTCGGGGTCGACCAGGACAGCTGATGATTCTCGACTGACTCGTATAAGCCATACATCCATTGGTGGGATCAAGATCAGCGGAGCACTCAAGAGGCCCCAAGGGCTGCCTCCACATGTCAGTACGGGACGGATGCAGTGCAGCCTGGAGCAGGCGCTCCGAGTCCGAGTGATTGAAGATGATACCTTTGATAGGATCTGTTGATCCAGTGGGCACGGGGATTCCGGTAATGGTGATAGGTATTACCTTTTCCTTGTGGTTCGAGGAGCCACCGGTGCCGGCCATGGTGACGGTGGCCGGTGATGGCAGAGAGTAGTAGGTGAAGTGGTGGCGGCGCTTCCCATCAGCACCGCACTAACCCTAAATCGGTAGGGGATTAGGTGGGGTGTACGGCGTTGCGACGAACCTCGTAGTGCGAGCCGCCGGCCCCATCTCTTTATATAGTGCAGGTGACAGGGGCCCCTCAACCATAGTGGGTTGAGCGTCCCCGATCAGGGCGCGGATCTAAGGGCCCGGTGGGTCGTTGGGCCCACACGGTGGAGATCATCCTAACATTCTCCCTCTTGATCTCGACTTTTACTTTTGACCTTATACTTTTACTTTACTCGTTTCATAACAGATCAATACATAGAACATGTTTCATCGTCACAGCTCAATTGCCGATAGAATCAGACAGCCACAACGTACCTCTCTGTTTTGAAACAAATTCTGTAACCTTGGGCCCTTTTATTGTCCAGAAATGTTAGACTATACCATAAAACCCATGTCGACTGTGTGTTCTCCGAACACACTGGGCGGTAAGCCTTTAATAAGCAGATCTGCAAACACTTGTCTGTTGCTTTTATGCTTCAAGCATTTCTACATAATTCCGGACTTTCTCCTTTACAACGCATAACTCTGTGTCAATGTGTTTGGCATCAACACTTGACTCGTTGTTATAGGAGCGAAAAAACTTAAAATGGTCATCGCTGTTGTCAACCATTATCAACTTCGGGTACAGGTCTCCTTAACCATTTTGCCTGCCCCTCAGCCTCATATCAAGCTATAAAATATCTTTGCATCACATTGATGATAATTGTTTCTTTCTTTTGAGCTTTTCCACACAAAAACCTCCAAGTATGAAAGTTAGCGACAATTGTGGATTTCGCTATACATTTCACAAGTCCTGTCTTTGTACTCACAATCTTTTGAGAGCACTTATTTCTTTCAGCATGAGGCTGATATCTTTGACTCCATTCCAGTGATTTATATATGGACTGGACATTGCCAAAACAACCCGGATACGTGAACTGTGTCAGGGTAATGTATTGAGCTTCCAACAACTGAAGCATATGGTACCATATCCGTTTTCAATCTTTTCTCATCAACTCTTGGAACACCATAGTTTCCAGTTCCATTACCCTTGACTATAAAAACAAGCGTAGGTTTTCTCGCATGCATACTTTAGAGACCTTTCTTAGCATGTCCATTCGACATCCCTAATACACCCTTTTATTCTTTTCTTCATGAATCTCGATACTTATAACGAGAGACACTCTACCGAGAACATTCTTTTGAACTTTGAGGACAAGAACTTCTTTTCTCCTCCTGCAGTAGGTTGACATCACCACTAGCAAGTAGGATGTCATCCACATGCACAGGATTAGAAAATGAATTTCCCTTTCTATAACTTTGCACGAATACAATTGTCCTCTCATTTTCTTTAACCCAAAATAACATATGATTCTTTTAACTTTAAATGCCACTGTCTAGAGACTTGCTCTAGTCCATAAAAGACTTCTTGAAGCAGTATCCCTTGTGTTCTTTACTTTCATCTGATGTAACTCAGATCATGCACAAAACTTTCAATTTAAGTCGTGCTTTACACCTTTACATATTTCCTTTGGAGTCACATTGACCTTGTAGACCCTTTACAGCCTACAGTTTTGGCTCCATTGGAAATTACTTATGAGTCTCAAAACTCGATTGAGCGCTTTAAATGAGGTGGGATCAACCTCCATTTGAATTTCACTAACATAGACTTTATAGTAATCAGAAGTATCTGATTCTCTCATTCCTTAAGACCATCTGTGTCTCAGGTACTAGCACTTCTTTCATATGGGGCTGTTGTTGCTCTGTCATTGCCAAGAGGCAAATTAATTCTATACTCTTTGGTATTTTCATACCATGCTCCCCCAGATTTACTCCATCTTCACTAAAATGGGGTATCTTTAAACTTTATTATTTGGGTTTATTCTGTTAAAACTTTCTTCTTTATGGCACTTTTAAGCACCGTCTTAGTATTCCTTAGTCTACTATTGAAACTATAAAAGATCCAGGAATACAACTATTTCTGTTCTTTAGGGGTATTATTATGACCGTCGTACTCCCCCAGACGATCGCATTCTTCATTAATGGATCACTTTAGATGCATAATATGCATCACATTATCTAAAGTATAGGGGAGTTTCATCATTCTTAATTTGTCTAATATTTCTTTCTCCCCCTCGAAATGTGGCAAGAAATTTTCTGCCACAATTTCGAAAACCATTCATGACTTTTGTGAATTGAGGAAACTTCAATTATATATTTCATTCATCTGATTACTTCATGCGAAATGAAGTTATCTGTTAACTGGTAAGTACTTTTTCCTCATTTCATTTCAGAAACTCAGCAGAGTTCTTTATTATTAGTACTTTTGCAAGTCACACTTGCATATCAATCTTATCTTTAGGTTCGTCTCTCACTTTTATTCTCTTTGGATTTATTGAATGCTTAATGACCGTTACACATAAGGTGTACGGTCGATACTAGGAAAGCATAATAGCTACTACATACTTTTCTCCCAGAGTGGGACACATTAAACGCACATGAGTCATCATATCTTTGTCCTGTCATACATGATAAGTTCTTTGCCAAAATTTCTCCTGCCATATAGGATTTTTGACATAATACTATGTCAACTTTACCCAGTGACGCAGGTATTTTCCCAGACTTTTCCCGCCATGCGGGTTTTATCATAATCATCTGTTTTCGCTATGCGGGTAATTCCCTGTAAGGGACATAAACGCCAGAATTGGCTCTTTTGACTGCATATTCAATCATCAAATTCAGAAATAGATCCGAATGCTCTTTGACACACATGCTTGATCCGACGTTGGTCAAATATTAAACACGCATGTTGCTTGTTTTATCTCAAATCATGTTGACTGAAATCTTCTTCATAGAGAGTACATGAAAGACATTCGTCAACCAAGTCTCTCAATGATCTACCTCTTTTCTTTCTTGGATTAATATCCAATAATTCTTTTCTTTTGAAGCCATTCTTTAGAGATTACATACTCCCTCACGTTATGACCTTTCTTGGTCATCTTTCGGATCACAAGTACCCATCCATTCGCTTTCACGAATGGAAGCATGGAAAACTTTTAGTCTGAGAAAAAACTTAGCCAATAATCAACAATAATGAGCATAAAAATAACCCCATGTTGGTCTGGTTAAAAAATATGCACATTAAACTTTTAAAACCTTCTTCTATATTCGAAATCACCGTTGGGCAGAATTAGAATAAAACATCATCCTTCTACATTAATTCCATATCACCGTTGGGCGGAAATGGAAGTAGTGCATATAACTCTTAAACAATGTGATGATAGTATTTCTATTAAACAACTTTGATAAGAAATCATCATCATCATCAACTTTATTGCAACGGGAACAAGAAATATACATTTCTCTAGCTCAAGAGCTTTTCTTGATCTTTATCTGTTCTCTGAAAATTGATCACTTTGATACAAAATTTATCAGAGATTTAAGCTTTGAACATAGGACTCATAGAACTATAATACTGTTATCATCAACGTTGGTCAGAAAATAACAATACCATATTTTCACTTTAAAACAAATATCTTTCTTTTATCATATCGAAAACTATCTGCATCTTATTTCACCCTCAGGGGAAAACATTGCTAAGAACAGTTCTTCCAATTAAATTTTCCCGTTGGTTCCAATTTAATTGGAGTATACAACTTTTTCTTTGCAGCGAAAACTTTCAATATTCTATGCAGAAACAATTCTGCACTCTTTTACTCTCTAAGCAATTTTAACCGGTTGGTTCAAAAAAGCATTAAAGAAGCAACAATTTAATCTTTTACTTTAGTTCTATTCACTTTTAAAGGAGCACTTTTATTTTTATTTGCTGCGGAAAACATGAATTAAAAATTCATGAACTTTTACTTTTCATAAGCATCGTTGTCACTTTTCTATTTTTCTGTACATTTTTTTATTTTGGATAAAACTGTATAAACAAAAAAAAGGACAGAGAAAACATATAAAACCAGCAGCTCAGCCACGGCCTCGGCACAGCGCGCGTTGCGGCGGCCTCGACCCAGCGCGCGGCTGTGGCCTGGCCTCCCGGTCGGCCCAGCGGCCCGCCAGCGACAGCAGCCCAGCGCGCGCAAGCCAGCCTTCCTCTCTTTCAGCCCAAAAGGCCCGTGGCTAGGCGCCGAGCTAGGTTTTGTTCCTTTGCCGTCGGATCAGATCTGACGGTCACCCGCGCGTCTAGGGTGAACAAAACCACCCCCACACCGCAGCTCGTGGAGACCCTTGACCATTTCGACTCCTTCGCCCCCGTTCGTCTCTCGCTCCGCACGGCGTTCTTGCCGGCCGTTCAGTCACCGTGTCGTGCTTGTCGCCGGCGACGGCGACGAAGCCGCTGCCTGCGCGAGCTGCTTTTCCCTTTCCCTTCCCTTTTTCCTTTCCTTTCTTCCATCCACCAACCTCCTTCTACGAGAGAGAGAGATCAGAGAGGTGCGGCGGAGCCTTTCCCCGCTCCTCTGTGTGTCCGCACCCGGCGATGAAACACCGCGGCGGCGGAGCACCAGGCGGATTTCCGATGCAGCAGCGGCCCCCTTGTCCCCCTTGCCGGCGCGTGCGTGCACCCGTAGGTGGGCGCACCGCCGTCAAGCGGTTCAGCGGTGGCGCTCTTTGCCGGCGACCGCATGGACGTCCGGTGCACTTTGCCCCTCTCGGGGTGGTTCTTCGTCCGACGCCTCGGCTTGCCGATGCGCGTCGTGATCGAGAGGAACGGCGCGGCCTTGCGGCGGCGCATGTTCTCTTTGCCCTTCTAGGGTTCTTTTGGGGGAAGGGAAACTTTCTTTCTCTGTTTTTTCTTTGTACCGAATACAATCTAAGCCTAGCATGCTCTGATACCATTGATAGGATCTGTTGATCCAGTGGGCATGGGGATTCCGGTAGTGGTGATAGGTATTACCTTTTCCTTGTGGCTCAAGGAGCCGGTGCCGGCCATGGTGACGGTGGCCGGTGATGGCAGAGAGTAGTGGGCGAAGTGGTGGCGGCGCTTTCCATCAGCACTGCACTAACCCTAAATCGATGGGGATTAGGTGGGGTGTACGGCGTTGCGACGAACCTCATAGTGCGAGCCGCCGGCCCCACCTCTTTATATAGTGCAGGTGACAGGGGCCCGTCAACCATAGTGGGTTGAGCGCCCCCGATCAGGGCGCGGATCTAAGGGCCCGGTGGGTCGTTAGGCTCACACGGTGAAGATCATCCTAACAACCTTCACCTTGGATCACAGTACTCCCGTATTGGAAGAGCCAGCGTCACTCGGCCGTGTAACTATCAGTCTGTCTGTCCGAACATCCTGCACAGGCTGCTTCCCGTTGCCCTGGGAAATGACAGTAAGCTTGGGGAGAAACGGAGAATCTGGTCGTCCGCACCAAGTCTGTGAGGTCGCTCACTTGTCATGGTCATAGACACTGCTCACTGAAGTATGATCCATCACCTGACGGCAACTTGAGCGGACCAAAGCAGGGGCATGGAGATGGAGCCAAAGGGAAACAAAAGATGCACCACATCCAGCAAGATGAAATAACTACTTGCACAAAAGTATGGTTTAGTACTAAGGTTCTTCTCTTCCAGCGTTTAGTATAAAGGTGGACTACTGCCCCAAGGTAGAACATAAGCAAAAATAATAATACCAACTGCCCTCGCTGTCGATCTACATTTGTCAAACGAGCATTGGGCTTATTCTGTGGTTCATTTTACCCAGTGACAAAAAGTATACCTCAGACAATTTAAACCACAAATTCAGCTATGGTTCAGGTCACCTAGTGACAAAGACAACAAGGTCTATATCCCAAACAGAATTTATATCGCACATTTAACTTCAGAAAATTGTAAAGCATATCACACAGTAACTTGACCGTGTTATCATTGGAGACAAGAAAACGATGTTATCATTGACAGTCGGAATTGATATTGATATGGACATATGTAATTAAGTCTGTTTGTAACCTACTCGTGTATCTATACCAGTTCTGCATTATGCTTGCGAATATGTCCTTGCGTAGATAAGATTTTCCAATACTTGTTGCGTGAAGACAGCCGTAGTGTGTTCGTGCTTGGGAAACACTAGTTTACATAAGAAACCAGAATTTTAAAACAAAGTGAGAAAAGGACACCATTTAAAGATGTTTTGGCTACCGATTATTCAAAGAGCACCCACCATGTCAGCAGAAAATTAGTGGCACAAAACACATAACATTATGTATTTAACCAGAAATATGCAACTGAGACATGCAATTTAGAAAATTTTGGATGGTCAAAGCAATGACATGAATGGCAAGTTGCCAACAACATTATATCTTCAAGCCATGACATAAAAACTGGACTGAGTCAGCAGGCCCTACCTCTAAGTACATGCAATTAAATAGTTTTGCAGATATTACTGTTTTCAAATAGTCAAGATGGTGATACAAATGACAATAAGAATGCATCTTCAGCATCACAACAAGAAAATCAGAGTAAACAGTCAACATCTTGCAAATAGCAGCAAGGATAATGAGTTAGAACACAATAATGTCCAGAGAAAATTCCGCAAATTTTTGTGTTACAAAATCCAGCCATTATAAAGTCAATACACGACAAATTTTAGGTCATTAGTAAGCTATAAGGAGTGCATGAAGAATATAAAGCTGTGAATTATAGTCCCAAACTCTACTCCAATGGCATCCAGTCATGAACAACGATCAATGCAAAGAAATGTTAGACAACCATGGCATAGTATGATACATTGACAATAATAAGAACAAAACTTACTTCTGAAGATTCAGTTAAAGTAAGCTTGGAGTGCGGGGTGGTTTACCCGACCAGGAGAAGCCCAGGAATGAAGCATGAACAGCCACCCACAGCACTGGCTCACATCAAACAGCCGGACGTATGGGTTCGACGAGGACAGCTGATGATTCTCGACTCATAAATGCCATCAATTGGTGGGATAAAGATCAACGGAACTCTCAGAGACCCGAAGGGCTGCCTCCAGATGACCGTACAGGACAGATGTATCCTGGAGCAGGCACACCGGGTGACTGACGATGATACCTTCACCTCGGATTACAGTACACCCGTATTGAAGAGCCTAGGGTCAGCCGTGTTACTATCAGTCTGTCTGTCCAAGCATAGCATAGGTTTCTTCCCGTTGCTCTGAGAAATGGCGCTACAGACAGTAAGCTTGGGGAGAAACCGAAAATCTGGTCGTTGGCACGAAATCTGCGTGATCGCTCACTTGTCATGGTCAGGCACTGCTCACCGATCCACGATACATCACCTGACGGCAACTTGAGCGGACCAAAGCAGGGGCATGGAGAGTGGCCAAACAAAAGATGCACCACATCCAGCGAGAGGAGGTAACTTATACAAAAGCATGCAAGAGAGATGCAAGTTGTGGTGCTTCTACTCCATACGATAAGTAGCAGGCTTAATGAATACAACTGCAGGAGAAGTACCTATGCAAATCATCAGCATACATCCAAGCAATTCCAGCCGTGTTCACAAGATCTACTGTTGGTGACGATTTGTTGTCATCATCCTCAATATGCCGAACTGACTGCTCGCCAGTACACCATCATGGATGGCTTGGACTATTTTCCAACGGAAAACAGAAGCAAAATAAATAATACCAAGTGGCCTTGCTGTCAATCTACATGTGTCAAGCTAGCATTGGGCTGATCTATGGTTCATTTGACCCGGTGGCTAAAGGTACATTTCAGACAATTTAAACCATAAAATTCAGCTATGGTTTAGGTGACCTAGTGGCAAAGCTAACAAAGCATGTCCCATACAGAATTTACATCGCAAATTTAACTTTGGAAAAAAAAGATGTCATTGACATTCTGAATTGACATTGAAAAGGACATATGTAATTAACTCTCTACTTAACCTACTTGTATATCTATACCAGTTCTGCATTATGCTTGTGGATATGTCCTTATGTAGATAAGATTTTCCAATACTTGTTGCGTAAAGGCAACCGTAATGTGCATGCTTGGGAAACACTAGTTTACATAAGAATCAGAATTTTAAAACAAGGTGAGAAAAGGACATCGTTGTAGGCAACATTAAGATGTGTTTTGGCTACAGATTAGTCAAAGATCACCCAACATGCTAGCAGAAAACCAGTGGCACAAAACACATAACATTATGTATACTTTGCTCATGTTGTAGCAATAACAACATCGGCATAACTAACAGAAATACGCAACTGTGACATGCAATTTTAAAACTCTGCCATGCCAGAGTGATTCAAGTCATGTGGGTGATTCAAAGCAATGACAAGTTGCCAACAACATTGTATCTTCAAGCCATGACATAAAAACTTGGACAGAATCACCAGCCCCTACCTTCTAGTACGCAACTGAAACATGCAATTTTAAAACTCTGCCATGCCAGAGTGATTCAAGTCATGTGGATGATCAAAGCAATGACATGAATGGCAAGTTGCCAACATCACTGTATCTCCAAGCCATAACACCGAAACTGGAATGAATCACCCAGGCCATACCTTCTAAGTAGTGGGTACGCAATAAAATGGTGTTGAGCGATTTTTGCCAGCCTAAACATTTAATTGGGCATTTTTCATGTACAAATTGATCAAAGCCCAGCATCATTACAAGAACCAGTACTCAGAAATGGGTACTCTTCCACAATCGAACAAAAAAAAATCATAGCTAAGCCCCGCTAATTGCATACTAGTATTGTTAACAACTGTATAAATCCGTGACTATAAAATTTCATTTGCAATGATTTATTATCACCATCATCCAGATAACACGATGACACAGAAACATGATCCATTTCATCCAGAGCGACTGCGCTGTCCAAAATGGTTGCAACATGGCAATTCGATCCCATAGTACATATCCAACACAGCCTAATTTGGGAAACAACTAAGTAAAACGCATGCCTGCCCAGGCGCAGCCATGGAAGTGGAGCTAAAGGAAACCAGCTGAGAGCAGCAGTAATTGATAGGGGGTAAAGTAAAACCCTAGGTGGCCTGACGAACCGAGGGGGGTGCTCGCTGAGCTCAGATGAGCTTGAAGGGGAGGGGCCACGGGGTGGAGCGGGGCACCTCGACGCGGTCCTTGATGCGCTCGATCTTCTTCTCCCGCTTCGGCCGCGAGTTGCCGTAGGAGCCCTTGAACCGCTTCCCGCGCTTGGTCTTCTTGTCCCCGCGCCCGCACGTCACGGCCTCCCCCTCCGCCAGGAGCGCCGGGGGGCGCGCCGGCGCCAGGCGCCGCACGAACGCCGCCGCCGCCATCCGCAGCGCCATGATTCCGCCGCCGATCTCGATGCCTACCGCAGCGTAGCGCCGCCGCCGCCGCCTTTGGATTAACCGTCCGCGAGAGGAGAAAGGAAGAGAGGAGGTGAGGACTGGCAAAGTGTGAGGAAGGGTTCCAACTTCCAAGGCCCACGAGAGACAGAGAGAGTTAACCAAAGCCCAGCTGTTTCTTCTAGGCCCAATGAAACTGAAAAGAAGCCCACAGGAAAAGTCTGCTTCCGCTCCGATCGGAATCGGATGCCGCGCCGTAGGGGAAAACAACCCCGCCGCGCCGCCGCATACCGCCCCCGAATCGTCCGCCGTACGCCGTCCGTGTGGCCGCTCCGCCGCCTCGTTCTGTCGTACAAACCTCCGCCCGTTCTACACGCCGCGTCGCGGAGCCGGAGGTTTGCCAGAAAGCCCAGAACCCTAAACCTAATTTCGGGTTATGAACTTCTTTTCTACGAGTATTGAATATTTACGATTCGTGGAAGGTTTTGAAAGCTGATGAGTTCAGCTTCCTCCAACTGAAAAAGTTCGAGCTCATGCTTTCAAATTTCACCTCTGTATTCCCTTTATCCTGGATTTCCAGCTCCAGTGGGTGAGGATAAGGGGAGTGAAGAGGTGGGATTAATGGCATGCATGACCTCCCTTTTTACATGTGATTTTGAACTCAATTTGTATAACAGGACCTGAAATCTAAGTTTTGAGAAACTTAAAGCTATTTTACATGTTTGGCATTCTATTATGCTCTTTCTATGATATTCACTAAGTTTGTACTGAACCAATGAGAGAAAAATGTCGATGTCCAATTTTTTTGAGTGAAAGCAATGTAAGGAACAGACACTAGAAACTGCCAAATTGGTTTCAGCAATTCTTGGTAGAGTACAGCACCAACCAGTTAGCCTCCACTCACCAAGCTGTACAGCTGACAAAAGGAAAGGGAATGACAAACCATCCTAATCCATCAACTCGCTACCAAGCGACCAACCAAGTGCACAACCCATCTTGCGGCCAAGTACGCCTCACAGCATCCAGCATAGACTGTACATTTAGGGCAAGCTATAAGCTTGAAGTGATCGTATTAGTTACCCATGATTACAGCGAAACTGCGAGCCAGTGCAGTCCTTCTGTTGGCACAATATAAATGCAATGATGTATACACTGATTAGGGAAATATACATCATACAGTTAAGTGCAAAATCATTAGCATGCATCCCTTTGTCTGGTTGGTTCAATTTTCATAAGCCCACCCCCCCCCCCCCCCCCCCCCCCCCCCCCCCCAGAAAATTTGGTCACCTGCATAAATCAGCAAAACAATTTTTACTGGGCCAAATCTGGAGCCGATGTGAATTCCTCTCCTGACGAGCAGCTTGCTGCACTATGTATCAGTCTACCTCCATGTCATGGTAATCAAGTCATCAACTCGTCTCATGACTCAGGATTAGGATCCACCCCAGCTGAAAGATTTCCCAGACCGTAGATTCAGTGAGAAGCTCAACCCAAACATCTCCTTGATGGCCTGTCCCCGCTCCAGATGCTGGACCATTTTCGAAACGAGCTCAGCGCTCTCCCTCACATGCTCCATGTCAGTCTGTGTCCAGATGAGGCGCGATAGCTGCAGCCTCCGTTGCTTAGAGCTCCGGTCGATCCCCCACTTGCTGTAGAGGCTCTCCTTTTCAGCGCCGCTAAGCTTCCTCACCATCTGCCTGTACAACATGTCCCTCTCATTCCGAAGACTCTTTAAACTGCAACAATAACAAGAATCAATGTGTGCAATTCATTGTGATTGGTTTTATAGATAAGATGAAGGTGTGTTCATTATCATCATATGATAAGTACCTTGATGCAACAGTAGCATTCGGCTCACCATCAGCAATGGAAGAATGCTTGATGAAGGACAGTCGCCTGTGTTCTACCTCCATGTAGATGTGATCTGTGTGGTCTCCATTGAAGAGGAGGAAGAAGTAAGTCCTGTGCACTATGGAGATATGACACTCATGCCACAGCTCGATGATCTCTTTCTGCTTCTTTGGAAAATCAAAGGGCCACCGTGAGGGAGACTCGAAGGTGGTGCTCGTTGACGAATCCGTGCCAGCTTGCACCCGGTTTTCCTGTGGCTGGGACGCATCTTTCTGCTCAGTTTGCTGCTTCACTTCAGTTACGCGGCTTGTGTCATTGGCAGCACTTTCTTCTTCAGCGTTACCTGTGCTGTTGTCGGTGATGGCATCCGAGGCAACTTTTTCAGGAAACAGGTTCCTCCTTACCTGTTCTGGCCTTCTCGGAGGAAACTTGAAATTTTCACTTGGGGGTGTTGTCATGTTCATACTTGTTGAATCATCAAACCAGCTGTTTGGAATTACCATGAAGCTTGCTTTGCAACTGCTGCTCCTTGCTAGCACAGTGTCCCTGGAGCTTACCACACACCTCTTCAGGGCCAATGGTTCCTCGTCAATGTTATATTTTTCAATTTCAAAAGACGGGTCAGAATCGCATGCATATAGCTCGATGGCATTTTCTGCTGTCTTTGCGATGCTTTCACCACGTTTCTCTTCATCAGTACAATCTTCAGCTTGATCCGTCATCGGTCTTCTCTCCTTTTCAGGCGTTTCAGGTTTCTGTGCATGAAAGGATTCTTGGCTTATCCTTTCTCTGAGCCCATTGGTTTCAACGCATTGTACTTCCTTGCAGTGCTCCTCTGAGACATCTGGCACATCTGGGTAGGCCACCAAGTTTTCTTGGCATTCATCTATGCTGTCGAAAACATGGTTACTGGGTCGGCGTGGAAAGAGCCCTGGCTGTGCATCTATTAATAGATCTTGATCGACTAGGTCATAAGTATCTGAACATGAAAGTGCATCTTCAGACATATTACGTGGTAGGGATTCTGAAGATCGACTATGTGCATCCTGTCAGAGTTAGGTTACCCGGTTTGGTATTACAGGCACAAGTAAAAAAATTAGATAAGAAAAATGACAGTTATACATGAGAGAGCAAGTACCCATCGCCTTGCTTTAAGACAATTCAGATGATCATCACTTGCAACTTTGCGGAAATTCTCAAGTTCTGATTGAACCGTGTCTTTTTCCTCCATCAATTCCTTCAACTGTTCTTCCAGCTGGAAATCCATTACATTATGTATTTTAAAACAAGGTGATTATTGTAAATGTAGCTAGTTACCATGAATGTGAAGATTATTAGAAAGTGATTTACTAAGACTAACCAAACCTTTTTAATCTGTTCATCCTTCTCCTTCAGAACCTCAGCATGAGTTGGGCAAGAGGCTGATCCAGGAAACTTGAGCTCATTCTCCAACCTCGTAAGCTCTCTCTGAAGATGCTTCACTAATGCTTTGTCTGACATTACGACATTTACTTGTGCATTGGTGACTACATTTTTTGCGCAGTTTGCAAACAAGAGCGTGTTCCTCGACTGCTCGACGTGGCAGTGCGCCGGGCTCATCGTGCAGATGATGGCTGTCCTCGCGTTGCCTCCCAAAGACGACTGCAATATGCGAGTGAGCTTGGAGTCTCTGTAGGGGATATGGCCGTTTCTCCCTCCGCTGCATCAAAAGCCAACTAGTTCGTCAGAGAGCTAGGGCTTGTACTTCGAGAAGTATGGCTTGAAATTCAACAAACCTGAGCTGGCGAATGACCTTGCCCAGCGTAAGAAGACTCTTGTTGATATGACTGCCCTCCTTTAGCCTCATACCGCTCGCTGCTGTCTGTGATGCACGTTCACTTCCTGCCAGATCAACGAAGTTCTGCGCAGAAGGAGAAGCTCAGACCTCAGAGGCCATGCATGGAACTGTAGTATCGTCGAAAGAATCTAAAACACAGGAAGAAATTAAGGTGTTCACTTCATACCACGCAAGCCTGAAGGGTGCTGGAGTTGCCTTTCCCCAGGAACTGCTTCGCCGAGCTCTCAACCGTCTGCAGTTTACACAGGAGGTTAAGAACACAAACAAATTCTCGCAGAACATGAATGACTACCGATCGTCGTTCAGTGTGATAAGTCCATAAGGGCACCTACCAGTCTGAGTATTTGATGAGACCTAGAACTCGTTTCGTTCAAGGCGGTCTCCCCGATCTGTCTTTGAGCTGTGGCACGACACAAATGAGTGATCAAAACAGTAATGAACCAGTTGAGCAGCCTGCGCATATGTTATTTCCAGTTTCGGCGATTCAGTGGAAAAAAGAAAAGAAGGATTCAGCTCCACACCTTCACACACAGCAAGGAGCTCCAGGAGATGGCCTTTGTCCCTCAGAGTTTCCTCGGTGAGTTTTTCCACCACAGTTCCTTTCTGCTTGAACAATTCAAGCACAGTTGCACCAACCATGAGTAGGATGAACTCTGATTGAAAAGAAATTTTGTTGAATGACTTTCAGCTAGAAAAACAGTTTTAGTTCACCTCTGGGTCGTCGAGGAGCCGGAGAGGGGTGGTGTCGGAGCTGAGGAGGTCCCTGACGGCCTCGTTGTATATCTCCATGGCGGAGAACCTGAGGATGAACTCCCTGTCGGGATGCTGAGTTGAAGACCCGAAACAGAGCACAGGTTAAGGGCAGACAAAGCAAACCAACAGCAGCAGAGCCATGCAGACAATGCACGGTATGCACCTGGTCTATGTAGGCGTAGATTTCGGCCATGCTGTGCTCGGTGATGCCGAGCATGGTGTACGTCTTGCCGCTGCTCGTCTGCCCGTAGGCGAAAATGCTCGCTGCAAAGCAAAGAGCATGCAAGCAAGCAGGGAACATCAAACATTTTTACAGCATTGGATGGATGTATGGATGGATGCTTTGGCACGTACAGTTGATGCCGCTGAGCACGGAGAGGGCGACCTCCTTGGCCCCTTCATCGTACACCTGCCTGGTGCTGCACTCGGGGTCGAACACCCGGTCTGGAAGACGTGCGGTCGATTGGGAAATGAACATTGTTTGCCATGGCAGGATGCATGGAGTTAAGCAGGAGGAGGGCGCATGTTACCGTAGGTGTAGCTGGCCGGGAACATGGCGCGCTCGGGGATGGTGCCGAGGAACTTGAGCGTGGCGGGGCCGGCGCACTCCCATTCCGTGCCGTCGCCGCGCTCCGCCTCCCGGGCGTTCACCGGCCGTAGCCGCACCGACACCAGGATCCGCTCCTGCTGCTGCTCCTCCCCGCCCGCCATCTCCTCCTCCTCCCTGGAACCGACGCGACAACAGAAATCAGCGTGCAGTATGAAGCGAAGCGAGGAGCGTACGGTGGCTAGCGCTCGCGTGGTCACCGCGCGCGCACGTAGTACCCGTGTCGCGTCGAGCTACCCGGGCAGGACGGACGCAGAGCGTGCGCGCGAAAGCCAAAAGCGCGAGGTCACGGGCGGACGCCGGCGGTGCGAGGCGACGCGAGGCCGGTACGTACGTACTATGCACGTACGCGAGGTCGGCGGGCGGTCGACGTCGGCCACGCGCGCGCGGCCTAGCTTCTTCTCTCGGTGGAGCTTGGAGCGTACTAGGTGCGTACGAGCTCGGGGGAGGGGCCGAAAGCGGCGCGCCAGCGGGCGGTGCCGAATGGATGCTTCTAACTTTGTTTCCTGCCATGTTTGGATGGACGTGTGGGCGAAATCCGGACGTTTCCTGGCCATTGACGGCGACGAACGGACCAAGACTAAGGTGGACGCATGCATGCGCCGAGACAAAAATGCGGGCACAGCTGAGAAGGAAGAGGTCGGTGGGTGAATCCGTTGGTTACCTCCGGGAGGAATGGCCGCTCTCTTGCTCGCTCTAGTGGCAGAATGCGAGAGGGAGGCGGCAAGGCCGGTCGCCGGCGGGGGTGTCCCGGCCTGCTCCGATCTCTTCTCGGGCACGTAGGTGTATATTAAGCTTCCTCCTCCCCTCCTTGGCGAGGCGAGGGGAAAGAGAAAGGAGGAGGGCCGGGGAGGGGTGCAGAAACAAGAAGGGATGATTGTCGACGGGTCACCGCGCCGGCCAACCAACCGCTGCGAGGGTACTCCCTCACGAGGGACCCCGCGTGTCCGCCATGTGAAACTAGCCGCGCGGTGGCTAAACGGACGTACTCACGTACGTGCCGCGATATCTATAGCGTTGATCCCCTGTCTGCCGGACAAGGAAAACGCGGCCGCCTAAAAATAACCGACCGTTCCACCGTGCGGTGCGGTGGCCATTGACGCGCACCTTGCTGCTGCCGCTGCTGTACTAGCAGTGACCATGCATCTGAGCATCTCCTATGTGTCTGCGTCGGGTAAAAGTGAATGGGAAACATTCCGTGGCTCTCGGGAAGCTGCTCCTGTTCGTGCTCATGGTAGCCATGCGTACGATGGACTAGGCAACGGCGAGTGGCACGGGAGCAGCTTTAATGCATGCTCCCTGTTCCTGCCCGGCCCCGTGCGCATGCACGGTACGCCTCCTGCGGCCGCGGCTGCTCATGTCCGTGGGGAGCTTTACTGCCACTGCCCGGCTTCAGGGTAGTGTCCATGTACACTGCACCAGTGCAGAGGTTGGTAGTGAAGACGAACTGCAGAAGAAGACGTGTGGACGCACGTACGTACAGTATAATACAAACCTGTGGTGTCGAGATGTTTTCCTCCCAAGACAAAGACGTGTGTAGCTTCCAGAGGTTGTTGAGGGCGTGTACAATGGTTGATAAGATAATCTTATTTTAAATCTTGCATGTAATTTAGAGATGACAAAAAACATGTCTACAATGGGTCATCTCTTAGCCTTATCTTCAATAACTAGCTATTCCTAAAAACATGGTGAGACATATTATGCTAAGAGTTCATCTCTTGTCTTCTCTTAAATAAGAGAAGACAAGTATTTTCTTATGATTTCTCTCCTCCACCTCATCATTTATCCTACGTAGCATTTCTAAGATAGAACCATTGTACATGCCCTAAATAAAGAGAAGACAAGCATTTCCTTATGATTTCTCTTTCCTCCACCTCATCATTTATCCTACGTGACATTTTTAAGATAGAACCATTGTACATGCCTTGACATGCAGCGAGAGCGGCAACCTAGCTACAACTGTCAGGTTGCCCCAGCGTGAGCGTCACTGTCCACCTTCGTGGCTCCTGTACGTTCCGTCGCAAACCAATCTTGCTCGCTTCGGGATCAGGAACTGCTGCCATGCCTGGCCTGAAGTCGTGCCTGGAAATTTCTTCAAGTTGTTTGGTTGATGGCCAGGAAAAGCCTGACATAGCCTGGCCTGTAGTATTGCTGTTGTGATTATAATTACACTAAATGTAATTAGGGAGGAATCTCCCCATGCCCAAACCGTCGTGCGGTTTGTCCCGCACATATGCCTCTCACTTGTGCCCTCTAGAACCGACACCTTCCTTCGCTCGTGTCTCTCCAGATGCTATAAGTAGCTGATACGTCTCCAACGTATCTATAATTTTTTATCGTTCCAAGCTATTATATTATCTGTTTTGGATGTTTAATAGGCATTTATATGCTATTTTATATTATTTTTGGGACTAACCTATTAACCTAGAGCCCAGTGCCAGTTTCTGTTTTTTTGCCTGTTTTAGAGTTTCGCAGAAAAGGAATACCAAATGGAGTCCAAACGGAATGAAACTTTCGCGATGATCTTTCTTGGACCAAAAGCAAACCAGGAGACTTGGAGATGAAGTCAGAGACGCAACGAGGCGGCCACGAGGGTGGAGGGCGAGCCCAGGGGGTAGGGCGCGCCCCCTGCCTCGTGGGCCTCCTGACCTAGTTCCTTCGCCCATATATACTCTTATACCCTGAAAACATCAAGGGGAGCCACGAAACCACTTTTCCACCACCGCAACCTTCTGTACCCGTGAGATCCCATCTAGGGAGGGATTCGATCACGGAGGGCTTCTACATCAACACCATTGCCTCTCCGATGAAGTGTGAGTAGTTTATCACAGACCTACGGGTCCATAGCTGTGACTAGGGAAAACCCTAGTAGTAGCGCGGGGTAATTGCCTAGCAGTAGCGCGGGGGCCTACGCTACTGCTAGGGCGCTACGGCTAACTTTTAGCAGTAGCGCGGGTGGTACCCGCGCTACTGCTACTTCTAGTAGTAGTAGCGCGATTGCCACCCGCGCTACTACTAACTAATTGAGAATTAAAAAAATAAATTCCATCCATGGCGGCTGCTTCTGCTGGGCGTCATCGTCCTCTCCATCCATGGCTGCTACTGGTCCTGGAGGGGATGAAGTTGTCCATGGTGATGGTGCTTCCCCACCCAACTTGTGCCCGCACCTCTCTTCTATTGCTCCTACAAAAGAAGAGAAAATTATTAGAAAGAGGAAGAGAGAGATAGAGAGCAGTAGGAGGAGGAACTCACCGGTGGCCGCCGGAGTTGGAGCCGACGCCCGAAACCCTAGATGAAGCCCGGTGACCTGCTGCTGCTTGTCATGGGACCCTTGACCCGGCGAGGAGGTGCAAGTGGCTGCGTCCATGGCGGATCTGGCCGCCGCCATGGACGACGCTCTGCTGGTTTCCCTCTCCTTCCAACAGCGGAGAAGAAGGAGGATGGAGGGGAAGGGAAGGGGTCTGCAGTGCGAGAGGAGGCCGCCGAATTTTTGAGTGGCGCCGAGGTGTGAGGCCGGCAGTGGCGGTGGGTGAGGAAGGGAATCACGGGTGGGAGGAGAAGGGGAATCAGAAGAGTGTGGCGGGTTTGGATTTGGGCCTCCGCACGCTATGTGTACACATGTCTTGGTGGGTCGATAGTAGTAGCGCGGGTTTATACCCCTCGCTACTACTATGGCATGTCCCGGGTGGCGCACGGTAGAGACCACTTAGTAGTAGCGAGGGTTATAAACCCGCGCTACTACTATCAACTTAGTAGTAGCGTGGGTTTATGCCCCTCGCTACTACTATGGATGTCCAGGGGGGGCACGGGCCGCACGACAGAGACCACTTAGTAGTAGCGAGGGTTATAAACCCGCGCTACTACTATCAACTTAGTAGTAGCGGGGGTTAAAAACCCGCACTACTAGTAAGTAGCAGTAGCGAGGGGTATAAACCCGCGCTACTAGAAAGCGTCTGCCTATAAGCTTTTCCCTAGTAGTGGCTAGTAGCTAGATGGCTTCTTCTCTCTCTTCGATTCTCAATACCATGTTCTCCTCGATGTTCTTGGAGATCTATTCGATGTAATATTCTTTTGCGGTGTGTTTGCCGAGATCCGATGAATTGTGGATTTAGGATCAGATTATCCATGAATATTATTTGAGTCTTCTCTGAATTCTTATATGCATGATTTGATATCTTTGCAAGTCTCTTCGAATTATCGGTTTAGTTTGGCCTACTAGATTGGTTTTTCTTGCAATGGGAGAAGTGCTTAGCTTTGGGTTCAATCTTGCGGTGTCCTTTGCCAGTGACAGTAGGGGCAGCAAGGCACGTATTATATTGTTGCCATCGAGGATAAAAAGATGGGGTTTTCATCATATTGCTTGAGTTAATTCCTCTACATCATGTCATCTTTCTTAATGCGTTACTCCGTTCTTTATGAACTTAATACTCTAGATGCATGCTGGATAGCGGTCGATGTGTGGAGTAATAGTAGTAGATGCATAATCGTTTCTGTCTACTTGACACGGATGTGATGCCTATATTCATGATCATTGCCTTAGATATCGTCATAATTATGTGCTCTTCTATCAATTGCTCGGCAGTAATTTGTTCACCCCCCGTAATATTTGCTATTTTGAGAGAAGCCACTAGTGAAACCTATGGCCCCCGGGTCTCTTTTCCATCATATTAAGTCTCTTTTACATCATACTAGTTTCCGATCTATTATTTTGCAATCTTTACTTTTCGATCTATAAACCAAAAATACCGAAAATATTTACTTTACCGTTTATCTATCTCTCTCAGATCTCACTTTTGCAAGTAACCGTGAAGGGATTGACAACCCCTTTATCGTGTTGGGTGCAAGTTGTTGATTGTTTGTGCAGGTATTCGGTGACTTGTGCGTTGTCTCCTACTGGATTGATACCTTGGTTCTCAAACTGAGGGAAATACTTACTCTACTTTGCTGCATCACCCTTTCCTCTTCAAGGGAAAAACCAACGCAAGCTCAGGAGGTAGCAGGAAGGATTTCTGGCGCCGTTGCCGGGGAGATCTACGCCAAGCCAAGACATACCAAGTACCCATCATAAACTCTCATCCCTCGCATTACATTATTCTCCATTCCCCTCTCGTTTTCCTCTCCCCCACTTCTAAAATGATTGTCGAAAAGATTTGCCTTTTTCTTCGCCCTTTTTCCGTTCATCTTTTCGTTTGCCTTGATGTCTTATTTGGCTCGTTTGCTCGTTTGGTTGGAATAATTGTGTATTTATTGCAAATCAGAGAACCTAAGATTTATGGATCCTCATCCGCTTGCCAATATTTTTAAGAGATCCAATTATGATGAACCTATTGCTAGTGAGTTTTGTGCACTAGATTATCTTTATGAAGTTTTGCTTGAAATTCGTGAATCTGAAAATTGTGATGAAGTACTTTATGAAGTGATTCACGATAGACCTTTGAATAAAAAGCATGATTGCAATGATGTTATTATAAATTCTATTAATGTCAATTATGCTAAAAATATGCAAAACCCTAAGCTTGGGGATGCTAGTTTTTCTATGTCCACTACTTGTTGCAATGATCATGATTGGGGTGATTCTTCTTATGATCTTGAAAATTTATTTAAGCCCCATGATGAATATGAGATTGATAATAGTGTTTGTAATAATATTGAAAGTGGGTTTGGAAGAGTGTCAACTTTAGATCCCACATATTTGGAGAATGTTCAATCTGATGAAATTTTTGATAAAAGTGGGTTTGGAGAGGTCATGACTTTAGTTAATGTTAATCCCACTATTTTGGAAGAGTGTCAACTTTGCATGCATGTGGATCACGAAGAGAAAAATTTTGTGTGATAGCTATATTGTTGAATTTGCTTATGATCCTACATGTAATTATTATGATATAGGAAAATACTGTGGTAGAAATTTTCATGTTACTAAATTACCTCTCTTCATGTTGAGATTGCCATTGTCTCTTTCTTCTTCCTTGCATATGCTAGTTTTTGCCTGCCTTGATAATTTGTTTGCTTATAAAATACCTATGCATATGAAGTATGTTAGACTTAAGTGTGTTTGTCACATGTTTTATGATGCTCTCTTTGTGCTTCAATTCTTGTCTTTCATGTGAGCATCATTAAAATTATCAATGCCTAGCTAAAAGGCTTTAAAGAAAAGCGCTTGTTGGGAGACAACCCAATATTTTTCCTTGCTGTTTTGCATTAAAATTTTCATCTAGCCTCTGGTTAGATGTGGTTTTGTGTTTTAGTTAGTGTTTGTGCCAAGTAATACCTTTAGGATAGCCTACAGTGATAGTTAATTTGATCTTGCTGAAAAACAGAAACTTTTACGCGCACGAAAATAATTTTCATAAATCACGGGAACGTGCTTTTCAGTTGATTCTTTTTGCAGAAGATTAATAAACAAATTTATAAGGACGTCCTAATTTCTTAGGATTTGTTTAGTTACAGAAGTATTCGAGAGTTATAGATTACTATAGACTGTTCTGTTTTTGACAGATTCTGTTTTTCGCGTGTTGTTTGCTTATTTTGATGAATCTATGGGTAGTATCGGGGGGTATGAACCATGGAAAAGTTGGAATACAGTAGATATTACACCAATATAAATAAAGAATGAGTTTTCAACAGTACCTTAAAATGGTAATTTATTTTCTTATACTAACGGAGCTCATGAGATTTTCTGTTGAGTTTTGTGTTGTGAAGTTTTCAAGTTTTGGGTAAGGATTTGATGGACTATGGAATAAGGAGTGGCAAGAGCCTAAGCTTGGGGATGCCCAAGGCACCCCAAGGTAATATTCAAGGACAACCAAAAGCCTAAGCTTGGGGATGTTCCGGAAGGCATCCCCTCTTTCGTCTTCGTCTATCGGTAACTTTACTTGAGGCTATATTTTTTATTCACCACATGATATGTGTTTTGCTTGGAGCGTCTTGTATGATTTGAGTCTTTGCTTTTTATTTTACCACAATCATCCTTTCTGTACACACCTTTTGGGAGAGACACGCATGAATCATGATTTATCAGAATACTCTATGTGCTTCACTTATATCTTTTGAGCTAGGCAATATTGCTCTAGTACTTCACTTATATCTTTTTAGAGCACGACGGTGGTTTTATTTTATAGAAAATAATGAAATCTCATGCTTCACTTATATTATTTTGAGAGTCTTTTAGAACAGCGTGGTAATTTGCTTTGGTTATAAAATTAGTCCTAATATGATGGGCATCCAAGGGGATATAATAAAAACTTTCATAAAAAGTGCATTGAATACTATGAGAAGTTTGATTCTTTATGATTGTTTTGAGATATGAAGATGGTGATATTAGAGTCATGCTAGTGGAGTAATTGTGAATTTGAGAAATACTTACGTTGAGGTTTGTGAGTCCCGTGGCATGCACGTATGGTGAACCATTGTGTAACAAATTTGGAGCATGAAGTATTTCTTTGATTGTCATCCTTTGTGTGGAGGTCAGGATCGCGCGATGGTTAACTCCTACCCACCCTTCCCCTAGGAGCATGCGCGTAGTGCTTGGTTTTGATGACTTATACATTTTTGCAATAAGTATGTGAGTACTTTATGACTAATGTTGAGTCCATGGATTATACGCACTCTCACCCTTTCACCATTGCTAGCCTCTCTTGTGCCGCGCAACTTTCGTCGGTACCATACACCCACCATATACCTTCCTCAAAACAGCCACCATACCTACCTATTATGGCATTTCCATAGTCGTTCCGAGATATATTGCCATGCAACTTTCCACCGTTCCATTTATTATGACACGCTTCATCATTGTCATATTGCTTTGGATGATCATGCAGTTGACATCGTATTTGTGGCAAAGCCACCTTTCATAATTATTTCATACATGTCACTCTTGATTCATTGCACATCCCGGTACACCGCCGGAGGCATTCACATAGAGTCATATTTTGTTCTAAGCATTGAGTTGTAATTCTTCGAGTTGTAAGTAAATAGAAGTGTGATGATCATCATTATTAGAGCATTGTCCCATGTGAGGAAATAAAGAAAAAAAGAGAAAAAAAGAGAGAGGCCAAAGAAGCCAAGAAAAAAAGAAAAAAGGAAAAAAGAGGAAAAAAGAGAGAAAAAGAGAGAAGGGGCAATGTTATTATCCTTTTCCACACTTATGCATCAAAGTAGCACCATGATCTTTATGATAGAGAGTCTCTTATTTTGTCACTTTCATATACTAGTGGGAATTTTTCATTATAGAACTTGGCTTGTATATTCCAACGATGGGCTTCCTCAAATGCCCTAGGTCTTCATGAGCAAGCAAGTTGGATGCATACCCACTTAGTTTCTTTTTTGAGCTTTCATACACTTATAGCTCTAGTGCATCCGTTGCATGGCAATCCCTACTCACTCACATTGATATCTATTGATGGGCATCTCCATAGCCCGTTGATACGCCTAGTTGATGTGAGACTATCTCCCTCTTTTTGTCTTCTCCACAACCACCATTCTATTCCACCTATAGTGCTATGTCCATGGCTCACGCTCATGTATTGCGTGAAAGTTGAATTTTTTGAGAATACTAAAGTATGAAACAATTGCTTGGCTGAAACCGGGGTTGTGCATGATTTGAATATTTTTGTGTGACGAAGATGGAGCATAGCCAGATTATATGATTTTGTAGGGATAAGCTTTCTTTGGCCATGTTATTTTGAGAAGACATAATTGCCTTGTTAGTATGCTTGAAGTATTATTATTTTTATGTCAATATTAAACTTTTGTTTCTACTCTTTCGGATCTGAACATGCATGCCACAATAAAGAGAATTACATGGATAAATATGTTAGTAGCATTCCACATCAAAAATTCTATTTTTATCACTTACCTACTCGAGGACGAGCAGGAATTAAGCTTGGGGATGCTTGATACGTCTCCAATGTATCTTTAATTTTTGATTGTTCCATGCTATTATATTATCTGTTTTGGATGTTTAATAGGCATTTATATGCTATTTTATATTATTTTTGGGACTAACCTATTAACCTGGAGCCTAGTGTCAGTTTCTGTTTTTTGCATGTTTTAGAGTTTCGCAGAAAAGGAATACCAAACGGAATGAAACATTCGCGATAATCTTTCTTGGACCAGAAGCAAACCAGGAGACTTGGAGATGAAGTCGGAGACGCAACGAGGCAGCCACGAGGGTGGAGGGCGCGCCCCCTGCCTCGTGGGCCCCTTGTGGGTCTCCTGACCTAGTTCCTTCGCCCATATATACTCTTATACCCTGAAAACATCGAGGGGAGCCACGAAACCACTTTTCCACCGCCGCAACCTTCTGTACCCGTGAGATCCCATCTAGGGACCTTTTTCGACGTCCTGCCGGAGGGAGATTCGATCATGGAGGGCTTCTACATCAACACCATTGCCTCTCCGATGAAGTGTGAGTAGTTTATCACAGACCTACGGGTCCATATCTAGTAGCTAGATGGCTTCTTCTCTCTCTTTGATTCTCAATACCATGTTCTCCTCGATGTTCTTGGAGATCTATTCGATGTAATGTTCTTTTGTCGTGTATTTGCCGAGATCCGATGAATTGTGGGTTTATGATCGGATTATCTATGAATACTATTTGAGTCTTCTCTGAATTCTTATATGCATGATTTGATATCTTTGCAAGTCTCTTCGAATTATCAGTTTAGTTTGGACTACTAGATTAGTATTTCTTGCAATGGGAGAAGTGCTTAGCTTTGGGTTCGATCTTGCGGTGTCCTTTCCCAGTGACAGTAGAGGCAGCAATGCACGTATTGTATTGTTGCCATCGAGGATAAAAAGATGGGGTTTTCATCATATTGCTTGAGTTAATTCCTCTACATCATGTCATCTTTCTTAATGTGTTACTCCGTTCTTTATGAACTTAATACTCTAGATGCATGATGGATAGCGGTCGATGTGTGGAGTAATAGTAGTAGATGCAGAATCGTTTTGGTCTACTTGACACGGACATGATGCCTGTATTCATGGTCATTGCCTTAGATATCGTCATAATTATGCGCTCTATCAATTGCTCTGCAGTAATTTGTTCACCCACCGTAATATTTGCTATCTTGAGAGAAGCCACTAATGAAACCTATGGCCCCCGAGTCTCTTTTCCATCATATTAAGTCTCTTTTACATCATACTAGTTTCCGATCTATTATTTTGCAATCTTTTACTTTCCGATCTATAAACCAAAAATACCAAATATTTACTTTACCGTTTATCTATCTCTATCAGATCGCACTTTTGCAAGTAACCGTGAAGGGATTGACAACCCCTTTATCGCGTTGGGTGCAAGTTGTTGATTGTTTGTGCAGGTATTCGGTGACTTGTGCGTTATCTCCTACTGCATTGATACCTTGGTTCTCAAACTGAGGGAAATACTTACTCTACTTTGCTGCATCACCCTTTCCTCTTCAAGGGAAAAACCAATGCAAGCTCAAGAGGTAGCAGTAGCACCTGTAACCATCAATCAAGACAGAGATTTTCACTTTTCTCAAACACGTTATCACGTACGTAGAACAACCAGCGAAGAGCAAGAGAGAACAGATGATAGAGGCAAAGGTGTCCTGATGTTTTGATGAGATGGTGGCTATCGTTTTTGGTGGAGTAGACTTTGACGATCCGACTACGAACGTACGAGGACGTCGCGCCTTAGCAATCGCTAAACCAACTCCGAGAGGTTATTGACCACGCCGAAGCACGATCAACCTGACCACGATGGTCTGTTTCTTGCACGTAAACGAAGAACAACTAAGAAACTAAAATTGCAATCTGGATGTGCGAATATAAGAGGAAAGCTTTATTAATGAAGGTGGGGTTTTGTGACGTCTTGGCCTGGTCGTTGAACATAAACTAAGTACGCAAAGTTGCAGCTATGGTGAACTTTTAATCTAAACAAAACCCAAAGTCTAAACGGTGCCTTAAGGGTTGTATTTGTAGGGGGAAAGAGAGGGGATTTCGTCCCCCCTTGGCAAGGTGGGACTAAAACACCTCCTAACTCGTTTCCCCTACAATACGAACTCTAAAAAACGGCCTATATGTAGTATTTTGAAATTACATGGGCCTGACCCAAAAATAAGGTGGCGCAGCACCTATATTAATCTATGGACGAAATTTATGAAAGGGAATCTTGTGTATTTCGTCCATGCACTTGTACGTCATCATGGTGGCTCCAAAATGCCGAGAACTCCACCAGAAACTCCGTTCTTGTTCGTCTTGTGCATACCATCATTTCCATGCTTGATCATACTCCAATGTTCATCATTCTTATCCAAGCTAGGCCCTTCATTTGAAAGCAAAACAAATGTATCCAATTTAGGCAGTATCATATTCTCATGAACATTCACTACACAAAAAGACACATCCGTGACATTTTGGGCCGAATAAAAAGTTTTTCTGTCCTGCTTATGACACTTCTATGGCGATAATTGTGACAAAACCACGTATCATCATAGATGTGCTGGGCTCCTACTTCTATGACAAAAAATCATGACAGAAAATGGGCTTTTCTTCGTGGGCGGGCCGGGGACGCACTGATACGTCTCCAACGTATCTATAATTTATGAAGTATTCATGCTGTTATTTTATCATTCTTGGATGTTTTACAATCATTTTATAGCAACTTTATATCATTTTTTGGGACTAACCTATTGACCCAGTGCCCAGTGCCAGTTGCTGTTTTTTTGCTTGTTTTTTACATCGCAGGAAATTAATATCAAACGGAGTCCAAACGCAACGAAACTCCACGGAGATTTTTTATGGACTAGAAAGAACCCCTTGGGCCTGAGCAGCACCTGGGAGGTGCCCCGAGGGGGGCACAACCCACCAGGGCACGCCAGGGCCCCCCTGGCGCGCCCAGGTGGGTTGTGCCCACCTCGGTGGCCTCCCGCACCCCCTCTTTGCACTATAAATTCCCAAATATTCCGAAACCCTTCGGGATAGACCTAGATCAGAAGTTCCGCCACCGCAAGGCTCTGTAGCCACCGAAAACCAATCTAGACCCCATTCCGGCACCCTGCCGGAGAAGGAATCATCTCCGGTGGCCATCTTCATCATCCCGACGGCCACCACGATGAGGAGGGAGTAGTCCACCCTCGGGGCTGAGGGTTTGTGTCGGTGTCAAAACCGGCGGATCTCGGGTAGGGGGTCCCGAACTGTGCGTCTAAGGCGGATGGTAACAGGAGGCGGGGGACACGATGTTTATCCAGGTTCGAGCCCTCTCGATGGAGGTAATACCCTACTTCCTGCTTGATTGATCTTGATGATATGAGTATTACAAGAGTTGATCTACCACGAGATCGTAGAGGCTAAACCCTAGAAGCTAGCCTATGGTATCATTGTTGTTGTCCTACGGACTAAACCCTCCGGTTTATATAGACACCGGAGGGGGCTAGGGTTACACAGAGTCGGTTACAAGGGAGGAGATCTACATATCCGTATCGCCAAGCTTGCCTTCCACGCCAAGGAGAGTCCCATCCGGACATGGGACGAAGTCTTCAATCTTGTATCTTCATGGTCCAACAGTCCGGCCAAAGGATATAGTCCAGCTATCCGAGGACCCCCTAATCCGGACTCCCTCAGTAGCCCCTGAACCAGGCTTCAGTGACGGTGAGTCCGGCGCGCAGATTTGTCTTCGGCATTGCAAGGCTGGTTCCTCCTCCGAATACTCCATAGAAGATCTTGAACACAAGGACAGTGTCCGGCTCCGCAAAACAAATTCCACATACCACCGTGGAGAGAATAGTATTTCCAAAAATCTAATCTGCCGACGCATTTTGCAGCATGACATCACAGCACGGCCCGGTCATTATTCGAACCGTTTTTCACAACCAACCACTGCACCTATCGCGAGGCGGTTTCCTTGGCACGTCTTGTCGAAGCAGAGATCTGTTGGAGATATGCCCTAGAGGCAATCATGTGATGATGATATTTCCATATGTATTCATGAGTCCTTTGTATTGTCCTTGAACATCATCAATGATATGTATCAATAAGTATGTGACTTGTTTGTGGAACTATGTATTGTATGATGGTTGTTTTAATGGTCCCTAGTTGATAAGGTTATGCGGACACATATCCTTGACTAGTATACGACTCGGTTGATGACTATGTTTCACAAGTCATGTGCATGGAGATGCTAAACGGATAGTACGGGCTTGGGGATGGAGATCACCGAGCCGGACAGACCCACTTTGAGACGCAGCGAGATATAGTCATCTGTTAGTCTCAAGTGCAATGTCTATGCCATGTCCTGGACCTGAGGTCCTCGCATGTTCTCGGGATGAGGATCGACTCACTTAGGGTCTATCAAACGCTACTCCGTAACTGGGTAGTTATAAAGGTAGCTTTCAGGTGAGTCGTGAGACATGCCGCGAGACATGGTTGACCAAGATGGAATTTTCCCTCCTATTTGGAGAGATATTCTCTGGGCCCTCTCGAGTGATCAGATTCGGAAAGCATGGACATGCGACTTGGGTTAAGTGTTAACCCAGTTCAGGAATCTGTATCATGGTTTCGAGAAGAGAGGTCAAGCTAACACAAGGGTGACAAGTACTCGCCTTGAGCTCGACAACAAATATCGTGAGGCAAAAGGAATGTTGCATATGCCACATTGTTGAGGTTCGTCGAACGACTTTACGCCCACATGGGAGTTGGCACGTTCTGCTAGGAGCCGCTACCAACTATCGACTCTGGTCGTGTCCATGTGTACGTGAACCTATAGGGTCGCACACTTAAGGAGCTGCAGCCCATTCAGATTGGATCTGAGTGGAAAATGGATGTGGACTCCTAGTGGGCTCAAGTGTTGAGCCCACCTCGGAGGTCTATATAAAGGGGAGTGGGCACACCACTTAAGAGGATCGAATTGAACCCTGGTTAGCCACCGCCACTCCCCCGCCCATGCCGCGCGACCGAACCTAGCAGTCCGCCGCTCGACGCTGCTCCCCGTACGTGTGGATACCTTGGAGGCATCGCATCTGCGGTGCTTGGACGAACTGTTCGAGGGAACCGCGAGGTGCCGTTCGCGGGAGATCACCGTTCACGGGTCTTCGCTGTTCGCGGGAGATCGGCAACGCGAGGAGGAGACGGCCCGGGAGATCGGCTACACGCATCACCAACTCTACTTCCGCTGCGGTGACTGCGCGTCTAGTGGTAAACCCGATCCCGTGATCTATTTCCAGCAGCATGATCTTGGGTGCGCGGTAGAAAATTTTATTTGGCGCTAGCGTAGCGTACCGCGTGTTCCAACAAGATCGTGTCCCCTTATCACGGGATTCTCATCAATACGGGTGTGGGTAACCCAACCGCGCCATCAATTACTGCGCTTGGGGAATAAGAGGTTTTACCAGGTGAGTGGGGAGGCGCATCGCCTCTTCCGCCCTTATAAAGGGACAAGGATTCACTCTTTTCACCCACGCCTTCTTCCTGATTCATTCTCTTCTGCTCAAGCTCCAGCGCCCAAGCGTTCATCTTCTTTGCCGACAAAAGGTCTTCCGAAGATGTCCGGATCCGGAGCAGGAGGCAAATGGATGGCCTCTACCATCCGAGAGAAGGATATCAAAAAGCTTCGGGAGGCCGGGTACCTGGCCAAGAAAATCAGCCACCGTCTTCCGACGGCGGGACAGATCGTCCCCACTCCGGAACCCCACGAGAGGGTTGTATTCCTCCGTCACTTTGTCCGCGGGCTAGGGTTTCCCCTACACCCGTTCGTTCGTGGCATCATGTATTATTATGGGATCGATCTTCACGATCTGTCCCCTAATTCCTTCCTCAACATCTCGACATTCATTGTCGTGTGCGAGGCTTTTCTCCGCATTTCGCCGCACTTCGGTTTATGGCTGAAGATTTTTAATGTGAAGCCCAAGGTGGTGGGTGGCGAGCACGGAAAAAAGGGCGCTATGGTGAGCAAGATGCCCAACGTCATATGGCCAACGGGAGCCTTTAATGATTCTATCAAGGAGTGGCAACAGCAGTGGTTTTATATCACTGAGCCGCGCGGCAAGGAATGGGCTGCCTCTCCCGAGTTTCGATCCGGTGCCCCCCTGCGGCTTACATCCTGGGTTAAGAAAGGCCTGGACTGGTCCTCGTCCGACGAACTGTCGGTGCTCCAGACGCGCGTTGAGGATATGGGAGACAAGAACATTGAACTTGTCAATGTGGTCCAGGTGATGTTAGTTCGCCGGATCTTGCCTTGTCAGCACCGGACCTGCAATTTATGGGAATTTGATCCGGCCAGGCACCAGACCTTGCGGGAGCTTTTTGGCTCCTCGCACAAGGACATTTGGAAGGTGCTTTTCAAGTCCAGCAAATCATGGCCGGACTCCGCCGAGGACCGCGGGTACCAACTGTCCCGCCCTGCAAGTTCGGTAAGTCATCAAAACTTTTTATCCGCGTAACCCAAGGGAAGGGCTTAACGCATTTTATACAACTCTCCTAGGGCTGGACGAAGAAGGCGGAGCGGATCCATTGTCCGGCCCCGCTGCCCGAAGAACTGGACATCCCACTTCTGACGAAGATGCTGGTCCCGGCGCCTTACAAGGTGCCAAAGAAGACGACCGAGAAGGAGGCCAAAAAGACCCGGGGCGGCCTTCGTCGCCGCGACACTTCAGACACAATATCCGAAGGCTCCAATGCCCATTCCGCCTCCGAAGAGGACGACGACGAGGAGGAAGATGAATCCCCTGCGGGGGGAAGAAAGAAGAGGACGGCCTCCGCACACTTGGAGACCGAGCTGCCCAAAAGGGGAAAGGCTCCTCTTCCGGAGGAGTCCACTGCCGCCGCCGACAGCGGCCCGGCATGGGATCCCAGGGCCCAGCCCCTGGTGAAGTCGTAAGTATATAAAATCCGAGTACGTTTTAACCTAAGCCATATTTTTTGTAGTCCGGCGAGGTCCGTACCAAACAATCCTCATCAGAGGACTTGCTGAGCTCAAATGCTATGGAGAGCGGGACGCCCCCAAAGGCCCCTTCCTCCAAACAGGTGCATAACACCGAGGCTTCGTCCCAGAAGGACCCCGGCCAAGGAGGAAAGGAAAAAACCGTGAAGGCGGAGCCTGGAGGTCAAACCTCAGGGGCCGGACACGTGGGGGAAAAGATTCCCATGGGGGTTGACGGCGAGGGCGATCCTGAGTTCGGCTCCCAGCCGGATGCGATTCCAGAGACCTATATGGCTCCAGAATCAAGCAGGTAGCCTCCTTCGGCTGGAGGGGGTGTGCCTGTTCCATCGGCGACCTCTGTACATCCAGAAGTGTCGGATGCTTTGTTGGTGGCGTTGAAAGACGCCTCCATCGTTGATGAACACCGTGCCCTTATGGGTGCGGTGATTGAGAAGATTCAGTCAACTGAGAGTGGACTGAACAAAGCCTGTATCAGTCTTATAAGAGGCTTTGAGGTATGTTTTATGAGTTGTCGAAGAGTGTCATAGTATAGATAGTAGCCCCTGATACACTGTTCGGTGAAAGAAAGAACCGGACAGGGGATCGAATTGATGATCGCAGGAAGACTCATTGAATGATATTGATTTCTCTTCTATTACAAGCAGGCGTCTGTAGCGGCTGCTGCCTCTCGTACTGCGGAGATCTCCGGACTGAATCAAAGTCTGGAGCGGGCCATAGAAGAACTTGACCAATTGAGAATGCAGTTGAGAGATAAACAAGGTATGCACAAGCTTTGCTCGCATTTATTGCGAAATAAATTTTCAGTATGAAATAAGCTGCATAATTTGTGCTAGGGGTTATGACCGAAGTCGAGGCCCTCAAAAGGGCCGTTACCGAGGCCGAGAAAAAGGCGGCCACAGAGCGGACTCTTCGTGAGAAACACGAGGCCAGAGTTATTGAAGCTGAGCAGGAGCCGCAAGAGGCCGTAAGGAGATGCGAGACCTTGGAGCAGAGTTTAACGGAGAAAGAATCCGAACTCACCAAGGCGCGTCAGGCCACGAGCGATGCCCCGGGGGAAACCCAAAGCGCCCTGCAGGGGATCCAAGAGGCGAGAAAGATCGCGGCGGGTAAGGCTTTTTCCATGTAAGGCAAGTATTTGAAGGGAAAACTATGTTTCTGATTTTGAATCCGGATTTCTCAGGGGTATTTGCCGAGCTACCTCGCAGCATATCAGATACCGCCCAATTCTACCGAGCCGAAGAAAGGAACACCGCAGATAAGCTCTTCTGGTCCCAGTATTTGGCGCCGAATTATCCGGTGCCTTTTGCCGATCAACTGAAACAGCTGATCGAACTGCATAAGGCGGCGGAACTAGCCATGAAAGATCTGGTTATCCGGCTATGGCCTGCCGAGCCGATTCCAAGCAGCTACTTCGGGCTCGTGAAGCGGCTTGTAAGCGCTTGCCCTCGACTTGACGTCATCAAGCGGTCGGTCTGTATAGAAGGTGCGCGAATGGCCTTCGCCCGCGCAAAGGTGCACTGGGGGAAGATGGATGCCGAAAAGCTGATGACCGAAGGACCGCCAGAGGGGAAGGAGCACCGCAAGCCCGAATTATATTATGAGAGTGTCCTGAAAGGATCCTACCTTGCAGCGGAGCTATGCACCAAGGGCATTATATTTCCATGAATGCCAATCATGTTGACCTTTGTAATGTTTGAACAAGGTCGTTTATTTGTCGCCTGTTATATAAAAGTTTACCCTCCCGTGCGGCCATTTTATATGTTAAACCTGAGAGTTGGCCAGTCGTCGGCTTCTGCCCCCACGTAAGAAGTATGGGGGTGTTCGGGATAAACCTGAGCACTCTTTATCCCAGTGTTGGGTCCTTCGAAGGAGGTGCTCAGCACAACGAACCAGGCAATCGGACTATAGGGCTTTATCACTCTCACTTAGCCATAGGAGCTTTAGTATGGTAGGCGCAGCCCCTGGTGTTCGGAAGACTGTACTAGGGGCTCTATAAGCACCTGATCAGAGAAAAAACCGATCCATCGCACGCTGCATTGGCTATGGCATTATGCGGGAGAAATCCTTAAAGATTTTGTGACCTCTCGAACAGCTGACCAGCTCTCGCCGTATCATGACAGTCATTTTTCGGCTTTCTCTACTGAGGTGCTCGTCCGGAAGAACCGGGACACAATCGCAGTAGTTCTCCTAGTGCTACCTTAGCCGATATAGCGGAACGTAAGGTACCAAAACATGGGAGCCGGGCAAACCCAACTATTGACCCAAGACATGATTCGGAGCTGATGCATATAATGCTATAGGTTCGGGGCGCCGAACTTCCATGAAGGTGTTCGGACTTTATTGCCGTGTTATGGGTAAAACGAAGCCCCTGGCATATTTTAAGGCATATCGCTGTGTACGGATGCCACTTGACAAAATGATTTCAATAAGAAATAACAGCAGGTAAACGTCGTATAAATCCACATGTTGTATTTGAATAGTACATCTATGCGTATGGGTACAAGTAATGTAATAAAAAAAAGGAATATGATTGCGGAACCTGCTGAGACCAGGGGGAAGAGGCAGAGTGCGGATCCGTAATATAGCCGGACGGTCACTGTGGGGAATGTCTAAGGATTCCCTTACACGTTCAAGCTGCCTCCGTGTAGCCCGTCCTGGTTGGCGCAAGGGTGAACCTGCGAAGGAAATGTACGAAATATTTACGTGCCAGAGGGTGGTTGAGCCGCTGAGTTCGGCCTGTCCTCGCTTTCGCCGGAGTGTTTAGTTGAGCTCTGGACGAGCCGGGCTATCCTTCCGCGAAGTAGTTCGGAGTCCCTTGACGGTGTCCGGGAGCCTGGACGTCGACTCAAGGTTCGGCTGCAAGGTGCTGCTCGTTGTTTCTGCTGCTAAGGCAGTGGTGTATTTGTTGGTGCCGAGGGAAGGTTCGGCCTTGCCATGAACCGTGATGACGCCGCGTGGATCGGGCATTTTGAGTTTACGGTAGGCATAATGTGGCACCGCGTTGAATCGAGCGAACGTGGTTCGTCCGAGCAGTGCTTGATAATCACTGCGGAAAGGGATGATTTCGAAGATTAACTCTTCAATACGGTAATTTTCTGGTGATCCGAAGACTACCTCAAGGGCAATGGAGCCTGTACAGCTAACCTCCACACCTGGTATAATGCCTCTGAAAGTGGCTTTAGTGGGTTTGATCGCCGAATGATCGATGCCCATTTTGCGCACTGTGTCCTGGTAAAGTAGATTTAGACTGCTGCCTCCGTCCATAAGGACTCGAGTGAGGTGGAACCCGTCTATTATTGGGTCGAGGACTAGTGCGGCTGGATTGCCCTGATTGGCGTTAACCGGACGATTTGTGCGGTTGAAGGTGACCGGCCCTAGTTTATATTGTGGGACGACTAGTTCCGTTGAGTCGCCATCCCTAAGGATGCATATCCGGTCCGACTTGGTAATTTGGGTGGTATTTACCACATTCACCGATTGAATATGCGGGGGAAATTTCTTTTGCCCTCCTGTGTTCGGTGATCTGGGCTCTTCGCCGTTATCGTCGCTTTGAGACCCCCTTCGTCTTTGGCGCCTGCCCTGCCGGCTTGTTTGAAGACCCATCATTCTCTGTTGGTATGGGTGGCTGGCGTTTCTGGGGTGCGATGAATTTGGCATTGGCGATCGAGTATGCGGTCCAGACTGGATGGACCCGGATTTTTATTTTTGGGTGGCCCTTTCCGCTGACCGGAATTTGAGCCCCTGAACCCGGCATTAACTGCCGTATTTTCGGCGTTTTCACCATATTTGCGGTGCTTGTGTTTGTTGCGTCGTGGTTTGCCGTTGCTATCCCTGGCTTCTGATATGCCATGTTTGCTTGCTGTATTGGTACTACGAGCCAACCAGCTATCTTCGCCCGCACAAAAGCGGGTCATAAGTGTCGTGAGGGCTGCCATGGATTTTGGCTTCTCTTGGCCGAGGTGCCGGGCGAGCCATTCGTCACGGATATTATGCTTAAATGCCTAAGGCCTCTGCATCCGGATAGTCGACTATTTGGTTCTTCTTGGTTAGGAACCGGGTGCAGAATTTCCTGGCCGATTCCCTTGGCTGCTGAGTTATATGACTTAAATCGTCAGCGTCCGGCGGTCGCACATAAGTGCCCTGGAAATTGTCCAGGAATGCCTCTGCCAGGCTCTCCCAACTTCCGATGGAGCTTGCCGGCAAGCTATTGAGCCAATGCTGGGCCGGCCCTTTGAGTTTTAGCGGGAGATACTTGATGGCATGTAGGTCATCCCCGCGGGCCATGTGAATGTGGAGGAAGAAGTCTTCTATCCATACCGCGGGGTCTGTAGTACCATCATATGATTCAATGTTTACGGGTTTAAACCCTTCTGGGAATTCGTGATCCATTACTTCATCAGTGAAGCATAGGGGGTGTGCGGCGCCCCTGTGCCGGGCTATATCACGACGCAGTTCATACGAGTCTTGTCTGCCGTGTTCGGCTCGGCCGGATTTGCTTTTAGTGTATCCGGCGTGACGATCATCGTCACGTGTTGGTGCGCGCCCCCGTGATCCGTAGATCGATCTTGCATGTTTTGCCTTGTTTTCCAATACATCTCGCAGGTCCCGCGTGTTGCCCCGGGCCTTGGTATTTTTGTTTGGGTGGCGGCGGGGTGCGGGCTAGTTTTCAGGCTGAAATGCCTCTCTGTCTCGGCCGCGAGGTGGCCGATCAGCCGCATCATACGCTAGTGATGTATGTTTCAATGCTTCCTCTTCGAGTTGGGGTAGCAACCTGCGCTTTGGGTAACTCTTGGTTGGGCGCTCGAGTTCGTATTCCTCGGCTGCCAGGACTTCAGTCCATCTATCCGCTAGCAGATCTTGGTCAGCTTGAAGCTGTTGTTGCTTTTTCCTCAGGCTGTTTGCTGTGGCTATAAGCCGGCGCTTGAAGCGCTCCTGCTCGACGGGATCCTCAGGCACGATAAATTCTTCGTCGCCGAGGCTCACTTCGTCTTCGGAGAGAGGCATGTAATTGTCATCCTTTGAGGTCTAGCTTGTTCATCCTCCCGCTCGAGGTCTGGTTGGAGGGGATTATCGTCGTCTTCGGCACTATCCGGAGCGTTATTGTCTTTTGTGCCGGTATCGCTGCCTTTGCTATGGCGACACTTAGAGCGGCGCCGCTGACGTCGGTGCTTGGGTTGCTTCTTGGACGGATTATCATCCGTTGTCTTATCGCCATCCCCTTCTTTGGGGGTATCCACCATGTATATGTCGTACAATGAGGTGGTAGTCCAGCGCCCTGTGGGCGGTGGTTCCTGTTCGTCTCCTGCATCGTCGTCCGTACCGTTGATGTCTTCGGAGTCGAAGTCGAGCATGTCGATTAAATCATCGACAGTGGCTACTAAGTGGGTGGTGGGTGGGGAGCGAATTTCTTCGTCGTCCGCATCCCATTCTAGCCGGACATAGTTCGGCCAAGGTTCTCCTGACAAGGAGAGGGACCTTAATGAATTTAGCACGTCGCCGAAAGGCGAGTGCTGAAAGATATCCACGGTGGTAAACTCCATGATCGGCACCCAACCAAATTCGATGGGCACAGACACAAGCGGCTTGGAGTCCGTGGCCGGGGACGAATCCAATGATTCGGCAACACGGGTCTCGTGGGAGGTGAAGTCAGTATTCGGCTCTATCGCCACTGAGAGTGCGGCTTTCGTGGCGGGGTCTATCCACCCGTCCTCCGATGGCGCAATTTGTTCCGGATTAAGGGCCGGAGTAGTTGCAGGCGTGATCTTCCGAACACTGTCCGACGACAGAGCTAAATCATGCTCGTCATGATCGTGCGGTGTACCTGACATGGGCTCGAATCCGCCGAAGACCAAGTCTCCGCGGATGTCGGCAGTGTAGTTCAAGTTTCCAAATCTGACCTGATGGCAAGGGGCGTAGCTTTCGATCTGCTCCAGATGGCCAAGCGAATTGGCCCGTAGTACGAAGCCGCCGAATACGAAGATCTATCCGAGGAGGAAAACCTCACCCTGGATCGCATCGTTGCCGATGATTGAAGGACCATCAAGCCTTACGGTGGCGGCACAGTGGAACTCTCAATGAAAGCACCAATGTCGGTGTCAAAACCGGCGGATCTCGGGTAGGGGGTCCCGAACTGTGCGTCTAAGGCGGATGGTAACAGGAGGCGGGGGACACGATGTTTACCCGGGTTCGGGCCCTCTCGATGGAGGTAATACCCTACTTCCTGCTTGATTGATCTTGATGATATGAGTATTACAAGAGTTGATCTACCACGAGATCGTAGAGGCTAAACCCTAGAAGCTAGCCTATGGTATCATTGTTGTTGTCCTACGGACTAAACCCTCCGGTTTATATAGACACCGAAGGGGGCTAGGGTTACGCAGAGTCGGTTACAAGGGAGGAGATCTACATATCCGTATCGCCAAGCTTGCCTTCCACGCCAAGGAGAGTTCCATCCGGACACGGGATGAAGTCTTCAATCTTGTATCTTCATGCTCCAACAGTCCGGCCAAAGGATATAGTCCGGCTGTCCGAGGACCCCCTAATCCAGGACTCCCTCAGTTTGTACCAGTAGCTATGTGTTTGATCTCTCTCTCTCTCTCTCTGTCTCTCTCTCTCTCTCTCGTGATCTATATCATGGGCTTTGTTAATATAGTCGGATCATATAATGTTTCTCCCCTCTATACTCTTGTTATGATGAATTGAATCTTTACCCTTTAAAGTTTTGTCTTGTCGGATTGAATATTCAGATATGAGAACACATGATATATGTCTTGCAATATGAATACTTGAGGTGACAATGAGGTGTCCTATTGATTCACTTGATATGTGTTATGGCATTCAACTCGCGGATTCCCGCGGTGATATTGGGGTAATCTATGCATAGGGGTTGATGCACGTTTTTATTATCTTTTCTCCGACGAAAACTTTGGGGTCTCCTTATAGTTCTTTGTGTGGATTGAGTATTATGAATATGAATTTGCTTTGGTGTTATTCTAGTACGAACTCTAGGATAGATCGAATGGAAAAAAATAGCTTTGTGTTATTTTAGTACGAACTCTTGAATAGATCGAACAGAAAGAATAGATTTGAGATGGTTTTGTGCCCTACAAACAATTCATATCTTTCGTTCTCCGCTAATAGGAACTCGGGAGTGATTCTTTAGCGCACTTTGATGGATAATCATATGATCCAACTATGTTAGCATTGTTGAGAGGTTGCACTAGTGAAAGTACGGACCCTAGGCCTTGTTTTTAAGCATTGCAATACCGTTTTGTGCCCGTTTACTATTTTCTACCTTGTTTTATTTATTTATTCAGATTATAAAAATATATTTCTACCATCAATATCACACTTGTATCACCATCTCTTCGCCGAACTAGTGCACCTATACAATTTGCCATTGTAGTGGGTGTGTTGGGGACACAAGAGATTTCTTGTATTTGGTTGCAGGGTTGTTTGAGAGAGACCACCTTCATCCTACATCTCCTACGGATTGATAAACCTTAGGTCATCCACTTGAGGGAAAATTGTTACTGTCCTACAAAACTCTGCGCTTGGAGGCCCAACACGAGTCTACAAGAATAAAGTTGCTAGTAGACATCAAGCTCTTTTCTGATGTCGTTGCCAGGGAGGTGAGTGCTTGAAGGTATATCTTTAGATCTTGCAATCGAATCTTTTAGTTTCTTGTTTTATGACTAGTTTGGTTTATAAAAGAAAACTACATAAAAAATGGAATTGAGGTTGCATCATATTATTGATCATCTTTATAATATCTTTCTTAAAAATGATGGATCGGAAAATTGTGCTCAATTGTTAGAAGAAGAAGTCAATAAAATGTTTGGCACAAAATATTTGAATGATGAGCGTGATTGCAATGTTGTTGGTATGAATTTTTTGAATATCCATGATGCTAATTATATGCAAAGCTACAAGCTTGGGGATGCTATATTTGATGAAGATGATATTTTTAGTCCCCCAAGTTTTGATGAGAAAATTTATTATGATGAAAGCATGCCTCCTATTTATGATGATTATATTGATGAAAGTGGGTTTGGAAGAGTGTCAACTCTAGGTACTAATGATCCCACTATTCTGGAGGGTGTTGAATCTTATTGTAACTAGTGAGATGCCCGTGCTACGCTACGGATGAATGTTCAGTTTTCTTCTCCATCTTCACCATGCAAGAAGACTTGTGCTTCACTCTATCCTATAGCTTGGGGGGCAGAGATAGAAAATCATTCCACAAATACATTTGGCAATTGCCATGATACTTCAAATTGTTCTATGTCTTCAACTCCTCTTCGCTTAATATATCACAATTAGCAATCGACCTATAGGAAACTAACATGAAAAAAGAAACACAAATAGTGAAATTGAAGTACTTGATATAGAACTTGCATACATAACAGAGTATATACAAGGTCAGATACGGTTCCATGTAGTACATGAATAATTGGCACTGGATTTTTTTTTTGTAAAAAAATGCATGACAAGCAGAAGAGATGACACACGATGGCCCTTGGTCCACTAAGCTAGACTACCATCGTAAATGATGTGCCGTGCACTTCTCGCGAGGCCTATTACAGGAGACAGAGCACATCTGCGGCCCCTCGGTTTCGGGCCCGGGGTGGCTGCCCCACTCGCCCCCCTCAAGGCCAGGCCTGGCATCAGCCTCCTTTCAACATCAGCTTCCTCAATGGCAAGGCGTGCAAGCTCTGCAACGAACTCTGAATTGTGAAATATGCGGCGGTTCCACTCAAGCCAGGTCTCCCAAATAACCAGCCTGTCCAACGATCGCCAATACATATCAACTTTTTTTAGAACGCCTCAAGAGGGGGTTCCTGTATTTCATTAAGAAGAAGAGATTTGCCCGGTTAATCATAACCGGGCAAAAACCCGATACAATGCACGGTTAACTTGCCCAGATTAGAATAACTATTTCAACAAAACTGCTCCTCTCCTTGGAGCAACAGAAAACAAAACAAGCTATTTTGTTACTTCTCATTCAAGGATTCAACATTGCTCACTTCGTGTTATTAGGCACACCGGACTTAAATGTGAAGATAAATGACAAAATTCAATATGTACAACATACACACTATAGCTTTGGGCACACACTTATAAATTGTTCCAAGACAAGCAAGAACGAAGTAGAAGTGTTTGGCCGAATACTTCGCTAAATATGCACACTAAACTTGAATATGTATACAACGCCACCATGAAGAAAAGAAATATTTGTCAAGATAGTTTAACCTTCTTTTAGTTGTGTTCTCAAAACATCTGTATGAACATTATTAGCTCCAGAGCTCTCGCTTCATCTATCTTCTTACCTAAAAGGGCGTCGAACAATTACTACAACATATGTAAATGGTTTGTACTTAGTATATTTAGGCAAAAGGGCAAAAAAAGAGCCAAGGGTTGGCAGTATACTTAAACAAATGAACAAAGAATTGACAACACTTGCAATACATTTTATACGGAATGTACACTAAGAGATGGAGATGTACCTATGAAAGAAAACTGATAGGCATTTAATAGGACCATATAATAACCTGAAGCCTGAAGCTTCCAGTTTTGATGTCAACTCACCAATAGAAGTGGCATTGTTGGCTAATAGTAGTACATTCCGAAACCAGTCTATTAAGATCATTAGTAAATTTTGGGGTACTAAAATACAGTTTAACACAAAATTATGGCATGCATGATATCAAAGCCAATTGCACCATTAAGCATTGCCTAACAAAGATGAACCAAGAGTTGGTGAGATGTAGAGGAGACCTTACAATTCATCAACACCCATACCTTGGTCACTGACGAAGCAGGTCAGATGGAAAAGGGCAGCAAAATCTCCTTCAACTTACACTTTTTCGTCTTTATGTGTAACAAAACTCCCTCTTTATTACTCTTGTGCTACTCTAGTATTTCAGTTTCTGCACCTGCAAAAAGTGGGGATATTGTTAGGAGGATATTCATGGTTCACTCTAGAGTTCTTTGGGTGCGTTTGGAACAGCTTAGTCTTGTGCAAAAGCTAGCTGCCTACATAAGCTCTAGATAAGCCGCAGTAAGAATAAAATGGGGGGTGTTTAGAGCTGTATGTTTGGAACGGCTTATGAATTTGGGTTTATTGACATTGAAATTTAGTTGTACTCCTGGAACTTTCAATTACCACAGTACCAAATGTACAACACGCTACTGTATACTTGCCATTTCTGAACTTTAACAATCATTAGTTTGAATGAACACTTGGGCAAAAAAATCACAATTTTTAGCACTCCAGGATCCATGACCTAAGTAGTAACCACAATCCACAAACCATGACCATCGAAACAAGCTTTATGTAGCTAGAGTTCTGGACGTAGGTATTCAAATAAATCATATTTATTTTTACCAGCTAGTAAAGCATGTGCAAATCCAAATTCTGAAATGTATAATTATTAAACATTTGCACTAACTGAAACTTCCATAAACAAACAAATGCACTCAGGTTGGTTCGAGCTGTCTGCAACGGACGAAGCACAAACAAATATCTAATTTGGAACGCAAATATGTTCTTAAGGCATAATAAACTGCTAATCGCACATCATTCATTATTTTTGTATTTTTTCTGCTCCCTTATACACATAATTTAGAGAAAAAAACTGATCTATGTAGTTCCTTCTCAATATGCAATTATTTAGAGTGAAATGACGAACTGCTCTATCTCATCTAAGAAATAACACACTAATTTAATTGCGTGAAAATAATACATGGAGGGAAGTTGCCGACGACGTTGCTGATCCCGCTACATGAGTGACTCCTGCTCAGGGCAGTGGTGGCGGCCTACAGGCAAGCTCGGGACAGGGTGGGCGAGTTGTGCATTATCGTACGCGGCGGCCAGGCTATGTGTCGAGCACCTTGCGTGCAGTGGTGGTGTCCTGTGGACGAGCACAGTGCAGCAGCGGGATGAGCTTACCCTGGGATTTGGGAGAGCTCCACCAGACCCGGGATCTTGGCACCATCGTACATGAAGGCCAGAAAAATCGAGCATCTCGTGCATAGTTGCGGCGGCATCCTGTGGGCGAGCTCAACACGGCGGGAGTAGGGTTGGATGGGGAGAGGTAGGGCAGAGGCGGAGAAGAAGGCAGTAGAGGGCGCTGTAGGCGTCGCAGAGTTGCGGGTTGCGTCCAGATCGAGGGAAAATCGGCGCTTAGCTAGCCGCTGGGAGGGGGCGGTGGCGAGGAAGGTTCTCGGGTCGATAGAGATTGCGCCGTACGCCTAGAGGATGTGGGAGAGATTAAAGGAGTCATGTGCAAAGTTGGGCAGAGCGGCGGGCGTCTTTCTGCAAAAATGCCATGGATTGCCTTCGCAAACGTTAGATGGAGATCCGACGGTCTGAATCGATGAATGGCAGACACACCATCATCACCAACTCAGATTTTTATAGGAGTAGAGATAATTATGAAAGTGGATTTGGAGAGGTCATGACTTTATTTAGTGATGAATCCACTATTTCGGAAGAGGTTTCAATTGATTATTATGAGAACAAAGTTGCTATCTATGATGATTATGGTGATGACATGTATGCTATAAAGAATAATGATAACCATGAAACTTGTCATCATGATTTTGATTTTCACTCTCATGATAGTTATTTTGTTGAGTTTGCTCCCACTACTATTCATGAGAATAAATTTGCTTATGTGGAGAGTAATAAAATTTCTATGCTTGTGGATCATGAAAAGAATGCTTTATGTGATAGCTATATTGCTGAATTCATTCATGATGTTACTGAAAATTATTATGAGGGACGAACTTATGCTTGTAGGAATTGCAATAATATCAAGTTTCCTCTCTATGTGTTGAAAATCTTGAAGTTTTGCTTGTTTTGCCTTCCTATGCTAGTTGATTCTTGTTCCCACAAGTTGTTTGCTCACAAATCCCTATGCATAGGAAGTGGGTTAGGATTAAATGTGCTTGCCTTGTGTTTCATGATGCTCTTGTTATGTTTCAATTCATATCTTTTATGCGAGCATCATTGAACTCATCATGCCTAGCTAAAAGGCATTAAAAAAGCGCTTGTTGGGAGACAACCCAACACTTTTACCTACTGTTTTTGTGTGTTCACATGATTAATCTACTGTATTAATCATGTTTTATTACTTTTTTCAGTAAAGTGCCAAGTAAAGCCTTTGGGATAGTGTGGATGATAGTTGACTTGATTCTGTCCAAAAACAGAAACTTTTGCGCTCAGTCCAGGAAATTTAAAAATTCACTGGAACGTCCTTTTAATCTGAATTTTTTACAGGTGATAGATATACAAATTCTCTACGTTGTCCTATTTGTTTTAGAATTTTTGGAGTAGCAGAAGTATGGTTGGAGTACAGATTACTACATGCTATTCTGTTTTTGGCAGATTCTGTTTTCAATGCATAGTTTGCTTGTTTTCTAGTTTCTATGGCTTATATTGCTCAATATAAATTGTAGAAATGATATGATACAGTAGGCATTGTGTGGAAACAATTATGAATCTTTTCTTTGACAGTACCAAAGTGAAATGGTTTGCTCTTTACCATACTAACCTATCTCACGAAGTTCCGTTAAGTTTTATGTGATTGAAGTTTTCAAGTTTTTGGTGAGATATCGATATGAGGAGAATAAGGAGTGACATGACCCTAATCTTGGGGATGCCCAAGGCACCCCAAGGTAATATTCAAGGAATATCCAAGCAACTAAGCTTGGGGATGCCCCGGAAGGCATCCCCTCTTTCGTCTCCAACAATATCGGTAACCTTACATGGAGCTATGTTTTCATTCGTCACATGATATGAATTTTGCTTGGAGCGTCAATTTATTTTGTTAGGATTTGCTTGCTGTTATTTATAATAATGTTTTTCATCTTTTATTTCAATAAAAGTGGCATTGATAGCCTTTGCCATGCTTATTTTGCAAGTATACATGTTGCTGTTTGAAAATAGAAAGTTTACCGATGTTGCAAAATTTCCCTAGAAAAGTCAGAATATGATAAAATATTGAAACTTTTTGCGAATAAGCTCTAATAAATTTTCTACAGTGTGGTAGAATTTCATAATGTTTGGAGTTGAATAATTATTGATACTCTTGCATTCTTTACAAACTGTACTGTTTTGGTAGATTGTTGTTTTGTTTCCATTGTTTGCATATGTTTGCTTGTTTAATGATTCTATTTGAGGATAGGAGTATTAAATATGCAGAGGCATTTAGTATGCAATGTTGAATAATAATTTTAGTGATTTGCTACAGTAGATAATGATAAGGTTTTTGCATTGGTTTATATTGTCGGCGTCCTGGGAACGGGGTCCCCAGACTTGCCTGCCTGCGGCCCAGGGCGTGGCTCGTCCAGCGGCCTGGTACGGCCCATCTTCATCAGCAAACACTCAAGACCCTTGCGAGGGGCCAAGCCTCGCGAGGCAGACGCCACAAGACCTCCTCAGAGGCAGCCTCGCTAGGCTGGCTCACGAGGACGGAGATATCAATGTAAGGAGCACCTCGCGAGGAGCGCGTGACGCGAGCAGTGATGACCAAGGCCAGGTGGGCACCAGGCGGGCGCCAGCGGGCGCAGAGTACTCGTTTCCTCTTTGGTGTTAAAGGGGCATGCGCAGGCGAGGAGTCCCGAGGCGTCAAGCAAAGGTTTTCATATCGGTGCAACGAGACCAAGACTAGCAGGACGGCAGGATGGAGGTCATCGTGGAGCCCAGGACGGCGTCACCACCAGAGCCTTTGGCAGGCGACGACTACTTTTGTCAGGATAGCTTGTACTAGCTGTCCCCCTTCAAACTTGGCTGTTGTGGGATCCCTTCCCGCGTAATGTTTGGGAAGAGGACCAGGGCCTCTACAAATAGGACTAGCCACCTCCATAGCAAGAGGAGAGATCTGAACCTTGGCCAGCTAGCCAAGCACAAGAACACCTCTCCTCCCGAGGCTGTTCTTCCGTTGTACTTGTTCATCCCCAGCCTATAAGGCAATCCACAACACCACACTGGAGTAGGGTATTACACCACAACGGTGGCCCGAACCAGTATAAACCCTTGTGTCCTGTGTTCTCTGAGTTCGACGAGCTAGGCCGTGGATCGTTGAGCGAGCGAGCTATCTTCGTGCGCACCCCAGTGTTCGAACATCAAGGGTTTGCCGGAACCCGTAATCCGACATTTGGCGCGCCAGGTAGGGGTGCGCTGAGTTTCCTCTCCGTCAATCCATGCTCCGTCGTCCCACCAGTTCCATGGCCGACGCTCGCCGAGCTTGCGCTGAGCGCTGGGCCGCCCTTGCTGCCCGCGTCGCCCAGACGGCTCCCGCCGGCGGGCCTCCCCATCGTTCGCCATCACCTGCTGCCAATGCCGCCACTGGCCCCGCAGCACCCGAGCAGCAAGCCTCGTCGCTGCATCCCTCCGTGCGGCGGGATGGCCGCACCACCACCCCGTCGCTGACTCCGGCCGGCTCGTCGTCTCACGCTCACCGCGGACCCGTGGACGCGCAGGCCGCGCTGCTCACGGCACGCGAGCTCCTGCGCTACCGCCCCGTCGATGACCTCTACGAGGAGTGGCTGGACCGCATCGCCGAGCTCGTCAGTGCCGCTGGTGGCTCTCCTGCGCCGTGTCTTTCGCTGCCTCGTCCGCCCCTGCCGCGGGCAACGTAGCCCACGAAGCGCCTCCGCAACACCACGTCAAGATGTCGCCCTCGCACCAAGACGTGCGGCCCCACGGCGCGATCCCCCGCGTAGGGTGCCCGCGCGTGAAGAAGGAAGCTGTCGTGAGGTCCCTCGGCCACGGCAGGACGCTCCTGCACTTCCTGCACCACCGCATCAAGACCGTGCACCGCTCGCGGCGACTGTGCGCGGATACCAAGACCAGGCTCCGCCTCCGCAGCGAACTCCAGTGGCTACAGCAGGCTACCGCGCCTTCACCCTCAAGCTGCACAGCATCATCTGGCCCAGGAAGTTCAAGCCCGACCTGCCTCCGCGTTACAACGGCACCCCGACCCCGCGGAGTTCCTGCAGCTCTACGAGCTGAGCATCGAGGCGGCCAACGGCGACGAGAAGGTCATGTCGGACTAGTTCCCCATGGCCCTTAAAGACGGTGCGCGCCCGTGGCTCCTGAACCTGCCCGTGGGATCGATCTCCTCCTGGGGCTAGATGCGCGAGCGTTTCGTTGCCAACTTTCAGGGCACTCGTGACCGCCCGTCAGTCGCGGGCGAACTGCGGCGCATCAAGCAGCAACCCGGAGAAACCCTGCAGAAGTACATCCAGCGCTTCAACAGCGTCCGCCTCAAGATCCCCAATGTGACGGATGAGGCCATCATCTCCGCGTTCTCCGACGGTGTCCGCGATGTCAAGATGAAGGAGGAGCTCGCCATCCACGAAGACCTGTGCACAGCCCTAGAGCTGTTCAACCTAGCGACCAAGTGCGCTAGAGCCGAGGAAGGGCGTCTCTCCCTCGTCGAGCTCCCTGCAGCAGACCCAGAAGACAAGAAGGCCAAGGTCAAGGACGTGAAGCACAATGGAGCAGCCGTGCTCGCGGCCGAGCCTGAGGTGAAGCGAGACCGCGACCACCCAGAGTCATCCAGGGGCAGCCGCCCGTTCTGCGTCTTCCACAACGTGCATAGCCACAACACCAGCGATTGCCAGGAGCTCAGGGCCATCCGCGACAGGCGCTTCGGCCGGTGCCCCGACCACAACGACCGAGGTTACGGCCGTGGAGGAGGCCGAACAGGAGGACGCTGAGACGACGCGGCCCGCGCTAGGAGTGGCGCGACCAGCCTCGCAAGGGTGCTTGGAGGGACCAGCCTCATGAGGACCGCCCTCAGAGCAAGGCTGGCCGTCCCCCTCTACCGCCACCACCAAGAAGGAATGACGACCAGGACGAAGGGGCTGGGGGCTTCCAGGAGCCCCGCGCCATCACCTGCATCTTGGGTGGTGCGCAGGCCCCAGCCTCTCAGCGCCTCTTCAAGCAGTTCGCCTGAGAAGTGAATGCAGCTCTCCCCAGGCTCGAAGCCACGCGCCCACTCAGGTGGTCCAAGTGCGCTATCACCTTCAGCTCAGCAGACCAGCTCAAGTGTGTGGCAACTGCCGGTGCCCTCCCGATGCTCTGCTCACCCGTCATCAGCAACATTCAAGTTACCAAGACCCTCATCGACGGCGGCGCAGGACTCAACATCCTGTCCGTCAAGACGTTTGATAACCTCCAAGTGCCATACGATCAACTACAGCCAACCAAGCCCTTCTCGGGAGTGACTAACGGCTCCACCACCCCGATAGGGCAGATTCGCCTTCCGGTCACTTTCGGCCAGTGCGACAACTACCGCACCGAGCTCATCGACTTCGATGTCGCCCACATTCGTCTTCCCTACAACGCCATCCTCGGGTACCCAGCTTTGGCCAAGTTCATGGCGGTGACTCACCACGGCTACAACGTCCTCAAGATGCCCGGAAGCGGCGGCGTCATCACGGTTGCCTGCGAAGAAAAGGATGTGGTGTGCTCTCTCGAGCGTGCTTACTAGGCAGCGGCGGCTGAGGACCCAGACAGCGAAGGCATCATTTACCCTCCTGAGGCAGTCCCCAAGAAGAAGAAGCAGCAGCTGCGCCTAGGGCCTCAGGAGAGCGGCGTCGCCCCCTCAGGACCTGCGCCCGCGGATGGGGCGCCTCCCTCCCTCGCATAGGAAGGCACGCCCGATGCCCTCCTCAGGCTGGGCTCGGGGGCTCTCTCTTGCAGGGCCTCAGACCTAGCCAACGTAAAGAGGGAGGCGCTTGGGCACCATGTGGAGGCGTGCTTCGCCGCACGTTTGTTGGGGAACGTAGTAATTTCAAAAAATTTCCTACGCACACGCAAGATCATGGTGATGCATAGCAAAGAGAGGGGAGAGTGTTGTCCACGTACCCTCGTAGACCGAAAGCGGAAGCGTTAACACAACGCGGTTGATGTAGTCGTACGTCTTCACGATCCGACCGATCAAGTACCGAATGCACGGCACCTCCGAGTTCAGCACACGTTCAGCTCGATGACGTCCCTCGAACTCCGATCCAGCCGAGTGTTGAGGGAGAGTTTCGTCAGCACGACGGCGTGGTGACAATGTTATTGTTCTACCGACGCAGGGCTTCGCCTAAGCACCGCTACGATATTATCGAGGTGTAATATGGTGGAGGGGGGCACCGCACACGGCTAAGAGATCAATGATCAATTGTGTGTCTAGAGGTGCCCCCCTACCCCCGTATATAAAGGAGCAAGGGGGGGTTCGGCCGGCCTAGAGGAGAGGCGCCAGGAGGAGTCCTACTCCTACCGGGAGTAGGACTCCCCCCCTTTCCATGTTGGACTAGGAGAGGAAGGGGGAAAAGGTGGAGGGGAGGAAGGAAGGGGAGCGCCGCCCCCCTCTCCTTGTCCTATTCGGACTGGGGGGGGGGGGAGGGGCGCGCGGCCCTGCCCTGGCCTCCTCTCCTCTCTTCCACCTAGGCCCAATAAGGCCCATTAAGTTACCGGGGGGTTCCGGTAACCTCCCGGTACTCCGGAAAAATCCCGATTTCACCCGGAACACTTCCGATGTCCAAACATAGGCTTCCAATATATCAATCTTTATGTCTCGACCATTTCGAGACTCCTCGTCATGTCCGTGATCACATCTGGGAATCCGAACAACCTTCGGTACATCAAAACATATAAACTCATAATTTAACTGTCATCGTAGCGTTAAGCGTGCGGACCCTACGGGTTCGAGAACTATGTAGACATGACCGAGACACCTCTCCGGTCAATAACCAATAGCGGAACCTGGATGTTCATATTGGTTCCTACATATTCTACGAAGATCTTTATCGGTCAGACCGCATAACAACATACGTTGTTCCCTTTGTCATCGGTATGTTACTTGCCCGAGATTCGATCGTCGGTATCTCAATACCTAGTTCAATCTCGTTACTGGCAAGTCTCTTTACTCGTTCCGTAATACATCATCCCGCAACTAACTCATTAGTCACAATGCTTGCAAGGCTTATAGTGATGTGTATTACTGAGTGGGCCCAGAGATACCTCTCCAACAATCGGAGTGACAAATCCTAATCTCGAAATACGCCAACCCAACAAGTACCTTTGGAGACACCTGTAGAGCACCTTTATAATCACCTAGTTACGTTGTGACATTTGGTAGCACACAAAGTGTTCCTCCGGTAAACGGGAGTTGCATAATCTCATAGTCATAGGAACATGTATAAGTCATGAAGAAAGCAATAGCAACATACTAAACGATCGAGTGCTAAGCTAACGGAATGGGTCAAGTCAATCACATCATTCTCCTAATGATGTGATCCCTTTAATCAAATAACAACTCATGTCTATGGCTAGGAAACATAACCATCTTTGATCAACGAGCTAGTCAAGTAGAGGCATACTAGTGACACTCTGTTTGTCTATGTATTCACACATGTATTATGTTTCCGGTTAATACAATTCTAGCATGAATAATAAACATTTATCATGATATAAGGAAATAAATAATAACTTTATTATTGCCTCTAGGGCATATTTCCTTCAGTCTCCCACTTGCACTAGAGTCAATAATCTAGATTACATAGTAATGATTCTTACACCCATGGAGTCTTGGTGCTGATCATGTTTTGCTCGTGGAAGAGGCTTAGTCAACGGGTCTGCAACATTCAGATCAGTATGTATCTTGCAAATTTCTATGTCTCCCACCTGGACTAAATCCCGGATGGAATTGAAGCGTCTTTTGATGTGCTTGGTTCTCTTGTGAAATCTGGATTCCTTTGCTAAGGCAATTGCATCAGTATTGTCACAAAAGATTTTCATTGGTCCCGATGCACTAGGTATGACACCTAGATCGGATATGAACTCCTTCATCCAGACTCCTTCATTTGCTGCTTCCGAAGCAGCTATGTACTCCGCTTCACACATAGATCCCGCCATGACACTTTGCTTAGAACTGCACCAACTGACAGCTCCACCGTTCAATGTAAACACGTATCCGGTTTGCGATTTAGAATCGTCCGGATCAGTGTCAAAGCTTGCATCAACGTAACCATTTACGATGAGCTCTTTGTCACCTCCATAAACGAGAAACATATCCTTAGTCCTTTTCAGGTATTTCAGGATGTTCTTGACCGCTGTCCAGTGATCCACTCCTGGATTACTTTGGTACCTCCCTGCTAAACTTATAGCAAGGCACACATCAGGTCTGGTACACAGCATTGCATACATGATAGAGCCTATGGCTGAAGCATAGGGAACATCTTTCATCTTCTCTCTATCTTCTGCAGTGGTCGGGCATTGAGTCTTACTCAATCTCACACCTTGTAATACAGGCAAGAACCCTTTCTTTGCTTGATCCATTTTGAACTTCTTCAAAACTTTGTCAAGGTATGTGCTTTGTGAAAGTCCAATTAAGCGTCTTGATCTGTCTCTATAGATCTTGATGCCCAATATATATGCAGCTTCACCGAGGTCTTTCATTGAAAAACTCTTATTCAAGTATCCCTTTATGCTATCCAGAAATTCTATATCATTTCCAATTAGCAATATGTCATCCACATATAATATCAGAAATGCTACTGAGCTCCCACTCACTTTCTTGTAAATACAGGCTTCTCCAAAAGTCTGTATAAAACCAAATGCTTTGATCACACTATCAAAGCGTTTATTCCAACTCCGAGAGGCTTGCACCAGTCCATAAATGGATCGCTGGAGCTTGCATACTTTGTTAGCTCCCTTTGGATCGACAAAACCTTCCGGTTGCATCATATACAACTCTTCTTCCAGAAATCCATTCAGGAATGCAATTTTGACATCCATTTGCCAAATTTCATAATCATAAAATGCGGCAATTGCTAACATGATTCGGACAGACTTGAGCATCGCTACGGGTGAGAAAGTCTCGTCGTAGTCAATCCCTTGAACTTGTCGAAAACCTTTCGCAACAAGTCGAGCTTTATAGACAGTAACATTACCGTCAGCGTCAATCTTCTTCTTGAAGATCCATTTATTTTCAATGGCTTGCCGATCATCGGGCAAGTCAACCAAAGTCCATACTTTGTTCTCATACATGGATCCCATCTCGGATTTCATGGCCTCAAGCCATTTTGCGGAATCTGGGCTCACCATCGCTTCCTCATAGTTCGTAGGTTCGTCATGGTCTAGTAACATAACCTCCAGAACTGGATTACCGTACCACTCTGGCGCGGATCTTAATCTGGTTGACCTACGAGGTTCAGTAATAACTTGATCTGAAGTTTCATGATTATCATTAACTTCCTCACTAATTGGTGTAGGTGTCGCAGAAACTGATTTCGTGATGATCTACTTTCCAATAAGGGAGCAGGTACAGTTACCTCATCAAGTTCTACTTTCCTCCCACTCACTTCTTTCGAGAGAAACTCCTTCTCAGAAAGGATCCATTCTTAGCAACGAATGTCTTGCCTTCGGATCTGTGATAGAAGGTGTACCCAACAGTCTCCTTTGGGTATCCTATGAAGACACATTTCTCCGATTTAGGTTCGAGCTTATCAGGTTGAAGTTTCTTCACATAAGCATCGCAACCCCAAACTTTAAGATACGACAACTTTGGTTTCTTGCCAAACCATAGTTCATAAGGTGTCGTTTCAACGGATTTTGATGGTGCCCTATTTAGAGTGAATGCAGCCGTCTCTAAAGCATAACCCCAAAACGATAGCGGTAAATCAGTAAGAGACATCATAGATCGCACCGTATCTAGTAAAGTACGATTACGACGTTCGGACACACCATTACGTTGTGGTGTTCCGGGTGGCGTGAGTTGCGAAACTATTCCGCATTGTTTCAAATGTAGGCCAAACTCGTAACTCAAATATTCTCCTCCACAATCTGATCGTAGAAACTTTATTTTCTTGTTACGATGATTTTCAACTTTGCTCTGAAATTCTTTGAACTTTTCAAATGTTTCGGACTTATGTTTCATTAAGTAGATATACCCATATCTGTTCAAATCATCTGTGAAGGTGAGAAAATAACGATATCCGCCACGAGCCTCAATATTCATCGGACCACATACATCTGTATGTATGATTTCCAACAAATTAGTTGCTCTCTCCATAGTACCGGAGAACGGTGTTTTAGTCATCTTGCCCATGAGACACGGTTCGCAAGTACCAAGTGATTCATAATCAAGTGATTCCAAAAGTCCATCATTATGGAGTTTCTTCATGCGCTTTATACCGATATGACCTAAACGGCAGTGCCACAAATAAGTTGCACTATCATTATCAACTCTGCATCTTTTGGCTTCGACATTATGAATATGTGTGTCACTACTACCGAGATTCATTAAAATAGACCACTCTTCAAGGGTGCATGACCATAAAAGATATTACTCATATAAATAGAACAACCATTATTCTCTGATTTAAATGAATAACCGTCTCGCATCAAACAAGATCCAGATCTAATGTTCATGCTCAACGCTGGCACCAAATAACAATTATTTAGGTCTAATACTAATCCCGAAGGTGGATGTAGAGGTAGCGTGCCGACGGCGATCACATCGACTTTGGAACCATTTCCCACGCGCATCGTCATCTCGTCCTTAACCAATCTTCGCTTAATCCGTAGCCCCTGTTTCGAGTTGCAAATATTAGCAACAGAACCAGTATCAAATACCCAGGTGCTACGGCGAGCATTAGTAAGGTACACATCAATAACATGTATATCACATATACCTTTGTTCACCTTGCCATCCTTCTTATCCGCCAAATACTTGGGGCAGTTCCGCTTCCAGTGACCAGTCTGCTTGTAGTAGAAGCACTCAGTCTTAGGCTTAGGTCCAGACTTGGGTTTCTTCTCCTGAACAACAACTTGCTTGCTGTTCTTCTTGAAGTTCCCCTTCTTCTTCCCTTTGGCCTTTTTCTTGAAACTAGTGGTCTTATTGACCATCAACACTTGATGCTCCTTTTTGATTTCTACCTCCGCTGCCTTTAGCATTGCGAAGAGCTCGGGAATTGTCTTATTCATCCCTTGCATGTTATAGTTCATCATGAAGCTCTTGTAGCTTGGTGGCAGTGATTGAAGAATTCTGTCAATGACGCTATCATCCGGAAGATTAACTCCCAGTTGAATCAAGTGATTATTATACCCAGACATTTTGAGTATATGCTCACTGACAGAACTATTCTCTTCCATCTTGCAGCTGTAGAACTTATTGGAGACTTCATATCTCTCAATCCGGGCATTTGCTTGAAATATTAACTTCAACTCCTGGAACATCTCATATGCTCCATGACGTTCAAAACGTCGTTGAAGACCCGATTCTAAGCCGTAAAGCATGGCACACTGAACTATCGAGTAGTCATCAGCTTTGCTCTGCCAGACGTTCATAACTTCTGGTGTTGCTCTTGCAGCAGGCCTGGCACCTAGCGGTGCTTCCAGGACGTAATTCTTGTGTGCAGCAATGAGGATAATCCTCAAGTTACGGACCCAGTCCGTGTAATTGCTACCATCATCTTTCAACTTTGCTTTCTCAAGGAACGCATTAAAATTCAACGGAACAACAACACGGGCCATCTATCTACAATTAACATAGACAAGCAAGATACTATCAGGTACTAAGTTCATGATAAATTTAAGTTCTATTATTACTTAAGAACTCCCACTTAGATAGACATCTCTCTAACCATCTAAGTGATTATGTGATCCAAATCAACTAAACCATAACCGATCATCACGTGAAATGGAGTAGTTTTCAATGGTGAACATCACTATGTTGATCATATCTACTATATGGTTCACGCTCGACCTTTCGGTCTCAGTGTTCCGAGGCCATATCTGCATATGCTAGGCTCGTCAAGTTTAACCTGAGTATTCCGCGTGTGCAACTGTTTTGCACCCGTTGTATTTGAACGTAGAGCCTATCACACCCGATCATCACGTGGTGTCTCAGCATGAAGAACTTTCGCAACGGTGCATACTCAGGGAGAACACTTTTATCTTGAAATTTTAGTGAGAGATCATCTTATAATGCTACCGTCAATCAAAGCAAGATAAGATGCATAAAGGATTAACATCACATGCAATCAATATAAGTGATATGATATGGCCATCATCATCTTGTGCTTGTGATCTCCATCTCCGAAGCACCGTCATGATCACCATCGTCACCGGCGCGACACCTAGATCTCCATCGTAGCATCGTTGTCGTCTCGCCAACTATTGCTTTTACGACTATCGCTACCGCTTAGTGATAAAGTAAAACAATTACATGGCGATTGCATTGCATACAATAAAGCGACAACCATATGGCTCCTGCCAGTTGCCGATAACTCGGTTACAAAACATGATCATCTCATACAATAAAATATAGCATCACGTTTTGACCATATCACATCACAACATGCCCTACAAAAACAAGTTAGACGTCCTCTACTTTGTTGTTGCAAGTTTTACGTGGCTGCTACGGGCTTAGCAAGAACCGTTCTTACCTACGCATCAAAACCACAACGATAGTTTGTCAAGTTGGTGCTGTTTTAACCTTCGCAAGGACCGGGCGTAGCCATACTCGGTTCAACTAAAGTGAGAGAGACAGACACCCGCCAGTCACCTTTAAGCAACGAGTGCTCGCAACGGTGAAACCAGTCTCGCGTAAGCGTACGCATAATGTCGGTCCGGGCCGCTTCATCTCACAATACCGCCGAACCAAAGTATGACATGCTGGTAAGCAGTATGACTTATATCGCCCACAACTCACTTGTGTTCTACTCGTGCATAACATCAACGCATAAAACCAGGCTCTGATACCACCGGGAGTAGGACTCCCCCCCTTTCCATGTTGGACTAGGAGAGGAAGGGGAAAAAGGTGGAGGGGAGGAAGGAAGGGGGGCGCCGCCCCCTCTCCTTTTCCTATTCGGACTGGGGGGGGGGGGCGGCCCTGCCCTGGCCTCCTCTCCTCTCTTCCACCTAGGCCCAATAAGGCCCATTAAGTTACCGGGGGGTTCCGGTAACCTCCCGGTACTCCGGAAAAATCCCGATTTCACCCGGAACACTTCCGATGTCCAAACATAGGCTTCCAATATATCAATCTTTATGTCTCGACCATTTCGAGATTCCTTGTCATGTCCGTGATCACATCCGGGACTCCGAACAACCTTCGGTACAGCAAAACATATAAACTCATAATATAACTGTCATCGTAACGTTAAGCGTGCGGACCCTACGGGTTCGAGAACTATGTAGACATGACCGAGACACCTCTCCGGTCAATAACCAATAGCGGAACCTGGATGTTCATATTGGTTCCTACATATTCTACGAAGATCTTTATCGGTCAGACCGCATAACAACATACGTTGTTCCCTTTGTCATCGGTATGTTACTTGCCCGAGATTCGATCGTCGGTATCTCGATACCTAGTTCAATCTCGTTACTGGCAAGTCTCTTTACTCGTTCCGTAATACATCATCCCACAACTAACTCATTAGTCACAATGCTTGCAAGGCTTATAGTGATGTGTATTACTGAGTGGGCCCAGAGATACCTCTCCGACAATCGGAGTGACAAATCCTAATCTCGAAATACGCCAACCCAACAAGTACCTTTGGAGACACCTGTAGAGCACCTTTATAATCACCTAGTTACGTTGTGACGTTTGGTAGCACACAAAGTGTTCCTCCGGTAAACGAGAGTTGCATAATCTCATAGTCATAGGAACATGTATAAGTCATGAAGAAAGCAATAGCAACATACTAAACGATCGAGTGCTAAGCTAACGGAATGGGTCAAGTCAATCACATCATTCTCCTAATGATGTGATACCGTTAATCAAATAACAACTCATGTCTATGGCTAGGAAACATAACCATCTTTGATCAACGAGCTAGTCAAGTAGAGGCATACTAGTGACACTCTGTTTGTCTATGTATTCACACATGTATTATGTTTCCGGTTAATACAATTCTAGCATGAATAATAAACATTTATCATGATATAAGGAAATAAATAATAACTTTATTATTGCCTCTAGGGCATATTTCCTTCAACGTTTCCCTCAAGCGGGCACGAGGCGCGAGGCGCCTAGTGCTCAGGAGTTCATCACCAGGACGACCCAGGAGCTTCAAACGCCAAGAGCCATGCGCGGCGACCGCCGCCCACTACCCGGTGCAGCTCCCCATCCAGGCGATGATGGTGAGCTGCGCGTCTACATCAACTACCTCGGGCTCAACAGGGCCGCATCTCAGGAGCGTTACTGGCCGTCACGTTCCGGTCAGTGTGAGGGCCCTCCTCACAGCTACGTTCGCATGCCTTACGACCTGCCGAGCGCGTCTGTCACCTACCAACGGCTCATGCAGGCGCCCTGGCGGCTCACGAGGCCAGGTGCCAGGCGGTCCTGGGGGAGGAGGAGCCAGAGCCTCCAGGATCTCCCGGGAATCGGCCACCGGACGACACCTAAGGAGCAACTTCATCAGCACATGTCTTCAGCTGCCTCGACATCTCTTCAGCAACTATATCAGGTGACCCTTTCCAGTTTGTTCAGCTGGGAGCGCCCCCCGGGCTGCATTATTCCCAAGCCCGTGCGACATGTATCTTTTTGCGTCTTTAGCTTACCTTGTCGGGGGCGCCCCTCGGGCTGCATCACCCCCAGGCTGCTCGGGTCCGCCCCAGTGGCATGTATCCGCCTTGCATTTATCTAAACTAGCGTTGCCCTTCTCTAGTAGCTACTTTAAAATTATCATCTGCCTGACCGGCACTTCGATGCCATGAATGTTGTATGCCCTCGCGAGCCTGCCCACACCCGTCTCATGATTAAGGACAGGCACAGCGTCTGTACTCGGGTCTGTCCCTGCAGCGTCGCTAAATCCAAGTGGCTGAGCTCTGGCTCGCGGGCCAGCCCCGTGTACGTCACCTCCCATGGTCCTTGGTGTTTTTTCCTCGCATGAGCTAAGTGCGAACAGGTGAGTAAGAGCGCACAACACGGTGCCTCGTCGCCACGGGAGCCGTGCGCCGGTTGTCTTTCTTTAGGATGTCCGCATGAGAAGACTAGGCACGGTGTCTGTGCTCGGGTCCGTCCCTGCAGCGTCGATAAACCCAACGGCTAAGCTCTGTCTGGCGGGCCGGCCCCGTTCACGTCACCTCCTGGGGTCATTGCTGTCTGGCCTTCTCATGTGGCAACCTCGAGGGATTCACTCAGCGCAGGTCGCCTAACCATCTCGCAGGATCACCTCAAGCACCCTCAATCAAGACCAGGCGCAACCCGCCTTGAGGTAGGGCCTCGTGAGCCCCGCGCTGGCTCATGGGTGCCTAGATACACCTCGTCTAGCCCTGCCGTGCAAGCCATGTGTCAAGGCGGGGCTATACACGCCCTGAGGGCTCTCCGAAGTAGGGAGTCCCCTCCCACGTGCCAGTGGAAGCACCATGCTCCATGCTGGCAGTCGACACGGTCGAGGAGCGACTATGCCCGTGCAAGTATGGTAGCACCATGCACCGCGCTGGTGATAAACAACTGGGGGTGGCCTTGCGGCAGCTTTAACCTCAGGGAGCCACCAGGCTCAGTGCCTAGCCTCACCGCGCTGCTTTCCCCTCGGGAAAGGAGCGCGAGGGCGCTGGGCATGGGGGCTGCGCTCAGGTCACGCCTGGTGTATGCCCCGCCAGGTCCCCCGACCTGGTCGTCGCGCAACCCTCCCGAGCAAAAGCCCGACGAGGACATGTATGAGGTCTGTTCGTACGTCAAGGGGGACCCTTGGGCATCGTGACCCAAGGGCCTAACTGGCCACGTAGCCCCTCACCCCTTGGTCTCGTCCTGGTGATCTGGACAAGCCAGCGGCGGCTAAGGTACGCGCGGGGCCGGGCCCTGCCGACGCAGAACACTAAGGCCTGCTCTTGCATTTCATTCCCAAGGCTGTTTGAGCGTCAAGGGGGACCCTTGGGCATCGCGACCCAAGGGCCTAACTGGCCACGTAGCCCCTCACCCCTTGGTCTCGTCCTGGTGATCCGGACGAGCCAGCGGCGGCTGAGGTACGCGCGGGGCCGGGGCGTGCCGACGCAGAACGATAAAGCCTGGTTTCGAATTTCCTTCCCAGAAGCTGTTTGCACGTCAAGGAGGACTCCTGAGCATCGCGACTCAGGAGCCTAACTGGCCATGTAGCCCCTCACCCCCTAGTCTCATCCTGGCTATCCGGTCGAGTCAGCGGCGGCTGAGGTATGCGCGGGGCTGGGCTCTGTTGACGTAGAATGATGAAGCAAATAGGAAGGAAATAGTGAAAATCTAGCAATTATTACAAGACATGTTGTTCTTCAAACACCAAACAGAAGTTTTAACGCCTCCACGAGGCACGTCTCATGTCACAGGAAAATTAGCGGGAAGGTAAAAGCGAGAAGGAGCACCGTTCTTCACCAGCAAGCCCCTCCTTCAGCCTTGGGCCCTGTCGTCAGGAAGCACCTTCTCGCCGGCAGCAACACCGTCGGCCGCGTCGTCGGCCCTGGTCGCAGGATCGGCGGGGCCATTGATTGAAGGTGCAGGCTCAACGGCGAGGAACTTGGTTAGCAGGGCTTCCACCAGGCCCTCCACGGCTACGGCGGCAGCCGCGCAACGCTCCTCCTCCATGGGCTCCAGCAGCCCGCCGAGGTCGGCGTTGGGGTTGCGAAGGTAGAGATGGCTGAAGATGCGCATCAAGGCCGACGAGGAAAGCGCGCGCGCTTCCCCCTCCACCATGGGGCCGATCCCGTTGGCGACACCCTCGAGCGCCACAACAAGAGAAGGAAGCAGCTAGGCGGGGCCTTCATCGTCTGTCACCAGCGGCTTCTCCAGGCCCTTCTCGTAGAATGCCCTCAACGCCCCGCGGGACCTCTCTTCAAGGGACTTGAAGGCCGCATGATCCTTGGCAAGGACCTTCGCCTTGGCTTCCAGCTGGGCCCTCTCTGCCTCCACCGTCTTCTCCAGCTCCTCCAAGCGGCCTCGCTCTGCGGCCTGCGCCCTCGCCAACTGCTCCAACTCAGCGTCGCGATCATTAAAAGCGTCTTCCCGGGCCTTCATCCTCTCCTCGGCCGCCTTGCGGTTGCAGGCCTCGGCCGCGCGCTCGTTACGCATGGTCTCCAGCTTGGCCTCCATTAACCGACAGTGCTCCATGGCGGCTTTCGCATCCTCCTGCGCCGCCTCGCGAGCGGCTATGGCTTGGGCGGCAGCCCGCTTGTCCTCCTCAGATGCCGCCACGGCCTGGCTCAGCACCGCCCTAACAAACGCGTCAGAGTGCAGCCAGCCCGAGATCAACTCCAAGCGCCCTGCCACCAGGCGACGGTCGGCCCCCTGGAGGTCACCCGAAGCCGCGTCAGTGCGGAAAGAGCTTCCTCCAGGGCGTCGGGCAAAGCAGAAGGGCCGCGAATTAGCGGCATGACCGGAGGAGGAGGCTGTGGCGTGATCAAGACTTGCGGGCCGACAATGGCGGGGGGAGAGACAGTGGGCTTGTTAGCCTTGGCGGCGTCCGCGGGTGAACCGGAGATGGGCGCCTCTGGAGCCAGCTTGGCCAAGGAAGCCACCTCCTCCTGAGGGTGGTCCGCTAGGCCTCGCGAGGACGACCAAGTGGGGGAAGTGGGGGCGCCCCCTCCACCTCTCTGCGCCGGAGGGGGTGCGGTCGGGCCAGGCTACTGAGCTCGCGAAGATGTGGCTGCCCCCTCTCTCTTCTTCTTCGCCAACGACGTCGACCTGACAGCACAAGAAGAAAATATCAGGAAGCAACAATGGAAACAGGAGCACAGACAAAGTCAGGCCAAGGTACTTACTAGTCCACGGCGGCGTAATTCCATGGCCTCTTCAGGACCGCGGAGCCCAGGGGCCCCGCAGCCTGTGGCGTTGGTGCGTGAGTCCCCGGAGCAGATGAGGCCGCGGCGGCAGCGCCAGGCGGCATCTGAGCTGGAGCGTCGCCTCGGGAGATCATCGCCGACCTGCTCTTCGTCAGGACCCCAGTTGGCGACCTTTTCGAGGGGGTGACCTTGGACCTCGTGGTGGCCCCAGCAGAGGGTGAGGCCTCCCTCACCGGGTGGCCGTCGGCGTCGTCATCGTCGGGAAGGCGCGAAGGAGATCGGCCTTGCGCAGATGGGAGGTCTCCCCGGTCTCCTCCGGGGTTGCTTCTGAGTCTTCCTCCTCCCCGCCAGAGTCATCGAAGGACAGCACCATCGGAGCCGTCGCCATCAGGGCCTCGGAGGGCACCGGTGGCACAAGCCCGCGCCCGTCGAAGACAGGCCAGACGCCGGCAACCTTCGCCCCGTCTGGGCGGCGATACAAGGGGACAAGGGTGTCCGGCGGATACCCCTGGTCGTCCCCAACCAGGAGCCGGAGAGCCGCAGTTAGGTCTTCCACCGACAAGGCATCCGGGCGCAGGCGAAGATCGTCCTCCTCGTCTCCGAGCTTCCACAAGGGCCATGAGCGCGCCTGGAGTGGGGCCACGCGCTGCGCCAAGAATTCCTTGACAATCATGGCCCCCGTCAGCCTCGCCGCCTTTGGGTTGTCCGGCTTCAGGTCGGCGGTCATCTTCTCCAACACCTTCTCCGCCCGCGGATCGGTGAGCATAGCGCGGAGCCACCCATCGTGAGGTATGGGCATCTCCGTCGGCAGCACCAGCCGGGCATGAGAGCACTTGGCGTCCATCAGGACTCACTTGCTCCTGAAGCCCTCGGCCTTCTTCCCGGCCTTCGAGATCGCATTGGGCTTGTTGGCCGCAACGAAGTTAGCGCACCCCAAGCAAATGCCGCCTTTAAGCCAGAGGAAGAAGAAGTGGCGCAACAGTGCCACGGAAGGCATCACCCCGACATATGCCTCGCAGTAGAAGGCAAAGATTGACAGGAGGAGGACAGAGTTGGGATGAAGATGGAGAGCATGCAACTTATAGTGGCTGAGGACGGCGTAGAAGAAATCGGAGAAAGGGGGAATCAGCCCCGCGACAACACCGCTCATAAAGAAGGGGTAGAAGGTACTGCTTGGAGCTTCAGGCTCAGCGGAGCCAGCCCGGAGCGCGGTCTTCCCCTTCTCATTGCTGGCCTCCGCCGTCATCAGCAGCACGGCGACGAGGTTCTTCTTCGAAGCACTAGGCGCGCTCAGGGCCGGCTCGTACCAGGACGGCAGAGAAGCGGATTTTGCCTTGCCGGGCGCCATCAGTTGCGGGCTTGAAGGGAAGCTGGCGCGGATCTGAAGTCCTTGGGAGAAAGAGGCGAGAAAGGGGATCTGGAGCAAGACGAAGGCAAGCAATGAAGGCACCGCAGCACACACCTGCCTTTTGTCAGGGGCAGTTGCCGAGGCAGCGTGGGGAAGCGGAGATGCCCACGTCCAATCGATCGCCACGTGTCAATCAAGGCCGCAGGCTGTTAGGGCCCACGGCGCTCCGCACTTGCCCTTTGGCTTCGCCTCGAAGCCAAGTCCGAGCGCGCCTTGGGCCCGGGGGCTACTGCCGGCGTCCTGGGAACGGGGGTCCCCAGACTTGCCTGCCTGCGGCCCAGGGCGTGGCTCGTCCAGCGGCCTGGTACGGCCCATCTTCATAAGCAAACACTCAAGACCCTCGTGAGGGGCCAAGCCTCGCGAGGCGGACGCCACAAGACCTCCTTAGAGGCAGCCTTGCTAGGCTGGCTCACGAGGAGCGGAGATATCAATGTAAGGAGCACCTCGCGAGGAGTGCGTGATGCGAGCAGTGACGACCAAGGCCAGGCGGGCGCCAGCGGGCGCAGAGTATTCGTTTCCTCTTTGGTGTTAAAGGGGCAGGCGCAGGCGAGGAGTCCCGAGGCGTCAAGCAAAGGTTTCCGTATCGGTGCAACGAGACCAAGACTAGCAGGACGGCAGGACGGAGGTCATCGTGGAGCCCAGGATGGCATCACCACCAGAGCCTTTGGCAGGCGAAGACTACTTTTGTCAGGATAGCTTGTACTAGCTGTCCCCCTTCAAACTTGGCCGTTGTGGGATCCCTTCCCGCCTAATGTTTGGGAAGAGGACCAGGGCTTCTACAAATAGGACTAGCCACCTCCATAGCAAGAGCAGAGATCCGAACCTTTGACAGCTAGCCAAGCACAAGAACACCTCTCCTCCCGAGGCTGTTCATCCGTTGTACTTGTTCATCCCCAGCCTACAAGGTAATCCACCACACCACGCTGGAGTAGGGTATTACACCACAACGGTGGCCCGAACCAGTATAAACCCTTGTGTCCTGTGTTCTCTGAGTTCGACGAGCTAGGCCGTGGATCGTTGAGCGAGCGAGCTAGAGGGAGAGAGAGATATTCATGCGCACCACAGTGTTCGAACCTCAAGGGTTTGCTGGAACCCGTAATCTGACATATACTAACTTATCTCACGAGTTGTTGTTGAGTTTTGTGTGGACGAAGCTTTTGAGATTTAGGAAAACCGTGGTATGAGAGGAATTAAGGAGACACAAAAGCTCAAACTTGGGGATGACCAAGGCATCCCAAGTTAATATTCCAAGAAGTCTTAAGCATCTAAGCTTGGGGATGCCCCGGTAGGCATCCCATCTTTCTTCTTCAACAATTATCGGTTAGTATCGGTTGAACCTAAGTTTTTGCTTCTTCACATGATGTGTGCTATTCTTGGAATGTCATTTAATTTTGTTTTTGCTTGCTGTTTTAATAAAATACTTAGATCTGAAAGTTTTTGAATAAGAGAGAGTCGTCAAATAGCTACCTATTTACTTAACTACTCGCATGATCTTCACTTATATCTTTTTGGAGTAGTTTGTAATTTACTCTTGTGCTTCACTTAAATCCTATGAGTAAATTGTTGAATAAAATTGAATGACATGAAGTTGAAATCATATCATGCCTACTGGTAGCTTCACATTGGGTTTAGAAAGTGAAATCTTTTGAGGCTTGACAATCACAATATTGGTCATACAAGCAATTCACGAATAATTAGTATAAGGAAGAGAACTTTCACATGCAAATACACTATCATGGAAATCTTTTGTGATTGTGAGCCCCCATCAAAATATTATATGCCAAAATTGTGGACGTTGGGCAAGGAAGACAACGTAATGATTTATGTTTGCTCATATTCACATAGAAGTTATATTGTCATAGATCCTTTAACATGTGGTGCTTGCCCCCCCATCTTTGGTAGCCAAAAATTCCGCACCAAGTAGAGATACTACTTGTGCATCCAAAAACCCTTAAACCCAAATCTTATTTTCAAGAGTCCACCATACCTACCTAAGGATTGAGCAAGATCCTTCAAGTAAGTTGTCATCAGTGCAATAAGGCAATAAAAATTGCTTCTAAAAGTGTAAGATCATTTAGTGTAAGTGAAAATTGAGCGTTGTACGAACTTATGATGGCAAAGCAATAAAAGCGACGGACTGCATAATAAAGGTTGCTATCATAAGGGGCAATATAACGTGACGTTCTTTTGCACTAAGGGATTGAGCATACAAACAAATAAGCGCATGGCAACCTCTGCTTCCCTCTGCGAAGGGCCTATCTTTTACTTTCCAGTATTTACTCTTATGCAAGAGTCAAAGTTTTTCTCTCTATTCCTTTTTATTTTTCTCCTTTGGCAAGCATCATGTGGTGAGGAAAGATCTAGGCACATATGTCCAATTGAATATGGGTAGCATGAGTTATTATTGTTGACATCACCCTTGAGGTGAATACGTTGGGAGGCAAAACAATAAGCCCCTATCTTTAATGTGTCCGGTTGAAACGTTTTGCTCATGTGTATGCGGTGAGTGTTAGCAATCATAGAAGATTATATGATGGTTGAGTATGTGGAGCTCTCACTTAGACTCCGTTGAATAAGTTGAATTGCAATCGTTTGGTGACTAAGAACATAGGTTGTTGGGTTTCAAGAGAATTCATTATTTGAACCTTAACATGTGAATTGGTTGCCATTATAACATGAGAAGTTTTATGAGAAAGAATTGCTTTTATGATGCTAGAAAAAGTGATTGAAATTATCATTGATCAAACTCAGGCACTTTGCTAGCATTCACACTTCATAAATTATTTCTTTTATCATTTACCTACTCAAGGACGAGTAGGAATTAAGCTTGGGGATGCTGATACGTCTCCAACGTATCTATAATTTATGAAGTATTCATGTTGTTATTTTATCATTCTTGGATGTTTTACAATCATTTTATATCAACTTTATATCATTTTTTGGGACTAACCTATTGACCCAGTGCCCAGTGCCAGTTGCTGTTTTTGCTTGTTTTTTACATCGCACGAAATCAATATCAAACGGAGTCCAAATGCAACGAAACTCCACAGAGATTTTTTATGGACCAGAAAGAACCCATTGGGCCAGAGCAGCACCTGGGGGGGTGTCCCAAGGGGGGCACAACCCACCAGGGCGCGCCAGGGCCCCCTGGCGTGCCCAAGTGGGTTGTGCCCACCTCGGTGGCCTCCCGCACCCCCTCTTTGCACTATAAATTCCCAAATATTCCGAAACCCTTCGGGGTAGACCTAGATCAGAAGTTCCGCCACCGCAAGGCTCTGTAGCCACCGAAAACCAATCTAGACCCTGTTCCGGCACCCTGCTGATACGTCTCCAACGTATCTATAATTTTTGATTGTTCCATGCTATATTATATTCTGTTTTGGACATTAATGGGCTTTATTATACACTTTTAATTATTTTTGGGACTAACCTATTAGCTGGAGGCCCAGCCCAGAATTGCTGTTTTTTGCCTATTTTAGAGTTTCGCAGAAAAAGAATATCAAACGGAGTCCAAACGGAATGAAACCTTCGGGAACGTGATTTTCGGAACGAACGTGATCCAGAGGACTTGGACCCTACGTCAAGACATCAACCAGGAAGGCACGAGGTAGGGGGCGCGCCTACCCCCCTGGGCGCGCTCTCCACCCTCGTGGGCCCCATGTTGCTCCACTGACATACTTCATCCTCCTATATATACCTACGTACCCCCAAACTACCAGATACGGAGCCAAAAACCTAATTCCACCGCCGCAACGTTCTGTACCCGTGAGATCCCATCTTGGGGCCTTTTCCGGAGCTCCGCCGGAGGGGGCATCGATCACGGAGGGCTTCTACATCAACACCATAGCCTCTCCGATGATGTGTGAGTAGTTTACCTCAGACCTTTGGGTCCATAGTTATTAGCTAGATGGCTTCTTCTCTCTTTTTGGATCTCAATACAATGTTCTCCCCCTCTCTTGTGGAGATCTATTCGATGTAATCTTCTTTTGCGGTGTGTTTGTTGAGACCGATGAATTGTGGGTTTATGATCAAGTTTATCTATGAACAATATTTGAATCTTCTCTGAATTCTTTTATGTATGATTGGTTATCTTTGCAAGTCTCTTCGAATTATCAGTTTGGTTTGGCCTACTAGATTGATCTTTCTTGCAATGGGAGAAGTGCTTAGCTTTGGGTTCAATCTTGCGGTGTCCTTTCCCAGTGACAGTAGGGGCAGCAAGGCACGTATTGTATTGTTGCCATCGAGGATAACAAGATGGGGTTTATATCATATTGCATGAGTTTATCCCTCTACATCATGTCATCTTACTTAAAGCATTACTCTGTTCTTATGAACTTAATACTCTAGATGCATGCTGGATAGCGGTCGATGTGTGGAGTAATAGTAGTAGATGCAGGCAGGAGTCGGTCTACTTATCGCGGACGTGATGCATATATACATGATCATACCTAGATATTCTCATAATTATGCTCAATTCTGTCAATTGCTCAACAGTAATTTGTTTACCCATCGTAATACTTATGCTCTCGAGAGAAGCCACTAGTGAAACCTATGGCCCCCGGGTCTATTTTCCATCATATTTAATATTCCTACAACAAGTTATTTCTGGCGCCGTTTTTATTTTGCTTTCTTTACTTTGCATCTTTATCATAAAAATACCAAAAATATTATCTTATCATATCTATCAGATCTCACTCTCGTAAGTGACCGTGAAGGGATTGACAACCCCTTTATTGCGTTGGTTGCGAGGATTTATTTGTTTGTGTAGGTGCGAGGGACTCGTGCGTGGCCTCCTACTGGATTGATACCTTGGTTCTCAAAAACTGAGGGAAATACTTACGCTACTTTACTGCATCACCCTTTCCTCTTCAAGGGAAAACCAACGCAGTGCTCAAGAGGTAGCACCTGCTAGAGGGGGGAATCATCTCCGGTGGCCATCTTCATCATCCCGGCGACCACCACGATGAGGAGGGAGTAGTCCACCCTCGGGGCTGAGGGTTTGTACTAGTAGCTATGTGTTTGATATCTCTCTCTCTCGTGATCTATATCATGGGCTTTGTTAATATAGTCGGATCATATGATGTTTCTCCCCTCTATACTCTTGTTATGATGAATTGAATCTTTACCCTTTAAAGTTTTGTCTTGTCGGATTGAATATTCAGATATGAGAACACATGATATATGTCTTGCAATATGAATACTTGAGGTGACAATGAGGTATCCTATTAATTCACTTGATATGTGTTATGGCATTCAACTCGCGGATTCCCGCGGTGATATTGGGGTAATCTATGCATAGGGGTTGATGCACGGTTTTATTATGTTTTCTCCGACGGAAACTTTGGGGTCTCCTAATAGTTCTTTGTGTGGATTGAGTATTATGAATATGAATTTGCTTTGGTGTTATTCTAGTACGAACTCTAGGATAGATCGAATGGAAAAAATAGATTTGTGTTATTTTAGTACGAACTCTTGAATAGATCGAACGGAAAGAATAGCTTTGAGATGGTTTTGTGCCCTACAAACAATTCCTATCTTTTGTTCTCCGCTAATAGGAACTCGGGAGTGATTCTTTAGCGCACTTTGATGGATAATCATATGATCCAACTATGTTAGCATTGTTGAGAGGTTGCACTAGTGAAAGTACGGACCCTAGGCCTTGTTTTTAAGCATTGCAATACCGTTTTTGTGTCCGTCTACTATTTTCTACCTTGCTGTTTTTATTTATTCAGATTATAAAAATATATTTCTACCATCAATATTACACTTGTATCACCATCTCTTCGCCGAACTAGTGCACCTATACAATTTGCCATTGTATTGGGTGTGTTGGGGACACAAGAGATTTCTTGTATTTGGTTGCAGGGTTGTTTGAGAGAGACCATCTTCATCCTACACCTCCCACAGATTGATAAACCTTAGGTCATCCACTTGAGGGAAAATTGCTACTGTCCTACAAAACTCTGCGCTTGGAGGCCCAACACGAGTCTACAAGAATAAAGTTGCATAGTAGACATCACGCACCTGCATGACATTCTTTGGGCCGTCCATGACAGAAAAAATCATGGTAGAAGCGTGGGCGAGGAAGATTTCAGGGAGTTCCCGGTTACGGTGGGTGGACGGGCCGAGCGATGCACTGTGGTTTGCGTGTTTCTCTCTTGTACGCGCGTGTGTGCGAGGCGTTGGGCTCTAACTGAACCCGGGCGATCGCACTAGCTACGTTACTGAACCCGAGCGATCGACCCCTTCGCTGTTAACTGAACCCGAGTGATTCATTCGTTCCTGACTGAACCCGAGCGATTCCTTCGCTGCTGCTGCTAACTGAACCCGAGCAATCGATCACTGTTGCTGCTTTACTGAAGCCGATCGAGCCCCCGTGCGAGACGTAGCCTACCGGTGTTTGGTTGCCTCTCGACGAACAGTGACCATTGCTATCGTGCGCGCCGTACTAAGAACTAGTTGAGACGTGGTGAGCCGAACCGGTTGGTTGACTGTGGATAAACAGTTCCCGTGGGGGTTGGATGAACAGGACCCCGTGGTTGTAGCTAGGGCGCCGTTGCCGCTGGATGAGCATGACCCCGAGGAGGCCGCCACACCCGAGCCGATTGGGGTAGATGAACAGGACCCGTGGAGGGCTGGTTGAATAGTAACCGGTGGAGGCTGGATGAATTGTAGCCCGTGGATGAACAGTAGCTGGTGGAGGCAGGAGGAAGACGCGGTGGATGAACAGTAGCAGGTGGAGGCTGGAGGAAGTAGACGGTGGATGAACAGTTGAGGGAGTCCTTGTTTAAGGGGTCCTTGGGCTGCCGACCTGTTATGTTTGGGCCAGACTAATGGGCCACTATGGGGCCATACGGGAGTACAGACTCGTGACTGGACAGGAGATCTTCGGAGACGTGGTATGCCCTCCAAGTCAGGATTAGCACGATCTTTCTTTCATTGGAACCGATGGCTTGTAACCCTAACCCTACTGGTGTCTATATAAACCAGAGGGTTTAGGGGCCTTAGGGAGAGCGACGTTCATCACCTCATCACCTTAGGGTTTAGCTCGCTTGATCTCGAGGTAGATCTACTCTGTAGCCATACCATACATCAAATACAATCAAGTAGGGCATAGGGTTTTACCTCTTCGAGAGGGCCCGAACCTGGGTAAATACCATGTTCATCGTCCCTTGTTACCCATAGATCCGCTCGGGTCACCCTACCAGAGATCCGCCGGTTTTGACACCGACATTGGTGATTTCATTGAGAGTTCCGCTGTTGGGTCGCCAAAAGGATCAATGGCTCACCTGATCAGAGAAGGCGTTAGCTCTGGAGACCTCTTTGTCCCCGGCCAACTCTTCGCGTTCAGCAGCATCGTGCTGCACGCCAACCCAACCGGTCACCTAGACCAGATCGACAGCTTCGCGCCTGAGCACCGAATTTGATTTCGCAATCTGGAGTACGTTGCGGACGCTCGCGGTGATCTGGTTTTCGTCGGATTCACTACACCTGCTCCTGAACCCTTCCTCGATCCAATCTACGGATCGACCCCCATCCTACGGCCAGCCTCGAGCTCGGACGTCTCCGCCTCGAACGGAGGCCAGGAATCCCTCTCGGCCGTGCCCGCAATATCCACCGGAGACTCGTCTTCAGGCCACAAGGCGGAAGCAAGGTTCGGACGTCGAGAGTTGCTTTCGACCGAGCTTTCTCCTTGCAACACGCCTACGGCCTTGAGCCCCAGCGACGGGTCGACGTTCGGTGGCCACAGTCGAACTCCCCCTCGACAACTTGGCTTCAAGCCCCAGCATGGAAGCAATATCCGAAGACCAGGCCTTGCGCTCGGTTTCTCACGACTATCCGGCCCTGGGCCTTGAGGTTAACTCAGCCCTCAAAGACCGGGATCCGGCTTTGGCCCTGATCATTCCTTGCCCCGCCACCTAGGAAGTCGGCCCTCGGCGGCCGCTGCATACGAGTCTGATGAATCCAGACAATGGCTATTCGAAGGACCCGCCTTCGGCTTGCGTTCAGCAGTCCTTTGAGGCACACCCCGGTGAATTTTGCGTCCCACCCACCACCCACCTCGTGGCCACTGTCGAGGATCTAACCGATATGTTGGACTACACTTCAGAAAACGCCTGCTCCATGGACAAGGATAGCGGAGCAATTGCCAATACCGACGCCGCACCCCCCGCCACCGGCCGCTGGACGACCACGTCCACTTACGACATTTATATGGTGGACACTCCGAAGGACGACGGCACCCCTAAGAGGGATAGAGGCAAGCCCGGCGAGGAGCCGCACAGGTGCCGCAGACAACATCGTCGCTCCAAGGCACACTGAAGCCATGCGAGCAACACATACACCAAAGAGAACAACACTCCAGACAATGCGGACAACCTCGAGGACCACGACGCTGACGAGCAACCTCAAGCTGATCACAAGGAGGAAGACCCGCTCAACCTAGAAGACCTCGGTGACTCCAAAGACAACAACTACCTCCCCCCTCCGAAGAGGAGGTAAGTTTGGGAAAAGAGAATTTCATCGTCCCTGAAGACCCGCTGGATCAAGAGCGGTTCAAACGGCAGCTCATCGCCACCGCGCATAGCCTGAAAAAACAACAACAAAGAATAAAAGCCGAGCAAGACACCCTCAATGGCAGATGGACTAAAGTCCTAGCTGCCGAAGAAGGGTACGGCTATGAGCGGCAGACCAAAAGCTACCCAATGCGAAAGCTTCTGCCACAATTTGACGATGAGGCCATAGAGCCAACACTTGCATGGCACACTCAAGTTGACCAGCCGGACCGCCCCCCTCGAGGACGGGATAGGCTGGCCGATAAAGCCGAACAGCCTCTCGCTCCACCTCGCCGTCCAGGCAAGGAGCCAGTTCGGCCTGCCTATGAGTACGACCTACAACGCGACCTACATGCCCGCGTAGGTCTGACAAGATCCATCTACGGACCCAAAGACAACCCTCCTGTTCGGCGGGACAATTACCAAGCTTGGCTAGACCGAAACGACAGAGCTCGGGAACAACACCGAGCCCGGATGACAGATGGTCTCCGGCGTGACGTAGCCCGAGTCAAAGGCGCCGCTCACCCTCTGTGCTTCACAGATAGAGTGATGCAGCACCAATTTTCGCAGGGCTTGAAGCCTTTCAACACCGAGCCTATGATGGGACGACGGATCCGGCTGTATGGATAGAAGACTTCCTACTACACTCCACATGGCAAGAGGCGACGACCTTCACGCCATCAAATACTTACCATTGAAGCTCAAGGTTTCGGCTCGAGACTGGCTAAATAGCCTCCCTGAAGACTCCATAGGATGTTGGGAGGAGCTCGAGGATGCTTTTCGAGCCAACTTTCAGGGTACTTACGTCCGACCCCCGGACGCCAATGACCCGAGCCACGTAATCCAGTAGCCTAGCGAGTCAGCTCGGCAATTCTGGAACCTGTTTTTGACCAAGAAGAACCAAATCGTCGATTGTCCGGATGCTGAAGCTATAGCCGCCTTCAGGCACAGTATTCGGGATGAATGGCTAGCACGGCAACTCGGCCAGGACAAGCCAAAGACAATGGCAGCGCTTACATCCCTCATGACCCGTTTCTGTGCCGGAGAGGACAATTGGTTGGCTCGTAGAAGCACCAACCCGGAAGCCCCCGGCACCTCTGAGGTCCGGGATGGGAATGGAAAGCCACGGCTCAACAAGAACAAGCGTCGCCACAATGACGGCGAAACCGACGAGACGACAGTGAATGCCGAATTCCATAACCCGAAGTCTAGGTCACGAAAAAAGCCTTCCAAAGGCAATCAAGATGGGCCAACTAAGTTGGACGCCATCCTGGACAGGCCCTGCCAGATTCATGGCACCGCCGAGAAACCTGCTAACCACACCAACCATAATTGTTGGGTGATAAAGCAAGTCGGCATACTCAGAGCCGAGGACTCGGGCAAAAGCCCACGAAGCAAGGACGACGATGAGCCCCGCATGCCGAACAGTGGAGGCCACAAACCCTTCCCTTCTGAGGTCAAGATGGTGAATATGATCTATACCACCCACATGCCAAGGAACAAGAGGAAGCACGCGCTGCGGGATTACTACAAAAAGAAAAACCACTTCCGTGATGATACGTGTTTGTCACATTACTGTAACACCCACGATGCGGCTATATCTCCCACGTGTCGAGGCACGACTTAGAGGCATAACCGCATTGTGGTTTTGTCGCAAGAAGGGTCATCTTCACACAATCCCATGTAATGAACAAGAATGGGATAAAGAGTTGGCTTACAATCGCCACTTCACACAATACATAAATAAATTCATACATCAATCAAGATACACACATAGGTCCGACTACGGAACCAAAAGAAAAGAAGACAACCCAACTGCTAGATCCCTGATCGTCCCAACTGGGCTCCACTCATGATCAACAGGAAATGAAACATAGTAACGACCAAGGTCCTCGCCGAACTCCCACTTGAGTTCGGTAGCATCGCCTGCACTGGTATCATCGGCACCTGCAACTGTTTTGGAAGTATCTGTGAGTCACGAGGACTCAGCAATCTCACACCCGCGAGATCAAGACTATTTAAGCTTATGGGTAGGAAAGGGTAATAAGGTGGAGCTGCAGCAAGCACTAAGCATATATGGTGGCTAACATACACAAATAAGAGCGAGAAGAGAAGCAAAGGAACGGTCGTGAACTAGCAATGATCAAGAAGTGATCCTGAACTCCTACTTACGTCAAACATAACCAGAAACTGTGTTCACTTCCCGGACTCCGCCGAGAAGAGACCATCACGGCTACACACGCGGTTGATGTGTTTTAATTAAGTCAAGTGTCAAGTTCTCTACAACCGGATATTAACAAATTCCCATCTGCCACATAACCGCGGGCACGGCTTTCGAAAGATAATACCCTGCAGGAGTGTCCCAACTTAGCCCATTATAAGCTCTCACGGTCAACGAAGGATATTCCTTCTCCCGGGAAGACCCGATCAGTCTCGGAATCCCGGTTTACAAGACATTTCGACAATGGTAAAACAAGACCAGCAAAGCCGCCCGATGTGCCGACAAATCCCGATAGGAGCTGCACATATCTCGTTCTCAGGGCAACACCGGATGAGACATCCTACGAGTAAAACCAGACCTCGAGTTTCCACGAGGGGGCCCCGCAGTCTACTCAGTTCGGACCAACACTCGAAGGAGCACTGGCCCGGGGGGGGGGTTAAAATAAGATGACCCTTGAGTCTGCAGAACCCAAGGGAAAAGGGGATAGGTGGTAGCAAATGGAAAAACCAAGGTTGGGCCTGCTGGAGGAGTTTTATTCAAGGCGAACTGTCAATGGGGTCCCATAAATCACCCAACCGCGTAAGGAACGCAAAATCAAGGAACATAACACCGGTATGACGGAAACTAGGGCGGCAAGAGTGGAACAAACACCAGGCATAAGGCCGAGCCTTCCACCCTTTACCAAGTATATAGATGCATTAATTAAAATGAGAGATATTATGATATCCCAACATATCCATGTTCCAACATGGAACAAACTTCATCTTCACCTGCAACTAGCAATCCTATAAGATGGGCTGAGCAAAAGCGGTAACATAGCCAAACAACGGTTTGCTAGGAAAAGGATGGTTAGAGGCTTGACATGGCAAATATGGGAGGCATGATATAGCAAGTGGTAGGTAGCGCAGCATGGCAATAGAACGAACAACTAGCAAAGCAAAGATAGAAGTGATTTCGAGGATATGGCCATCTTGCCTGAGATCCCACTAGGAAGAAGAACGAGTCCAAGAAGAAGACAAACGGACGTAGTCGAACGAATCCTCACAACTCCGGAACGAAACCGAAGCTAACGAGAGAAGCAAACCGGAAAGAAACAAACAACATAGTAAACAACCATCACATAAACATGGCATGATGCACAATCAAGTATGATGCATGTCCGGTTTAATGAGCATGGCATGGCAAAGTGCAACAAACAACACTACAAATTAAGTGGAGCTCAATATGCAACGAGTTGCATATTGACGAAACACCACATCAGTTGTTTAGTTCTCTCGGTTATGTACCCAACAATATTAAATGTTGATGAACATGGCAAGAGGTGAAGCATAAGTAAACTAACTATTTAGGCAACTTAAATGAGGCCGGAACAACAAACAACAATTCCGGAAAATCCTCATGTCCATATTTTAGATTTGGTACTGTTCTGCCTAAAACCATATTTTATTGTTGTTAAACAGGAAAATAAAGTGCAACATGTTAGTCTATGCATTTTTCTACCCCATTTACATATGAAGTTTATTTAAATCCGAGCTACGGTTATTTAGTTATGAAATAAATCATTTTAACATGGCATTCGAGCAAAATTAAACAAACATCATTTTAAACATGGATGAAGTAGCATATTATGAAACTAGATGAAATTCTGAGCATTTTACATATATAAATTATTTACAAAAGATGCACGGTTAATTAATTATTAATGCATGAACATGAGGGGTTTTTCTGTAAAACTGCAATACTCTGGATAATGGACAAAATCGCAGACGGGAAAAAAACTACACTGGGCCGAATCTAAAACCGGAGCAGGCCCAACAGAAGAAAAACAAAGGGGCGCTGGGGGGTTTCTCACCATGGGCCAAGCCCAGGTCGGTGGAGAGGCCAAGGCAGGCCGGGGGCGGCGTTGGGCCTGATCTGGAGGCAACGACGCGGTCAACGCGAGCGCTCTCCTCGCTCGCTCGTTCTGGGCAGGGGCGTGAGCAGAGACTTGCGCAGGCGAGCTCCTGTTGACGAAAACAAGAGTGGGTTCAGAGAGAGAGAGACAGGGAGACAAAACAGAGGGAGGAGGAAGGAGATGGGCAGGTCGCGGTCGATCTGGCTGGAGTTGGTCAACGCGAGCGCGTGGCTCGTCTACAAAGCAGAGGAAGTAGGGGTGCGACGGCTTCAGGCAGTGCAGGCGCGGCAACAGGGTGATGCAGGGAGGTTCAGGCGGCGATGGACTTGGTGGAGGGGACGACCGGAGTTGCGGGGGCTTGTCCTCGTCCAGAGAGAGGAATGGCCAGATCTCGAGGTGGCCGGGGGGAGAAACTTCGAGGCAGCGATGACGTAGGGACGGCCATGGATGCTCCTGTCGAAGGAAAAAGGAGAATGTTCAGAGAAAGCAGAGAGAGATAGGGGAGAGATAGAGAGTGAGAGAGGATAGCGACGAGGCTCACCGGAGATGGTGGTGAGGGCGTTGAGGATGGAGGTGCCGGCGGCGAGGTTCGATGAAGGCGGCAGAGGCAAGGTGCAGGAGATCAATCCTCGGCTCCATGGAGGTGCTCTAGCACGAGCAGATCGAGCACTCCTCGCTCAGGGATGCGCTGCTCGAGGAGGAGAACTGCAGATGCGGCTCGGGGCAGGGGAGGAGCTTGGGCGCGTTGGGGGAGGTCCTGCTGGAGGTGGTCGACGGTGACGTTTAGGTGCCCCGGCGAGCTGCGGCTCTTCGCCGGCAGCGACGGGAACAGTGAGAGGTGATGCTCGGGCAGAGGAGGCCTTGGTCACGGGCGCGCTGGACCGCAGGTGCAAGGAAACTTCAGATCGGGAGCTCCTCTCCCGATCGGATTGGAGGAGGAGGCACCGGCGAGGTGGATCGAGTGGGGTGCTGGCTCTGGTTGGCTGGGTTTGCAAATCGAGGAGGTGGCTAGGCGCGGAAAGAGAGGAGCAGGTGGATCGGGAGGAGATCCCGAGGTTGGAGGGAGGCTGTCGGCTGTCGGCGGCGGAGGATGGGACAAAGTCCCTAGAATTTAGGGTTAGGCAGATTATATAGGTAGGGGATTAGGGTAGGGGTTAGCTCGGTCCTACGATCGTAATCGGACGGTCCGAGATAAATAGGTTAGGAGAGTCTAAATAAGAAATGGAGACGTTTTAGAGATGTTTGGGGATGATCTGAATGCAACGGTGATGACTGAGCGGTTCGGGTTCGGGACAGTTTTCGGACGCGCGCGAAGGGGTCTGAGAGAGGTCGACAAAGAGAAAGGGGAAGCGGTCGCTATGAACGGCTACGAGTTTAAGAAAACATGCTGATGCAATGCGAATGATGCCATGATGAAATGCAACAACAAAAAATAAATACACGGCGGACACGAAATATATGGAAGTCCTCTGGAGCGTCGGTCTCGGGGTGTCACAATACTCCACCACTACAAGAGGATCTCGTCCCGAGATCTAGGATGGCACCGGAGGAAAGCGGAAGAGGAAGAGGTAAAACAAGTTGCTTCTTTGACAAATGAGTGAAACCAATGACCCTTGAGAGGTTGAAAACTTGAAAGAAGAATACGACAGAGTTGAACAAAGTTGAGAAAACTCCGGTAGAAAAGAGAAACAAGGAATAGCATATGAACCTTGGAGGTTGCAAAGCTATGAATGACGAGTACAATGGACAAGAAGGAATTGGAACCACTCTAGTTGAAACGAGATAAACAAGGAATAAGGAAGAACAAATTCGGACAGCACTCCGGTTGAAAAGAGATGCAAGACTTGATAAGATGAAAAGAACTTGAAGAGATGACACAACACTCCGGTTAAATGGGTAAGCACGAAAAGAACACGATCTTGACAAAACAAGAAGATGGGTCGAAGAGAGCAATATCACAATGCCTCCGGTAGAAATGAAAGAATGCAATGATAAGAACGGAGAAGAAAACAACATGTTCTACCTTAAGTGAATTTGAGAGAGCATCCTTAAAAGAAGGATAGAATGGAGTTGTTGAAAAATCAACAAAGAAAGGATATGATCTTCGTGGGCTTATGGAGACATCTCAAAACTTGAGGTGAAATTCTGCCACTAACGAAAACAATTGCTTGCTTGAGATCAACGAAGAGATGAAAACTTCTTCCACCAAGAGGATAAAGAGCAAGCTTGGGTCATTGATAAGCACCACAATAGCAACATTCCTTAGGGAAGGCTTTAGGTGAAACATGACACAAGATAACTCCAACGAAGAGATTGGTGGATTTAAAATATCTCATCCTTGACAACATGTGAATCATGAAACACGAACTCAAATTGTCAAGAATGACATAACACCACCTCAGAAGATAAGAGAGAAAGAATTGCACTTCGAAATGCAAGATGAAGAATGCTTGAACTCCTCAAAACAAGACATGTGGTGAACACCATGTTTATTTTAGAGTATAGCTTGGCGGATCTTTACTCCGAGAGAAAATCTTGAAGAACAATTGAAGAATGAAAAGAATCCTTGCCGAACCACCATATAGAGCCTCCATGAAGAACTCCGGTAATAACAGAATGATCAAACAAAAGGGAAAGTTGAAAAGAACTCCGGGAGAAGCCTTGCAATGATTAGATGAAGCTTTGAAATGATATAATTGAAATAACTTGGAGCTCCGAAAAGAAAAGATGAACAACTTGGAACCGAGAATTTGATATCATGAACGAACTCCGGAAGAAGGAATTAAACACTTGGATGAAACAAGAACAAGAATTATGTTATGTGTATCCTTCACCAATATAAATTGATGACAAGCAACGGATTTGGCATACTACTTATTCTCGTAGAAAGGATTAAGATAGATATGGCGCAAACTTGGGAAGGTCTTCAACGAACCACCGGTAGGATTGAAACAACGAATAAATTAAAATGATAACCAAGAAAGAGAACTCTTGAATGAACCACCATAAGAATTGAAAATGAAAGTAGCAAAGGCACAATTCACCGAGAAGATTTAGAAAAATGAATAAAGATACTTGACGGAATATAAATATATGAGAACGAAGAGATCACGAACTGACTAGGGAATACTTGAGCGGTGCACCGATAAGATTTGGAGAACGAGAGCTGAAAGCTTGAATGAATAATTCTGAGATGATGGGCTCCGAAGAATCAAACTGAAAAGACTCCTGAAATGCTCCGGGTGGGTGAAAAGAATTCTCACAATCAAAACAATTATGAGAGGATGGCATCAAGCTAGAACCATGAATCTTGAAGAGAATGGAGCAAGATTTAAGAAAAACTCTTCTTCGGTCTTCAAATGTTGAGAATGATGATGAGAAACACCATCAAGAATTATTGAGGCACTCCGGAATGAAAATTGGAAAGGTTGAACCAACGACGAAAAGAATTTGAAAGATCTTGGAGAAAGACATTTGACTGATGATAATTCATTCTTACGTCAAACTTCGAAAAGAATTTGGGAATAGCTCCAGGAAAATTAGAAGAGTCAGGTAAGATCCTGGGAAAAGACCTGTGGGTTAGGGCCCACTCAAAAGAAACACCATTGAGATGATTACTTGAAAAGGAGATTGCACCGGTTGAATTAAATGACTCAAAAGAGATAACAACCTCGAGATAGCTTGAACGGATTGGGAATGGAAATGCGAGTCTCCTGAGATATCTTCAACACTCCGGAACACATGGAAAGCGAGAGGTGAATTATTAAGAGATACACCGGCATGAGAAAAACATTTGAAAGGAGGAAAGGGCTATGATCGACACTGAAAGCTTGAATTGAATTCACCGGAGAAGAAAAAAGAATGAAGAATGAAAAGCTTGAAGAACATCTTCATGAGAACCACCGGGTAAGAACATTGATTGAAAAGAATGAAGGGACTTCACGTGAATAAAATGGATACTTGGTTAAGACATCTGATTCCTTGAAGGAAAAGGGTGGGAGGGCGGGAAAAACAAAGGCACCTTGGGACGGATGAAACAAGCACCGTTGAGAAAACTTAGAGTTGATCTTGCGGATGTTGAAAATGATCGGATCCACTTGAAGAGAAGCACACCGGTTGGAAAAGAATTAACATGACGGCCTCGATGATCAAGAAGGATTAGTATTCACATAGCAATATGAGAACACCGTTTAGGGAAGGTATGGATTCAACATTTGACTTCGAAGCAACTCGAATACCACAACTTAAAACAAAACAAAGGATTTTGCTTGCAGAATAAGCCGGAACAAACATATGATAGAGATTTCGTCCGAAGTTTTCGTGGTGGGGCCCACACGGGCTCGATCGTACAGCACCATCATGTACATGGCAGTGCACATGACATACGAAGCGTCCCCGAGTCGGCATAGCCAAGGACTCTTTAAGACACTAGGAGACCACTGTAAAACCAACCGTGGAAAGGCGGACCACTAGACGTCGAACCCCAATCTCATATCATGCATCTGTCGGACAGATATCCTAGGAGCTACTTGAATTCCCACTTATAAACTCCCGAAACTTTCTGGTTATGCAATCAGGTGTTGGAGATACAGGGGACACAATATATCTCACCCAAACTAACAATACCTAGATCCAGCTGTATCCATCCTTCAACACATAACCAAGAAACCTTCGGAAATCGTTTACCTCAACCTTCGAAAAGCATCTGTTATACGAGTTATGGAAATACTCCCGAACTCCCGCCCCAGTACTGGGTGGCGTCGAGGTGATCTCACCAACAACTGCATAAAAGAGATTTTTGATGTCGACGAAACTCAGGTATTCCAGAACTGCAACGATAAAATTGTGACGACAACACCTCGGAGCTCAACTCCCCGGGACACTGCCACAACCCCTAAATGTCAGGAGGCACCAAGAACAATGTTCTCGTCACAAAACCATCGAAACGATTCCAAGATACCCGCGTGATCCTAAATTTTTTTAGTGAAATTTGAGGAGAGAAGAGTCAACACTTCTACGTCAGGAGGCCTCACCAGAGCGACGAAGGGACTGAGGAGTAAAAAGAATCCTACTCTCCGATATATATAATCCTAAGACTCAAAACATTTTTGTTCTAGACTCAACAACGCCAACGATTCGATCAAGCAGGGGGCTCCTAAGTCAGGGATGGCTCTGATTACCAACTTGTAACACCCATGATGCGGCTATATCTCCCACGTGTCGAGGCACGACTTAGAGGCATAACCGCATTGTGGTTTTGTCGCAAGAAGGGTCATCTTCACACAATCCCATGTAATGAACAAGAATGGGATAAAGAGTTGGCTTACAATCGCCACTTCACACAATACATAAATAAATTCATACATCAATCAAGATACACACATAGGTCCGACTACGGAACCAAAAGAAAAGAAGACAACCCAACTGCTAGATCCCTGATCGTCCCAACTGGGCTCCACTACTGATCAACAGGAAACGAAACATAGTAACGACCAAGGTCCTCGTCGAACTCCCACTTGAGTTCGGTAGCATCGCCTGCACTGGTATCATCGGCACCTGCAACTGTTTTGGAAGTATCTGTGAGTCACGAGGACTCAGCAATCTCACACCCGCGAGATCAAGACTATTTAAGCTTATGGGTAGGAAAGGGTAATAAGGTGGAGCTGCAGCAAGCACTAAGCATATATGGTGGCTAACATACGCAAATAAGAGCGAGAAGAGAAGCAAAGGAACGGTCGTGAACTAGCAATGATCAAGAAGTGATCCTGAACTCCTACTTACGTCAAACATAACCCAGAAACCGTGTTCACTTCCCGGACTCCGCCGAGAAGAGACCATCACGGCTACACACACGGTTGATGCGTTTTAATTAAGTCAAGTGTCAAGTTCTCTACAACCGGATATTAACAAATTCCCATCTGCCACATAACCGCGGGGATGGCTTTCGAAAGATAATACCCTGCAGGGGTGTCCCAACTTAGCCCATTATAAGCTCTCACGGTCAACGAAGGATATTCCTTCTCCCAGGAAGACCCGATCAGTCTCGGAAGCCCGGTTTACAAGACATTTCGACAATGGTAAAACAAGACCACCAAAGCCACCCGATGTGCCGACAAATCCCGATAGGAGCTGCACATATCTCGTTCTCAGGGCAACACCGGATGAGACATCCTACGAGTAAAACCAGACCTCGAGTTTCCACGAGGGGGCCCCGCAGTCTACTCAGTTCGGACCAACACTCAAAGGAGCACTGGCCCAGGGGGGGGGTTAAAATAAGATGATCCTTGAGTCTGCAGAACCCAAGGGAAAAGAGGATAGGTGGTAGCAAATGGTAAAACCAAGGTTGGGCCTTGCTGGAGGAGTTTTATTCAAGGCGAACTATCAAGGGGTCCCATAAATCACCCAACCGCGTAAGGAACACAAAATCAAGGAACATAACACCGGTATGACGGAAACTAGGGCAGCAAGAGTGGAACAAAACACCTGGCATAAGGCCGAGCCTTCCACCCTTTACCAAGTATATAGATGCATTAATTAAAATAAGAGATATTGTGATATCCCAACATATCGATGTTCCAACATGGAACAAACTTCATCTTCACCTGCAACTAGCAACGCTATAAGATGGGCTGAGCAAAAGCGGTAACATAGCCAAACAACGGTTTGCTAGGAAAAGGATGGTTAGAGGCTTGACATGGCAAATATGGGAGGCATGATATAGCAAGTGGTAGATAGCGCAGCATGGCAATAGAACGAACAACTAGCAAAGCAAAGATAGAAGTGATTTCGAGGGTATGGTCATCTTGCCTGAGATCCCGCTAGGAAGAAGAATGAGTCCAAGAAGAAGACAAACGGACGTAGTCGAACGAATCCTCACAACTCCGGAACGAAACCGAAGCTAACGAGAGAAGCAAACCGGAAAGAAACAAACAACATAGTAAACAACAATCACATAAACATGGCATGATGCACAATCAAGTATGATGCATGTCCGGTTTAATGAGCATGGCATGGCAAAGTGCAACAAACAACACTACAAATTAAGTGGAGCTCAATATGCAACGAGTTGCATATTGACGAAACACCACATCAATTGTTTAGTTCTCTCGGTTATGTACCCAACAATATTAAATGTTGATGAACATGGCAAGAGGTGAAGCATAAGTAAACTAACTATTTAGGCAACTTAAATGAGGCCGGAACAACAAACAACAATTCCGGAAAATCCTCATGTCCATATTTTAGATTTGGTACTGTTCTGCCTAAAACCATATTTTATTGTTGTTAAACAGGAAAATAAAGTGCAACATGTTAATCTATGCATTTTTCTACCCCATTTACATATGAAGTTTATTTAAATCCGAGCTACGGTTATTTAGTTATGAAATAAATCATTTTAACATGGCATTCGAGCAAAATTAAACAAACAGCATAAACATTTTAAACATGGATGAAAGCAGCATATTATGAAACTAGATGAAATTCTGAGCATTTTACATATATAAATTATTTACAAAAGATGCACGGTTAATTAATTATTAATGCATGAACATGAGGAGTTTTTCTGTAAAACTGCAATACTCTGGATAATGGACAAAATCGCAGACGGGAAAAAAAATACACTGGGCCGAATCTAAAACCGGAGCAGGCCCAACAGAAGAAAAACAAAGGGGCGCTCGGGGGTTTCTCACCATGGGCCAAGCCCAGGTCGGTGGAGAGGCCAAGGCAGGCCGGGGGCGGCGTTGGGCCTGATCTGGAGGCAACGACGCGGTCAACGCGAGCGCTCTCCTCGATCGCTCGATCTGGGCAGGGGCGCGAGCAGATACTTGCGCAGGCGAGCTCCTGTTGACGGAAACAAGAGTGGGTTCAGAGAGAGAGACAGGGAGACAAAACAGAGGGAGGAGGAAGGAGATGGGCAGGTCGCGGTCGATCTGGCTGGAGTCGGTCAACGCGAGCGCGTGGCTCGTCTACGAAGCAGAGGAAGCAGGGGTGCGACGGCTTCAGGCGGTGCAGGCGCGGCAATAGGGCGATGCAGGGAGGTTCAGGCGGCGATGGACTTGGCGGAGGGGATGACCGGAGTTGCGGGGGCTTGTCCTCGTCCAGAGCGAGGAATGGCCAGATCTCGAGGTGGCCGGGGGAGAAACTTCGAGGCAGCGACGACGTAGGGACGGCCATGGATGCTCCTGTCGAAGGAAAAAGGAGAAGGTTCAGAGAAAGCAGAGAGAGACAGGGGAGAGATAGAGAGTGAGAGAGGATGAGCGACGAGGCTCACCGGAGATGGTGGTGAGGGCGTCGAGGATGGAGGTGCCGGCGGCGAGGTTCGACGAAGGCGGCGGAGGCAAGGTGCAGGAGATGATCCTCGGCTCCATGGAGGTGCTCTAGCACGAGCAGATCGAGCGCTCCTCGCTCAGGGATGCGCTGCTCGAGGAGGAGAACTGCAGATGCGGCTCGGGGCAGGGGAGGAGCTTGGGCGCGTTGGGGAAGGTTCTGCTGGAGGTGGTCGACGGTGACGTTTAGGTGCCCCGGCGAGCTGCGGCTCATCGCCGGCAGCGACGGGGACCGAGAGAGGTGATGCTCGGGCAGAGGAGGCCTTGGTCACGGGCGCGCTGGACGGCAGGCGCAAGGAAACTTCAGATCGGGAGCTCCTCTCCCGATCGGATTAGAGGAGGAGGCACCGGCGGGGTGGATCGAGTGGGGTGCTGGCTCTGGTTGGCTGGGTTTGCAAATCGAGGAGGTGGCTAGGCGCGGAAAGAGAGGAGCAGATGGATCGGGAGGAGATCCCGAGGTTGGAGGGAGGCTGTCGGCTGGCGGCGGCGGAGGATGGGACAAAGTCCCTAGAATTTAGGGTTAGGCAGATTATATAGGTAGGGGATTAGGGTAGGGGTTAACTCGGTCCTACGATCGTAATCGGACGGTCCGAGATAAATAGGTTAGGAGAGTCTAAATAAGAAACGGAGACGTTTTAGAGATGTTTGGGGATGATCTGAATGCAACGGTGATGACTGAGCGGTTCGGGTTCGGGACAGTTTTCGGACGCGCGTGAAGGGGTCTGAGAGAGGTCGACAAAGAGAAAGGGGAAGCAGTCGCTATGAACGGCTACAAGTTTAAGAAAACATGCTGATGCAATGCGAATGATGCCATGATGAAATGCAACAACAACAAATAATCACACGGCGGACACGAAATATATGGAAGTCCTCTGGAGCGTCGGTCTCGGGGCGTCACAATTAGGTCATGTTTTCTGTCATGCATGTACATCCATGATGATTTTATGGCAGAATCAAGATAGTCATACATGTGTCGTCGTAGAAGTGTTCCATGACAATACCAAAATTATCATCACGGAAGTGTCCACTTCCATGACGATAAATGGCGCACCATGGAAGTGTTTTCATCAAGGGTAACCGACACATGGCATCCACCGTAACGGATCACCGTTAAGCTATTGGGTTCCACTTTGGATCCGATAACCCGTTAACAGCCCCGACCAATGGGGATTTTCCACGTGTAAAATTCTCATTCGCCTGAGGATCCACGTGTCGACTCAGCGTCAACACAGATGTCATCCACTCATTGTACGGGAGGCGCCTATGATACGTTGGCACGTGGCAAGGTCCAACAGTGGCACATTTAGGTGAAAGAGGAGGGCCCAGTCAAAATTAGTAGGCTGGCCCATATAGGGCCTACTTGTGTCTGGTTCATTTAAGCCCACGGCCAATACGCCAATTTGGCCCGTCAGCGGCCTGTTAACTATTGACACCATTGTAGTCCATCGCCAGTTCGAGCCCGTTAACAGCCCACTATATATTTGGGATCAATATTAGCCCGATGTGGTTTCGGCATGTTAACGACCCATTCAAGGGATGGGCCAATTTTCAGGATGTACGTATTTTGGCCTTTTAGCGACCCATTTAAGTGTTGGTCTAATTTCCAGCCCGGTGTGTCTTTCAGCCTATTAACGACCCATAAATGAGTTGGGCCATTTGCCGTCGGACCTGAGTTTTGGCCTCTTAACGGCCCATGCTCTTCATGGTCCAATACCAGCCTGGTTTCTCTTTCAGCCCGCCAAAGGCCCACAACACAATTGGGCCATATACAGTTCGACCTGACTTTCGGCCTCTTAGCGGCCCATGCTCTTCATGGTCCAGTACGAGCCCGCTGTCTCTTTCGGCCTGCTAAAGGCTCACAGTACAGTTGGGCCATATATAGCCTGACCTTAGTATCGGCCTGTTAACGGCCCGTGAAATCGAATGGGCCCACTTATTGCCCGCTTCGATGTCGGCCTGTTAACGACCCAAGAGGTAACATGGCCAAGCATTAACTGTTGCCTCGTTTGAATTATAGCGGCCCAATAGAGCTTTCGGCCTGGTAACGGCCCATCAACTTAATGGGTCTGCAAAGTTCGGACATGTTTGTAGGCCTAATTAGATAACGTCGATTCCGGCCCAGCTATAATTTGAGCCCATAACGATGAGCAATTATGAACAGGACCAAAACTGATCAAAGGCCTATGAGAATTTTGGCCCCCTACGAGCCTATTCGGGAAGCCCATTAAGGGCAGTGGGCCGCTATCCTTCATATAGGACCCACGACTGTTCGTGCTAACTAATAATTTCACTGCTTTTTTGGCTTCCTAGCGACGAGTTAGCTGGAATGCAAGGCGCGCTAAGCAAACATATGACATACAAGGAAAAACGTAGCACATCTAGCATATATTACAGGAAATTACATCCACTGGGCAATCAAAGATTGATGCCAATGCAAATAAATGACAGAACTTAACGATCTACAACGTCACAATCTGCAACCTCAGCGCGGATGACGCCCATAAGCATGTGAGCAAGTTCTTCCTTCTTTGCTACACTGTCTCTGAAAACATTGATCAGTTGTTGTTGCGCAAGAATGTGCACCTCTGATTCCTCCACGATTTCCATCATTGCTTCATCCATTAATTGGTTCACAAACATACATTTTTTCCCGTTGGATTCGAGACAAAGGAAACTGAACAGATTCAGATGGCGATTTTGGCAGGCTTGTATTATTGATAGTGGAGAGTGTCTTGATACATCTCCAACGTATCTATAATTTATGAAGTATTCATGCCATGTTTACAATAGTTTTATATGATTTTGGTATGATTTGATTAGAAGTAACCCGGACTGACGCTGTTTTCAGCAGAACTACCGTGGTGTTTTTTGTGTGCAGAAATAAAAGTTCTCGGAACGCGATGAAAATCAACGGATATTTTTTCTGGAAAATATGAAAAATACTAGAACAAAAGTCTACCGGAGGGGAGTCCCGTGGGCCCCACAAGGGTGGGGGTGCGCCCACCCCCCTGAGCGCGCCCCTGTGCCTCGTGGACTGCCCGTGGGGCCCCCTGACTTGTTCTCGACGCCATCCTCTCCTATAAATACAGAAACCTCCAGAAATTAACCTAGATCGGAAGTTCCGCTGCCGCAAGCCTCTGTAGCCACAAGAAATCAGTCTAGGCCCTCTCTGGCACCCTGCCGGAGGGGTCCATCATCACCGGAGGCCATGGGGAAGGATCTCGGAGGGGCAATCATCGCCATGAAGGCCAAGGACCAGAGGGGGAACCTCTCCCCAACCAGGGGGGATGCCATGGAGGAGGAAGCACAAGGGGGAGAACCTCTCCTCCTCTCTCTCGGTGGCGCCGGAGTGCCATCGGGAGGGGAATCATCGCCGCAGTGATCATCTTCATCAACATCACCATCCTCATCTCTTTTACGCGGTCCACTATCACGCACCCTGCTGTAATCCCTACATCAACATGGTGCTTTATTCCACATATTATGATCCAATGATGTGTTGCCATCCGATGATGTTTTGAGTAGATATCCTTTGTCTTTGGGTTGATTGATGATCTAGATTGGTATGAGTTGTATGTTTTATTTTGGTGTTGTCCTATGGTGCCCTCCGTGTCGCACAAGCGTGAGGGATTCCCGCTGTTGGGTGTTGCAATATGTTCATGGTTTGCTTATTGTCTGCGTTGCGTGAGTGACTGAAACACAAACACGGATAAGTGGGTCATGGCGTATGGGAATAAAGAGGACTTGATACTTTAATGCTATGGTTGGGTTTTACCTTAATGATCTTTAGTAGTTGCGGATGCTTGCTAGAGTTCCAATCATAAGTGCATATGATCCAAGAAGAGAAAGTATGTTAGCTTATGCCTCTCCCTCATATGAAATTACAATAGTGATTACCGATCTTGTTAACAATTGCCTAGGACAATTCCGCACACTGATCCATCATTTTTCCACACTCGCTATTTATAATATTTAGTAATATATTCTAACTTTATGATAACAACACCTACTTTTATGTTGTAGCTCTCCGACATCATACAAAGTTATCCTCTTCATACCCACAACGTAGTTTTATTTCTCGTTTCTAGTTGGAAGCAAACGTTCGGTGTACGTAGAGTCGTATCAGTGGCAGATAGGACTTGAGAGAATATTGATCTTACCTTTAGCTCCTTGTGGGTTCGACACTCCATACTTATCACTTCCACCTTTGGGAATTGCTACGATGATTCCCTGCACTTGGGGATTATCAAGCTCTTTTCTGGCGCCGTTGCTGGGGAGCAATAGCGTGGGGTTGATATTCTCGTGTGTGCTTGTTTGCTTTCTTCACTAATTAGATTTTGTTTTTCATTTTTGTTTATGTTTAGTTGTGGGTGAAACATACAATTTTTTTGCCTCTTATGCCTTAAAAGTTTTTCAAAAAGAGAAGTGATTGGAAAGTTATGCATTGAAGAAGTGAGGGTCGACCTTGAGCACTTGTGTTCATGCTCATGGAAACAATGTAGAATTTTTCATGGAAGTTTCTCTGTAAATAATTATCCCCTTGTATATATCCATTCTATTATAAAAATAATGTGCCAAGCTTTGGTTTTAGGATGATTAGATTGCTTGTTTACGTTGTGCAGTACAAAAAAAGAAACTTTTACGCGCACAAAAATAATTTTCATAAATCATAGGAACGTGATTTTCAATTGATTCTTTTTGCTCTGGATTGGCACACAAATTGCTCAGGTTTTCTTAATTTGGTAGGATTTTTGGAGTTATATAAGTATTCAAGAGTTACAGATTACTGCAGACTGTCCTTTTTTGAAAGATTCTGTTTTCTATGTGTTGTTTGCTTATTTTGATGAATCCATGGGTAGTATCGGGGGGTATGAACCATGGTGAAGTAGGAATACATTAGATAAAGTGCTAATATGAAATTGGAATGAGTTTTCAACAGTACCTAAAGGTAGTGATTTGCTTTAGTATACTAACGGATCTCGCAAAGTTTTTGTTAAGTTTTTGTGGATGAAGTGTTCGAAGAACGAGGAGTTACCGATGCGAGAAGAATAAAGAGAGGCAAGAGTTCAAGCTTGGGGATGCCCAAGGCACCCCAAGTAAATATTCCAAGGATACTTAAGCATCTAAGCTTGGGGATGCACCGGTTGGCATCCCATCTTTCTTCTTGAACAATTATCGGTATACCTCGGTTTTTGTTTTGTCCATATGATTTGTGTCCTTTGTGTTATTCTATTTCTTTAAGAACCATGCTAGTATGAGATAGCCCTTCGTTGATTTATAGAATGCTCTTTGTGCTTCACTTAAATCTTTTGAGTATGGTTTTATAGAATGCTTTGTGTGCTTCACTTATATATTTTAAGCTTGGATATTGGTTAATCTATATTAATTGTAGAATGCTCCATCAACTTCACTTATATCTTTTGGAGTATGAATAATACTATCATCTAAAGTGGGTTTGGAAGAGTGTCAACTTTAGGAATTAGTGATCCCACTATTTTGGAGGGTGTTGAATCTTAGTGTGATATTTATGAAAGTGGATTTGGAAGAGTGTCAACTTTAGTTAGTAATGATTCCACTATTTCGGAAGAGGTTCCAATTGATTATGAGAACAAAGTTGCTATTTATGATGACTATTGGGATGACATGTATGCTATGAAGAATAATGTTAACCATGAAACTTGTCATCATGATTTTAATTTTCAATTGGATTTTGCCTCACATGACAGTTATTGTGTTGAGTTTGCTCCCCCTATTCCGAATAAGAAGAATTTTTGCTTATGTGGAGAGTAGTAAAATTTCTATGCTTGTAGATCATGAAAAGAATGCTTTATGTGATAGTTATATTGTTGAACTCATTCATGATGCTACTGAAAATTATTATGAGGGAGGAATACATGCGTGTAGGAGTTGGAATAATATCAAGTTTCCTCTCTATTTGCTTGAAGTTTTGAAGTTATACTTGTTTTACCTTCCTATGCTAGTTGATTCTTGTTCCCATAAATTTTGTGCTCACAAAATACCTAGGCATAGGAAGTGGGTTAGATTTAAATGTGCTAGTCATATTCTTAATGATGCTCTCTTTATGTTTCAATTCTTATCTTTGATGTGAGCATCATTGAAATCACCATGCCTAGCTAAAAGACATTAAAGAAAAGCGCTTGTTGGGAGACAACCCAATATTTACCATTACTGTTTTTGTGTGTTTACATGATTAAGCTACTGTAGTAATCATTTTTTATAGCTTTTGTTTCAATAAATTTCCAAGTAAGACCTTTGGCAAGACTTGGGTGAAAGTTAATGTGATCTTGCTGTAAAAAACAGAAACTTTGCGCTGACGACATTAGCTGTCATTTTTTTCAGAAGAGTGCTATTGAGTTGATTATTTTTTCATAAGATTAATAGACAAATTCCTCACGTCCACCAATTTATTTCATAATTTTTGGAGTAGCAGAAGTATGGTTGCTGTTCAGATCATTACAGACTGTTCTGTTTCTGACAGATTCTGTTTTCATTGCATAGTTTGCTTGTTTTCTAGATTCTATGGCTTATATTTCTCAATATAAATTGTAGAAATGATATGGTACAGTAGGCATTGTGTGAGAACAATTATGAACCTTGTCTTTGACAGTACCAAAGTGAATGGTTTACTCTTTATCATACTAACCTATCTCACGAAGTTTCATTAAGTTTTGTGTGATTGAAGTTTTCAAGCTTTGGGTGAGATATCGATATGAGGAGAATAAGGAGTGGAAAGACCCTAAGCTTGGGTACGCCCAAGGTACCCCAAGGTAATATTCAACAAAGACTCAAGCGCCTAAGCTTGGGGATGCCCCGGAAGGCATCCCCTCTTTCGTCTTCAAAACTATTGGTATACCTTACTCAGAGTTATATTTTTATTCGTCACATGATATGTGTTTTGCTTGGAGCGTATTTTCAATTTTACTTGCTGTTTGAATAAAATCATTGGATCTGAAATCTTGAATGAAAAAGAATCCTCCCATGGCTAGTTAATTATTTGACTACTCAGTGTTCTTCACTTATATCTTTTTGGAGTAGTTTGTCATTTACTCACGTGCTTCACGTATATCCTATGAGTAAATGGTTGAATGAATTTAATATCATAAATCTGAATTCGTATACATTTCATATGCTTATAACATGGGGAGTAATGACTTCACAGATAATAAGTATAGGTAGTAAACTTATTGAAAGTTAGCAAACGCAGAATTGGTCACTTGAACAATTCATGAAAGAATATTGAAGGAAGAGAGATTTCACATATAAATATACTATCTTGGACATCTTTTGTAATTGGGACCACTCATTAAAATATGACATGCTAAAAAGTTGATGTTGGACAAGGAAGACAACTTAATGAGTTATGTTTTCCTATATCCGAAGAGTTATATTGTCTTGGATCATCCAACATGTTGAGCTTGCCTTTTCCTCTCATGCTAGCCAAATTCTTTGCACCAAGTAGAAATACTACTTGTGCTTCCAAACATCCCTTAAACCAGTTTTGCCATGAGAGTCCACCATACCTACCTATGGATTGAGTAAAATCCTTCAAGTAAGTTGTCATCGGTGCAGGCAATAAAAATTGCTCTCTAAATATGTATGATCTATTAGTGCGAAGAAAATAAGCTTTATATGAACTTGTGATAGGGAAGAAATAAAAGCGACGGACTGCATAATAAAGGTCTTTATCACAAGAGGCAATATAAAGTGACGTTCTTTTGCATTAACATTTTGTGCACCCAACCATAAAAGCGCATGACAACCTCTGCTTCCCTCTGCGAAGGGCCTATCTTTTACTTTTATCTTATACCCTTATACAAGAGTCATGGTGATCATCACCTTTCCTTTTTACGCTCTTTCCTTTGGCAAGTACTTTGTGTTGGAGCGATCCGGATATATATATCCACTTGGATGTAGGTTTTCATGAGTTATTATTGTTGACATTACCCTTGAGGTAAAAGGTTGGGAGGCGAAACTATAAGCCCCCATCTTTCTTTGTGTCCGATTAAAACTTTGAACTCATAAATATCACATGAGTGTTAGCAATTGTGAAATATTAAATGATAGTTGAGTATGTGGAGTTTGCTGAATCAAAAGCTCTTACATAGACCCTTCCCGAAAATAAGATGAATTGCAATTGTTTGATGACTAAGGGCACGGTTTGTTAGTTTTCAAGAAAGTTTATGATCTATACTTTAACGTGTGAATAGCTTGTTACTTGATCATGAGAAGTTTTCTGAGTTGAGCTACTGTTATGATATATAATGATGCTAGAAAAAGTGATTGGAACTATCATTTATCAAACTTATGCACTTGCTAGCATTCACACTTCATAAATTATTTCTTTTATCATTTACCTACTCGAGGACGAGCAGGAATTAAGCTTGGGGATGCTGATACGTCTCCAACGTATCTATAATTTATGAAGTATTCATGCCATGTTTACAATAGTTTTATATGATTTTGGTATGATTTGATTAGAACTAACCCGGACTGACGCTGTTTTTAGCAGAACTACCATGGTGTTGTTTTTGTGCAGAAATAAAAGTTCTCCGAACGCGATGAAAATCAACAGAGAATTTTTCTGGAAAATATGAAAAATACTGGAACAAAAATATACCGGAGGGGAGTCCCGTGGGCCCCACGAGGGTGGGGGGCGCGCCCACCCCCTGGGCGCGCCCCTGTGCCTCGTGGACTACCTGTGGGGCCCCCTGACTTGTTCTCGACGCCATCCTCTCCTATAAATACAGAAACCTCCAGAAATTAACCTAGATCGGAAGTTCCGCTGCCGCAAGCCTCTGTAGCCACGAGAAATCAATCTAGGCCCTCTCTCGCACGCTGCCGGAGGGGGCCATCATCACCGAAGGCCATGGGGAAGGATCTCGGAGGGGCCAGCATCGCCATGAAGGCCAAGGACCAGAGGGGGAACCTCTCCCCAACCAGAGGGGACGCCATGGAGGAGGAAGCACAAGGGGGAGAATCTCTCCTCCTCTCTCTCGGTGGCGTCGGAGTGCCATCGGGAGGGGAATCATCGCCGCGGTGATCGTCTTCATCAACATCAGCATCATCATCACCATCCTCATCTCTTTTACGCGGTCCACTCTCCCGCACCCCGCTGTAATCCCTACTTGAACATGGTGCTTTATGCCACATATTATGATCCAATGATGTGTTGCATCCTATGATGTTTTGAGTAGATATCCTTTGTCTTTGGGTTGATTGATGATCTAGATTGGTATGAGTTGTATGTTTTATTTTGGTGCTGTCCTATGGTTCCCTCTGTGTCGCGCAAGCGTGAGGGATTCCCGCTGTAGGGTGTTGCAATATGTTCATGGTTTGCTTATTGTCTGCGTTGCGTGAGTGACTGAAACACAAACACGGATAAGTGGGTCATGGCGTACGGGAATAAAGAGGACTTGATACTTTAATGCTATGGTTGGGTTTTACCTTAATGATCTTTAGTAGTTGCGGATGCTTGCTAGAGTTCCAATCATAAGTGCATATGATCCAAGAAGAGAAAGTATGTTAGCTTATGCCTCTCCCTCATATGAAATTACAATAATGATTACCGGTAATTGCCTAGGACAATTAAGCACACCGATCCATCATTTTTCCACACTCGCTATTTATAATATTTAGTAATATATTCTAACTTTATGATAACAACACCTACTTTTATGTTTTAGCTGTCCGGTATCATACAAAGTTATCCTCTTCATACCCACAACGTAGTTTTATTTCTCGTTTCTAGTTGGAAGCAAACGTTCGGTGTACGTAGAGTCGTATCAGTGGCAGATAGGACTTGAGAGAATATTGATCTTACCTTTAGCTCCTTGTGGGTTCGACACTCCATACTTATCACTTCCACCTTTGGGAATTGCTACGATGATTCCCTGCACTTGGGGATTATCATGTCTCGACCACTGCATCATAACATAAATTAGGAGGGGAACCGAAGAGATTAATCAAGAGTTATTGCCATATTACCTGGCCTAGATTTATTGGAAAGAAAAAATGGGGTTGCCTTGCTGTTTTCAGAGTTTGTCTTCTTATCTTCAGCAGATTGCACCAAATTAACACACTACCATTGCTATCATTGGCCAGGTCAGATAATAGGAAAGCAACATTGACACAACGAATGTTTGGGCAACCAGACCACACTAGCCTACACCAAATTAACCCAATATGACACAACTATCATCAGCCAGGTAAGGTAATAGGAAAGAAACATTGACACAATGAATGATTGGGCAACAAGAACATCACTACAATTTAGTAATGTGCATGATATGAGATAGTACACTCATACAATTCAGCATGCAAAACTACCAGGCAGTTTTCCTTACAAAAATGAACATTGTCGCCTTCAATTATACATTTTGCTACAAGTAAATTTATATCAGATAAAAGTTGGTTTCACGCCGATTAACAAAATACATGCTGATGTAAAATATAGTGATATACAATAGGTACTTACATCAGTATTGGAGCATAGAGAATTCCCGCAAGATACTTTCCTCGAACACGATCCCAGTGTAGAAAGTCTTCTATCCTTTAAGCTTATTTTCTAAAAGAGACATGGGTAATAAACATGTAGAAAATATGATCTGAATGCTATAAAATTTCATGATGTGAGGATACGCACACGCTTTTTAGAATGGAGTTGACATATTTTTGCTGGACTGGAGCGGACTAGTTCTTTGGCCACTTGAATCTGCTTATTATCAGTAGGAGTTGGGTTTCTGTGTGCTGGAGAAGTATCTATGAACACTGGAGTTGGTTTACTATCTCCCAGTGTTTGGATCTTTTGCAAAGACCTTGTTTCTAACCCTTCAGATTCTAACATAGCCATCTTCCCCTTGCATGCCTTATATAGAAGAATGGTGCTTTAGTTATAAAACATGCTACAACAGAGAGATGTAATAGGTACCGAAGAATAGAAAGACATGACATATTGACATGTATTCCCTCCATCCAGAAATAAATGGATGTGTCTAGGCGTATTTCAGTTCTAGATACATCGATTTTTATCCATTTCTGTGACATGTAATCTGGACGGAGGGAGTATGATGTAAGAGCTAGGGATACGACAGGGCAACAGAGTAAAAAAACACTAGTTGAATGTAAAACTGTATGATAGCGGAATACATACAGAAAAACACTATGGCAACATATGTGTGTATGACTGGGAAACTAAGATGGCATTGCAACAGACCACTAGAACAACACTTCAATGTAAAAAAACATTTTATGGTAGACAGATGAAGTACATACTGATGAATAACAATGCATAAGATATTCAGAAGCATGATGTCCAAACTAAGCAGATGGCATTGCGATAGAGTAGAATGACAGTACATGAATTTGAAAACATGTTATCATGAATGGAATAGGTACTGAAAAATAGGAAGGCATGACATATTTACATGCATGATCATCAGGCTAAGCACATGGCATTGTAACACAGTAGATGCACTCCAGGACATTATATGCATGTTGTACCCATATCATAGGCCAAGTTAGAGCAAGGGCCTTGTGGGGTGAATAGGATTCATCATCTTTCTGCAAGTCTTCTGAAGAACTGCCTTTACATGTTCCATCATATTGGGCATCATTGACGTCAAGTTTGTTGGACGTTACATTGCTCCGTGAGGTTCTTGTGGATATATCACTGTGTGCAATTATATCTGACATGCATGGAAGACAACTAGTAGTTAGATATATGTAATGAGTGCTTGTAGGAGATGACATAAATAGTAGGACTGGGCTTAACTAGCAGCAACAGGTCTCAAAAACTAAACGGAGAACACAGATGAAAGCTACAGAATATGTATCGTTTGTACTCGAGATTAACTAGATGGCACACAAAAGTATTAAAGAACAACATAGGTAATACTAGAAGTGGTATAATCACCAGCCTGTGGGACAACATTGGCTGATGGATGATAACTATGGAACAACGTTACCTAAAGAACAAGTCTCTTATCTGAACTATGGAACAGGGTTAACTCCCGAACAAGACTCTTAAGAGATCTGCATGAATATACAGTGAAATGTGATAATCTATTTTCCATGCTTAGATGAATAACAAAGTCATAAATGTTGCACACAAGTAAGATGAGGGTACAACCTAGCTGGCCGCCATCCATAGGAGTGAGCATCATGTGCTGACTTGTCGATGGCCCTGCAGTTGTTGTGGCTGTCCATGTCGTGCACACACATTCGATGTAGGGAACTGTTGAGTGGGGACTATACACTACAAAAAAAATACACTTCCGTGATGATACGTGTTTGTCACAGTAGGTCAAGTTTTCTGTCATGCATGTACATCCATGACGATTTTATGACAGAATCAAGATAGTCATACCTGTGCTGTCGTAGAAGTGTTCCATGGCATTACCAAAATTATCATCACAGAAGTGTTCACTTCCATGACGATAAATGCCGCGTCATGGAAGTTCTTTCGTCAAGGGTGACCGACACGTGGCATCCACCGTAACGGGTCGCCTTTAAGCTACCGGGTCCGGTTTTGGATCCGATAACCCACTAACAGCCACGACCAATGCCGATTTTTCACGTGTAAAATTCTCATTGGCCGACGGAACCACGTGTCAGCTCAGCGTCGGCACAGGTGTCACTCATCCAATTGGCAAGGTGTGCTTATGATATGTTGACACGTGGACCGGCCCAAAAGTGGCCCATAAAGATTAAATGGGCCGGCCCAACTAAAGGTCCACAAGATTTTGCGAACCATAATGGGCCAGCCCGGCTAAAGGCCCACGAGATTTCGCCGACCATAATGGGTCGGCCCAGCTAAAGGCCCACAAGATTTTGAGGACACTAGTGGGCCGACCCGTTAACAGGCTGCCATATTTTGGGCCAAATGCCGGCCCATATTTTATCCGGTCCATTAACAGTTTGCCATGTTCTGGGCCTAATAAAGGCCCATATGAGATTTGGCCCGTTAAAAGCCTACCATGTTCTGGGCCAAATTACGGCCCAGATCAGATCCGACCCTTTAAGAGGCTTTGGGCTAAATTATGGCCTATATCAGATTCGGCCCGTCAACAGGACACTATACTTTTGGCCCACTTGCTAAAGGACCATTTAATAATTCAGCCTGATATTAGTTTCGGCCTGTTAAAGGTCCGTTTAACATTTCGGCCTGTTAAAAGCCTGTCAAATAGTTGGGTTGTAACATCCCAAATTTTCAATTTGGAATGTTATACATAGGTCATTCATGCATATCATATTTTGTTGAATTTCGTTTCGCGATCCTCGAAATTCTAAGCAACTCAAGGACCCTCGGAGAGAGTTGGGGATTTCACGTTTTTCATATTTGACTTTTATCAAATATCGAAACAAGGATCACTTTGGTTTATTTATTTTTTCTCTCCAAAATATTTCATATAAAAAAATATAAGAGAGGAGATAATATGACTTCTCCAAAATAAATGAAATATTGGAGGAAAAATATTAAAAATCAGATTAATATTTTTATTGGGTTTTTATAGGAATTTTACTTGAATTAGAAAAAAGGTGAATTTTTTAAAATTGCATTTTAGGCCAAGAAAATGTTCACCCTGTTCTAAATATTTTATTTAGACGGTGAAAATTTGTTTTGGTAATTTTAGATTTTTATTTATTTTTCTAGGATTTTATTTCGGCGGAATATGTTTTCCGGACACGCCGCCACCGCCCCCTCTCGCAAGCCGCACCGCCCTCCCCTCCTTATAAGCCGCCACCCCCGCCCCCACATCGCCACCCCACCCCGCCACCGCAGCCCGCAGCAGCAGCCGCGCAGCCGCTGCCATCGAGCCGCCTAGCGCCGCCGCCACCTCGCCGCCCCGCGCTCCGCCCGCCTCGCCGCCGCACCACCCGTGCCACCCCGCCGTCGCCCCGCTCGCCGGAAGCCGTCGGAGCCGCGCCGGAGTTCGCAAATCTCGCCGTTCTATTTTTTTCCGGTTTAGGTAAAAACCGTCGGTTTTTTTAAAACCCTAGTTACATTTTTATCGGTTTTCTCGGTTTAGTTTATTTAGCGGACGTTCATCCGTACGTTCGTTTTAACGAACGCTTTTCGTCCGTTAGTCACAGACAACAAACGTTCATTCATTAGCCTGTTCGCCTGTTTTTCTTTTTCTCGGGTTTTTTGCGATTATTTCGATCGCGATTTCTGATCCGATTTTCGTTTTAGTTTATCTTTTCGCTCGTTTATCGGAATCAGGCGATTCAAGCGCCTAGATCTTCGTCTCGAAACCCTCTTTCAGTTTAACCAACTTGAACAAGATTTTGGTACTGTAAAATTTGACTTTAGTTCAGATTAGTAATCAGATCTTGTTTCTTTCGCAGTTTGAGTTTCGTTGCTCCATTTGATTTGATTCTTTTTGCAAACCGGAGTTCTTAAGTTGAACCTTCTGGTTAGTTCTTCTTATTTGTGTTTTACCCGTGCATCTATGATTGATTGCTTATGTATGCTATTGTTTGTTTGCGATAGAATTCCCAGAGTGCGAAGCGTGCTACTACGAGTCCCTAGGTTTTGCGGATCGTCGGCAAGGCAAGTAACACATTGATCATACTCTTTTCATACCCAATATTTATGCATTAGTTCCAATCCTCAAACACTGCATGATTAGGATGTGATTTAAATTGTGGGTTTGGGAAGTAGTTGATGTGGTAGAACCTATTGCCTTGTTTTGTTATCAAACCTTGGGAGTTACTTCTACGTTATGCTTATATTGCTATGCTATGCTCGTAGACGTGGATTGGGTTCGAGTGTATCCATGACAAATGTGAGATTGTTAATTAATGGTTCAACTTAAGGTGGCAACTTTAATACACATCTGGGTGGATTGCTTGTTTGGGCACCTGGAGAATCCAGTGTTGTCCTAGGATATCCCGGAGTACCCGTGTGATTTTCCTACGGCCCGCCACCCAGGCTCAAAGGGATCTTAAGATTATTCATGCTAGAAACTTCCGTGTGCAGCCACAAGCCATTATGGGCTCTGGCATAGTTTGAGTAAGTTGTGTGACCTCTTTCAGTGGTGGGCTAGCAGATGTAGAGGGAAAGTAGGTGTAACTGTCCACCCAGAGTAAAGAGTTAATGCTTCCGAAAGACTGTGTCTCGGTCATCCATTTCTCAAGCACCATGTAGTGCGAGAAATCCAACAGAGGAGATCGAGTCTTGTGGGGAAAAGTGCGCAAACCTCTACAGAGTGTACAATCTAATCATGGTTAGCCGTGTCCCCGGTTATGGACATCTTGAGTATCTAGTACTTGGATTATCCTATTGTATCTCATCACTATAATTTAATTTGTTGGGTTAATGAATTACTTTAATTGGGATTGAGTTGGTGGAACCTTCTCAATGATGTTTCAACTACCATGATAGTTAAAATAAAACTTATTCCTTATTGTAGGGAAAAATTGGCTTTTCGCATAAAACCTTATAACCATAGAGCCTCCACCAGCCATATATGCATATAGTGATAGCATTATTCTGTTCATTGCTCTACTGTGTTACATTGCCAGCATATTCCATGTGCTGACCCGTTTTCGGGCTGCAACGTATCATGTTGCAGACTTTTCAGACGAGGAGTAAGGTTCGCTAGGTCATTGCCGTGCAGCTCAGCTATGCCGTTGGAGTTGATGGACTCACTTTATCTTCCAAGCCTTCTGCTGTTATCGTATTAGATGGCCTTAAGCCATATTTATTGTAATAAGTTCTCTTTTGGAGACATTCGATGTAATAAGTGTGTGATTGCTACTCGGTTATAAATCCTTCGAGTACTGTGTGTGTCAGCATTACCGATCCAGGGATGACACTGAAGCACAGAGACTTGACCGTTTGAGGTCGGGTCACTACAAGATGGTATCAGAGCACACGCTGAGTGTAGGACACGACCACTAAGAAAGCCATAGGTCACTCTTCTCTACTCATTTCTGACTCCTCTCCATTTTCTACTCTCTAGGATGGCGGACTTGAGGAACAAGTTTGCACAACCGGATGAAGATACACCTTTTGGACGACACTTGAAGGAAGTCACTAGATACCTGAACATCAGAATACCAAGCTTCACCGGGACCTACAATGCCACATTACCAGAAGAGGAGCACTGGATGATTCGAGTTCAAGTTCCTGGAAGGACGTTCACGCCAGTCACAGAACCCATAGAGTTTTCCTTTGATGCACCAACCTGGAGTCTAGGAAAGAGCATGGAAGCTCACATCGCCATGGGACGCATCGACGAAGTTTACCACAAGGACCTCAAGGATACCATCTACCAGATATGTGGGCACCGAGATGAGCAATGGGAAATAGTCAGCACCAGGAAGGACAGGTCCATTGCAGCTTTCATCCAGGAGTTAAATCAACACATTCGACGCCAGGAAAACCAGATGTGCGCAGACATGATAGATTTGAAGAAGGCGTAGATAAGGATCGCCGAGCTTGAAGAGGAACTCAAGTCTACACGCGATGGATATGAAGAAGAAATCGCAACACTATTGGAGAAGAACGATGACCTGATAAAGAAGATCGGAGTATTCATGGGAGACCCCGCGCCAGGAGGAGAAGATGACGATTCCACTTGTCCGGAGAACTACATCATCATCGACGACACCGACTCCGGCCCCGACGACAGTGATGATGACTTTGAAGACAAAGCTAGAGCAGACATCATGGAGTCTTCCACCGATCAAAATTTCTAGATGACCACCAAATGATTAGTAGTATTCCCCCATGTATATAGTAGTAGTCCAAGCACTTTTACGATTTTCTAGACCGCTTGTATGCCCTTGCTTGATTGATTGAGTGATATGATTGTGTTTGTCTCATGTGCATATGGCTAGTATTTTCTCACTAGACCTCTTTTTCTATTCTAATCTCTCCCTTCTAAACCCATCAGATGCCTCCGAGATGTGACACCGGATTTGTCTTTCCACCAGAGATCACCCAGTTGATCCAGCAGCAGAATGCCTTGATGCAGATATTAGTCCAGAACCAAGGCAACAACAATAAGAACAACAACAACAACCTTCCGCCACCACCACCAGTTGACAACTTAGCTCGTTTTCTGAGGTTACAGCCGCCGGTGTTTTCCAGTAGCACCGAGCCAATAGTTGTGGATGACTGGCTACACCAGATTGGAAGGGAGTTGACCACCGCTGGTTGCACAGATCCAGAGAAGGTGCGTTTTGCCGCACATCAGTTGGATGGACCAGCAGCCTCATCGTGGGAGAATTACACAGCCACCTTTCCCATAGCCAATGTTACTTGGGATCAGTTTCAGCAATCATTCCGCACAACCCACGTCTCAACTGGAGCTATGAGCATGAAGAAGCGTGAGTTTCGTAACTTACGCCAAGGGAACCATACTGTGGGGCAGTACGTGGATGAATTTAGTAAGCTATCTCGTTATGCCCCTGATGATGTGGCCACAGATGCCGCAAAGCAGGAGAAGTTTATGGAAGGGCTGAATGATGAGATGAGCATGCAGTTGATGGTGGCAACATTCAACAACTACCAGGAGTTGGTAGACAAGGCTCTTATGATTGAAGGGAAGCAGCAGCAGATTGAGAGCCACAAAAGGAAGTATGGACAAGGAAGGTACAACTCAGGATCTCAGCAAAAGCCTCGTTTAACCCCGAACTCGGGAGGACTTGTCCATAACCATGGAGGTCACACCCACAATGGAGGGAGTTCTCACAACCACATTGGCTCCAGGAATGAAAACGGGAACAGAGCAGGTAGTAATCAGAACCGCTCTAACCTAGCCACACCCACCAAGAAGGACCTAATTCACATTACTTGTTTCAAGTGCGGGAAGACTGGACACTACGCCACTGAGTGCCGTGAAGCGAAGAATGGGAATGGCAATGGAAGCGCTGGGAAGAAGCCCAACCCTTTCAACAAGGGACAAGTGAACCACGTGAACGTGGAGGAGGTTGAGGAGTAGCCTGATGCCGTTATCGGTAAGTTTTTGGTTAAGTCATTTACTGCAATCGTTCTTTTTTATACTGGTGCATCGCATTCATACATATCAAGGGGATTCGTGGATAAGTATAAACTGCCCACTAAGGTACTTAGGACACCCATGTTAGTAAGTTTGCCAGGAGCGGAGTATATGGCAAGCCAAGGATGCTCTCAGATGCCATTGACCATTGGAAGCCATGTTTTCCCCTCAGACCTGATAATTTTGGAGTCACAAGGATTGGATGTGATACTGGGAATGGATTGGCTATCGATGTATGGGGGAACATCGATTGCGCGAGTAAGTCGATTTTGCTCACCACCCCGGAGGGAAAAAGGATCAAGTATGTATCTAGGCATGCGCCTAGGAGGAGCCAAGTAAATTCCCTCACGGGAGTTGTTCAGGAGGAAGTGCTTGTAGTGAAGGATTACCCAGATGTTTTTCCAGAGGAGTTGCCAGGCATGCCGCCAGATCGAGACATCGAGTTTTTGATAGAGCTATTGCCAGGCACCGGGCCAATATCAAAGAGACCCTACCGGATACCCGCAAATGATCTAGAAGAGATCAAGAAGCAGATTAAGGAGTTGTTGGAGAAAGGTTACATCCGACGAAGTTCATCACCATGGGGAGCACCAGTACTCTTGGTTGAGAAGAAGGATGGATCGTTAAGAATGGTTGTTGATTATGGTGCGTTGAATGAGGTGACGATCAAGAACAAGTACCCACTGCCGATGATCAATGATTTATTTGACCAGTTGATAGGAGCTAAAGTGTTTTCGAAGATCGATCTACGATCAGGATATCACCAGCTGAAGATTCGAGAGAAGGATATACCTAAGACAACTTTCACCACAAGGTACGGGATGTATGAGTACACGGTCATGTCTTTTGGACTGACTAACGCCCCTGCCTATTTCATGAGTATGATGAACAACGTGTTCATGGAGTTCTTGGATAAGTTCGTTGTGGTGTTCATTGATGATATCTTGGTATACTTGAAGAATGAAGAGGAGCAGAAGGAGCATCTACGTATGGTTCTAGAGAAGCTCAGGGAACATCAGTTGTATGCCAAGTTCAACAAATGTGAGTTTTTGTTGAAGGAAGTTGGATTTCTTGGACATGTTATATCAGGAGAAGGTATAGCAGTGGATCCCACCAAGGTTCAGTCAGTCACTGAGTGGTTGGCACCCACCTCAGTTGGAGAGATCCGCAGTTTTCTTGGACTCGCGGGATATTATCGGAGATTTATTGAGAATTTCTCTAAGATTGCAAAGCCTATGACGGCATTGTTGAAGAAGGACACTAAGTTCCATTGTACTGAGGAATGTGAAGCAAGTTTCCAGGAGTTGAAGAAACGTTTGACTACAGCCCAGTGCTAATTCTGCCGGATATACGCAAGGACTTCCAAGTGTATTGCGATGCTTCACGCTTAGGACTTGGAGGAGTACTGATGCAAGACGGAAAAGTTGTTTCGTATGCCTCACGACAACTGAAACCGCATGAGTTAAATTATGCCACACATGATTTGGAGTTCGCAGCCGTAGTGCATGCGCTCAAGACCTGGAGACATTTTCTCATTGGAAACCGTTGCGATGTATACACGGATCACAAGAGTTTGAAGTATATCTTCACACAGAAGGAGCTTAACCTCAGGCAGAGGAGATGGTTGGAGCTCATAAAGGATTATGATATGAAGTTGCACTATCATCCAGGAAAGGCCAATGTCGTAGCAGACGCTTTGAGCCGAAAGAGTTATGTAAACACCCTAGTAAGCGGAGGGATGCCAAAGGAGTTAGCCGAGGATCTCAGGGAACTTCGTTTGGAGATTGTTCCTAGAGGTTTTGTTGCAACAATGGAAGTTCAATCCACATTGTTGGGAAAGATTCGAGAAGCCCAGAAGGATGACAAGGAGATCGCTGAGATAAAGGAGAAGATGAGTGAAGGGAAAGCCAAAGGGTTTCGTGAGGATGAGCACGACACCTTGTGGTTTGAGGACCGTATATATGTGCCCAATAATGCAGAGATCAGGAAGTTGATACTACAGGAAGCTCATGACTCGCCATACTCGATACACCCCGGAAACACCAAGATGTATTTGGATTTGAAGGAGCGTTTCTGGTGGACTGGTATGAAGAAGGATATTGCCGACTATGTAGCCGTATGTGATGTATGTCAGAGAGTGAAGGCAGAACATCAGAAGCCAGCAGGATTGCTACAGCCTATGCCGATACCCGAATGGAAGTGGGATAAGCTTGGCATGAATTTTATCATCGGATTGCCCAGGACCAAATCAGGATATGATTCTATATGGGTAGTAGTTGATCGCTTGACTAAAGTGGATCACTTTATCCCAGTGAAAACCACGTATACAAGTGCAAAGTTGGCCAAGATATACATGACCAGGATCGTATGTCTGCATGGAGTTCCGAGGACCATCGTATTAGATAGAGGAACACAGTTTACTTCAAAATTTTGGCATCAGTTGCACCAGACCTTGGGTACCAGACTGGAGTTCAGTACAACTTTTCATCCACAGACAGATGGACAGACTGAGAGAGTCAATCAGATTCTGGAGGACATGTTGAGAGCTTGTGCACTAGACTACGGATCTAGTTGGGATGACAACTTGCCCTACGCGGAGTTCTCATACAACAACAGTTACCAGGCCAGTTTGAAGATGGCACCGTTCGAAGCCTTGTATGGAAGAAGATGCCGAACACCGTTGATGTGGGATGAAGTTGGAGACCGCAAGTTGTTTGGACCGGATTTGATTAAGGAATCTGAAGAGAAGGTTAAACTGATTCGAGATAGACTGAAGGTAGCACGGTCAAGGCAGAAGAGTTACGCCGACTCAAAACGCAAGGAGGTAGTCTATGAAATCGGAGACACAACGTATCTGTGAGTTTCACCCTTTCGAGGTGTTAAACGTTTTGGAGTTAAGGGAAAGTTAGCCCCAAGATTTGTGGGACCATACCGTGTTTTGGAACGCATGGGAGAGGTTGCCTACAAGTTGGAGTTACCCGAAGGACTGTCAGGAGTTGATGATGTGTTTCACGTTTCCCAGTTGAAGAAGTGTCATGCTGAGATTGTCAATATACCGCTGAGAGATACAGTACCCCTGGAGGCAATTCAGTTGGACAGTGATTTGACCTATGAAGAAAAACCAGTCAAAATTCTTGAGTTTGCCAGCCGAGTTACTCGTAGTAAGGTTATCAAGTTTTGCAAAGTTCAGTGGAGCCACCATACCGAGGATGAAGTCACCTGGGAACGAGAGGATGATCTTCGCAAAGACCACCCACACCTATTTTCTAGCCAACCCGAATCTCGAGGGCGAGATTCATCTTAAGGGGGGTAGGTTTATAACATCCCAAATTTTCAATTTGGAATGTCATACATAGGTCATTCATGCATATCATATTTTGTTGCATTTCGTTTCGCGATCCTCGAAATTCTAAGCAACCCAAGGACCCTCGGAGAGAGTTGGGGGTTTCACGTTTTTCATATTTGACTTTTATCAAATATCGAAACAAGGATCACTTTGGTTTATTTATTTTCTGTCTCCAAAATATTTCATATAAAAAAATATAAGAGAGGAGATAATATGACTTCTCAAAAATAAATGAAATATTGCAGGAAAAATATTAAAATCACATTAATATTTTTATTGGGTTTTTATAGGAATTTTACTTGAATTAAAAAAAGGTGCATTTTTCAAAATTGCATTTTAGGCCAAGAAAATGTTCACCCTGTTCTAAATATTTTATTTAGACGGTGAAAATTTGTTTTGGTATTTGTAGATTTTTATTTATTTTTCTAGGATTTTATTTCGGCAGAATATGTAAAAAAAACTCCTGTCGGACCGCACTGGGTCGAGCCCAGCCGGCCCAGCCGCGCGCCTCCCCGCACCGGCTCGGGAGAGGACTCCCGAGCAGTGCCACGCCGCCCTCCCCTCCTTATAAGCCGCCACCCCCACCCCCACATCGCCACCCCACCACGCTACCGCAGCCCGCAGCAGCAGCCGCGCAGCCGCCGCCGCCACCTCGCCGCTGAGCCGCCCCCCGCCCCGCCCGCCTCGCCGCCGCACCACCCGCGCCACCCCACCATCGCCCGCGCCGCCGACCCGCTCGCCGGAAGCCGGCGGAGCCACACCGGAGTTCGCAAATCTCGCCGTTCGGTTTTTTCGGTTTAGGTAAAAACCGTTGGTTTTTTTTAAACCCTAGTTACGTTTTTTATCGGTTCATTGGTTTTCTCGGTTTACTTTATTTAGCGAACGTTCATCCGTACGTTCGTTTTAACGAACGCTTTTTGCCCGTTAGTCACAGACAACGAACGTTCGTTCGTTAGCCTGTTCGTCCGTTTTTCATTTTCTCGGTTTTTTCGCGATTATTTCGATCGCGATTTCTGATCCGATTTTTGTTTTAGTTTATCTTTTCGCTCGTTTATCGGAATCAGGCGATTCAAGCGCCTAGATCTTCGTCTCGAAACCGTCTTTCTGTTTAACCAACTTGAAAAAGATTTTGGTACTGTAAAATTAGACTTTTGTTCAGATTAGTAATCGGATCTTGTTTCTTTCGGAGTTTGAGTTTCGTTGCCCCGTTTGATTTGATTCTTTTTGCAAACCGGAGTTCTTAAGTTGAAATTTCTGGTTAGTTCTTCTTATTTGAGTTTTACCCGTGCATCTGTGATTGATTGCTTATGTATGCTATTGTTTGTTTGCGATAGAATTCCCGGAGTGCGAAGCGTGCTACTACGAGTCCCTAGGTTTTGCGGATCGTCAGCAAGGCAAGTAACACATTGATCATACTCTTTTCATACCCAGTTTTTATGCATTAGTTCCAATCCTCAAAAATTGCATGATTAGGATTGATTTAAATTGTGGGTTTGGGAAGTAGTTGATGTGGTAGAACCTATTGCCTTGTTTTGTTATCAAACCTTGGGAGTTACTTCTATGTTATGCTTATATTGCTATGCTATGCTCATAGACGTGGATTGGGTTCGAGTGTATCCATGACAGATGTGAGATTGTTAATTAATGGTTCAACTTAAGGTGGCAACTTTAATATACATCTGGGAGGATTGCTTGTTTGGGCACCTGGAGAATCCAGTGTTGACCTAGGATATCCCGGAGTACCCGTGTGATTTTCCTATGGTCCGCCACCAAGGCTCAAAGGGATCTTAAGATTATTCATGCTAGAAACTTCCGTGTGCAGCCACAAGCCATTATGGGCTCTGGCATAGTTTGAGTAAGTTGTGTGACCTCTTTCAGTGGTGGGCTAGCAGATGTAGAGGGAAAGTAGGTGTAACTGTCCACCCAGAGTAAAGAGTTAATGCTTCCGAAAGATTGTGTCTCGGTCATCCATTTCTCAAGCACCATGTAGTGCGAGAAATCCAACGGAGGAGATCGAGTCTTGTGGGGAAAAGTGCGCAAACCTCTACAGAGTGTACAATCTAATCATGGTTAGCCGTGTCCCCGGTTATGGACATCTTGAGTATCTAGTACTTGGATTATCCTATTGTATCTCATCACTATAATTTAATTTGTTGGGTTAATGAATTACTTTAATTGGGATTGAGTTGGTGGAACCTTCTCAATGATGTTTCAACTACCATGATAGTTAAAATAAAACTTATTCCTTATTGTAGGGAAAAATTGGCTTTTCGCATAAAACCTTATAACCATAGAGCCTCCACCAGCCATATATGCATATAGTGATAGCATTATTCTGTTCATTGCTCTACTGTGTTACATTGCCAGCATATTCCATGTGCTGACCCGTTTTCGGGCTGCAACGTATCATGTTGCAGACTTTTCAGACGAGGAGTAAGGTTCGCTAGGTCATTGCCGTGCAGCTCAGCTATGCCGTTGGAGTTGATGGACTCACTTTATCTTCCAAGCCTTCCGCTGTTATCGTATTAGATGGCCTTAAGCCATATTTATTGTATTAAGTTCTCTTTTGGAGACATTCGATGTAATAAGTGTGTGATTGCTACTCGGTTATAAATCCTTCGAGTACTGTGTGTGTCAGCATTACCGATCCAGGGATGACACTGAAGCACAGAGACTTGACCGTTTGAGGTCGGGTCGCTACATGGGCCTAACTACGGCCCGGTTTGCATCCGGCCTGCTCACAGCCGATAATCTGATTGGGCCAAAGAAGGACCGAGACAATTTTTGCTTGTTAACGGCCCGTGATGTGATTGGCACAATCATGGGCCGAGGTCTATTTCGGCATGGTGTTGGCCCGTGAGCTGTTCGCCATGTTTTAGGCCCAACCTACTTTTCAGCCTCCTAAAAGCGCATTGAGTTTTCTTGCGAAAATAGGGCCGGCGGTTTGCTCGGCCTATTAAAGGCCCAAATCTACTAGTGGTCCAGTTTACATTTAGGCCTGTTAACGGACCAAGATGACTGGGCCCATGATGCGGATCATACATAATGATTTGCATGACGGCCCGATTATGTACCGTAAATTTACGGTTTGGCCGGTTTACTTCATAGACAGGATATATATACAGTAAAATAACTGCAACATCATGAATAAGAAAAAACCTAGACTATACAATAAAGAAATTCTGGCATATTACATCCACTGGGCATCAAAGTTCGCCACTATGATAATAAAGCACAAGCAGACAGTAGATTACATACACTTGGCATCAAAGATCGCTACCAGTGCAAATAAACACGCTGAAAAAATAATATTCAAAACCGACAGCACTTCAATAGAGTTCAAGAAAGGTTAGCCCTGCTCGGGAGCTGCAGCGCAAGCAGCTGAGCAAGCTGATGAGACTGCGCTTATTTGACCCTTATATCCTCCTCACTCTGAAAGATAAACAAGCAGACAGATGACAGGTTTTGCACATATAAGTATCAGTGCTGGCAATTCATCACATTTCTTACTGGCGAATAAAGTGACACAGTTTAAAATAGCATTAACACAATATGGTATTGTTCAGGTTAAGACATGGCAGGAAATGACATTGTGAAGGAGTTGGCAGCTTCATGATACCACTGGATTACAGATCAAGAACTCATAAGTATGAATGGTTAGTGTGCTGTCAATTTATCCCATTTCAGATTGGCAAATAAAGAGACGGTTTAAATAATAGTAGAATGATATGACATTGTTCATAGTTAAGACATTGCAGAATATGACATTGTGCTGTAGTGGGTAGGTTCACCACACCACTGGATTACGGATCAAGAACAGAAGGATACATGTATTGCAAAAGAAGATTACTTGCTCTGTGTAGTTTAATTTACATGGTATGAAGAAGGAACTTGGTTGTACAACTGAAAACTTAAATTGAGAAGGACAAACTTTTGTTTATGAACTACATAATAAACTTTAAACATGCAATTTGATGCAAACACCAAAAATAAACAGCTGTTGCAGTCATGCCTAACCAAATATACACAACAAAGTTTGAAGGCTTGAGAAGGACAAAGTTACATTATTGGTGAAGACAGGCTCTATAAAGCCCTTGTCCATGCTGATGGGGGGGGGGCAATTCAAGAAGTTTACCACAGAATCTTCTTCATAAGCATTGCCTTTATTCTACATTTTGTTAAGAGTAAATATAGATGTGATAATATAAGAAAAAATGGAGAATATTTAAGATAAGATGAAGAGTGATGCTACATAACCAAGTAGCTATAAATGTAAGTACAACGATACAGGCAAAAGGTACAGCCAAGAGTAATGCAGAGCTAAAATTCTTCAGTACCATCAGTGTTATCCATCCTTATGGTAAGAGTAAATATAGATCTGATGTACAGAAAATGGAGGCCAAAGGAAAATAAGTTGTAGAAATATGGTACATGAACAACTAGCTGTCAATATAAGTACACTGATAAAGGACAGCAGGTACTTACAAGAACAATGCAGAGCTAAAAAATTTCATTGGCATTGGATATATTCTACACTAATGTAACCATTCATACAGATCAGATAATTTGGAGCGAACAATTGATAAGCAAGCTATCATGCATAATGCTGTCACATAATGAACCAGGTATGAATGCAAGTACAGTGATACAGGACAACAGGCACTGGTGCGCGTCGGTGCTATACAAACGGTTTTTAACCCCTTTCCGCGAAGGCATTTGGAACCGTCTCCTAGTGAGTGTGAGAGATAGGGGGGGGGGTCCTTCCCACATGACCCAGAAACCATCGGGGATATGCCCTCCTGGCACACACGCTCGGCAAAATGAGGTCATGTGCGACCGGCGAGCGCTCAAATATGGAAATACATACAGTAGAGCTAAAAATACAATTATACGGACGAAATTGTTTCCGGTCGCAAGTACATCCCACACAGTTAGTCCCCGCTAAACGTTTCCGTTCGTACGTAGATCCCACACAGTCGCTCCAAGGAAAACGTTTCCGTTCATAGGTACATCACACACAATTTTTCCCGTTAAATCGTTTGCGTTATTGAATGTATCACACACGGTCCGTAGAAGAAACTGTGTGGCAAAGGCTGTCCATCACACACAGTTTTTATGTGGTAAATGTTTGCGCAAGGTGGCCTAACGCAAACAGTTTTCAAGAGAAAGTCGTGTGTGATTGTTCATTGATCCAACACAGTTTATTCCTAGAAACTGTGTGCGTTGCCTGAGGTCATCGCCCACAGTGTTTTTTCAATAATTGTTTGCAATAGCAAAACCCAATTAGCAGGCTAATTCACAATTAGCAGGATAATTGACCTATTATTAATAATCCATTTATTAATCTAATTGACATTCATATTAAGCACATAATATATTTCATTTCCATATTAAGGAAGCAGAATTTCATAATTGAAATACACCAGAGTACAACATCATATAGCTTCAGCACTCAGCTACCCCATTACACAACTGCACCAGCACCAAGTTTCACATGCAACATGTAGAATCTTTCGAAATTAGCATCATAGACGGTATATAGACATATGTATCTCATCTGGAAAACCGCTGAAGCGGAAGGCGAATATTGAGCCTTCATTCATGTTGAAGGTCTTTGCAACTTTAGGCCAGTGCCTGTGGATGATTGACCGTCCGTCCTTCGTCCTCTTCAGGAACACTTCGATATTGAACTGTGGGTGTTGTATGAAAACCTTCCTCGCCTCCTGACCATAGAGGTGGTTTGAGAGGTAATCATCAGTGAACTGCTTTGGAAAGGCCTGGAAACAAGGATATGCATAAATATCTTCTCTATATTGGGGCAAAGGAATAAAAAAGGCAAGGTATAATAGTTAGTACCATCTTGTAGTGAACTGATGTCTTCTTCATTGTGCAGACAAAGATCTTGTTGTTTTTTGTCGCTAATTTCTTTATCCTGAGAATCTTTCTGAGTTTCTTGATTTGATTGATATTCATGGACAACTCATTTCCCCATATGAAAAAAGGTCGAACAGTGGGTCAAAACCTCTGACAGCAGGACCTACATGTGCAAGACCAAATTGTTAAAAACCTAAATATTAGAATGGTTCCTGCAATTGCACAATAATGTGCTATTAGGGAACAGACCATGCACGTGCTAACCTCGATTGTAAACCTCAGTGCTTCCCATTGTTTCCCTGCAACACATATACGGTAGTTAGTCATCAGGTTAAGTAAGGGTTCACATGCTATCAGTAAAATATATTGATGAAAAATAAGCACATTGCAGATTCATCAGATTAATTCAAGCCACATGGAAAAACCATTTATCCAAACCAAGCATGATTAAGAACTAGGAAATATAGCACTTGTATATGTTTCTCATGTATTAAGTGCAGCCAAATTCGATTTATTCCTCACATGCACAACAATACAAAATTCCACCCACGACAATTGGACATCGCATTGCAGAATTGAACCAAGCAGTTAACTAAACACCACGACAAATGAACCAAACATTAACTGAGCACCACATTGCACAATATAACATACTCCTAATAGAAGATCAGACAGTTAACCAAACAGTTAACTACAGCCAATTGTAGCAATTGTATTTGTTTGTCATGTATTTACTACAGCCAAATTCAATTTATTCCTCACATGGTATACAATAACAGAATGCACCCACAACTATCGAACATCGCATTGCAGAATTGAACCAAACAGTTAACTAAGCACCACAACACAAATGAACCATACGTTAACTGAGCACCACATTGCACAATGTATAACCAAACCAAGCATGCTTGACAACTTGGAAATATAGAAATTGTATTCATTTCTCATGTATTTTTTAAAGATAAATTCGATTTATTTCTCACACGAAAGACAATACAAAATTGCAGCATGAAGAATTGAACATCACATTTGCAGAATTGAACCAAACAGTTAACTGAAGATGAGAACTAATTAACAAAACAGTTAATAAGTGAGCACCACACCGCACGACATATAGAACATATACACTAGAGCAACATATTGCATGGTAAAATTAGATAGCACAATTCACTAGAATTTGTGAAGGAAAGGCAGGAGCAGCATACCAACGGGTAAACCGAGCATGCTTAACCGGCGTAGCTAGCAAATGGCAAGGTGCTCCTCCAAGATCTGGGGGTCGGCACGAATGGCAGCCATCGTGACCTCACCCGTGCGTGCGGCCGCGATTTGCTTCTCCGCTGCCAAATGCTCCTTGAGATCCTAGCTACACTGCGTGCACCATGGCTTAGGGCGGCACTTATTTGGTGGAGGGGTTGGTGATTTGGGTGGAAGGTGTCGCGCTCGTGCCGGCGGTCGGGGCATGTGGGATGTGGAAGGAGGAGGAGGATGGGGGTCAGGTGTGGATTACCTGCCTGGATAGACGAGGCTGAGCAGCGTAAAGGAGGGTCACCGACGAGGAGGCGACACTGCAAGCAAGGAGTGAAGGTTTCAACTTGGAAAGGAAGGCGGAAACAGGGGAAATGTGGCTTTTGGTAAGGGGGAGGGGGCGGGAGGTAGATATTTCCGTGGAAGCCGAAAATTTGGAATCGCTTCTGCGAAAAAACTGGCGCACAGAGTGTCATCAGACATGGTCCATTATTCAGAACTGTGTATGATATGTGAACATCATAAACGGTTCAGATAGCTTAACCCATGTGTGATGAGTTTGAACGTCAAAAAATTTTGTTCGAATTTCCATAGGCGTACTATACACCGACGGTGCTCCAGGATATTTTGTGCTGCATCTCACATGGTTGGTGATAATAAACTGTGTGCGATCTACTTGATTTTTCATCTTCATTTGGATTACATAATGGGGTCACAGCGGCAATGGACGGTGTTTGAATTGCTAGACCTTTTATCTGGAGTAAACATGCAACTATATGTGTGTCGTAAAAGAATTGGAATTGTTCAGGGTTCGTTTGAACATTTTATACATTAAATTGGTTTTCTAGCCATTTCAGGTGCACAATTCAAAATTAAACTACATGCACATGCTTTGGTGCACCAACATGGGTTGTAAAATCATATATGTGTCCATGGGTTTATGCTTATGTCCCATGCCAGAAATGGGGATGCAATTCGAACACCACGGCACTATGGCTCTTCAGCAAACGTTGACGTACTTGCTTTTGTAATTCTAGTAAATCCAAAATTCGTCCGAAATTCATGAAACTTGGCATGCTATCATGGAGCGGCATCAGCGTGCCGTGGTAAATTTTTTGTCCCATTTGGGGCAGGTTTGGGTACAAGCTTCTCATAAACCAGAGCTTCTCACAACAAGTGTGATGGTTTCGGCAGGGAACGTTTCACCTTTCTAGACGAAACGATATCCGTTGCGTCCTCTCGATTTCAAATCTTTTTCCTAGTGTCAACATAGAACAATAGGAGTGTTGTGTCAATTTTTGGGATTTTTTGGGGTTCGCTTGGGCATTTTTATACATTAACTGAGTTTTCTATGCATTCATGTGCATAATTCAAATTTGAACTACAGGCACATGCTCTAATGCATATAAATTAGTTGAAAATTCAAATATGTGCCCTTGGTTGCCTTCTTAGGTCCCATGCAAGAAATGGGAATGAATGTCAAACACCCTGCCACCGTCACTCGGCCGCAAACATTGAGATACCTGGTTTTTAAATTCTAGTAAATCCAAAACTCATCTAAAATTCATGAAACTTGGCATGCTATCATGGAGCGGCATCAACATGCCGTGATTAAATTTTTGTCCCATTTGGGGCAGGTTTGGGTATATGCTTCTCACAAACCAGAGCTTCTCATAACAAGCATGATGGTTTCGGTAGGGAACGTCCCACCTTTGGGGATGAAACGATATCCATTGCCTCTTATTGCTTTCAAAAAATTTCTCGTGTCAACATAGAACAACATGAGTGTTGTGTCAATTTTGTGATTTTTTGGGGTTCGTTTGGACATTTTTATGCATTAACTGAATTTTCAATGCATTTATGTGCATAATTCAAATTTGAACTACATGCACATGCTCCAGTGCATATAAATTGGTTGAAAAAAGAAATATGTGTCCTTGGGTGCCTTCTTAGGTCCCATGCAAGAAATGAGAATGAATTTCAAACACCAGGGCACCGTTGATTGCCGGCAAAACATTGAGATGCCTGGTATTTAAATTCTAGTAAATCCAAAACTCGTCTGAAATTCATGAAACTTGGCATGCTATCATGGAGCGGCATCAACATGCCGTGGTAAATTTTTTGTCCCATTTGGGGCAGGTTTGGGTATATGCTTCTCACCAACCAGAGCTTCTCACAACAAGCATGATGGTTTCGGTAGGGAACGTCCCACCTTTGGGGACGAAACGATATCCATTGCCTCTTATCGCCTTCAAAAATTTTCTCGTGTCAACATAGAACAACAGGAGTGTTGTGTCAATTTTTGTGATTTTTCGGGGTTCGTTTGGACATATTTATGCATTAAGTGTGTTCTCAATGCATTTATGTGCATAATTCAAATTTGAACTACATGCACATGCTCCAGTGCATATAAATTGGTTGAAAAATCAAATTTGTGTCCTTGGGTGCATGCTTAGGTCCCATGCAAGAAATGGGAATGAATTTCAAACACCAAGGCACCGTTGATTGCCGGCAAAATGTTCAGATGCCTGGTTTTTAAATTCTAGTAAATCCAAAACTCGTCTGAAATTCATGAAACTTGGCATGCTATCATGGAGCGGCATCAACATGCCGTGGTTAAATTTTTGTCCCATTTGGGGCAGGTTTGGGTATATGCTTCTCACAAACCAGAGCTTCTCACAACAATCATGATGGTTTCGGTAGGGAACGTCCCACCTTTGGGGATGAAACGATATCCATTGCCTCTTATTGCTTTCAAAAATTTTCTTGTGTCAACATAGAACAACATGAGTGTTGTGTCAATTTTTGTGATTTTCGGGGTTCGTTTGGACATTTTTATGCATTAACTGAGTTTTCAATGCATTTATGTGCATAATTCAAATTTGAACTACATGCACATGCTCCAGTGCATATAAATTGGTTGAAAAATCAAATCTGTGTCCTTTGGTGCATGCTTAGGTCCCATGCAAGAAATGGGAATGAATTTCGAACTCCACGGCACCGTTGATTGCCGGCAAAACATTGAGATGACTGGTTTTTAAATTCTAGTAAATCCAAAACTCGTCTGAAATTCATGAAACTTGGCATGCTATCATGGAGCGGCATCAACATGTCGTGGTTAAATTTTTGTCCCATTTGGGGCAGGTTTGGGTATATGCTTCTCACAAACCAGAGCTTCTCACAACAATCATGATGGTTTTGGTAGGGAACGTCCCACCTTGGGGACAAAACGATATCCATTGCCTCTTATTGCTTTCAAAAATTTTCTCGTGTCAACATAGAACAACGGGAGTGTTGTGTCAATTTTTGGGATTCTTCAGGCTTCGTTTGGACATTTTTATGCATTAATTGAGTTTTCAATGCATTTATGTGCATAATTCAAATTTGAACTACATGCACATGTTCCAGTGCATAAAATTGGTTGAAAAATCAAATCTGTGTCCTTGGGTGCATGCTTAGGTCCCATGCAAGAAATGGGAATGAATTTGAAACACCAGGGCACCGTTGATTGCCGGCAAAACGTTGAGATACTTTGTTTTTATATTCTAGTAAATCCAAAACTCGTCTGAAATTCATGAAACTTGGCATGCTATCATGGAATGGCACCCGACATGCTGTGGTATTTTTCGTGTCCATTTTGAGAGAAGGCACACTCGAAAAATGACAGCCAACAAAGGCATTTTGAAAAAAGAGCTGCCTCTTTAATATCTCAAACGTTTGTATAATTCAAACCGTGTGCATTCTGGTAACCATTCACGTGACGCCACGTGTTTTGGTTTTAATGGCTGTAGGAGGTGTCGTGCGGACAGTTGCTTGACCTTGACTGAATGGGAGGCGTGCGAGCGCAGGCTGACCGAGAGGCGTGCAATGCGCAGGCTCACCGGGAAGCGTGCGAGCTGTACGCGACACAGGCTCAGTGGAAAGCGAGCCCTTTGACTTCCATGGTCGCCCGCCCTCCTCTCCGTGCGCGCGCCCCCCTCAGCGGCATGGGATGCCACCGTCAAACGCTACCTCTCAGCGTCGCCAGCTGCCGTCCTCCCGCAGCCCGCCCATCGACCTCGGGACGACATGATGCAAAGTGAGAGCAGGATTTGTGCATCTCTTCAACGCAAACAGTTCTTTTGGATGACCCGTGTGCAACCACTTACAAACAATTTGGGTGCGATTTGCATCTGTCATATTGGGTATGTTGCCATTTGTCAAACTGGAAAGATTGACATTTGTTGATCTAGTAACATTGCCATTTGTCAACTTTGTAACACTGCGTTTTGTCAAAATATGAAGCTAAAAATCACTAGCAGTATCTAATTTTTGCAACTAAAATTCAGTAATTAAGCATAGATTTCATTCATAGATTAAGCAGTCGTTCTTAATTTATACAAACAGTTCAACTCGACAGCTGAACCGACCAAACTTTTCCCCAATTGTTGCCAACCACGTACTGAAGTAGCTAGTTCAACTATATATACTAGCTAATTTTAAGTACATTGTACAGTTCCACCACATCTATAGTATGATGAATTGAACAAAATACCCCCTAAATACTACGACTACTACTACTACTACTACAGAGGGGCTTTGTACTACTTCCGGCCGCCTCTCCTCTGCCGAGCGCGCTCAGTAAGAGGCAGAGGAGGAGGAGCCTACCGACAATTTGGACAACTGCAATATGGTGCCTGCCGAGTTCGTACTGAAATAACACCAAAGCAAATTCAGTTCATAATACTCAATCCAACATAAAGAACCTCAAAGAGTGCCCCGAGATTTCTACTGGAGAAACTAAAGACGAGAACGTGCATCAACCCATATGCATAGATTACCCCAATGTCACCTCGGGAATCCACGAGTTGAGTGCCAAAACATATATCAAGTGAATCAATACGATACCCCATTGTCACCACGAGTATTCAATTGCAAGACATATACCAAGTGTTCTCAAATCCATAAAAGTATTCAATCCGATAACAACGAAATCTCAAAGGGAAAAACTCAATTCATCAAAACAAGATAGAGAGGGGAAAACACCATATGATCCGACTATATTAACAAAGCCCGCGATACATCAAGATCGTGACATCTCAAGAACATGAGAGAGAGAGATTAAACACATAGCTACTAGTACAAACCCTCAGCCCCGAGGGTGGATGACTCCCTCCTCATCATGGTGGCCGTCGGGATGATGAAGATGGCCACCGGTGATGATTCCCCCCTCCGGCAGGGTGCCGGAACGGGGTCTAGATTGGTTTTAGGTGGCTACAGAGCCTTGCGGCGGCGGAACTTCTGTTCTAGGGCTACCCCGAAGGGTTTTGGAATATTTTGGAATTTATAGGGTGAAGAGGGGTGCGGGAGGCCACCGAGGTGGGCACAACCCACCTGGGCGCGCCTGGGGGCCCAGGCGCTCCCTGGTGGGTTGTGCCCCCCTCGGGGCACCCCCTAGGTGCTGCTCTGGCCCATCCTGGGTGTTCTGGTCCATAAAAATTCTCCAAAAAGTTTCGCGGTGTTTAGACTCCGGTTGATATTGATTTCCTGCGATGTAAAAAACATGCAAAAAACAACAACTGACACTTGGCACTATGTCAATAGGTTAGTCCCAAAAAATGATATAAAATGATTGTAAAATGCTTGTAAAACATCCAAGAATGATAATATAACAGCATGGAACAATAAAAAATTATAGATACGTTGGAGACGTATCAGCATCCCCAAGCTTAATTCGTGCTCGTCCTCGAGTAGGTAAATGATAAAAACAGAATTTTTGATGTGGAATGCTACCTAACATGTCATCTCGTATTCCTTTCTTTATAGCATGGACGTTTGGACTTTTATATGGTTTAAAGCAATAGTCTAGTTTTGACATGAGGACTTTAATACTCAAGCATACGAACAAGCAACCATGTCTTTCAAAATATCAACGCTAAAATAAGTTATCCCTAGCCCAGCATGCTCAATCATTGATCCATTCAGGAAACACACTCGCATATTAGCTACACCCAATGCTCAAGTACGATCATAGTGCCTCCTAGTTGGTGCTTTATAAGAGAAGATGGAGACTCAAATTAAAAAATAAAATTTGCATAAAGTAAAAGAAAGGTCCTTCGCGGAGGGAAGTAGGGATTTGTAGAGGTGCCAGAGCTCAAAGCGAAAAATTGAGAGATAAAAACATTTTGAGAGGCATACTTTTCCCACCAACGAAAACGACTTAGAGCTCCCAAAACTTTCCATGCTAGATATATCATAGGAGGTTCCCAAACAGAAAATAAAGTTTATTCCTTTTTCTACCATACTTTCACTTTCCATGGCTAACCGTATCCACGGGTGCCCTCCATACCAACAATTTCCAAGGAATTTATTATTTGACAACATAAAGAAAATTCATTTTTCATTTCAGGACTGGGCATCCCTAATACCTTTGCCTTACTCTTGTGCAATGACAAGTGAATAAACACTCATCGTGAGAATAACACATCTAACATGGAAAATATCGGCCACCCTCACCGCCTCGCGAGCGGTACGAGCACACAAAAGAGAAATTTATTTTGAAAATTAGAGATGGCACATACGAATTTGCTTAGAACGGCAAAAGAATACCGCATATATGTAGATATAGTAGAGTCATGTGGCAAAACTGGTTTAAAGGATTTTGGATGCACAAGTAGTGATCATACTTAGTGCAAAATTAAGGCTAGCAAAAGATTGAGAAGCGACCAACCAAGAAACGAATAATCCAATAAGCGAGCATTGAGCATAATTAACACTGAATAATGCACCACAAGTAGGATGTAATTTCATTGCATGACTATTGACTTTCGTGCTTGCATAGGGAATCACAAACCTTAACACCAATATTCTTACTAACGCATAATTACTCATTAACATGACTCACATATCACATCATCATATCTCAAAACTATTACAAGGAATCAAGCTTATTTTGTCCAATGATCTTCATGAAAGTTTTTATTATATCCTTCTTTGATATCCATCACTTTGGCACTAATTTTCATATGTTGCTTTTGATAAGCTCAAACAAATATAAGTGAAGATCATGAGCATAATATTTCTTTCTCTCAAATTAATTTAAGAGAAGCAAGAGAGAATTTCTTCAAAAATACTAAAGCACACCATGATCAAAAAGATATAAGTGAAGCACTAGAGCAATTCCATAGAAAAGAGCTTCGTTGACGGGATGTGAGTGCCGCTTACCTAGCCTCTCTAGCAACTATTTGAGGACTCTATTTTATTTAAAAACTTTCAGTTCTAAGTATTTTATTAAAACAGCAAGCAAAACAAAACAAAATGACATTCCAAGAATAGCACGCATCATGTGAATAAGCAAAAACTTAGGTTCAACCGATACTAACCAATAATTGTTGATGAAGAAAGGTGGGATGCCTACCGGGGCATTCCCCAAGCTTAGATGCTTGAGACTTCTTCAAATATTATCTTGGGGTGCCTTGGGCATCCCCAAGCTTGAGCTTTTGTGTCTCCTTAATTCCTTTTATATCACGGTTTCCCTAAATCTTAAAAACTTCATCCACACAAAACTCAACAAGAACTCGTGAGATAAGTTAGTATAAACCAATGCAAAAACTTTCTCATTCTCTACCGTAGCAAACCATTAAAATTATTATTCAACATTACATACTAAATGCCTCTGCATATTTAATACTCCTATCCTCGAATAGAATCATTAAACAAGCAAACATATGCAAACAATGCAAACATAACAGCAATCTGCCAAAACAGTACAGTCTGTAATGAATGCAAGAGTATCAATACTTACCTAACTCCAAAAAATCTGAAAATTTACCACACTGTAGAAAATTTATCAGAGCTTATTATGCAAAAAGTTTCAACATTTTATCATATTCTGACTTTTCTAAGGAATATTTGCAACAGCGATAAACTTTCTGTTTTCAAATAGCAACATGTATACTTGCAAAATAAGCATGGTAAAGGCTATCCTTGACATTTTTATTGAAAATAAAATTGCAAAAAATTATTCTAAATAACAACAAGCAAATACTAACAAAAGAAAATGACGCTCCAAGCAAAACTCATATCATGTGACGAATAAAAATGTAGCTCCAAGTGAGGTTACCGATAATGTTGGAGATGAAAGAGGGGATGCCTTCCGGGGCATCCCCAAGCTTAGTTGCTTGGATATTCCTTGAATATTACCTTGGAGTGCCTTGGGCATCGCCAAGCTTAGGGTCTTGTCACTCCTTATTCTCCTCATATTGACATCTCACCCAAAACTTGAAAACTTCAATCACACAAAACTTAACGGAACTTCGTGAGATAGGTTAGTATGATAAAGAGCAAACCATTTCACTTTGGTACTGTCAAAGACAATATTCATAATTTTTTACACACAATTCCTACTGTAGCATATCATTTCCACAATTTATATTGAGCAATATAAGCCATAGAAACTAGAAAACAAGCAAACTATGCATTGAAAATAGAATCTGTCAAAAATTCTAAAAAATTAGGAAAACATAGAGAATTTGTATATATATCACCTAAAAAATTCAGATCAAAATCACGTTCCAGTGAATTTTCAAATTTCCTGGACTGAGCACAAAAGTTTCTCTTTTTGCACAGATTCAAGTCAACTATCATCCACGCTATCCCAAAGGCTTTACTTGGCACTTTATTGAAACAAAAGCAATAAAACATGATTAATATAGTAGCATAATCATGTGAACACACAAAAGCAGTAGGTAAAGTGTTGGGTTGTCTCCCAACAAGCACTTTTCTTTAATGCCTTTTAGCTTGGCATGATGATTTCAATGATGCTCGCATAAAAGATAAGAATTGAAACATGAAGAGAGCATCATGAAACACATGTCAAGCCCATTTAAGTTTAACCCACTTCCTATGCATAGGGATTTTGTGAGCAAGCAACCCATTAAAACAAGAACCAACTAGCATAGGAAGGCAAAACAAGTACAACTTCAAAACAATCAACACATAGAGAATAAATTTGATATTATTGAGATATGTACGAGCATAAGTTCCTCTCTCATAATAATTTTGAAAGGCATCAAGAATGGATTCAACAATATAACTATCACATACATCACTCTTTTCATGATGCATAAGCATGGAAAATTTATTACTCTTTATGGCATACATGTCATCATAATAATCATCGTAGATAACAACTTTATTGTCATAGTCAATTGAAACCTCTTCCAAAATAGTGGATGTATCACTAAATAAATTCATGACCTCTCCAAATCCACTTTCATCAATATTGCAATAAGATTCAATACCCTCCAAAATAGTGGGGTCACTACTACCTAGAGTTGACACTACAAAAAAAAGACACATCCGTGACATTTTGGGCCGAACGAATTTTTTTCCTGTCATACTTATGACACTTCTATGACGATAATTGTGAGAAAACTAGGTATCATCATAGATGTGGTGGGGTCCTACTTCTATGACAAAAATTCATGATAGAAAATGGGCTTTTCGTCCTGGGCGGGCCGGAGACGCAGCTGCATGACATTCTTTGGGCCGTGCATGACGGAAACAACCATGGTAGAAGCAAGGGCGAGGAAAATATCGGGGAGTTCCCGGTTATGGTGGGTGGTCGGGGGCTGAGCGATGCGTGTTTCTCTCGTACGTACGCGCGTGTGTGTGAGGCGTTGGGCTCTAACTGACCTGAGCGATTGCACTGCAGGCTACGCGTTACTGAATCAGAGCGATCGATTGATCCCTTGCTGTTAACTGAACCCGAGTGATTCCTTCTCTACTGCTGCTAACTGAAGCCGATCGATGCTGCCTCTGGATGAATAGCGAGCGTTGTTGGGGGGTTTGGATGAACAGTTCCCGGTGGGGGGTTGGATGAACAGGACCCCGTGGTAGTAGAGGCTGTTGCCGCTGGATGAACAGTACCTCGATCGATCGAGCTGGTGGAGGGGTGGATGAACAGGACCCTGCGTTGGTTTTCCCTTGAAGAGGAAAGGGTGATGCAGTAAAGCAGTGTAAGTATTTCCCTCAATTTTTGAGAACAAAGGTATCAATCCAGTAGGAGGCCATGCACGAGTCCCTCGCACCTACACAAACAAATAAATCCTCGCAACCAACGCAATAAAGGGGTTGTCAATCCCTTCACGGTCACTTACGAGAGTGACATCTGATAGATATGATAAGATAATATTTTTGGTATTTTTATGATAGAGATGCAAAGTAAAATAGAAGGCAATAAATATAGCTAAGTGTTGGAAGATTAATATGATGGAAGATAGACCCGGGGGCCATAGGTTTCACTAGTGGCTTCTCTCGAGAGCATAAGTATTACGGTGGGTGAACAAATTACTGTTGAGCAATTGACAGAATTGAGCATAGTTATGAGAATATCTAGGTATGATCATGTATATAGGCATCATGTCCGCAACAAGTAGACCGATTCCTGCCTGCATGTACTACTATTACTCCACACATCGACCGCTATCCAGCATGCATCTAGAGTATTAAGTTCAAAAGAATAGAGTAACGCTTTAAGTAAGATGACATGATGTAGAGGGATAAACTCATGCAATATGATATAAACCCCATCTTGTTATCCTTGATGGCAACAATACAATACGTGTCTTGCTGTCCCTACTGTCACTGGGAAAGGACACCGCAAGATTGAACCCAAAGCTAAGCACTTCTCCCATTGCAAGAAAGATCAATCTAGTAGGCCAAACCAAGCTGATAATTCGAAGAGACTTGCAAAGATAACCAATCATACATAAAAGAATTCAGAGAAGATTCAAATATTGTTCATAGATAAACTTGATCATAAACCCACAATTCATCGGTCTCAACAAACACACCGCAAAAGAAGATTACATCGAATAGATCTCCACGAGAATCGTGGAGAACTTTGTATTGAGCTCCAAAGAGAGAGAAGAAGCCATCTAGCTAATAGCTATGGACCCGAAGGTCTGAGGTAAACTACTCACACATCATCGGAGAGGCTATGGTGTTGATGTAGAAGCCCTCCGTGATCGATGCCCCCTCCGCCGGAGCTCCAGAAAAGGCCCCAAGATGGGATCTCACGGGTACAGAAGGTTGCGGCAGTGGAATTAGGTTTTTGGCTCCGTATCTGGTAGTTTGGGGGTACGTAGGTATATATAGGAGGAAGAAGTACGTCGGTGGAGCAACATGGGGCCCATGAGGGTGGAGGGCACGCCTGGGGGGGGGGGGGGGTAGGCTCGCCCCCCTACCTCGTGCCTTCCTGGTTGATGTCTTGACATAGGGTCCAAGTCCTCTGGATCACGTTTGTTCCGAAAATCACGTTCCCGAAGGTTTCATTCCGTTTGGACTCTGTTTGATATTCTTTTTCTGCGAATCTTGGAAATAGGCAAAAAACATCAATTCTGGGCTGGGCCTCCGGGTAATAGGTTAGTACCAAAAATAATATAAAAGTGTATAATAAAGCCCATTAATGTCCAAAACAGAATATAATATAGCATGGAACAATCAAAAATTATAGATACGTTGGAGACGTATCAAGCATCCCCAAGCTTAATTCCTGCTCGTCCTCGAGTAGGTAAATGATAAAAACAGAATTTTTGATGTGGAATGCTACTTTGCATAATTTCAATGTAATTCTCTTAATTGTGGTATGAATATTCAGATCCGAAAGATTCAAGATAAAAGTTTTATATTGGCATTAAAGTAATAATACTTCAAGCATACTAACTAAGCAATTATGTCCTATCAAAATAACATGGCCAAAGAAAGTTCATCCCTACAAAATCATATAGTTCAGTCATGCTCCATTTTCATCACACAAGAATGCTCTCATCATGCACAACCCCGATGACAAGCCAAGCAATTGTTTCATACTTTAGTAATCTCAAACTTTTTCAACCTTCACGCAATACATGAGCGTGAGCCATGGATATATCACTATGGGTGGAATATAATATAATGATGGGGGTTATGTGGAGAAAGTCTCACATCAACGCGGCTAATCAATGAGCTATGGAGATGCCCATCGATTGATGTTAGTGCAAGGAGTAGGGATTGCCATGCAACGGATGCACTAGAGCTATAAATGCATGAAAGCTCAACAAAAGAAACTAAGTGGGCGTGCATGCAACTTGCTTGCTCACGAAGACCTAGGGCATTTGAGGAAGACCATTGTTGGAATATACAAGCCAAGTTCTATAATGAAAAATTCCCACTAGTATATGAAAGTGACAAAACAAGAGACTCTCTATCATGAAGATCATGGTGCTACTTTGAAGCACAAGTTAGGAAAAAGGATAGTAGCATTGTCCCTTTTTATTCTCTTTTTTTCTTCTTTTTCTTTTTGGGCCTTCTTTTTTTATTGGCCTTTCTTTCTCTTTTTTTATTGGGACAATGCTCTATGAATGATGATCATCACACTTCTATTTATTTACAACTCAATGATTACAACTCGATACTAGAACAAAGTATGACTCTATATGAATGCCTCCGGCGGTATACCGGGTTAGCAATGAATCAAGAGTGACATGTATGAAAAATTTATGAATGGTGGCTTTGCCACAAATACGATGTCAACTACATGATCATGCAAAGCAATATGACAATGATGAACGTGTCATGATAAACGGAACGGTGGAAAGTTGCATGGCAATATATCTCGGAATGGCTACGGAAATGCCATAATAGGTAGGTATGGTGGCTGTTTTGAGGAGGATATAAGGAGGTTTATGTGTGAAAGAGCGTATCATATCACGGGGTTTGGATGCACCGGCGAAGTTTGCACCAACTCTCAATGTGAGAAAGGGCAATGCACGGTACCGAAGAGGCTAGCAATGATGGAAGGGTAAGAGTGCGTATAATGCATGGACTCAACATTAGTCATAAAGAACTCACATACCTATTGCAAAAATCTAAAAGTCATCAAAAACCAAGCACTACGCGCATGCTCCTAGGGGGATAGATTGGTAGGAAAATACCATCACTCGTCCCCCACCGCCACTCATAAGGAGGACAATCAAAGAACACCTCATGTTTCAAATTTGTTACATAATGTTTACCATACGTGCATGCTACGGGACTTGCAACTTCAACACAAGTATTTCTCAAATTCACAACTACTCAACTAGCACAACTTTAATATCACTACCTCCATATCTCAAAACAATCATCAAGCATCAAACTTCTCTTAGCATTCAGCACACTCATAAGAAAGTTTTTTACTAGTCTTGAATACCTAACATATTAGATTAATTTCCAATTTACGCAAATTACCATGCTGTTTAAGACTCTCAAAATAATATAAGTGAAGCATGAGAGAATAATAGTTTCTATAAAACAAAACCACCGCCGTGCTCTAAAAGATATAAGTGAAGCACTAGAGCAAAAACTATATAGCTCAAAAGATATAAGTGAAGCGCATTGAGTATTCTAATAAATTCCGAATCATGTGTGTCTCTCTCAAAAGGTGTGTACAGCAAAGATGATTGTGGTAAACTAGAAAGCAAAGAATGAAATCATACAAGACACTCCAAGCAAAACACATATCATGTGGTGAATAAAAGTATTGCTCCAAGTAAAGTTACCGATGGAAGTAGACGAAAGAGGGGATGCCTTCTGGGGCATCCCCAAGCTTTGGCTTTTTGGTGTCCTTAGATTATCTTGGGGTGCCATGGGCATCCCCAAGCTTAGGCTCTTGTGTAACGCCCACGATGCGGCTATATCTCCCACGTGTCGAGGCACGACTTAGAGGCATAACCGCATAGTGGTTTTGTCGCAAGAAGGGTCATCTTCACACAATGCCATGTAATGAACAAGAATGGGATAAAGAGTTGGATTACAATCGCCACTTCACACAATACATAAATATTATTCATACATCATCCAAAATACAAACATATAGACTGACTACGGTCAAAATCCAGATGAAAATAAGACAACCCCAAATGCTAGATCCCCGATCATCCCAACTGGGCTCCACTACTGATCATCAGGAAAAGACACATAGTAACGACCACGTTCCTCGTCGAACTCCCACTTGAGATCGACGCCATCATCTGCACTGGCATCGTCGGCACCTGCAACTGTTTTGGTAGAATCTGTGAGTCACGGGGACTCAGCAATCTCACACCCGCGAGATCAAGACTATTTAAGCTTATAGGAAAGGATGGTGTATAGAGGTGGAGCTGCAGCGGCAAAGCATATATGGTGGCTAACTTGCGCAAATGAGAGCGAGAAGAGAAGCAACGGAATGGACGTCATCTAGCAATGACCAAGAAGTGATCCTGAACTCCTACTTACGTCATACATAACTCAGACCGTGTTCACTTCCCGGACTCCGCCGAGAAGAGACCATCACGGCTACACACGCAGTTGATGTATTTTACTTGGGTCAAGTGACAAGTTCTCTACAACCGGACATTAACAAATTCCCATCTGCCTCATAACCGCGGGCACGGCTTTCGAAAGATAATACCCTGCAGGGGTGTCCCAACTTACCCCATCATAAGCTCTCACGGTCAACGAAGGATAAACCTTCTCCCGGAAAGACCCGATCAGTCTCGGAATCCCGGTTTACAAGACATCTCGACAATGGTAAAACAAGACCAGCAAAGCCACCCGAATGTGCCGACGAATCCCGATAGGAGCTGCACATATCTCGTTCTCAGGGCACACCGGATGAGACATCCTACGAGTAAAACCAGACCTCGAGTTTCCAGGAGGGGCCCCCGCAGTCTGCTCAGTTCGGACCAACACTCGAAGGAGCACTGGCCCGGGGGGTTAAAATAAGATGACCCTCGGGCTTGCGAAAACCCGGGGGAAAAGGCTTAGGTAGCAAATGGTAAAACCAAGGTTGGGCCTTGCTGGAGGAGTTTTATTCAAGGCGATCTGTCAAGGGGGTCCCATAAATCACCCGACCGCGTAAGGAACGCAAACTCAAGGAACATAATCCCGGTATAACAGTAACTAGGGCGGCAAGAGTGGAACAAAACACCAGGCATAAGGCCGAGCCTTCCACCCTTTACCAAATATATATAGATGCATTAATTAAATAAGAGATATTGTGATATCCCAACATATCCATGTTCCGACATGGAACAAACTTCAACTTCACCCAACTAGCAACGCTATAAGAAGGGCTGAGCAAAAGCGGTAACTTAGCCAAACAATGGTTTGCTAGGAAAGGATGGTTAGGGGATGACATGGCAAAATGGGTGACATGATATAGCAAGTGATAGGTAGCGGAGCAAGGCAATAGAGCGAACAACTAGCAAAGCAAAGATAGAAGTGATTTCGAGGGGTGGTCATCTTGCCTGCAAGGTTCTCAGAGTTGTCGAAAGCTTGATCCTCGTAAGCGTACTCAACAGGTTCCTCGTTCACGAACTCGTCTCCCGGCTCTACCCAAGACAAGAACACAAACAAACGGAACCACAATCAACCACGAGAAATGCACAAGCAACATGATCCAAAACATGTATGATATGCAAGATATGATATGCGATGCATATGCGTGCTCCGGAAGAAAAAAGATGAACAAGGCAGTAACTTGGCAAACCAAGCATGCCACTGGAAAGATGAGATGAGTTCGGTCGAAATCGATATAAAGATCACCGGAATCGGATGCACGGTTTGCCAAGCAAAACAAGAAAGACACGAATCTGCGATTAACAGCATGATAGCACTTAAAATGCAACAAGTAACAATGCTACAGCACCCCAACATAGCAACAAAGCATATGGCAGCAATCTGCAGGAGATGCTTGACAAAAGATGAACACTGAGCTACGGCTAGTTCACAACATAACAAGCTCAAACAAGCATGGCAAAAGTGCAAAAGATAACAGGATCACAGACTTGGTGAAAAACTGGACATGGCAGTAAACAGCATCAGGTAGCAATATTCAGAGCACGAAATCAGCATGCTACAGGAACTTAACATAGCAAAACAAGGCATGGAAGTGTTGTACTAAAAGCACATGACAAAAGTTCCTTACTGACCATAAGCCAAAAAGGAACCGAAGATATGATGGCAAGCATGTAAACATAGCAAGTTTCGTTATCAGGTTTCAGACTTAGCAGAAAACAGAGCATGGCAGAAATAATAATATGTAGGCCTCTTTGTTAGCTTGATGCACTCACTACAGAGCAATTCACTACAAACCAAGCACACCTACAGCAGGATGGCATGTTTATGAAGCTAACCATGGCTAGAACACAAGCATAGAATGTATGGATCAATTACAATAAGCTTGGCAAATATGAATATCATGTTAAGAAACTGCCAGAAATATTTTATAGCAAAAGTAGAGAAATATTTAGTCATGCTATGGTACTCCATAATTGCAAACAATTGCAGGAATGGATCAACTACAACTATATCTACAAAACATCCTTACTGAACATCTCCAAAATATGCATGGATCTCTCTGTAGCATCAAGTTTACATGGCAACAAAATAACAGCAGACGAGGACTTAGAGAAATCACTAAGTCCCTGAAATCAGAAATATTACGGGGCCTACTTTGCATGCTTGTGCTAGTCACCACAGAGATCAAAAAAATACATGGAATACACCCTTGGAAAGATGGCATGACATAGTTCAAAACACATGTAGAGCTCATGCTCATAAGATGCACCTATTAAATGATACAAAAATGACAAATCTCCAAGTTCTGTCAAGAACCAGAGAATAACAGCAACTAGCCCTCTTCCAACAGAGATTTGGGCATCAAGATGACCTCTAATGAACATGGTGCAATTGAACAAAATGAAAAGCATCACGAGGCGAACAATTTGACATATTACACGCGCGAATCGGAGCTACATGCACGGAGTTACGGCATCACGAACAAAGGCACTTGCTGTAGATTTTTAGGACTTAGAGAAATCGGGGGGGGGGGGGGGGTTCGAGGAGAAGTCAACGCTCGTACTCGCCAGATCGGATCGAGGAGATGCTCGAGGAGCTCGGGCTCGGGGCTCCGGCCGACGGAGTCGGAGTGGAGGCGGCGGGCCGGCGACGGAGGAGGAGGCGGCGGCGACACGTGGCGTCTTCGGATTCGCCGGGTCCGGACGTGTCCGGCAGCGGAGAGGGAACGGAGCTAGGGTTTGGACTGCGAATGTAATTCGGGATGCCCACATATTTAAAGGTAGAGGGAGCTAGGAGGCTCCAAATGAGGTGCGGTTTTCGCCCACACGATCGTGATCGAACGACCTAGAGCATGGAAGAGAGTTTGGTGGGTTTTGGGCTGGTTTTAGAGGGGGTTTTTGCTCGACACTCAAATGGACATTGCGGATGCCCGGTTAACCGTTGGAGTACCAAACGACCTCCGAATGGAACGAAACTTGACCGGTGGTCTCCGGGTGGTATAATAAGGCCACTTGACAAGCCTCGGTCCATTCCGAGAAAGTTTGACACACGCACACGAAAGAAAACAAGAGGGATGCGCCGGAGGAGATAGGAGCGCCGGATTGCAAAACGGACAACGGGAAAAGTGCTCGGATGCATGAGACGAACACGTATGCAAATGCAATGCACATGATGACATGATATGGAAATGCATGACATGACAAAATACAAAACGAAAGACAAAACCCGACAACGGAGGGAATATCATAGCACATAGCCGAAAATGGCAAGAGTCGGAGTTACAAATATGGCAAGTTGCATGCGGGGTGTTACATCTTGCCACTCCTTGTTCCTTAATCCATCAAATCTTTTACCCAAAACTTGAAAACTTCACAACACAAAACTTAGCAGAGAATCTCGTGAGCTCCGTTAGCGAAAGAAAACAAAACACCACTTCAAGGTACTATAATGAACTCATTCTTTATTTATATTGTTGTTAAACCTACTGTATTCCAACTTCTCTATTGTTTATAAACTATTTTACTAGCCATAGATTCATCAAAATAAGCAAACAACACACGAAAAACAGAATCTGTCAAAAACAGAACAGTCTGTAGTAATCTGTAACTAACGCAAATTTCTGGAACTCCAAAAATTCAGCCAAAAGAGGACGACCTAGATAATTTGTTTATTGATCAGCAGCAATTGGAATCAATATTTGATCACGTTCTGGTGATTTTTAACAATTATTTTCGTGAACAGAAAGTTTCTGGAATTTTCAGCAAGATCAAATAACTATCATCCAAGAAGATCCTATAGGTTAAACTTGGCACAAACACTAATTAAAACATAAAAACACATCTAACCAGAGGCTAGATCAAATATTTATTCCTAAACAGAAGCAAAAAGCAAAAAACTAAAAATAAAACTGAGTTGCCTCCCAACAAGCGCTATCGTTTAACGCCCCTAGCTAGGCATTGATAATTTTAATGATGCTCACATGAGAGACAAGAATTGAAGCGCAAAGGGAGCATCATAAAATACGTGACAAACACATCTAAGTCTAACATACTTCCTATGCATAGGCATATTATAAGCAAACAAATTTGCAAGGCAAGCAAAAACTAGCATATGCGAGGAAGCGGAAAGAAACAATAGCAATCTCAACATAACGAGAGGTAATTTAGTAGCATGAAAATTCCTACAACCATATTTTCCTCTCTCATAATAATTACATGTAGGATCATAAGCAAATTCAACAATATACCTATCACAAAACATATTCTTAACACGATCCACATGTATGCAAAGTTGACACTCTTCCAAAATAGTGTGATTAACATTAACTAAAGTCATGACCTCTCCAACCCCACTTTTATCAAAATACCATAAGATTGATCATTCTCCAAATATGTGGGATCTAAAGTTGACACTCTTCCAAACCCACTTTCAATATTATTGCAAACACTATTGTCAATCTCATATTCATGATGGGGCTTAAATAAAATTTCAAGATCATAAGAAGAACCACCCCAATCATGATCATTGCAACAGGTAGTAGACATAGCAACATCATTGCAATCATGCTTTTCATCGAAGGAACTACCAAGTATGGGTGCAATAGCAACGATCTCATGTTTAACATAAGGAACTATAGCAAATTCATCTTCATAAATATTGGCATCATGGCCACAAGAATAGCAAGCATCATTTTCATCAAGGGATATTTCAATCAAATCATCGGAATCATCATTATCTATAGATTCATTCATATCATTATTTCCTTCCAAAGCAACGGTCATTCTCTCAATAAATTCTTTGACATAGACATTATGAGCATAGTTTTCATAGCAATATTTAAGTATGTCAGAATTTTCAGGTTTGTAGAGAGTAATATCATACTTTTCAATCAAAGAAGCAACTTCATAAGCACCCTTAAAAGCAACAAATTCTTCAATTTGTTCAATATCATAGTAACTACAAACACCCTTTGCATAAGAAGATAGGATTTCATTTTCCTTAAGCTCACATAGGTAGGGAAGGTGTTTTTTAGGGTTCTTAGAGCAACAAGTAAAATCATGAATTTCACAAAGATTCCAAGCATAACACAACAATCTATTTATTTGAACCCATAAGAGTTTCCCTTTTTCAGACAAACAGTGGCGCACAAAATGAGCATGCTCATCTAAAGATTTCCCATCAACTAGGCTAGTTGGGGTTTCAGCACGAGCGCATAAGGATCGAAGATGATCCAAGTAGAACACTTTAAGTGGATCCATATCAATAGATTTTTAGCAAGCAAAGATGGAAGCAAATAGAAGGCACGTGGAAACACAAACAAAAAGGCATACGGGAAGAAGGCGAATAAAACCGCAAGGGTGAAGTGGGGGAGAGGAAAACGAGAGGCAAATGGCAAATAATGTAATGCAGGAGATAAGAGTTTGTGATGGGTACTTGGTATGTTGAGTTTTGCGTAGACTCTCCCCGGCAACGGCGCCAGAAATGGCTCGTTGTCGGGAGTAAAATCTTGACTTGACTTCGTGTAAGCCTCACCAGCAACGGCGCCAGAAATCCTTCTTGCTACCTCTTGAGCACTGCGTTGGTTTTCCCTTGAAGAAGAAAGGGTGATGCAGTAAAGCAGCGTAAGTATTTCCCTCAGTTTTTGAGAACCAAGGTATCAATCCAGTAGGAGGCCACGCATGAGTCCCTCGCACCTACACAAACAAATAAATCCTCACAACCAACGCAATAAAAGGGTTGTCAATCCCTTCATGGTCACTTATGAGAGTGAGATCTGATAGATATGATAAGATAATATTTTTGGCATTTTTATGATAGAGATGCAAAGTAAAATAAAAGGCAACAAAATAGCTAAGTGTTGGAAGATTAATATGATGGAAGATAGACCCGGGGCCATATGTTTCACTAGTGGCTTCTCTCGAGAGCATAAGTATTACGGTGGGTGAACAAATTACTGTTGAGCAATTGACAGAATTGAGCATAGTTATGAGAATATCTAGGTATGATCATGTATATAGGCATCACGTCCGCGACAAGTAGACCGACTCCTGCCTGCATCTACTACTATTACTCCACACATCGACCGCTATCCAGCATGCATCTAGAGTATTAAGTTCAAAAGAACAGAGTAATGCTTTAAGTAAGATGACATGATGTGGAGGGATAAGCTCATGCAATATGATATAAACCCCATCTTGTTATCCTCGATGGCAACAATACAATACGTGCCTTGCTGCCCCTACTGTCACTGGGAAAGGACACCACAAGATTGAACCAAAAGCTAAGCACTTCTCCCATTGCAAGAAAGATCAATCTAGTAGGCCAAACCAAACTGATAATTCGAAGAGACTTGCAAAGATAACCAATCATACATAAAAGAATTCAGAGAAGATTCAAATATTGTTCATAGATCAACTTGATCATAAACCCACAATTCATCGGTCTCAACAAACACACCGCAAAAGAAGATTACATCAAATAGATCTCCAAGAGAATCATGGAGAACTTTGTATTGAGATCCAAAGAGAGAGAAGAAGCCATCTAGCTAATAAATATGGACCCGAAGGTCTGAGGTAAACTACTCACACATCATCAGAGAGGCTATGGTGTTGATGTAGAAGCCCTCCATGATCGATGCCCCCTCCGGCGGAGCTCCGGAAAAGGCCCCAAGATGGGATCTCACGGGTACAGAAGGTTGCGGGATTAGGTTTTTGGCTCCGTATCTGGTAGTTTGGTGGTACGTAGGTATATATAGGTGGAAGAAGTACGTCGATGGAGCAACGTGGGTCCCATGAGGGTCGAGGGCGCGCCTGGGGGGCGGGGGGTAGGGGCGCCCCCTACCTCGTGCCTTCCTGGTTGATGTCTTGACGTAGGGTCCAAGTCCTCTGGATCACGTTCGTTCTGAAAATCACGTTCCCGAAGGTTTCATTCCGTTTGGACTCTGTTTGATATTCTTTTTCTGCGAAACTCTGAAAAGGCAAAAAAAACAACAATTCTGGGCTGGGCCTCCAGTTAATAGGTTAGTCCCAAAAGTAATATAAAAGTGTATAATAAAGCCCATTAATGTCCAAAACAGAATATAATATAGCATGGAACAATAAAAAATTATAGATACGTTGGAGACGTATCAGACCCCGTGGAGGGCTGGATGAACAGGACGACCCCGTGGAGGGCTGGTTGAACAGTAGCCGGTGGAGGGCTGAATGAACAGTAGCCCATGGAGGGGTGGTTGAACAGGACCCCGTGGAGAGTGCTGGTTGAACAGTAGCCGGTGGAGGAGCGCACGGTGGAGGCTGGATGAACAGGAGCCCGTGGATGAACAGTCGCAGGTGGAGGCTGGAGGAGGTCGACGGTGGATGAACAGTAGCCCGTGGAGGCTGTAGGAGGTTGACGGTGCAGATGAACAGTATCCCATGGAGTCCCGTTTTGTGGTACGCCACATCCCTCCCGATGAACAGGACCCCCGTTTCGACCGTAGCGCTCCAACACAAGTCCGTTTCCTCTGTTTTGCGGTACGCCACACCCCTCCCGATCAACAGGACCCCGTTTCGACCGTAGGAGGTCCATTTCCTCTGTTTTGCGGTATGCTATACCCCTCCCGATGAACAGGATCCCATTTCGACCGTGGCCGGTCGAACACAAGGCCGTTTCCTCCGTTCCGTGGTACGCCAAGCCTCGTTTCCATCGGCTGTTCCGTCCAAGCCGGTTGGCTACCGATGAACACGACGCATTCCGTTGCCTCCACATGAACACGACACATTCCATTGCCTCCGCATGAACACGACGACGGCGCAGCTTCTCCATTCTGACCCAGCCATGTACACGAGCCCTGGCCGTACGTATACGCGAGTAGGCGTTCGAGACCCTGCCCGTATGTACGTACGTGGCCGTATTTACTTTCTTGCACCCTGGCCGCTGTACGTACGTGTACATGCTACGTGCGCGCCTCTACTACGACACATCCGCGCCTCTACTATGACGCATGCGCGCCTATACTACGACACTAGCCCTTCCTTAGAGGCCACGGTTCATCGCTGTAGCCCGCAGACAGACCGATCGTATGTACGTACACGTTCATGAACAGAATGACAACGCTACGTATGCTTCGACCAGGTGGGTCCCGACTGTCAGGCACTTCCTTGCATGCGAAGATGTAGCTGGTGGGTCCCAGCAGTCAGGGGGGAAACTATTTTTTTGTGAAATACTGTGGCCCGTCCGGTGGGTCCCTGCTGTCAGGTGGAAAAATAATTATTTTACGCGTAATAAGGAGGCACTTCCTTGCTGCGGCCGTGGACCTAGCTGTCAGCCTCTCCACGTACAGTACTCTTCCGATGGAAGTCGTTCCTTGACCATGTTGACCACGCCGCGCCGAGAGCACCAGGGCGGTGGACGACGGCGAGACCTAGGAAGGGGACGACGCGGAGCCGGGGAAGACGCGGCAGTGGGTGCCCATGCGGAGAGGAGTACGAGGGTTCACTGGTTCGGCTGCGGTGTGAGGCTGTCGTCGCCGTAGAATAACAGGGGGTGTGGGTGAGTAGAGGGATGGCCTGACCAGCGGTGGGAGTAGTAGGGGGCGGTAAGGCCTCCGCGGCATCACAGCCGGCCACGGGAGGCAGGAGCACGCGGCACGGCCGGCGCTGGTTTGGGCGGCTGGAGCAAGAAGACCAGAGGTTGAAGAAGCACTACGGCTGTTGGATGGACATCGTACGGTCACATGAGCTAGAATCGTTCATATTGACTAAGTTGACAAAGCCCTCCGTCCCCATCAACTTAGTAGGCCCACAAGTCAGCCTCCCACTATGGTGGGTCCTAGTTAGTAGGGGGTATTCATTTTATGTGCGTAATAAGGAGGCACTTCCTTGTGTGCGAAGATATAGCTGGTGGGTCCGACCTGTCAGCGGGGGAAACGTTTTTTTCGCGAAATACAGAGGCCCTTTTGATGGGTCCCAGCTGTCAGGTGGAGGAATCATTATTTTGCGCATAATAAGGAGGCATTTCCTTGCGTGCGGCCGTGGACCCAGCTATCAGCCTCTCCACGCATAGTCTACTTCTGATGAATGTCGTTCGTTGACCACGTTGACCACTTGCGCCGAGCGCATCCAAGGTGGTGGACGACGGCGAGGCCCCGGACAACAACGAGCCGGAGATGGGAAGACGCGGGAGTAGAGTCGCAGACGGAGAGGTGTACGAGGGTTAACTGGTTCTGGTGCGGTGTGGTTCGGTAGTCGGTGGAGAAGAACAGGAGATGTGGAGGGGAGGAGGGATGGCCTAGCCAACGGTGGGGTAGCGCTTCACAGCGAAGCGTGCTAGGCAGAGCTGCTAGCAGCAGGAGGTGGGAGCAGGTGGTCCTGGCGGCGCTGGAGGAAGAAGACGAGAGATTGAAGATGGATGCTGGTCGTTGGATGTAAATCCAACGGCTAACGATGTCTAAATCATTTGTTGACTAAGTTGACAACGACTTGTGTTGGCTTCGACATATTGGCCCACATTTCAGCCTCCAAAAATGTGGCACGTATTCAACCCATTTTTTCAGAATTTATAGTCAACTTGATCTCTTTTTTTAGAATTACAGTCCATTTGCTGGGCTGGGTGAACAAATAATGTAGCGTCCATGTGGCCCATTTATTTTTTCCTAAAAAATTACATGCCATTTGCACTTTCTCGAAATACACGATTTTGCTGGGCTAATTCTAATTATAATGTTGCGTTGGGCGCATCAATGTTATCAAAAAATAAACATGGGCTGAGCATTTTGTTATAAATATATTTAAATAGTAAGTGATTTATTATTACATTGGTCCTTAAATCTTACCAAGCTTTTGTACACAATCACCAGGATTTTCGTTGCCAAAAAAATCAAGGATTTTATTGTTAAGAAATTATTTTTATAAGTTAATAAGATGTGGGATATTGTTTTCTTACATATGTAAGTATCTGTTAAATATATGATGACAATAACAATAATGTATAATAACATATAAAATAATTTAAATATATATAATATAGTTAGAAGGGAAACATAAGTTGGACCACGCGTTCCTATTCTTATATAGAAAAATAGAACAGACCTCTGTGTTTTCTTCAAAAAAAACATAAATTGGGCTGCCGATGTTTCAGGAAAAATAAAACCTCGGATGGGAGGTCCATAGGCCGGTTGATACATGACAGCCCTAAAAAAATACAAACCGGCATGTCGTGGGCTAACACTTGCCATGTGGGTCCCCATTGTCATCTACACACACCACGTCCAACACCTGCCAAAACTTCGTCCCTCATTTTCTCTATTTTTCGCACACTCGACATTGTGTGGGCATTTTGAAAATAGCATACCTTTTTGGCTGTGCATCATATGAAGATGTGCTATGCATGAATGTTGATCAGCATGATGTTAACTGGCTGGTAGTTCCATTTTTGACCATGAATAAAACTTCCAACATGATGTTAACCCTATTTGAAAAGGCCGTGTTAATATAAATGCTCTGCCTCTGAAAGTTGCAGTTTCTTATCTGAAACTGAACTTGCAGTTTCTTATCTGAAACTGAAACTTGCAGTTTCTTCTTTGAGAATCACATTGTCTGCACTTTTATACTCCTATGAAACTACATTTTTCTAAGTGCTAAAAATAGATCTCTAGAATTCATAAAATACTTCATATGCTCAATACTGCAAATCTGAAATTCAAAACACATTCATATCTGAAAGTACTCTCAAAATACACAACACAAAACACAATTCACAACCTGCAAATACTGACAACCCTAAGCTCCTCCTGACAATTCACAACCCGCCCGACTATTGGGCTTGGGGGGCAGTCCCCTCCTATTCCTCGGCGGCAGACAACCGCCCCATGAGACGATGTGAACATCGAGGGAGAGGATGGTGGGGAAGCGTCATCGGGCCAACTGCTTTTCTCCTCTTGCAGTTGGGTTCGGTCGATGAAGACTCCACGGGCTCACTCTGGCACGACACCCTCACAAACGGCACCCTGTAGATGCTCGATCCTTCAACCTCTGGTGGATGCTCCATCTGGATCGATACTCCCACCACCGCTCCCTCACGATCGGATTCGGTGAATCTGTTTGCTCCATGGCCAAGAGGAGCAACTCTATGTACTCCCGCGCTACAACCTTCGGGAGTATCGCCGCCTTTTCACTCTGTTGCAGATATTTGGCCATGGATGTCGCCGTTGCCGCTAGTTGGTCCTTGTTGTCAAACCAAGACTATAGCTCCAACATCCTAGCTAGCTTCACAGGGTCGCCGTCTGCGATCCTCAAGTATCGGTTGTGCTCCGCCATCGATCTACTTCTCCACAGCACCTTCACTCGCCGACGGTGGTTTTTGAATGGAAGAGGAGAGGAGCAGCGCTAGTTTTGGATTAGAACGGGAGAGGAGCGACGCTAGTTCTGGATTGGAACAGGAGAGGAGGGGCGGTGGTTTTGAAATGGAAGAGGAGAGGAGCGGCACTGGATTTAGATTGGAACAGGAGAGGAGCGGCGGTGGTTTAAGAGGAGAGGAGCGGCGTTGGTCTTGGAAGTTTTTTTTGTTTTGCCTATTTTGGGTCAAAGTTTGACCACGTACTATATTTGACAAGCAAAATGTGAATGCATGTCACCAAAAATTGTATCGTTTGGTTCGTATCTGAATGTACTTTCAAATTATATTATTTCTGCAACGTATAACATATATTTTATTTGTGAAAATCATGGTCAATTATGACCAACCCCGAGCGCACCTTGGGCCCGGGGGCTACTGTCGGTGTTCTGGGAACGGGGGTCCCCAGACTTGCCTGCCTGCGGCCCACAGCGTGGCCAAGCTAGCAGGCCGTACAACCCATCTTCATCAACAAGGCATCCAAGACCCTCGCGAGGGTCCAAGCCTCGCGAGGCGGACGACGCAAGACCTACTATGGAGTGGCCTAGCCAGGCAGGTCACGAGGAGCGGAGATAACAAGGCGGGGCAAACCTGACAAGGCTCTCGTGACGTGAGCCATGACGAACGGCACCAGGCGGGCGCCAGCGCGCGCAGCGTCCTTGTTTCCTCTTTGGTGCTAAGGAGGCCAGTGCAGGCGAAGAGTACCGAGGCATCAGGCAAAGGTTGCCATATTGGTGCAATGAGACCAAGACCAGGAGGACGGCAAGGCGGAGGTCATCGTGGAGCCCAAGGCGGCGTCACCCCAGAGCTTTTCGCAGGCGAAGACCGCTTTTGTCAGGATAGCTTGTACTAGCTGTCCCCCTTCAAATTTGCCCGCCGTTGTTGGCTCCCTTCCTGCTCGATATTTGGGAAGAGGACCAGGGCCTCTATAAATAGGTCTAGTGACCACAGTAGTAGCCATCGGATCCAGAGACGTGCACAAGCTCGCACGAACAAGAACACCTCCACCTCAGGAGGCTGTTCTTCCCTTGTACTGTTCATCATCAGCCCAAGAGGCAATCCACCACCACCACACTAGAGTAGGGTATTAAACCACAACGGTGGCCCAAACCAATATAAACCTTGTGTCCTTCTGTGTTGCGAGTTCGTCGAGTTCGTCCGCGAGATCTTAGCGAGCTAGGGCGTAGATCGGTAGGGGGGAAAGACTTCGCGCACACCCCAGTGTTCGAACCTTAAGGGTTTGCCGGAACCCCACATCCGACATTTGGCGCGCCAGGTAGGGGTGCGCCGGAGCTCCTCTCCACCAACCTTTGCCCCGTGCCGCCGCGCTTCGCTCCCATGGCAGGTGCCCCGCCACCCACCTCTGCGGCCAACACCAGCAGCAGGGAGTCTGGGTACCGAGCCCTGGCCCCCGCCCTGCAGCGAGTGCAGTGGTCAAACAAGTTCAAGCCGAAGATGCCGCCGCGTTACGAAGGCGCGGCAGACCCGGCGCCGTTCCTGCAGGCGTATGAGGAGGCCGTCCTCGAGGCCGGAGGCGACGACAAGATCATGGCCAACTGGTTCCCCATGGCCCTCGCCGGCGAGCCACGCGCCTGGCTGCTCAACCTCCCGGGATCCACGGTGGCGTCCTGGGGGGAACTCCGCAACCTCTTCACCGCGCACTACGTGGTGCCGGCGCACCACGTAGTCGCGGCACTGCTGGGTGGCTCTCAAGCACCGCCTTCAGATCGCCACATCAAACCTTTCTTCCGTCAGATTGGGGCAGCCTCCAAGCGCCCTGGGGCTCCGCCGGGTTGGGCTGCACCGGAGGCCGACCTCACCTTTGGCTCGGAAGACCACCCCGACTCCACCGCCGGCTCTGGCATGCTCCCAATGCTCTGCACGCCCACCATCTGCAACGTGGCCGTCACGAAAACCCTCATTGACGGCGGTGCCGGCCTCAGCTTGCTCTCCGTAGAAGCCTTCAGCCTTCTCCACGTGCCCCCCGAGCGGCTCAACCTCAGCAAGCCTTTATCGGGAGTGGGTGGTGGAGCGGCCCACTCTCTGGGGCAGATCCGCCTCCCTGTCACCTTCGGCACACGCGACAACTACCGCACTGAGCTGGTGGACTTCAACATCGCCCGCGTCGGTTTACCATACAACGCCATCCTCAGGTACCCAGCTCTTGCTCAGTTCATGGCGGCGAACCATCCGGCCTACAACCTCATGAAGATGCCAGGAAGCAAGGGCATCCTCACCATCAAGGGGGACACTAAGGAGGCCGTGACAGCGCTTAGGCTCGCCTTCAAGACCGCGGCGGCGGCACAGCCGGCCGGCGCCGGTACCCACGAGGCCAAGGAGGCCGCGCCTACCAAGAAGAAGCAGTTGTTCACCCAAGACAAGGCGGAAACCAAGCAGATGCCGGTCAATGAGGACGGGTCTTCGGGGGCCACCTTCACCATAGGAACCGGCCTTGACCCGGGACAAGAAGAAGCCTTGGTGAGGTTCTTGCGCGTGAACAAGGAAATATTCGCGTGGGAGCCCAATCAGCTGGTAGGGGTCCCGAGAGAGGTGATCCAGCATCATCTAAGGGTATGCCCCAACATATGCCCCGTGAAGCAGTGAGCCAACCGGCAGTCCACTGAGAAGCAGGCCTTCATCGTCCAAGAGACACGCAAGCTGGAGGCGGCAGGCGCCATGCGGGAAGTTCGATATCCTGAATGGCTGGCAAACCCTGTCGTAGTGCCAAAGAAAGGCGGGAAGGAGCGGATGTGCGTCGACTTCACCAACCTCAACAAAGCCTGCCCCCAAGATCCGTTCCCGCTCCCGCGCATCGACCAAATCGTCGACTCCACCGCCGAGTGGGACTTGCTGTGCTTCCTGGACGCGTTCTCGGGGTATCATCAGATCAAGATGGCGGTGGAAGATGTGGAGAAGACAACTTTCCTAACACCATGTGGGTTGTACTGCTACACCTGTATGCCCTTCGGGCTGCGCAACGCAGGCGCCACCTTCCAGCGGTTGATGCACATCGCCCTGGGGTGGCAGCTCGGGAGGAACACAGAGGCTTACGTTGACGACATAGTGGTCAAATCTCGCGAGGCGAGGACATTGATTCAAGACTTGGAGGAGACCTTCGAGAGCTTGCGCCAAGTGAACTTGAGGCTTAACCCAAAAAAGTGCGTGTTTGGCGTCCCTTCCGGCAAACTACTAGGGTTCCTCGTATCCCACAGAGGGATCGAGGCGAACCCAGAGAAGATCAAGGCCATCGAAGACATGAGCCCGCCGCAGACCCTCAAGGAGATGCAGAAGCTAGCAGGGCGGGTGACCGCGTTAGGGCGATTCATCTCCAAGCTAGGCAAGCGCGCCTTACCCTTCTTTAAGCTCATGAAGAAGAAGGGCCCGTTCGAGTGGACCCCGCAGGCCGACCGGGCCTTCCAAGACCTCAAGAAATACCTCACCAGTCCCCCGGTGATGGTGGCACCGCGGCCTCTCGAGCCTCTGGTACTCTACCTTGCCGCCACCCCATACTCCGCCAGCGCGGCGCTGGTGGCAGTTCGGGAGGAGCGCCAAGACAAGGGTGTGTCGTGCCAAGCCAGAGCTGATGCAGCACATGGGTTAGGAAGGCGCAGCAAAGCCATCAGCAGCGGAAGATCATGCTCAGCAGGGCAACATCGTAGAAGCTCCTGAGGACGGTCAGGTCTCAGGAAACCCACCAGCTCAGGATATGCCACAATCTCCGCAGGACCCGAGCCTCGACAGTGTGCCAGCCCTCGTCGAGCACCCGGTGTACTTCGTCAGCACCGTACTGCGGGACGTGAGGGCGCGCTACCCCATGCCGCAAAAGCTCCTGCTCGCACTCTTGGTGGCCTCGCACAAGCTGCGGCACTACTTCCAGGGCCACCCCATCAAGGTCGTCTCAGCTTACCCATTGGAGAGGATACTTAGGAGCCCTAACTCAGCCGGAAGGGTCGCTGAATGGAACATCAAGCTGCAAGCATTCCAGTTGGAGTTCAGCACTACCAGGGTCATCAAGGGAGCTGCGCTAGCCGATTTTGTGGCAGAATGGACAGATGCCCCGGCTCTTGAGGAGGGAGAAGACCGGTCCACCTCCCTAGGAAGTGAGGCACCAGACGGCTGGGTCATGTATTTCGATGGCACCTTCGTGCACCAGGGCGCGGGGGCTGGAGCAGTGCTCATCTCGCCCACTCAGGACAAGCTCTACTACGCCGTGCAGCTCTGCTTCCAGCACGGCGAGAAGGTCTCCAACAATATCGCAGAATACGAAGGCCTCATAGCTGGCCTGAAGGTTGCGGCGGCTCTAGGAGTGAAGCGCCTCACCGTCAAAGGCGACTCACAGCTCCTCGTCAACTTCTCCAACAAGGTGTACGAGCCGAAGGACGAGCACATGGAGGCCTACCTCGTGGAGGTGCGCAAGATGGAAAAGCAGTTCTCGGGCCTGGAGCTGCAGCACATGCCCCGGGGCACCAACAAGGAAGCCGACGACATCGCCAAGAGAGCATCCAAGCGGCAACGGCAAGAGCCCGGCGTCTTCGAAGAGCGGCTCTTCAAGCCATCAGCTACGCCACCTCTTTCAAGCACGACTCAGCCTCGGGAGGAGCTCCCACAGCCCCCGGCCATGGGAGCCCTAGCCTGTGGCCCGACCTCAGGAGCTCGGCTGCTATTGGCACTCGAGCCCCAGGAGGAGTGCTGGACCAAGGAATTCAAAGAGTACCTGATGCACGGGACGCTACCGGAGAAGGAAGAGGACGCGGAGCGCGTGGCCCGGCAAGCCACGGCATACTGCATTCAAGACGGCGAGTTGTACAGGAAACGGCCGAACGACGTCACGCTGCGCTGCATCTCCAGCGATCAAGGAAGGGAGCTGCTGATTGACATACACGGCGGGGACTATGGTCATCACTCGTCGTCACGGACCCTCGTCGGCAAGGTGTTCCGCAGTGGATTCTATTGGCCTACAACGCTCAATGACGCAGCCGAGCATGTGAAGTCCTACGAAGCTTGCCAATTCCATGCCAAGCAAATCCATCAGCCTGCTCAGGGTCTCCAAACCATCCCTCTCGCATGGCCGTTCGTAGTCTGGGGGCTGGACATCTTAGGCCCGTTCCCACGGGCGCCAGGGGGCTACCGCTATCTCTACGTCGCCATCGACAAGTTCACCAAGTGGGCGGAAGTGGAAGCCGTCCGTACCATTCCAGCCGGCTCTGCCGTCAAGTTCATCAAGGGCCTCGTGAGCCGCTTTGGGGTCCCCAACCGCATCATCACAAATAACGGCTCGCAGTTTACTAGTAACCTCTTCAAAACCTACTGTGCTAACCTTGGAACGCAGATCTACTACACTTCGGTGGCCCACCTCAGGAGCAATGGTCAGGATGAGCGCGCCAACGCAGAGGTCCTCAGGGGCCTCAAGACCAGGACCTTCAAGAAGAAGCTGGAGGCCTGCGGCAGGGGCTGGCACGACGAGCTCCAGTCCGTGTTGTGGTACATCCGTACCACCGCTACCAAGCCAATGGGCGAGACTCCGTTCTTCCTCGTCTATGGAGCCGAAGCAGTCCTCCCTCACGAGGTAAAGCATCGCTCCGCGCGGGTCCTGGCGTTCGACGAAATGCAGCAGGACGCCATGCGGGGGATGGATCTCGTGCTGGGGGAGGAACGCCGACATGAAGCCGCATTGAGGGCGGTAAGGTACCAACAAGCGCTGCGGCGGTACCACTGCCGCAACATCCGCTCCTGGACGCTCGAGGTGGGCAACCTCGTCCTGAGGCGGGTCCTCTCCAGAGAAGGGCTGCACAAGCTTTCGCCCATGTGGGAGGGCCCGTTCAGGGTCGTCCATGTCTCCAGGCCGGGTGCAGCGCGCCTGGAGACGCAGGACGGGATACCCATCCAGAACGCCTGGAACATCCAGCACCTCCGGAAGTTCTATCCATGAAGCAAGGCCCAGAGCCTGAGAAGCAAGGCCCAGAGCCTGAGAAGAAAGGCCCAGAGCCTGTGAAGAAGGCCCGATGCCTATGAAGAATCGCCGCCCGTGACACTCTCACGTAATAATGAGTGGGGCTGCACACGCCCCGGAGTCTCAGGAGCGCCGGCCTCAGGCCCTGGGGCTCCCTCTCATGCCTAGTAGACAGCACTTAGCTCCGCGCTGGTGAGAAGACTTGAAGACTAGATTAGGTGCCGGACGCGGCTTTTCATTTGCTTTCCGTAGTTGGCTCGCTTTTCCTTAATCGGAGTTGCTCTTGGTGTTCGTTGCCGATTTGGTTCCCTAGCCTTTTACCGCATTTTTCGGCTCTGGTTTGCTCATGTTCTCTCTCTCGCATACCTCATGAGGGGGCTAGGCAGGTGCCCTCGCGAGCATTTTTCTTCTCTCTGCCTTCTCGCGAGCCACCCTCGTTCGAGCCTGGAAGCTGGCACATCTCTCCTAATCCATGCCCCTCGGGTACCGCGACACAAGGCGCCAAGCCAAGGCTTGGGTGGACGGCAAATCCTCTAGCGCACCCCTAACGAATTTTTTGCAGTTTCTAAGCAAACGCAGACACCTCGTGAGGGAAAGGGCGTCCCAAACGCGCCAGGTTAAGTTATCTTTGCGCAAAATAACAACACGGAATGGGAATAATACGCACAGTGCATTGACCAAAGAACCACAGTTCGATACACGCCCCTCTGGGCCCATACTGGTTTCTTTTTCTGATGCAGGAAAAAAGGAAAAAGCTAAACAAAGCAACGCTGCAGCAATCTGCGGAGGCAGGCCCTTAGCGACGCCCCGAGCCTAGCCAGACCCCTCCTCGCGCTTCACGGAGGCGCGGCGATGAGATGACCCGCTGCCTCCTTCGAAGCGGGCGCGGTGGCACGACGGCTGGTCGTAGCCACCGCTGCTGGAGCTGTCACCGGAGGAAGAGCCGCCGTAGCTGGAAGAGATGCGGTCGCCGCCGAGGGCAGGCTCTCCCTCGTCCTCGTCGAGACCGTCACCAAGGCCGAGCACCTCCTCACCGTCGTTCGCCTCGGGGCAGCACCCGGCGCGGCGACCATCTTCCCCAAACACCCTCACATAGAGGGTCGATCCACCATCGTACCTGAAGTGGAGGGTGCACCGCCTGCGCAGGTCACGCGCGCGGGCGAATGTCTGCCAGCCGTGGGCCAGGGCTATGTTGCCCGCGGCGGAAGTCTCGACCGCAACCAAAGAGGCCTTGCTTCGCCTGCAGCCAGAGTCCGCCCGGACCAGAGGCCGGCAGTTCGCCGACGAAGAAGCGCGGACGTTGGAGCCAGTTGCCGGCCGGGTTCTCCAACCAGACGACGAACTCCGGCGGCACCTCCGCCGAATGGAAGCGCGGGCGGGGAGGCCACGCCACCATCGCGTGCCTCCCCTCATCAGCTGGACCACCATGGATGGGAGGAACCCCTCTGCGTGTCGCGGCGCCACCTCGACGGTGGGCCACGACGGGGGTCGCGACGTGCTTGCGCGGACGGCCGCGGCCATGCTTGGGCGCCGGGGAACCAGGGCCCTCGCGAGGGGCCTTTCCCTTCTCGGCGGCAGAGAACTTCCTTCGTGGCGCCATCGGTGGCACTGCAAGCAATGGAGCAAAGAAGCAAGCAAGCGAGGAAGAGATGGGCGACGGGGGCTCCGCCCCCTCCCCATTTATAGCAAGAGAAGGCCAACCGGCGTCTCCCACGATCGCAGGTAATGATGGTTTTCCTTGCATGTCGCAGGGACTTGTCAAGTCGTGCAGTTGCCGAGGCAGCGTGGGGAAGCGGAGACGCCCACGTCCAATCAACCGCCACGCATCAACCGAGGCCGCAGGCTTTTGGGGCCCGCTGTGCTCCGAACTTGACCCTTGGCTTCGCCGCGAAGCCAACCCCGAGCGCACCTTGGGCCCGGGGGCTACTGTCGGCGTTCTGGGAACGGGGGTCCCCAGACTTGCCTGCCTGCGGCCCACAGCGTGGCCAAGCTAGCAGGACGTACGTCCCATCTTCATCAACAAGGCATCCAAGACCCTCGCGAGGGTCCAAGCCTCGCGAGGCGGACGACGCAAGACCTCCTCTGGAGTGGCCTAGCCAGGCAGGCTCATGAGGAGCGGAGATATCAAGGCGGGGCAAACCTTACGAGGCTCTCGTGACGTGAGCCATGACGAACAGCACCAGGCGGGCGCCGGGCGGGCGCCAGCGCGCGCAGCGTCCTTGTTTCCTCTTTGGTGCTAAGGAGGCCAGCGCAGGCGAAGAGTACCGAGGCATCAGGCAAAGGTTGCCATATTGGTGCAACAAGACCAAGACCAGGAGGACGGCAAGGCGGAGGTCATCGTGGAGCCCAAGACGGCGTCACCCCAGAGCTTTTCGCAGGCGAAGACCGCTTTTGTCAGGATAGCTTGTACTAGCTGTCCCCCTTCAAATTTGCCCGCCGTTGTTGGCTCCCTTCCCGCTCGATATTTGGGAAGAGAACCAGGGCCTCTATAAATAGGTCTAGCCAACCATCGGATCCAGAGATGCGCACAAGCTCGCACGAACAAGAACACCTCCACCTCAGGAGGCCGTTCTTCCCTTGTACTATTCATCATCAGCCCAAGAGGCAATCCACCACCACCACACTGGAGTAGGGTATTACACCACAACGGTGGCCTGAACCAGTATAAACCTTGTGTCCTTCTGTGTTGCGAGTTCGTCGAGTTCGTCCGCGAGATATTAGCGAGCTAGGGCGTAGATCGGTAGGGGGAAAGACTTCGCGCGCACCCCAGTGTTTGAACCTTAAGGGTTTGCCGGAACCCCACATCCGACAAAAACCACCTCCTCTCCTGTCCATAATCTCCATTCCAATATCACCGCCTCGCCTCTCCCTCTTCTCCATTGCAAAACCACCTCCTCTCTCCTCGGACGAGGATCCCCTGACGTAGCCCATCCTGCCATTGAGACACTGACACATGGGTCCCACCAAGCGCGGGGCCCACCTGTCAGCGACCGAAAGGCAGGGAAACCTCTCCTCTCCATCATCTCCATTCCAAAACCACCATCTCGCCTCTCCCTCTTCTCCATTGCAAAACCACCCCCTCTCCTCTCCATCATCTCCATTCCAAAACCACCGTCTCACCTCTCCCTCTTCTTTATTGTAAACCACCGTTTCTCCTCCCATCTTCCAAAGCTAGCACCGGACCACTCAGAAGGACATCTATGGAGAGGATGCAGCAGCGAATTAGGTAGATCGCTGGCGGCGACCAGGCAAAGTTAGCCAGGTGGAAGGAGATCCTTACTTGGTTTGACAATGAGTGGGAGATTTCAAGGACGGTGAGGGCCATGTGGAAATGTATGCGAAAGAGCGAGACAGCGGCGATGAGGGCGGCGATGTACTCCTCAGCGCCAGTCACACCGCAGTTCTTCGAGTTCATCTAGTATCTCCTCTGGGCGATGGAGCAGACAGATTCGCCCGAGGCAAAAGTCAGGCGGAGGTGGTGGGCGTACAGGTCGAAGGTCGAGCACCTAGGGGATAATGAATCAATCGAGCACGGTGTGCCATTCGTGAGGGTGCAGAGCCAGCCGGAGCCACATGAGTATTCGTTCTACCACCGCAAGAGGAGGCCGGATGGCGCGACGTCGCCTCCCCGCCGTTCTCCATGGTTCCCTCGACGCTCGCCTCGTTTCAATGGCGTCGGTATGGTTTAAGGTAAGCTTCACACTAACCTAATCTTCCATCTTCTCATGCTTACAATCAGTGTGACAGCTAATAAAAATCATGCTTATAATCAGTCTCCGAGTACTACGCCAATCACCCTAAAATAGCTCTGGACCTTTGGGTCAAAGTTGTGACACTATGTACAAATAAAGAAAAATAGATTGGTGCTTCTTTTAGAAAAGAGTACTCCCTAGAAAACTGCCAATATAAGGTACTAGTATTTTTTCTATAGTCTAAGCTACTAGTATTTGCTTAGAGGATTTGCTGCCGAGAAAGATTCGTCCATAGTGAGCGCCACACATCCCACTTGTTGGTGGTGGATGCCAATGCTTAGATGGAGCAGGGTTGGTGTCGGTAATTTTTACTTGGCACCTCGCACTCTGCATATATGCCGGTTTCCACCCGTACATTTGTGCAGTTCCACCAAAATGCAGCTGAATAACCCCGTTTGCACAGATAATGAAAAAGCATGATTACATTATAGTGGCACTAGTTGATGAAACATACACTAATAAATAGAAGAAAATATTGCAATAGTATCATAGTATGCCATGCTGCGAGGGCGAGATGGGCCCTGCGACGCCTCATATGGTACACCTCATACTGGAAATCGACCCCAAGTCTCCCCGATACACCTTCTGCCAGTGATGAACATCAGTGTACAGCGGTAGTACAAGGAGGGACCTTGAGACATTCCAATCTTTATTTTTGTGCAGATCAACTAAAATTAAGCACCCTAGTTTGCAAAAATGCTTAAACATTAACAATGGGACTAGTTGATGAAACATATACTAACAAAGAGAAGAACTTTCTTTATCTACATTGGAAATGAAATGATAGAGAGGACACTCGCTCTATTTTAACTGTATTATTACTTCATTTTATCAGTGGCACTAGGGTCGAGCAGGTGGCAAACGAGGTGTACCGTGCGTCGCAAGGATGGAGGCCGAGGGTGCTTAGACTGGGATGCTGAAGCTGGCTCTATCTTCCCCCTGATGTTTCTATGGTAGCATTTGGGTTGTAATCCAGACTTGGTCGAGCTGGTGCTGCGTCCCCCTACCTGCCTAGCTTATGTGGCGAACTTGTCTCCTGCTAGTACTCATTCCGGTCTAGTAGTAGTTGCATAACTGCCCATTTACATTGAGATGTTGTCGGATAATGGTTCTCTATGGTAGGGTTTCTTTAATGAAATCAGAGGAAACCCCCTCTTTCAATATATAAAAAAATATGTGGCACTAGCAGTGCCAAAACATTGCCACAAATTAATAGTTCCACTAGATTAAGGTGAAAAATAATAAAATTACTGCTTTATCATGGCAGTGCCAAAACAGTAGCACAAGAGCAGACTCAACAAGCAGGGTGTTTGGCAACCGGCCAGACCAAAAAGGAACATACCTCGTGATGGGAACCATTTCTGCAGTCAACGCCATCGTAGAAGGGATGAAACCAGTCACCAACATGGATAATTCAATTCATGGGACCTTTTGGTGCAGTTCACCTAAAATGAAGCAATGTCCCATGAGCTAGCTTCTTCTTCTTCATTTTTGTAAGAAAAGGGCTCCAGCCCCGGTTCCATTTCCATCAGAAAACGAAACCCACAGAGCTTCTTCTTCATTAGTTGCAATAAAATTGAGCAACATCAAGGTTGGTTGTGAAGCTCCTAGAATGTTCAACTATAATGTGCAGTTCAACTAAGGTCAAGCGTGAAATGTATGTCTCTGTTTGCACAAAAAAGTGGAAAGGAGGGTGACAAACAAGTGATGAAACATACATCAAATGAAAAGAAGCATGTTCCTTATCTGAATAGCAATCCTACAAGGACAGTAGCAATTTCTAAAGCAGCAGCATTGCTAGATATTAGTGTGGGCATTAGGATTAACTATGACAACCGTTAAATACGACATTACTTTAATGGTGCCATTGCTTCATTTTAACAGCAACATTACATTAACAGTTGCTACAGAGTCGGTATTTGGGCACGGGAGAGTAGGCGGACCAGGACAGTTGCATTTCGAACGAAAAGAAGCAACTTATCTTAATGGGAAATTTAGCAGGACACGAAAAAAAAGTGAGATTGGTTCATATTACTGGAGGCATTACATTGAAAACAACATTGGTTTAATGTGTCCTTACTTTTAACAGTGCGATTGCTACATTTTACCATTGGCATTACAAAAGAGTGGCTCGGGGCAACAAACATCAGAATAGAATATCTGGGTTGGTCCCATTTTTGTTCGGTATAGCCACCTTATATTGTGTGAGGCTAGCAAATCTAGTGCTGGACTTACTCTGTTGACTTGTCCCCCAGTCCCCACTTTCTTTCCTTTTTCAACCAATAGATCGGGTTTATATTGAGTTTGTACTGCGTTTCCCTTTATTTCCCTATTAGACCAAGAGACCAGTTGGATAGCCAGTCTCTGCTACTTTTCGCCCCCATTATTTCCTCTTTTGACCAAGTCCTGGATTCAGGTAACAGATCTTCCCCACCCACCCCCTTTCTTCCTTGTTTGAACTAAGTAGTACTAGATTCGAGTGCATGAACTACTTTTACCTCTTAACAGTCAAAATTTAGGTGGCTTTCGAACAGCCGATCGATCCTATCTACGAGGGGGCCTGGGAAATAGTAAAAGATACAAATGCAGTGACGTCAGGAGCTCGGGAAGTAGAGCAAGGCCGGTTCCGAAGGAAGTTATACCTGAGGGTCGCCGGGATGTCGCTAGGTGGGCGGCGGGAGGCCGGATCTACCCACACTAAGGCAACGAGGAAGAAGGGGTCGGAGGCCCTCCCTAGCCAGCGGTGCTTGGGAGAGAACGGCGAGGCACGCTGATCGGGACGCGCCGGCAGTGGGTAAGAACCGTCGTCGAGGACTACCGCGTGAACGTTCCACCTTCTCACCTTCCCCGGCGGAGAGGATCCGGCTGGATCTGTGACCAGCGGTGAGCAGAGAGAGAGAGAGTGTGGCCACCGCTGTCGTGTTTAGATCTGGAGAGGACGAGACAGTGTGTAGAGAGCAACACTAGCAAGCAAGCGCGGAGGCGCCTGCCTATATAATGGAGTACTAGTTTTCTTTTGTCTACCGGAGCCGGCTTGACCTCGTCAATGACTGTCGAGAAGTCTTCATGCACGTGCCCCGGAGGCGCAGTTATCGTCATTTTGATCTGAAGCACCAGATTATAACATATAACACGAAAAAATGCGACATGACAAGAAACCATAACCTCACTGCCCAAAGGAGACAACATGAATCCCGACGGACAAAGTAGACGAGGATTAAAGCTCAAATTATAGATAAACTCATAGAAAAGGGGTCCGTCGAGATGTCCTAATTAACATAGCCGGCTTGACCTAGATGCCAGCCGAGTAGTCTTCATGCATGTGCCCCCAATGACCACCGCCTTGGAGGAACTCAGTTGTCACTGTTTAACCCTCGCAGTGATCCGAAGCACATGACACCTAATATTGAGAGATGACAAGAAACCTTTTTTAGATTTCTCGGCAGAACTACAACCCTATACAACACAACCTGCACGATATGTAGACGATAGCCAATCCAGGCGTGTCTGCTGGTGTCTAGTCACATGCATGGATGAACTGATCTTCGTGTCATGCAGGGGTCGTCCAGGCACCAACGTCTGTACAACACTTCTCTAGTACTATCGCTCGTCTCTCTCTTCTATTAACTCACCCGACTTGCGGGGCCAGGGAGTGTGCCTATGGTTGGTTCTCGATTGCGGTCCCACATGTGTGTGCAAATGCAATATGACGCGTGTTCCATTCGGAGAGCGGCGTGCCAGACCGAACGACCGTCTGGGGTGCCACGCGAACGCGACGGGCGTGTTGTATACTCCGTACATGTGTACCGCCGTTTTCTTGAGGCTTTGCTCCATGGCGCAATCCATGGATACAATATTAGTATATTGTACTATTTAAAAGTCGAGGGCGGGGCTTTTCCCACACGGTAGGCGGGGCAGTTCCGCTAGTCGGTTCGGCAGAGACGCAAGAAGATGAGGGAGTAGGCTACTGCAAACGTAGGGCTATGTGATTTGACAGCGAGTTACTGCTGGACAGGTGGGGCCCCCTGATTTGACTTGCAATTTTATCATTTTAACTGCAGCGCTACGACCAGCGTGAGTCTCCCGATTCCTGACCACCTCCATGGTATACAGGTGCCTCTCCCAATGCTCCACCATGTAGAGGCTGGCTCTTGCATGAGAGCCCACTCCTACACTTTTTCCTTGCCTCTTTCCTCCACATATGCAAAAATGCCATGTAAGCGGGCTTATAGCCCACTATTGTACTTGCTCGTATAGGTGCTAAGCCTGCCACATAGGCATAAAGTCTGATGTGGCAAGTTAATTACTCCCTCTGTCTAGGTGTGCAAGTCATCTTACGAAAAGCAAATAATCCCAAAATACTTAGGCGCGGTGCATTAACTTCTACTCCCTCTTTTCCGGTTTATAAGGCTCAAATCTGAAATCTCATCAATCAAGGCATTTTGTGAGTGGAGGAATGTATCTCGTACTTTACAAAACTACCCCATTTAAACTCATGCATTAAATTGGATTAATTGCAGCGCATGCATGCTTGGCCACTAGATAAGTAGAAACATTACATGCATTGGTGTGTTCCTTTTTAATTCTTACATGCAAAGATTTAATGCGTCTCGGAAACTAAAAATGAGATGGAGATGAGCCCTATAAATTGGAAAAAACAAAAAATTTGAGATAAGCCCTATAAACCGGAAAGGAGGGAGTACATCGTTTCTTGTTTCTTGACATATCAACCAATAAGAGATGTGGGGTGTGCATGCTTTTAATGACTTGAGACTACCATTTCATTGGAAGAGGTCACTTCTTGGAAATGCAATAAATACTATGAAGAAAGAGATAGAGAGAAGTAAAAAAATACTCTTATAGCCAACCTTATAGCTAACCTTGCTGTATGAGTGACTAAGTGATGACTATGTATGACATGCAAACATCAGATAGACTAACGCACAGTGTTATATCTCCAAGGGCGCGACCGTGTGAGCGAGGAGATGGTCGTGGTAGGCGTGACCATGATACGGGCTGCAGGCAGCCCTTGGATCTGAGATCGAACAGTCGCATGCTAAGTTGCTGAAAATTTGCAGAATAACCCTCCAGGATAGGATATTCACCCATAGGTCTAGAATCACGCCATGCAACCGTTCGATTTCAGATCCAAGGGCTCTCAGAAGCCCGTATCATGGGAGAATGGAAAGCTTCGTATCACCTATAATTTTCCCCATGCTTGACATGACATCGAAAGCCATTTAATCGGGCATCGAGTAGACATGACATCTAATTGGGCCCCCATAGTACTGTGCATGAATCCATTTGTTCACCAGGCAAGCCACTACCCAGCTGTTCGCACGCCCCACTCAGCAATTTTACAAAAACCGCTGGCAGTTTGCTCCTACTCGTTCCCGGACGTCCTTTAACATTACAGCAGTTCGCTCCTAGTCGTCCCATCTTTTCACATTACGGCAGTTCCACTAATCCTAACCCTCCTCCCAAATCCATGGCATCCCAAATCTCCATGATCAGCGATGAGTACAAGGTTAGAACCATCACCGGCGATGAGTTCGACGTCATCTACACCCGTTCTTCCGCGACGGTGAAAGGATGCCTTGCTCGCTTCAGACGCATGTTCGAAAACTCAAAGGATGAGTGGGTCACTGGGCTAGATGTTGAGTACACCACAGTCCTGGAAAGCGAGAAGAATCTAAAGGAGGCAGAGAAGAAGAAGCCCACCGTGATCCAGGTTTGCGTGCATGACTTATGCTTGGTCTACCACATATGCCATGACGACGTTGAGGGCGAGGAATTTAAGAACTTCCTCAAGGGCGGCCGAGTCAAATTCGTTACTATAGACATTAGGAATGACAGGGATGTCCTGGATCGGATAGGCCTCGTTGTAGGAAACCCATTCGACCTCCAGAAGAAAGGGCTGGTGCCCTCCCGTGATCAGCCTTCAATGCTGACCCTGGCAGGAGCCATGGTTCATCCTTTGTACGGTACACTGAAGAAACCTCCGTTCAAGTTTCATCATGCATGGGAGTGGAATATACTAGATATAGACCACACCCACTACGCTGCAATGGATGGCTACCTTTGTTTCAATATCTACAAGGGTTGGATGAAGAGCAAGAGGCAAGTGTGCGGTTCAAGCAAAGAAGTATCGCCCAAGAGGAAGAGGGACAAGGACGAAGTCGAGCACGTGGATGAGGAGTCCGAGTAAGGTGGTAGTGTCGTTGCTCATGGTGGTTCTAATGTAGTGTCTACTAGATTAGTTGCTTAGTTTAATTTCAGGTGTGCTTAGTTTTATTTGAGTGGTGTGTTGTGCTGAGCCCCCAGCAGAACTATGTTATGTTCCTTCTCGTTACTTTAACTCTTCAGTATGTACATACTAGTATTTCTTACAGTTCATCTTTTAGTTGGTATAATACTACCACTCGTTTCATCACATTATATACGTACAATATATATGGCCAACATCATATAGCCACCAGTTTAGTTGTCAAAGAATTTCAGGGTGCATAGTTTTATTTGAGGGGTGTGTTGTGCTGGACACTATTATTGTGACTCAAATCTCTTTGGCCATGTTATAATGACATAAATACCGATGGACCAACATGCCAGCTCTCCCTCTATCTCACTACAGTAAAATAAAGTGTGGGGCCTACTTGATCCCAACAGCGTTCTTATTTTCCTGTAAAATTATTCGCTTGGTTAGTCCTGACAAGAGGGGCCACACCTATGATTGTGAGAATCGGCTTATTTTTGTCATATAACATGGTCAACGGGTTTGACGTGAAAATAACAATGTCTAATGGCATTTTTTAGCAAACATCTAACTTATGTCATTTTTGAGATATCTAATTGCATTTTTGAGCAGGCGTCTCACGGATCGATGGCATTTTTGAGTAGTTGTAACTTCTAATGGCAAAACTGAGTAGTGATACACAACTAGTGGCATAAATAATTAGAACCCAAGAATTAAATAGGTATGCTAATTTCTTTAATATAATTTAGCACCCCATTTAAGCACGTACTATCTTTTTTAATAGTACTATATGCGTAATTTGGCGACGAGCGCTCTCTAGATGTACCACCTTTTTTATTTAATTTCATCTTGTTAGTTTTCCTCCATGGCGCAATCCATCGATACTCTACTGTACAAAAGTATACATTTTTTAAAAGGCTAGAGGGCGGGGCAGTCTAGCTTGGTCGGTTTCAAGAGAGGCGAGGGCCTTTGTGATTTGACGGCTCATTACTACTGGAAGGCGGGGCCTTGTGATTTGACTGCTCGTATAAATGTGCCGACGACCTGAGGAGGAGCAAAGAACCGTGCGGTATACTCAAGTTTTCCACTGGAGTAGTACGACGGAGGAGCACGAAACACGGCAGCCCACTGCCATATGGCGATAAAAAATGATCTAATTTGCTAGTCATCTCATTGTTAGCATTGTTCTATTCATGCCTCGCAGAGAACGTGACACGCACGGCGAAACACCCGAAGCAAAAGAAGAAACACAGGAGCAAAAGAAGAAGGAAGATTATCACCCCAAAAAAAGAAGGAAGACGCACACACAAGTCTAGGCCGCTGCTCTCTACTACATGAAGGGTTGCTGGCCGCGGAGTCATAACTGCTTCTTCATCGCCTCCACGACCTCCATCTCCTTGCACGTATCCTCCACCATCTTCTTCATTCTGTCCATGACGCGGGATTTCTCGACGCGAGCCTTTATCATCTGTTCCACGGCCGCATTACGTACCTTGACAGCAGCCCGGTGCTCGATGCGGAGCTTCGCCAACTCCTTGTTCTGTTCCATGACGAGGGCCTGCAGCATCTTCATCGAGGAACTACTATTCTCATGCAACTTCTTCCAGCCGGCGTTCTCCTCTTTCAGCAGGTCGAGCTCGTGGCAGAGCTTTGCCTTGTCCTCTTGAAGTTGCAGGATTTCGCCGGTCGCCTTCTTCTCCGGGGCAATGCTCTTCTTCAACAGCATCACCAAGCCGGCGGTCAACCCCCCCTGCTCATTGAGCTCAGCGGGCATGTCGTCGAGGCTCTCCTTCAGCAGCTCCACCAAGCCGTGGATGAACTCCTTCTGCTTATTGAGGTGCTTATTGAGCTGATCGGGCATGCCATCAAGGGATAACGACTCCAGCGCCACCAGCTCAGCATGTTCGCCTCCGCGGCTAGGGCGCTCCTGGGAGCCATCGCCTGCCCGTGAGAGATCTTTCGAGGTCTATGCGTGGCGGCGAGCCCTCTCTTTTTTTCCGCAGCCTTGGTTGCCGCTCCCTTGTTATGAGTAGTTCTTGACCTAGAGCTCTGCACATCGGCCATGGCAAGGACGGACGAAGAAGAAGGACTTATGAGGTGGAAGGTAGAGTAATTTTCGGTTAGGTAGTTCCCCTTTTTATAACCTAAGTACTAGCACTAGTACTAAAACCTGCATAGTGGGAACATGTTCAGGTTTGGTACATACTATTAGGTGTGAGCAGGCTTGCACTTAATTGTAGCACTAGTACTTTGGAATGTGATGGGAACAAGGTAAAGATTAATTGATGGTTTTGGTTTCGAGGCCTGAAACGGCTCCCGATGAGTTTAGTGGAACATAAATTTCAAGTAGTACTCCCTCCATCTCAGTTTACAAGGCTTGGACGTGTATCTAGGTCATCAATGTAACTTATATAAAATAAATTGTTTAACATAAAAAAAATATCATTAAAAATAGAATATTTGAAGTTTGTAATGATATATTTTTCGTAATGTATGCCTCTTATTAAGTTGGTCAAATTAACGACCTAGGTACACGTGCAAGACTTGTAAACTGAGATAGAGGAAGTACTGCACTGCTCAAATACGGTCGCACAAGTCAGTGATGTAACTGGTCGTACATGTCAGACCAAGCCGATGCGTGCCCAATCGGTGAGACGCGGGTCCGACCGACAGTCTTTTGGTGCGACCGACCGTAAAGTATTACGCGATGGAGACTTCTGATTGTGGCTTCGGTTGATTGTCATGACCAAGCATTCTAAAACTAGTGATAAATAAATTACCATCTTTTTCCAAATGACCAAGTATTTTCACAGGAATACAATACATATAGATGGAGTGATTGTCAAGGTTGCAAACCAACATGGCGTTGCAAGTTCACTGGAGCAGCAACCGGCTAGGTCACTGCATCGCTGGCGGGGAAGGAGGGCAGCTCACCTCGCCTACGATGCATGCCTTGCAGCGCTGCCGCAACTGGTCCCGGTATTTGGCTTCTCCTACCGCCCATTTGAACAGTTGCACTGGGTGCTCATGCCATTGCGCTGGCATGCGCGTTCTTTCCTCCGCAGTCGACTCCGTGAATATGATCTCTGCCATTAGCCCTAGCTCAAAATCAATGCGACGCTGCCAGATGCTCACATCCCTCAGCATCTCTCCCCTGAGATCGACTTGCGTCTCTGCCTTGTGCTGCGCCACGCGCAACTCCTTGGAACTTCTCTCCAATCAATGCGATGCTTCCTCGATCCGATTTGCCCTTGCTGCCCACCACCTGAAATGCAGCCCTGGCATGTCCTCCGGCGCCACCGATCTGTGATTCCAGAGCAATGGATCCCCTCTAAAACACATGTAGGTTTCGCTCAAAGGCGGCAGTGTTGCGGGCTGCAGCGAGAGGGCAGCCCGCGGGATCCTGGGATCTAAGGGATTATCCATGGCGGAATCCTCCATGGCGGGATCCGGTGGGTGAGGCGGGGAGGCGAGCCTAGGCGCTCGGAGAGCCCTATGAGGCTAAGATAAAGATAGTACTACTCCACTCCGTCCATATTTAAATACAAAGGCCACCAACAGTGGCCCTGGCAAAAATTGATCATGCTGCCTGCGTCCTAGTTTATTGGCCCCCTTTTTTGTGCCACTTTTTATGACATGCATAAATATTATGTTACTTACAAATATGGTCAAAAATTGGCACAAAATACGAAGGAGACCAATGGAAGTACTAGCAACCCATGATTTAACTACTCTCATGCGCGCAATGGAGTAGTAATGACTTTCTTCCGCCCTCACGTCCACTCAATTTGCATGCGCTATATTAATTGACCATCAATGAAGTGAAGGAATTTACATGCGTCAAATTATCACATGGGATGGATCTTCGTACAAAAATGCATCCACCCGTGTACCCGCGTGTGCGTGCGAGGGAATGAGTGCGTGCATGGCGTGCGTGCACATCTTCGGTTCGTGCATGTACCACCAGTGTGGCTCAGAGAGGACGAGTACATTCTTCTGGAACCAGTAGCACGTCACTGTGATCAATCCACACAAGGAGGTCGCGACAACGCCTCCACATGTGCCACGTGGCTTCATGAACTGTAAGAGAGACATTGTCTGTGTAGTGTGCCATTGGAATTCTAATTTACGTGTTTTGCACATACTCGAAGTACTAGTAAGGTACACGTGCATTGCACTCATCAGATTTGGCAACCAAATTATGAATAAATACCACACTATAGCATGTAAGCTCTGAGTCATATATGCCTGATGTAGACCTTCGTTTAATTCTTATAGTTCATCTCATTCAAAATCAATTAGTTTTTATAAAAAAGCTAGGGCCTCGTTGATTCGTAGGATTTCCAAAACGCGGGAATAGGAAAAACATGGGATTAGAGTGGAATGTCGTCTTGAATCCTACAGGATTGACGAGTGTTTGATTGTGCATAGAAAAAACGCAGGATTCTTTCAAAGAGGTTTGAGCGGATGGGATGTTTCCTATGAAATCTAGTGCAAATGAATCCTATGGAAAAATTCCTACGGTTTACAATCCTACGAATCAAACAACCAAGATAGGAAAAATTCCTAAGGATTAGAATCCTCCAAAATTCCTTTGAGAATCCTTTGAATCAAAGAAGCCCTTAATCTATTTTATGGTTCATGGACTTGTGCGTTGTAAAGCATAAAGTAAAACAAATAATGGCAGTTCAACTAGAAAAAAAGTTTGGGTAGTTATGATACGGAAGATTCTAGAACAAAGGAGAAGCACTTGTGTTTTGAGGTTTGTGCATTATGCTTAAGTTCAGCAATGGAGTCTGCTAGATTGTACATGTGGCAAAATTGGGTGGGGAGCTAGAAGATGGTGCGAGGGGCCAAGTGGAGGGAGACTATGAAGGAGTGCACAAGTGTGAGATCGATATTTAAAGAGAGGGGGCGAGAACGTGCGCTGTTGCGCGCAGTGGCGGAGCCATGAAAAATAAATTAATGAGCTAGGGGGCCAAGCATTGCTAATCCTTTACGAGGAGGGCCAATTCATCAACTTAAACCATTTTACCAGCAATTGTCTAATGGTCACATTCATATTAGCCTTGATATATAGTGATGTTAGGGGGGGCAGGGCCCTTGCTGCCCCCTGTCTTCGCCACTATGCGTGCGTCTGAGAGATGAAGCGGAAGGCATGGATGATGAGAGGGGGGCATTGGATATATAATAAACGTGGGTGTATTAGCTATGTAATCCTATATAGAGAGGTATAGATTGATCGATGTGGACGTGGGAAAGAGGGTGAGACCTCACAAGATATATAGATTGATCGGTTTGTGTGGAAAACTGTGAAAGACCTAGCTATATATATACACACACATATAGGAACATCGATCGTTGCGCATGCACATGAGAGATAAAGAATGCCCGATATGATGGACAGGGGGAGGTGTGTGTGTGTGCATGCATGGGAGACCGACCTAAAGAAAAGGATTGCATGTGTGCAATGGATAATGCCGACTAGTAGTGTGTGTGCATGCATGCACGAGAGAAAGTTAGTGGTACAATTATTAAGAGAAGACGACTGTGTGGGTGTAAAAGACTAGGTGAGGTCATAATCAATGTAAAGTTGAATTCAAATATTTGAATACGAGATCATGATGTTTGAAACACATGCATGCATGAATATAACTTAGAGATGCGCAGTGTGGTTTGGAAACGAGCATGCTATACTGTATACACATTGAACAAGGTCAAACTGATTTGAATTTGAGATACTGATGGCAGACATCGTTTGGCCACATTGCATCCGTGCATGGACACACTATTCTAATTGGAGATGATGGGTGGCTTTCGCATCACATATCTATATCTATACCCCTATATATATATATTATATTTTATATTTTTTATATAGTGTGCGGATAACTTTAACTTTGAAAGATGGTCGTTGGATGAGGCCAATCCGATGGTGCAGAGATGGCAAATTTGAGCACTACTGGCCATTGGATATCATCTAGATTCCACCAGATTTTGCCACATGTACAATCTAGAAGACTCCGTGGTTGAACTTAAGCATAATGCACAAAACTCAAAACACAAGCAGTTCTTCTTTGTTCTAGAATCTTCCGTATCAGAATTGCCCAAATGTTTTTCTACATGATTTGCCATTATTTGTTTTTACTTTATGCCTTACAACGCACAATTCCATGAATCTAAAAATAGATTAGCTTTCTTATAAAAACTAGATGATTTTGAATGAAATGAACTATAAGAATTAAACGAACATCTACATCATGCATATATGACTCAAAGCTTACATGCTAAAATGTGGTATTTATTCATAATTTGGTTGCCAAATCTCATGCGTGCAATGCACGTGTACCTTACTAGTCTAAATGGTGTTTGTGTGTGTGTTGTGCGTGTTAAACACATTGTACGTAGTATATCATACATGGTTTAGATTCCGAACATCTAGCTAGAGCATACATCTACTATGATTTGAATTCAACATAAAATGGATACATATATTTGAATTTGAGATCGTATGTACATGTAGTTCATAGTTCTATAGGAATTTACTTCTCCTATATTCATGTCATGTGTTGTGAAGATAATATTTAGATGGTTGTATAACTAACCCGAGTACAATCGCATTCAAACAGGGAAAATGTACTCAAATTTAGTCCATATGCTAGACAACACACATTATTTTTTTATTGTTGAGGGAATGCAAATTGTTTTGGTACTGTACACGTTATGTTTGTTGTCCCGATTTTTTTAGGTTTTTTTGTTGTGTTTGAATGCATTTCTAGTAATATAGTAAAACGGGACATGGCTCTCTCAAGTGATGAGGTGTGAATTGTCTTTTTTGGGTACACATTAAGCTTGGTCTCCCGAAATTTCAAGCCGCGCCTTGTTATGCCGAAATTTCAAGCTAGTGTCTCTGTCTATCATGCTGCGAAACTCCCGCCTCTTCAACCCACGCCTTGTTATCCCGAAATATTTAAGATATATATTTGTCTCATTGTGCTCCGACAACTCCCTCCATCTCAACCCGCGCCTTGCTATTCCAAAATTACAACGCGCGCGAAAACTCCCACCTCCTATGAAATCCCGACACGCGAAATGCCCGTGATACCCCTGAACCGAAAGAACCGCCCAGCTCAAATTGGTGGGGGTACTTTCGTAACTTACCCCACATTTCGGACAAGCGCGTGCCTAAGACATGGTTCCCCACTCCCATCCCATCCGCCCACCCATTCGTACACCGAGGCCGCGAAAACCCGCGAAGCCCCACACCCTCCTCCGTCCGCTACCCAGCCAGAGCCTCTTCCCCGACGACGTTGTCCACAGCAACACCTCGACGTCCCTCATCCATCATACCGGATGAGGATCCGTCGTCGGTCTCGTCGTTCCGCCGGCTCAGCCACTCCATCCTCCACCTCCAAGGAGCTGCCCCAACGTTCCCCTCGTCTTTGGCGCCACCTCCATTCCCACACTGTCGTCTTCACCTGCACCACCGAAAGAGCATCATCACCACCGTTTCCTCGGATGAAGCTGAGGCCTAATCGGCGCCACCAAAGAGGTTGTACACTAATCGCCGCATTTTCTTCTTGATTCGATCTGACGGTGCTGCCGGCGCTCGGTCCCGAGCCGACACGGCACGGCTCCATCCACGGCGGCGTCGCCGGCTACTTCCTCCATGGCGTCGCTCCCTCGGCGGTGACGTCCACATCAGTAGGCACTACAAAAAAATACACTTCTGTGGTGATACGTGTTTGTCACAGTAGGTCACGTTTTCTGTCATGCATGTACATCCATGACAAATTTATGACAGAATCAAGATAGTCATACCTGTGTTGTCGTAGAAGTGTTCCATGACATGACCAAATTTATCATCACGGAAGTGTCCACTTCCATGATGATAAATCGCGCGTCACAGAAGTGCTTTCGTCAAGGGTGACCGACACGTGGCATCCACCGTAACGGAACGCGGTTAAGCTATCGTGTCCGGTTTTGGATCCGATAACCCGTTAACAGCCCCGACCAACGGGGATTTTCCACGTGTAAAATCATCATTGGCTGGAGGAAACACGTGTCGGCTCACCGTTGGGACAGATGTCATCCACTCATTGGACCCAAAGCGCCTATGATACGTCGACACGTGGCACGGCCCAACAGAGGCCCATTCCAGTGAAAAGGCCGGTCGTTTGACTTGGTCAAAAGGTGGAGGGCCGGCCCACGACAAGCCTGTTAACGGCCTGTTCGCATATAGCCCATTTACAGCCCGCTAACCCAGGGCCCGTTTACGGCCTATCCGAATTAGGCCCAGTAGCGTCATCTAGGCCGTCTAATATAATTCCAGTCCGTTTTAACTTCCGGCCCATGTATGGCCCATGATGTCTTTCGGCCCATATGAGGCCCTTAGTAACTCCCGGCCCATTAATGGCCCGTGGTAAAACTGGCCCGTAATGAACAGTGTATCACTTTATACCCATTAACGGCACGTGGTGAAACTGGCCCGTAATGAACAGTGTATCACTTTATACCCTTTAACGGCCCATTATTTCGTTGGGCCGTTTACAGCCCATGTTATCTTTCGGACTTCTCAGGGCCCATTTATTCTTGGGCTCATTTCCAGCATTCGTTTACTTACGGCTGTTACTGTCATTTTCTGCTTGTGGGCCAAATTCAGCCCATGGTTACAGTCAGCCCGTTTGTGGCCCGTTAATACGTTGGGCCGTTTTCATAGCGTCATCAAATACGGCCGATTAACGATGGCCCGTTATGGTCGGCCCATGAATGGACGATTTCAACTCCAGCCCATTTACGGCCATAATGTGGTCTGTTATTGGCCCATGTTTGGCCAACCGATCATACGGCCCGTAGAAGGCCCATTGTGTCTACGGCCCGTATAAGGCTCATTGTTTCTACGCCCCGTAGAAGGCCCATTGTTTCTATTCCCCGTAGAAGGCCCATTGTTTCTACGGCCCGTAGGAGGCCCATGTTAACTACAGTAAATATGTAGCCCATGGTTATTGTGGCCTAGTTTTCAAAAATAGGTTATTGTGGCCACTAGCAAACCGCGGAAAAAGAACTGCACTGACTACAAGAAAACAAATAAACAAGACAATAAGGAAATAAATTAGCAAGCAACTTACGCTAGGCTATCACGGCTATTACACATATTACATCCACTGGGCATCAAAGTTCGCCACCAGTGCAAATATAGGGAACAAAGCACCATATAAACGCCGCAGCAAAACAAGTCCAGAACTGAAACCACTTCAGAAGAGCTCAAGAAACAATATCCTGGGTACCCATAATGCTGGCAAGATGTCTAGCAAGCTTATTAACTTTCTCTTGTTTGGCGCTTAAATCCTCCAGCACTTGTTGTTGCGCAAGAAAGTATGCAACTGAATTCTACAGGGACTTCCTCAGTCCTTCGGCTTCCTGTCGCATAACTTCTAATCGATGTCTTTCAACTTGAAGTTGAGACTCAAGAAGCCGAACTGATTCAGGCAGCGAGTTCGAAGAGCTGGTGCCAGCAGTAGTAGCCAGTAACTCAAACACTACATCAAGACATGACTTTGGGGTTGTCTCAGTGTCTTCAATATAGTTTTTATCAGCTTTCTTGGAGACCAACAGGGATGTCTCACTATCTTGAACCTTATCTGCATTACTTCCTTTACCATTGCATAACGGGGTACTCTTCTCCAATATTTTATCCGCGTTCTAAAAGATAAACAAACAAACACATCACAGGTTTACAATGTAGTATATGAAACTCATTTTGGTAAACCAGTTCAGTAGTAAGGTGGACAGGATAACAGCATGAAACAAACATATATCTATGTAGTATGGTCACTGTATGGTCTATATCATTCTAGTTTATGTTGCCAAATCAAGATAGATACCGTTAGAATCATATCTATTTAAGACAAAGCAGCATAGACAGAATATAAGTGTGGGAAACTACACAACAATAACAACACTTGTAATGTGCATGGCATGAGAACATAACTGTTTATTCAATTGAAACTGAAATCAACATAGAGCAAGTTACAACAGCAAACACGTTAAAGAAACAGGTTTAAAACATACCTGTTGCGCCATTGGAGTTTCAATTGCATCCTTCAAATTTAAAATTAGTTGGTATGAGTAAATACAGTGATGCAAGAGCAAAGTAGTATGAACCATAGCTACGGAACCTGACCTGAGAACAATTCTTCTTCTGCTTTAAGCGTTGACTTGGGGTTCGGAGTGGTGGTCCTCGTGCTTTGGGCACTGCTGTTGCCTTACTAACTGCTCGTGTTTGGGTGCTCTGTGGTGGAGACGGTGCTGTGTCAACGGGAACTGGGTTACTATCTGCTGGGGTTGGGGTTAGAAGGGGTGTAGCTGGTTCTCTGTCCAACTGGGTAGGGGTACAATCTGCGTGAGTCTGGGTTATGTGTGGTGGGGCTGGTTCTTGGGCAAGTACAACCGTGGTTCTATCTCCTTCGATAGGTAGCACGATATTTTCTGAAGACCGTGTTTTTACTCCCACAGATACTGCCATCACCCCCTCCAATTGAAATGGCTGATAAACAAGAAAAGTAATTGAATGTACAGACATTGTAAGATGGAAAGGTGCAATGGATAGTAGGGAAGAAAACAGGGCATGAAATAATTCACATTTATGTTGTCTAACCAAACAGAATAGCAGGACATAATTTCACATATATGATGGCTAATTAAACAGGATAGCATGACACAATTTCACATGTATGGTGACTAACTAGACATGATAGAATGACATACTTCAAAATATGATGACTATGTAAACAGGATGACATGATATAACTATACGATGTGTCTATTAAAGTGGTTGGCATGCCATAAATCACAAACATGCCGTCGATGGAAGCATGATGGCATGATATAATTCACGGATAGAATGACATAATTCAAAATCTGATGACTATGTAAACAAGATGAGATGATATAACTATATTATGTCTTTAGAAAGTGGGTTGGCATGCCATAATTCAGATACATGTTGTCTATGTAAACATCATGGCATGATATAATTCAAATATATGATTTATATATAAGCAAGTGAGCAGAGGGCAATCGCATATATGATGTGTCAACTAAGGAGATGGCATTCAATATCGTGTATATGATGTAAAAACTAAGCATTGCAATACAACATATGCATGATATGAGTAATATAACCCTGCCAAGTTTGAGCATACACCTCAGGGGGATAATAGGATAGGTCATCTGCCTCTGAATCCTCCTCTGAAGAGCTATCTGTAACCAGCAAGATATCTGCTTCAGCAGGTAGCATTGTCTGCTCTGAAGACCTTGTTTTCACTCAAGATTTCTCCATCACAGATTCAAATGGCTGATGCGCAGGAAGAGCAGTTGAATATACAAACATTGTCGACAAAAGCAATGAGAAATACAAAAAAAGGACGGCATGATATAATTCACATATATGACGCTTGGCTAAATAGCATGGCATTGCATAATTCACATATATAATGCCTTGCAACAAGATAGCATTGCATAATTCACATATATAATGTCTTGCAACAAGATGGCATTGCATAATTCACATATATGGTAATTAGACACTAAATAGGTGGCATTCACACAAAGCATGTATAAACTAAGCAAATGGCATAGCAATGCAAGATACCATACGCACGATATGAGCAACATAACCCTGCCAAGTTAGAGCATGCACCTCCGGGGGGAAATAGGAATGGTCATCTGTCTCTGAATCCTCCTCTGAGGAGCTATCTGTAACCAGCAAGACATGCGCTTTGTCAGATAGCATTGTCTGCTCTGAAGACCTTGTTTCCACTCCAGATTTTTTCCATGACCGTGCCGAATGGCTGATGCACATGAAGAGTAATTGAATGTACTAAAATTGTTGACAAATTTAAAAATGATGTCATGATATAATTCACATATAAGATGACTGGCTAACCAGGGTGGCATTGCAAAATTCACATATATGATGCCTGGATAAACAAGATGGCATTGCATGATTCACATATACGATAAAGAAACTAAACAGATGGCATTGACACAAAGCATGTCTAAACTAAGCAGATGACATCTTTGATGTATACAGTAAGCAATGCAAGGCACCATATGCATGATATTACCAACATCAGCATGCCAAGTTAGAGCGAAGACCTCATGGGGTAAATAGGAGTGGTCTTCTGCTTCTGAATCCTCCTCAGAACAGTTATCTTCCTCTTGATTATGATCCGAAATGGGTGGAGGGGGGGCTGCCTTTGCGCCCACCATGGAGCGACGTCTGCATGAAATTTGATTGCCACGCAAGGCTCGCCTCTTTTGCTCTACATGTTCAGTTCCATTGTGTACAATAACTGACATGCATAGGAATAAAACATAGTGAGATTATGTAAGGAGTGCATGCACAAATCCAGAGTGATAGTAGCAAACTGTGGATAGACCCAAAACCAATGATAGCAGGCAGATAATAGCTTTAGTTAAAAAATACAGATAATGGCTCCTTTAATGTTTGTTTGCACCCAACGTGAAACTCATAGTAGACACCCGAGATTAACCAGATAGTAGACAGATAGTACTGATTGCTGCCCCAATATGTACCCCACAACCATTTATAAACTCAAGTTTCAGCATAAGTTTGGACCTGACTCGGAGTCTAATAGGTGAACACGACGATAAAGTAGCATGTTATCATATTAAGCGATGCATAACGTAAGCAGACACGGAAGAGTGCGACCTCTCTTGCGGACCCGTGTAGTCCTCAAGGTCATCTGCTCAGTTGATGATGGTAATGTAGTTTTCGTGGCTGCCGGCGGCGGGGAAGAAGATCTGAGGTGGCGAAAGACAGTCAGGAGAGCGGATCCCTGCTGTGGTGAACCCTTTGTCGGAGTAATGGGCAACGGGCAGGCTAACCCGAGGCCCAGAACCTTTCAAGACATCGGGGCTGGCTGCGCCCCTCAAGGCACCAAGATGAAGTGCCGCCTTCTGGTGGCCGGCTGGAGGAATAGCCGGCTGCCCATAGACGGCCGAGTCCCAGAAACCGACTTCAAGACAAGCCGACTCCTAGTTGGCGGCTTCCAGAGAATCCGGCCCCTAGCAGTCGGCCCGAGGCACCGCAAAGCCTGCGCCCTCATCAAGAAAGACAAGACAGGGAGTGGCTACAGCGTAGCCCATCCCCTCCCCCCCCCGCCCGATCCAGGGACGGGCGTGGCCACAGTGCACCATACTGGCGGAGATCTCCGCCCGGCGCGGCACTGTTGCCACTCCATACCCGACGTCATCACAAGCAGGCGGGGCCCTGCTCCCACGACGGCCTGTCGGTACGGCCCAAGCACGACGGGCCCCGCAGATCAGTGAGAGCCCGGAAGATGGCTAGAGCCCCACCAGTCGGACCTGAGGGAGGTCGGCCTCCAGTAGTCGGCCCGCCCCTTCCTCGCGCCCCACGCGCCATTAACCAGACGAGACGCAGAGTGGCTACAGTAATCGCCCGCCAGGCGGCAGAGCTGTAGCCATGCTCCCCTGACCGTGCCTGCCTCATTAGCATCACGGCAACAGTGATCAGCAGCCGACAATACCCGTGAGCGGCGGGGGCGGCCTGTCAGCCCCGTACCAGACCAGTCGGCGGGGCCCACCGGGCGGCGGGCCCCGACAGACGGCGGAGAAGCCGGCAACCAGAGAGACTGACAGCTGGGTCCTACACCCGGCTGGATTACCATTGTACCCCTGGGGGGTAGGCCTATATAAACCCCTAGGGCACCCATGCAAAGGGTTCCAAACCTGTTAGAACTAGACCAACCCATAGAGAAAGGAGAGAGCTAGCCTTGCCTTCTCCTACCTCTAGCATACAGCTCGAGGAGCACCATTGTATTCACTTGTGCCTTAGTGATCATGTGGAGACCCTGCAGAGCAGGACTAGGGGTGTTATCTCCTAGGAGAGCCCCGAACCTGGGTAAAGTGAATCGGCGTTCGTGTCTACGCCTTATCCCGCTTCCAGGAACTGGCGACGTTCTACTCGCTCCCATCATGATAAGCCATCCATTGGCATATGTCGCACCCAACCCCCGACATTTGGTGCCCACCGTGGGGCGAGGTGCACCATCGTCCGGAGACCTGTTCTGGACGGGAACCGTTCTCCTCCCTGGCGAGCGCAGCCAGCCCGGCATGCCAGACGGAGTCTGCGCCGACGCGCTGCACGGCGTGGAGGTCACCTGCGCGGCAAGCTGCCTCACCGACCTTGTTGGTGAGGTTCGCCTCTCCGACGAGCCAGCGTTCGATGCGGGCAATTATGGCCCTGAGAGCCGCCTCATCAGCCTCCTCGATCAGCTCCACGTCACCAGCGAGCCTGCTGCAGACTTGGAGTCTGTTGGCTCCACCGACCCGATGCTTGTCGATTCCGACACTGTGTCGCTTGACGCGTTCCCCACCAACGTGGTGGTCTACGACCAGCTGATTTCTCGCGCGGAGAGCGGCGAAAGCGATGTCACGGAGGTGCTAGTCATCGGCCACAGCGAGCACTCCAGCGGAGGTGTTCATGACCCGCTCGATGCGACACTTCAAGACCTGATGGCGCCCATCCCAGAAGACGTCGACGCCGAGATGCTGGAAGCACGCCGCATCCAGCTCGTCGAGGGCGCCAAGAAGCTGGCCAGCATGAGACGCCTATCGGAGGCCTACCAGCGCGAGATGGACCGCGCTGTGGGCGGCACGCCGGCTCCCGGTGGGCCCAGCCGCCTCGGCACGGTCTGGCAGAGCGGCGTGGCCATCGCCAACCTGTTCGGGGCGGATCGCCCTGTCTATGCCATGCCTGCGGAAAATATCCGAGCTGCCCAGGCGGCAGCAGAAGAGCTAGACAAGTTCGAGGGCGAAGAGCGTCGCCAGATGGCGGAGCGCGTCCAACGACTCCTCGACGCGGCTGCTGAGCAGCACGAGGCCGACTGCCGCACTGAGGCGCCTCACCGGCAAAATGACGATCTGCCTCCCCGCCGAGATCAAGGCGCGACATCTCGGACACCGACTGGTGGCGTCCGCGGAAGAAGAGACAAGGAGCCGGCTGCCAGCAGCAGCCGGACTCGCATCACCATTGAGCGCGACCAAGACGGCCGCCTGAGAGCAGTGGAACGACGAGATGACTGTCTGCCTCCTCCCCCTCACAGGGAAAGGCACGTCTCCCCGCCGCCTGTTGAACACCCGACACTCGGCGACCGCCTTGGCCGCCGAGAAGGAGTCGGAGAGAACGATGCCCGCCACCGGATCGACCTTCTCCATCGATCCCTGGCGCTAGAAGAAGAAGATGAGCTGGGTCCGCCTTGTTTTGGCCCCCGCATTCGAGACGAGCCCTTCCCCAAAGGGTTCACGCTCCCGAGAGACACGCCCAAATACACCGGCTCCGTGAAGCCGGAGGACTGGCTGGTCGACTACTCCACGGCCGTCAGCATCGCGAACGGCAACAAGCGCGTTGCTGTGAAGTATGTTCCACTCATGCTCGAGGGCACGGCCCGGACATGGCTGAACAGCCTGGAGCCCCGCGGCATCAACAACTGGGTCAACTTCACCGAAGCCTTCTTCCGCAACTTGACCAGCACGTACAAGCGGCCGCCCAAACCTCGCCAGCTCTCCTTGTGCGTACAAGGCCCCAACGAGTCGACTCGCGACTACCTCACGCGCTGGGCCGAGCTCCGCAACTCTTGCGAAGGCGTGCACGAGGTGCAGACCATCGAGTACTTCACCGCTGGGTGCCGAGAGGGCACCCTCCTCAAGTACCGACTTCTTTGCGACGAGCCGGCGACCCTCGACGAGTTGCTGATCATAGCAGATAAATATGCCACGGCCGACTCCTCCATGAAGGCAGAAATCCAAGTTGATGCATCTGGCAAAGTGGCCCCTCAGGCTCCTTGGACCCCGGCTGGCGACACCAGTCGGCGCCAACAACCAAGCGACAACAAGCGCAAGGCCATGCAGCCGGCTTCCACAAGCCGGCAGGTGGCGACAGTCGAAGACCAGCAGCCAGAAGGGCAGCCTCCATCCAAGCGCCAGAAGGGCGGCAAGCCCAATTGGCTGCCTGCTTTCTCGTATGAGCAGACTCTTGACGCACCCTGCAAGTTCCACAGTGGTGCGAAGCTATCCAACCACACCACTCAGAAATGCCATTGGCTCACCAGGATCGCCAAGGGAGACGGCCTTCTGCCTCCTCCGCCTGCTGGGCAACCGCCTCCTCCTCCCTCCTAGCAACCGGCAGTTTGACCAGTCGGAGCCATACAAGACGAGTACCCTGAAGAGCACGGATCTTATGTCGTGTTCACCAGTGTGGCCGACGATAAGCACAGCAGACGACAACGACATCAAGAAGTAAATGCAGTGGCATCAGAGACCCCCGAGTTCATGCATTGGTCCGAGAATCCCATTAGCTGGAGCAGAGCCGACCACCCGGAAGTAGTGCCCAACCCCGGCTCTTACGCCCTGGTTCTGGATGCCACCTTTGCCACGGATAGGCGAGCTGCTCGCTTTTCCAGAGTTCTGATAGATGGCGGCAGCAACATCAACATCCTGTACAAGGATACCATGGAGAAGTTAGGAATCAAACAAAGGCAGCTTCAGTCCAGCCGGACCGTATTCCATGGCATAGTCCCTGGCCTTTCCTGCTCACCAATCGGCAAGATCCAGATAGACGTCCTCTTTGGAGACAAAGATCACTTCCGCCGAGAGCTAGTCTGGTTTGAGGTGGTGGACCTTGAGAGCCCCGACCATGCACTGCTTGGCCGGCCAGCTCTAGCCACGTTCATGGCGGTCCCCCACTACGCTTACCTCAAAATGAAGATGCCGAGTTCCAAGCGAATTCTGACCATAGCAGGGGATTACAAGAAGTCATCCGCTTGCACATCAGATAGCAGCCGGCTGGCCGAGTCCCTTGTGATCGCGGCTGAGAAGCGGCTCCTTGACCGAGTTGTGGCGATGGCAGGCAAGCAGCCGGAGATGTCACCCAACCCCAAGGAGTCGGAAGCCGAGGGCTCGTTCAAGCCGGCCAAAGAGACAAAGAAGATACCCTTGGACCCGGAGCACCCGGAGAGGTACGCTGTCATAGGTGCAAACCTTGACAGCAAATAGGAAGGCGAGCTCGTCGATTTCCTCCGTGAGAATCGAGACATCTTTGCATGGTCACCTAAGGACATGCCGGGTGTTCCGACGGATTTCGCCGAGCACAAGTTACATGTCTGGTCTGATGCCAAGCCAGTCAGGCAGCCTTGTGCTGCCTATCAGAAGAGAAGAGAAGAGTCGTTGGAGAAGAGATAGCCCGGCTGGTGGCAGCCGGCTTCATCATGGAAGTATTCTTTCCAGAGTGGCTGGCCAACCCAGTCCTTGTGTTGAAGAAAAAAAGCAGTGGCGCATGTGTATAGATTATACCAGCCTCAACCAAGCCTGCCCCAAGGACCCCTTTGCTTTGCCGAGAATTGACCAAGTGATAGACTCCACAGCCGGATGCGAGCTGATGAGTTTCTTCGATGCATACTCAGGGTATCACCAGATCAAGCTGAACCCGGCCGACAGACTGAAGACCGCCTTCATCACACCATTTGGAGCCTTCTGCTACTCGACCATGATGTTCGGCTTGAGGAATGCCGGCGCCATGTTTCAACGTTGCATGCAGAAATGCCTCCTCAAACAACTCGGCAGAAACGCCCACGTTTATGTGGACGATGTTGTGGTGAAGACGGAGAAGCGTGGAACGCTGCTAGAAGACCTCAAGGAGACCTTTGAGAACTTGCGCCGATTTCAAATCAAGCTCAACCCGGAGAAATGCGTCTTCGGAGTACCAGCCGGCCAGCTTCTTGGATTCCTGGTCTCAGAGCGCAGCATAGAGTGCAACCCTGTGAAGATCAAGGCCATCGAGAGGATGGAAGTGCCCACCCGACTGCTGGATGTGCAGAAGTTCACCGGCTGTTTGGCGTCCATCAGCCGTTTCATTAGTCAGCTGGGAGAGAAGGCTCTTCCCCTGTACCAGCTCATGAAGAAGACCACTTTTTTCGAGTGGAACGACAAGGCAGATGAAGCATTTCTCCAGCTCAAGAAGATGTTGACCACTCCACCTGTCCTGGCGACTCCGACTCCTAAAGAACCTATGCTCCTCTACATCGCCGCCACCAGCCGGGTGGTCAGCACAGTCATAGTAGTAGAACGCAAGGAAGAAGGCAAGGCACTGCCAGTCCAGAGACCGGTGTATTACCTGAGTGAAGTGCTGTCAGCCTCCAAGCAAAACTACCCCCACTATCAGAAGATGTGCTACGGCGTGCACTTTGCCGCGAAGAAATTGAAGCCGTATTTTCAAGAGCACCCAATCACTGTGGTCTGCATAGCTCCACTGGCCGAGATCATTGGAAGCCGGGATGCTTCAAGCCGAGTGGCCAAATGGGCCATTGATTTGGCCCCTTACACCATCTACTACCAGCCTCGCACCGCCATCAAGTCACAAGCGCTGGCCGACTTCCTCATCGACTGGGCCGAGACCCAGTACCTGCCACCAGCGCCGGACTCCACCCATTGGCGGATGCACTTTGATGGTTCCAAGATGCGTACCGGTTTGAAAGCAATCAAGAAGCTGAATGGTCCGACTGCTGTGACTTTCATCTCCGACATCACCATCCGGTATGGCATACCAAACAGCATCATCACCGACAACGGCACGAACTTTGCCAAAGGCGCCTTGGCCCGTTTCTGCGCGATGCAGGGCATCCGACTGGACCTAGCGTCTGTTGCCCATCTGCAGTCAAACGGCCAAGTAGAGCGAGCAAACAGCCTCATCTTGTCCGGCATCAATCCCCGACTGGTCGAGCCTCTGGAGCGTTCGGGCGGCTGTTGGCTCGACGAGCTGCCAGCCGTCCTCTGGAGCCTGCGCACAACTCCGAACAAGTCAACCAGCTTCACGCCTTTCTTCCTCGTCTACGGTGCCAAAGCCGTCATCCCAATGGACATAGAATTCGACTCCCCTCGAGTCACCATGTACACCGAAGAGGAGGCAGAAGAAGCACGTCAAGACGGCGTCGATCTGCTGGAAGAGGGCCGGCTGTTGGCACTCAGCCGGTCCAGCATCTACCAGCAGAGCCTGCGCTGATACTATAACCGGAAGGTCAAGCCGAGATCTTTCCAAGAAGGAGACCTTGTGCTCTGGCTGATCCAGCGAACAGCCGGCCAGCACAAGCTCTCAGCACCTTGGGAAAGCCCCTTCATCATCAGCAAAGTGTTGGGCAACGACTCCTACTACCTTATCGACGCTCAGAAGCCTCGAGCGTGCAAGAGGGACGACTCCGGCAAGGAGACGGAGCGACCATGGAATGCAAATCTCCTTCGAAGATTTTACAGTTGATGCAGTATGTACCATGCTACCTTTTGTATTAAAGTACGAAGACTCCGAGTCCCCCCAGAAGAGCTCGGGGACGGCCCTCTTTTATCTATATGATAAGAATTTTGCATGTGAGTGTGTCATTTTCTTTATGCCGCTTGGCACCGGGTCCGACTAGTCGGCCCGGGGACTCGCCGCCTTGTACTATGAAATGCTTCCTGCAACCGGACAAGTAATGTGTTGGCACTTAAGCCGTCTCCTGCTAGAAGCCGCAGCTCGCAGAGTGACCGTTTGGTGGGCAGGAGTAAGGCAGAACGGGTGCCCACATGAAAAATGGCTAAGGACCCAAAGCATGTGCATAGTTCAGGCCGGCTTCCCGCCTCTTCGACCGACTGCTGAGCAGCCGGCCGGCCGGCTTCTACTTCACTTGCTAAAAAACTCTAAAACGGCTAAGTACTTGCCTCCCCGGAAGTAGCTAAGTACTTGACCCAGCCACAGTCCGCAGAGCGGCTGTTCGGCTGGCAAGACGGCAACCAAGGGAAGGCGACAAAGGAAAGAAGCCAAAGAGCAGCAAGCAAGAAAAGATAGAACTCGGAAAATATTTTACATAGCAAAGGCCCTTGGCCGATATTCAACAGAAGTTTGAGATACACCCTGCGGGTGGAATTGTGCAAAATTAACAAGTTCGTTGAGACTGATAGACAGGTAAAGCAAAAGATAAACTGGCGGCCTAGGGAGCGGCAGACGGGTTCGCTGGATCGGAGGAGTCGGTGGTGCCGGTTGGTGGAGCGGCCGGCTGGTCAGTCCCCGCTTGGTCGCCTTCGGTGGTAGCCAGCTCCGTTGGGCGTGGCTCATTGCTGGAAGTGCGGTCGAGCTGAGGCTGGCCGTCCGCTCTGACCTCTGGTGCCTCCTCTTCGCCTTCCTCCTCCGCCTCGCCTTCTTCCGCGCCGCTGGAGTCGATCACCTCCACCGAGTCCTTGCCATCTTCCGAGTTCAGCCCGAACCATTCTGGTGGCGCTTCAGCGCCGTTCTCAACCCGCTCCGGGACGAAGATGATGGTGTCGGTGTACTCGGCGATTGACGCCGCACGCTTGACGAGGTCATCTTCCACGACCGCCAACTCCTCCTGAGCCTCCAGCCGGAACGTGGCTAGCTGGGCTAGACTCAGCCCAGGGTACCACGCCTTGACGAATTCCAAGGCCCGGCGCGCTCCAGCCCGGGCCGAGGAGCCCTTCCAGGCCTCAAGACGGCCGGCCGCCACCTCCAGCCAGTCGGCAGTCTCTCTGGGAGTGCGCGGTGCCGGCATGTCCGGACACAGGGCGGCGATCGACTGGGAGCCGACACGCTGCAGCCGGCGCAGCATCCGGTGAGCCGGCCGAAGACGGGCCTCGATGCTCAGGATCTGCTCGCTAAGGGTTCGGGGGGTGTCGGCGACGATTTGTGCGCTGTCCGCCCTCCGTCCTTCGCGATCAGCTTCAATGGCCTAATTGGCGGCGTCCGAGTGACCAGGGAAGAAGTCTGCCAAGATAGAAAGCAAATAGCCAAAGTCAGAGACAAGAGGCCGGCTCGACCAACAGCCGGCAGCTCAAAGAAGGGAAAAGAGGGAAGCTGACCATCGACTATGTCTTCGATCTCATGAAAGCCGGAAGTCGGCATCGCCTCCTTGTCGGTCCAGGCGGAGCGTTCGGTCGCGAACTCAGCAAGGAGGCCGGTCTCCTTGTCCTCCGCCTCCTTCGGGGCCTTCTTGAGGAGCTCCTTCTGTTCCGCCAGTTAGGCGACAAGCTGGTCACGTTCTTCAGCCAGCTTGCCGCACTCTGCCTCCTTAGCGCGCAGCGCGGTGTTGGCTTCGCCCAGCTACTACTGCAAGACGGCGTTGGCTTCTGCGGAGAAAGAAGAAATAAAAGGTGTCAGTTGCCTACAGAGAAGAAGTGGAGTCGCCGGGGAGATCCGGCCCGACTGCTCAGCAGTCGGCCCGAATCTCGGGGACTACAGCCCGCGGGTGCGCCGGCGCGCCCCCGCGGAGAAAGGAGTCGTCAACAGAAAGAAGAACAGTCACCGGGGAGATCTGGCCCGACTGCTCAGCAGTCGGCCCGAATCTCGGGGTCTACAGCCCGCGGGTGCGCCAGCGCGCCCCCGCAGGAATAGGAAGAAGACTTTCTCCGGCTCTCCGACAAGTCGACAGCACGTTGATCCAACTCCTGGACCTTGGAGTTGAAGGCGGCAGCACGAAGGTTACGGTAATCCTGCAGCAAGGATATCAGCTCTCAGAGCCTGCTAATTAAAGTTCCGTGCCGCCTGCTCAGCAGCCGGCCCGAAACTCGGGGACTACACCCAGTGGGTGCGCTGACGCGCCCCCGCGAAGCCATACAAGAGTTAAAAACGAAGAAGCAAGAAGCATACCCGGATGGCCTCTCGCGATGCCAGATACGCCTTGTTGCAGTTCTTGATGGCGTCGGCTTCAGCACGGAGTTTGGCTTGAACATCCAGCATCGCCTTGTTCAGAGGGCCCGTCCCGCCAACCCGCACCCACCCAGTGGGCGCGGCGCTGGTCGCCTCAGTGTCCGGGATCGAGGAGCTCGCGACGCCAGTCTCCAGCGGGCGTGCCGCCGAAGCCGCCTTTGCAAGTCGGCGGCGCGTCGCTGTGCCGACCTCAAGAGTCAGGCATGTCGCCACCTTGTTTTCAGTTGGCGGCACCGGTGGGTCCGCTGGCTGCTCGCCTTGCGCGCTCCCGGACGGCGGCGGTGGAGGCACAATCACGTCCGGCATGGCGATGTCGCCGCCGTCCCTGTCCATGACCAGGTGCTCGTCGCCGGCTTCCCCAGTCTGCGCCACGAACTCCGGAGGTGGCGGCGCAGAGTTCAGAGGAGTGACGAATATCGCCGACTGGCGGTGTGTGGTCTCCTCGGCCTGCTTCTTTGCCACGTCGGCCGGCTTGGCCTCCGCCAGTTTCTTCAGGGCGGTGGCCTCCGGCTTCTCTACTTCTACCTTCTCCAGGCGGTCGGTTTCCTGTTCCTCGCGCGCTTCCTGCGCGTTCCGCTCCGTCGCCTCCCGGAGGTCGGCGGCTGGATCGATCTGCCGAGTGGTGGTGGAGGTTTCCGCCGACCCCACGATGGAGGCGGTAGCCGATTTCTCGAGAGAGAGTGGAGCCCTAGATCAAAGGAAACAAAACAAAGAAACTCAGACAAGATCAAGAAGGAAAAAATGAAGGTACGAGATAAAGGCGGTACTTACGCGGAAACCAGCTGTGGCTTCTTCACCTCCTTGCGGAAGCGGATGGCCTTTGCGGCCGCCTCGTCCCGTTTGGTCGCTGAGGCCGAGCCCTTGGGCTTCTTCGGCCGCCTGCCGAACAAGCTCGGTGCGGCCCTGCGCTTCTTCGCACCGCCTTGGGCATCCAGCGCGGCAGACGAGCTCGCGCCCGGCTGACCAGCTCCTGGCTGGTGGCGCGGAGCGACTTCCCCCGCGTCGTCGTCGGGCCAGTCCTCGAGGCTGGCTCCGAGCATCGAGCCGCCTGCGTCGCCGCCTCCTCCCTCAGCGTCGTCCTCCAAGGCCGCCGCCCCCAAGTTGGGGTCGTCGACGTCGCTCTCCGCTCGGTCAGGGAGGAATTGGCGCTCCGGCCCCGTGGCGCCGGCTGCTGGCTGGAGGAGGGGGCTTTGTTCAAAGGCCGATTGGTCAGGTTGGACAAGCCAAACTCGGCAATAAAAAGGATAGAGACAAAGAAAGATAACGTACCATAGGCGGGGGGTTGGCACGTGAATACGGCTCCTTGCCGAACCGCCACTCCTCCGTGAGCTCGCAGTTCGCAAGATAATTCACCATGTGAGCTACCTCTGCGTGAGGCATCTCCTTGGTGCACAGCCGGCTTGGGTCCCGATGGCCGCTCATCTGACAGATCATATGAGGGCGGCCCTGGAGCGGGAGCACTCGGCGCGCCACGAAGGCGGACAGCAAGTCAGGCCCGGTCAGGCCCTCCGTCTGTGTCAACACTCGGAGCCGCGCGATGGCGGCGGCTCCAGAAGGCGACAGCGTCCTGGCCTGGTACAACCAGTTGGGCCGCCTCCCAGCTGGCAGGCCGGCTTCGTAAGCCGGCAAGTTGACCCAGCCGCCCTCCGCAAAGACGCTCTTCACGTAGAAGTACGACCGCTGCCACATCTTCACCGACTTAATCAGCGGGATGGGGGGGGAACGGATTTTCGGCAGCCGGCCTCCGCACCGTAATAAATGCACGGCATTGAGCCGGCACGTCCGCGACGAGGGTGCCGAGCTTGATGTAGAAGAACTCCCCCCAGAGCTCGATGGTGGGGAGGACGCCGAGGAAGCCTTCGCACAAGGTGACGAAGGCGGACAGCAGCACCACCGTGTGTAACACCCCAAAATTTTGACCTTGTTTTATTAATTAAAATTTTGCCACGAAATTAACTTTTTATTTTCTGGATTTATCTTTTGATTTCAGAACCTCTCTTTTCTTTAATATTGTGGAGTTTTTACCCCAAGTGAAAACTTTCCAAAAATATTAATGGACTTGTATACCCTCTCAAGAAAACATTGCTTTTATCAGTGGATTTATTTGCATAATTGTTTTTCCTAAGCTTTATTCTTCTAAAAATGATTTTTCATAAGTTATGGAGCCTCTTTTGCACTGTAAACCTTTCAAATACTTCTTTAAAATTTGAACCAAAATTTGGGGATGTCATGTGATGTTTCCACATCACTTTTATGCAAAAATATCTTTTGGTCATTGGAGATTTTGAGCTCTACACCAAATTTTCAAAGCTGGTCCAGTAGGTAATTTTGCACTACAACCTATTTAAATATTTCTTTAAAAATTCTTCCAAGTGTTTGGAGATGTCAGTAGATGCATATAATTCAACTTTATGCAAAAACCCATGAGTGTTCTTTGAAAAATTTGAGCTAATCATCCTCTTTGGCTCTCTGGTACAGTTTGGCATTTTCTACTGCAACTCTATTTTTGGTTGCTCTGTTGCCCAGGATTCTTTTTCCTGCTTATAGTCCACCCTGCAAAACCCTTAAGTCCAGGAGAGTGGACCCATTGGAGTATTTTTGGTCCATGCAATTATAGCCTTCAGTTTCTACCCAGATTTGGTTTTCTCAAAAACTTGCACTAACAAGTTTCTGGCTTTGCCAAACTAACCTTACCACCTTCTTTAGCATATAAAGAGACTATGACCTGGAGTTTTTGGCCACCCCAAGAGATGCCTAGATGCCCATGACATTCTGTCGAGCACTTTGTGTGCATGGCCAAATTTGGCATGATTTTTAGTTGGCATTGTGAGCTTGATCCTCTGACCTAACTAACTTGTCCACTAAGCTCCTAGCTAACCCTAACCCAGGCCTGTTAACTACCAGCATCATCCGAGCCTCTCTAACACGCGCTGGAATTTCGTCGAACACCTGGCGTGCATGCACTGGGCGCGCCCAGAGCGCGCGTTTTGCACGTGCGTACGCACGGGTCGCCGCGTCTGGCCCCTGGCCTTTGCTCACCTGCAGAGCCACGCCCGTCCTCATCCACTCACCAGCACCCTCCAGGCCGCCCCGGGAGCTCCACAGCGCCGCCGTCAGGTCGGCCGTGGCAGCTAGCGGCCGGCCACAGCAGGGCTCTGCCGCGGACGGCACCGCCCGAGCCACCCACGCGCGCCAGCTCGCCCCCTTAAACAGTGGGGAGCTCGTCGGAATGCGCCGACCAGCCCCAATCACCTCCACGTCGCCCTGCAGCAACAGAACGGCGGTTCGCCGTCGGTCTTATCCACGGCCGCCGCGGAACCGACCTTGGCCGCCTATAAGAGGAGCCCCGAGCTCGTCCAGTCACTCAGGCAAGCTCACGCCATCCACCTAGCACTCCCATAGCTTGCAATTGACCAAGGAAGGCCGTCTTCCCCCTCTCCGGTCAGCTCGGCCGCCGCCACGTTCCGGTCCCGCCCGTCGCAACCAGAGCCTTCCCGTCCATCTGGAGCCACCGTTCAACTCCCCTGAACCTTGCGGAGCCACCCCACCTCTCAAGCACGATCGGGAACCACCGTAGCTCTAGTCCCCAAAACCTCCCGAAGCCACCTCCGCCGCGGAGCTCGCCGCCGGCGACTCCCTCCACCCCCGCCAACCTAGCGACCACCGGGAGGACCGCCCTGGACTCGCGGATCCATCCGTGCCCCCGGGGCCCCGTGGGGAGCCGCCGTTCGCCGGCGCCGATCACCGGAGCCCGCCACCACTCGGACAGAGGAGGAGGGAGGCGCGGGCGACTGGTCAAACCTGACCAGTGGGCCCCCTGGACCCACTGTCAGTGACCCCGAGCCGGCCCGCACTGTTTTAAGTGGAGGCGTAAAGCCCGAAGTACGTGTCCCCCTCTCGAAAACGTATTTCGTCCGAAACGTTTTCTTTTCTGTTTTATTTTAAAAACAGAATTTTGACTAAACTTTGACTGGCTATATCTTTTTAAATAAAACTCCAAATGAATTAATTCCTTTTCCTACCTCTTTCAAATTCCACCTAGTTTATTTTAAGATTTATTTCAAAAATATCTAGGACAACTTTTTGTGCTGTTTTTAAAGTATGTGTTATTTGAACATTTTTAAAAATAGGAATTTGGAGGGGAGATTATAACTTTCAAAAGTTTTGGAGTGCACCTCACCCCTCCGCACCTTGAAGGCAAGCATCTTGAACTCAGATATGATACAAGTTGGGTGTTGTTTTGCTAGAATATTTTAGAACTCCATCATTTATGCTAATGTGGAGTGGTGTTATTTTATGTGGAATCATACTCATGCATATAAGCACATGGTGAAAATCTTTTCTGTTATGTATATGACATTGGTGACAGTAGCTACTTCTCATGCCACATGTGCCTGATGATAGTTCGGAGGGAGTCCGAAAGGAGGTTATGTTCCGGTGAACACAACCCCGTGACTGACGTCTCGTTGTGGCGAGAATGTGCAGTAAGGCATGATGGGGCATGAGGGGTGGTGACCCTGTCGGGAAACTATGAAGAACATTGCTATGCTAACCATACAGGGTATACTTAAACCTCCTGAGTCGGCCGTAGATCGAGTCTTGTTTCGGTAACCTCCCATACTTGTTTCGTACTACCACTTGTCCCTGCCATAGGTAGGGTACGGTTCAGTAAGTTGTCAACCCCTTTCTAGCACACACCGTACAGAGAGGCCATGGTGGAAGATACCGGCTGCATCCGGTAGGCATGCCACCTGGTCCGGGGGCATGGGTGTTTCCGGTTGGAGCCGAGGGGGTAGCTCCCCTAGTTTGCGCGCGGTATAAATTTTGTGATCCCATGCTAAGTCGAGGTTGTAGCCTCCCCACTTAGAATTTTGCTTAATGGGTGTCGTGGGTGATTCCAGACACCGGTAAGTTAGGCTGGTGTGTGCGGTTAGGTGTGTTTTCAATTAAAAGACCGTAGACGGAATTAGTCCCGATGGACTAAAGAAATCTGTTACCCGTGGGTAAAGAGTACACCCTCTGCAGAGATTATACATCTATTCGAATAGCCGTGTCCATGGGTAAGGACTACAGCCTGGGATGGGTCAAGTGTCGGTCTTAGTGTCGGTCTTCGGAGGAGAAAAACTGTTAAACCAGAACTTGGATCATGACTTGTGACTTGTGTTGATTATGATTATTATTATTATGGACTAACCATTTACATTATTTGAAATATTGAGTATCCCTGGGACGGTTCTACCTCCTGGATATTCACCATGCTTATTTACCTTATAAGCCCTTTATGTGGTGTCGCTGAGACGCCCGACTGTGGCATGCTTGTTATTTATTTACCTTATAAGCCATTTATGTGGTGTCGCTGAGACGCCCGACTGTGGCATGCTTGATATTTATTTACCTTATATGCCCTTTATGTGGTGTCGCTGAGACGCCCGACTGTGGCATGCTTGTTATTTATTTACCTTATGAACCCTTTATGTGGTGTCGCTGAGACGCCCGACTGTGGCATGCTTGTTATTTATTTACCTTATAAGCCCTTTATGTGGTGTCGCTCAGACGCTCGACTGTGGAATGTTTGTTATTCTTTATATAAGCCCTTTATGTGACGTCGCTCAGACGCCCGACTGACGCACGCTTTATATTATTACCCATTCAAGGTGTCGCTTCAGACACCCGATTGGTGCATTTTTAATTTCCTGCTTACGTGCATCGTGAGTTTTATTTTGGTACTGACTAAGTGATCACGGATTATTTTAGTGCATGATTATCACCTGCTATGTTATACCTGTTTTCATGATGTTTGCGAGTACATTCAAAGTACTCACTGGCTTGTCCCTGGCTATTATCTTGGCCAGATTTCTTGCGTGGAGAGGAGCATTGCGACGACAGCCCCGGAACCTACGCAATGGAGATAGCAGCCTCGCGAAGATAGGAGTTATCCTGGTCATCTGTTCCTGTGGGAAAAGGAGTCCCATAGACGCAGATGAACCACAAACCGCTTCCGCCATCAACCACTAGAAACCAATTGTTGTACTCAGAGGCCACAATGGTCTTGTACTACATATTTTGTACTTTGCTTGGAATTTCTGTATCAAGTTGGTGCCTCATCAGCTAACAGTAATCCTGGGGCTGGTGAGCACAAGGGCCATTTTCTGGGAAATTAATATCCCGAAAATCGGTCCTGACAAACTTGGTATCAGAGCCAGGCTGACAATTGGCTAATCCTATCTTAGCCAGGTCAATAAACCTAGGTTAACCGACCCACCAGACCTTAACCCAACCCCGGCCAAGCTTCCCGTGTAAGATAGCCACCCAGTGACCCGACACCTTTTTGGCAGTCGGTGCCCAACCTATCAGCCTAGCCTGACGATCACACGCCAGTGACCGACACCTAATTTGTCTCATTCGCAAGCGTGCGAAGGAAGGCTCCGTCCCCTTTTCTATAAAAAGGGCACGCTAGCCTCAGCGCAGCACAACACAGCCTCTTCTCCCAAACCGAGCTACGATGCCTGGACCCATCGTGCACAATGAGACCACAGCAACCAACCTTGGAGGTTTTGTGACCGTGCTCGCAAACCTCACCCGCCGTGCCTATGCATTAGAAGAGCCCCCAGAATATGTTGTGTACCAAGGACCCATGAGCCGTGAGAGCCGTCAATTCTGGGCCACTGTACACATCTATGGTAGGGGTCTATCGCCAGAACGCCCCTACAGGTTCACTGGAAGGACAACCTCCTTTGAGCCACAAGCCATCCAGCTAGCAGCTCGAGAGGCTATAGTTCAACTCCGGCACTTGTCGCCCAGAGTTAACTGTCGCTCGTTCTGCTACTACCCTAGCCATGACGGGTATGGTAGGCCGCCCCAGGTTGCCAACGGAGATCACGAGACGGATCCTGCATTGTTGCATCTGGTGCGCTATGTAAGTGCACTAGAGGAACTGTTCGATCAGATCACCCTTGATCTGATCACAACTCGTGGAGAACTGGTTCTCCGAGCCCCGGCAAGAAGAGAAGATGAGCCCGACGCCGACAACCTAGTCGTGCTGTTCGGGCAACCGATCGAGTCCTTGAGGACTTCCCCAGCCATCGGCCAAAATGCTTTGGTGTCCCCAGAAGTGCTTCGTCGCCTTTTGGGAACACGCTCCAACGGGATTGTGGCCAACAACCCCCGCGATGGTCATCATCGCTACCCCGACCCTGCAGCCCCTCAACCCCCTCCAGCTAATCCCGACGGTGAAACCCGTGGAGAAGCCTCGACATCCACAAGGCAAGCCCGCTTAGATATTAACGAAGTAGACTAAGTCACTCGAGTAGTACCGAGCCTTAGTATGTCTACGCCTTGTGATTGTGTGATCCTGTATCACCATAATTAAATGATGTCTGCTTGTGCGCCCCTATTTTTGAATAGTAGCCATGCATAAGTACGTTAGCGTACAGTTGCATTTTTTAAATTCCGGGCGCAGCTACCAAAACCACCCCAACGACACCCACAGTAATGCGTCACCTTGCGAGATATGTGTATCCGTAGCATTGACCCCAACCCCATAAGAGCAGAACCGACAAACTAGTTACCTTTCACCGCGATAAATGACCCCGCCCAGATGCTATATAAAAGGCCACCTCGTGACCTTGCCAAGTATCCCTCATCTGGTGCACAACTTTCACAGCCATTTCTTGCCATGTCGAGCCCTAGTTTTTATCTGAGAACCCTAGATGCCACCCCAGGTAGTTTTGTCAAAATATTGTGGGACTTTACCTGCAGTACCATGAGTGCCATCCATCCACCCCAGTACGAGTTGCTCAAATCGAGGATCACCCCATCCACCTCGAAATATTGGGCAGTGGTGCACATCCCTCCCACAAACCCAAACCAAGACCCAACGGAAGTCTCCTTCGTGGGGAAATCCATGCCGACTCCGCAAATGGACATAGAAGCTGCTGCGTATGAAGCGCTTGCTCGTCTTCGATTCGCGGTACCCTATGCTAGCGAACAGGGGTATTATTATTTCCCGAGCCGTGCGGCACCCGGAGAAGTAGCATATTTTCCCGGTGGACGAATTGAGAGAGACCCGGTACTGGCCAACAATGCCCAGTATGTTATCGCTCAAGAGCGTTTGACTCAGCGGGTAATGGGTTATCTCCATAACCTCGCTGATTTAAATCCTCAGATCGCTATTGGCAGACCACTAAGGCCCGACCAGGAGAGACGCATTCATCGGCTAGTCAATCCGCTTCCCCCGATAGAAGAGGAGTGTGTCCCAGTACCAGAGACGTTTTCTCAGGACCCTATCCATTTACCGTTATCATTGTAGACGTCACTGCTATGTTCATTGTCTCAGCATTTGTTTCTGTGTCGCAACTCATGCGTGGTACCCTAAAGTTGTGCGATAAATTAAATTTTTAGTTTCAATTAATGTGAGTAGCTTGTACTGCTGTTAATTGTGATTAACTGTTTTCACTCTCAGCAAATTTTGAAGTGAGATTTTTCCCGGAATCGTTGCGGCATATATCTCTCGACGACGTAGATTTTTATTCACGCAGCACCACAGCAGACTCACAACCGCAACCACTCGACCTCGTGCACTAATTGCTAATGCACATACACATGTTACACCTAACTGATCACCTCTGAAGGAGAGGTTAGTGGGTAATCACTCGGGTACAAGCTGCCTCCAACACACTGACAACAGTTAGCGCCCGACACCGCACTTAATTCTCATGATCACCGCCACCGCGAAGGGCTAACACTCGAGTGGCAGCATCACGACGATCATCGAGGATCATCACGCACAGGAGCACGGAGAACCCCAGCAACGCCGCCAATCCTCCGCACATCAGGACCACGTACCAGTCCGGCATCACCTCCGCCATTAGAGCCTCGTCTCGAGCTCCTGCAAACAGAATGGAGGAGAAGGAAGGAGAAGGAGAAGCGAGGCCAGGTGTGAGGAAGAAGAAAGGAGCACCGCGATCATTTTATAGCTCGAGATCGGTGTACGGTGGGCGAGGTTCACCAGCGCCGCTCGTCGTTCGATCGCCGGTGTTTGGAGGTGAATCCGCGAGCAGTGCCGACAGTGCACTGGCCCGCGAGGTGAGTGCACGCTACACCGGCAGCTAGCACGCCGCGCACTACCGCAGTACGACCTAGATGCCCTATGCGCAAGACATCGCCGGTGGAGAAAGCGCGGGAAAGCACGCGGGAGAAAGGAAGAGGAGAGAGCCAGAGGTAGAAGAAGAGGCCGACAGTGGGCCCCGAGTCCACCTGTCAGCCAAAGGGAGCACTGTGCTCTCGGGTACGACCAGCGTATTTTTGAAATTTGGAATTTATTCTAAATTTACTATATCCAACGTAGAAATCTCTCGTCTTCCCCAAACCATGGATTTTTCCCACACAGCGCCAGTATACCACACTGTAGTTTTACACCACTTATTGCCCTCTCACTGTAGCCACATTTTATTGCATAAGTAGGAAGAATTTTTTTGGTAAGAGCAATGTTTGTTCAAAACAGCTTTTAACAAATCTCGAGGACGAGATTTTTCTTAAGGGGGGTAGTGTTGTAACACCCCAAAATTTTGACCTTGTTTTATTAATTAAAATTTTGCTAGGAAATTAAATTTTTATTTTCTGGATTTATCATTTGATTTCAGAACCTCTCTTTTCTTTAATATTGTGGAGTTTTTACCCCAAGTGAAAACTTTCCAAAAATATTATTGGACTTGTATACCCTCTCAAGAAAACATTGCTTTTATCATTGGATTTATTTGCATAATTGTTTTTCCTGAGCTTTATTCTTCTAAAAATGATTTTTCATAAGTTATGGAGCCTCTTTTGCACTGTAACCCTTTCAAATACTTCTTTAAAATTTCAACCAAAATTTGGGGATGTCATGTGATGTTTCCACATCACTTTTATGCAAAAATATCTTTTGGTCATTGGAGATTTTGAGCTCTACACCAAATTTTCAAAGCTGGTCCAGTAGGTAATTTTGCACTACAACCTATTTAAATATTTCTTTAAAAATTCTTCCAAGTGTTTGGAGATGTCAGTAGATGCATATAATTCAACTTTATGCAAAAACCCATGAGTGTTCTTTGAAAAATTTGAGCAAATCATCCTCTTTGGCTCTCTGGTACAGTTCGGCATTTTCTACTGCAACTCTATTTTTGGTTGCTCTGTTGCCCAGGATTCTTTTTCCTACTTATAGTCCACCCTGCAAAACCCTGAAGTCCAGGAGAGTGGACCCATTGGAGTATTTTTGGTCCATGCAATTATAGCCTTTAGTTTCTACCCACATTTGGTTTTCTCAAAAACTTGCACTAACAAGTTTCTGGCTTTGCCAAACTAACCTTACCACCTTCTTTAGCATCTAAAGAGACTATGACCTGGAGTTTTTGGCCACCCCAAGAGATACCTAGATGCCCATGACATTCTGTCGAGCACTTTGTGTGCATGGCCAAATTTGGCATGATTTTTCGTTGGCATTGTGAGCTTGATCCTCTGACCTAACTAACTTGTCCACTAAGCTCCTAGCTAACCCTAACCCAGGCCTGTTAACTACCAACATCATCCGAGCCTCTCTAACACGCGCTGGCATTTCGTCGAACACCTGGCGTGCATGCCCTGGGCACGCCCAGAGCACGCGTTTTGCACGTGCGTACGCACGGGTCGCCGCGTCTGGCCCCTGGCCTTTGCTCACCTGCAAAGCCACGCCCGTCCTCATCCACTCACCAGCACCCTCCAGGCCGCCCCTGGAGCTCCACAGCGCCGCCGTCAGGTCGGCCGTGGCAGCTAGCGGCCGGCCACAGCAGGGCTCTGCCGCGGACGGCACCGCCCGAGCCACCCGCGCGCGCCAGCTCGCGCCCTTGAACAGTGGGGAGCTCGTCGGAATGCGCCGACCAGCCCTAATCACCTCCACGTCGCCCTGCAGCAACAGAACGGCGGTTCGCCGTCGGTCTTATCAACGGCGACCGTGGAACCGACCTTGGCCGCCTATAAGAGGAGCCCCGAGCTCGTCCGGTCACTCAGGCAAGCTCAAGCCATCCACCTAGCGCTCCCATAGCCTGCAATCGACCAAGGAAGGCCGTCTTCCCCCTCTCCGGTCAGCTCGGCCGCCGCCACGTTCCGGTCCCGCCCGTCGCTCCAAAGAGCCTCCCCCGTCCATCTGGAGCCACCGTTCAACTCTCCTGAACCTTGCGGAGCCACCCCACCTCTCAGGCACGATCGGGAACCACCGTAGCTCTAGTCCCCAAAACCTCCCGAAGCCACCTCCGCCGCGGAGCTCGCCGCCGGCGACTCCCTCCACCCCCGCCAACCTAGCGACCACCGGGAGGACCGCCCTGGACTCGCGGATCCATCCGTGCCCCCGGGGCCCCGTGGGGAGCCGCCGTTCGCCGGCGCCGATCACCGGAGCCCGCCACCACTCGGACAGAGGAGGAGGGAGGCGCGGGCGACTGGTCAAACCTGACCAGTGGGCCCCCTGGACCCACTGTCAGTGACCCCGAGCCGGCCCGCACTGTTTTAAGTGGAGGCGTAAAGCCCGAAGTACGTGTCCCCCTCTCGAAAACGTATTTCGTCCGAAACGTTTTCTTTTCTGTTTTATTTTAAAAACAGAATTTTGACTAAACTTTGACTGGCTATATCTTTTTAAATAAAACTCCAAATGAATTAATTCCTTTTCCTACCTCTTTCAAATTCCACCTAGTTTATTTTAAGATTTATTTCAAAAATATCTAGGACAACTTTTTGCGCTGTTTTTAAAGTATGTGTTATTTGAACATTTTTGAAAATAGGAATTTGGAGGGGAGATTATAACTTTCAAAAGTTTTGGAGTGCACCTCACCCCTCCACACCTTGAAGGCAAGCATCTTGAACTCAGATATGATACTAGTTGGGTGTTGTTTTGCTAGAATATTTTAGAACTCCATCATTTATGCTAATGTGGAGTGGTGTTATTTTATGTGGAATCATACTCATGCATATAAGCACATGGTGAAAATCTTTTCTGTTATGTATATGACATTGGTGACAGTAGCTACTTCTCATGCCACATGTGCCTGATGATAGTTCGGAGGAAGTCCGAAAGGAGGTTATGTTCCGGTGAACACAACCCCGTACTGACGTCTCGTTGTGGCGAGAATGTGCAGTAAGGCATGATGGGGCATGAGGGGTGGTGACCCTGTCGGGAAACTATGAAGAACATTGCTATGCTAACCATACAGGGAATACTCAAACCTCCTGAGTCGGCCGTAGATCGAGTCTTGTTCCGGTAACCTCCCATACTTGTTTCGTACTACTACTTGTCCCTGCCATAGGTAGGGTATGGTTCAGTAAGTTGTCAACCCCTTTCTAGCACACACCGTACAGAGAGGCCATGGTGGAAGATACCGGCTGCATCCGGTAGGCATGCCACCTGGTCCGGGGGCATGGGTGTTTCCGGTTGGAGCCGAGGGGGTAGCTCCCCTAGTTTGCGCGCGGTATAAATTTTGTGATCCCATGCTAAGTCGAGGTTGTAGCCTCCCCACCTAGAGTTTTGCTTAATGGGTGTCGTGGGCGATTCCAGACACCGGTAAGTTAGGCTGGTGTGTGCGGTTAGGTATGTTTTCAATTAAAAGACCGTAGACGGAATTAGTCCCGATGGACTAAAGAAATCCGTTACCCGTGGGTAAAGAGTACACCCTCTATAGAGATTATACATCTATTCGAATAGCCGTGTCCATGGGTAAGGACTACAGTCTGGGATGGGTCAAGTGTCGGTCTTAGTGTCGGTCTTCGGAGGAGAAAAACTGTTAAACCAGAACTTGGATTATGACTTGTGACTTGTGTTGATTATGATTATTATTATTATGGACTAAGCATTTACATTATTTGAAATATTGAGTATCCCTGGGACGGTTCTACCTCCTGGATATTCACCATGCTTATTTACCTTATAAGCCCTTTATGTGGTGTCGCGGTGTCGCTGAGACGCCCGACTCTGGCATGCTTGTTATTTATTTACCTTATAAGCCCTTTATGTGGTGTCGCTGAGATGCCCGACTGTGGCATGCTTGATATTTATTTACCTTATAAGCCCTTTATGTGGTGTCGCTGAGACACCCGACTGTGGCATGCTTGTTATTTATTTACCTTATGAGCCCTTTATGTGGTGTCGCTGAGACGCCCGACTGTGGCATGCTTGTTATTTATTTACCTTATAAGCCCTTTATGTGGTGTCGCTCAGACGCCCAACTGTGGCATGTTTATTATTCTTTTATATAAGCCCTTTATGTGACGTCGCTCAGACGCCCGACTGAGGCACGCTTTATATTATTACCCATTCAAGGTGTCGCTTCAGACACCCGATCGGTGCATTTTTAATTTCCTGCTTACGTGCATCGTGAGTTTTATTTTGGGACTGACTAAGTGATCGCGGATTATTTTAGTGCATGATTATCACCTGCTATGTTATACCTGTTTTCATGATGTTTGCGAGTACATTCAAAGTACTCACTGGCTTGTCCCTGGCTATTGTCTTGGCCAGATTTCTTGCGTGGAGAGGAGCGTTGCGACGACAGCCCCGGAACCTACGCAATGGAGATAGCAGCCTCACGAAGATAGGAGTTATCCTGGTCAGCTGTTCCTGTGGGAAATGGAGTCCCATAGACGCAGATGAACCACAAACCGCTTCCGCCATCAACCACTAGAAACCAATTGTTGTACTCAGAGGCCACAATGGTCTTGTACTACATATTTTGTACTTTGCTTGGAATTTCTGTATCAAGTTGGTGCCTCATCAGCTAACAGTAATCCTGGGGATGGTGAGCACAAGGGCCATTTTCTAGGAAATTAATATCCCGAAAATCGGTCCTGACACCGTGTTCGGGGTGAGGTGGTGCGGTTGGAGACCATAGATCTCGAGGAAGGACTTGAAGAAGCTGCTCGCCGGTAGTCCGAGGCCGCGCAGGCAGTGCGAGCGGAAGACGACCGGCTCGCCCTCCTCCGGCGTCGGCGAGATCTCCCTCTTCGGCGTGAGGTGGACCTTCACGTAATCTTTGCGGGGCAGCCGCCGCGTCTGGCGGAGGAAATCGATGTGGTCGTCGTGAACTTCGGAGCCGTCCCATGCTCCGGAGCGCGCCATGGGGGGCGTGGGATTGGGGGATGAGCTCATCGGAGACGACCACCACAGCGCTCAGCGTGGCTTGGGGGCGCTACGGCAAGAGGAGGAGGAAAGAATGGGAAGGAGGGACGCGCGCGCTCCGCCGCTCCCCCTCCTCCCCCTATTTATAGGCCTAGAGGCTGCGAAGCCGAGGGGGCGATCGTGGGATTTACTGCGCCCATGACCCCACGCCCCCATGTCTATCGCCCGAGTTACTGCGCGCAGTAACTCCGCGGGAAACTCAACCGCCCACCTCGGCCGCAGCGGATCCGCTCGCGTGCCGAGTCGTGGTAGTGGCGGGCCCCGCCAGCAGGCATGTCCCATCGTGAGCGTGGGTTGGCAGCCTGGCCCGGCCGCTCGTCGCCATGTGACAAGCCCATAACGGACGGCGTCCTGGAGGCTTAGCTAGCACACCACTTGGTTCCCGCCGACGCGTTCGAAGTTTGGATAAGTCAGACTGGGCGAGGCCGACTCCCGCCAGTCGGCCCGACAGAAGTCGGACGAAGTTCCACCTGAAGCACTCCGAGAAAGAAACTGCTGAGGCTCCTCGGCTGCTCAGCCGCGGCACCTCACCAGCTTCGGGGACTACTGTCGGAGTAATGGGCCACGGGTAGGCTAACCCGAGGCCTAGAACCTTTCAAGACATCGGGGCTGGCTGCGCCCCTCAAGGCACCAAGATGAAGTGCCGTCTTCTGGTGGCCGGCTGGAGGAATAGCCGGCTGCCCGTAGACAGCCGAGTCCTAGAAACCGACTTCAAGACAAGCCGACTCCTAGTTGGTGGCTTCTAGAGAAGCCGGCCCCTAGTGCCCCGTACTGGCGGAGATCTCCGCCCGGTGCGGCACTGTTGCCACTCCATACCCGACGTCACCACAAGCAGGTGGGGCCCTGCTCCCACGACGGCCTGTCGATATGGCCCAAGGACGACGGGCCCCGCAGATCAGCGAGAGCCCGAAGGACGGCTAGAGCCCCACCAGTCGGACCCGAGGGAGGTCGGCCCGCCCCTTCCACGGGCCCCACACGCCATTAACCAGACGAGACGCGGTAATCGCCCGCCAGGCGGCGGAGCTGTAGCCACGCTCCCCTGACCGTGCCCGCGTCATTAGCATCACGGCAACAGTGATCAGCAGCCGACAAGACCCGTGAGCGGCGGGGGCAGCCTGTCGGCCCCGTACCAGACCAGTCGGCGGGGCCCACCAAGCGGCGGGCCCCGGCAGACGGCGGAGAAGCCGGCAACCAGAGAGACTGACAGTCGGGTCCTACACCCGGCTGGATTACCATTGTACCCCTGGGGGGTAGGCCTATATAAACCCCCAAGGCACCCATGCAAAGGGTTCCAAACCTGTTAGAACTAGACCAACCCATAGAGAAAGGAGAGAGCTAGCCTTGCCTTCTCCTACCTCTAGCATACAGCTCGAGGAGCACCATTGTATTCACTTGTGCCTTAGTGATCATGCGGAGACCCCGCAGAGCAGGACTAGGGGTGTTATCTCCTAGGAGAGCCCCGAACCTGGGTAAAGTGTGCCGGCGTTCGTGTCTACGCGTTATCCCGCTTCCAGGCACCGGCGACGTTCTACTCGCTCCCACCATGATAAGCCATCCATTGGCATATGTCGCACCCAACCCCCGACACCCTTCCGTCATTGGAGCAGCTGAGCTGGGGTGGAACACAGCACCGTAGGAGAAGGACAAACCACACAAGGTTTTCTTTGACACATATCTGTAACAGAAGTAATTGTGTAAGGGCTTGTTTGAATTTGAGGATTCTAACAATGCAGGGATAGGAAATAGACAAGAATAGGATAGGATGGCACGTGCAAAACAGAGAATTAAAAAACACAGGATTTCTACCTGGGTGTTTGGTTCACAAGAATTGGAAGATCACAGGATGCAAAGAAGCATGGTGAGATTAAGTCAAACCACAAGAAAATGTATGGTTATAATGCTATTATGCTACTATCTCTTAGTCTTGTGCTTCATGAATAGGAATTTGAAAAGGAGGACAAGTGGAAATTAAAATTCCTACGGTTTTTCTTTCAAGGAGACACTAAAGGCACAAATCCTACAGTTTTCCTTTGCTCCATTCCTTTGCACCAAATTCATGAAAAGTAGTACCATACGAAACTTTCCAATTCCTATTTCCATTCACTTTTCCTTTCAAGCACTGGCGATTCTAGTAGGCAGGCATGAGCAAGGAAAAGCCTACACTAAAAAAATGTTTTTGTGCTACTTCTATTACTTTGGACCCAGGCCACTGCCCTACTAGCTCAACTCCCAGGGCCATCGACAAATGCACAGCTCAAACACACAGAGATAAATAATGATGGCGTTCATGAGAGTCCATCACGGATAGCTAAGTTGCCTGGTACCTCACTGCTTGTCATATAGTAGGATAAAATAATCGTATTTCCCGTTACTCCGTGTGCTCAGTGGACAATATATATAACATGTAGAGTAAAAAAGAGATGCAACAAGTGTACAACCTCTTTGGCAAAGCCATGTCGATCCCAGCGTGATTGGGTTGGCCGGTGAGGATGCTCCGGCTGACTTGGCTGTCGGAGGACGGGAAGAAGATCTTAGGTGTCTTGAGATGGAGCCCGAGGTACTGCTCCGCTTGATGGAGGGTTTCGTCGTTAAAGCAGCTCCAGTGAGTTGTATGACGCCGAGGCTGATGCAGGACAAGGGAGACAACGTTAACCTGAGTGGAATTCTAATAGCATCTCCAATAGATGACGTAAAATACATAACCACAAAGTGCTAGATGTAAAATACATCAGCCGCTCATCTCTGAACTTAACTGTCGAAACTGAATTTAACTGTCGAAACTGAACTTAACTGTCGAAACTGAATTTTGCTGTCGAAACTGAATTTTACTGTCGAAACTGAACGCACTAGAGGTGAGGCAACACGTCAGTCGACTGACTTTTTCATCTCTGCTCACTCGATTTTGCAGCCATTGAATACGATATCAAGGGCATGCAGTTCATCTTCAACCTCCACCCCTCTGAGCCGCCAGCCACCACCGGCCAAACTGCCGCCCCCCGCCGCCCGCGGCCGGTGGCGCCACCCTGCCCGCCCCGAAAACACTCCCCATCGCCCCACCACCGCCGGCGACCACCACCCCCACCCTGAACCCTAAGATAGATAGTGGGGTACCTCTCCGGCGAGCCCCCCTCCCCGCTGCGGCTGGTTCTTCCTTAACTCCGGCAAGCCCCCCCACCCCCTGAAAATCGACTGACCCAAAAGTCGATTCAGTCGAGTGAAGTGTAGCTAAATCGGACCAGCATCGCAAGCAAGAGCAAGAGCGAGAGCAGCAGCGCGATCAAGAACAAGAGCAAGAGCAGACCAGGCAGGGGACCGAGAGCAAGAGCAGAGCAGCAGCGCGAGTGAGAGCTAAAGCAGCAGCGGCTCCTACTGATGTGGACATCGCCGCCGAGGGAGCGACGCCATGGAGGAAGTGGCCGGCGACGCCACCGTGGATGGAGCCGCGCCGTGTCGGCTCGGGACCGAGCGCCGGGAGCACCGTGAGATCGAATCAAGAAGATAATGCGGCGATTAGTGTACAACCTCTTTGGTGGCGCCGATTAGGCCGCAGCTTCATCCGAGGAAACGGTGATGATGCTGCTCTTCCGGTGGTGCAGGTGAAGACGGCGGTGTGGGAATGGAGGTGGCGCGAAAGACGAGGGGAACGTCGGGGCAGCTCCTTGGAGGTGGAGGACGGGGTGGCTGAACCGGGGGGACGACCAGATCGATGACGGATCCTCATCCGGTACGGTGGATGAGGGACGTCGAGGTGTTGCTGTGGACGACATCGTCGGGGAAGAGGCTCCGGTTGGGTGGCGGGCGGAGGAGGGTGTGGGGCTTTGCGGGTTTTTGCGGCCTCGGTGTACGAATTGGTGGGCGGATGGGATGGGAGTGGGAACAATGGCTTAGGGATGCGCTTGTTTGAAATGTGGGGTAAGTTACGAAAGTACCCCCACCGATTTGAGGCGGTTCTTTCGGTTCAGGGGTATCATGGGCATTTCGCGTGTCGGGATTTCACAGGAGGTGGGAGTTTTCGCGCGCGTTGTAATTTTGGAATAGCAAGGCACGGTTTGAGATGGAGGGAGTAGTCAGAGCACAACTAGACAAAGATTTATCTTAAATATTTCGGGGTAACAAGGCGCGGGTTGAAGAGGCAGGAGTTTCGCAGCATGATAGACAAAGACGCTAGCTTGAAATTTCGGCATAACAAGGCGCGGCTCGAAATTTTGGGAGAACAAGCTTAACGTGAACCAAAAAAGACAATTTAGACTAGTATGATATACTACGTACAATGTGTTTAACACGCACAACACACACAGACACCATTTAGACTAGTAAGGTACATGTGCATTGCACGCATGAGATTTGGCAACCAAATTATGAATAAATACCACATTATAGCATGTAAGCTTTGAGTCATATATGCATGATGTAGATGTTCATTTAATTCTTATAGTTCATTTCATTCAAAATCATCTAGTTTTTATAAGAAAGCTAATCTATTTTAAGATTCATGGAATTGTGCGTTGTAAGGCATAAAGTAAAAACAAATCATGTAGAAAAACATTTGGGCAATTTTGATACGGAAGATTCTAGAACAAAGAAGAAGTGCTTGTGTTTTGAGGTTTGTGCATTATGGTTAAGTTCAACCATAGAGTCTTCTAGATTGTACATGTGGCAAAATCTGGTGGAATCTAGATGATATCCAACGGCCAGTAGTGCTCAAATTTGCCAGCTCTGCACCATCGGATAGGCCTCATCCAACGGCCATCTTTCAAAGTTAAAGTCATCCGCACACTATATAAAAAATATAAACTATAATATATATAGGGGTATAGATATAGATATGTGATGCGAAAGCCACCCATCATCTCCAATTAGAATAGTGTGTCCATGCACGGATGCAATGTGGCCAAACGATGTCTGCCACCGGCATCTCAAATTCAAACTAGTCTAACCTTGTTCAATGTGTATACATTACAACCTGCTCGTTTCCAAACCACACCGCGCAGATCTCTGTTATATTCATGCATGCATGGGTTTCAAACATCATGATCTCTTGTTCAAATATTTGAATTCAACTTTACATTGATTATGACCTCACCTAGTCTTTTACACCCACACATTGGTCTTCTCTTTATAATTGAACCACTAACTTTCTCTCGTGCACGCATGCACACACACTACCAGTCGGCATTATCCATCGCACACATGCAATCTTTTTCTTCAGGTCGGTCTCACATGAAGGCACACACACACACATCCCACTCTCCATCATATCGGGCATTCTTTATCTCTCATGTGCATGTGCAATGATCGAGGTTCCTCTATGTGTGTGTGTGTATATAGCTAGGTCTTTCATAGTTTTCCACATAAACCGATCAATCTATATATCTAGTGAGGTCTCACCCTCTTTCCCATGTCCACATCGATCAATCTATACCTCTCTATATAGGATTACATATATAGCTAATACACCCACATTAATTATATATCCAATGCCCCCCTCTCATCATCCATGTCTTCCGCTTCATCTCTCAAACGCACGCACAATGGCGAAGACAGAGGGCAGCAAGGGCCTTGCCCCCCCTAACATCACTATATATCAAGGCTAATATGAATGTGATCATTAGACAATTGCTGGTAAAAATGGTTTAAGTTGATGAATTTGGTCCTCCTCGTAAAGGATTAGCAATGCTTGGCCCCCTAGCTCATGGGACATTTTTCATGGCTCCGCCACTACGCGCAATAGCACACGTTCTTGCCCCCTCTCTCTAAATATCGATCTCGCAGTTGTGCACTCCTTCATTGTCTCCCTCCACTCGGCCCCTCGCACCATCTTCTAGCCCCCCACCGGATTTTGCCACATGTTTAATCTAGCAGACTCCATGGTTGAACTTAAGCATAATGCACAAATCTCAAAACAACAGTGGTTCTCCTTTGTTCTAGAATCTTCCGTATCATAACTGCCCAAACTTTTTTTTAGTTGAATTGCCATTATTTGTTTTTACTTTATGCTTTACAACGCACAATTCCATGAATCATAAAATAGATTAAGGGCTTCTTTGATTCAAAGGATTCTCAAAGGAATTTTGGAGGATTCTAATCCTTAGGAATTTTCCCTATCTTGGTTGTTTGATTCGTAGGATTGTAAACCATAGAAATTTTTCCATATGATTCATTTGCACTAGATTTCATAGGAAACATCCCATCCACTCAAACCACTTTGAAAGAATTCTACGTTTTTTCTATGCACAATCAAACACTCGTCAATCCTGTAGGATTCAAGACGACATTCCACTCTAATCCCATGTTTTTCCTATTCCCGCGTTTTGGAAATCCTACGAATCAAAGAGGCCCTAGGTTTTTTATAAAAACTAATTGATTTTGAATGAGATGAACTATAAGAATTAAACGAAGGTCTACATCAGGCATATATGACTCAGAGCTTACATGCTATAGTGTGGTATTTATTCATAATTTGGTTGCAAAAGCTGACGCGTGCAATGCACGTGTACCTTACTAGTACTTCGAGTATGTGCAAAACACAATGGCATGCTACACAGTGTCTCTCTTACAGTTCATGAAGCCATGTGGCACATGTGGAGGCGTTGTCGCGACATCCTTGTGTGGATTGATCACAGTGACGTGCTGCTGGTTCCAGAAGAATGTACTCGTCCTCCCTGAGCCACACTGGCGGTACATGCACGAAGCGAAGATGTGCACGCACGCCACGCACGCACTCATTCCCTCGCAGGCACACGCGGGTACACGGGCGGATGCAATTTTGTACCAAGATCCACCCCATGTGATAATTTGACGTGTGTAAAGTCCTTCACTTCATTGATGGTCAATTAATACAGCGCATGCAAATTGAGTGGGCGCGAGGGCGGAAGAAAGACATTACTACTCCACTGCGCGCATGCGAGTAGTTAAATCATGGGTTGCTAGTAGTACTTCCATTGGTCGCCTTCGTGTTTTTGACAGTAACATAATATTTACGCATCTGAGCAGTGTAGTCTACTTGAAATTTATGTTCCACTAAACTCATCGGGAGCCGTTTCGGGCCTCGAAACCAAAACCCATCAATTTATCTTTACCTTGTTCCCATCACATTCCAAAGTACTAGTGCTACAATTAAGTGCAAGCCTGCTCACACCTACTAGTACATACCAAACTTGAACGTGTTCCCACTATGCAGGTATTAGTACTAGTGCTAGTACTTATGTTAAAAAAAGAGGAACTACCTAACCGAAAATTACTCTACCTTTCCTCCTCATAAGTTCTTCTTCTCCGCCCGTCCTTGCCATGTCCGGTGCGCAGAGCTCTAGGTCGAGAACTACTCATAACAAGGGAGCGGCAACCAGGGCTGCGGAAAAGAAAGAGGGCTCGCCGCCACGCAGAGACCTCGAAAGGTCTCTCACGGGCTGGCGATGGCTCCCAGGAGCGCCCTAGCCGCGGAGGCGAACATGCCGAGTTGGCGGCGCTGGAGTCATTATCCCTCGACGGCATGCCCGATCAGCTCAATAAGCACCTCAATAAGCAGAAGGAGTTCATCCACGGCTAGGTGGAGCTGTTGAAGGAGAGCCTCGACGACATGCCCGCTGAGCTCAATAAGCAGGGGGAGTTGACCACCGGCTTGGTGATGCTGCTGAAGAAGAGCATTGCCTCAGAGAAGAAGGCGACCGGCAAAATCCTGCAACTTCAGGAGGACAAGGCGAAGCTCTGCCACGAGCTCGACCTGCTGAAGGAGAAGAACGCCGGCTGGAAGAAGCTGCATGAGAGTAGTAGTTCCTCGATGAAGATGCTGCAGGCCCTCGTCATGGAACAGAAGGAGGAGTTGGCGAAGCTCCGCATCGAGCGCCCGGCTGCTGTCAAGGTACGTAATGCAGCCGTGGAACAGATGATGAAGGCTCGCGTCGAGAAATCCCGCGTCATGGACAGAATGAAGAAGATGGCGGAGGAGACGTGCAAGGAGATGGAGGTCGTGGAGGCGATGAAGAAGCAGTTACGACTCCGCGGCGAATTAGATCATTTGGGGTGATAATCTTCCTTCTTTTGCTCCTGTGTTTCTTCTTTTGCTTCGGGTGTTTTGCCGCACGTGTCACGTTCTCTGCGAGGCATGAATAGAACAATGCTAACAATGAGATGACTAGCAAATTAGATCATTTTTTATCGCCATATGGCACTGGGCTGTCGTGTTTCGTGCTCCTCCGTCGTAGTACTACTCCAGTGGAAAACTTGAGTATACCGCACGGTTCTTTGCTCCTCCTCAGGTCGTTGACACATTTATATGAGCAGTCAAATCACAAGGCCTCGCCTTTCATCAATAATGAGCCGTCAAATCACAAAGGCCCTCGCCTGTCGTGAAAAGGACCAAGCTAGACTGCCCTGCCCTCTAGCCTTTTAAAAAATGTATACATTTGTACAGTAGTAGTATCGATGGATTGCGCCATGGAGCAAAACTAACAAGATGAAGTTAAAGAAAAAAGGTGGTACATATAGAGAGCGCTCATCACCAAATTATGCATATACTATATGACACTACCCACTATGAAGGTACTAGTAACATAGTCTAGTAACTAGTCTATGTTACTCTCCACTATGACCATCCAAAGTCGAAGCGCGGATACCAACGAGGGCCTGGTTGTGTCTATACTTGGACAACTCACCCGACTGCATGCGCACCAGGCAGATGAAGCTCGTGTCGTGTTGGTGCCGTGTGCGGCCCGCACATTAACCAAAACCTCGCGCCTCCATCTTAGCCTCCGCGTTTTAAACTTCTCAATCTCAAGGCCAAGGAGCAACATGAAACCTATGATAGAGCCAATCGGATGGTTGAGAACACTACAATTCGTAGCTACAGATGCGTGTGTGAGAGAGGACGAGCGCGTGTGTGCACCTCTTCTCAGAGGACAAGTATATGTGGGTGGCATCGACCTAGGGAGCAGTGATGGTGCGTGTGAGAAGTCCCGAGAGATAGGTGTAATGCGTCTGAAAAAAGACTAGTCTATAGCTCACCATGAGGCTATTCCTGTCGAACGCCAAGCATAAGATATGTATCCGACGGTGCCAGTTTTTGCACGTACACAACAGTAGAAAAAGAACTAGTACCATGGCATATGCTACACCACGGTCGAGAAAACGTGCCGACGTTACGCCATCTGGGAATAGTGCCGCACTTCGAAACTAGAACCATCAATAAATTTTGAGCGCGTCTCGTCACATTCCAAATTACTACTACTACCACGCTATATTTAATTGCAAACCTGTTCACACCGATCAAAACCTAAACGGTTTCCCACTTAGGAGCGTATTAGTAGTACTCGGTTATAAATACTACTATGCTAAGATGACTGCACATTCATCCTCAACTCCTCATCCACAAAAAACAGTCAAGTCAATCAAGCCATGGCCAGCGTGAGTTCTGGGTAGAGAGATTTCCACCATGGAGAGGTGAGCATGGAAGAGGAAGCACGAGAGATGTCCCGCCTCGCCGCGAAAGCAGCCGGCATGTCCAGCTGCGCAGCAGTAGCAGCACAGAGGTCCCACCGTGCCGCCGAAGCAGCACGGAGGTCCCGCCGCGCCGTCGATGTAGCAGACTAGCCCGGCCACGCCGCGGAAGCAGCAAAGATGTCCCGCCGCGCCACCGAAGCAGCACGGAGGTCCTGCCGCGCCGCGGCGGCCTGGGAAAATTTCTCGCGGGCAGGCGAGGACTCTTACAGGCGCATGCATGTGATGGTCCATAGCTAGATGGATCAGATCTCCGGCTGGGCGAGGTTGCAAGACGAGGCTACCGGCGTCATCCGGCAACTAGGGGAGGGCAATGCGAAGCTCCGGGGCGAGCGCGACCTGCTGAGGGCGAAGCAGGAGGAGGAGACCGCTACCTTGTTGCAGAGGACAGGCGTATTCATCAAGAAACTTATGGACGAGAATGCCATGTTCCGCATCGAGAGCAACAGGCTGGTGGAGGAATCCATGGATGCTGCCAAGCAGCGTATTAAGGACATGAAACTGATGAAAGAGATCATCGCCCGCCGCGAGAACTAGTCTCCGCAACCTGCAACGCATAAAGAAAGTAGAGATCAGCGAGCCAGATCGTTGTATGCGTCTTCCTTCTTGTTTTGCCCTTTTGTATTTCGGGCGTAGCCGCATGTGGCTTTTTTAATTATCTTCCTAATTATGTAAGACAATTATTATCCACTCTCGTCGTCCTTATATATATTCAACAGGCTTGCTATAAGTCGCAGTAGATGCTATATAGGTCCGTCGGATCTTACCTCAAGATCCGTGCAAAATTTTCTTTTCAGATTTTCTTTTTTCTCTCTTAAATCTCAGTCGAGTGAGACATTGCCACGCCATTAAACAGAGGCTCGGGCGCCATTAATGGAGACCTTGGGACAGAGGTGGACGGCAGATGGAGGTCAAAGGGCTCTCCTCCCGATAAGCACGCGCAGGGGTCTGATCGCACGCCTCCCGTACTCAAATAGCTACCCTGCACGGTGCCTCCTAGCTAATAAAAAAAGGGGACACATGGCGGCACGTAAATGGTAAATAGAACGCCCACGGTTTCAATAATACTTGTGTTTCCGATTGTAACGTGACAGCAGTTGTTCCAAAATGACTTTGTTGATTGTTAATGTGTGCGCCCTCGCAATTCGGACAGCAAAATTACCACAGCATGTTGGTGCCATGTCATGACACCAAGCCTTCATGATTATCATGCGTGTTTCGGATTTACAGGAATTAAAAAACCAAGTTTCTCAATGTTTCCAGCCGAGCCATGACGCCCAGATGTTTGAATTTCATTCTCATTTCTGGCATGGGACCTAGAAATTTACCCGAGGACACACATGTGATTTTTCAACCAGGTTTGGTGCACTAGAGCATGTGCTTGTATTTAAAATTTGAATTATGCACACAAAGGTGACACATTCCCTCTCAGAACCACGAGCCTTCTTGAGAGAAGCTCCGGTTTGCAAGAAACTTATACCAAAACTTGTTCCTATTCTGCAAATATTTTTACCACAGCATGGTAGTACCATGACATGACACCATGCCAAGTTTCATGATTTTCAGGCGTGTTTTGGATTTACAAGAATTTTAAAACCAAGCTTCTCAATGTTCTCGGCCGAGCCACGATGCCCAGATGTTTGAATCTCATTCCATTTCTTGCATGGGACCTAGAAATTCACCCGAGGACACACATGTGATTTTTCAATCAACTTTGGTGCACGGGAGCATGTGCTTGTAGTTCAAATTTGAATTATGCACATTAAATGACCAGAAACTCAGCAATACAAAATATAATGAGAAGAAACATAACATAGTTCTGCTGGGGGCTCAGCACAACACACCCCTCAAATTAAACTAAGCACACCTGAAATTAAACTATGCAACTAATCCGGTAGACACAACATTAGAACCACCATGAGAAATGACACTGCCACCTTACTCGGAGTCCTCGTCCACGTCCTCGACTTTGTCCTTGTCCCTCTTCCTCTTGGCCGATACTTCTTTGCTTGAACCGCACACTTGGCTCTTGCTCTTCATCCAACCCTTGTAGATATTGAAACAAAGGTAGCCATCCATTGCAGCGTAGTGGATGTGGTCTATATCTAGTACATTCCACTGCCATGCATGACGATGAAACGTGTACGGAGGTTTCTCTAGTTACCGTACGAAGGATGAACCATGGCTCCTGCCAGGGTCAGCATTGAAGGCTGACCACGGGATGGCAACAGCCGATTCTTCTGGAGGTCAAAGGGGTTGCCTACAACGAGGCCTATCCGACCCAGGACTCTTTTGTCGTTCGTAAAGTCTACAGTACCGAATTTGACTAGGCCGCCCTTGAGGAAGTTCTTAAATTCCTCGCACTCAACGTCGGCATGGCATATGTGGTAAACCAAGCATAAGTCATGCACGCAAACCTGGATCACGGCGGGCTTCTTCTTCTCTTCCTCCTTTAGATCCTTCTCATGTCCCAGGACTATGGTGTACTCAACATCTAGCCCAGCGACCCACTCATCATTTGAGTTTTCGAACATGCGTCTGAAGCGAGCAAGGCATCCTTTCACCGTCGCGGAAGAACGGGTGTAGATGACGTCAAACTCATCGCCGGTGATGGTTCTAACCTTGTATTCACTGCCGATCGTGGAGATTTGGGACGCCATGAGTTTGGGAGGAGGGTTAGGATTAGTGGAACTGCCGTAATGTGAAAGGACGGGATGACTAGGAGCGAAATCCCGTAATGTTAAAGGACGTCCGGGGACGAGTAGGAGCGAACTGCCAGTGGTTTTTTGATTGTAAAAATGCTGAGTGGGGCGTGCGAACGGCAGGGTAGTGGCTTGCCTTCTGGATAAATGGATTCATGCACAGTGCTATGGGGGCCAATTAGATGTCATGTCTACTCGACGCCCAATTAAATGGCTTTCGATGTCATGTCAAGCGTTGGGAAAATTACAGGTGATACGAAGCTTTCCATTCTCCCATGATACGGGCTTCCGAGAGCCCTTGGATCTGAGATCGAACGGTTGCATGGCGTGATTCTAGACCTATGGGTGAATATCCTATCCTGGAGGGTTATTCTACAAATTTTCAGCAACTTAGCATGCGACTGTTCGATCTCAGATCCAAGGGCTGCCACAGCCCGTATCATGGTCGCGCCGCCTACCACGACCGTCGCCTCGCTCGCGCGGTTGCGCTCTTGGAGATTTAACACGATGCGTTAGGCTATCTGATGTTGGCATGTCTTACATAGTCATCAATTAGTCACTCGTACTACAACAAGGTTAGCTATAAGGTTGGCTATAAGAGTATTTTTTTTACTTCTCTCTATCTCTTTCTTCGTAGTATTTATTGCATTTGCCAAGGAGTGACCTCTTTCAATGAAATGGTGCTTAGATGAAGTGCTAAGGGCATTAAATGGCTTAGCAATCAAGTCCCCAATGCATAGGTGCTTAGTTTTTTGTTGCTAGGTTTGCTTCATTTAATTAACTATAGACTCAAAATTGTCTTTTCACCTAGGTACACACGCTTAGCACCGTTTCTTCCTTGGGTCACCAAACTAGTCTCTCTCTTCTTAATTAACTTGCCACATCAGACTTTATGCCTATGTGGCAAGCTTAGCACCTCTAGGAGCAAGTAAGTTGGGTCATCTATTTTGGAACGGAGGGAGTACAAAGTTGGGTCATCTATTTTGGAATGGAGGGAGTACAATAGTGGGCTATAAGCCCGCTTTACATGGCATTTTTGCATATGTGGAGGAAAGAGGCAAGGAAAAAGTGGAGGAGTGGGCTCTCATGCAAGAGCCAGCCTCTACATGGTGGAGCATTGGGAGAGGTACCTGTATGGAGGTGGTCAGGAATCAGGAGACTCACGCCAGTCATAGCGCCGCAGTTAAAATGATAATGGCAAGTCAAATCACGGGGCCCCACCTGTACAGCAGTAACTCACTGTCAAATCACACAGCCCGACGTTTGCAGCAGCCTACTCCCTCATCTTCTCGTGTCTCTGTCGAACCGACTAGCCGGAACTGCCCCACCTACCGCGCAGGAAAAGCCCCGCCCCTGACTTTTAAATAGTACAATATACTAATTTTGTATCGATGGATTGCGCCATGGATCAAAGCCTCAAGAAAACGGCGGTACACATGTACGGTGTATACAACACGCCTGTCGCGTTCGCGTCGCACCCCAGATGGTCGGTCGGTCTGGCACGCCGCTCTCTGAATGGAACACGCGTCATATTGCGTTTGCACACACATGTGGGACCGCAATTGAGAACCGACCATAGGCACACTCCCCGGCCCCGCAAGTCGGGTGAGTTAATAGAAGAGAGAGACGAGCGATAGTACTACTAGAGAAGTGTTGTAGGAGTACATACGTTGGTACCTGGACGATCCCTGCAAGACACGGAAGATCAGTTCGTCCATGCATGTGACCAAACTCCAGCAGACACGCCTGGATTGGCTATTGTCTACATATCGTGCAGGCTGTGTTGTACGGGGCTGTAGTTCTGGTGACAAATCTAAAAAATGGTTTCTTGTCATCTCGCAAAATTAGGTGTCATGTGCTTCGGATCACTGCGAGGGTTAAACAGCGACAATTGAGTTGGGCTAGTCACTGGGGGCACATGCACGAAGACTACTCGGCTGCCATCTAGGTCAAACCAGCTATGTTAATTAGGACATCTATCGACGGACCCCTATTCTACAAGTTTATCTTTAATTTGAACTTTGATCCTCGTCTAGTTTGTCCGTCGGGATTCATCTTTTCTCCTTTGGGCAGTGAGGTCATGATTTCTTGTCATGTGGCATTTTTTCGTGTTATATGTTATAATCCGGTGCTTCAGATCAAAATGACGACAACTACGCCTCCAGGGCACATGCATGAAGACTTCTCAACAGTCATTGCCGAGGTCAAGCCGGCTCCGGTAGACAAAAGAAAACTAGTACTCCACTATATAGGCAGGAGCCTCCGCGCTTGCTTGCTAGTGTTGCTCTCTTCACACTGTCTCGTCCTCTCCAGATCTAAACACGATAGCGGTGGCCACACTCTCTCTCTCTCTCTCTGCTCACCGTTGGTCACAGATCCAGCAGGATCCTCTCCGTCGGGGAAGGTGAGAAGGTGCAACGTTCACGCGGTCATCCTCGGCGACGGCTCTTACCCACTGCCGGCGCGTCCCGATCAGAGTGCCTTGTCGTTCTCTCCCAAGCATCGCTGGCGAGGGAGGGCCTCCCACCCCTTCTTCCTCGCTGCCGTAGTGTGGGCAGATCCGGCCTCCCACCGCCCACCTAGCGACATCCCGGCAACCCTCAGGTATAACTTCCTTCGAAACCGGCCTTGCTCTACTTCCCGAGCTCCTGACGTCGCTGCATTTGTATCTTTTACTATTTCTCAGGCCCCCTCGTAGATAGGATCGATCGGCTGTTCGAAAACCACCTAATTTTTACTGTTAAGAGGTAAAACTAGTTCATGCACTCGAATCTAGTACTACTTGGTTCAAACAAGGAAGAAAGGGGGTGGGGGTGGGGGAAGATTTGTTACCTGAATCTAGGACTTGGTCGAAAGAGGAAATAATGGGGGCGAAAAGTAGCAGAGACTGGCTATCCAACTGGTCTCTAGGTATAATAGGGAAATAAAGGGAACGCAGTACGAACTCAATATAAACCCGATCTATTGGTTGAAAAAGGAAACAAAGTGGGGACTGGGGGACAAGTCAAGATAGTAAGTCCAGCACTAGATTTGCTAGCCTCACACAGTATAAGGTGGCTATACACCGAACAAAAATGGGACCAACCCAGATATCCTCTTCTGATGTTTGTTGCCCCGAGCCGCTCTTATGTAATGCCACTAGTAAAATGTAGCAGTCGCACTGTTAAAAGTAAGGACACGTTAAACCAATGTTGTTTTCAATGTAATGCCTCCAGTAATATGGATCAATGGCACTTTTTTTCATGTCCTGCTAAATTTCCCATTAAGATAAGTTGCTTCTTTTCGTTAGAGATGCAACTGTCCTTGTCCACCTACTCTCCCGTGCCCAAAAACCGACTCTGTAGCAGCTGTTAATGTAATGTTGCTGGTAAAATGAAGCAATGGCACCATTAAAGTAATGTCGTATTTAACGGTTGTCATAGTTAATCCTAATGCCCACACTAATATCTAGCAATGCTGCTAGAAATTGCTACTGTCATTGTACGATTGCCATTCAGATAAGGAACATTCTTTTTTCATTTGATGCATGTTTCATCACTTGTTAGTCACCCTCCTTTCCACCTTTTTTTGCAAACAGAGATATACATTTCACGCTTGATCTTAGTTGAACTGCACAAATGATATCCAAATTATAGTTGAACATTCCAGGAGCTTCACGACCAACCTTTATGTTGCTCAATTTTATTGCAACTAATGAAGAAGAAGCTCTGTGGGTTTCGTTTTCTGATGGAAATGGAACCGGGGCTAGAGCCCTTTTCTTAAAAAAACGAAGAAGAAGCTGCTAGCTCATGGGACATTGCTTCATTTTAGGTGAACTACACCAAAAGGTCCCATGAATTGAATCATCCATGTTGGTGACTGGTGTCATCCCTTCTACGATGGCGTTGACTGCAGATATGGTTCCCATCACGAGGTATGTTCCTTTTTTGTCTAAACGTTTGCCCAAAGATCCTGCATGTTGATCCTGCTCTTGTGCTACTGTTTTGGCACTACCATGATAAAGCAGTAATGTTATTATTTTGCACCTTAATCTAGTGGCACTATTAATTTGAGGCAATGTTTTGGCACCGCTAGTGCCACTATTTTTTATATATTGAAAGAGGGGGTTCCCTCCGATTTCATTAAAGAAACCCAACCATAGAGAACCATTATCCGACAACATCTCAGTGTAAATGGGCAGTTATGCAACTACTACTAGAACAGACTGAGTACTAGCAGGAGACAAGTTCGCCACATAAGCTAGGCAGGTAGGGGGACGCAGCACCAGCTCGACCAAGTTTGGATTACAACCCAAATGCTACCACAGAAACATCAAGGGGAAGATAGGGACTGAAAGAGCCAGCTTCAGCATCCCAGTCTAATCACCCACGACCTTCATCCTTGCGACACACAGTACACCTCGTTTGCCACCTGCTTGACCCTAGTGTCACTGATAAAATGAAGTAATAATACAGTTAAAATAGAGCGAGTGTCCTCTCTATCATTTCATTTCCAATGTAGATAAAGAAAGTGCTTCTCTTTGTTAATGTATGTTTCATCAACTAGTCCCATTGTTAATGTTTAAGCGTTTCTGCAAACTGGGGTGCTTAATTTTAGTTGATCTGCACAGAAATAGAGATTTGAAAGTCTCAAGGCCCCTCCTTGTACTACCGTTGTACACTGATGTTCATCACTGGCAGAAGGTGTATCGGGGAGACTTGGGACGATTTCCAGTATGAGGCGTGGCGTACCGTATGAGGCGTCGCAGGGCCCATCTCGCCCTCACAGCATGGCATACTATGATACTATCACAATATTTTCTTCTATTTATTTTGCGTGTTTCATCAACTAGTGCCACTATAATGTAATCACGCTTTTTCATTATCTGTGCAAACAGGGTTATTCAGCTGCATTTTGGTGGAACTGCACAAATGTACGGATGGAACCGGCATATATGCAGAGTGCAAGGTGTGCCAAGTAAAAATTACCGACACCAACCATGCTCCATCCACGCATTGGCATCCACCACCACCAGTGGGATGTGTGGTGCTCTCTGTGGATGGATCTTTCTCGGCAGCAAATCCTCTAACCAAATACTAGTAGCTTATATTGGTAGTTTTCTAGGGACTACTCTTTTCTGAAAGAAGCACCAATCTATTTTTCTTTATTTGTACACAGTGTCACAACTTTGACCAATGGTCCAGAGCTATTTCAGGGTGATTGGTGTAGTACTCGGAGACTGATTGTAAGCATGATTTTCATTAGCTGTCACACTGATTGTAAGCATGAGAAGGTGGAAGATTAGGTTAGTGTGAAGCTTACCTTAAACCCTACTGCCACCATTGAAACGAGGCGAGCGTCGAGGGAACCATGGAGAACGGCGGGGAAGCGACGTGGTGCCATCCGGCCTCCTCTTGCGGTGGGAGAATGAATACTCCTGTGGCTCCGGCTGGCTCTGCACCCTCACGAACGGCACACCGTACTCGATCGATTCGTTATCCTCTGGGTGCTCGACCTTCGACCTGTACACCCACCACCTCCGCCCGACTTTCGCCTCGGGCGAATCTGTCTGCTCCATCGCCCAGGGGAGATACTCGATGAACTCGAAGGACTGCGGCGGGACTGCCGCCGAGGAATACATGTACATCGTCGCCATCATCGCCGCCGTCTCGCTCTTTCGCATACATTGCCACATGGCCCTCACCGTCCTCGAAATCTCCCACTCATTGTCAAACCAAGTAAGGATCTCCTTCAACCTGGCTAACTTTGCCTGGTCGCCGCCGGCGATCTGCCTGATTCCCTGCTGCATGCTCTCCATAAATGTCCTTCTGAGTGGTCCGGTGCTAGCTTTGGAAGATGGGAGGAGAGATGGTGGTCTTGCAATAGAGAAGAGGGAGAGGCGAGACGGTGGTTTTGGAATGGAGATGATGGAGAGGAGAGGAGGTGGTTTTGCAATGGAGAAGAGGGAGAGGCGAGACGGTGGTTTTGGAATGGAGATGATGGAGAGGAGAGGAGGTGGTTTTGCAATGGAGAATAGGGAGAGGCGAGACGGTGGTTTTGGAATGGAGATGATGGAGAGGAGAGGAGGTGGTTTTGCAATGCAGAAGAGGGAGAGGAGCGTGCGGTAGCGATTTAGGATTGGACGACAGGGCCGGCGCGCTGTGACTGGATCAAAATCAAAATCAATTTACCCTTCAATTAAGAAAGCAACCCCACATTAACTAGTCTACCTTTTATTCTGGGTCATAATTGACCATGATTTTCACAAATAAAATATATGTTATACGTTGCAAAAATAATATAATTTGAAAGTACATTCAGATACGAACCAAACGATACAATTTTTGGTGACATGCATTCACATTTTGCTTGTCAAATACAGTACGTGGTGAAACTCTGACCCAAAATACGCAAAACAAAAAAAAATACATCCCAGACCAGTGCCGCTCTTCCGCTCTTATCCTCTTAAACCACCGCCGCTCCTCTCCTGTTCCAATCTAAATCCAGCGCCGCTCCTCTCCTCTTCCATTTCAAAACCACCGCCCCTCCTCTCCTGTTCCAATCCAAAACCAGCATCGCTCCTCTCCCGTTCTAATCCAAAACCAGCGTTGCTCCTCTCCTCTTCCATTCAAAAACTACCGCCGGCGAGTGAAGGTGGTGTGGAGAAGTAGATCGATGGAGGAGTACAACCGATACGTGAGGATCGCAGACGGCGACCCTGTGAAGCTAGCTAGGATGTTGGAGATACAGTCTTGGTTTGACAACAAGGACCAACTAGCGGCGACGGTGACATCCATGGGCAAATATCTACAACAGAGCGAAAAGGCGGCAATACTCCCAGAGGGAGTCACGCGGGTGTACATAGAGTTGCTCCTCTGGACCATGGAGCAAACAGATTCACCGAATCCGATCGTGAGGGAGCGGTGGTGGGAGTATTGATCCCAGATGGAGCATCCACCAGAGATTGAAGGATCGAGCATCTACAGGGTGCCGTTTGTGAGGGTGTCGTGCCAGAGCGAGCCGGTGAAGTCTTCGTCGACCGAACCCAACTGCAAGAGGAGAAAAATAGTTGGCCCGACGACGCTTCCCCGCCATCCTCTCCCTCACCGTTCACATCGTCTCACGGGGCGGCTGTTTGCCGCCGAGGAATAGGAGGGACTACCCCCCCAGCCCAATAGTCGGGCAGGTTGTGAATTGTCAGGAGGAGCTTAGTGTTGTCAGTATTTGCAAGTTGTGAATTGTGTTGTGTATTTTGAGAGTACTTTAAGATATGAATGTCTTTTGAATTTCAGATTTGCAGTATTGAGCATATGAAGTATTTTATGAATTCTAGAGATCTATTTTTAGCACTTAAAAAAATGTAGTTTCATAGGAGTATAAAAGTGCAGACAATGTGATTCTCAGAGAAGAAACTGCAAGTTTCAGTTTCAGATAAGAAACTCCAAGTTCAGTTTCAGATAAGAAACTACAAATTTTAGAGGCAGAGCATTTATATTAACATGACCTTTTCAAACAGTGTTAACATCATGTTTGGATTTTTATTCATGGTCGAAACTGGAACTACCAGCCAGTTAACATCATGTTGATCAACATTCATGCATAGCACATCTTCATATGATGCACAGTCAAAAAGATATGCTATTTTCAAAATGCCCACACAATGTCGAGTGTGCGAAAAACAGAGAAAACGAGGGACGAAGTTTTGGCAAGTGTTGGGCGTGGTGTGCGTAGATGACAATTGGGACCCACATGTCAATAAAGGCAGAGGCAAAAAATTTGGAGATATTTTCATGCACAGGTGGAATCGAACCCTGGCGGAACAGCTGTAGGGTAGTGTCACTCGGCCACTAGGCTAGTTCAGTTGTTTCGTTACTAATAAGGCACTTCCTCAGGTGGTCGGATCTCCTCCTGCGCCTTTGTGCGCTCACTGCGATGCCGCTGTCTGCTGTTGTGAACAAGCTGAACAAACGAGAGGAATCTAGAGAGGACTGTAAGTGGAGAGGCAGACAGTCGGGACCCACCAGGTCTATGGCCGTACGCAAGCAAGTACCTCATCGAAAAAATACTTCCTCCTAATGTTATATTGAGGTTGGGGCCCATGGGTTTGTCAACATAGTTACATTTTTTTAGGTGCTTCAACGTAGTTACTATAGGAGATAAATTCACAACGAAGCTGGGGAGCTGGCAGGTAGTATCATTTATTATCACTGGGGCAGCAAGTATCAGCTGGGTTTTGGGCTGCCCCGTCTAGGCTTTGTTTTTTAACATGCGCAGCCCACGACCTCGGATGGGAGGTCCATAGGCTTGTTTGTATTTTCTTGAGGGCCGTCATCTATCGACCGGCATATGGACCTCCCATCCAAAGTTTTATTTTTCCTGAAACATCGGGAGCCCAATTTATGTTTTTTTTGAAGAAAACGCAGAGGTGTGTTCTATTTATCTATATAAGAATAGGAACGCCTGGTCCAACTTATGTTTCCATTCTAACTATATTATATATATTTAAATTATTTTATATGTTATTATATATTATTGTTATTGTCATCATATATTTAACAGATACTTACATATGTAAGAAAACAATATCCCACATCTTATTAACTTATAAAAATAATTTCTTAACAATAAAATCCTGTATTTTTTGGCAACGAAAAGCCTGGTGATTGTGTACAAATGCTTGGTAAGATTTAAGGACCAATGTAATAATAAATCACTTATTATTTAAATATATATATATAACAAAATGCTCAGCCCCTGTTTATTTTTTGATAACATTGCTGCGCCCAGCCCAACATTATAATTAAAATCAGCCCAGCAAAATCATGTATTTCGAGAAAGTGCAAATGGCCTGTAATTTTTTAGGAAAAACATAAATGGGCCGCATGGACGCTACATTATTTGCTCACCCAGCCCAGCTAATGGACTGTAATTAAAAAAAAGATCAAATTGACTGTAAATTCTACCCCACAAAAAAAGACTGTAAATTCTGAAAAAATGGGTTGAATACGTGCCACATTTTTGGAGGCTGAAATGTGGGCCAATAGGTCGAAGCCAACGTAAGTCATTGTCAACTTAGTCAACAAATGATTCTGACATCGTTAGCCGTTGGATTTACATCCAACGACCGGCATCCATCTTCAATCTCTCGTCTTCTTCCTCCAGCGCCGCCGGGACCACCTGCTCCTGCCTCCTGCTGCTAGCAGCTCTGCTTAGCACGCTTCGCTGTGAAGCGCTACCCCACCGTTGGCCAGGCCTTCCCTCCTCCCCTCCACACCTGTTGTTCGTCTCCACCGACTACCGAACCACACCGCACCAGAACCAGTTAACCCTCGTACACCTCTCCGTCTGCGACTCTACTCCCGCGTATTCCCATCTCCGGCTCATTGCTGTCCGGGGCCTCGCCATCGTCCACCACCTTGGATGCGCTCAACGTGGAATAGTCAACGAATGACACCATCGGAGGTAGACTGTGCGTGGAGAGGCTGACAGCTGGGTCCACGGCCGCACGCAAGGAAATGCCTCCTTATTACGCGCAAAATAATGATTCCTCCACCTGACAGCTGGGACCCACCGGAAGGGCCTCTGTATTTCGCGAAATAAACTTTCCCAGCGCTGACAGGTCGGACCCACCAGCTATATCTTCGCACGCAAGGAAGTGCCTCCTTATTACGCACAAAAAAATGAAAACCCCCCTGCTAGCTTAGTGGGAGGTTGACTTGTGGGCCAACTAAGTTGACGGGGATGGAGGGCTTTGTCAACTTAGTCAATATGAATGATTCTAGCTCTAGTGACCGTACGATGTACATCCAACGGCCGTAGTGCTTCTTCAACCTCTGGTCTTCTTGCTCCTACCGCCCAAACCAGCGCCGGTCGTGCCTCGTGCTCCTGCCTCCGATGGCCAACTGCAATGCCGCGGAGGCCTCACCGCCCCCTACTACTCCTACTGCTGGCCAGGCCATCCCTCTACTCACCCACACCCCCTGTTATTCTGCGGCGATGGCAGCCTCACACCGCAGCGAACCAGTGAACCCTCATACTCCTCTACGTGTGGGCATCCACTGCCGCGCCTTCCCCGGCTCCGCGTTGTCCCCTTCCTAGGCCTGGCCGTCGTCCACCGCCCTGTTGCCCTCGGCGTGGCGTGGTCAACGTGGTCAAGGAACGGCTTCCATCGAACATGGACTGTACGTGGAGAGGCTGACAGCTGGGTCCACGACCGCAGCAAGGAAGTGCCTCCTTATTACGTGGAAAATAATGATTCCTCCACCTGACAGCAGGGACCCACCGGACGGGCAACCGTATTTCGCAAAAAAACATTTCCCCCTGACTGCTGGGACCTACCAGCTACATCTTCGCATGCAAGGAAGTGCGTCCGGGCAAAAAAACGATTTGCCCCCCTGACTGCTGTGACCCACCAGCTACATCTTCGCACGCAAGGAAGTGCCTGACAGTCGGGACCCACCTGGTCGAAGCGTACGTAGCGTTGTCATTCTGGTCGCAAACGTGTACGTACATACTGGTCGATGTAGAGGCGCGCACGTGTCGTAGTAGAGGCGCGCATGTAGCATGTACACGAACGTACAGCGGCTAGTGTGCAAGAAAGAAAATACGGCCACGTACGTACATACGGGCTGGGTCTCGAACGCCTACTCGCGCATACGTACAGCCAGGGCTCGTGTACATGGCTGGGTCGGAACGGAGAAACAGCGTCGTCGTCGTGTTCATGGGGAGCCAACCGGCTGGGTCGGAACGGAATGCGTCGTCATGTTCATCGAGAGGGCTTGGACGGAATAGCCGATGGAAACGAGGCCTGGCGTACCGCATAATGGAGGAAACAGCCTTGTGTTCGACCGACCACATTCGAAACGGGATCCTATTCATCGGGAGGGGTCTAGCGTGAACGGACTTGTGTTGGACCTCCTACAGTCGAAACGGGGTCTTGTTGATCGGGAGGGGTGTGGCGTACCGCAAAACGGAGGAAAGGTACTTGTGTTGGAGCGTTACGGTCGAAACGGGGGTCCTGTTCATCGGGAGGGGTGTGGCGTACCGCAAAACGGGACTCCACGAGATACTGTTCATCTCCACCGTCGACCCCCTCCAGCCTCCACGGGTTACTGTTCATCCACCATCGACCTCCTCCAGCCTCCACGTGTGACTGTTCATCCAGCCTCCACCGCGCGCTACTCCACCGGCTACTATTCTACCAGCCCTCTCCACGGGCTCCTATTCAACCACCCCTCCACGGGCTACTGTTCATCCAGCCCTCCACCTTCTACTATTTATCCAGCCCTCCACGGGGTCGTCCTGTTCATCCAGCCCTCCACGGGGTCCTGTTAATCCAGCCCCAACCGGCTCGATCGATCGGGGTCCTGTTCATCCAGAGGCAACACCACGGGGTCTTGTTCATCCACCCCCACAGGGAACTGTTCATCCAAACCCCCCAGCAACGCTCACTGTTCATCCAGAGGCAGCATCGATCGGCTTCAGTTAGCAGCAGTAGCGAAGGAATCACTCGATCGGGTTCAGTTAACAGCCATCGATCGATCGCTTGGGTTCAGTAACGCGTAGCCTGCCGTGCAATCGCTCGGGTTCAGTTAGAGCCCAATGCCTCGCTCGGGTTCAGTTAGAGCCTAATGCCTCGCAGCCACGCGTGTGCGTGTATGAGAGAAACGTGCAAACCTCCGTGCATCGCTCGGCCCCGACCACCCACCGTAATCGAGAACACCTCGATATTTTCCTCGCCCTCGCTTCTACCACGGTTTTTTCCGTCATGGACGGCCCAAAGAATGTCATGGAGCTGCGTCTCCAGCCCGCCCAGGACGAAAAGCCCATTTTATGTCATGATTTTTTGTCATAGAAGTAGGAGCCCACCACATCTATGATGATACCAGGTTTTGTCACAATTATCGTCATAGAAGTGTCATAAGTATGACATAAATTTTTTTGTTCGGCCCAAAGTGTCACGGATGTGTCTTTTTTTGTAGTGAGGAGCTGTTGCTGCTTTAGCTCTAGCTCGCACTGCTGCTCTGCTCTTGCTCTCGGTCCCCTGCTTGGTCTGCTCTTGCTCTTGCTCGCGTTGCTGCTCTCGCTCTTGCTCTTGCTTGCGATGCTGCTCCGATTTAGCTACACTTTAGTCGACTGAATCAACTTTTGGGTCAGTCGATTTTCAGGGGTGGGGGGGGGGCTCGACGGAGTTAAGGAAGAACCAGCCACAGCGGGGAGGGGGCTCGCCGGAGAGATACCCCACTATCTAACTTAGGGTTCAGGGTGGGGGTGGTGGTCGCCGGCGGTGGTGGGGCGGTGGTGTGGGGATCGCCGGAGAAAAAGCTCGGCACGGGAAGGGGGGGCTAGAGGGATGGCTGGGGCGGCGGCGGACCAGCGGTGGGGAGTGGTTTCGGGGTGGACGGGGCGGCGCACCGCCGACCACGGGCGGCGGAGGGCGGCGGTTTGGTCGGTGGTGGCTGGCGGCTCAGGGGGTGGAGGTTGAAGTTGAACTGCAGGCCCTTGATTTCGTATCCAACGGCTGGAAAATCGACTGACCGGGGATAAAAAATTCAGTCGACCGGCTCTTGCACGCATTGTTGCTGCTGCTACTGCTTTTCTGCTATTAGCTAGTGCGTTCAATTTCGACAGTAAAATTCAGTTTTGACAGTAAAATTTAGTTTCGACAACAAAATTCAGTTTCGATAGTTAAGTTCAGTTTCAATAGTTAAATTTAGTTTCGACAGTTAGTTTAGAGATGAGCGGCTGATGTATCTTACATCTAGCACTTCGTGGTTATTTATTTTACATCATCTATTGGATATGCTATTAGAATTCCACTCAGGTTAACATTGTCTCTCTTGTCCCGCTTCAGCCTCGGTGTCGTATAACTCACCGGAGCTGCTCCAACGACGAGACCCTCCATCACAGTGGAGCAGTACCCCGGTGTGGCACCCCGGCTCAGAGCGACCGGTTTACCATGCATTGCCAGCCCAGAGACCATGTCTTCTAGCAACACACAACATCTTGGTACAGGAAACAACCGCTTTATTCATGCTAGCGGAACAGAGTTTATATTACAACAGCTGTCGAGGCCAAGCGGCACACCCGGTGCGGCTGAACAATATGTACATTATTTAGTGAACATAAAGGGGCCTCGATCAGAACAACTACGTGGCAGCGGAATAACGTCGTAGCAGAAGCTCCATATCACAGGGACATCGATGTGGACACGATCTAGACTCGAGCAGCGCTCCTTTCCAATGAGAATTTCCTGAAATCTAGCATGACACGCCAGGTCAGTACATTAAATGTAGTTGCAAGCTCACAACGGGCATAATCATAATGGCAAACAATATCATGATACTGAACCAATTAGTAATAATGCAACACTATATGTCAAACATGCTGTGATCATGCTCGGACGTCCCTCGGGACAACTTACCAACCGTGATCATTCTCGGATCACAAACAAGCCACCAACATGGTCTTAACAAGAGTAACTCGCGATCCTTACGGCGATCACAACCACGACCAAAATTTGGTCCCGAATATCTCTATGGCCATTCCGCCATCATAAACAGTGCCAAGTTCATAGCTTAGTGTGCAAATATTTATTAAACGTTGACTCATGGTGGGACCTACTACGAGGTGTCCGTGACCGTGGACTCGGCTGTCGATAGATTATACACTCTGCAGAGGTAGCACACTGTACCCACACCACGGAAACCATGGCCTCGCACTCCCATTCGGGTGGACTAACGGCATTCCGACAAAACCCTTCCATTGCCATGACACTCTGCCGGCCACTCCGACCCAATCCCCAACGGGCTAGTCCTGGGTGGCCCCGTGTCTACCAAAGACACACCGACCACCGTCGTGGCCAAAACGATCCCACTCGGGGACCCGGTACCATAATCTCAACAACGGGCACACAAGGTTATGCATGCTTACCGGGCCAGGGTAAGCACGACATAACCTTCCCTAGTTGGAGGCACCGACCAGAGGCAATGTCAATGGACCGAATCAAGGCCTTCCCACAAAGGTAAATGTGGTTGCACTGGGAAAAACTCGATTCAGCGGCACCATGACCCAGTCAACGATATATTTAAGTTAAGTTATATCCAGGTTCAACTTAAAATGAAAATGACCGGTGTCATAGCATGCCATGAAATGCAAAACTACACATGCATCACTTCGTAACGAAAATGACCGATGTCATCCATATTCACACTAAGCATAAACCTCAACAACTCATATTACTTTGCTGGTGAGGGTAACTCTCATTTTAACCAAAATAGTTTACAGCAACTTTAATTATCTTCTCATGCCAAAAAATAACTCCGATTAATTTCTCACATGCATAGCAAAGATTATACCACAAACAAATCCTAATTTCTTTACCAACCAAGTTAAGTTCAAACATTCTGTAAGTCAAATAAAATGACTAAACAAGTACTTAACAGAATATTTTCTAGCAAATTTTTACCATTTTATTTATGTAAGAAAATAACTTTAAGTAATTACTAACATGCATAACAAAATTATTTTTATCATCACCACAAATAGACCTTAGCTTTACTTCACCAACTAAGCTAGTTTCAACATACTGTAAATCAAGAATAATAACTAACAAACACTTAACAGAATATAAATAACACAATAGTTATTTAAATGCATGGATTAATCATTTCATTCAAGTAAGAAAATCATAAATATTGAAATGACAGCATGAAAATGTTGTTGTGGCTTGCCTTAGTGCAAATGAGGTTCACAAGCCTTCTGGTGATCCTCAAGACAAGCCTCACCCTCTGAAAATAATTTTAAACACAAAAAGAAAATATCAAGAACAATTCTAAAAATCACCAGAAATTCTAAACAGCTCAGAAAAATCTCATCTTTGGTGAGCTGTTAGATTTCTTTGCAAAGAACAAAATGCAAAAAGAATCAATTCATTTGGACTTATGGTTGAAGAGTTATGGTTGTTTGAAGTGTTCTGTAAATTCAAATGAATTTGAAAAATAAACAGACTGGGGGGTGATGTTGAAGGCGTAAAGCCCAGGGGCGCCACCACTCGTACCGCTTCACGCGCGTACAGAGTGGCTGACTAGCGGGTCCCGCTAGTCAGGTGAGGAGGAGTGGGAGAAGGAAACAGAGGGAGTCGCAGCTCCGCCGGAGCTCTCACCGGCGACGAGGGCTCCTTGGCTAAAACGAGAGGGAGGGATGGCAAGAGGGGGTTGAGGCGCACCTGCCCGTACCCGTAGCATAGCTAGGGGCGGTCGGACGGCGTCGGAATCAACCTCGCAAGCAGAGGCAGAACACGGTGGTCGCTGGAGATGAAGAAGACGGCGAGGAGAGGCAACTCCAGGGGCTCCAGAGGGGCGGGATGGCTTCACCGGAGAGGGGCGGAGGCCCTGGAAGGATCACCCTGGCCTGGGAGGGGCTGGAGCTACCGTGGCGACCAGAGGGGATCGCCGACGAGCTCGAGCTCGAGGACGGCGGCCCGCGGCCTGCCCGGCCGGGCTACAGCTTCCTACTCGCTTGTGGGGTGTGCGGGAGTGCTGAATAGTGCTCGAGGAGGCTGGGGGCGGCTCTATTTATAGGCGAGCGGCGAGGGGGTTTCGGGCTCCGCCGGTGGACACCTGTCCACGGCGCCCGGCGACGAGCAGCGTTAGTGAGAGGGGGAGAAGGCGACGCAACTCACGTGGCAACTATGGGCGGACGGAGACAAGCACAGGAACAAGGAGAAGGCGACGAGCACAGTGCGCACCACACTGTTGGGTTGGCCGGACCGTGCCCGTGCTCGCTGCGGCGAGCTCCGGTGTCGGCGAGTGTCAGGGAGGAGTTAATGACGTTGAGAAGATGATGGTGGCGAGGTTTGGCACGCTTAGGCAGGTGGGGAAGCGAGCACGCGAGCAACAGAGGCTCGGGCGCGTCGCAGAGCGCGTCGGCTGCATGCCAGCACGCCTGGATGAACGTGCTCACCGCGTGAACTATGACCTCATGCCGACCTAAGCCCAAACTTCATGTCTGGCATGTTGTTCATGGTAGTTTTGAATGTTACCACGATTTGGTTTGGATCCAGGTGCAGTAGAGAAATTTTTACATGCCAGGTAAGTTTTTGGTCAGTAACTTTGAGCAGTTACTGTGGTCAAACGGCTGGGAGTTGGAGGCTGTGCTTTGGAGGTTAGCCATGAGTTACTAAGGTGAAAATGCACAAGAAAACCCAGGCACAATGGAGCAAGTAAAATGGTAGTTGCTGTAGAAACCACCATTTCTGTCCAGAACAGAAAATATTTTCTGTAGCAAAAATATTCCAAAAATTGATGAAATATTTTTGCTCAAGAAGGTGCCCTAGGGTTCAAAGAATATTTGTGAATTTTCTCAGATTTTTCTGGGCCATAAAAATTGGGGTTGCTTTGGAGCATACTGATTTGGCTAGGGTTTTTGAGAGAAAAATGAATATTTTTCATTTAAGAAAAATAATCCAAAGATTATTTTGGGGTGGATCAGAAGGGGAATGATGATTAGAGAGGGAAATGGAGCACTTGGCTGAAAGCCAAGGGTACCCAAGTGTTTAAGTCCATATGAAAAGATTCAAAAACTCCAAATTTCAAAATGACTTCAAATGAAAATAAAGCAAATGAGAGAGGGCAAAAACCAGGCTGTCACACCCGGGCTCCATCTCAAGATGCCTAAGATCTTCTTCCCCTCCTCTGAGAGCCAAGTCAGCCAGAGCATCCTCACCGACCAACCCAATCACGCTGAGCTCGACATGGCTTCGCCAAAGAGGTTGTACACTTGTTGCATCTCTTTTTTACTCTACATGTTATATATATTGTCCACTGAGCACACGCAGTAACGTGAAATACGATTAGTTTCTCCTACTATATGACAAACAGCGAGGTACCAGGCAACTTAGCTATCCGTGATGGACTCTCTTGAACTCCATCATTATTTATCTCTGCGCGTTTGAGCTGTGCATTTGTCGATGGGCCTGGGAGTTGAGCTAGTAGGGCAGTGGCCTGGATCCAAAGTAGTAGAAGTAGCAAAAAACATATTTTGAGTGTAGGATTTTCCTTGCTCAAGCCTGCCTACTAGAATCACTAGTGCTTGAAAGGAAAAGTGAAGGAAAAACATAGGAATTGGAAAGTTTCCTATGGTACTACTATTCATGCATTTGGTTCAAAGGAATGGAGCAAAGGAAAACTATAGGATTTGTTCCTTTAGTGTCTCCTTGAAAGAAAAACCATAGGAATTTTAATTTCCACCTGTCCTCCTTTTCAAATTCCTATTCATGAAGCACAAGACTAAGAGATAGTAGCATAATAGCATAATAACCGTACATTTTCTTGTGGTTTGACTTAATCTCACCATGCTTCTTTGCATCCTGTGATCTTCCAATTCTTGTGAATCAAACACCCAGATTGGCAGAAATCCTGTGTTATTAAATTCTCTGTTTTGCAGGTGCATTCCTATCCTATTCCTGTCTATTTCCTATCCATGCATTGTTAGAATCCTCAGATTCAAACAAGCCCTTACACAATTACTTCTGTTACAGATATGTGTCAAAGAAAACCTTGTGTGGTTTGTCCTGCTCCTGCTGCGCTATGTTCCACCCCAGCTTAGCTGCTCCAACGACGGAAGGGTTCACCACAACAGGGATCCGCTCTCCAGACAGTCTTTCGCCGCCTCAGATCTTCTTCCCCGCCGCCGGCAGCCACGACAACTGCATTACCATCATCAACTGAGCAGATGACCTTGAGGACTACACGGGTCCGCAAGAGAGGTCGCAATCTTCCGTGTCTGCTTACGTTATGCATCGCTTAATATGATGACATGCTACTTTATCGTCGTGTTCACCTATTAGACTCCGAGTCAGGTCCAAACTAAGGCTGAAACTTGAGTTTTTAAATGGTTGTGGGGTACATATTGGGGCAGCAATCAGTACTATCTTTCTACTATCTGGTTAATCTCGGGTGTCTACTATGAGTTTCATGTTGGGTGCAAACAAACATTAAAGGAGCCATTATCTGTATTTTTTAACTAAAGCTATTATCTGCCTGCTATCATTGGTTTTGGGTCTATCCACAGTTTGCTACCATCACTCTGGATTTGTGCATGCACTCCTTACAAAATCTCACTATGTTTTATTCCTATGCATGTCAGTTATTGTACACAATGGAACTGAACATGTAGAGCAAAAGAGACGAGCCTTGTGTGGCAATAAAATTTCATGCAGACGTCGCTCCATGGTGGGCGCAAAGGCAGCCCCCCTTCACCCATTTCGGATAGTAATCAAGAGGAAGATAACTGTTCTGAGGGGGATTCAGAAGGAGAAGACCACTCCTATTTACCCCCTGAGGTCTTCGCTCTAACTTGGCATGCTGATGTTGGTAATATCATGCATATGGTGCCTTGCATTGCTTATTCTATACATCAAATATGTCATCTACTTAGTTTAGACATGCTTTGTGTCAATGCCATCTGTTTAGTTTCTTTATCGTATATGTGAATCATGCAATGCCATCTTGTTTAGCGAGGCATCATATATGTCAATTTTGCAATGCCACCCTGGTTAGCCAGTCATCTTATATTTGAATTATATCAGGCCATCATTTTTTATTACGTGTTAAATTTGTCAACAATTTTAGTACATTCAATTACTCTTCCTGTGCATCAGCCATTCGACACGGTCATGGAAAACTCTGGAGTGGAAGCAAGGTCTTCAGAGCAGACAATGCTATCTGACGAAGCGCATGTCTTGCTGGTTACGGATAGCCCCTCAGAGGAGGATTCAGAGATAGATGACCAGTCCTCTCCCCCCCCCCCCCGAGGTGCATGCTCTAACTTGGCAGGGTTATGTTTCTCATATCGTGCGTATGGTATCTTGCATTGCTATGTCATTTGCTTAGTTTAGACTTTAGACATGCTTTTTGTGAATACCACATGTTTAGTGTCTAATTACCATATATGTGAATTATGCAATGCCATCTTGTTGCAAGACATTATATATGTGAATTATGCAATGCTATATTGTTGCAAGGCATTATATATGTGAATTCACTACTAGGGAAAACCTTATACACAGAATCTTAGCAGCAGCGCGGTACAAAAAGAGGCGCTACTGCTAATTAGCAGTAGCGCGCATCCAAAACAATCGCTACTGATACACAGTTAGTAGTAGCGCATGCTTGCGGAACCGCGCTGCTACAAAAATTGACCGACAGTACCCACCAACCTAAGTTTAGCAGCAGCGCGGTGTCACGACACGTGCTCCTGCTAATGCAATAGTAGTAGAGCGCTTTTTACCCCGGTCGCTGCTGCTAATTTTGAAATTGGCCACATGGTTGGCCCCGCTTTGCAGTAGCGCGTGTGAGGAAAGCGCGCTGCTGCTACGCTCTTATCAGTAGCGCGTTTTGCCGCCCACGCTACTGCTAAGACCACAGTACCACCTTTTTCCCCTCCCCCTCCTCCCCTCCCCCATCTCCTCTCTTCCCTTTCCCCTACCTCCCACATCCTCTCTCTCTCTCTCTCACTTTGCTTCTTCCTTAATACTTCTCCCCCCATTACTCTCCCTCTTCTACCTACCTTTCTCTCTCTTCATTACTCCTAGCTAACTACACCACCTCCATTAATGCATCTCCTTTCTCTTTTTCCTTCCCCCTCCACTAGTTGAAGTTGTCTCCTCCGAAATTAGCTAGCTAGGTAGATGTAGCATTTAGTTAAGTGACCTATTTGCCTCCTAACTAGATCTATCTTTGTCAAGAAGAGCTTTGTCCACTTTTGATCTCCCTACATCATCATCTCCACCGTGTGCTCGATCTCGAGATAGGTGATTAAAATTTCATGCTTTTGCAAGAATGGAAATATGTGTATGTGTGTGTGGTATGATAATTGGGCGATATGATGGAAATTGTGTGTGTGGCATGAGTTGACGCCGAATTGTGCTTTTGAGTTGCCTATGTTTTGCCGAAATGTCAATTTATTTCCATTTCGGCAAATTCCGGGCAAACTCTAGATCTATATGTCCTATTTTTAGGGACGGTCATGCCGAATTTTTGTATGACTTTGATGCATGCACGCATTTTTATAATCAATTTGTTTATTATTACCGTGCAGACATTCATGATGGTCAGTGGAACGATGTTGGACAGGTGGTTGTGGTCGGCGGTGCAGGACATGAAAGAAAATAACCTGACAGAGGTTTTATGTCCGTGTCGAAAATGCAAAGGAATAGTTTGGCTCGACCCCTATGACGATGGTCGTGTTGAAGCGCACCTGCTCATGACTGGTTTCATGGATGGCTATACTCGATGGATAATTAAAGATGAGGATGATGATGTTGAGGACGCCGACGGATGAGGCAATGACGACACGGGGCAAGACGAAGAGATGATCGATAATGGCGGCGGGGAAGAGGCCGGACATGGCGGTGGAGAAGGGGCCGGACATGGCGGAGGAGAAGAGGCCGGACATGGCGGCGGAGAGAACGTGTACTCCACGCAGGAGAGTTCGTCGGTACTAAGTTCAATCGTGCGGGACCCTCATGTTCAAGCACTGCTTCTAGAGAGGAGGCTAAGCTGCTGCAACTGGTGGTAGACTCGAACACTCCATTGTATGATGGTTGCAATCCTGAGGTGACCCGCTTGAGTTTCACGCTCCAACTTCTGAAGACGAAGGCTAAAAACAAATGGACCGACACTAGCCTCGATGAGCATCTCAAGTACCTAAAGGATGTTCTTCCCGCGGGGAATCTATGTCCTACTAGTGTGGATGAGGCCAAGAAGATCGTGTGCCCTCTTGATCCATCGCACGTTAGATACCATGCATGCATCAACGATTGCATAATTTATCGGAAGGAGCACGTGGAAAAAACAAGCTGTCCGGTGTGCAATGCTTCTCGATACAAGAAGGCCGGGAAGAAATGTCCCCAGAAAGTTGTATGGTACTTACCGATCACTCCCCGTCTCCAGTGGTATTTCGTAGATCCCAAGGAAGCAAAGCTAATGCGCTGGCACACGGAGAGGAAGAAGCCGGACGATGGAGATGATCCAAAGCTGAGACACATCAAGGATGGAAGCCAGTGGAGAGCATTGAACGGCTTCTATCGGTATTTCGAATGTGATGCAACGAACATCATACTCGGCGCGTGTACCGATGGCATGAATCCGTTTGGCAACCAGAACACCAACCATAGCACATGGCCCGTGTTTGTATGGATGTACAACCTCCCCCCTGGTTGTCCATGAAGTCGAAGTACATTCACATGAGCATGCTGATTCAAGGGCCGGAACAACCAGGAAATAATATTAATCTGTATCTGGGGCTACTTCAAGAGGAGTTAGACACGTTATGGAAAACACCGGCCAAGACATGGGACGCCAGCAAAGGCGAGTATTTCTACATGAGAGCCGCGCTGATCACGACGATGCACGACTATCTCGGTTACGGATATGTCACAGGCCAGGTGTGTCCTGGATATTGCGTATGCACGCGGTGCATGGATGATATGACATCTCAGTAGCTAACGTCAAGGAAAGATGGCGGGTCTGGGAAAATCGTGTACATGGGGCATCGAAGATGGCTCGAACCGGATGACCCGTGGAGAAACCGTGGAGATCTATTCAATGGTCACGCTGAGCATCGAGGACCTCCACATAAGCGGAGCGGCGCCGAAATCTATGAGCTGCTGAAAAACTGGAAGCAGTGCCCCGCGTCGGGAAAGACGATGAAAATGGCGCCGGAGCCGCTGCTGAAGGTATGGAAGACGAGGTCTGTGTTCTGGGACTTGGAGTACTGGCACAAAGTCAATACACCTCATTGCCTTGATCAAATGCATATCTGTAAGAATGTCCTTGAGAGCTTGCTTGCGACACTGATGAATATGCCGGATAAGACCAAGGATGGGCCGAAGGCAAGAAAGACTTGCAAGATTTGAATATCAGGGAAGATCTGCACATGCCGCCCCGTAAAAAGTCAGACGAGACAGAGACGGAGACAGAGGCGCGGGATAAGAAGGGCAAGAAAGTAAAGGAAGATGATTATTGCCCCCCTTCTTGCTTCACCTTAAGTCAGGCTGAGATCGATCAACTCTTTAAGTGCCTTACTGGAGTCAAAGTTAGTTTCGGTTACTGAGGCAAGATAAGCAGATATCTAGACACGGACAAGAAAAGCTTCAGCGGGATGAAGTCCCATGACTGTCATGTGATGATGATGCAGATACTACATGTTGCCCTTAGAGGGATAATGGACAAGCACGTCTGTGACACGCTTATTGGTCTCTGCAACTTTTTCGACGTCATCTCTCGAAAGTCGATCAGTGTGAAGCAGCTCCGAAGGCTACAGGAAGAGATCGTTGTGATACTGAATGAGCTTGAGATGTACTTCCCGCCTGCGTTCTTTGACGTGATGGTGCATCTGTGTGTCCATATTGTGGACGACATAATAGACCTGGTGTCAGGACCCCGATTCCAAGTCACATCGATCTAGCCGGTAACACCTCATATCACTTTGCGGCCTCACGCACGGTATTCCCACGGGTGTCGCCTTACCATGGCCTGGGACCGTTTGCGCCTTTTGGCTCACGTATATGATAGTGTCGCTAGCATCCATATGACAAAGAACCCGGGCCGACATGACTAGCCGTGAACCCAAAGTGGCACTAACTTACGGGGACAGGCATACATGAATCAACATCGAGCATGTCGGTCAGCAGCGTGCGAATCCGGGCTGTAGCACTGGGCTAACAGGACTCCGGTGAACCGGGCTGTAGCAGGCTAGGCAGGACTCCGGATGTCACCGCGTGACATTTCCCCGAAGGGACAGACACAGGAACGAAGTGAATCACATGCCGGCTAGTCAAGTGTTCTGGAGCAGTACTGCTGGGCTAGCAGGACTCCGGTGAACCGGGCTGTAGCGGACTACTATGGCTCATGGAAGCACAAGACTACATTTCCCCCTAAGAGAGGCTACGAAGGATAAACAACTAGGTTGTCGGATCCCACACATACCAAGCATTTCAATCATACACACAATATGCTCGATATGTGTAAATACAACATGGCATCACAACAAGACTCTACGACTCAGAGTATTTATTCATTAGGCTCCGAGGAGCGAGATATTACAAACATGGGTCTCATGACCCAACATTTACAAGTAAAAGCACATGTGGAAACTTAACATGTCTGAGTACAGACATCTACAAATGAAAAAGGCTGAGAAGCCTGACTATCTACCAGATCCTGCCGAGGGCACAAGATCGTAGCTGAGGTATCAAGCTAAACGTCAAAGTCCACACGGAACTACTAGCGAGACTGACGTCTCTCTGCAAAACATAAAATAGGCAAACGTGAGTACAAATGTACCCAACAAGACTTACATCAGAACTATCTACATATGCATCGGTATCAACAAAGGGGTGGTGGAGTTTAATTGCAGCAAGCCAGCAAGCCAGAACAAGGGGGTTTTGCTTGGCTGGCACTTCTGAAGATAGTATAATTCTTCATCGGTGTCATCGATCACATCGTCGGTAGGTCGTCTACTGAGAGGGGACGAACACCGGCAACAGAGAAGGAAACACAATCAATGCAATGCACAATATGATGCATGATCATGACATGGCAACATGTTGTGGTTTGAGCTAATGCAGCTATCAACGGTTTAAATGAAGTTGGTTTGAACCCGTGGTTCAAATTCAAACTCCACATGTGATTGATTAAATGCCATTTAATTGAATTGTCCTAAACAGAAGTCATAAGTTGTTCTAACATGCATGAAAACAGTACAGATGGATAGATTGGATTTTTCTAATCATTTTTCATATATAACACTTTGCATTTGGAGTTACAAATTAATTTCTATGATTTTTACAAGTTTAGGGTATTTTCTGAAATAAATAAATCATTTCTGATTTATTTTAAACTCCAGAAAGCTTTACTGCGTCAGCATGACGTTGGTGTGACGTCAGCAGGTCAACTGGGTCGGCAAGGTCAAACCTGATGCGTCGGACCCACACGTCAGTGGCACACGGTTAACAAGGGGGTTATTTCTAATCTAACTAAAAAAATAGGGGCGCTGGGGCCCAACTGTTTGTGTCACTGTGGTTAATTAACTAGGTGATTAAATCCTAATTAAACAGCCACGTCATCATCACCGGATCTACGCCGGCGATGACCAAACCGACGGCGAGAGCTCGCCGGACTCGCGCTACGGGGCATTGTTTCACACGCGGCTTGCGGCTACGGAACGCTGGGAGCGAGGCGCATCTGGTGGAGCACGCTGGGCGAGCTGGGATGGCCAATGGCAGCAACGGCAGTGAGCTGGGCGGTGGCCGGAGCTCGGCTGGTTGCGGGCACGGGGCTGCAGCAAGCAGGCGAGCGAGTAGAGGGGCCAGGCGGCCTCCTGGAGGCACCAGGAGCGCGATGCGGTGCAAGGGTGCGGGTGGTTTGAGCTTAGGCCACGGCGGCGACAAAGCCTGGCGGCGGTGAGCTTCGGTCATGGCGGGGAACAGCGTTACGGCAAGGAATCGACGCGGGGAAGAGTGGGTAACGACGGAGGAGCTCACAGGGAGTCGGACGGAGGTCTCTGCGGGCTCGGGTACGGCCTGATGTTGACGAATCAAGCGGCGGGGATCGCCGGCACCGAGGTTGAAGAAGACGTACGGGACGGCGATGCGGTGCCCCCCGGTTGTTTGGCTCGGCGTGGACGAGGAGGGCGAAGATGCGGAGCTCGAGGTCGCGGAGAGGGAGCGAGGGAGTGGTTGTGGCCGCGGCGAACGTCGTCGGTGCGCTCCGGCTTGTTCGGTCGGCCATGGGAGAGAGAGCAAAGGGGAGGGGAGAGGTTGCGGGCGAGGGAGAGAGAGGTCAGGGGTCTCTGGGCGTCTCCAGGCGCGAGGGAGAGGCACGAGGTGGCAAGCGGGAGCTGGAGCCTGCGGCCTGCGTGGGCGCTCTCTCGCGGCGACAACAGCAGCTTTGGGGCGAGGGGAGGAAGACGACAGGAGGTCGCCGTGGGCTGGGCCAACAGTGTTGGGCCGGAGCTGGGCCGCCAGATAAGTGGACCAGGTAACTCTTTCTCTCTCTTTCTTTATTTTGTTTGTGTTTTCTATTTCTGACATTTGTTTTAATTTGATTTTTGAACCAAACTAAATTTGTTGCTTCTGATATATTTTTCAGGGACTAAAAGGATTATTCCAAAGCCCCTCAACAAAAATCAGAATTATTGGAGCAATAAAGTATTTATAGTATTTATTTCCTCCAATCCAAAATACAATATGTGTTAATTCAACAATCCAAAATGTCATGCCAAAATGTGCATCACCTCTGGTTGCTGTTTCCAGCATTTTCCAAAAATGATGAACATTTTTTAAGGCAATTTGGGTTCACTGAAAATTATTTTAGTTGAACCTGGTGGATTCCTTTTTATGCTAGGGTTTGAACATCCCCCATTTCAAGTTCATTTGAAAATTTAAACATGATGCACACATGGAGGGCTAGCCTAGTGCATACCAGGACTAGGGATGTGACACCTGGGGCCGTCATTCCTGCACAACATGATGCTGTTTGAGAGGATGAATGGGATCATCAAAGGATTCGTTCATAACATGTCCCGTCCGGATGGAAGCATCGTCCAGGGCTATCTAACACAAGAGTACATCTCTTTCTGCGAGAATTTTCTATATGGCGCAGACCAGCCGCCTGGTGTTGGTGTTGGTTTGCCCGTTAACAAGAACAATGGGAGGCTCGAAGGAGAAGGTCACTCCAACGGTCGCAGGGAACTGCACGTGGCATATTCAAATCGATGCAGCGACTTTGACAAAGCAAACTTGGTAGTGCTACAACACCTAGACGAGGTAGATCCTTTCGTGGCACTGCACAAAGAAATTATCGCAAAGAAGTATCATGACCGGGGGGTATGCAGGACGGACGCCGAAGTTACTAGAGAGCACAACTCCACTTTCCTGCATTGGTTCAAAGAGCATATTATTGCTAATCCCCCGGAGAGGGCTCTAAGGACAGATTGCTCATATACGCCTTAGCACATGGCCCCTCGCCCAACCTCGTAACCTATCAGGCATACGATATCAACGGATACACGTTCTACACGGAGGCCAAAGATATGGACAGTGATGATCAGAACTCAGGGGTGACGATGGAATGCATGACCGGCAGCGACAACGGCGCAACTGATAGATTTTATGGAAGGGTCAAGGAGATCTGGGAGCCTGACTACTCTGTATTGCACAACACGATGATGTTCCGTGTAAGATGGGCTAAGAATGTCGAAAGAGAAAACCGGTATTTCACTACCATGACTATACCCGACGCCAAGAGCGCTACCGTGAACGCTATCGCAAAAAACGAGCCATGGGTACACGCTAAGCACGTGACACAATGCTTCTTCATAACCGACCCACGCAATCCCAGCCATGTTGTCGTGAGGAGAGGCAAAAGGAACATCATTGGAATGGATGGAGTCGCCAACGAGGAATACTATGACCAGTACGGCAACCCAATGAGGGAAGATGACGATGATGATGAAGCATCAAAAGAAGAATCAATACTACATTACCTAAGAAAAATCGTACTCCATGGAAAAGGAAAAGTCACAATGAGGGGCTCAATTATTCTTCAACGAACAAGAAGGGAAAGAAGCACACTCAAAAATGAAAACGTCAACGCTGAGGAACCGTATGTTATCGGTCAAATGATGTAATATATATGTTCCTATTTTGTATGCACACTTAGCCATTATTATGCATGGGTCCAATGATGTAATATATATGTTCCTATTTTGTATACATACTTAACCGTCAAATGATGCAATATATATCGCCTTCCCTTCATTCACTACTCTCGGAAAAAAAAAAGTGAGAGAAAATAAAGGAAAAGAAAATAGAAGGAAACAAATAGGAAAACTGCTATATAGGTATTGGTTATAGCAGCAGCACTTTTCTGAGAAAAGAACTACAGCTAGTCAAGATAGCAGTAGCGGTTTCCCCATAAAACCGCTATAGCTACCTAGAGTAGCTATAGCGCATTTTGCTTAAACGCGCTACTGCTATGCCCACTTAACCCCCAAAATCCCCACTCCTCTCTTCATCCCGCCTCTTTTCCCCCAAATCCCCACACTCTCTCTTCCCCCGTCGCGCCGCCGGAGCCCTGCCCTCACCGCACCCCTGCGCTCGCCCCCGACCCCGGCGCTCACCAAAAGCTTCGTATGACAACCAGAAACGATGATCATATCCGCAAGTGGGTAGAATCTCATGGAGAAGCAGGTTATAAACTTAGAGATGACTTCTTTCGCATCCAAAGGGACATTGCGATGATCATCATGAAAGAAGTCATCGATGAGAAGGGGATGTTCCACCACGGCCCTATATCACGAGCTGACGTCTGAACTCGCATAGGCATGCAACGTCATGACCTCACGCCGTTCAAGAAGCTAGGGTCCATCCTTGATGATATGTAAGGATGGAACTTCTAGTGATGTACGATGCCGATGATGATGATATGTGTCGTTTGAACTTGTATACTTTCTGTAGCGATTAAACTTTGTGATGTCCACGGTCCCTGCCGAACTTGCGTAACACTACTTTGTTAGTTTAGGTACGATGACATGCGTACCTCTAGTAAATTAGTTTGCGTACTATATGTTGCATCTAGTTGCTAACCCTTTCTTTTTCGTGTTGCTCTAGTATTTTTATTGCATATGATCGTACATTCTCTTGATGAAGATGCATCTCTAATAGGTACCTACATTCTTGATGACGAAGGAGTGCTATGTCGTGTACGAAGGGAAGGTTCCGGGAGTGTACGACGAGTGGTATGAGTGTCAGGCGCAAGTGGAGGGGGTCTCGGGCGCCAGCCATAAAGGCTTCAAAAGCAGACAAGAAGCACAAGCTAGTTACTTGAGGTTCAGGCTAGCGCGAGAGAGGCCTCATAACCGCCGCCTCATGTACTGCATAGTTCCGCTATCACTCATAGTGATAGCACTTCTCGCGTATATCATTGTTTAGATGGATGACATGGTAGTTGCAAGTATTCCGAGACTTGCATGTATCGCTATTTTCGAGATGATGACGAGAGACAACTTTGTGTTGGATGATGATTATGATGAGACTATTCGTATGTATATGCTATGATTACATTTGTGGTCTCGCAGCCATTTGTATGTGTATGATGATGACATTTGTATGTGCTAAAGATTCTTGTATAAAGCCTGTTCAAATACAAAACAAATATGCAGAAAAAAAATCAAAAACTAATAAAATTAGCAGTAGTGAGTGGAGAAAAGTTAGCAGCAGCGTGCAACTAGCAGTAGCGCGGCTCAGCAAAGCGCGCTAGAGCTATTAGCATTAGCGAGCTTTCACACAGCTTGCTGCTGCTACGCTTGTATAGCAGTAGCACGGGCTGACACGCGCAGCTGCTACAGTTTAGTTGTAGCGCCGTATCAGTAGCGCGGGTTCCTGCGCTACTGCTATACCTAGAACCCGCACTGCTGCTAGCCTTTTCCCTAGTAGTGATTATGCAATGCCATGTTGTTTAGCCAAGCGTCATATATGTGAATTATAACATGCCATCCTTTTTTTGTATTTCTCGTTGCATTTGTCGACAATGTTCGTATATTCAACTGCTCTTCCTGTGCATCAACCATTTGAATTGGTGATGGAGAAATCTGGAGTGAAAACAAGGTCTTCATAGCAGACAATGCTACCTGCTGAAACAGATATCTTGCTGGTTACAGATAGCTCTTCAGAGGAGGATTCAGAGGCAGATGACCAGTCCTATTATCCCCCTGAGGTGTCTGCTCAAACTTGGCAGGGTTATATTACTCATATCATGCATATGTTGTATTGCAATGCTCAGTTTTTACATCATATACACAATATTGAATGCCATCTCCTTAGTTGACACATCATATATGCGATTGCCCTCTGCTCACTTGCTTAGTATATAAATCATATATTTGAATTATATCATGCCATGGTCTTTACATAGACAACATGTATCTGAATTATGGCATGCCAACCCATTTTCTAAAGACATAATATAGTTATATCATCTCATCCTGTTTACATAGTCATCATATTTTGAATTATGTCATTCTATCTGTGAATTATATCATGCCATCATGTTTCCATCGACGGCATGTTTGTGATTTATGGCATGCCAACCACTTTAATAGACACATCGTATAGTTATATCATGTCATCCTGTTTACATAGTCATCATATTTTGAAGTATGTCATTCTATCATGTTTAGTTAGCCATCATACATGTGAAATTGTGTCATGCTATCCTGTTTAATTAGCCATCATATATGTGAAATTATGTCCTGCTATTCTGTTTAGTTAGACAACATAAATGTGAATTATTTCATGCCCTGTTTTCTTCCCTACTATCCATTGCACCTGTCTATCTTACAATGTCTATACATTCAATTACTTTTCTTGTTTATCAGCCATTTCAATTGGAGGGGGTGATGGCAATATCTGTGGGAGTAAAAACACGGTCTTCAAAAAAGATCGTGCTACCTGCCGATGCAGATAGAACCACGGTTGTACTTGCCCAAGAACCAGCCCCACCACACATAACCCAGACTCACGCAGATTGTACCCCTACCTAGTTGGACAGAGAACCAGCTACACCCCTTCTAACCCCAACCCCAGCAGATAGTAACCCAGTTCCAGTTGACACATCACCGTCTCCACCAGAGAGCACCCAAACACGAGCAGTTAGTAAGGCAACTGCAGTGCCCAATGCACGAGGACCACCACTCCGAACCCCAAGTCAACACTTAAAGCAGAAGAAGAATTGTTCTCACGTCAGGTTCCATAGCTATGGTTCATACTACTTTGCTCTTGCATCACTGTATTTACTCATACCAACTAATTTCAAATTTGAAGGATGGAATTGAAACTCCAATGGCGCAACAGGTATATTTTAAACCTGTTTCTTTAACGTGTTTGCTGTTGTAACTTGCTCTATGTTGATTTCAGTTTCAATTGAATAAACAGTTATGTTCTCATGCCATGCACATTACAAGTGTTGTTATTGCTGTGTAGTTTCCCACACTTATATTTTGTCTATGTTGCTTTGTCTTAAATAGATATGATTCGAACTATATATCTTGATTTGGCAACATAAACTAGAATGATATAGACCATACAGTGACCATACTACATAGATATATGTTTGTTTCATGTTGTTATCCTGTCCACCTTACTACTGAACCGGTTTACCAAAATGAGTTTCATATACTACATTGTAAACCTATGATGTGTTTGTTTGTTTCTCTTTTAGAACGCGGATAAAATATTGGAGAAGTGTACCCCGTTATGCAATGGTAAAGGAAGTAATGCAGATAAGGTTCAAGATAGTGAGACATCCCTATTGGTCTCCAAGAAAGCTGATAAAAACTATATTGAAGACACTGAGACAACCCCAAAGTCCTGTATTGATGTAGTGTTTGAGTTACTGGCTACTACTGCTGGCACCAGCTCTTGGAACTCGTTGCCTAAATCAGTTTGGCTTCTTGAGTCTCAACTTCAAGTTAAAGAGATCGATCATATGTTATGCGACAGGAAGCCGAATGTCGGGGAAACGACACCTATGGGATCACAGGAATCCCTACTACGGTTGACGGGGCGCGGGGTTGTGAGAAGAGCAGGTTTAGCAGTCAGAATACAGTTTGTTTACCCAGGTTCGGGCCGCGAGGATGCGTAATACCCTAGTCCTGCTTTGGTGTGTATTTGAGAGAGCTCTTGAGCTCTCGAACTAGCTATGGTGGATGCGTAGTCCCAAAGAGCCGAATCCTTCTCCTGGTCGCCTCGGGCCTCCTTTTATAGGCAAAAGGGGTCGCCACAGTGGCACACGGGAGGTGGAAAGGCGTACAGTGCGCGAGCTTATCGCTCGGTATTACGGGACAAGACGCATTTAATGCGTCACTTAGGTGTCCCCTTGCTTTATCGGGGACGGGAACGGGGCCCGTCCCATCCGTCACCGCCTCGTCTCGCTTCGACACGCGCCCAGGCCAGCGATGCATGTGGTGCCATGTAGGCAGGCAGGCAGCTGAGGTGGCGCGGTGGTGGAGTCTTCACGAAGATTTGCATGCCACCACGTAGGTGCTTGCTGGGTTGGTGTGGAGGCCGCCCGTCCCCACGCAGGTGTCTGCCCAGCTGGTTGGGCCAGTAGCTACTTGGGGACGGCGTGGCATCTTTGGCAGACACGGGCCTGGCTACGGCCCCGCTGGTGTCTTCGGCAAGGGCCTTGCCGGTGGCCAAACAAGGGTCTTGCCGCGGCGTCGTGGTCGTCCCCGGCAAGGACCTTGCCGGGGGTCTTGTGGATTCCTCGGCTAGGATCCCGCCGAGATCGTCGTCTTCTGGTCCTCATCTGATCTTGTGTGTCGATGATCTTGACAAAGATCTGCACACCACCACGGAGGTGCCTCCCGAGCCCTGGCTCCAACGTAGTTGTCGACGGCGTTTGGAAACCTTGGGCTCAAGGGTGGCTCGCTCTGCTGGCGTTGGGCAAGTTGCCCCGACAAGGCTCTTGTCGGGGCCGCGGAAGCCGCCCCGGCAAGGGCCTTGCCGGGGGAGTCCACCTCGCCCTCTTGCTCTTTGTGTTCCTGGTCTTGGCATTGCCTTGGTTATCTTGTGCTTTGGCTTCTCTCCGGCTTCCCTCCTCTGCCCTGCTAGGTGTGGCCGTGGCACATGGCTCTGACTGCCCGTGCACAAGTAAAGGGGTCAAAAGGAGAGCCCCTACTTTTGTACACCAATAGGAGCCCCCGGGCCTGGGCCACACATAAGCGTGGCACGTTGTTGGGCTAGGCCCAGAACGGTGCGCGGGCAGGTGGGCGGATTTTACCGCAGTAACTTTTCGTCCGCTGCGCTTCCCCACGACCCACGTTGAACGCGCGACGTGGAGGGTCGTGTGCGACGTGGGGGTCATGCGTAGGGCGGTTCCCGCACGCATGCGTCACATCGTGGTAAAGAGGTGGCTCGCGCCTTCCCCAAAAAGAGGGAGGCACAGAGGCACGGCTCATTTACTCGGGCGGACTCCGGTCATAGCCTTCAAGGCGTCCGTGCCCCACGATCACGGGGTGGGGAACGGTCGCCTCACCCGTCCCCTCAATTCTGCTCACTCGCCACAAGTCCCCCATGCAGGTGGCAGGCGGTGGAGGCGGGAAACCGGGCCGTCGCTGATTGGGGCAGCGGGTCGGTCTCGATTCCCTGCACCCCCGATGGCCGGATTGGCCGAGCGGTGCGGCCGAGCCCCGACCCCGCACCTTTATAAGAAGGGCGAGGGGGATGGCATCCCACATCCTTTCATCGTCCATCTCCATTCACTTCGGCTCCTTTCTTCCGTCTGCCATGGCGAGAGGTGGCGCTGGCCCTTCAACAGTGGCCGCGAGGGTCGCTGCTCGACAGCGCGTCCCTCCTTCCCAAGAACTTGTGGCGGCGGAGCCGGCCACGAGAGGAAGGGGGAGGGGGCAAGGCCGAGGTCGCCGTGGTGCTCGGGGAAGAGGGGGGCGGGGCAGCATTTCAGCCTCGCCCCCGCCAGCAATGCCTCCCCCGATGGAGGGCCACGTCGGGGACCAGCCCCGTGAGTTCTTCATCACGCTGCGCCGGCCACCGCGTCGTTGCCTCCGTCTCCCTACCCCATTTGCTCGGGAGATGGAGCTCGATCCACCCCAGACCCTCAGGCTACACATGAGGGGCTGCGGGAACGGCGTCACGCGGGTCGACGTTGACTTACCCGCTCGTCACGTCATGTACCTCCATCGCGGGTGGAAGACGTTCGCTCGCATCCACAGCCTGACGGCGGGGCTCATTCTCTACTTCAAATTAATGGAGAACAGCCTGCTCTCCGTCAAGGTCTTTGGAGATCTTGGAACTCGCCTGAAGTGCTGCGTGTAGAGCTCCTCCGACGATGAAGATTCCTCCTCGAGCGGGAGTGACGACGACAGCAACAGCGACGACGAGGGCGTCGAGCGGCGGGGCGCCGACCCCGACTCCGACTGACTGCATTTCCCCTTCCTCGGCCACGCGCCCTGCCGAGGGCCTTCCTCATCAAGCTCTCCATCGGCGCGTTCCCCATCACCTCCTTGGGCGGCTAGCATAGGAGGGCTGGAGAAGGCGAAGAAGGTGGGCGGCGGCCGTCAAGTCGGAGTACGCGGGCACAGACGCCTTCGTCGCGTATCGTCGGGCCGCTGCCTCATCTTCCAGCTCCGGCACCGGGATGCCCTCTTGGTGCCTTCTGCTTCTCGCACCTCCCCTAGGCGCTCCTTTCGCCCTCCTTCTACCTTGTTCCATCTCCTGAGGAGAGGGACAAGAAAGGGATTACGGGCATCTTATCTTTTTTTGGTTTGTAAGCCTGCGGGCACTTGTTAGATTTAAAACTTGTAATCCCATTGCTCATGTTTTTCATCCCGTATGAACTGTACCTGTATGGGATGTTTTTAATGAAAAAGGGTGCTCGTCGGGTTCTTTGTGCGTGAGCGAGGCCCATGCCAAGGAACGAATCCTTGTTATTTTTAAGATAAACATTGTCGCCCGGCAACAAGCCTTGCCGTCCCCCACATCAGTCGACCATTCTCACGCTCTTGGTGGAGGCAGGGACGAAGTAGAGTTAGGCCCCTCATTCATTTCCTTGCCACCGCGACTACAACCAAGTTCCAACCCAAGGGATAGCTCTTGGGTACAGGAAAAGGGGAGCACGGTGGTTTAAGAATTTAAATGAGGCTTCACATGTCCCAATTCCATACGGAAATGCATAACAGGGGATGAAAGACTTATCTGAACCCGAAGCCCCCGGCAACCTTGGCTTGCCGTGGTTGGATCCTTGTGTCTTCAGCCCCCGGCAGTCTTGGCTTGCCGGGGCCGGAGCGTCGGTTCGTTCTCTTTCTTCCGAGTGGCTCAGCAGAAGCTTCCACGTGCCCTGCGAACCAAAGAAGACAGAAAGACGCACACTCGACCTCTAGGCTAGGGGTTAGTCGCCGCTAAGCACTATCAACCCTAACCGAGGGAGAGACTTAACCTAGCATGCATGCTATAACTTAGGGCACTAGCGCTTCATTTATTTATGCTCAAGGTCTGCGCCTGGCTTTGTACAAAGGGTTACATGCCTTGTCGGCAAGGCTTATACAAAAGGGTGGCTTGCCGGGGAGCCCGGCAACCGCGCCTTATGGGTAAAACTTGCGAAGATGTTCAATGTTCCAGGAGTTGCTCACTGGAATAGCATCTTCGGTCTCCAGGCGGACTACGTCGGGCCTGGTGACTCGCATTACCCGATAAGGGCCTTCCCACTTCGGCATCAACTTGTTGGAATTCTTGGCCGATTGAACGCGCCAAAGAACAAGGTCGCCTTCCTCAAGGCTTCGGGCATGAACCTTGCGGCTATGGTAGTGGCGCAAGGCTTGCTGGTAGTGTGCTGCTCTCATAGCCGCCCGAAGACGATCTTCCTCAAGGAGCATTGCGTCATCTTGCCGCAATTGCTCTTGCTCAAGCTCGTCGTAAGCGAGCACTCGAGGTGACCCATATATGAGTTCCGTGGGGAGAACTGCTTCTGCCCCGTATACCAGGGCAAAGGGTGTCTAGCCGGTGGCTCGATTTGGCATCGTCCTGATCGACCAAAGAACCTCCGGCAACTCATCAATCCAGCGCCTTCCGCTCTTGTGCAGCCTGTCAAAAGTCTTTGTCTGCAGGCCTCGCAACACTTCAGCACTTGCCCTCTTCGCCTGGCCGTTGCTTCGTGGATGTGCCACGGAAGGGAAACAGACCTTGTTGCCAAGGTCTTGGATGTATTGCATGAAGGTGTGGCTTGTGAACTGCGTGTCGTTGTCGGTGATGACTCTGTTTGGCACACCAAAATGGCAGACTAGCCCTTTGAAAAACTTCATGGCTGATTGTGCGGTCACCTTCCTCACTGCTCCCAGCTCTGGCCACTTTGTGAACTTGTCGATTGCAACGTACAAGTACTCAAAGCCCCCGACAGCGCGGGGGAAAGGGCCCAGTATGTCGAGCCCCCAGACCGAAAATGGCCAGGAGAGAGGAATTGTTTGAAGGGCTTGAGCTGGTTGATGAAGCTTCTTCGAATGGAACTGACACGCTTCGCACTTGGTTACTAGTGTCGTTGCATCTTGGAGGGCAGTGGGCCAGAAGAAACCCTGCCGGAACGCCTTGCCGGCAAGGGCCCTCGACCCTATGTGGGAGCCACATATGCCTCCGTGTATTTCCGCCAACAGCTCCAGGCCTTCTTCTCGGGGAATGCACTTCAATTTCACACCGTTCGGTCTCCTCCTGTACAGGACGTCATCGATGAACTGATACATAGCAGACCGACGGGCTACTTTCTCTGCTTCTTCCTGCTCCTCAGGAAGCTCCCCTGTTTGGATGAATCGATGGTATGTTGTGCCCATGCCGGAGCCTGGGGCTCGATGGCAAGGACCAAAGGCATTTCTTCTGCCATGGGAGCGGCCATCTCTACGGCTAGAGCTTGACGGCCTGCCGGAGTCGGTCGCTCCTCGGGAGGCTCAGAACCCACGGCAACACCCTTGCCAGCGGCCCCTGGGGGTCAGCGGGAAAGTAATTGCCGGGGCCTGATTTCCTCCGCTTGTTCTGCTCCGTTGATGGTTCGACGGATGGTTGAGTTAACCGAAGCAAAAAAGTACCTGGTTCCACAGGTAGCTTGAATGCAGCGCGCTTTGACAGGTAATCGGCGACGTCATCTCGCTCGGGGAATGTGCTCCGCTTGTATACCGTCAAAGCGCTCCTCCAGCTTCCTCACCTCATCGACGTAGGCCTCCATCAACGGGCTCTGATAATCTTTGTTGACTTGTCTGATGACAAGCTGCGAATCACCCTTGACGATGAGCTTTTTAACTCCGAGGTCTGCCGCGATCCTGAGACCGGCAAGCAACCCCTCGTACTCAGCAGTGTGTTGGTGGACATCTCCCTGGGAAAGTGCATCTGGATTACATACTTGAGGTGCTCTTTGGTGGGTGCAATGAGCAGCACACCAGCATCGGCGCCTTGCAGCGAGAAAGCTCCGTCAAAGTACATAATCCAGTCGTGAGATGTTTCCTTGCCGGGGAGAGTGGTCTCCTGGATCTCTTCATCTGGCGTTGAGGTCCATTCTGCAATGAACTCCGCCAGGACTCTAGTCTGGATTGTTGAAGTACTTTCAAACTTCAACCCAAAGCTTGATAACTCCAAGGCCCACTCGACAATCCTTCCGGTTGCGTCTGGGTTGTGCAGTATCCGTTGCAACGGGAGGCGGGTGCCGACAGTGATCTCGTGGGCTTGGAAGTAATGACGCAGCTTCCTCGAGGCCATAAGGAGGCCGAAGAGCAATTTCTGCACACTGGAGTACCTTGACCTAGCCCCCTGCAAGAGGGAGCTGAATAAGTACACCGGGTGCTGCATCATCTTCTTCTTCTGCACCACTTCATTTGGCTGCGCGGGCCCTGTCCCGATGGCGTCAGACTCCACCGGGGGCCTTTCCTTGCCGGCACCAGGCCCTGCTGGGGGAATCTCTGACTTGCCATCTGCCGGTCCTGCCGTTGCCACTGCCTCTTCGTCGACCTCCCTCTGCGCCACCAGCGCGGCGCTGACCACTTGATTCGTCGCCGCCAGATACAGTAGCAACGACTCTTGCGGTTTAGGCGCCACCAGTACTGGTGTAGAAGAGAGGTATTTCTTCAGATCTTGTAGTGCTGCTTCGGCCTCCGGGGTCCACTCCATTGGGCCCGCCTTTTTCAAATTTTTGAAAAAGGGAAGGGCGCGCTCGGCAGACTTGGAGATGAATCGGCTCATGGCGGCAACGCAGCCAGTGAGCCGACGCACATCCTTGATCCGCTTGGGCGCCTCAATCTGCTCGATAGCCTTGATCTTGTCTAGGTTTGCCTTGATCCCACGCTGCAACACAAAGAACCCGAGAAGTTTGCCGGACGGAACGCCGAAGACACACTTCTCAGGGTTCAGCTTGAGGTTGATCTTGCGCAGGTTGGCAAACGTCTCTTCTAAGTCTTGCACAAGAGTTGCCTTGTCCTTGGTTTTGACCACTATGTCATCCATGTAAGCTTCCATATTTCTATGTAGCTAGGGCTCAAAACCAATTTGGACCGCCCTCGCGAACGTCGAGCCAGCACTCTTAAACCCTAAAAGCATCCGTAAAAAGCAATATGTACCACATGGGGTGATGAACGTTGTCTTCTATTCGTCTTCTCTTGTCATGAAGATCGGGTGGTAGCCCGAGTAGGCATCGAGGAATGATAACAGATCACACCCGGCCGTGGAGTCAACAATCTAGTCGATGCGCGGCAATGGGAAGGGGTCCTTAGGACAAGCCTTATTGATATTTGTGTAGTCAATACACAGCCTCCACTTCCCATTTGCCTTGCGCACCACCACTGGATTGGCCAACCACGTTAGATGGAGCACCCCCCTCACCAAGCCTGTTGTTTCCAACTGCCTGATCTCCTCTGTGATGAACTCCTGCCGTTCCAAAGCTTGCTTCCTAACCTTCTGCTTAACGGGTCGCGCATGGGGGCAGACAACAAGATGGTGCTCAATCACTTCCCTAGGAACGCCGGGGATGTCGGATGCTTGCCATGCAAACACATCGACATTCGCCCGCAGGAAAGTGACGAGCGCGCTTTCCTATTTGCTGTAAAGGGTGGAGCTTATGGTGAAAGCCCCTCCCGTGCCATCCTCCTTGACGGACACCTTCTTGGTCTCTGGTGGCGCAGCTCTAGATTTCTTGCTCTTGCCGGTGGAGCTCTCTGGCACGTCCTCGACGGTAGCACAACACTCCGAAGAGGTGCGCTTGCCGGAGTGGGTGCGAGAAGTCTTGCCGGTCTTCTTCTTCCCTCCCGGGGCTTCAGCGGCAGGAGCAAGTGCCTTGGCGGCAGCTGCTGCAACCGCTTCCCTGTAGAGTAGGTCGGCGCAGATAACGCATCCTTCTTGTCGCAGGGAACGGTGATGATGGTCATCGGCCCAGGCATCTTTAGCATGTTGTAGGCGTAATGCGACGCCACCATAAACTTGGCTAGTGCCAGGCGGCCGAGGATCCCATTGTAGGGCAAAGGGATCTCGGCTACATCAAAGACAATCCTCTCCGTCCTGTAGTTCAACTCGCCTCCAAACGTCACAGGCAGCGTGACCTTCCCCTTCGGCTGGCTCCTTCCCGGGTTGACCTCTTGAAACGTGCCCGTCTCTTCGAGGTCTCCGTCAGGAATTTGCAGCCTTTTGATCACAACGGGTGAGATCAAGTTCAGACCGGCCCCGCCGTCAACCAGCATCTTGTTCACCTTGAGGTTGTGTATCATTGGTGAAACCAACAACGGCAAACACCCGACCGTAGTTGTGCGATCAGGGTGATCCTCGGCGTAAAAAATGATGGGCGTGCTGGACCACTTCAGCGGCTTTTGAGCGTTGAACGATGGCTCCACCGCTGTGATTTCACGCGCGCACTGCTTGAGCTGGCGGTGAGAAGTGTGCAGCGAGGCGCCACCATCGACGCACATGGCCTCCGTAGCCTTCTGAAACTCTTGCTCGCCGGACTCGTCGTCCTCGTCATGATCATCATCTTCTTGCTTCTTGTCGCGGCCCCGAGCGGGCCTCTCTTGATGGTTATCCTTGCCACGGCGACCTCCTTGGCCGCCACACTTTTTGCCGGATCCCTCGGCACCATCCTGGCCCTTCTCCTTGTCCCGCCTCTCATACTCAGCTTTTTGTTTCTCAGCAAGCAGCTCGACTTGCCGGCAGTTCTGGAGGTCGTGGCCCTTGGTGCGGTGGATCTTGCAGTATTGCTTGTCGGAGCCTCCTGGCTTGTCAGCAACCACCAAGGCCCGACAGGCGGCGCACCCGGCTATTTCCTTGCCGGGGTCATCTACCTTGGCTTTCTTGCCAGTGCTGGCATCCTCGGATCCCTCGACGGCAAGCACGGTCTTATCCTTGTGTTTCCTGTTGCGGCGCCGGCCCTTCTTTGTCGGGGTGGCGGTGTCTTCGTTCGTAGAGTCAGTTTCCACGCCGGCGTCCTCGCCGGGGTACTTCCTTCCCTCTTCCGCCCGGGCACATCTGTTGGCCAGAACATAAAGTTCGGCCACATCCTTGACCTTGTTCATCGCCAGCTCTTCACGCATCTTGCGGTTGTGCACATTCTGATGGAACGCGCTGATCACGGCGGCAGGATGAACATCTGGGATGTTGTATTGCACCCGGCTGAACCTCTATATGTACTTGCTCAGGTTTTCACCTTCCTTCTGGGGAATGATATGCAAATCACTCGCCTGGCCATGAGCTTGGTGGCCTCCGGTGAAGGCACCAACGAACTCATGACACATATCCGACCAAGATGAAATGGAATCCGCTGGCAAGTGCATCAACCAAGACATGATATTGGGTTTCAGGGCCAACGGGAAGTAATTCGCAAGCACCTTGTCGTTGCGAGCCCCAGCAGCTTGCATCGCGATGGTATAGATGCTGAGGAACTCCGACGGGTGGGTCTTACCGTTGTACTTCTCGCCGACGCCGGGCTTGAACGTACGGTGGGACAGCCACTGGAACTACCGCAGCTCACGGGTAAAGGCCGGGCAACCCACCTCGTAAGGTAGGCCGCCGGATCCTCCCGGTTCTGGGTGGTCCATAGCGGGCCCTGCCCGCCTATCTGACTGGTGGCGTGTATCGTGTCGGCGCTCGATGGTGGTTCGAGCGTCTTCATGGGCTCACCTCGAAGGACTTGGCGCTGGTCGCGGTGGGTCCATGGGTCGGACGACGCTACGGAAATATTATCACAAGCATCGTCATGACGGACCGACACCCGCGGTGGCTGGCGAGGAGGAGGAGAGTGCACCGTGGCCGCAGCACCTCCAGCCCTTCCACCGCTGGCATGTGGTGGTTCAACGGAGCGCCGGCCTGAGGGCCCCGCTGGCCGTGGCACGTCTTGGTTGGCGACGCCGACAAGGCTCCGGATGGTGGCCCTCCACTCATCGAGCTTTTCTGCAATAGGAGGGAAGTCGAGGAGTAGCTGCGCGCGCGCCAAAGCTTCTGCTGGCGTGGGTGGTGGCGAGAGCTGTGTGGACCGTGGCGCGCTTCGACTTCTAACCATGTTAGAAGGAGCCCTATCACGGTCAAGCGGTTGCGCGCCATTTTCGCCAGCACTTTGGCGGGAATGCCGGCCTCCTTCGTCCCGTAGATGATGCACAAGACTCTTCCCACGACGGTGTCCGGGGTCTCCAGCGTGGTGGCGCTGCTCGTCGCACGCACCCTGGGAAGAGCGCGCTGCGGGCGCCGGCGTGGGCATCCTGGAGGTTGCTGCGCCGCCCGTAGGGGGCACAGTGACACCCCTGGAGGGCCCCGCGCCGCCTGCGGGGGGCCCATCCCCGTCTTTGGATTTGGCGATGCGCGGCCCGTCGTCTAGCGCACGAACGACGCCGCTCACCGGGCTCTGACCGCCAGAGTGATGCTGGTGCTCGCGGGCCGCGGGTCGAGTTATGTCCGCGACCGGCCCGCTGCTCGTCCGCACTGGCACGGGCCGTTCGACTCCCGACAAGCCGATCGCCGTGATCGTCTTCTTCTTGGGAGCCATGGCGATGAAGAACTGCTAGGCTAACTACTGGATTAGATTCTCCCAACTGCGCCCCCTACCTGGCGCGCCAAAGATGTCTAGGAAACGACACCTATGGGATCACAGGAATCCCTACTAGGGCTGACGGGGCGCGGGGTTGTGAGAAGAGCAGGTTTAGCAGTCAGAACATAGTTTGTTTACCCAGGTTCGGGCCGCGAGGATGGTATGTTGGGATCTATGGTAGGGTGCGTCGACTGCAAATTAAAATTTCCTACGCGCAGAACAACCAAGAACATGCTACGGGAGATGGATCACAGTTGGTTTCCACTAGACGCGCAGTGCCGTGCAGCAGAAGAAGAGTTGGGGCAGCGCGTCCGCGTGGATCGTCTCCTCCTCATGCGATCTCCCTCAAACAGCCGGTCATCCGGTCCCACTTACAAGTTCGCCGGAGCGGCGTAGGTGCACCGCCTCTAACGGTATCCGCGCGTGCAGGAGGAACACCGTGCGGCGGACTGCTAGGTCCGATCACATAGTCGACGGCGAGTGGAGATGTCTATTCGCAACACATGCAAACCCTAGTGACAACGCTGAAGCGATCAATTCAATGAGTGTGCCGCACCTCCACTATATATAGGCGTCCGTCGCGGGCTCAACACTTGGGCCTCGCACGGACCCTAAAGCCTATAAGTCTACTCGGCCACAATCCGAATACAGCTCGGATCACATCCGACCAGTGTCCTCGGATCCGACCTCATAGGTTCCTTCCCTTAAGCGCGCGACCCCTTAGGTTCAAGTCGGCTTGGTCGCAGTTCGGATCACCTCCGAACTGCACGGTTGGTAGCGGCCTCTAGCAAGGCATGCCGAACACCAAGCAGACTATGAAGCTGGTTAGCGAACCTGTACATCACACTTCAATTCCTTTTGCCACACGATATATGTTGTCGAGCTCAAGGCGAGTCTGTCATCCCTGTGCCAGCCCGACCTCTTTCTCGTTCCAGTGATGCCGACCACTATCCGGATTATCTCATAATCCTTGTCGCATGGTCATGCTTATCCTGGTCGGATCACATGAGGGGCCCAGAGTATAGCTCTCCTGGTCGGAGGGGCAAATCCCATCTTGCTCGACCATGTCTCGCAGCATGGGCCTGGACAAGCCTGAAACCTACCTTTGTAACTACCCAGTCACGGAGTAGCATTAGGTCGGCCCAAAGCAAGTCTGTCACCATCCCGAGTAGATGTGCCAGCTCAGGTCTTAGGACATAGAACGTATGTTGTACTTGTCGGATGTGGGGTTCCGGCAAACCCTTAAGGTTCGAACTCTGGGGTGCGCGCGAAGTCTTTCCCTCCTACCGATCTACGCCCTAGCTCGCTAAGATCTCGCGGACGAACTCGACAAACTCGCAACACAGAAAGACACGAGGTTTATACTGGTTCGGGCCATCGTTGTGGTGTAATACCCTACTCCAGTGTGGTGGTGGTGGATTGCCTCTAGGGCTGATGATGAACAGTACAAGGGGAAGAACAGCCTCCTGAGGTTGAGGTGTTCTTGTGCTTGTGTAGTTGAGGATGATCTAAATCAGTTCGAGATCTGTTGCCTCCTACTGTGGTGGCTATTCCTATTTATAGAGGCCCTGGTCCTCTTCCCAAATATCAAGCGGGAAGGGAGCCAACAACGGCGGGCAAATTTGAAGGGGGACAGCTAGTACAAGCTATCCTGACAAAAGTGATCTTCGCCTGCGAAAAGCTCTAGTGGTGACGCCGTCTTGGGCTCCACGATGACCTCCGTCTCGCCGTCCTCCTGGTCTTGGTCTCGTTGCACCAATATAGCAACCTTTGCCTGATGCCTCGGTATTGTTCGCCTGCGCTGGCCTCCTTAGCACCAAAAAGGAAATAAGGACGCTGCGCGCGCTGGCGCCTGCCTGGTGTCGTGCGTCATGGCTCACGTCACGAGGGCCTCGTGAGGTTTTGCCCCACCTTGATATCTCCGCTCCTCGTGGGCCTGCCTGGCTAGGCTACTCCAGAGGAGGTCTTGCGTCGTCCGCCTCGCGAGGCTTGGACCCTCGTGAGGGTCTTGGATGCCTTGTTGATGAAGATGGGCCGTACGGCCTACTGGCTTAGCCACGCCGTGGGCCGCAGGCAGGCAAGTCTGGGGACCCCCGTTCCCAGAACGCCGACAGTAGCCCCCGGGCCCAAGGTGCACTCGGGCTTGGCTTCGTGGCGAAGCCAAGGGTCAAGTTCGGAGCATCGCAGGCCCCAAAAGCCTGCGGCCTCGGTTGACGCATGGCGGTTGATTGGACGTGGGCGTCTTCGCTTCCCCACGCTGCTTCGGCAACTGCTTGATTTGACAAAAGGCTGGCGCGAGCAGTTCTTGCCTTCATTGCTTCTTCGTCGCCTCACCCCAGATCCCCTTTCTCGCTCTCCACCGCCGCTACCTCCAGATCTGCTTCAACCTTGCTCTGCACCTGCCGCCCATGGCGCCGCGTAAGGTCAAGACTTCCTCCGCTCCAGCTTGGTACGAGCCCGCTCTTGAGGCGCCCACTGTCACAAAGAAGAGCCTCGCCTCCGTGCGTCTTCTGACGACGACGGAGAGCAATGAGTGGGGGAAGACGGAGCTTCGGCTCGCCTACGACGAGCCGGAGCCCGAGGGGAGCACCTTCTTCCCTTTCTTCTCGAGCAGCGTCGCCGTTGGGTTGGTCCCCCCTTTCTTTGATTTCTTTTATGAAGTCCTCGACCACTACGGGCTGCATGCGTTGCATCTCCATCCCAACTCTGTCCTCCTCATGTCCATCTTTGCCTACTACTGTGAGGCGTACCTGGGCGTGATGCCGTCCGTGGCGCTCCTGCGCCATTTCTTCTTCCTCCGCGTCAGCAAGGGTCACATCTCCGGATGCGCCAACTTCGTCGCGTCTGGCAAGGCCAACTCGATCTCGAGCACCGGGAAGAGGGCCGACAACATTCGATCCAAATGGGTCATGATGGACGCCAAGTGCGTCGATCCGTGCCTGGTGTTGCCGACGGAGGCGCCCTGGCGGGGCAAGGGGTGGCCCAAGGTGGATCTTGTCAATGAGCGGGCATCGTCAGTGTTGGGGCAGATGATGACCGACCTGAAGCCGGGCAACGCGAGGGCGGCCAAGATAACGGGGGCGATGCTCCTGAGGGAGTTCTTGATGTTGCGGGTTGCCCCACTCCAGGTGCGTGTGTGCCCCCTCTGGGAGCTTGAAGAAGAGGAAAACAAGACCCGCCTGAGGCCGGGGGACCTGCCTGGCGATGAATTGGACGCCGTCCTACGCCTCATAGTCGGGGACAACCAGGAGTACCCGCCTAGCGCCTTCGTTCCCTGTTCCAACGCAGGGACCGGGAGGAATTCGTCGCCTCCAGGCCGACTTTTGATGCGCACGGGCTGGTGCCGCCGGCGCTTCCGGGAGCTCCTACGGCGCAGAAACAAGTGGAGGTGTCTTCTGGCGAGTCCCGCGGAGAGGGGGAAGAGGAGGTGGACTCAGAGAAGACCCTGGAAGAGGTGGGGGAGACTTCACCTCTGAGCAAGGCCGAGATTCTCCGCGCCCTTCCTGATGATGCCGAGGTTGACGCCTACCAAGGGGAGAGGGAGCAACCCCTCATCCCGACGAAGGGTAGGTCGTCGCTGGTGGCCCGTGGTGCCGCCTCCACCCTAACACCTCCTGGGGCTGGATCCGATTCTGCCTCCGCACCGCCTGGCGCCGCCGGAGCCCGAACGCCTGCTCCTCAGGTCCCGATGCTATCAGGCTTCAAGCTTCCCGAGCGAAAGGTGGAGTACTTCGCGGTGGACCGGTAAGTGCCTCGAGCTTCGCTTTATCCCTGTTGGTACTTGTTATTTCCTGATGCTCGCCCCTGGTTGATCAGGCCGACATCTTCGGCGAAGAAGAGGGAGGGGGATACGGCGGCCGTGCCTCCCTCCGTAGAGAAAGGAGGCAGCAGCGCCCACATCTCCCCAGCCTGGTCGTCCTCGCGGGGCCAAGAGGAACATTGCCGCGTGGAATCAGCCCCCATGCCCCCGGAGGTGCCGGTGCTTGGCGCGGCTGACGAGGTCCTAGCTGCTCCGGGACCCGCGGTCTCCCAAGCCCTGGTGACGATGTCGCTTCCTCCCACTGCTGCACCTCCACTCCCTGGTTCTTCTGCTCCTGCTGCCGTCTTGGAGCATGCCCTTTCGGAGATGGCCCAGCTGCAGACGGATCTCCTGAGCGCGGACCTGCGCCTGGTGGCCGGGCGTCTGGAGTTGGCCTCTGGTTGGCTTCACTCCGACCTGGCGGTTCACGCGACGTTGGGCCAGGCTGTTGCGGCTTCCGAGAAGGAGAAGCAAGGAGCCGCCAGCGCTGTAGCCGATCGTGAGGCAGCACTGAAAGATGCCAAGGCCGCCCGTGACCACTGCCAAGTGCTGGAGGGCGAGTTGCAGAGCCTGAACGACAAGCATGCCGATGAGGTACGCTGCCGCCAAGTGAAGGAGGAGGAGATGAAGGCCCGGGAGGAAGCCGCCAAGAACCGTGATGCTGAGCTTGTGGAGCTGGGGAAGAAGCAGGCTATCGAGCGCAACCGGTTGGAAGAGTTGGATCGGAATATGGGGACGAGGGAGGCCGATCTTGATGCCAAGGCGCAAGTCCTGGCCGAAGACTGCGTGGCCTTCGCCGATCTCGAGAAGAGATCTCGCAAGGCGCTGAAGACGCTCTACGAGCACGGCCTGGAGAAGCCGCTGGACACCGACAAGGACGGCCCCGCCCAGCTGCTTCCTCTCATGGTGAAGGCGCTTGAGGAGGTCGTTGATGGCCTCAGTCCCATGGCGGAGGCAGAGGCTCGCGTCCTGTCTTCAGCCGCACTGACTCGCGTCTTCAGCCATCTGCACCTCCGCGACCCCAACGCTCACCTTGACGAGCTGCTGGAGCCTGTGGCTGAAGATCACTGCGAAGCCGCCGCCGCAGCTGTACAAGGTCAAGTGGAGGCCTTGCTGGGGAGGTTCCGCGGCTTTGTCTCTGATCCTCTGTCTGGCGACGCCGCGGATCCTGCGGCCGGTGGTGAAGGTGAGAACATCGCTGCCCACGGGGGAGCACCTTCCGCAGGCGATGGCGATATCCAGGGGTGACCTGCGGCTATTCTTCCCGTTTCGTTCCTGCAACATGTATCAGGCCTCGTGGAGGCGTTTAGACTTTTCATTTGGTATTGTGAGAACAATATGCTTGTAATATTTGCTTCGAGATTTTGTGATTTCCTTCCTATTTGCTTTGTTCTGCGTCGGCAGAGCCCGGCCTCGCGCATACCTCAACCGCCATTGGGCCGACCAGAGACCAGGACGGTCCAAGGAGTGAGGGGCTACGTGACCAGTTAGGCTCCTGACTCGCGATGCTCAGGAGTCCCCCTTGACGCGCAAACAGCATATAGGGAGAGTTCGTGAGGATAGATTAATGTTCTACGTCGGCAGAGCCCGGCCCCATGCATCCCTCAACCGCCATTGGGCCGACCGGAGACTAGGACGGACCAAGGAGTGAGGGGCTACGTGACCAGTTAGGCTCCTGAGTCGCGATGCTCGGGAGTCCCCCTTGACGTGCAAACAATTTCCATACCTGCCCTCGCCGAGGCCTCAGGAGGGGCGCGCGATGCCCAGGTCCGGGGGACCTGGTTGGGTGGCGTGCGCTTGGGCGTGACCCGAGCGCAGCCCCCGTGCCCAGCCCCCATGCGTAGCTCTCCCAAGGGGAGGCGTTGCGGTAAGGCTGGACGCTAAGCTCTGGGCTCTCTGAGGTTGGCACGACCGTGGGGTCGCCCTTAGTTGTTTATCACCAGCGCGGAGCATAGTGCTTCCGCTTGTGCACGGGCATAGCCGCTCCTCGGCAGTGTCGACAGCCAGCGCGGAGCATGGTGCTTCCACTTGGGCATGGGATGGGGGCCCCCCTCCGGGAGGAGCCCCCGGGGCGTGTACAGCCCCGCCCTGACACGTGGCTTGCACGGTAGGGCTGCGAGGTGTATCTGGGCACTCGTGAGCCAGCGCGGGACTCACGAGGCCCTACCTCAAGGCGGGTTGCGCCTGGTCTTGAGTCTTGGTGACTGTATGTTCCTGCAAGGCAGTTAGATGCAAGCACTCTACCTCCTCAGGTCCCGGCCCTCGAGCGAGCTCAGCCGCCGCTGGTATGCCAGGTCGCGATGCCGTGGTCAAGGCCAGGGGGTGAGGGCTGGAGAGCCAGTAAGAGCTCCTGAGTCGCGATGCTCGGGAGCCCCCCTTTTAACGTGCAAGCGAATCGCATAGGATGAACAGACCCGTGGCGGGCGGCAATCGAGCATGCGATAGCCGTGGGTAGGCCAAGCATGGAGAGTAGATCAACTTAGGTAAATGCAGGAAGATACATGCCACCGGGTCCGGCCCGAACGGCTTGGGGATGATGCAGCCCGAGGGGCGCCCCCAGCAAGGTAAGCTAAAGACATAAGTAAAAGGGATACATGCCATAGGGACGGACCCATGCGGCCTGGGAATAATGCAGCCCGAGGGGCGCTCCCAGCTAAACGAGCTTGGATGATGTCACCTGATTCTGTAGACGAAGTAGAGTTGGTGCAGCTGAAGGCGTGCGTTGAAGGAATGACTCCTCATGAGCCGCCAGAGCCCTGAGCCTCGGGGGGCTCGGGAGGTTCCCTGAAGACTGTCTCCATCTCCTCTAGGACGGCATGGTACCTGGCCTCCTGAGCCGCCAGGACACGCCGCAGGTCGCGTTGATGGGCTGACGCCACGCTCGGCAAGCCGAAGGGCATGCGAACGTAGCTGTGTGGTCGGCCCTCGCAGCGGCCCACACGCGATTGCCAGAAGCGCTCCTGAGATGCGGCCCTGTTGAGCCCGGGGACGTCGATGCAGACACGCAGCCCAGCATCCTCACCAGGATGCGGGGCTGCGCCTCGTGAGTGGCTGTCGCCGCGCATGGTTCTTGCTTCTTGCAGTTCCTGGGTGGTCTTGGTGACGAACTCCTGAGTGGTGGGCACTCCCTGCCCTGTGCTGTCCTGAGGAACATGTGCTGCGAAGCATGCTTCCAAGTGGTGCCCAAGCGCCTCCCTCGTGAGGTTGGCAAGGTCAGAGGCCCTCCAGAAGAGAGCCCCCGAGCCATGCCCAAGGAGGGCGCCGGGCGCGCTTTCCTATGCGATGGAGGGAGGCGCCCCTGGGACGGGCGCTGATCCTGATGAGGCTCCTGCCGCGTCGCCATCCTCCTGAGGTCCTGCATGGCACAGCTGCTTCTTCTTGGGGATGGCCTCCGGAGGGCCTTCACTTCTGCTGTCGGGGTCGTCGATTGCTGCGGCTTGAAAGGCGCGCTCGAGGGAGCACACTGCATCCCTCTCTTCACACGGGACCGTGATGATTCCTCCGCTTCCCGGCATCTTGAGGATGTTGTAGCCATGATGGGTGACTGCCATGAACTTGGCCAGGGCTGGATACCCGAGGATGGCATTGTACGACAGACGGATGTGCGCGACATCAAAGTCGATGAGCTCGGTGCGGTAGTTCTTGCGCTCCCCGAAGGTGACAGGCAGGCGGACCTGCCCTATCGGTGTGGTGGAACCGTCGGTCACTCCTGAGAAAGGCTTGGTGGGCTGCAGCTGTTCATATGGCACTTGGAGGTTGTCGAACGTGTCGACGGACAGGACGTTGAGCCCTGCGCCGCCGTCGATGAGGGTCTTGGTGACCTGCACATTGCTAATGACTAGGGAACACAGCATAGGGAGGGCGCCAGCGGTGGCTGCGCACTTGAGCTGATCCGCCAAGTTGAAAGTGATGGCACATTGGGACCACTTGAGCGGGCGCGTGGCCTCGAGCTTGGGGAGCACCGCGTTCACCTCGCGAGCGAACTGTTTGAAGATGCGCTGAGAGGTTGGGGCCTGGGCGCCGCCCAAGATGCAGGTGATCGCACGCGGCTCCTGGAAGCCCCCAGCCCCCTCGTCCTAGTGGTGGTCGTTGTTCCTTCTTGGTGGCGGCAGCGGGGGAAGACCAGTGTTGCCTTGGGGGAGATCCTCACAAGGCGGGTCCCTCCAGACGCCCTCGCGAGGTTGGTCCTACCAGCGGTCCTCACGAGGCCGGTCGCGCCACTCCTGGCGCGGGCCATGGTCGTCCCAGCGTCCGCCTCCTCGTCCTCCTCCACGGCCGTAGCCCCGGTCGTTGCGCTCGGGGCGTCGACCGAAGCGTCCTCCCCGTATGGCTCTGAGCTCTTGACAGTCGCTGGTGTTGTGGGTGTTCAGGTTGTGGAAGGCGCAGAACGGTCGGCTGTTCTTGGATGACTCGGGCTGATCTCTGCCTCGCTTGGTGTCGAGCTCCACTGCGAGTACCACCGCCTCCTTGCGCTTCATGTCCTTGGCCTTGGCCTTCTTCTCCTCCGCGCCCATGGCTGGTAGCTCAAGGAGAGGGAGGCGCCCCTCCTCACCTCTTGCGCACTTGGTCGCCAGGTTGAACAGCTCCTAAGATGTGCTGAGCTCCTCGTGGATAGCGAGCTCTTCCTTCATCTTGACGTCGCAGACGCCGTCGGAAAACGCGGAGATGATGGCCTCGTCCGTGACCTTGGGGATCTTGAGGCGGGTGTTGTTGAAGCGCTGGATGTACTTCTAGAGGGTCTCTCCTGGTTGCTGCTTGATGCGGCGTAGATCACCCGCGGCCGGTGGGCGGTCGCGAGTGCCCTGGAAGTTGGTGACGAAGCGGTCGCGCATCTCGTCCCAGGAGGAGATCGAGCCGTGCTGCAGGTTTAGGAGCCAGGAGCGAGCTCCATCCTTGAGAGCCGTGGGAAACCAGTTCGCCATGACCTTTGTGTCGCCGTTGGCCGCTTCGATGCTCAGCTCACAGAGCTGCAGGAACTCCGCGGGGTCGGCGGTGCCGTCGTAGCGAGGAGGCAGGTCCGGCTTGAACTTGCGTGGCCAGGCGACGCTACGCAGCTCGGGGGTGAAGGCGCGGCAGCCAGCCGTGGTTGCCGGGGCTCGCTTCGGAGGTGGAGCTTGGTCTTGACGAGGTCCGCGCTGCGCCGATGCGGGCGGTGTGCGGTCTTGACGAGGTGGCGCGGGTAGCGCAGGTGCAGCTTCTCGCGGCCGCGGGATTTCTTGGCAACTTCTCTCTTCGCGCGCGGGCGCCGGGCGTGGCGGATCACGCCGCGGAGCTGCGCGCCTTGGTGCCAAGGCACCGTCTTGGGGCTAAGGTGGTGGAGGCACGCCATGAGCCTCGTCGCCTGTGGCTGGTTGAGGGGGAGGCAAAGAGAGGGACGGCGCCGGAGAGCCCCCTGCGGCGCGGACGAGCTCGGCGATGCGGTCGAGCCACTCCTCATAGAGGTCGTCGATGGGGCGGTAGCGCAAGAGTTCGTTCGCCGAGAGGAGCGTGGCCCGTGCCTCCATGGGAGCGCGGCGCGCGTGAGACGAAGAACCGGCAGGGGCCAGTGATGGAGTAGCGGTGCGGCCGTCCTACCGCACCGAAGGATGCAGCGAGGATGCCTGCTGCTCGTTCCCCGCCGGGCTGGTGGCAGCGTTGGCGGCGGGAGACGGAGAACGACGAGGTGGCCCGCCGACGGGAGCAGTCTGAGCGACGCGGGCGGTGAGGGCAGCCCGACGCTCAGCCCGAGCACGGCGAGCGTCCGCCATGGAGACGACGGAGCAACGGAGCGATGAACTGATGGAAGGGAAGCTACGGCGCACCCCTACCTGGCGTGCCAAATGTCGGATGTGGGGTTCCGGCAAACCCTTAAGGTTCGAACTCTGGGGTGCGCGCGAAGTCTTTCCCTCCTACCGATCTACGCCCTAGCTCGCTAAGATCTCGCAGACGAACTCGCAACACAGAAAGACACGAGGTTTATACTGGTTCGGGCCACCGTTGTGGTGTAATACCCTACTCCAGTGTGGTTGTGGTGGATTGCCTCTAGGGCTGATGATGAACTGTACAAGGGGAAGAACAGCCTCCTGAGGTTGAGGTGTTATTGTGCTTGTTTAGTTGAGGATGATCTGAATCAGTTCGAGATCAGTTGCCTCCTACTGTGGTGGCTAGTCCTATTTATAGAGGCCCTAGTCCCGTTCCCAAATATCGAGTGGGAAGGGAGCCAACAACGGCGGGCAAATTTGAAGGGGGACAGCTAGTACAAGCTATCCTGACAAAAGTGGTCTTCGCCTGCGAAAAGCTCTGGTGGTGACGTCATCTTGGGCTCCCCGATGACCTCCGTCTCGCCGTCCTCCTGGTCTTGGTCTTGTTGCACCAATATAGCAACCTTTGCCTGATGCCTCGGTACTCTTCGCCTGCGCTGGCCTCCTTAGCACCAAAAAGGAAATAAGGACACTGCACGCGCTAGCGCCCGCCTGGCGCCCGCCTGGTGTCGTGCGTCATGGCTCACGTCACGAGGGCCTCGTGAGGTTTTGCCCCGCCTTGATATCTCCGCTCCTCGTGGGCCTGCCTTAGGCTACTCCAGAGGAGGTCTTGCGTCGTCCGCCTCGCGAGGGTCTTGGATGCCTTGTTGATGAAGATGGGTCGTACGGCCTACTGGCTTAGCCACGCTGTGGGCCGCAGGCAGGCAAGTCTGCGGACCCCCGTTCCCAGAACGCCGACAGTACTCACTACAAAAAAATACACTTCCGTGATGATACGTGTTTGTCACAGTAGGTCGCATTTTTTGTCATGCATGTACATCCATGACAAATTTATGACAGAATCAAGATAGTCATACCTGTGCTGTCGTAGAAGTGTTCCATGACATTACCAAAATTATCATCACGGAAGTGTCCACTTCCATGACGATAAATCGCGCGTCACAGAAGTGCTTTCGTCAAGGGTGACCGACACATGGCATCCACCGTAACGGAACGCCGTTAAGCTATCGGGTCGGGTTTTGGATCCGATAACCCGTTAACAGCCCCGACCAATGGGGATTTTCCACGTGTAAAATCATCATTGGCTGGAGGAAACACGTGTCGGCTCACCGTTGGGACAGATGTCATCCGCTCATTGGACCGAAGGCGCCTATGATACGGCGACACGTGGCACGGCCCAACAGAGGCCCATTCCTGTGAAAAGGCCGGCCCTTGACTTGGTCAAAAGGTGGCGGGCCGGCCCACGGAAAGCCTGTTGACGGCCTGTTCGCATATAGCCCATTTACAGCCCGCTAACCCAGGGCCCGTTACGTCCTATCCAAATTAGGCCCAGTAGCGTCATCTGGGCCGTCCAATATGATTCAGCCCGTTTTAACTTCCGGCCCATGTGTGGCCCATGACTTCTTTCGGCCCATATGAGGACCTTTGTAACTCTTGGCCCATTAACGGCCCGTGGTGAAACTGGCCCGTAATGAATAGTGTATCACTTTATACCCATTAACGGCCCGTTATTCCATTGGGCCGTTTCCATCCCAAGTTATCTTTCGGCCTTCTCAGGGCCCATTGATTCTTGGGCTCATTTGCAGCATTCGGTTACATACGGCCCGTTACTGTCATTTTCTGCTTGTGGTCCAAATTCAGCCCGTCGTTACAGTCGGCCCATTTGCGGACCGTTAATACGTTGGGCCGTTTTCATGTCAAAAAAACCCGTTGGGCCGTTTTCATAGAGTTCTCAAATACGGCCTATTAACGGCCCGTTATGGTCCACGAATAGTACGGCCCATGATTGGCGAAATGATGATACGCCCCATAGAAGGCCCATGGATCCTACGGCCCGTATGAGGCCCATGGATAGTACGGCCCGTAGAAGGCCCATGGATCATACGGCCCGTACAAGGCCCATGGACCCTACGGCCCATAGAAGGCCCATGGACCCTAAGGCCCGTATAGAAGGCCAATGGATCCTACGGCCGGACGAAGGCCCATGGATCATAGGGCCTGCAGGAGGCCCATGGTGACAACAGTCCGTGTGTTGCCATGATTATTTTGGCCTAGTTACCAAAAATAGGCTATTGTGGCCACTAGAAAAAGACAGAAAAAGAACTGCAGTGACTACAAGCAAGCAACTAAACAAGATAATAAGGAAATAAATAAGCAAGCAATTAACGCTAGCCTATTACCGCTATTACACATATTACATCCACTAGGCATCAAAGTTCGGCACCAGTGCAAATATAGGGAACAAAGCAGCACATTACATACACTGGCCGTCAAAATTGGCCACCAGTGCAAATAAACGCGGCAGCAAAACAAGAGCATAACTGAAACAACTTCAGAAGAGCTCAAGAAACGTTATCCTGGGTATCCACCATGCTGGCAATAAGCTTAGCAAGTTGATTAGCTTTGTCCTGTTTGGCGCTAAAATCCTCCAACGCTTGTTGTTGCACCAGAAAGTATGCATCTGAATGCTCCAGGGACTTCCGCAGTCCTTCCGCTTCTTGTCGCAGCACAGCTGATCGATGTCTTTCAGCTTGTAGTTGAGACTCAAGAAACCGAACTAATTCAGACAGTGAGTTTGAATAGCTTGTGCAAGCGGTAGTGGCCAGTAACTCGAACACTAAACCAAGACAGGACTTTGAGGTTGTCTCGCTGTCTTCAAGATAGTCTTCCTTAGCTGTTTTATCAGCTTTGTTGGAGACCAACAAGGATGTGTCACTATCCTGAACCTTATCTGCATTACTTCCTTTACCATTGCTTAATAAGGCACTCTTCCCCAATATTCTGTCAGCATTCTAAAAGAAGAAACAAGCAGACACATAACAAGTTTAGCATGTACTAGTATATGAAACTCATTTCGGTGAACCAGTTCATTGATTAAACTACCAAGTCTTCTATTGCCAAGTACTAGTACATAATAAAAGCATCAAACAAACATATATCTATGTCCTATGATCACTGCATTGTCATGCCAAATCAAAATAGAGACACGGTTCAAATCATATCAGTTCAAGACAAAGCAGCAGGGAAAGAATACAAAGCGTGGGAAACTACACGGCACAACAAGATTTCAGATGGGTACCACGGGTCTACATGTACAACAACACTATTGGCTCTGTTGTGATGCTAGTAATGTGCATGATATGAAAGTCAACTGTATACACAATTGAAATTGAAATCAACAGAGCTATTGATAAGAGCAAGCCTGTTAAAGAAACATGCGTGAACATACCTGTTGTGCCATTGGAGTTTCGATTGGATCCTTCAATTTAAAAATAAGTTTGTATGAGTAAATACAGTGATACAAGAGCAAAGAAATCATAGTTTAAAAAGGCGCGCTTAAGCGCGCCTAGGCTCTAGGCGTTGGCAAAACGCATTGCGCATAACTACACATAATCTATGCATAACTGCGCATAAGCATGCACTTTGGTCAGTAAAGCGCAAGGCGGTGGCAAAACGCACAATTAACGCCTAGCGCTTTTTTGAACTATGATAGCAATGGAATCTTAAATTAGAACAGTTGTTCTTCAGGTTTAGGCACTTGTTCTACATGAACAGAGTACAGTAAGACGCAAGAATATAATACTTAAAAATAGAAAATGAGCTCATAGACCTTACCACATTCTTGGTTCGGGACCAGTACAGAACAAGGCGTTCCCAGTCATCGTCCAGTAAATGTGTCTCAGGAGAACGTAAGGGAATTTGATGAGTTTCTTTGCCGGTGAAGTACGTTTTCTTCAGGTGATTCTGATACTGCCACCAAGCATTCTTGAAGATAGCAGAGGTATTAGCACAGGTTACCTCATCCTGAGTTTCCAAATCGGTCCTTCTCTATAGAGAAAAATGGGAAAATTTGATGTATTATAACCATCATGGAGGTAGGATGTATGGGACGGAGCAAAGTAATTGCCATGAATAACATTACTTACACATAACTCCTGGACAAACACCTGAAACTGGCATTTTCCTTCATCTTCAGTATAATATTTCCAAGATGGGAAGATACGCACATACGATTTAACAACATCAAATGCGATAGATGCTAAACTACGACTAGCCGGTTGTGCTTCCTCCACAGGAATAGGCGTACTAACTGGTGGAGTTGGGGTTCGCCGTGATAGTACTGGCCCTTTGGGCACTGGAGCTGCCTTACTAACTGCTCTTGTTTGGGAGCTCTGTGGTGGAGATGGTGCTGTGTCAACAGGAACTGGGTTACTATCGGCTGGGCTTGGGGTTAGATTGGGTGAAGCTGGTTCTTTGTCCATCACAGTAGGGGTACAATCTGCGAGAGTTTGGGTTATGTGTGGTAGGGCTGGTTCTTGTGCATGTACAACCGGGGTGCTATCTCCACCAAGAGGTAGCACTGTTTTATTTGAAGACCGTGTTTTTAGTCCGCTAGATACTGGCATCACCCGCTCCAATTCAAATGGCTGATAAACAGGAAACATAGTTGAATGTATAGACATTGTATGAGAGACAGATGCAATAGATAGTGTGGAAAAAGAGGGCATGAAATAGTTGACATGTATATTGTTTAACTAAAACGGATAGCATGACATAATTTCACATATATGATGTCTATCTAAACTGGATAGCATAGCATAACATAATTCAAAGATATGATGAACAACTAAACAGGATCGCATGACATAATTCACCTACATGTTATCTAAGTAATCAGGATCGCATCATTTAATTCACATATGTGATTTATATGCTAAATAGAGGGCATTCGATATGATGTCTGAACTAAGAACATGGTGTTGAATATTGTGTATATGATGTCTAAACTATGCAATGCAAGACACCGTATGCATGATATGAGCAGTATAACCGTGCCAACTTAGAGCATACACCTCAGTGGGGGAATAGGACTGGTCATCTGTCTCTGAATCCATCTCTGAGGAGCTATCGGGACCCAACAAGAGATCTGCTTCGACAGGTAGCACTGTCTGCTCTGAAGGCCTTGTTTTCACTCTAGATTTTTCCATCTCCCACACAAATGGCTGATTCACAGGAAGAGTAGTTTAATGTACAAACATTGTTGACAAATGGAAATGTAATGAAGAAAAGGATGGGCAAGATATCATTCAAATATATGATGCCTGGTTAAACAGGATGGCATTGCACATTTCACATAGGCTGGCTAAAAGATATGAGACTGCATAATTCCCATATATAATATAGAAACTAAATAGGTGGCATTACAGAACATGTCTAAACTAAGCAGATGACATATATGATGTCAAAAGTAGGCACTGCAAGGCAACATATGCATTATATGACTAACACCATCATGCCAAGGTAGAGCAAACACCTTGGGGGGTAAATAGGAGTGGTCAGCGGCGTCTAAATCCGCCTCAGAATAGATATCTTCCTCTGGATTACAATCTGGAGAGGGGCGGGGAGGGTTTGCCATTGAACCCACCATGGAGCGATGTCTGCATGACATTGTATTGCATGAAGGAAATATGCCCTAGAGGCAATAATAAAGTTATTGTTTATTTCCTTATATCATGATAAATGTTTATTATTCATGCTAGAATTGTATTAACCGGAAACATAATACATGTGTGAATACATAGACAAACAGAGTGTCACTAGTATGCCTCTACTTGACTAGCTCGTTAATCAAAGATGGTTATGTTTCCTAGCCATAGACATAAGTTGTCATTTGATTAACGAGATCACCTCATTAGGAGAATGACGTGATTGACTTGACCCATTCCGTTAGCTTAGCACCCGATCGTTTAGTATGTTGCTATTGCTTTCTTCATGACTTATACATGTTCATCTGACTATGAGATTATGCAACTCCCGTTTACCGGAGGAACACTTTGTGTGCTACCAAACGTCACAACGTAAATGGGTGATTATAAAGGTGCTCTACAGGTGTCTCCAAAGGTACTTGTTGGGTTGGCGTATTTCGAGATTAGGATTTGTCACTCCGATTGTCGGAGAGGTATCTCTGGGCCCACTCGGTAATGCACATCACTATAAGCCTTGCAAGAATTGTGACTAATAAGTTAGTTGCGGGATGATGTGTTACGGAACGAGTAAAGAGACTTGCCGGTAACGAGATTGAACTAGGTATCGAGATACCGACGATCGAATCTCGGGCAAGTAACATACTGATGACAAAGGGAACAACGTATGTTGTTATGCGGTCTGACCGATAAAGATCTTCGTAGAATATGTGGGAGCCAATATGGGCATCCAGGTCCCGCTATTGGTTATTGACCGGAGACGTGTCTCGGTCATGTCTACATAGTTCTCGAACCCGTAGGGTCTGCACGCTTAAAGTTACGATGACAGTTTTATTATGAGTTTATGTATGTTGATGTACTGAAGGCGTTCGGAGTCCCGGATGAGATCGGGGATACGACGAGGAGTCTCGAAATGGTCGAGACGTAAAGATCGATATATTGGACGACTATATTCGGACTTCGGAAAGGTTCCGAGTGATTCGGGTATTTTTCGGAGTACCGGAGAGTTACGTGAATACGTATTGGGCCTTATTGGGCCATACGGGAAAGAAGAAAAAGGGCCTCAAGGGTGGCCGCACCCCTCCCGTTGGTCTGGTCCGAATTGGACTAGGGAAGGGGGCGCCCCCTTCCTTCCTTCTCTTTTTCCCTTCCTCTTTTCCTATTCCTTATGGGAGGTGGAATCCTACTAGGACTAGGTAGTCCTAGTAGGACTCCACACTTGGTGCGCCCCCTCCTAGTGCCGGCCTCCTCCTCCCTTGCTCCTTTATATACGGGGGCAGGGGGGCACCCCAGAGATACAACAATTGATCCTTGAGATCTTTTAGCCGTGTGCGGTGCCCCCTCCACCAAATTACACCTCGATAATATCATTGCGGAGCTTAGGCGAAGCCCTGCGTCGGTAGAACATCATCATCGTCACCACGCCGTCGTGCTGACGAAACTCTCCCTCAACACTCGGCTGGATCGGAGTTCGAGGGACGTCATCGAGCTGAACGTGTGTAGAACTCGGAGGTGCCGTGCGTTCGGTACTTGATCGGTCGGATCGTGAAGACGTACGACTACATCAACCGCGTTGTGATAACGCTTCCGCTGTCGGTCTACGAGGGTACATGGACAACACTCTCCCCTCTCGTTGCTATGCATCACCATGATCTTGCGTGTGCGTAGGAAATTTTTTGAAATTACTACGTTCCCCAACAGTGGCATCCGAGCCTGGTTTTATGCGTTGATGCTATGCACGAGTAGAACACAAGTGAGTTGTGGGCGATATAATTCATACTACTTACCAGCATGTCATACTTTGGTTCAGCGGTATTGTGAGATGAAGCGGCCCGAACCGACATTACGCGTACGCTTACGCGAGACTGGTTTCACCGTTCGGAGCACTCGTTGCTTAAAGGTGACTGGCGGGTGTCTGTCTCTCTCACTTTAGTTGAACCGAGTGTGGCTACGCCCGGTCCTTGCGAAGGTTAAAACAGCACCAACTTGACAAACTATCGTTGTGGTTTTGATGCGTAGGTAAGAATGGTTCTTGCTAAGCCCGTAGCAGCCACGTAAAACTTGCAACAACAAAGTAGAGGACGTCTAACTTGTTTTTGCAGGGCATGTTGTGATGTGATATGGTCAAGACATGATGTGATATAATGTGTTGTATGAGATGATCATGTTTTGTAACCGAGTTATCGGCAACTGGCAGGAGCCATATGGTTGTCGCTTTATTGTATGAGATGCAATCGCCATGTAATAGTTTTACTTTATCACTAAGCGGTAGCGATAGTCGTAAAAGCAATAAGTTGGCGAGAAGACAATGATGCTACGATGGAGATCAAGGTGTCGCGCCGGTGACGATGGTGATCATGATGGTGCTTCGGAGATGGAGATCACAAGCACGGTGCTTCGGAGATGGAGATCACAAGCACAAGATGATGATGGCCATATCATATCACTTATATTGATTGCATGTGATGTTAATCCTTTATGCATCTTATCTTGCTTTGATTGACGGTAGCATTATAAGATGATCTCTCACTAAAATTTCAAGATAAAAGTGTTCTCCCTGAGTATGCACCGTTGCAAAAGTTCTTCGTGCTGAGACACCACGTGTTAATCGGGTGTGATAGGCTCTACGTTCAAATACAACGGGTGCAAAACAGTTGCACACGCGGAATACTCAGGTTAAACTTGACGAGCCTAGCATATACAGATATGGCCTCGGAACACAGAGACCGAAAGGTCGAGCGTGAATCATATAGTAGATATGATCAACATAGTGATGTTCACCATTGAAACTACTCCATCTCACGTGTTAATCGGACATGGTTTAGTTGCTTTGGATCACGTAATCACTTAGATGATTAGAGAGATGTCTATCTAAGTGGGAGTTCTTAAGTAATATGATTAATTGAACTTAAATTTATCATGAACTTAGTCCTGATAGTATTTTGCAAATTATGTTGTAGATCAATAGCTCGCGTTGTTGCTTCCCTGTGTTTATTTTTTGTTCCTAGAGAAAAATTATGTTGAAAGATGTTAGTAGCAAAGATGCGGATTGGATCCGTGATCTGAGGATTATCCTCATTGCTGCACAGAAAAATTATGTCCTTGATGCACCGCTAGGTGACAGACCTGTTGCAGGAGCAGATGCAGACGTTATGAACGTTTGGCTAGCTCAATATGATGACTACTTGATAGTTTAGTGCACCATGCTTAACGGCTTAGAATCGGGACTTCAAAGACGTTTTGAACGTCATGGACCATATGAGATGTTCCAGGAGTTGAAGTTAATATTTCAAGCAAATACCCGAGTTGAGAGATATGAAATCTCCAACAAGTTCTATAGCAAAAAGATGGAGGAGAATCTCTCAACTAGTGAGCATGTGCTCAGATTGTCTAGGTACTACAATCGCTTGAATCAAGTGGGAGTTTATCTTCCAGATAAAATAGTGATTGACAGAATTCTCTAGTCACCATCACCAAGTTAGTAGAACTTTGTGATGAACTATGGTATGCAAGGGATGACGAAAGTAATTCCCGAGCTCTTCGTGATGCTGAAATCGACGAAGGTAGAAATCAAGAAAAACATCAAGTGTTGATGGTTGACGAGACCACTTCAAGTGTTGATGGTTGACGAGACCGCTAGTTTCAAGAAAAGGGCAAAGGGAAGAAGGGGAACTTCAAAAAGAACGGCAAGCAAGTTGTTGCTCAAGTGAAGAAGCCTAAGTCTGGTCCTAAGCCTGAGACTAAGTGCTTCTACTACAAAGGGACTGGTCACTGGAAGCGGAACTACCCCAACTATTTGGTGGATAAGAAGGATGGCAAAGTGAACAAAGGTATATTTGATATACAGATTATTGATGTGTACTTTACTACTGTTTATAGCAACCCCTCGGTAATTGATACTGGCTCAGTTGCTAAGAGTAGTAACTCGAAATGGGAGTTGCAGAATAAACAGAGACTAGTAAAAGTGAACAAAGGTATATTTGATATACAGATTATTGATGTGTACTTTACTAGTGTTTATAGCAACCCCTCGGTAATTGATACTGGTTCAGTTGCTAAAGAGTAGTAACTCGAAAACGGGAGTTGCAGAATAAACAGAGACTAGTAAAAGGCGAGGTGACGATGTGTGTTGGAAGTAGTTCCAAGATTGATATGATCATCATCGCACACTCCCTGTACTTTCGGGATTAGTGTTGAAACTAAATAAGTGTTATTTGGTGTTTGCGTTGAGCATGAATATGATTTGATCATGTTTATTGCAATACGGTTATTCATTTAAGTTAGAGAACAATTGTTGTTCTGTTTACATGAATAAAACCTTTATGGTCATATACACCAACGAAAAATGGTTTGTTGGATCTCGATCGTAGTGATACACATATTCATAATATTGAAGCCAAAAGATGCAAAGTTAATAATGATAGTGCAACTTATTTGTGGTACTGCCGTTTAGGTCATATTGGTGTAAAGCGCATGAAGAAACCATACTAATGGAATTTTGGAATCACTTGATGCTTGCGAACCGTGCCTCATGGGCAAGATGACTGAAACGCCGTTCTCCGGAACTATGGAGAGAGCAACAGATTTGTTGGAAATCATACATACAGATGTATGTGGTCCGATGAATATTGAGGCTCGTAGCAGGTATCATTATTTTCTGACCTTCACAGATGATTTGAGCAGATATGGGTATATCTACTTGATGAAACACAAAGTCTGAAACATTTGAAAAGTTCAAAGAATTTCAGAGTGAAGTGGAGAATCATCGTAACAAGAAAATAAAAGTTTCTATGATATGATTGCAGAGGTAAAATATTTGAGCTACGTGTTTGGCCTTCAGTTAAAACAATGTGAAATAGTTTCACTACTCACGCCACCTGGAACACCACAGTGTAATGGTGTGTCCGAACGTCATAACCGTACTTTATTGGATATAGTGCAATCTATGATGTCTCTTACCAATTTACCACTATCGTTTTGGGTTATGCATTAGAGACAGCTACATTCACGTTAAATAGGGCACCATCAAAATCCGTTGAGACGACGCCTTATGAACTGTGGTTTGGCAAGAAACCAAAGTTGTCGTTTCTTAAAATTTTGGGGTTGCGATGCTTATGTGAAAATTTTCATCCTGATAAGCTCAAACCCAAATCGGAGAAATGTGTCTTCATAGGATACCCAAAGGAGACAGTTGGGTACACCTTCTATCACAGATCCGAAGGCAAGACATTCGTTGCTAAGTATGGATCCTTTCTAGAGAAGGAGTTTCTCTCGAAAGATGTGAGTGGGAGGAAAGTAGAACTTGATGAGGTAACTGTACCTGCTCCCTTATTGGATCACAGAAATCTGTTCCTGTGACTTCTACATCAATTAGTGAGGAAGTTAATGATGATGATCATGTAACTTCAGATCAAGTTACTACCAAACCTCGTAGGTAAACCAGAGTAAGATCCGCACCAGAGTGGTACGGTAATCCTGTTTTGGAGGTTATGTTACTAGACCATGACGAACCTACGAACTATGAAGAAGCGATGGTGAGCCCAGATTCCGCAAAATGGCTTGAGGCCATGAAATCTGAGATGAGATCCATGTATGAGAACAAAGTGTGGACTTTGGTTGACTTGCCCGATGATCGGCAAGAAATTGAGAATAAATGGATTGTCAAGAGGAAGACGGACGCTGATAGTAGTATCACTATCTACAAAGCTAGAATTGTCGGAAAAAGGTTTTCGACAAGTTCAAGATGTTGACTACGATGAGAGTTTCTCACTCGTATCTATGCTTAAGTCTGTCCGAATCATGTTAGCAATTGCCGCATTTTATGAAATCTGGCAAAGGGATAAACAAAACTGCATTCCTTGATGGATTTATTAAAGAAGAGTTGTATATGATACAACCAGAAAGTTTTGTCAATCCTAAAGGTGCTAATAAAATATGCAAGCTCCAGCGATCCATCAATGGACTGGTGCAAACATCTCGGAGTTGGAATATACGCTTTGATAAGTTGATCAAAGCATATAGTTGTATACAGACTTGCGGTGAAGCCTGTATTTACAAGAAAGTGAGTGGGAGCACTACAGCATTTCTGATAAGTATATGTGAATGACATGTTGTTGATCGGAAATAATGTAGAATTATTCTGCAAAGCATAAAGGAGTGTTTGAAAGGAGTTTTTCAAAGATAGACCTCGGTGAAGCTGCTTACATATTGAGCATCAAGATCTATAGAGATAGATGAAGACGCTTGATAAGTTTTTCAATGAGTACATACCTTAACAAGATTTTGAAGTAGTTCAAAATAGAACAGTCAAAGAAAAGAGTTCTTGCCTGTGTTACAAGGTGTGAAATTGAGTAAAGACTCAAAGCCCGACCACGGCAAAAGATAGAAAGAGAATGAAAGTCATTCCCTATGCCTTGGCCATAGGTTCTATAAAGTATGCCATGCTGTGTACCAGATCTATTGTATATCCTACACTGATTTTGGCAAGGGAGTACAATAGTGATCTAGGAGTAGATCACTGGACAGCGGTCAAAATTATCCTTACTGGAATAAGGATATGTTTCTCGATTATGGAAGTGACAAAAGGCTCGTCGTAAAAGGTTACGTCGATGCAAGTTTTGACACTAATCTAGATGACTCTAAGTCTCGGTCTAGATACATATTGAAAGTGGGAGCAATTAGCTAGAGTAGCTCCATGCAGAGCATTGTAGACATAGAAATTTGCAAAATACTTACGGATCTGAATGTGACAGACCCGTTGACTAAAATTATCTCACAAGCAAAACATGATCACACCTTAGTACTCTTTGGGTGTTAATCACATAGCGATGTGAACTAGATTACTGACTCTAGTAAACCCTTTGGGTGATGGTCACATGACGATGTGAACCATGGGTGTTAATCACATGGTGATGTGAACTATTCATGTTAAATCACATGGCGATGTGAACTAGATTATTGACTCTAGTGCAAGTGGGAGACTGAAGGAAATATGCCCTAGAGGCAATAATAAAGTTATTATTTATTTCCTTATATCATGATAAATGTTTATTATTCATGCTAGAATTGTATTAACCGGAAACATAATACATGTGTGAATACATAGACAAACAGAGTGTCACTAGTATGCCTCTACTTGACTAGCTCGTTAATCAAAGATGGTTATGTTTCCTAGCCATAGACATAAGTTGTCATTTGATTAACGAGATCACCTCATTAGGAGAATGACGTGATTGACTTGACTCATTCCGTTAGCTTAGCACCCGATCGTTTAGTATGTTGCTATTGCTTTCTTCATGACTTATACATGTTCCTCTGACTATGAGATTATGCAACTCCCGTTTACCGGAGGAACACTTTGTGTGCTACCAAACGTCACAACGTAAATGGGTGATTATAAAGGTGCTCTACAGGCGTCTCCAAAGGTACTTGTTGGGTTGGCGTATTTCGAGATTAGGATTTGTCACTCCGATTGTCGGAGAGGTATCTCTGGGCCCACTCGGTAATGCACATCACTATAAGCCTTGCAAGCATTGTGACTAATAAGTTAGTTGCGGGATGATGTGTTACGGAACGAGTAAAGAGACTTGCCGGTAACGAGATTGAACTAGGTATCGAGATACCGACGATCGAATCTCGGGCAAGTAACATACTGATGACAAAGGGAACAACGTATGTTGTTATGCGGTCTGACCGATAAAGATCTTCGTAGAATATGTGGGAGCCAATATGGGCATCCAGGTCCCGCTATTGGTTATTGACCGGAGACGTGTCTCGGTCATGTCTACATAGTTCTCGAACCCGTAGGGTCCGCACGCTTAAAGTTACGATGACAGTTTTATTATGAGTTTATGTATGTTGATGTACCGAAGGAGTTCAGAGTCCCAGATGAGATCGGGGATATGACGAGGAGTCTCGAAATGGTCGAGACGTAAAGATCGATATATTGGACGACTATATTCGGACTTCGGAAAGGTTCCGAGTGATTCGGGTATTTTTCGGCTTACCGAAGAATTACGGGAATACGTATTGGGCCTTATTGGGCCGTACGGGAAAGAAGAAAAAGGGCCTCAAGGGTGGCCGCAGCCCTCCCCTTGGTCTGATCCGAATTGGACTAGGGAAGGGGGCGCCCCCTTCCTTCCTTCTCTTTTTCCCTTCCTCTTTTCCTATTCCTTATGGGAGGTGGAATCCTACTAGGACTAGGTAGTCCTAGTAGGACTCCACACTTGGTGCGCCCCCTCCTAGGGCCGGCCTCCTCCTCCCTTCATCCTTCATATACGGGGGCAGGGGGGCACCCCAGAGACACAACAATTGATCCTTGAGATCTTTTAGCCGTGTGCAGTGCCCCCTCCACCAAATTACACCTCGATAATATCATTGCGGAGCATAGGCGAAGCCCTGCGTCGGTAGAACATCATCATCGTCACCACACCATCGTGCTGACGAAACTCTCCCTCAACACTCGGCTGGATCGGAGTTTGAGGGACGTCATCGAGCTGAACGTGTGTAGAACTCGGAGGTGCCGTGCGTTCGGTACTTGATCGGTCGGATCGTGAAGACGTACGACTACATCAACCGCGTTGTGATAACGCTTCCGCTGTCGGTCTACGAGGGTACGTGGATAACACTCTCCCCTCTCGTTGCTATGCATCACCATGATCTTGCGTGTGCGTAGGAATTTTTTTGAAATTACTACGTTCCCCAACATTGCCGCGCAAAACTCTTCTCTTTTTCTCTACATATTCAGCATGACTGTGTATAATATCTGACATGCATACGAAAAAAATATGGTGAGATTATGTAAGGAGAGCATGCAGAAATTTAGAGTGATGGTAACAACCAGTGGATCGACGTTTTTCCGTTGAACCAAAATAGCCCTAATGGATCGACGTGAATGTATAGTAATAAGTGATGCAACAAGTGTACAACCTCTTTGCCGTAGCCGTGTCGACCTCAGCATCATTGGGTTGGTCGCTGAAGCAGTTGAGGCAGAGGTGGCTATCGGAGGTGTGGAGGATGATCTGAGGAATCTGTAGACGGCATCCAGGGCACTGCTCTGTTGTGATGGATCGTTCTGTCGTTGGAGCAGCTCTGGTGAGCCGTAAGACGTCAAAGCTGAAGCAGCACAAGACAGACATCATCAATCTCAAGTGGGATTCTAATAGCATCTCCAATAGATGATGTAAAATGGATGTAAAATTAACATCACCAAAAACCACCTGACTACAACAGATGAGGTAAAAACTGTTGACTCTGAACTTAACTGTCAAAACTGAAATTTACTATGGAATCTGAATGCTACTGTCGAAACTGAACGCAATGGTAGCAGAGAGGCACTTGACATGTAGTTTAGGGAGGGCCTGCAGTTCATCTTCAATCTGCACCCCCCTGAGCCGCCAGCCACCACCGGCCGAACCGCCGGCCCCAGCGCCGCCTCGCCGCCCCGAAACAACTCGCCACCACCGCCCCGGCCAGCCCTCTAGGCCCCCTGCCCCCCACCCTGAACCCTAAGATAGATAGTGGGGTACCTCTCCGGCGAGCCCCCGTCCCCGCTGCGGGTGGTTCTTCCTTAACTCCGGTGAGCCCCCCAATCCCTGAAAATCGACTGACCCAAAAGTCGATTCAATCGACTGAAGTGTGCCTTAATCGGAGCAGAGCAGCAGCACGAGCGAGGGGGAGAGCAGCAGGAGCAGCTGGGCGAGCGAGCGATCGAGCGAGAGCCGGAGCAGCAGCAGCAGATCCGGCTGGTATGGACGCCACCGCCGAAGGGGCCTCGCACTAGGGGAGAGCCGCCGTGGAGATGTCGCCCGCGGTGCCGGCTTCAAGGTAGCCGCTCCATGGGGGTGCGGGATGGAGCACCGTCGGCGCCGGGAGGTCGAGTTAAGGAGAAGGTGCGGTGCGATGAGTGTACAACCTCTTTGGTGGCGCCGAGTAGGCCTCGGCTTCGTCCAAGGAGTCGGTGAGGATGCTGCGGTTCCGGTGGAGCAGGTTAAGGTGGCGCTGTGGGGATGGAGCAGCCGCGATAGATGAGGCGATCGTCGGAGCAGCTCCTTGGAGGTGGAGGACGGGGTGGCTAAACCGGCGGGACGGCGAGATGGACGATGGATCCTCATCCGGGGAGGTGGACGAGGGACGTCGAGCTGTTGCGGTGGACGACATCGTCGGGGAAGAGGCTCCGGCTAGGCAGCGGTGACGTGGCGGACGGAGGAGGGTGGGGTTTCGCGGCTGGAGCGGAGAGGTTATGGCGGCCTGGGATTTTGAATGGCGAAAAGGGGGCGATGGCAGGGGGTGAAGCATGACTTAGGGACGCGCTTGTCCAAAATGTAGGGTGTGTTACAAAAGTACCCCCCACCGATTTGAACTAGCGGCCCTTTCGGCTCAGGGTTAGAAGGGGAATTTCGCGTGCCGGGATTTGGCAGCTGGAGGGAGTTTTCGCGCGCGTTGTAATTTCGGGATAGCAAGGCGCGGGTTGTGAAGGCGCCAGTTTTGGGAGCACGATATCTGAATTTTCGGGATATAACAAGACGCGGGTTGAATTTTAGGGACAAGCCTAACGTGTAGTAATATTGTACTTGTACGTACCAAATCAATTCGCACTTCCCTCAACCAAAAAGAAAACGAAAAAAATAAAACTATTCACACCACACAAAGAGAGAGTCTTGCCCCGTTTTACTATACAAATGCTATTCAAAGCTACTCCCTCCTTCCATCTATATAGGGCCTAATGCGTTTTTCGATGCTAACTTTGACCAAATATTAGAGCAATGATATATGGCATGCAACTTACACAAAGCACACCGTTAAATTCGTCTGTGAAAGGTTCTTTCAATGATATAATTTTCACATTGTGCATGTCATGTACTATTAATCTTGTCAATAGTCAAAGGCGGCCTTAAAAATCTCATTACGCCCTATATAGATGGAAGGAGGGAGTATGAATCCATGTTATGTCCGATTAAATTTTTTCGCTTGCTGTATAATGCATGTAACCTACTCATACCAACATTTTAGTGCATTCCAAATGTCTATACTACCGCTGCAATTCGAACTAAATTTGAATTCGTTTCTCTATTTCAATAAGAATCTACAATCATGATTGTTGCCAACTTCAACCATCATAGTTTCCTTGCTATCCGCCAGATATAAATCGGACGGCCTATAATGCAGGATGGCAGGCACACCATCATCAACAACTCCGTTTTTTATAAGAGTAGAGATAAAATATATTAAATGTAGTATAACATGTTCATAACCACACCATGTGTATCACCGTTATATATATTCACACATGCGTCGGTTTGAAACACTATGATAAATTCTTCAAATATCCGAATTCGCTTTTTACAATGAAGTATATATGATCTCTATTCGTATTTTACACCCACACAACCCTCTTATCTTTGTAGCTAGCGCTAACTTTCTCTTGTGCATGCACACGCCCGCATCCCTCTCACCCTCCCTCAGCATTCTCTAGCTCCATCGCACAAATTCGTCTTTTCACTTTAGGTCGTTCACCCACGGTGTGTGTAGGCCCCCCAGCTCCTTCTTTACGGCACACATCGATCGATATGCCTCTCTAGCCAGGTGTGCCTAGCACAAACACAAGCTTCCCCTCTTCTCTTGTCACCGTCCATGCCTCACTCCCACCACTCTTTTCATCGTTCTCGTACTCGCACACTCCTCCCCCTCGATATAGTATGCCTCTCGTACCACCTCCTACATGCATCCCTCTCTCTATATCCTTCTCCTCGTGCCTCATTTGCTTCTAACACACACATGCATGTATACCAATCGATCTCCCAACATATACCTAGATCGACTTTAACTACCCCCCCCCCATCGATCGACCTACCTCACAAGTTATGTCTTTCCTTTCTCTAACAAAGAGCGATTGATCTTCCTATGTAGTTACGTCTGCTTACCACAGCCACATCGTCCCCCCTCATCATTCGTGCATGCCTCCTGACCCGTCTCTCACACGCACGTGCACAGACAACAAGCAGCCATCTCCTCTCTTATTGATATTGCGGGCGTGCCCTCTGTTTGTCTAGCAAGCCTATCCCACCATTTGTTAGAAGCAACTCCACTACCACCCCCTCCAACACTCTAGCTCTGTCTCTCTCCCAACCTTATTCCTCTCCTGCACGTATGCATGGATGCCGATCGATCTCCCTTAATACATGAGGCAGATCGATCTCCTTAATACATGAGGTAGGCCTCTCTCCTCCTCCACACATATACCAGCCATTGTACCTCTATGGTTAATTGGGCCTCCCTCTTCCCCCACCACACATCAATAGTCGAGCGCTGCAGGTAGGTATCCATGCCACAGAGACAAACTGCACATGTCCCATCTCACGTTCCAGTAGGCCAGCCACTCTATATCTTTGACGTGGGCACACACAAATTCGATGGCACTCTTTATCGATCGCGCGCGCACACACACACATCATCCCTCTCTTCGATTCTATGGACACCTCAAGCCGATGATACCTCCACTCTCTTCTCGTGGATCGCCCCTCTATATATATGTTATATCCAGGACTCTATTTCACACACATTGCATATGTTACATTTTTTGATTGACCCCCCCCCCAAAACTCTCAAGAACCCACACACTATATCTCTCTAGGTTTGTATCTCTCTCACACAACCCCACGTAGGTGGTGTACGTATACAAGAATAGAATAGGTGCACCGTGCACGTACCCACGCTTCGTGCCCAGCCACACCCACGCGGGTACAGGGTGGAGCTCATTTCTTTACGAAATGGCAGCCCACATGCTAATTTGAACGCCTGTGGCGGTTGTTTACCTAGGGAGGTCGTGTACCACGCGTGCACGAAACAAAGTTCGACTTGACGCGTTGCCGCGTTATTTTTAAATAAAGTTATAGCGCTCAATGGCAAGTACACAGAATATAAAACAATTTTTATGGAGAAAAAGGTAGTCCGCTCACTATATACAATGGAGCCTGCCTGCCTGGTTTGTCGCTCTTCAGAGTATCTCACACAAGGCTGTGGTGGCCTCTCTCTCTCTCTCACCGTTGGTCACTGATCCGGCCGCATCCCGTCCGCCGGGGGAAAGGGAGTGCGGTGGCCTCTCTCTCTCTCACCGTTGGTCACTGATCCGGCCGCATCCCGTCCGCCGGGGGAAAGGGAGGAACTGCATCGTTTCTCCGTTTGACGGCGCCGAGGCAGAACGTCCCGATCTGCGGTACACGCCGTTCTCTCTGACCAAGCTCCGGCATGGCAGGGCCTACGCCACCTGCTCGCAGATTCCGCCCGCCGCCGCTCACCTAGTTACATCCCGACGACCTCCAGGTATCCCCTCCGGCCTTGCTCCACTGCCCATCTTCCCACGTTGCTGCATGTGGATCTTCCATAGTTCTTTGCCCAAAAGCTCGTCCGACGTACTTTCCATATTGCATTCTCGTCCTCACACCATTTTAGACAAACACAACCGTGTTGTTATCTTCCCTTAGGACAAGGAATATGCTTCTTTTTTGTCGTTGCATGTGTCATCAACTGTTATTGGCCAGTAATTGTTTCCTTTCTACTCGTTGCTATTGCGACCTTTTGGTGAACTGCACAAATCACTTTTTTCTTAAGAGTGTTTTTTGCAGTTGTACTAAAATGTCACACGGGCAACGTCTCTACATTTCAGTGCGACTGCACAAAGGGAGATTGGTTTTGCTCTATCCTCCTCATCCAACTCCGAGCCTAATCTTCTCCAACTAGTTAGTCTTAAGAGAGACTGCAAAGGTGACCGGCTTCTATTTATGTGTTTATTGTTTCATCGGCAGTCCTCTATTATCGTAATCACACTTAATATCTTTGGAACAGGGACGCTCAGCTCTATTTTAGTGGAACTGCACAAAATGATCGGAATGTTGCATGCTCCAGATAGCTACTTTTTTCCCAACATGCCTTGTTGATTTAGACAGAGCTAGGGGGACATTGCTGCCAATGAAAGCATGGATCAATTTTAATTAACACCTTCTCACAACTCTGTCTTCAGTTGTGATGTAATTATTAGCTCTGATCTGCTAATAATTGACATGCATTAGCAAGGAAGTTAGTTTTTTATTGTCTCCGAAAGAGCATCGATGGCAAGACACGCGAAACAAAAGCTGAAAGCTCACACCATTGTACAATTTCATGTTGCTGGAAAATTATTTGTATAGTACGTCAATTATGTAAACAAATGATGGAAGCTTGATAGCATTGCCAGAAGCCTCTTCATCATCCGGGTCCATGTGCCATGCACAAAATTATACTCCTTCGTTCCTAAATATTTGTCTTTTTACAAATTTCAAACGGGCATATTTTAGAGTGTAGATTCACTCATTTTGCTTCGTATGTGTACTCCCTCCGTTCCTAAATATTCTATTCGTCTTTCTAGAGATTTCAACAAGTGACTACATACAGAGCAAAATGAGTGAATCTACACTCTAAAATATGTCTATATACATCCGTATGTGCCAGTCCATTTGAAATCTCTAAAAAGACAAATATTTGAGTAGTCACTCGTTGAAATCTCTAGAAAGACAAATACTCCGGAGTATATTTAAGAACCGAGGGGGTAGTGCACAACCGCATGGGAGACTCAGCCCGTTCGTTGCGCCGCATTCATAGTGAGTAATGAGCAGTCAAATCATAAGCCCCACCTTTCCCACTGTAAGTTGCTCTGAAGAAGCAACCATCAATACGCTCTTCTTTGAATCCGCTCATACTACTCCATCCGTCACTGTTTATACAGCGTGCTTCAAAAAAAAGAAAAAAATGTGGGACCAAGGCGACTAGCGATCGGCCTAAAAAATAGCATTGGTAGTTATAGCACAGCGTCTATTACTAGAGGGAATAATGCGTACACACATGCATGCAGTGCTTCCACCCCGGGTACACACATGCATGCACTTACTCCACTTCGTAGTAGTACAGTACATGCAGAGAAAATTGTGGACTTGATTGCGGTTACCATGCCCTAATTAATTGAGCATTAAACCAAACGCGTCTAAAGTCTCTCTGGTGGTGGAAATGCATTGAGAGAAATGCATCATAATGAAGCGCGCCCTGTAAAATGTGACGGAGGGAGGAGTAGTATGAAGGTGCAAAACCAAGTACGCGTATGGCCAGTCGGTCAACGCACCTCCTCTTGGCATATCACTAACATGTGGGACAGGAGTGTGAGCAAACCGATCTCAATTGACGGCAAAGAGCCAACCCGTCGTTCCTTGAGAGAGACGAGGAGCGAGAACACACAGACGGGCTCGCACGGAGGCCAAGATATATTCGAGCATGGTTGGTTGATCGATATCATTCATTACATGTTGGGCTGCCGTTTTCCGCCCTTCTCCGGAATAAACGTGTACTTTATCAGAGATAAAAAAATAAGAGTACAGACGCTCCACCATGCGGTTCTAGTAGTAGTAGTAGTAGTCGTACTACTGCGCTTGGCTCTTCGCCTCTTCGTGAAGTCGAACAATGATGGTACTCCGCATGTTGGGTACTACAGTGTATGCCTCTGACAATCTGACACCGAATGGACTGATACATGTCCACCGAGGGTAGGTTGCATTAGTCAAAAGGCGTAAGCAAGCTTCACCTTGTCCTGCAAGCTTCTCCTTGTTCTGCGAGTTGACGGGACACACCAAAACGTAGTGCTAGTCCATACTCCCTCCTTTCCGGTTAATATGGCTTAATCTTTTTTGCGGGTAAATGAGAGAGCTTTATTCATATATAAGCATTCTTAGGACGATCAGCCAAGACACTGGTCACTAGGAAGCGAGGTACCCCGCAAAAAAAGAGGTAGGAAGCGAGGTGTTTCATCAAGCCAGCTCTCGGCCACATTCAAAGTGCAGCAAGCACGGTTTGCACGAAGATGCGCCGCAAGGTTTGCTGACCTGTTTACATGCTGAATAACAAAAAAAAGAGGAAATATTACCGAGCGCTACTATTTGTAACAGTATATGAGCCAGAATTAAGCAAGAATTGTGGCGAGTGTTCCATGCAATCAACTTCCATTATCACATGCGAGAACCCTCGAAGAGAACCAAATGTGTTGAAGATTGCTTTATCACATTTTAAAATTATAATAAGAGTGCAGACGCTCCTCCATCCGGTTCCTAGTACTAGTATAGTACGTACCTTTATAGACTATAGTAGTAGTACTAGTAAACTTTGCGCTTGGCTGTTCGCCTATTCGGGAAGTCAAACAATAATAGCACTAGTAGTATAGTGTATGCTTCTGGCAATCTGACACCGAATTAACTGTTGCACGTCCACCGCCTGAGTGAGGGAGAGCTTGCATTAGTCAAAAGTTTCTCCTTGTCCTGCGAGCCACCGCGCGCAAGCTTCTCCCGTCCTGCAACCTTCTCCTCGTTCGGCAAGTTGACGGGACACAGCAAAGTAATGCTAGTCCATACTGCCTCCTCTCCGGTTAATATGGCTTAATTTCAAACGAGATAAATACACTGTTTGTCACTGTATATTTGTAAAAATACGGTTAGTGGACTTCATAATACGCTCATTGCGCTCAATATATATTTTTTCCGGTGTTTATACGGTCACTAGCTCACCCTGACTGAGTATGTGTGTGCATGCACGTGTAGGTTGAGCACTTGAGCGTGACCGCGTGTGTTCCGTCGTGTGCTCGGACATGCATGCATTAGGGCGTCGCGCGCGTTTTTGCGTCCATGTGTACGTGTGACTGTTGCATACACATAGGGGGAGTACGTGTAGGGGCCACTAAGGAGCAATCAAATCACACAGTAAGTTAGTCGGAAGAAGCAACCATCATTTCACTCATGAATGACATGTACGCAATATAAAATGGTTGATATGGAGAGAAAAAGAAAACCACTATATATACACTAGCAGGAGCCTAAGCTACAAGCCTGCTTGCTTAGGTTGCTCTCTTCACAAGCATAGAACGACGGGCCTGATCCCGCGGCTGGGGGAAGGGAACAATGTTCTGCGTAGACGCGGTCAACATCGGCGAGGGAGAAAACCCACAGTCGGTGCGTCCCAATCGGGGGTCACCGCGGTATGGGCCAATGCCGCGTCCCAACCGCCCTTCTAGCTACAGCCCGACGTCCCAGGTAGTCCATCTTCCTTTTGGAGCCGGCTTGCTCCACTGCCGTAGCTCCATCTCCATGTCGATCTTTCTCTACTTCTACCGGCTTCTACTTGTGACGAGTTTATGTCTCATGAACTAGTGCCAGTACTATTATTCTAATCACACTTCTTCAATATCTTTGCCATCAGGGATGCTCAGGTCGATTTTAGTGGAACTGCACAAAAGCATCGTATGATCCGAGGGTGCCAGCCGTCTTTCCTTCGACAGGTTCTACCTGGCCAGGAAATTAAATCATGTTTAGGGTTTAGGGTTTAAGTCGTAGTGACCCCATCAGTAGTTTTTCTTTCGTACATGCTCTCGCAACTTTTTTCTTTAGTTCTGAAGTAAATATTGGCTATGATCTGTGAATCATTGAGATGCATCAGCATGCGTGTTAGTTTTCCTTTGTATTTGATGGAATGTTGTAACGGGGCAACCTTGGAATAGGAATGAAAATGGAGTGGAAAGTTTCCGTTTTTCCGGAGAAAAAATGGAAACGGAGAGAAACCAACGTTTCGTTTCGTTGGATCGCGCCATCGAGCAAAACCAACGTTTAAATCACGTCTGTCGTGTTCGTGTCTCACCCTCCTCCACGGCTCGACCCCACACGGTCGCTCGGCATGCCACTCACCGCAAACCGAGTAGCAAACCGAGTATACGATAACTTTCCCGCCTGCTTGTCGATGGATCGCGCCATGGAGTACTAGCACTACTGGAAGAGATTGACGAGTTGGGGGAGGACAACTAGCTGTAGCACGGACTCCCAAGAACTTTTTACATGCATGTTGTAGCCGGCTATTGCGACCTTTGAACGCGGAGCAGCCGCGTGCACCCGGAAGCGGCGTGGGCGACGCTCTCTCGGCCGGCGCGCCGCATCAATGCCGGCGCCAGTGAGAGGTCGCGTCCGCTCTGGCCGGGCATGAATGCGGCACTGACCGTTTCGGGCGGGAAGCACACGCGGGTGATGAAGAGGGTTCGGGTTGGTCAGGACCGGCCGTGGCAGCAGTCCGGACGTGCGCAAACAAGAGATGATGTATGTTAATATTGCTGCATATATAAATAACAACGTAAATAATGTGCCAGTTGGACAAATATGATTGGAGATGGAGCTGGAAATGGAATTTTACGTAAACACGGATATGCATGTCTATGTCTATGTGTGTGTGCGCGACGACTCTCGCGACCTGGAAGCGGGGGCGTGTTTTTGATCGAGTTTTCTTTCTTGGTACGTTAGAAAATCAGTTTGTCTAATTCACATCTAGATGTTATTTAAGGATATCACATCTAAGCTCCCACAAGTATATAATGTAGCAACAAGAAACAAAAAAACTAGGGAAAAAATAGATCACAAACAGAGTGGACATCAACTTAGATGTGACATAACTATGTCACATCTAGATGTGTCCTAGACAGACCCTTCAAAAATTGTCCGCCAGTTTTCGTTTCTTTTTTCCGGGAACGCGCGTATTCTATTTAAAACCACTGCTATGGAGAGATTTTTTTACTCCATTATAGCCTCTTGTTTGATAGAGTTTCTCGCGTCTCGCTCTCTCACCCTCTCCATATATGTTACACGTTGGAGGCTCAGCGTTCATTTGCTAGGGTTTGCTATATTCACAGTCTCTCACCCTCTCTTCACCAGATCTAAACAAGACTGCGTTGGCCTCTTGTCTCTCTCTCCCCCCTCACAGCTGCTGAAGGAGGCGTCCGTATCCCGTCGCACCGGGAAGGGGAGGAGGTGCAGCGTTCACTCTATCGCCTTCGGCGAGGGAGGCAATCCACTGCCGGCTGCGCTATTCTCTTTCACCCAGCGCCTATGCGGGAGGGCCACCGACCCCTTCTTCCTCGCTACCGTACGTAGTGTGGGCAGATCCGGCCTCCCGCCGCACGCCTTGCCACATCCCGACGACCCTAAGGTATAAGTTTCTTTGAAACCGTCGTTGCTCTAGCTGCATGTGGATCTTTTTCGATCTGTAGTCGAATCTAGGTCTTGGTTCAAAGAGGAAAGAAGGGTGCGGTGGGCGGGAGCAAGAATCTAGGACGTGGTTCAATGAGGAAAGGAGGGGCGAAAAGTAGTATAGACTGGCTATCCAGCCGCTTTGTAGGTCGAAAAGGGAAAAAGGGGGTAACCCAGTACACACATCTGTAAGGAACCGATCTCTTTGTTGAAAAGGGAAAGAAACTGGGGGGTCGGGTAGTTTGTGCAGGACTAGATTTGCTGCCCTCACATAGGAAGAAGGTTCAAAGAGAACAAATATGGGACCAGCGCATATATGCTGCTTGGCTACACACTCTGCATCACCCATTTATACGTGTGGACGCACATGGTGCTGGCATGTCCCATACAGCTATTTTGCTGTTGTTAATCTAAGAATGCCGCCGGAAAATTGAAGCAATGCCACTGTTAAAAGTAAATTACATTTTTTAACGAATGTTGCTTCAAGAGAATGTCTCTGTTAATATGAATCAATGCAACCGTTTTAGAAATGCTACTGTCCTACTTTGTTTTCCATCCAAGATAAGTTAGATGCTTCTTTCTGTCACCGTTTGTTTCATCCTCCTTTATCGGCAAGTATTTGCTTCCTTTTTTGCCTCTGTTAAAACAGGGCTATCGATTCAACTTGTTGCTATTGCGACATTTTGCTTCGCTACTCGAAACACTTATGTTTTAAGAGTGTTTTGTGCAGTTCAACTTGAATGTCACACCGGTGACTTTGCTTAATTTTGGTGGAACTGCACAAAAGGAGATCGAGATTTGTTTCCAGTCTTTGTGGCGAGTTGTTTCAAATCTTGGTCTCAACCACATGATGTGCAGTGTGCTTTGAGATGTTGTGCTACTTGTTTTGGTACTGTTTTAAATAAATGTTGAATTGAAGCTATTGTATTGCTGTCTTTTCCCATTAAGTAGTGAACAAAAATGGGACCAACCCAGACATGATGCTTGTTGCTTTGTTACAACAAATTCAGCATCACCCCCTTTATAAGCCAGTAATTGATGCCACTCTCAGAATTAACTACTGCATCTTATTTCAGAACTGCAACACTTGTTAGGGATTGGCGGGATTACCATTTTTGTGGCCGCATGTTTCATCCTCCTTTATTAGCCCGTAATTGATTCCTTTTTTGCCTCTGTTTAAACAGGGATATCTATTCAACTTGTTGCTATTGCGACATTTTGCTTCGCTACGCGAAACACTTTGCTTGATTTCAGTGCAACTGCACAAAACGAGATTGGATTTCCTATTCGTGTTGGCAGATTCGTATTTTATCTTGTCCGTCTCATGAAAGGTCAGTACAGGCCTTCATCCACATGATTGTGCAGTGTGCTTTGAGATGTTGTGCTACTTGTATTGGTACTGTTTTAAATAAATGTTGAATTGAAGCTATTGTATTACTGTCTTTTCCCATTAAGCAGTGAACAAAAATGGGACCAACCCAGACATGATGCTTGTTACTTTGTTACAACAAACTCTGCATCGCCCCCTTTATAAGTAGATGGAAGCACATACTGTTGTTGCGCTCACTCTCCCCTGGAACTATTTATGCTTTTCGTTAATCTAATGCCACTGGTAAAATTAAGCAATGCCACTCTCAGAATTAATTAACTACTGAATCTTAGTTCAAAACTGCAACACTTGTTAGGAATGGTACTATCCTGCTTTGTAGTTCTTTCTACATGTTTAACCAAGGTATTGTTAAGATAATGTCTCTGTTAAAATGAATCAGTTGCATTGTTTTAGGAATGGTACTTTTCTGCTTTGTCGTTCTTTATACATGTTGAAACAAGGCATTGTTAAGATAATGTCTCAGTCAATATGAATGAATCACACTGATGGAGAATTGCTACTCTCCTGCTTTGTTTCCCATTAAGATAAAGTAGATCAGTAGATGCTTTTCTTCTGGGAGTACAAGTCATCAACCGTTATTTCTCAGTAATTGTTTCCCTTATACCTATTGTTGCTTACAGGGATATAAAAATTAAAGCTCGGTTTTATTCCGACTTTGATTTTAGTTGAACTGCACAAAAGGAGCCAATGTGTCCAAGGCAAACTGCTGCATTATTGGGTCCAGTTGGTCGTTCCACTTTGCAGAAAGAAGCAGTCACTGTTTGCGCTACATTACAGAAGGAATGACCGAGAAGCTTTACAGAGTATTATTAGACACCGGTGACATGACTAGTCTGCAGAGACCATTGGCAATTTAACAACACGTGGAGTGCCCTGGGCAAAAAGTGCCCAAACAAGTACAAGAAGCTACGACAGGACTCCACGATCATAGGCATTACATATTTTGAATGGGAAAAGCTTGTCAAAGTTTAATCATTGATGTTAGCAAGAAGACGTTAGTTTAACATATTGGAATTGGAAAACCTTGTCAAATTTTGCTCATTGATGTTAGCCAGAAGACATGCATTTGATATTTTTGAGTGGGACGCCCTTGCTGTGAGCAGCGTCGAGTGTTTTTTCCTATTCCTGTGTTCAGTTTAGAAGTAAATAGTTACTCTGCTGAGATATTCCTGTGTTAAGAGTTTGCTCTGAATATTGTCTATGTAATGCCAGGCCTTGTGTTTGATTGCAAAGTTGAGCTTGGAATGTTGTGGCATGCGGCATCACGAGCTGTTCACCGTGCCTCCTGAGAATAATGCTTCGTATTGTTTTGCATGTCGATCTAATGCCAGTGATTTGCTTGTTAAGAAGATCATCCTCTTCTGTTGTTTCTGTGCTTAAGAAGTTCATCGTCTGATGTTTCATTCATAGCCTATACGACAAGTCGGGTAGGTTAGACGTGAAACCATATGATCTTCTGACCAACTCATGATATTAGGCCGTGATTGGATCGTCGTTTTCCAACCAAAACCGCTTGTAAAACTGACGCTTGTAAATTAAAGCAGATGGTCTCGGGCGAAGGCGCTTGGTTGGTCGATTTCGACTAGTAAAATATCGGAAGTACTTCACACACGATAAAAACGCTGAACGACACTCGGACGATTGCTAATCCAGCCGTTAGCTGCTGTTTCAGCCTTGCCCATGGATGGCATGATACGCACGTCGTGCATGTATCGTCTGGTAATGTCGTCCATATAGCAGTGCTCGTAAAATATACACTGGTCTCTCAAATTACACGCGTAACCCGCCGGTTTTACTTACAGACCTCGGGCCCTCGGTTTCATTACGCCTGTATTTTACGCGTTGTTTCCGATGACGAGTAAATTACACTTGTATGTTAATACAGGTTTGAAATAAACCAGAGCTCCCAAGCACGGCCTTACCGTTTCATGCCGTCTCAGTTTCTCGAAGGTGCTCATAGGTGTCCGATGATCCTGGCTTCCTGAATGAGCAGCGGGCGCTGTATTAGACCATCCGTAGGGCCCGCAAGGCCCTCTCCATTGTCCTTCCAGTTGTTGCGCTCGCCGTGGCGCCGAGCATTGTTAACATCGTCAACGAACATGAGGATTCAGGAGATGACTTTATTTTCACTGGATGACAATAGGGACCCACTAGGGCCATAGCCGTACGTACGCAAGTGCCTCCTTATTATGTACAACTATATTTTTTTTGCTTTCTCCTGGTTTCCTGACATCACGGTCCCACACCATTGTCAACCTATGTAGTCAATATAAACGAGAGAATTGCACAAGGTGCGGCCGACAGCTGGGACCAAGCAGCTCGAGCAGTATTTGTGTTTTTGAGGCGTGAGCACTGCAGAGTTTTTCTTGGCGATGATTCCGTTGTTGTTCAGAGGACAGCAGGGTATTAACTGGGCAGGCTGTGGCCCGTCTAGCCCAGGCCAGATACTAATTTTTTCAAGATGAAAATGGCTAGCCCAGCTATACGTCTTTTTGAGGAATACCCAGGCAAGGTCAACTTGTTATTCTCCGCCCCGCTGGGCTGCAAATCTTTCCTAGGAGGGATGCATTAGGCTTAACAGGAAAATGGGCTTTAAAAATAATAAATGGGATGTAATTATAAAAACTGGGCAGTAACTATAAAAAAATGCACCAAACACGAAATTAGTTTATAAAATATTATTTATGGATTTTGAAAATCTTAAATTTTCATTGTTGCGCGTGCAATGTTTCGTTGGATTTTTACGTAATACAAATTTATATTTAATCTGACTAGAAATTTCGGGATAAAATATTTCGGATCCCATCAAAATGTGGGAAATTTTATTGAATTCTGTCTTCAACGGTTGGTTGAAATTATTAATCGTTGTCCTAGCTAGAAAATGGGATGTACTTTTAACAAACTGTAAATGGGCTGTTGTAAATTCCATTAGAATTCAAAAATGGGCTGTACATTCTTACAAAACGCAAATGGGCTATAAGTTCTCTGCCACACACTTGTGGGCCTACTAAGTGACGTGTCCCCTAAAAAAATAAGTTGACACGTATGCAAGGCTTTGTCAACTTATTATAGTCAACACACGGTTCTAGCAGCAGTGGCCGTTGGATGTCTATCCAACGGATGTCGTGCTTCTTCTTCAATCTCGGATATTCTTAGCTTCGGCCGCCCAAAAAATGATTCCTCCCCCTGACATCTGGGGCGCACCATTTCGGAGGCTGACCTATGGGCCTACTAAGTTGGAGCGTACCAAGGGGTTTGTCAACTTAGTCAATATAAACGATTCTAGCTTCCGTGACCGTACGATGTCCATCCAACGGCCGTAGTGCTTCTTCAACCTCTGGTCTTCTTGGTCCTGCCGCCCAAAGCAGCGCCGGTCGTGCCGCCTGCTCCTGCCTCCCGTGGCCGGCTGTGATGCCGCGGAGGCCTCACCGCCCCCATACTACTCCCACCGCTGGCCAGGCCATCCCTCCACTCACCCACACCCCCTGTTATTCTGCGGCGACGGCAGCCTCACACTGCAGCCGAACCAGTGAACCCTCATACTCCTCTTCGCGCGGGCTTCCACTGCTGCGTCTTCCCCGGCTCCGCGTCGTCCCCTTCGTAGGCCTCGCCGTCGTCCACCGCCCTGGTGCTCTCGGCGCGGCGTGGTCAACGACCGACTTCCATCGGAAGAGTACTGTACGTGGAGAGGCTGACAGCTGGGTCCACGGTGGCTGCAAGGAAGTGCCTCCTTATTACGCGCAAAATAATTATTCCTCCACCTGACAGCGGGGACCCACCGGACGGGCCACCTTATTTCATGAAAAAAACGTTCCCCCCGCTGTCAGCTCGGACCCACCGGAAGTGCCTCCTTATTACGCACAAAAAAATGAATACTCCCCCTGCTAGCTGGGACCCACCTTGGTGGGAGGCTGACTTGTGGGCCTACTAAGTTGACGGGGACGGAGGACTTTGTCAACTTAGTCAATATGAACGATTCTAGCTCCAGTGACCGTACGATGTCCATCCAACGGCCGTAGTGCTTCTTCAACCTCTGGTCTTCTTGCTCCAGCCGCCCAAAGCAGCGCCGGTCGTGCCGCCTGCTCCTGCCTCCCGTGGCCGGCTGTGCTGCCGCGGAGGCCTCACCGCCCCCTACTATTCCCACCACTGGCCAGGCCCTGCGGCGACGGCAGCCTCACACCGCAGCCGAACGAGTGAACCCTCATACTCCTCTCCGCGTGGGCATCCACTGCCGCGTCTTCACCGGCTCCGCGTCGTCCCCTTCCTAGGCCTCACCGTCGTCCACCGCCCTGGTGCTCTCGACGCGGTGTGGTCAACGTGGTCAAGGAACGACTTCCATCGGACGTGGACTGTACATGGAGAGGCTGACAGCTGGGTCCACGGCGGCAGCAAGGAAGTGCCTCCTTATTACGCGAAAAATAATGAATCCTCCACCTGACAGCAGGGACCCACTGGACGGGACACCGTATTTTGCCAAAAAAACGTTTCCCCCCTGACTGCTGGGACCCACCAGCTACACCTTCGCACGCAAGGAAGTGCGTCCGGGCAAAAAAACGATTCGCCCCCCTGACTGCTGGGACCCACCAGCTACATCTTCGCACGCAAGGAAGTGCGTCCGGGCAAAAAAAAACCAAAACGATTCGCCCCCCTGACTGCTGGGACCCACCAGCTACATCTTCGCAGGCAAGGAAGTGCCTGACAGTCGGGACCCACCTGGTCGAAGCGTACGTAGCGTTGTCATTCTGGTCGCGAACGTGTACGTACATATATACTGATCGATGTAGAGGCGCGCACGTGTCGTAGTAGAGGCGCGTACGTGTCGTAGTAGAGGCGCGCACGTAGCATGTACACGTACGTACAGCGGCCAGGGTGTCACGACCGGTTTTTCAATAAAATATTTATTGAGAGACCAATCCCTTTTACTGACCAGTAGAGAAGAATTCCTTCACACTGGTAGACATTATCTTGGTCACAGAAGAAAAATACCAGGAGTACTGAATATAATACAAGGTTGAGCGGGGACTGCTCAACAATTTATTACATGCACGCCGAATAGACATAACGGCGGATAGGGTGGCATAACTACTAACTCACGATAACAACGGTGGTGGAAATATCACAGCGGAGCGGGTGATATGACTCCTGCAAACTACAGCTCTTCGAGCGTCGGGGTGAAGCTCGAGGAGGTTTATTGCGGGTGGCGGAAGCGTTTATAATACAAGTGACCAATATCCAGGATCGCACAGGGCTGACTGGGATTCCTCTAGGCGTCGGACTCACTATCGAATTCTTCATCCAAGAGATCGCCTTCGTCAACATCTGGCCAAATCAACAAGCCAGGTGAGTACTATGAAAGTACTCGCAAGACAGTTCGGACATAAGATATAACAAATGTAAACATGAAGCATAAGAACAGAATAACAAGTGCGTTCAGGCGTAGAGACAATATTGCATGGGGAAATAACAGAGAAGTCGGGCGGTAGTCCTCCCGAAATCCCAAAATAAATACTGGGTGCCAAACGAGGGTCTGAATGACTCCTCGAGAGGAAACTGCAAGAATAGTAATACCGGTGCCAAACGAGGGTCTGAATGACTCCTCAAGAGGAAACTGCAAGAATAATAATGCCGCAGTCGGGCGTCAGGGCGACACCACACAAAGGGCTTATAAAAGGAAATAAAAGATAGTGCATGCCACAGTCGGACGTCTGAGCGACATCACATAAAGGGCTTATATCAAAAGTAAATAATCAATATGCCACAGTCGGACGTCTGAGCGACATCACATAAAGGGCTTATATCAAAAGTAAATAATCAATATGCCACAGTCGGACGTCTGAGCGACATCACATAAAGGGCTTCATAACTTAACATCTTATTAGCTCAAGAATTTAAATCATATCCAGAGAATAATCAGGCATGAGATAAATAACAGGGTTAGTCCATCCACAGGAGTAACGTTCAGCAAAGTCTACTACTCATGCTCACTAACCGGAAAGAAGAACAAACCACGAGGACTTGACATAGATATGGATACACTGATCACGATACTTGACCATGGATACGATGACTCGGAAGGATTTGACTCTGCAGAGTTTGTACTTTAACCACAGCCAACGGATTTCAGTAGTCACGGGGACTAGTTCCGTTTACGGTGTTTTGGAAGAAACACATCTAACCAGTACACACCCATTCAACAATCCGAAGCCAGGAATCACCCTCGGCAATGTTCAAGAAAAACCTTGAGACGGGGAGGCTACAACCTCGCGTAGCATGGGATCAAATTTCTATACGCGCGCTCTAAGGGGTGCCCCCCTCTCGGTCCCAACCGGAAACACCCATGCCCCCTGACCGGATGACTGGCTTTAATCCAGGGCCATGGAACCATCATCCCGGCCCCTCTGTTTGGTGTGTACACGGAAAGAGGTTACCAACTTACTAAACCGCATTCTGGCAGAAAACAAGTGGTAGCACGGAAGGGGGAAGAACGATAACGTGACTCCGTCCACGTTAACGTCGGAAAAAGTCGGATGACACAAGGTTGGCATGCTACAACAGTACCACCTTGCTGCCCTCCATGTCACCACATGATTAGGCCATCTCTCATCAGAGATCATTGCAACTTTGGAACACGCGGGTGGTTGCCTCACAAGCAACGAGGTACTCACCGATACTCATATGCCACGCACAACCTCTCACGCAAACATGCAAAACACCTATCATATCAAAGGTTCAAACATGCTTGCCTGGTTCGGAGAAGTCGGAGTCTAGCTCGGCGAAGTTCGCGGCTCCGTCACCTCTTCCGGAACCTACGGTATAGCGAAGAAGCATACTAACGTGAAAACCAACGCGTGCATAAAATTTGTTCCAAAAAATTTCCAAATAAATCCCATAAAAACTAGACAAAATTATAAGATTGTCAGAAAAAGAATCACTCAAAAATCACTTTTTATTAAAAAGTTATAAGGGTTTCTGTCCAGGGACTCATCTGTAATGAAACAGAAAAGTTCCAGGGGTTTAACTGAGAAAACAGAAAACGGTTCGAATAGAAAAGCGCAAGCTCAAAGGGAAAACGCATTTGCCCGAAGGCGCCAACAGAAAACATTTCAAGGGAGAAGAGAATAGAGGCTGACAGGGGGGGTCCACATGTCAGGTTTAAAAAGTTCGCCGGCGCCCGAAGACTGCGGTGGTCGCTGGCGTCGAACCACGGCGAGACAGGGAGATCGGAGTGTACCAAGAGCTTCAGCGTGTCCTTCCGCGTCGGTGGGTGGTGGACTCGACCGACGGAGAGCACCACGTCGACGGCGACACTTTCTCCGGCGGACGGCGGCTCGGGTGATGGTGGAGAACTCCGGTGGGTGCTGCAAACTCCGAATTGAAGCGCGGGTCAGGAGAGTGGATGCATAGGGAAGCTACTGGCAAGAGTTGAAGGGTGGAGGTGCAAGCACGGGAGCGAATCGAGCTGGATCCCGTGGCGGGTCGCGGCGGCCGGAGTCGGGGAAGAAAGCTCCCTCGGGGCTCTTCCAGTGGCTTGGTGTGGTCTAGGTGGAGTGCAGAGGTGGTGTGGGTTCGAGTTGAAGCTCGGGGCCTCTATTTATAGGCGGATCGAGGGGGCGGCCGTGAACGAGATCGCTCCGGCGAGCAATTACAGCGAGGCAGTGTCTTGGCAGGGGGCTTAAGTGGCCAGGCAGCATCAGTGAGATGTACTGGTGTCGTTCCCCCGCTAATCCCGGTTGGTCTTGGCGTAATGGCGCCGGTCCACGGTGGGGTGGCCGCACGGGCACGACGGCGGCAGAGAGCGCGCTCCGCGCCCAGCGGTTCACGACGAGGGTGGCAGCGCGCACTGGGGTGTGGAAGGCCACGCGGCGATCTCCGGTGGCTTGGGCGGCGCTGGGTGGCGCCGTCTGCGCTGCGCCTCTCTCTGGCGGCCGGAAAGCCGCCGCTGGCGTCGGTCACGGGGCGGCGCACCTCCTCCAGCTCGTCGCCGACGTCCGCAAGCATCCAGGCGCTCGTGCGGTGCAGAGGACAAGGGGGAGGGGACGGGGAACACGGCGACGCCGAGGCACTGGCGAGATCGACTACGGACACTGAAGAAACGACAGCAACACTGAACTGTTCTCTGAATTTTGACTGAACCTGATTTTGACAATGCTCTGCAGGTGTTCGACAGAATGATTTGGCAAGGAGAAAAGTTTTCCTGGAGCTGGGGCTTGGTGAGGTGACCACTCAATGCACCCAGAGGCTGCCTGATTTTTCTCAGAAATTTTGGAGAGGGATTTGAATGAATTTCATCAAATTTGGCAAAACTGGTCCAAACTTGCAGCAAGTATAGTTTGAAAAATTTGAACTGAAGACCAGTGGATCTTCATGGATCTTGGTTGAGGGTTCAAAGGACTAGGAAGGGAAATTGGTTTGGGGGCCAAAATCAAAACAGAAATGGTAGCTCCTTTGTAAATCTCCAAGGGCTAGAATAGAATGCAGAAATTGTTTTGATAAGATTTAAATGGAAAAATAATCATATGGGGAGGTTCAACTTGCTGGATTTGATGCAAATCAAGATCCAAAGGTGAGGGAAGGTTTAGGAGAGTGGATTTGCACTAAGGCCATGGCAAGAGAGATTTGTTGAAAGTGGTAAAGGATTATTCCAAAAGCTATAGAGTATTTTCAAAGGAATTTTCAAAAGACATTTTTCCCAAGTGAAAAGCATTTTGGCTTGAGTCCAAAATAAAAAAGCAAGAACCTCCAAGACCAAAAACAAGTCTTGGGTGAATACAAACAAAACCCTTGCCATAAAAAAAATATTTTGAAAGGGGTTTTTTTTGGAAAAAAAAATTTAAATCATCTCCCTCAAGTCAAGTAAAAAATTTGGAAAATCCAAATGAAATTTTGGGTGTCACAACACCTACCCCCTTAGGAAAAATCTCGTCCTCGAGATTTCAGCTGATCCTCGAATAGATATGGATATTCTGCCTGAAGAAAATCTTCCCTTTCCCATGTAGCTTCATCCTCAGTGTGGTTGCTCCACTGAACTCTGAAAAATTTGGTCGTTTTCTGACGGGTCCTCCGTTCAGACACTCCCAGTATCTTTACTGGCCGCTCTCTGTAGGTGAGATCTGGTTGTACATCAATGCCCTCATGAGATACATGCTTCTCCAGGTTACTCACACATTTTCTCAATTGTGAGACGTGGAATACGTCATGGACGTCTGACAGCTCCTTGGGTAAGTCTAGTTTGTAGGCCACTGTGCCTCTTCGTGCCTCTACACAAAATGGTCCGATAAATCTCGGGGCTAGCTTCCCCTTAATTTTGAACCGTTGCAGGCCCCTCATAGGAGACACTCGTAGGTATACGGAATCACCGGGTTCAAAGCTGACCTCACGATGTTTTTGATCGTAGTAGCTCTTTTGTCGGCTCTGTGCTGTCTTGAGTCTGTCCCTGATCTGCTTAACTTTCTCCTCGGCTTCTTTAAGCATGTCTGGGCCGAAGATACGACTGTCACCTGTTTCTGACCAATTTAGTGGGGTACGACACCTCCGTCCGTACAATGCTTCAAAGGGTGCCATTTGCAAGCAGGCTTGGTAACTGTTGTTGTAAGCAAATTCGGCATACGGCAAACTCTCTTCCCAACTGGATCCATAGGTGAGCACACAGGCTCTCAGCATATCCTCTAGGATTTGGTTTACACGTTCCGTTTGTCCATCAGTCTGAGGGTGGTATGCTGTACTGAAAGCTAGTTGCGTGCCCAGAGCTTGTTGTAGGTGATCCCAAAATTTGGAGACAAATTGGGTTCCTCGGTCGGATATTATAGTCTTTGGGACTCCATGCAGACAAACTATACGAGAGAGATAAAGCTTGGCCAGCCTTTGTGTGGAGTAGGTAGTCTTCACGGGAATGAAATGAGCAACCTTGGTTAGTCGGTCTGTGATGACCCATATGGCGTCATTTCCGCGTTGTGATCGGGGTAGTCCGACGATGAAGTCCATTCCTATTTCATCCCATTTCCACTCCGGTATCCTGTTTGGCTGGAGTAGCCCTGCTGGCTTTTGATGCTCGGCCTTGATGCGCTAACATGAATCGCAACAAGCAATAAATGCGGCTATATCCCTTTTCATACCGTGCCACCAAAATCTTTCCTGAATGTCTTTGTACATTTTGGTTCCTCCAGGGTGGATCGAGTATGGAGCGGTGTGGCTTTCGGTTAGGATTTGTTGCTTGAGTTCCTCAATGTTAGGTACGCAAAGTCTGTCTCCGTACCATAATATTCCTTCACTGTCTGTGACGAACTCTGAAGCCTTACCAAGGTTCATTTTCTTCTTTATACCTTCGATGCTGGGATGCCCCTGTTGAGCCTTCTTAATTTGTCCCACTAGGGTGGGTTGTATCTCCAGATTTGATACAGTGCCCTCAGAGACTATCACCATGTTGAGCCTAGCGAACTCTTGCTGAAACTCAGGCCTCAAGTTTTGCGGACCGTCGTTGTCCAGGCTGGGGTTTCGACTAAGGGCATCAGCCACTACATTTGCTTTCCCTGGATGGTAGTGAATGCCGACATCATAGTCCTTGACCAATTCCAACCAGCGTCGTTGGCGTAAATTTAGCTCTGGTTGTGTGAAAATATATTTGAGGCTCTTATGGTCCGTATATATTTCACAGCGATTTCCCAACAGAAAGTGCCTCCACTCCTTGAGTGCATGTATGACTGCGGCTAGCTCCAAGTCATGTGTTGGGTAATTTTCTTCATGTTTTCGCAGCTGCCTGGAGGCATACGCGACAACTTTGCCATCCTGCATTAGTACACATCCGAGGCCTTTTTGGGACGCGTCACAATATACTTCAAAACTCTTGTGTATGTCTGGCACGGTTAATACCGGTGCGGTTGTTAGCTTCTTCTTAAGTTCTTGGAAGCTTCTCTCGCATGCTTCCGTCCACACAAATTTCTTGTCTTTCTTGAGCAACTGTGTTATTGGTTTTGCCACAGTGGAGAATCCTTCAATAAATCTTCTGTAATATCCGGCCATTCCCAGGAAACTCCGCACATCTGTAACGTTGGCGGGTGGCTTCCAGTCAAGTATGGCTTTGACTTTTTCTGGGTCTACGGCCACGCCTTCTTGGTTCAATATATGGCCTAGGAAACCAACCTGCCTTAGCCAAAACTCACACTTGCTAAATTTGGCGTACACTGATGTTTCCTTAATTCTCCCAAAACAATTCTGACATGCTCAGCATGCTCTTCTGGTGTCCTTGAGTATACCAGAATATCGTCGATGAACACCACAACAAATTTGTCCATGAATTTCATGAACACTTTGTTCATGAGGTGGACGAAATATGCGGGGGCGTTTGTTAGACCAAAAGGCATCACTGTGAATTCATATAATCCGTATCTGGAGGTGAATGCTGTTTTAGGGATATCCTCTGTCCGTACTTTCAGTTGATGATATCCCGATCTCAAATCAATTTTTGAGAACACCTTGGCTTGTGCGAGCTGGTCAAACGAATCATTTATCTGTGGCATCGGATATTTGTTTTTGATGGTGACCATATTGAGGGCTCGATAGTCTATACACAGTCTCAGTGTCCCATCCTTTTTCTTGGCGAATAAAACTGGCGAACCCCATAGCGAGGAGTTGGCTCGAATAAATCCTTTGTCCAATAATTCCTTTATCTGCTTCTTCAACTCCACCAATTCTGAGGGAGCCATTCTATAAGGTTTCTTATAGATGGGAGCGGTGCCAGGTGCTAGTTCGATGCTGAACTCTATCTCTCGGTCTGGTGGCATGCCTGGTAGTTCTTCAGGAAATACATCAGGGAACTCGCATACCACTGGAACTTTACTCAGTTTTGAAATGTCCACTTTGTTCAGCTTTGGTTGCCGTGACCGTGGTCTTTCCTGAGCTGCAATCTTTATTGTCTTGCCGTGATGGTGGGTGAGAATCACGGTCCGATTGAAACAGTCAATGAATCCTTTGTTGGTGGTCAACCAGTCCATCCCTAAAATGACATCCAGTCCTTTATTTTCCAACACGATGAGATTTGCTTGGAACTGTAGTCCTTCGAACTCAATGATTACTCCTTGGCAGTAACTCTGAGCGATTTTCTTATTTCCGGGGGACTTGATGATCATAGATTTTTCCAAGGGAAGTATCGGAAAACCATGTTGCAAAACAAAACTCTTCGAAACGAACGAATGGGAAGCTCCAGAATCAAACAAAACCGTGGCAGGTACTGTGTTGACAGGGAACGTACCGAGCAGGATGTCTGGGGCATTCTGCGCTTCTTCCCTGGTCACATGGTTCAGGTGACCCTTCTTGTGGTTGTTGTTGGGATTGAAATTGTTGCGCTTGGGGGCTGGATTGTTTCCACCATTGTTTGGCTTGGGGGCCGAGTTCCTCGGTTTTGGGCACTGTTTAGCATAGTGCCCTTCTTCTCCACAAGCATAGCATGTGACCCCTGGATGGTACGTGAACTCCTTGTCCCTGGCATGAAACTGCCTGACGGGCCTTAGATCAGTAGTCGTGGATTTCCTTGCTCCTGTCCTTGGGACCTCAGTCTTGCTTCGGTTGTTGCGAGCGAGGATCGTCTTGTCCCTCTTTCGCTTACGGAGATCTTCCAGACTACGGTGCTCATTCTCCAAGGTAATGGCCTTGTCAACCAGAGTTTTAAAATCCGGGAAAGTGTGTACAATCAGTTGGCATTTTAGTGCCGGTGCCAGGCCGTCCAGGAATTTTTCCATCTTCTTGTTCTCAGTCATATGCTCGTCGTAGGCATAACGGGATAGCTGGGTAAACTGACCATTGTATTCTGTCACTGACATGCCTTTCTGCTTCAGGTCATCAAATTCTCTCTTCTTGATTTTTATGATGCTCCTGGGGATGTGTGCCCCACGGAAGCCTTCCTTGAACTCCTCCCAGGTGATGTTGTGTTCACTGGGGTGCATGTGTAGGAAGTTTTCCCACCATGCTGCAGCTGCTCCAGTAAGGTAGTGTGGTGCATAAAGCACCTTCTCATGATCTGAACACTGAGCAATAATCAGCTTCCTTTCGATGTCGCGAAGCCAATCGTCGGCTTCTAGCGGCCTATCGGTGTGAGCAAACGTTGAAGGGCGAGTTTTCTGTAACTCAGATAACTTGGAATGAGGCTGATAGGGTTCACGGTGGTTTCCCATATTGATGACGTGATTCATCATCTCTTGGTGCTGTTGCTGGCTTTGTTCGAAGAGACGGCATACTTGAGACAGGGCTGCTTCGCTGTCTTGTTGACTGGACTGTCCCTGAGTGAAATTGTTGCTAGTCTGTGTCCCATAAACTTCTTCTGGCTGATTGGGAATGGAGCGAGTCCACGGGCGAGACATTTTTCCAGTCTGGGGTATTATTTTGCAAAACCCATGAGAAGAACTACGTGGCACAAGGAAAATCTTGCAAAGGCAACAATTTAAAAGACCTCAAGGTTTTCAAGAAAACATAAACGATTTTGCACGGAGAAGAACTGCTTAGCATATAACTTACACGCGAAAAGCAAACACACGATACAGCACTCAGGATGTGCGTACACAATCCTGACATGTTATTTGGACTAGCATACTCCTGCGGAAAGCAGCGAACACACTAATACAAACTAGCGTACAGATAAAACACATCATACAAGCAGACAAAACGCGCGGCTACTCGGCGCTCTCAGTCGGAGATGGTGACGATGTCCTTCCCCTTGCCGAGGGCAAGACTCAGCGGTGCAGGAGATTCAACCTCCACCTCCTCTCTAGCAGGTTCCTGGCGCGTAACACTGTGCTGCGGTGATGGTGCGGGGGCGACAGGCGGCAAAGCGGGTGCGGCAGGCGGTGCAGCTCTGACTGGAGTAGGAGCGATGACTCTGTCGAACTCCTCAGTTGTAGGCAGATGGCGAGCAATGGCCAAAACGGCCGGTGCAAAAGAGGCTGAAGACGAGACGAATGTCAGAGGTGGTGTTGTGAGGAGAAGCTCCTTCCTGCTGGCAGGACCGCCCCGGACTAAGTCCATGCGGGCAGCCACAAGATCGTCCACGAGGTTGTCGAAAGACTCCTCCAGAGCCTTGAGATACTCCACAACCATCTCGATGGCTTCATCTCGTTCTCCCCGATGGCAGGCGAATGCATAGTGACAAGTATATGGCACATGGCATGGGAGGTAGCAGTAGCGGCGAGTCTTCATCATAGGAAGAATATCCCGAAGGCGAGCTATCGCCTCACGGGCAGCCATCTGCATGGCATGCCTCTCCGTAGGCATGGCCCTTCCCACAAAACGGAAGTGGCGAGACGCAGAACGTCCTCCCTTGAATTGCACCACGGCTTGGTGCATAGACACGTCGTCGCTGAGCTTGTGCTGGTAAAGCGTGAACTCCGGGCGAGTCGCTGGCCCGATCGCGAGCTTGGTGATGGAGACGAGGAGTTTGACAAACCCCTCGGGCACGTTCGTGAACACTCGAGTCTCGCAGTTGCTGCCAGCCATCTACAAAAGTAGGCAAAAATTCTGAGTAGTCATGTCATAAATTTATGATGACCAACAGAAAATAGCTACAATTGCAAAATGCTGAAAAAGCACAATAGATGCTAATAACCGATTAGCGATCGCACCTAGTGGTTTCCTACAGTCAGCCTGGCTCTGATACCAAGCTTGTCACGACCGGTTTTTCAATAAAATATTTATTGAGAGACCAATCCCTTTTACGGACCAGTAGAGAAGAATTCCTTCACACTGGTAGACATTATCTTGGTCACAGAAGAAAAATACCAGGAGTACTGAATATAATACAAGGTTGAGCGGGGACTGCTCAACAATTTATTACATGCACGCCGAATAGACATAACGGCGGATAGGGTGGCATAACTACTAACTCACGATAACAACGGTGGTGGAAATATCACAGCGGAGCGGGTGATATGACTCCTGCAAACTACAGCTCTTCGAGCGTCGGGGTGAAGCTCGAGGAGGTTTATTGCGGGTGGCGGAAGCGTTTATAATACAAGTGACCAATATCCAGGATCGCACAGGGCTGACTGGGATTCCTCTAGGCGTCGGACTCACTATCGAATTCTTCATCCAAGAAATCGCCTTCGTCAACATCTGGCCAAATCAACAAGCCAGGTGAGTACTATGAAAGTACTCGCAAGACAGTTCGGACATAAGATATAACAAATGTAAACATGAAGCATAAGAACAGAATAACAAGTGCGTTCAGGCGTAGAGACAATATTGCATGGGGAAATAACAGAGAAGTCGGGCGGTAGTCCTCCCGAAATCCCAAAATAAATACTGGGTGCCAAACGAGGGTCTGAATGACTCCTCGAGAGGAAACTGCAAGAATAGTAATACCGGTGCCAAACGAGGGTCTGAATGACTCCTCAAGAGGAAACTGCAAGAATAATAATGCCGCAGTCGGGCGTCAGGGCGACACCACATAAAGGGCTTATAAAAGGAAATAAAAGATAGTACATGCCACAGTCGGACGTCTGAGCGACATCACATAAAGGGCTTATATCAAAAGTAAATAATCAATATGCCACAGTCGGACGTCTGAGCGACATCACATAAAGGGCTTATATCAAAAGTAAATAATCAATATGCCACAGTCGGACGTCTGAGCGACATCACATAAAGGGCTTCATAACTTAACATCTTATTAGCTCAAGAATTTAAATCATATCCAGAGAATAATCAGGCATGAGATAAATAACAGGGTTAGTCCATCCACAGGAGTAACGTTCAGCTAAGTCTACTACTCATGCTCACTAACCGGAAAGAAGAACAAACCACGAGGACTTGACATAGATATGGATACACTGATCACGATACTTGACCATGGATACGATGACTCGGAAGGATTTGACTCTGCAGAGTTTGTACTTTAACCACAGCCAACGGATTTCAGTAGTCACGGGGACTAGTTCCGTTTACGGTGTTTTGGAAGAAACACATCTAACCAGTACACACCCATTCAACAATCCGAAGCCAGGAATCACCCTCGGCAACGTTCAAGAAAAACCTTGAGACGGGGAGGCTACAACCTCGCGTAGCATGGGATCAAATTTCTATACGCGCGCTCTAAGGGGTGCCCCCCTCTCGGTCCCAACCGGAAACACCCATGCCCCCTGACCGGATGACTGGCTTTAATCCAGGGCCATGGAACCATCATCCCGGCCCGTCTGTTTGGTGTGTACACGGAAAGAGGTTACCAACTTACTAAACCGCATTCTGGCAGAAAACAAGTGGTAGCACGGAAGGGGGAAGAACGATAACGTGACTCCGTCCACGTTAACGTCGGAAAAAGTCGGATGACACAAGGCTGGCATGCTACAACAGTACCACCTTGCTGCCCTCCATGTCACCACATGATTAGGCCATCTCTCATCAGAGATCATCGCAACTTTGGAACACGCGGGTGGTTGCCTCACAAGCAACGAGGTACTCAACGATACTCATATGCCACGCACAACCTCTCACGCAAACATGCAAAACACCTATCATATCAAAGGTTCAAACATGCTTGCCTGGTTCGGAGAAGTCGGAGTCTAGCTCGGCGAAGTTCGCGGCTCCGTCACCTCTTCCGGAACCTACGGTATAGCGAAGAAGCATACTAACGTGAAAACCAACGCATGCATAAAATTTGTTCCAAAAATTTTCCAAATAAATCCCATAAAAAACTAGACAAAATTATAAGATTTTCAGAAAAAGAATCACTCAAAAATCACTTTTTATTAAAAAGTTATAAGGGTTTCTGTCTAGGGACTCATCTGTAATGAAACAGAAAAGTCCCAGGGGTTTAACTGAGAAAACAGAAAACGGTTCGAATAGAAACGCGCAAGCTCAAAGGGAAAACGCATTTGCCCGAAGGCGCCAACAGAAAACGTTTCGAGGGAGAAGAGAATAGAGGCTGACAGGGGGGTCCACATGTCAGGTTTAAAAAGTTCGCCGGCGCCCAAAGACTGCGGTGGTCGCCGGCGTCGAACCACGGCGAGACAGGGAGATCGGAGTGTACCAAGAGCTTCAGCGTGTCCTTCCACGTCGGTGGGTGGTGGACTCGACCGACGGAGAGCACCACGTCGACGGCGACACTTTCTCCGGCGGACGGCGGCTCGGGTGATGGTGGAGAACTCCGGTGGGTGCTGCAAACTCCAAATTGAAGCGCGGGTCAGGAGAGTGGATGCATAGGGAAGCTACTGGCAAGAGTTGAAGGGTGGAGGTGCACGCACGGGAGCGAATCGAGCTGGATCCCGTGGCGGGTCGCGGCGGCCGGAGTCGGGGAAGAAAGCTCCCTCGGGGCTCTTCCAGTGGCTTGGTGTGGTCTAGGTGGAGTGCAGAGGTGGTGTGGGTTCGAGTTGAAGCTCGGGGCCTCTATTTATAGGCGGATCGAGGGGGCGGCCGTGAACGGGATCGCTCCGGCGAGCAATTACGGCGAGGCAGTGTCTTGGCAGGGGGCTTAAGTGGCCAGGTAGCATCAGTGAGATGTACTGGTGTCGTTCCCCCGCTAATCCCGGTTGGTCTTGGCGTAATGGCGCCGGTCCACGGTGGGGTGGCCGCACGGGCACGACGGCGGCAGAGAGCACGCTCCGCGCCCAGCGGTTCACGACGAGGGTGGCAGCGCGCACTGGGGTGTGGAAGGCCACGCGGCGATCTCCGGTGGCTTGGGCGGCGCTGGGTGGCGCCGTCTGCGCTGCGCCTCTCTCTGGCAGCCGCAAAGCCGCCGCTGGCGTCGGTCACGGGGCGGCGCACCTCCTCCAGCTCGTCGCCGACGTCCGCAAGCATCCAGGCGCTCGTGCGGTGCAGAGGACAAGGGGGAGGGGACGGGGAACACGGCGACGCCGAGGCACTGGCGAGATCGACTACGGACACTGAAGAAACGACAGCAACACTGAACTGTTCTCTGAATTTTGACTGAACCTGATTTTGACAATGCTCTGCAGGTGTTCGACAGAATGATTTGGCAAGGAGAAAAAATTTCCTGGAGCTGGGGCTTGGTGAGGTGACCACTCAATGCACCCAGAGGCTGCCTGATTTTTCTCAGAAATTTTGGAGAGGGATTTGAATGAATTTCATCAAATTTGGCAAAACTGGTCCAAACTTGCAGCAAGTATAGTTTGAAAAATTTGAACTGAAGACCAGTGGATCTTCATGGATCTTGGTTGAGGGTTCAAAGGACTAGGAAGGGAAATTGGTTTGGGGGCAAAAATCAAAACAGAAATGGTAGCTCCGTTGTAAATCTCCAAGGGCTAGAATAGAAGGCAGAAATTGTTTTGATAAGATTTAAATGGAAAAATAATCATATGGGGAGGTTCAACTTGCTGGATTTGATGCAAATCAAGATCCAAAGGTGAGGGAAGGTTTAGGAGAGTGGATTTGCACTAAGGCCATGGCAAGAGAGATTTGTTGAAAGTGGTAAAGGATTATTCCAAAAGCTATAGAGTATTTTCAAAGGAATTTTCAAAAGACATTTTTCCCAAGTGAAAAGCATTTTGGCTTGAGTCCAAAATAAGAAAGCAAGAACCTCCAAGACCAAAAACAAGTCTTGGGTGAATACAAATAAAACTCTTGCCATAAAAATATATTTTGAAAGGGGTTTTTTTTGGAAAAAAAAATTTAAATCACCTCCCTCAAGGCAAGTAAAAATTTTGGAAAATCCAAATGAAATTTTGGGTGTCACACAGGGTGCAAGAAAGAAAATACGGTCACGTACGTACATACGGGCAGGGTCTCGAACGCCTACTCGCGCATACGTACAGCGAGGGCTCGTGTACATGGCTGGGTCGGAACGGAGAAACAGCGTCGTCGTCGTGTTCATGGGGAGGCAACGGAATGCGTCGTGTTCATGGGGAGGCAATGGAATGCGTCGTGTTCATGGGGAGGGGTATGGCGTACCGCAAAACGGAGGAAACGGACCTCCTACGGTCGAAACGGGGGTCCTGTTGATCGGGAGGAGTGTGGCGTACCGCAAAACGGAGGAAACGGACCTCCTACGGTCAAAACAGGGGTCCTGTTGATCGGGAGGGGTGTGGCGTACCGCAAAACAGAGGAAACGGACCTCCTACGGTCGAAACGAGGGTCCTGTTGATCGGGAGGGGTGTGGCGGACCGCAAAACGGACGAAACGGACCTCCTATGGTCGAAACGGGGGTCATGTTGATCGGGAGGGGTGTGGCGTACCGCAAAACGGACGAAACAGACCTCCTACGGTCGAAACGGGGGTCCTATTCATCGGGAGGGGTGTGGCGTACCGCAAAACGGGACTCCATGGGATATTGTTCATCTCCACCGTCGACCTCCTCCAGCATCCACGGGCTACCGTCGACCTCCTCCAGCCTCCACGGGCTCCTGTTCATCCAGCCTCCACCGCGCGCTACTCCACCGGCTACTGTTCAACCACCCCTCCACGGGCACCCCTCCATCGTCTACTGTTCATCCAGCCCTCCACACCACGGGGGTCCTGTTCAACCACCCCTCCACGGGCACCCCTCCACCGTCTACTGTTCATCCAGCCCTCCACCACACCACGGGGTCCTGTTCATCCAGAGGCAACGCCACCGCTCACTGCTCATCCAACCCCCCCCCCTCCCGCAACGCTCACTGTTCATCCAATCGATCGGCTTCAGTTAGCAGCAGTAGCGAAGGAATCGCTCGATCGGGTTCAGTTAACAGCCATCGATCGATCGCTCGGGTTCAGTAACGCGTAGCCTGCAGTGCAATCGCTCGGGTTCAGTTAGAGCCCAACGCCTCGCTCGGGTTCAGTTAGAGCCAACGCCTCGCACACACGCGCGTACGTGTACGAGAGAAACCCGCATCGCTCGGCCCCCGACCTCCCACCGTAACCGGGAACGCCCCAAAATTTTCCTCCCCCTCGCTTCTACCATGGTTTTTTCCGTCATGGACGGCCCAAAGAATGTAATGCAGCTGCGTCTCCGGCCCGCCCAGGACGAAAAGCCCATTTTCGGTCATGATTTTTTTCATAGAAGTAGGAGCCCACCACATCTATGATGATACCGGGTTTTGTCACAATTATCGTCATAGAAGTGTCATATGTATGACAGAAAAAAATTTCATTCGGCCCAAAATGTCATGGATGTGTCTTTTTTTTGTAGTGACTAGAGACTCACGGATGACATATCGCTACGTCTCATAGTTGGGTCTGTCCGACTTGGACCTTATCTCGACTCGGATCCGACTATGTTGAATCCGACCAGACCTTTCCAAGCCCATATTATCCGGTTAGCATCCAATGCTCCATGGCTAGTGAGACCAAGCCATCAACCGTGTCATATGCTAGTCTAGTTGGTTGCGCGTCCACACAGCCCTTTTGACTAGGGACCTTTTAGGACAGTTATCATACAATGCATAGTCCCACAAACAAGTCACGTACTTGCTGATACACATCATTGATAATGTCCAAGGACTATCTTTATTCATAAACACATAGGAAATATCATCATATATGATTGCCTCTAGGGCATATCTCCAACAGCGTAATACTCTAGTCCTGCTTTGGTGTGTATTTGAGAGAGTTCTTGAGCTCTCGAACTAGCTACGGTGGATGCGTAGTCCCAAAGAGCCGAATCCTTCTCCTGGTCGCCTTAGGCCTCCTTTTATAGATAAAAGGGGTCACCACAGTGGCACACAGGAGGTGGAAAGGCATACAGTGTGCGAGCTTATCGCTCGGTATTACGGGACAAGATGCATTTAATGCATCGCTTAGGTGTCCCCTTGCTTTATCGGGGATGGGAACGGGGCCCATCTCGTCCGTTGCCGCCCCGTCTAGCTTCGACACGCGCCCAGGCCAGCAATGCGTGTGGTGCCGTGTAGGCAGGCAGGCAGCTGAGGTGGAGCGGTGGTGGAGTCTTCATGAAGATTTGCATGCCACCACGCATGTGCTTGCTGGGTTGGTGTGGAGGCCGCCCGTCGCCACGCAGGTGCCTGCCCAGCTGGTTGGGCTAGCAGCTGCTTGGGGACGGTGGTGGCATCTTTGGCAGACGCGGGCCTGGCTACGGCCCCGCTGGTGTCTTTGGCAAGGGCCTTGCCGGGGGCCCGGCAAGGGTCTTGCCGCGGCGTCGTGGTCGTCCCCGGCAAGGACCTTGCCGGGGGTCTTGTGGATTCCTCGGCTAGGATCCCACCGAGGGTCGTCGTCTTCTGGTCCTCATCTGATCATGTGTGTCGATGATCTTGACAAAGATCTGCATGCCACCACGGAGGTGCCTCCCGAGCCCTGGCTCCAACGTAGTTGTCGACGGCGTTTGGAAACCTTGGGATCAAGGGTGGCTCGCTCTACTGGCGTTGGGCAAGTTACCCCAGCAAGGCTCTTGCCGGGGCCGCGAAAGCCGCCCCGGCAAGGGCCTTGCTGTCGGCGTTCTAGGAACGGGGGTCCCCAGACTTGCCTGCCTGCGGCCCATGGCGTGGCTGTGCTAGCAGGCCTGTACGGCCCATCTTCATCAACAAGGCATCCAAGACCCTCGCGAGGGGCCAAGCCTTGCGAGGCGGGCAACACAAGACCTCCTCGGGAGCGGCCTCACCAGGCTGCCTCGCGAGAGGCGGAGATATCAAGGCAGGGCGAACCTCGCGAGGCTCTCGTGACGTGAGCCATGACAATCAAGACAAGGCGGGCGCCAGCACGCGCAGCGTCCTTGTTGCCTCTTTGGTGCTAAGGAGGCAAGCGCAGGCGCGGAGTACCGAGGCATCAGGCAAAGGTTTCCATATCAGTGCAACGAGACCAAGACCAGCCGGACGGCAGGACGGAGGTCACCATGGAGCCCAAGACGACGTCACCACCAGAGCCTTTTTGAAGGCGAAGACCACTTTTGTCAGGATAAGCTATACTAGCATTCCCCTTTCAAATTGGCCGTTGTTGGCTCCCTTCCCGCTCAATATTTGGGAAGAGGACCAGGGCCTATATAAGTAGAACTAGCCACCACAATAGGGGCATCTGATGAAGAGCCAATCCTTAGCCACACACTGAACACAAGAACACCCCAACCTCAGGAGGCTGTTCTTCCCCTTGTACTGTTCATCATCAGCCCAAGAGGCAATCCACCACCACCACACTAGAGTAGGGTATTACACCACAACGGTGGCCCGAACCAGTATAAATCTTGTGTCTTTGTGTTGCGAGTTCATCTAATTCGTCCGCGAGACCTTAGCGAGCTAGGGCGTAGATCGGTAGGGACAAAATCTCCGCGCGCACCCCAGTGTTCGAACCTTGAGGGTTTTGTCGGAACCCGAGATCCGACATTTGGCGCACCAGGTAGGGGTGCGCCGGAACTTCCCTTCCGTCGTTCGTGTCCAGTCACTCCGTCGTCTCCATGGCGGACGCTCGCCGTGCTCGTGCTGAACGCCGGGCTGCCCTAGCCACCCGCGTCGCTCGAATGGCTCCTGTCGGTGGGCCACCTTGTCATTCTCCGTCTCCCGCCGCCAACGCCGCCACCGACCCGGCGGGGAACGAGCAGCAGGCGTCCTTGTTGCACCCCTCGGTGCGGCAGGACGGCCGCTCCGCCACTCCATCGCTGACCCCGGCCGGTTCCTCATCCCACACTCGTCGCGCCCCCATGGACGCATGGGCCGCGCTCCTCATGGCGCACGAACTCCTGCGCTATCGCCCGGTCGACGACCTCTACGAGGACTGGCTCGACCGCATCGCCGAGCTTGTCCACGCCGCAGGGGGCTCCCCTGCGCCATCCCTCTCTCCGCCTGGCCCTCCGCCTGCTTCGGGCGACGCAGCTCACGGAGCGCCTCCACCGCCTCTGCCCCAAGATGGCGCCTTGGCACCAACGCGTGCGCCACCGCGACGCGATCCGCCGCGTCCGGCACCCGCGCGTGAAGAAGGAAGCTGCCAAGAAGTTCCTCGACCGCAAGAGAACGCTCCGCCACTCCTCGCACCACCGCGCCAGGATCGTCTGCCGCGGCAGGCTCCCGCGCCGCTTGCCGTAGCGGCGCGTGGGCATCAAGACCAGGCTCCACCTCCAAGACGGGCCCCGGCAACCACGGCCGGTTGCCGCGCCTTCACCCCCGAGCTGCGTAGCATCGCCTGGCCGGGCAAGTTCAAGCCAGATCTGCCTCCTCGCTACGACGGCACCCTCGACCCCGCGGAGTTCTTGCAGCTCTACGAGCTGAGCATCGAGGCGGCCAACGGTGACGAGAAAGTCATGGCGAACTGGTTCCCTATGGCACTCAAAGACGGCGCCCGTTCGTGGCTCCTAAACCTGCCCCAGGGCTCGATCTCCTCCTGGGACGAGATGCGCGACCGCTTCGTCGCCAACTTCCAGGGCACTCGCGACCACCCGCCGGCTGCGGGTGACCTGCGCCGCATCAAGCAACAACCAGGAGGGACCCTCCAGAAGTACATCCAGCGCTTCAACAACACTCGCCTCAAGATCCCCAAGGTCACGGACGAGGCCATCATCTCCGCGTTCTCTGACGGCGTCCGCGACATCAAGATGAAGGAACAGCTAGCTATCCACGAGGAGTTGTGCACATCTCAGGAGTTGTTCAATCTGGCGACCAAGTGCGCAAGAGCTGAGGAAGGGTGCCTCTCCCTCCTCGAGCTGCCAGCTGCAGGCCCGGAGGAGAAGAAAGCCAAGGCCAAGGACGTGAAGTGCAAGGAAGCAGCCGTGCTCACGGCGGAGCCGGACACCAAGCGAGGCAGAGATCAGCCAGAGTCGTCCAAGAGCAGCCGCCCGTTCTGCGCCTTCCACAACTTGAACACCCACAACACCAGTGACTGTCAAGAGCTCAGAGCCATTTGCGAAGAACGCTTTGGTCGACGCCCCGAGAGCAGCGACCGGGGCTACGGCCGAGGAGGAGGACGTGGAGGCAGGCGTTGGGACGACCGTGGCCCGCGCTAGGAGTGGCGCGACAGGCCTCGTGAGGACTGCTGGCAGGATCATCCTCGCGAGGGCGCTTGGAGGGACCAGCCTCGTGAGGATCGTCCTCAGGGCAACGCCGGTCTTCCCCCGGTGCCGCCACCACCAAGAAGGAATGACGACCACCATCAAGGCGAGGGGGCTGGGGGCAGCCGCGCGCTATCGCCTGCATTTTGGGCGGAGCCCAGGCCCCAGCCTCACAGCGTATCTTCAAATAGTTTGCTCGTGAAGTGAATGCAGTCCTCCCCAAGCTTGAGGCCACACGCCCGCTCAGGTGGTCCCAGTGTGCCATCACCTTCAACTTGGCAGATCAGCTCAAGTGCGCAGCCACCGCTGGCGCTCTCCCAATGCTTTGTTCACCAGTCATCAGCAACGTGCAAGTTACCAAGACCCTCATCGACGGTGGCGCAGGGCTCAACGTCCTGTCCGTCGACACGTTCGACAACCTCCAAGTACCATATGACTAGCTTCAGCCTACCAAGCCCTTCTCGGGAGTGACCAACGGCTCCACCACACCGATAGGGCAGGTCCGCCTCCCTGTCACCTTCGGAGAACGCAAGAACTACCGCACCGAGCTCATCGACTTCGATGTTGCGCACATCCGTCTGCCATACAATGCCATCCTAGGGTATCCAGCCCTGGCCAAGTTCATGGCAGTGACCCACCACGGCTACAACGTCCTCAAGATGCCAGGAAGCGGTGGGATCATCACGTTCCCATGCGAAGAAAGAGACGCGGTGTGCTCCCTCGAGCGCGCCTTTCAAGCTACAGCAATCGACGACCCCGACAGCCAGGGCGATGGCCCTCCGGAGGCCATCCCCAAGAAGAAGAAGCAGATGCGCCGTTTCGGGCCTCAGGAGGGTGGCAACGCAGCTGGAGCCTCGTCAAGATCAGCGGCCGCTCCAGGGGCGCCTCCCTCCATCACATAGGAAGGCGCGCCCGGCGCCCTCCTCGGGCAGGGCTCGGGAGCTCTCTCCTTGAGGGCCTCAGACCTTGCCCACATCACGAGGGAGGCGCTCGGGCACCACTTGGAGGCATGCTTCAAGGCACATTTCCCTCAGGAGGACACAGGGCAAGGAGCGCCCACCGCTCAGGACTTCATCACCAAGACCACTCAGGAACTACAAGACGCAAGGGCCATGCGCGGCGAACGCCGCTCGTGAGGTGCGGCTCCCCATCCAGGCGAGGATGTCGGGCTGCGCGTCTGCATCGACGTCCCAGGGCTCAACAGGGCCGCTTCTCAGAAGCTTTTCTGGCCTTCGCACGTGGGCCGGTGCGAGGGTCTGCCGCACAGCTACGTTCGCATGCCATTTGGCTTGCCGAGCGTGTCGTTCGTCAACCAGCGCAACCTGCGGCGCGTCCTGGTGGCTCAGGAGGCCAGGCACCACGCCGTCCTGGCAGAGATGGAGACGGTCCTCAGGGAACCGCCTGGGCCCCCAGAGCCTCCCGAGGCTCAGGACCCTGGTGGCTCGTGAGAGGCGACCCCGTCCCCGCGTACCTTCGGCTGCTCCGACATCTCTTCATTAACAAAACTAGGTGACATTTTCCAAGTTCATTCAGCTGGGAGCGCCCCTCGGGCTGCATCATTCCCAGGCCGCGTGGGTCCGTCCCTGTGGCATGTATCCCTTTTGCTTATGTCTTTAGCTTACCTTGCTGGGGGCGCCCCTCGGGCTGCATCATCCCCAAGCCGCTCGGGCCTGACCCAAGTGGCACGTATCTTTCTGCATTTAACCAAGCTGATATGCCTCTCATGCATAACCTATCCATGACTGTCGCTTGCTCGACTATCACCTCCCCCAGGGGCTACTCACACGGGCACGGTGTTGGTGCATGGGTCCGTCCCTGCCACGTCGATAAACCTGAGTGGTCGAGCTCTGGCTCGCGGCACGCTCCGCGCACGTCACCTCACCAGGCCCTCAGTGCCTCTATTTCTTCGCGGAGCAGCCGGTGGCAGGCCGACAACCATAACAACAAACCGTGTTTCTCCTTATGCTGGTTCGCAGGGATCTCGTGAGGAGGATAGCAGGCGGCACCGCGAGCTTCCTCTTCTCCCGTGCAATTCGCTTGCACGTTAAAAGGGGGGCTCCCGAGCATCACGACTCAGGAGCTCTTACTGGCTCTCCGGCCCTCACCCCCTGGCCTTGACCACGGCATCGCGACCTGGCATACCAGCGGCGGCTGAGCTCGCTCGAGGGCCGGGACCTGAGGACGTAGAGCACTAAGGAGAGCACGGGAGGAGGGAGACTCGTATGGGCCTGACCTAGCTATGCTGCGGAACCTTGCGCGCGAGCCTGGTGCATCACAAGGAATCGACCCCAAACCGCTAAGATAAGTCTCACGCTCAGATCGACTGATTGATGAAGCCTAAGGGTCACGCACGCCGCAGCCCCGTTGCGGCCACGTCGCCTCCCTTTCTTGCCTTACCATGGCTACTTGAGCGCTAAAGGGGACCTCCTGAGCATCGCGCCTCAGGGGCTCTTACTGGACCTCGGGCCGCACACCTCCTGGCCTTGACCACGGCACGCGACCTGGCATACCAGCAACGGCTGTAGCCTGCCTGGGGACCGGGACCTGTCAGCGTAGAGCAACAAGCTATCATGAGGATGGAAAGGGGAGACCGAGCCTTAACGGGACATGTGTTCACAAATTTTCATAACAAGGAAGACGTACACAAAAGACATTACAGACCCTTTACACGCCCCCACGGGGTACTCCGTGATTCTTCGCAGGGAACAAAAGACTAAAACTTAGAGGAACCCTATCTACACCCTCCCGTGGTGGACGCCATCATCAACAGTGGGCCACGGGAGGCCGACGCCAACCCCATCCAGATTAGCGGTGGCGGCGGCTGGACGCCGCAGCCCGGCTCCGGGCGCGACGTGAGCTCGGGGGACGTAGCTGTCGTCGCTCGTCTCCGGAGTCTCGTAGAGCTCGGGAGAACTGCTGGACTCCCAGGGGCTGCTGCTGGAGTAGCCACGAGCGGAGTGCGCGTCATCCCGGCGCTCCCCTCTAGGGCAACACTCCAGGCGGCGGCCCTCTGTGTCGAAGACCTTGAAGAAAAGCGTGGAGGCGCCGTCATACTCGAAGTGGATCGCGAGGGCGCCTCTCGCACGGCAAACCCGTGCGATCTCGCCCCAGCCGCGGGTCATGAAGATCTTGTCGGTGGGGACCGTTTCGATCTCTGCTCCGGTCGCCGGAGCGTTGCAGTCAGCATGCTGCAGCCAGAGCTCGAGGGGCCCCCTCGGCGGCATCACGTCGGAGAAGAACCGCGGGAAGTGGATCCAAGAGCTTGGGGGCATCGGCGCCCATAGCACAAGCTCGCGCGAAGAATTCGCGGTGTGGACTCCGGGAGCAACAGTGCATGCCGCCATCGCACGGCGACCGCGGACGCGGTGCGGGCGGCGCCGCTCGTCTCCTTCCTCCTGAGCCCTCGGCACGGGCGTACAAGCGTAGCGGATACCCAGGAGGAGGCCGCTCGCACCAGGGCCTCGTCACCACCTGCATCGCCGCTTCATCACGATGGTGAACCGGCCTCTTCTTCGGAGGAAGCGGCCCTGGATCATCACGGGAAGCTTTGCCTTTCTCTTCAGCGGAAAACCTTCGGATGGGCGCCATTGTTGCTAGTAGAGGAGCAAGGAGGGAGAAGCAAGCGAACCGCGAAGAGATGGGCGACAGGGGCTCTGCCCCCCTCCCCATTTATAGCAGGGAAGGCCAACCGGCGCCACTCACGATCACACGTAATGATGATTTTCCTTGCATGTCGCAGGGACTTGTCAAGTCGAGCAGTTGCCGAGGCAGCATGGGGAAGCGGAGACGCCCATGTCCAATCAACCGCCACGCATCGACCAAGGCCGCAGGCTTTTGGGGACCGCGGCGCTCCACGCTTGGCCCTTGGCTTCACCTCGAAGCCAAGCCCGAGCGCACCTTGGGCCCTGGGGCTACTGTCGGCGTTCTGGGAACGGGGGTCCCCAGAGTTGCCTGCCTGCGGCCCACGGCGTGGCTGTGCTAGCAGGCCTGTACAGCCCATCTTCATCAACAAGGCATCCAAGACCCTCGCGATGGGCCAAGCCTCACGAGGCGGGCGACACAAGACCTCCTCGGGAGCGGCCTCACCAGGCTGCCTCGCGAGAGGCGGAGATATCAAGGCAGGGCGAACCTCGCGAGGCTCTCGTGACGTGAGCCATGACGATCAAGACCAGGCGGGCGCCAGCACGCGCAACGTCCTTGTTGCCTCTTTGGTGCTAAGGAGGAAAGCGCAGGTGCGGAGTACCAAGGCATCAGGCAAAGGTTTCCATATCAGTGCAACGAGACCAAGACCAGCTGGACGGCAGGACGAAGGTCACCATGGTGCCCAAGACGGCGTCACCACCAGAGCCTTTTTGCAGGTGAAGACCACTTTTGTCAGGTTAAGTTGTACTAGTTGTCCCCTTTCAAATTGGTCAGTGTTGGCTCCCTTCCCGCTCAATATTTGGGAAGAGGACCAGGGCCTATATAAGTAGAACTAGCCACCACAATAGGGGCATCTGATGAAGAGCCAATCCTTAGCCAGACAACGAACACAAGAACACCCCAACCTCAGGAGGCTGTTCTTCCCCTTGTACTGTTCATCATCAGCCCAAGAGGCAATCCACCACCACCACACTGGAGTAGGGTATTACACCACAACGGTGGCCCGAACCAGTATAAATCTTGTGTCTTTGTGTTGCGAGTTCATCGAGTTCGTCTGCGAGACCTTAGCGAGCTAGGGCGTAGATCGGTAGGGAGGAAATCTCTGCGTGCACCCCAGTGTTCGAACCTTGAGGGTTTTGCCGGAACCCGAGATCCGACACTTGCCGGGGGAGTCCACCTCGCCCTCCTACTCTTTGTGTTCCTGGTCTTGGCGGTGCTTGGTTATCTTGTGCTTCGGCTTCTCTCCGGCTTCCCTCCTCTGCCCTGCTAGGTCTGGCCGTGGCACGTGGCTCTGACTGCCCGTGCACAAGTAAAGGGGTCAAAAGGAGAGCCCCTACTTTTGTACACCGACACCGAAGGACTGAGGAAGTCCCTGCAGAATTCAGATGCATACTTTCTGGTGCAACAGCAAGTGCTGGAGGATTTAAGCGCCAAACAACAGAAAGTTAATAAGCTTGCTAAGCATCTTACCAGCATTATGGGTACCCAGGATATTGTTTCTTGAGCTCTTCTGAAGTGGTTTCAGTTCTGGACTTGTTTTGCTGCGGCATTTATTTGCACTGGTCGCCAACTTTGACAACCAGTGTATATGATATGCTGCTTTGTTCCCTATATTTGCTCTGGTGGTGAACTTTGATGCCTAGTGGATGTAATATGTGTAATAGCCCTGATAGCCTAGTGTAAGTTGCTTGCTTATTTATTTCCTTATTGGTTCCCTATATTTGCACTAGGGGCGAACTTTGATGCCCAGTGGATCTAATATGTGTAATAGCCGTGATAGCCTAGCGTAAGTTGCTTGCTTATTTATTTCCTTGTTGTCTTGTTTACTTGTTTGCTTGTAGTCAGTGCATTTCTTTTTTCGCGGTTTGCTAGTGGCCGCAAGAACCTATTTTTTAAAACTAGGCCACAGTAACCATGGGCTATATTTACTGTAGTTACCATGGGCCTCCTACGGGCCGTAGAAACAATGGGCCTTCTACGGGGCGTAGAAACAATGGGCCTTCTATGGGTCGTAGACACAATGGGCCTTCTACGGGCCGTATCATCAATGGGCCTTCTACGGGCCGCATGATCGATTGGCCAAACATGGGCCAATAACAGACCGCATTATGGCTGCAAACGGGCTAGAGTTGGAATCGTCCGTTCATGGGCCGACCATAACGGGCCGTCGTTAACCGGCCGTATTTGATGACGCTATGAAAACGACCCAGCGTATTAACGGGCCACAAACGGGCCGACTGTAACCACGGGCTGAATTTGGCCCACAAGCAGAAAATGACAGTAACGGGCCATAAGTAAACGAATGCTGGAAATGAGCCCAAGAATAAATGGGCCCTGAGAAGGCCGAAAGATAACATGGGCTGGAAACGGCCCAATGGAATAATGGCCGTTAATGGGTATAAAGTGATACACTGTTCATTATGGGCCAGTTTCACCACGGGCCGTTAATGGGCCAAGAGTTACAAAGGGCCTCATATGGGCCGAAAGACTTCATGGGCTATACATGGGCCGGAAGTTAAAATGGGCTGGAATCATATTAGACGGCCCAAATGACGCTACTGGGCCTAATTCGGATAGGTCATAACGGGCCCTGGGTTAGCGGGCTGTAAATGGGCTATATGCGAACAGGCCGTTAACAGGCTTTCCGTGGGCCGGCCCGCCACCTTTTGACCAAGTCAAACGGGTCGGCCTTTTCACAGGAATGGGCCTTTGTTGGGCCGTGCCACGTGTCGATGTATCATAGGCGCCTTCGGTCGAATGAGTGGATGACATTTGTCCCAACGGTGAGCCGACACGTGTTTCCTCCAGCCAATGATGATTTTACACGTGGAAAATCCCCATTGATCAGGGCTGTTAACGGGTTATCGGATCCAAAATAGGACCCGATAGCGTAATGGCTCGCCATTACGGTGGATGCCACATGTCGGTCACCCTTGACGGAAGCACTTCTATGACGCGGGATTTATCGTCATGGAAGTGGACACTTCCGTGATGATATTTTTGGTAATGTCATGGAACACTTCCATGACAGCACAGGTATGACTATCTTGATTCTGTCATGAAATCGTCATGGATGTACATGCATGAAAAAAACGTGACCTACTGTGACAAACACGTATCATCACGGAAGTGTCTTTTTTTTGTAGTGTGACACTCTTCCAAACCCACTTTCATCAATGTAATCATCATAAATAGGAGGCATGCTATCATCATAATAGATTTTCTTATCGAAAGTAGAAGGAATCAAAGGATCATATTCATTAAGCAAAGCATCCCCAAGCTTAGGACAAGCATTATTTCCAGCAAATAAATCTTCAAACATTTCATACTCATTAAACATAGCATCCCCAAGCTTGTGGTTTTGCATATCATCACAATCATTCTTATCAATAGCATGAATGGCACCAATAGTATAGCAAACATTATTATCATATTCTTCCAAGCAAGTGCTAAAAAGATTTCCAAGATTATAAGAAGTATCATTATCTTCCCAATCATAATCATCACGACAAGCAATATGCATAACAAAATCATCATCAATAGTGCCCTAGGACATTGTGCCATAGGACATAGAAGCAATATCATCATCAAGTTCATCATCTTCCACAATAATTTTTGATTCATTTTCATGGGGCACAACAATAATAGGAGCAACATTATTTGAGAGAGATAACTTTTACCTCTATTCTTTCTTATTTTCTTCTTCTTCACCACATCATGTGTGGGTTCAATTGATTTTTTCGAGCTCCTTGTTGAAGAGATTGATTGGATAGGAAGTTCCTCCTCGTTACCTGATTCATCATAATAAACACTAGGAGGGTATTGGGAAATATTTTCCCTTTCATTAGTACTCTCTTCATATTCTATTTGTTTTCTTGTCTTTAGATAGTTGGCAATATAAGGATTCTCAATGCAATTTACCGCACAAAACATATAAATTTCCGCTAGATCAAAATCAAGAAATCTCTTGAGATTAAATTTTGGAATACCCTTAGTTATACGTTTCATTCTTCATACCCCAAGAGAAGACTAAGCTCTTTATGATTTCCAAGGGTAATCAAGTTATCACAATTTTTGGACACGATTTGATCATGAAACAATTTGCATTGGAGATTTAAATGACCATGTTCATTGAAAAGTTCACAAGGATGGCGAAAAAAAATTAAATCTTTCAGCACAATCATCTAGCCTCTCTTGCAACATTCTCGTTTCCAAATATTTATGCTTCTTACAAAATCTATCTTCCCTCTTTGGTGTGCATTTGCACTCCCAATTCACTCCACAAAAATTGACATGTTTATAAGAATTTTGTCATGACTTGTGCAATCATCATTAGCTTTTCAAATAATTCATACTAACAACATTGCAATCATGCTCATCATTCAAATATTTTGTGCCAAACATTTTATTGACTTCTTCTTCTAACAATTGAGCACAATTTTCTGATCATCATTTTCAAGAAAGATATTATAAAGATGATCAATAATATGATGCAACCTCAATTCCATTTTTATGTAGTTTTGTTTTATAAACCAAACTAGTGATAAAACAAGAAACTAAAAGATTCAATTGCAAGATCTAAAGATATACCTTCATGCACTCACCTCCCCAGCAACGACGCCAAAAAAGAGCTTGATGTCTACTATGGAACTTTATTCTTGTAGACTCGTGTTGGGCCTCCAAGCGCAGAGTTTTGTAGGACAGTAGCAATTTTCCCTCAAGTGGATGACCTAAGGTTTATCAATCTGTGGGAGGTGTAGGATGAAGATGGTCTCTCTCGAACAACCCTACAACGAAATATAAGGAATCTCTTGTGTCCCCAACACACCCAATACAATGGCAAATTGTATAGGTGCACTAGTTCGGCGAAGAGATGGTGATAAAAGTGTAATATGGATGGTAGAAATATATTTTTATAATCTGAATAAATAAAAACAGCAAGGTAGCAAATAGTAAACGGGCACAAAAACGGTATTGTAATGCTTGAAAACAAGGCCTAGGGTCCACACTTTCGCTAGTGCAATCTCTCAACAATGCTAATATAATTGGATCACATAACCACCCCTCAACGTGCAACGAAGAATCACTCTGAAGTTCTTATCTAGTGGAGAACATAAGAAGAAATTGTTTGTAGGGTACGAAACCACCTCAAAGCTATTCTTTCCGTTCGATCTATTCAAGAGTTCGTACTAAAATAACACAAAGCTATTCTTTTCGTTCGATCTATCCTAGAGTTCGTACTAAAATAACACCAAAGCAAATTCAGTTCATAATACTCAATCCAACATAAAGAACCTCAAAGAGTGCCCCGAGATTTCTATCGGAGAAACTAAAGACGAGAACGTGCATCAACCCCTACGCATAGACTACCCCAATGTCACCTCGGGAATCTGCGAGTTGAGTGCCAAAACATATATCAAGTGAATCAATACGATACCCCATTGTCACCACGATTATTCAGTTGCAAGACATATATCAAGTGTTCTCAAATCCATAAAAGTATTCAATCCGATAACAACGAAATCTCAAAGGGAAAAACTCAATTCATCACAACAAGATAGTGAGGGGAAAACACCATATGATCCGACTATATTAACAAAGCCCACAATACATCAAGACCGTGACATCTCAAGAACACGAGAGAGAGAGAGAGAGAGAGAGAGAGATTAAACACATAGCTACTGGTACAAACCCTCAGCCCCGAGGGTGGACTACTCCCTCCTCATCGTGGTGGCCGCCAGGATGATGAAGATGGCCACCGGTGATGATTCCCCCCCTCCGGCAGGGTGCCGGAACGGGGTCTAGATTGGTTTTCGGTGGCTACAGAGCCTTGCGGCGGCGGAACATCTGATCTAGGGCTACCCCGAAGGGTTTTAGAATATTTGGGAATTTATAGGGCGAAGAGGGGGTGCGGGAGGCCACCGAGGTGGGCACAACCCACTTGGGCGCGCCTGGGGGGCCAGGCGCGCCCTGGTGGGTTGTGCCCCCCTCGGGGCACCCCCAGGTGCTGCTCTAGCCCATCCTGGGTGTTCTGGTCCATAAAAATTCTCCAAAAAGTTTCGCGGTGTTTGGACTTCGTTTGATATTGATTTCCTGCGATGTAAAAAACATGCAAAAAACAGCAACTGGCACTTGGCACTATGTCAATAGGTTAGTCCCAAAAAATGATATAAAATGCTTGTAAAACATCCAAGAATGATAATATAACAGCATGGAACAATCAAAAATTATAGATACGTTGGAGACGTATCATCCTTGTTGAGGATCACAACAATGGTGACCATGCTAAAAATGGTTGGAAGCCACATGTGTATAATGCTTGCATTAAGCATGCCAAGGATACATGTGATGTTGACATTACGAAGGAAAACATAACAGGAAGAATTAAAACATTTGACAAGCATTATGAGATCATTATCAAGATGCTTGCTCAGAGTGGCTTTGGATGGGATTGGGTAAAGAACATGGTGTCGGTTGATAGTGACGACGTGTGGTCTCGATATGTGGAGTATATTTAACACCAAATTCATTTTTTGGTTATTTTTACAACTTCAATATCATCTCTAATATTTGTGTGTTTTGTGTAGGCTAACAAGGAAGCACGTGCCTATAGGAACAAGGTTGTGCACAATTGGGAGTCTATCAATACCATATATTCAAAAGATCATGCGACCGGTGCAGGTGCTAGGACAGGAGCTGAATGTGTGCAAGAACCACCCGTTGTTGAAGAAGCTCCTAAGGCGCCTCAGAAGAGGCAACGCACTGGGTATGCTATCTTGTGCATGATGGGAAAGATGAAGATGTCCTTTGATGATGCTTTGAAGACAATCGATCCACTTCCTATGCCAAAGGTGACTCCTCCAACTGAAATCCTTGATGCACTAAAGAAGGTACCAGCTTTGGAGGATAGTGATATGCCGAGAGCATATTGAAAATTGATCGTCAATGAGCGTTTGTTTGAAGCACTCATGACGCTACCCGAGGAGTTAAGGAAGCCATGGCTCTTGACCTTGGATTGATTGTTACTATCCTGTTTGGTTGATGTATGGACTACTATGTACTTTGTTGTTTGCGAATAGTCTATTTGTGCTATGTGTAAGAGACATAAACTACCCACTTGTGCTATGTGTAAGAGACATAAACCACCAACATTATTATCCATGTTGTGTTCTTGGTACTTTAAAACTATCTTGTGTCATGTTTCCATTTTTCATTTTATCTCTACTTGTGTTATTGTTTTGATCTTATTCGAAACATTTTAATGTTATTATGTGTGTGTGTGTTGTATGTGTGTGTGCGCATATATAGACACACACACACATGTACAACGGTTTACATTGTCCAAACTCAACAAACAACCAATTCCATGGTTTGTACATCCAAACAGCAATTGGAATTGGGTGCTTGTCGGTGTCAAAACCGGCGGATCTCGGGTAGGGGGTCCCGAACTATGCGTCTAAGGTCGATGGTAACAGGAGACAGGGGACACGATGTTTACCCAGGTTCGGGCCCTCTCTATGGAGGTAATACCCTACTTCCTGCTTGATTGATCTTGATGGATATGAGTATTACAAGAGTTGATCTACCACGAGATCGTAATGGCTAAACCCTAGAAGTCTAGCCTGTATGACTATGGTAATGAGTCTATGCCTTCCGGACTAAGTCCTCCGGTTTATATAGACACCGGGGAGATCTAGGGTTACATAAGGTCGGTTACAAAGAAAGGAATCTACATATTCGGTCGCCAAGCTTGCCTTCCATGCCAAGGAGAGTCCCATCCGGACACGGGTGCAGTCTTCGGTCTTCGTATCTCCATAGCCCATCAGTCCGGCCCATGGCTAACAGGCCGGACGCCCGAGGACCCCTTAGTCCAGGACTCCCTCAGTAGCCCCCGAACCAGGCTTCAATGACGAGGTGTTCTGCGCGCAGATTGTCTTCGGCATTGCAAGGCAGGTTCCTCCGACGACGACTTCCAAGTAAAGTATTTGGCTTTTAATTCAATGTTGCACCCCTCGGCTTCTGTGCCTCGATGACTTCAGCTTCCACGTGTCGAGCGAATGCAGACGGTCATGGTATTTTTTGCAAGTAACACCCCAGTCGTGCAAGAAAGAGCGTCTATTTAAAGGGATTGGATCTCAGACCCATTCAACACCACGCGGAGAAAATCCTCGGAGACTCCCGTTCCGGCCCAAAGAAAGGCGAGTGGGAGAGGTGTTCCGTATCGCATGATCAGCTGGAGAAGCTGCAAACGCAGGGGTTTCTCCCTCCTGCAGATCTGGTCCCTGTTCGAGCAGGGTTGGCTTCTTTCAACGGCAAGACCCAGGCGGAGGATCTTCCCAATCCATCTGCGGGGGAACGAGTGTGCTTCGTCCCCTATCTGCTGAGGGGCGTGGGATTTCCAATTCACCCATTCCTCCGAGGGCTTCTGGAGTATTATGGCCTCCAGCTGCACAATTTTACCCCAGCCTCCATTCTGCACATTGCGGGTTATGTCGCTTTATGCGAACTATTCCTGGGTTGTGAGGCCCGCGCAACCACAAGGGATTGATTTTAGAAGTGGGCGGGGCTGAAATATGGCGTATTGCTGAGACCGGATACCTATCCGACACACCAAAGAAAGCTTCCGAAGAGTGGACCTCCGAGTGGTTCTACATAGATGACGTCGTACTTCCAGATCCAGTCCGGAGAGGTCTTCCTGAGTTTGCGAGTGTTCCTCTGAAGAAGCGCCACAGCTGGCGCCCTCGGAGCCTCGAAGAGGAAGATAGTACGGAAGTTCGCCAACTCCTGAGTAAGATCAGGACGCTTGCCCAGTCCGGGTATACGATAGTCGAAGTGATGGCGACCTCCATAGTACGGGGAGTTCAGCCACTCCAATACAGAGGACTTCCCATGTGGAATTACAATGGGGAAGATGACGCCTCCCGCTGCGGCAGGAAAGGTCCAGACACCCCTGCCGCCCTAGCCAAAATATTGGCCGAACTATTCAAGGGTGAGGAAGAGGAGTTCCTGCGCATCACGCACAGAGAGGGATATTCCATGTACAATCCTCCTAGCTGGGTGAGCCCCCAACTTTTTTTGCTCCACTCATTCCCCTCCCTGAGCTTTGTTCACTAAAATATTAACCCGTCCATTTATAACAGCACTGGCAAAAGACTTCCGAGGGGCTTCACAGCCCCGCCCCGCAGCCCGAGGGCCACAATCGGGACCTTGACCCCGGATTCGAAGAGGATCCGGATATATTTGTGGTGCTGGAGAATGGCACATGTTACCAAACGAGCTATGACGGCACAGAGGTGGCCATCGTCGCCGACTATCCCGGTCTTCTCCCTGCTTCTCATGTAAATAATTAGGAGACACTTTGTCTGAGAGGGTTTCCGCATTCTTTCTTTCTCACCGCGGCATCCTATGCTTAGAAGGGGAGGCATTCGGTGCGTCGGGCCACCACGGGGGCGTCTCCGGAGAGAGGGGCTCCCACGCCGGGCAGGCCTTCGAAGAGGAAGGCAAACAGAGACACGTTCGGGCCTTCCTTGAAGAGGTATGGGTTTGCAACTATGCTCTTTGTAGCAGTCACGTCCAACCGTGACTCATATGTTTATTTTGTATGGGAAAAAGGGTTCGATAGACTATGCCCGGGGACCCGGCCAGTCGTGCTTCTAATAACCAAGGTTCGGTCCCGGCCGAAGAGAAGGGGCCCGATATGGGAGTGGCGCCGGACTGTCTTCTGCCGAGGGTTCGGAAAATATGTCCGTCACCAATTCGGAGGTGGAGAGCGCCATGGATCACCGGCACCGGAAGGTTGTTTTACGAAATCCCCGCTTCTCAAAAGAGGCGTTTGGTGCCTTCAGCTCGGCTGATGCATACATCTGAGCTGCTCGAGATGGGCTTAACAGAGCCACCGAGCAACGTTTGAAAGATGTGCAGGTAAGTTTACCTTGCCCGAATTTGATAACCATGAGCCAGTAGCCCCCGAGACTTGAAGCAGTTGCTAGCCCAAGAGCTGGAGCAGTGCCGGACATAGCTAACTACTGCTACCACCGAACTGGAAAAGTTCAAGAAGGCGTCCTCTGGTAATATTTCCCTCCATCGAGAAACAAAAAATGATACGCCAGCTATATTAAAACTGCTGCTTATCTCATAATAGGGTCATCAGACCAACTGGAAGAGGAATTGAAGGCCGCACAGACGAGTGAAAGCGAGGCGGAGAGACAACGCGTCGCGGACGAGCGCGTCCTGACCAAAGTCAGAGAGGAGAAAAACAAACTCCAAGATTCAAACACCAAACTGGAGGAAAAACTGAAAGATGTACGAGCCCGGCTAGCCGACTCCGTGAAGGAGAACAAAAAATTGCGAGGCGGCATATTCAGTATGTTGTCGTATTTACCTTATAACAGTTTGGAAGTAAAAGTACCTGATATAGCTGTGATTGCAGGTATATTGACGGGCCGCCCTGAAGAGGAGGTGTCCGGATCATCAAGTGATCTTCTGCAAGGGCTGTCGCAGTTGCACGAGCAAGCTCGGCAGGCAATGCGGAGTGTAGCCAAGGCCTTATGGCCATCCGACTCCCCTCCAGGGAGTATGGAGAAGCTTGTAGAGCTGTTCAAGGGAGCACGGTGGCGTATCCGACTATGGAAGATATCGGCCTGCCGAGAGGGTGCGCGAGAGGCCTGGGCCATGGTAAAAACACGATATACCAAGCTGGATCCGAATCACATGGCCCGGGTCGGACCGCTAGGGTCAAATGGGGAAGAAATTCCCGTTAGTTTAGTATATGGCCAGGTAGAGGTGGCTGCTAGATACTCCCAACAGGATTGTAAATTAGACCGCCTGTTGGACGGTATAGAGGAGGAAATTTTTAAGTCCTAAGTGACTACGTATTTTCCTTCTAGCTGGATTGTAAAACGATTGTCATGGCCGACCTTTTCGCTTCGATCTCTTGACCCGAAGGTGCGGAGTGTTTCCGAATACCTGAGCGGCAAAATAAACCGGGGTATGCGTGGAAACCAGGCGTAGGGGTCATAGGTGCTTGAACAGACAAGTTGTATCCGGCTAGTTATGTTATATTACATTGAAATTGTAAGAAACATCTTCCAGAGAGAATAGTTCCGTCAAGGGTTCCTTTCCCTGGGTGTGCATGCATCGATGTGCATGTCCGGACTGTGATGAAAAAATCACAATGTGTATAACTTCTGGGAGTTCATAATGGAGCGAGTGCAAAAACATCTTTAGTTTACCGACCGAATATTCCCTTAAGAACACTAGCTTTCGGCTTCACCCAGTCTGAGGTACACATCTGGATGACCCGGCAGTAACAATCGCAGAGGTGCTCCCTTTATGCCCTAGCCGAACTAACGGGAACGTGGGGCATAAGCACAGGAGCCAGGGCAACCCAGCTTGGCCAAAACTTAAGTCATATCGATGCATATAATGGCAAAGAAAAGGTACATATGGGAGAAAATGCATATGTTATGAGCTTTATGCTCGAAAAATAGAAATAGCAAGCTTCTGTCCAAGAAGCCCCCAGGTATGATAGACGTACATACTTGAAGATGTATGCGTCGGGGGTGCACGGTCTAACCGCACGGAAGCCTTTAAGGCTAAAGAGAAAAAACGAAAAGAGAGAAAAAATGATGAAAACAGTAAGAGGAAGGAGACGAACAAAGAGTTCGGCGCTAGGCATAGAATCTTCGGAGTCTGGCCGCGTTCCAGGGATTCGGCTCTAGCCGATTGTCTGACGCATCACGCAAGCGGTATGCCCCTCCGGTGAGAACTTCATCAATGATGAAGGGACCCTCCCACTTGGGCTTGAGTTTGTCCTTTTTCTTCTCCGGCAGGTGTAGAACGAGTTTGCCGACGTTGTAAGCTTTGGCCCGCACTTCTCTGCTTTGATACCTGCGAGCCTGCTGTTGATAAAATGCGGAACGGGCTTTTGCGACGTCGCGCTCCTCCTCCAGGGCATCTAAGCTATCCTGCCGATCGAGCTCGGCCTCTCTCTCTTCGTACATGCGCACTCGAGGTGAGTCATGAATAATGTCGTAGGGTAGTACTGCCTCTGCGCCGTACACCATGAAAAAAGGTGTGTATTCGGTAGTGCGATTGGGCATGGTCCGCAGCCCCCAGAGTACGAAGTCGAGCTCCTCAACCCAGTGCTTGTTTGATTCCTTCAAAGACCGCACTAGTCTAGGCTTGATGCCGGTCATAATGAGACCATTGGCTCTTTCGACTTGACCGTTTGTTTGTGGGTGATAGGCAGAGGCGTAATCGAGCTTGATGCCCAGATTGGCGCACCAGGTTTTCACTTCATCGGCTGTGAAGTTGGAGCCGTTATCGGTGATGATACTGTGCGGAACACCATAACGGTGTACAACGCCGGATATGAATTCTATCACCGGCCCAGATTCGGCCGTTTTAACTGGTTTAGCCTCTATCCACTTGGTGAATTTATCCACCATGACCAGCAGATATTTTTTCTTATGGCTTCCTCCTTTAAGGGGTCCAACCATATCCAATCCCCATACCACAAAAGGCCAAGTGATGGGGATTGTTTGTAGGGCGGTGGGGGCATGTGGCTTTGGTTGGCGAAGAGTTGGCATCCGACGCAACGTTGGACAAGGTCCTGTGCATCTGCTCGGGCCATCGGCCAATAGAATCATGTACGGAAGGCCTTGCTAACAAGGGCTCGAGCTGCAGCGTGGTGCCCACCGAGACCGGCATGAATTTCAGCCAGGAGCTGCCGCCCCTCCTCCTCGGAGATACACCTTTGAAGGACTCCGGTAGCGCTTTTCTTATAGAGCTCTCCGTCGTGAACCTTGTAGGCCTTCGAACGCCGAACAATGCGGCAGGCCTCATTCTGATCCTCAGGAAGCTCTTTCCTATTAAGGTAGGCCAAGAAAGGTTTGGTCCATGGGGCAATGACTGCCATAATGAGATGGGCCGACGGTGTTATTTCGGTGGCGTAGCCGCCGATGATATCTGTGTGTTCGGCCTCTGGGCTTGTGCTCGGATCCGGACTAGTGTTGCTGCTTTCCCCCTGCCACACCATGGATGGCTTGAAATGCCTTTCCAGAAATATATTAGGTGGGACGGGGTCGCGCTTGGCGCCAATACGAGCGAGAACGTCTGCCGCTTGATTACTTTCACGGGCCACATGATGGAACTCGAGCCCCTCGAACCGAGCCGACGGTTTTAGGACGGCATTACGATAAGCCGCCATCTTTGGGTCTTTGGCATCGAAATCTCCATTTATTTGAGATATTGCCAGGTTTGAGTCTCCGCGCACTTCTAGGCGTTGTATGCCCATGGAGACAGCCATCCGGAGACCATGCAACAAAGCCTCATATTCGGCTGCGTTGTTGGAGTCTGTATATAGTATTTGGAGTATGTACTGAACGATGTCTCCAGTAGGGGACGTTAAAACGACGCCCGCTCCTAGCCCTGCCAGCATTTTGGAGCCATCGAAATACATAACCCAATTGGATATGTGTCGTACTCTTTAGGGAGTTCGGCCTCTGTCCATTCGGCGACGAAGTCAGCCAGTACTTGGGATTTAATAGCTCGACGTGGTTTGTATGTAATATCGAATGGAAGGAGCTCAATGGCCCATTTGGCAATCCGGCCTGTGGCATCGCGGTTGTTTATAATGTCATTGAGTGGTACTTCGGAAGCCACCGTAATCGAGCACTCCTGGAAGTAGTGATAGAGCTTTCAGGATACCATGAAGACCGTGTATGCTATCTTTTGATAATGGGGGTACCGGGATTTGCATGGTGTAAGGATAGTGGATACATAGTATACTGGCTTCTGAAGCGGGAATTTGTGTCCATCCTGTTCTCGTTCAACGACGAGCACGGCGCTCACCACCTGATGTGTTGCCGATATGTATAATAACATCGGTTCACCGACGTTTGGCGCGGCCAGGATTGGGTTGCTCGCAAGAAGGGTTTTTATTTCCTCCAGTCCGGCTGTTGCCGCGTCCGTCCACTCGAAGTGATCGGTTCGCCGTAGAAGGCGATAGAGTGGCAGTGCCTTTTCTCCCAATCTGGAGATAAAGCGGCTTAGAGCTGCCACGCAACCTGCGAGTTTTTGGACTTGTTTAAGGTTTGTTGGCGTAGCCAATTGTGACAGAGCTCGGATTTTGGCTGGATTTGCTTCAATTCCTCTGTTGGAAACGATGAAACCCAGCAGTTTTCCAGCGGGAACGCCGAAAACGCACTTTTCCGGATTGAGCTTAATGTCATACGCGCGGAGGTTGTCGAATGTGAGACGTAAATCGTCTAATAGTGTTTCGACGTGCATGGTTTTGATGACGACGTCGTCGACATAAGCTTCAACTGTCTTGCCGATCTGTTTCTCCAGGCATGTTTGAATCATGCGTTGGTATGTGGCGTCGGCGTTCTTAAGCCCGAAGGGCATGGTGTTGAAGCAGAATGGCCCATATGGGGTAATGAATGTTGTTGCAGCTTGATCGGACTCCTTCATTTTGATTTGATGGTATCCGGAATATGCATCAAGGAAACACAGTGAGTCGTGTTGTAACACCCCGGATGTAACTTTCCATATTTGTAACTCCAACTCTTGCCATTTTTGGCTATGTGTTATGATATTCCCTTCGTGGTCGGGTTTTGTTTTTCCGTTTTGCATTTTGTTCATGTCATGCATCTCATATCATGTCATCATGTGCCTCTCATTTGCATACGTGTTCGTCTCATGCATCCGAGCTTTTTCCCCGTTGTCCGTTTTGCAATTCGGCACTCCCACCTCCTCCGGCGAACCCCTCTTGTTTTCTTTTCGTGAGCGGGTGTTGAACGTTCTCGGAATGGACCGAGGCTTGCCAAGTGGCCTTGGTATACCACCGGTAGACCACCTGTCAAGTTTCGTGCCATTTGGAGGTCGTTTGGTGCTCCAACGGTTAACCGGGTAACCGCAAAGTCCTTTTGTGTGTTGCAGCAAACCCCCCCTCCAAACAGCCCAAAACCCCTCTAAGTCACCTCCATGCTCTAGGTCGTTCGATCACGATCGTGTGGGCGAAAACCGTGCTTCATTTGGACTCTCCTAGCTCCCTCTACCTATAAAACTCCTCCCCCCTCCGAAATTATTCACAGATCAAACCCTAGCAAACCACCCCGCCGCGGCCGGACGAATTCCACCGCCGGCCGCAGCCACTCACGGCGCGCCACGTCGCCCGGGCTGAGCCCCACTTCGCCGCCGACCGCGCGAGCCCGCGAGGCCCACGTCGGGCCCTCCCGGCCCGCTCCTCCCGCGCCGTCGCTCGGGCCCCCGTCGCCCGCGCCTCCCGCCGCCTCCTCCGGCCGCCCGCGCCGCCGCGCCGGAGAACCACCGCCGCCGCATCGCCCCGGCGCCACGCCGCCGCCTCGCCGACCCCCGCCGCCGTCGTCCGGTCGCCCGCGCCGCCGACCCCTTCTTCCTCCTCTCCACGCCGGCGACCTCGAGCAGCACTGCGGCGACCTCGAGCGCCCCGAACCCTAGATCTGACTGGGAGGTTGACTTCTTCTGCCCCGAAAATATTCAAGTCTTGTGATTTTTTACAATATCTTATTCTGTTCATCACATCATAACTCTCTACATATAGCTCCGTTTCGTGCGTGTAATATATTGAAATGTTCGTATCGCGATGATCTTCATTTTCTTACATTGTGCCATGTTCATTTGGGTCCATCTTGATGCCCAAATATCTGGTGCAAGAGTGCTAGTTGCTGTTATCTGCTGTTACTTCTCAGAACTTGAGGATTTGTTATTTTTGTTCCATTTAATGGGTGCATCTTATGGGCATGAGCTATACATGTGTTTTGACGTATGCCATGCCATCTTTACAGAGGTGTATGCCTTGTATTTTTGTGATCTCTGTGGTGACTAGCACAAGCATGCAAACTAGGCTTCGTGATGTTTCTGATTTCAGGGACTTAGTAATTTTGCTGTCTGTGACTGCTGTTATTTTGTTGCTATGTATCCATGTGGCTAAAGAGAGATCCATGCTCCTTTTGGAGATGTTCAGTAAGGATTTTTTATAGATATAGTTGTGGTCTATCCATTCATGCCCTTGTTTGCAATTATGGAGTGCCATAGCATGACTCAATCTTGCTCTACTTTTGCTATAAAATATTCCTGGAAGATTCTTAACATGATATTTAATTTTTCCAAGGTTGTTGTAGTTGTTTCATACATGCTATGTATTTGATCTTGCCATGGATAGCTTCATAAACATGCCATCTTGCTGTAGGTATGCTTGTTTTATCATGTATTGTCTTGTGTTGAGTGCATCAAGCTCACCAAGATGCCCTCATAATGTTTGTTTCTGCCATGCTCTGTTTTCTGCTAAGTCTGAAACCTGTTAACGAAACTTGCTATGTTTACATGCTTGCCATCATATCTTGTAGTCCTTTTTAGCTTATGGTCATTAAGGGACTTTTGTCATATGCATTTAGTAGATTTATTCCATGCCTTGTTTTGCTATGTTAAGTTCCTGTAGCATGTTGATTTCGTGCTCTGAACATTGCTACCTGATACTGTTTCAGGCATGTCCAGTAATTTCACCAAGTCTGTGAACCTGTTATCTTTTGCACTTTTGCCATGCTTGTTTGAACCTGCTGTGGTGTGATCTAACCGTAGATCAGTGTTCATGTTTTGTCAAGAATCTCCTGTAGATTACTGCCATATGTTTTGTTGCTATGTTGGAGTGCTGTAGCATTGTTACTTGTTGCATTCTAAGTGCTATCATGCTGTTAATCGCATAATCGTGTCATTCTTGTTTTGCTTGCCATTTGCAAACCGTGCATCCGTTTCCGGTGATCTTTATATCGATTTCAACCGAAATCATCTCATCTTTCCAGTGGCATACTTGGTTTGCCAAGTTACTGCCTTATTCATCATTTTTCCTTCCGGAGCACGCATATGCATCGCATATCATATCTTGCATATCATTCACGTATTGCATCATGTTGTTTGTGCATTTCCCGTGATTGATTGTGGTTCCGTTGCTTGTGTTCTTGTTTTGGGTAGAGCCGGGAGACGAGTTCATGAACGAGGAACCTGTTGAGTACGCTTACGAGGATCAAGCTTTCGACAACTCTGAGAACCTTGCAGGCAAGATGACCACACCCTCGAAATTACTTCTATCTTTGCTTTGCTAGTTGTTCGTTCTATTGCCATGCTGCGCTACCTACCACTTGCTATATCATGCCTCCCATATTGCCATGTCAAGCCTCTAACCATCCTTTCCTAGCAAACCGTTGTTTGGCTACGTTACCGCTTTTGCTCAGCCCTTCTTATAGCGTTGCTAGTTGCAGGTGAAGTTGTAGTTGGTTCCATGTTGGAACATGGATATGTTGGGATATCACAATATCTCTTATTTAATTAATGCATCTATATATTATGGTAAAGGGTGGAAGGCTCGGCCTTATGCCTGGTGTTTTGTTCCACTCTTGCCGCCATAGTTTCTGTCATACCGGTATTATGTTCCTTGAGTTTGCGTTCCTTACGCGGTTGGGTGATTTATGGGACCCCCTTGACAGTTCGCCTTGAATAAAACTCCTCCAGCAAGGCCCAACCTTGGTTTTACCATTTGCCACCTAAGCCTTTTTCCCCCGGGTTTTCGCGAGCCCGAGGGTCATCTTTATTTAAACCCCCGGGCCAGTGTTCCTCTGAGTGCTGGTCCAAACTAGAGCCCTTTGCAGCGCCACCTCGGGGAAACTTGAGGCCTGGTTTTAGTTGTACGGACTGCTCATCCGGTGTGCCCTAAGAACAAGATATGTGCAGCTCCTATCGGGATTTGTCGGCACATTCGGGCGGCTTTGCTGGTCTTGTTTTACCATTGTCGAAATGTCTTGTAAACCGGGATTCCGAGACTGATCGGATCTTTCTGGGAGAAGGTTTATCCTTCGTTGACCGTGAGAGCTTATAATGGGCTAAGTTGGGACACCCCTGCAGGGTATTTATCTTTCGAAAGCCGTGCCTGCGGTTATGAGGCAGATGGGAATTTGTTAATGTCCGGTTGTAGAGAATTTGTCACTCAACTTAATTAAAATACATCAACTGTGTGTGTAGCCGTGATGGTCTCTTCTCGGCGGAGTCCGGGAAGTGAACACGGTTTGAGTTATGCATGAACGTAAGTAGCTTCAGGATCACTTCTTGATCATTTCTAGCTTCGCGACCGTTGCGTTGCTTCTCTTCTCGCTCTCATTTGCGTATGTTAGCCACCATATATGCTTAGTGCCTGCTGCAGCTCCACCTCATTACACCATCCTTTCCTATAAGCTTAAATAGTCTTGATCTCGTGGGTGTGAGATTGCTGAGTCCTCGTGACTCACAGATTCTACCAAAACAGTTGCAGGTGCCGACGATGCCAGTGCAGGTGACGCAACCGAGCTCAAGTGGGAGTTCGATGAGGAACGTGGTCGTTACTATGTGTCTTTTCCTGATGATCAGTAGTGGAGCCCAGTTGGGACGATCGGGGATCTAGCATTTGGGGTTATCTTATTTTCATTTGGATTTGACTGTAGTCGGTCTATGTGTGTATTTTGGATGATGTATGAATTATATTTATGTATTGTGTGAAGTGGCGATTGTAAGCCAACTCTTTATCCCATTCTTGTTCATTACATGGGATTGTGTGAAGATGACCCTTCTTGCGACAAAACCAAAATGCGGTTACGCCTCTAAGTCGTGCCTCGACACGTGGGAGATATAGCCGCATCGTGGGCGTTACACGTGTCCTGCGGTAGCATCAATGATTTGATCGATGCGGGGGAGGGGAAGGGATCCTTAGGGCAAGCCTTGTTGAGGTCTTTGAAATCGACGCACAAGCGCCAGGATTTGTCCTTCTTTGATACCATTACCAAGTTTGCCAGGCAGTCCGGATGTTTTATTTCTCTAATGAATCCGGCCTCAATTAGCTTGGCTAACTCCTCCCCCATGGCTTGCCGTTTGGGTTCGGAAAAGCGCCGCAGTGCTTGTTTGACTGGTTTATATCCCTTTAATATATTGAGACTATGCTCGGCCAACTTACGTGGGATTCCAGGCATATCAGAAGGGTGCCAGGCGCATATATCCTAGTTTTCGCGAAGGAAATCCCGTAGTGCGGCGTCGACCGTTGGGTCTAGTTGTGCTCCAATAGATGTCGTCTTCTTGGGGTCCGTTGGGTGGACCTAAAATTTGACTATTTCTTCTGCCGGTTTGAAGGAGGTAGATTTGGGTCGTTTGTCTAAGATCACATGGTCCCTATCCACCGTGAAGCGCAGTGCGGTTAATTCTTCGGTCGTGAGGGCTTCAGATAATGCCTCAAGGGCCAGGGATGCGGTTTTATTTTTGGCGCGGAGTGCTATGTACGGATCGCTGACAAGAGTGATTATGCGGTTTGGTCCGGGCATTTTAAGCTTCATGTAACCGTAATGAGGTACAGCTTGGAAGCATGTAAAAGCATCTCGCCCTAACAGGGCGTGGTACCCGCTGCTGAAAGGAGCCACTTGGAAGGTTATTTCTTCGGACCGATAATTCTCCGGGGTGCCGAATACCACGTCAAGTGTGATTTTTCCCGCACACCGCGCCTCCCGACTGGGAATGATTCCTCGGAAGGTCGTGCTGCTTTGCTCGATGCGGCTGCTGTTTATTTCCATCTTATGGAGTGTATCCTCGTAGATGAGGTTTAGTCCGCTGCCGCCGTCCATGAGGACCTTGGTGAGTCGAAAGCCGTCTACGATGGGACTGAGGACTAATGCGGCTGGTGCTCGGACTGTCCTATATTTTGGTTTGTCACCGGCATTAAAGGTTATAGCAGTGTCGTTCCAAGGGTTTATCGCGGCGATTTGATAGACTTCGGCGAGGTTGCGGAGTGCCCTTTTGCGCTTATTGTTTGAAGCGAATGTCTCGGAGACCGTCAATACTCTGGGGTCGTCGTCTTCTGGAGGGTGTTGCTCCAGGGTGTTTTTGGTAAGGATGCCCTCGCCGCTCTTGGCTACCTGCCGGAGTATCCAACATGCTCTAAGGTTGTGGGTTGGTATGGTGTCCGGTGTTGTGTGTATTTTGCATGGGCCATCGAGCCATCCCTCCAGAACGGTTCCGTGCCGCGTAATGGGTTTATATTTCTTGGCTATTGGACTGGGCGTGTCCCGAGGATGCGCCCTTTTTGCCCGGACCAGTGGTTGAGTTGGGACCGATGGCTCCCAACAAGCTGCCTGGTCTTTCCAGGCGCTTTCGATTGCGTTGTACTTCTGTATGATAGTTGCCAAGTCAGCTAAGTGTAGTATGCGGCGGCGATTAATGGCGTTGAGGATTCCTTCGTTCGTGCAGTTGTTGCAGAACGCTGATATTGCGTCCTCGTCGCGGCAATCTTGAACCTTGTCCTTGACAAGGAGGAATCTGGCCCAGAAGTGGTGGACCGTTTCCTGAGACAACTGTTGTATGCTCATGAGAGTGCTTATGTCTGGGTGGGTGGGTGAAATTGGATCCGGACCCTGACCCGATCGATGATCCGGAGTTTGAAGGTTTTCCAGACTTAACAGTTCGGGCTCCGAAGTATCTTCTGGTTGCTTAGGCCTGCCGTCCGATTCTATGTTCGGAAGGCCGGTCACCTCCTTTTGCTGGTGGGTATCCGGCTCTGCAGGGTCGGCGATCCGGATATAGTCCGTCTTCAGTATAGGGGAAGAGTCGCCGTCATGCTCCTCGACTACCGCTATCTGGTGGGTGACCGGTGGAGATTTGATTTCTCTTTGGTCGGGTTTAAGCCCGATCCGATCGTAATCTGTGGCGATTCTCAGGGCGGCGATGCGATCAAGGAGCTCATTTAAAGACAAAAACTTCGCCGGATCCATCTGCTTGGACTGTTCGGAGTCGATACGAAGGGGATTTTCGATGGCCCGAGAGGTCATCGTCGGCTTAACGGCCGAACGGGCGGTCATGGTAAAGCCGCCCAGCCGGAGGGTTTGGCCTGGGGCCAATTCTCCTCTGGCGGTGATATTGTCTTTAAGGACAAGGCGAGTCATCGATCCTGTCGTCGACGGCACAGTGGAACTCTCAATGAAAGCACCAATGTCGGTGTCAAAACCGGCGGATCACGGGTAGGGGGTCCCGAACTGTGCGTCTAAGGTCGATGGTAACAGGAGACAGGGGACACGATGTTTACCTAGGTTCGATCCCTCTCTATGGAGGTAATACCCTACTTCCTGCTTGATTGATCTTGATGGATATGAGTATTACAAGAGTTGATCTACCACGAGATCGTAATGGCTCAACCCTAGAAGTCTAGCATGTATGACTATGGTAATGAGTCTATGCCTTCCGGACTAAGTCCTCCGGTTTATATAGACACCGGGGAGATCTAGAGTTACATAAGGTCGGTTACAAAGAAAGGAATCTACATATTTAGTCACCAAGCTTGCCTTCCACGCCAAGGAGAGTCCCATCCGGACATGGGTGCAGTCTTCGGTCTTCGTATCTCCACAGCCCATTAGTCCGGCCCATGGCTAACAAGCCGAACGCCCGAGGACCCCTTAGTACAGGACTCCCTCAGTGCTACCCTGTGATTCCAACAGTAAATTCCATGCACAACCAAACAATAGAATTTGAATTGGAGTCCATTTCCTTTCCATCTTGGATTTGGAATTTCCAGTCCAATTCAATTCCAAGCAGTTTTCCTACATCCAAACATAGCGTAAGCACGTGAGCAATTGAATCATGACCAAAACCTCATCCCCTTTAATAGTATTTGCTTTTTCTATGGACTCAATGTGATCTTGGACACTTAAAAAAAATAGAGTCTTGAAGCTTTGCTAATCTTTGTCCTTAGCATTTTGAAGGGTTCTACATCCTCATGTCCTTGCCATGCCACTGTTAAACTTATCTGAAATGTATTAGATAAAGGTGTTAGCCCAACAACCTGTATGTTGACATTAATTACCAAAACCACCAAGGAAGCAAATGTGTTTTCAAGGAGATTAAGGAGTATCATTAAAATAGATCACACATATACATATGTACACTCTATTGAAAGAGGTACTCGACTTCGATCATCGAAACAGAAAATGTGCAACACGAAAGTCGTGTGAAACTACAAGATGAAGCTACTGGTCGAAAGAAATTTTAGACTGTTGAACGAGCGCGTCGAATTTGACAAAATTAATCCAAAAGCTCCGAAATAGAACATTTACTGTCAATAAAACTATGAGCCGATCGCGAAAATGAAACCATAACATCGATGTGCGTCTTTTTCATGTAGAACTTATCTTGAATCGAATTATCGTTGTGTAGATTAGCAGGGATGAAAGAAACGAGATTAGAGAAGGCGCTTGAGGTAGGAGAAGAAACCATGTACATGTTGTGTAGTACTCGCATTGTCTCGTGCAACCGAACCCATCCATGCACCCCCGATTTGGCTCCACTCAGTCTGGCTCGCTAGAAACGGTCGATTTGGCCGTTCCTTTGGATATAGGCCCAGAGGTTGTTTAAGTTTCGTGCCGGCCAACTTTTCTGCTGATCCGTCTAACCAACAAGGCCAAAAACATCTCCCGCGGGTTTGCCTAGGCCCAATGCAAACTACCAAACGCGTACTAATAAGATATCAAGGCATGGGCAACAGTATACACTATGCAGTCCTAGAAAACTTTGTTAGCATTTCGAAGTATGATAAGCGTGTCACCGCTGGAAAATATGGTAAGTGTGTTGTCAGTGCAGCCCGCACCTTCCACATCTGTAAGCAAAAAAGTACTATATATAGTTTTCAGGTAGTAATCCAAAATTAGGCATGAGGCAGCATACCAAATATGTCACTCTTTTTTAAAAAGACAGCGACGCACCTACCGGACATTTGGCGGGAGAAGAGAACCACCGAGCGACGGATTCACAGCCACACACACACACCCCCACGGCCCTTTTCTAGTTCGTGGCGCACGCCTCCCCTGGGCCCACCTCGCCCTAAAATCAAATCCAGAAAACCCACCCACCCACCACCACCAGGCCCGAGAGCCCATCCCAGAGGCCTCTACGTGTCAGATCCAGCCAGCCCAGGGTACCCCTGGCCCACCGTCAGCCGGACGGGTCCGACCATTATCCGGTACCCGAAGCAGCCCCAAAGTTCGGCGCCCCGCCTCCCGCTTTACAGCGGGATGAGCCGGGTCCATGCGCCGCCGGAGGTCGGCACGCCGCAGAGACGCCGGTGGGGCCCGCCCGCTGTACGGCGCGCGGCCGCGTGGGCCGGGTCCACGGGGGGCGTGCGCCCGTGGGTCGCGGGGCCCCACCGCCGATCCCGCGGCTGCTTCCGCACCACCAGTCCCGCGGGGAGTCCTCCGCCTCCAGCTCGCGAGTCGCTGCCACATCACATCTGGCCTCCGCCTCCTCCCTCCCTCCCTCCCTCCCCACAAACACCCCCGGCTCCCGCTGCTGCCGCGTCCTCTATCCGTCCAGTCGCCCTCTCCGCTGCCGACTTGTCGCCGCAGCCGAAGCACAGCGCACCGTGGAGAGTCCGAGAGATCCGAGGTGGGGAGGAAGGACGTAGAGCGCGGAGGGGAGGGCGGGATGGAGGGGGGACGATGACTGCGCGCGCGGCGGCGGGATGAGGACGATCTGCGATGTGTGCGAGAGCGCGGTGGCGGTGCTCTTCTGCGCGGCCGACGAGGCCGCCCTCTGCCGTCCCTGCGACGAGAAGGTGCGCGGCTCTCTCCCCGACCCTCCCGCCCTACTCCCGCGACCATCTGTCCAGCCACGCGGATCGGGCCACGCGTTGGCGTTGCTGCTTCAGTATGTTGTGTTGACCCGCCACTAGTCGCTGTCTGTTGCTCCGATGGCTGGGTAGATCTGGAGCTGCGATCGAGGGAATCGCTCGACTACGTCCGTGTTCTCGCATGGTGGATCTGGGAGAGCTGTCCTGACAGCTCTGACGTTTTTTGAAAAACTACTTTGGAAAGGCTACCCGCTTTATCTGAATTTTTTCCTTCTATGGCGTTGGCTTCATACTGGATTTTACTGATATTCCTGCTAGATGTGTCCAGCGCAGACCAAGGGGAACTACGGTAGAGTGCGTGTGATTGAAATTCAAAGAGAGTTGGCAATAAGATTGCTCGCATGTTAGCTCAACTAGCCAGGAGGGATGATATTAGCGCAGAGTGGAATGCTCGTGTTCCATCTCTCGTTGAGTGAAATGTAAATAACTCCAAATAAAAACGAGTTGTTTTGTGTGGGAGTGGTGCCTGAGAAGATTCAGCAGGGAGTATATTTACGTACTTCGAGTCTGGTGACTACCATGGGCTTGCACCCAAATCCCACTTATAGTTGGTGACTCTGTAGAGATTATGGTTTAGCTGACCTTGCGAGACTAGAAATTTCTCATACGGCGGAGCGAAAAAAGGGTGATTGGTTTACACAATTCTGTTGCTCATGTGTCAAATGATATTCCCACACAGTACACCTTATGATGTAGGCTGTGACCTTGGTTTATTTGTTTTCTGAGAAGCTACAGAATTAATATCATGCTATTCAAAATCAGCAGTGCATACAAAGTACATATTTTTTTAGGTGAACATTCTAACTTGGCATGAAATGCTTTTTTAACCAGTTTAAACTTTAAATGTACCGAGGTGGACGGTGCTGTCTGATAAAGCTATAGCTGATGTTGATGGTACTATATGTGGGTTATTGTGCATCTGGGTGGGCTGAGGTCCGGGTGGCCTCATGCGCCCAATCATTTCTAGATTTTGATCATTTTTGTTTGACACATTATGAAAAACAATTCATAAACAATAGTTCTTTGAACATTTTTGTCTTCTTGCTCTTATATTTGTATTATATCTTGATTTACCCATTAATTACAGTATCTGTCCGTTCTGTGCTATTGCTGTGCTTTGTTGGAGATGTCAAATGCTCTTATAAAAATGTTCAAATGATAATCTTTTACGGGGCCTATGATCATCTTATAACAATTGTATGCTCGTTTTTCTTTCCTTTGATGTTCTGTAATACTCCCTCCGTCCCAAAATAAGTGTCTCAACTTTGTACTAACTTTAGTATAAAGTTGTACTAAAGTTGAGACATTTATTTTGGGACGGAGAGAGTACATGTTTAATGAACAATACTTGTCAGCAAGATCTACTACAAAACTCATGCAAGTTGATTGCCCAACATAAGAACCCAGATATTCTCATGAACTTAAAAGAGGGACTATGTTTCTGTTTCCAGTTGATAATAAATTTTGTAGTTGTATATGAAACTGTTGTCTTGTCAAAGCATGTGTACGTTGATTAGAAGACAATACTGTTTTGGTAATCAGCAAATATACTACCAGGACTAGAAGTGATCCCTCCACCTACCAATTTTCTGCAACCTACTGGAAGTTCCCAAACTGCTAGGATGTCGCTGGCATGTTGCACACTGGAGCAGACGTTTTTAGAGCTATTTGCCCCGTTACCAAAAGTGTGTCTACTTAACCTTTTACAGAACTGCAAATGAGCCCAAATAGTAATCAGTGCCCCCCCCCCCCCCCCCCCCCTCCAAATAGGTGTTCTGACATTGCTAGTGTGGTGACATTGTCGGGAGCATTTGTGTTGCACAACATATGAAAGTTGTTTAAAGGTGAAAACACCAATTTTGTCAGCAAAATTTTCTAAACAGTATAAATGGTAGTCCCAGTTTCATACAGAAAAATGGGGAAGAATGATGCTACTTATGTTTTCATAGGAAGAATGATGCTACTTATGTTGGTTACAATTCATCACAAGCACTGGCATTCAAAAGTTTATTCAGTATCTTATTTTGTCAAGCTGGAGCAAAATGTTATGCTCTTGATTTGTAAATTCAAATGATAAGTTATGGCTCTATTATGCTTTTAGATAATCTATATATATAGTCATCCTGTTGTCCACAGTAGTGCATGTCTGATGCATGTGCAAATCCTTTCTGCAGTATCATTTTTATTTAAGAATAAAAAAGATGCACGTTCCAGTTTTCATTGCTTCAGATCATTATAATTTGAATACTTGATTGTCAAGACACAATCTTCATGTTCCAGTTTCTGATATTTCTTTGAATGTTATACTCCAGGTACATATGTGTAACAAGCTTGCTAGTCGGCATGTAAGGGTTGGGCTTGCGGACCCTAATAAATTAATACGCTGTGATATATGTGAAAGTTCTCCTGGTATGCATTTTGACCTAAAAACAATTATTATGTCACTAATCTATTGAAGTTTGATTTCATCAGCTTTCGACCTGTCTATGCAGCTTTCTTCTACTGTGACATAGATGGTACATCACTTTGCCTGAGCTGTGATATGGCTGTTCATGTTGGTGGGAAACGAACCCATGGAAGATACTTGCTGCTAAGACAACGAGTCGAAGTATGATTTTAATTGTTAATCAACTAAAGGTTGAAATCTCATGTACTATTTTATATTATTGCTTGAGGTTTGAAATTTTGATTAGTTTCCAGGAGATAAACCAGGGCATATGGACGATGTAGCCATGCAACAGATGGACTCTGAAAACCCAAGGGACCAAAATAACGCTCATTCCGTACCAAAGGAGCAAATGGTGAACCACCACCACAATGCCTATGATCCGGCCTCAGATGGCAATTGCAATGGCCAGGGTGCCATTGATTCAAAAATGTTTGATCTTAATATGAGGCCAGCTCGTAATAATGGGCAAGGTTCAAGTTCCCAGGTCTGTCCTATTTTTGCCATAAGAGAAGTAGCTTGTCTCATGTGTTCTTTCCCAAGTACTTACAGTTTCCCCTCTTGTCTCCATTACTCTTCTTGTTGACAATCCAGACTCATGGAGTGGATCATAGCCACAACAACAACCATGACTCTTCAGGAGTGGTGCCAACATGCAATTACGATGGAGCTGCCGACAAGTGAATGTCGGAATCTCGGAATGTAAATTGCTTCGGTTGCTGTTATAAACATTTCTTCCGCACCGGGAGCTTGAATTAGCTTTAGCCTTAGTGGCCGGGCTAAATGTATCGTTGCAGGGACCTTAGAATGTGTGTTGTTTTCGAATAGAGACGAAGCTAACGACTGTATCTGTATTCAGCATGGCATGCACTAGACGCTGTGTTGCGGATTTCTGTTGTATGCTATCAGGGACTGTACAAAGAAATAATAGATCTCTCATTTTGTGTACTGGAACTGCTATATATGGCAACTGCTGTGAATGTCAGAACTAAGATGTTGAAAGGGGTGCTTTTGACATAACGAAGCTGGAGCATGTGTTGGCTATGAGCATCTGGGTCCTTTTCGACGAAACGAAGCCGGGGTGCGAAAGGACGCTGTTGTGCAAGCTGTGATCTTGTTTACTTTGCTGCCAAAACATAAAGGTAAAGTTTGGCAATGCCTGTTTTGTTACAAAAAAGTGGCAATGCCAATGAAACTTTCTCAACTTCTGGGCAGTAAACCAAACCCTGACCTGTCCATATCTTGGTTTGCCAGTTGTTGGAAAACAAACGTGTCCGGTTTCTTCCCAGCTTCTGCGATGCCATGGTTTCGGTATCACCAGATCAATCATCTCGCAGCAAACTGGCCAAATATGCAAACCAAAAATCATGCGACCCCCTGATTCTCTGAAGAAGTTTCCAGACTCTGAAGTTCATCTCAACCAATCCAATGCGTCTCTCTGGCATGATCCCCTTCACCTGGCCTGCTACCGGGTGCCGAGCTACATGGCCACATGCTCCGTTGCTCGGCTGTGACGTATGCATCTCTACCAAGATATGTGAGCATCTTCGACCAGGATTTATTCCAATCTCCGGAAGTGCTGGCAACTCTGCCTCGCTACCGTGCAAACCCCCGAAAGAGATATTTGTCACACATCGTTCCGACAGGTGAACTGGTTTACGCAGTTGATCCCGCCAGCCAGCCACAATACGAAATATGCCATAAGGGCACCTCCAACACCCAAACCGGACACAGTATCCGTCTGCGGACCGGGAGACCAGTCCACGGATACGGACAAGCCGACCATCCACCCATAGCCACAAATGTCCGGAGACATTTCAAACGGGATTTAGTGGAAATAAACAAATTTGATGAATATTTAAATGAACTTAATGATTTTCATTCATACTACATAAAACCATATGCTTTTTCATCTAAACTGGAGCAAATTCATTATAATTTGATATATTTCAACTAAACCGTACTCTAAACCTAGTCTAAATGACCGCCGACACCCGTTCCCCATGTCCGAACAGTCATGAGCGCCAGGAAATGAAGCTCCACCTCCTCAGCCTACAAGCGGCTAATCGGCCGACGATGATGACCCCGCTAAGTTTAGCTTCAACGGGAGGGGAGAAGTAGTGGCCTTCTTGGCACCCGAGCGCCGGCGGCTTCCCATGCTCTACTCTTCCTCGCTGCCGGCGGCGCCCGTGGACGTGTCGGCTTCGTCGTCCTGGCGGCGGGGCGCGGTCGAGGCGGAGCTGGCGACGTCTTCCTCGTCCTTGTCGTAAACTTCATCTGTCACCTCGTTGATCTCCTTGAAGGCGGCTTCTACATCCGCCTCATGGACGCGGTACCGCCAGCGGTCGCAGCGGATGTTGCGAGCGAAGCGGTAGGATTGGAGCAACATCTCCTGCTCGCCCACGTCCACGTCTGTCGCGATGCCTGTGTCAGTAGCGAGTTGCTCCTTCGCGCCGGTGCTCGAGGAGGCGGAGGTTGTAGGCCTCTTCGCCCTGCGCCTGCCAACACCATGTCGGTCTAGTGAGCATGGGTCTCGCCCATGGTGACGTCGGCATGGGCCGGCGACGACGTTGGCACCGGCTCGGCGTCGACCTTCTCTTCCATTGGGGCGTCCGTAGCGCTGGCCTCCGGTGAGCTCGTCCGTCTGCCGGCCTGCCAGCCCGGTTGCAATGGCGGTAATCTCCTTCTTCTGCTCGGACGAGAGGTTGTCCCAAAGGACTTTGGAGCTCGAGGAGTCCATGGCGCGTGTGGTGCCAAGAGGAGATAGAGGGCGGAGGAGGTTGGATGCAGTTGTTGTCGTGCCTGGGGTTTAAATAGCGGGAGGATGGTAGGGCATGCGGCGAGGTGGTTAATGGTGGCCGGCAGACAGATGCACGGGTGGCGCCGGAGCAGGTTCCTCGGCAACCGCACATGTTTAATGTAGGGAGGCGGATGAACAGGCTGCCATTTGAACAAGGAGCTGCCACGTGCGGTGAGGGTGGTGCTCTCTCCCGGCACGCCGCTTCAATGCCGGAGCGATATGAGAGGTCACGTCCACTCTTGAGCCGGAAAGAATGCGGCACTGACGCTCTGGAACGGTGTTGACTGCTTTGGACGGGAAAGGGCGCTGGCGAGGGAGTGTTTTTGGCTAGGCCAGGGTTGTTGGACGCTTCCGTGGTAGCGATCCGGACGCCTGCAAAGCCACACGCCCCTAGTTGTCTTCCAGTTTGCCGGAAAAATGACGTTCGAACCACCGAACAGACCGATACAGGACCATGTAGGATGACAAAACACGTCCTGACCAGGCGATCTGGACGGTTGCGGGTGGTTTAAGGGTTCGCATTTGAGATGCCCTAAGGTTACAAGCCGTTATTTCCTCTTCGCGAAAGGACTTCCATGCCATTAGGTTTTTGAACATGATACAAATGACAAATGCTCGCACATACACTCACCTCTATGAACACATGCATGGACACTCTACCCTTATGAGACATGCTGTTAGGTTTACTCCTCCTCCCGTTGGCGCCCCTGCCGGTCTGCCTCGCCACCGATGGCTTTTGGATCTTGGAGGCGCGTAGGACCTTGCCCTCCGCCGGCGGAAGTGACCCTGATCTCTTTCTTGTTAGTTTCAATGTCTTGGTTAGGGCGCCTTTTATTCGCTTCAGTGCTTGTGGTGGTCCATAAACTTGATTAAATTTTTATTAACTCCGGTATTCTCTATATGGACATGATTCATTATGAATAAGTCAGAAGTTATTTCTGCAAAAACAATCTGGCCAGCTACCTAGTACTATCTGACATGATTCTTCATGCCATGCACAACAATGAACCCAACAAACAAAGTTGCCCGCTCAATTCAAGATTCTTACAAGTTGGAGGTCCGAACAAAAAAACATGTTCCAAATTTAAGGCGAATTAAGCACATTTCATCAAAATTTGGGAGGTGCACAAACTCTGGATCCATGTACATGTGACAAAACAGCCGAAGAAATTAACTAGATTGAACCCAAGGATCGACGAGGCATGGAACTACACTAGCAGTACTAGAATATTGGGTTCTTGCCAAGTCAACCGTATCGTCAGCCTCATGCGAGAAGCAAACAAGATGAGGCTCATATCGGCCAAACTATATTTTTATCCTAGTCAACCAACATTTTATTCGCAATTAATGGCACGCTGGTCGATCTTTGCGTAGAGGTACGGGATCATATCTGCGTGGCCTCGTCAGAATCGCATCATCGTCTTCCTTGGTTTCTCGTCACGTGTTGGAGATGCTCTAAGGTTACATGTCCGTTCTTTCCTCGTCACGAAAGAACTTTCATGCAATTAGGTTTTTGAATACAATATAAAAGGCAGATGCTCACACATGCGCACATACACTCATCCCTATGAATACACGCGCACACACATCCGACCTTATGAGCCATGTGATTAGGTTTTCTCCTCCCGTTGGCGCCGCCGCCGGTCCGCCTCGCCTTCGATGGCCTTTGGGCCTTGGAGGTCAGCTCCACGTCGGCTCGGCAGGAGAGATCCCGATCTCGTTCTTTAGTTTTGGTGTCTTGGTTGGGGTTGTGGTGACGGAGATGTCCCTCGACAGAAATAATGTCTTCCATATTTCGGTACCCGCCCTGATGATGCGTTTAGCGTTGCTCGCGTGGGGAGGCGTGTGTCCGTCGGATCTTGTGAGATTCAATCGGTGCTGGTCTTCTGGTTAGTTTCGGTGGACTATCGCTGGTCAACAATGAACACAACAAACAAAGTTGCCCCGCCCTTCAAGATTCCTCCAAGTTGGAGGTCCGAACAAAAATAGATGTTCCAAATTCGAGGCGAATTAAGCACATTTCATCAAAATTTGGGCGGTACACAAACTCTTGATCCATGTACATGTGACAAACAGCCGAAGAAATTAACTACGTAGATGGAACCCAAGGATCGATGAGGCATTGAACTACACTAGCAGTACTAGAATACTGGGATCTCGCCAAGTCAACCCGTATCGTCAGCCTCATGCCAGAAGCAACAAGATGAGATGAGGCTCATATCGGCGAAACTATATTTTTATCCTAGTCAACCAACATTTTATTCCCAACCGATGACACGCCGGTCGATCTTGGCGTAGAGGTACGGGATCGTATCTGCATGGCCTCGTCAGAATCGTCTTGCTTCCTTGGTTCCTCATCGCTGTCACACCCACTGGAGCGACATGCAAGAGGTTCAGATCATATCTACACGTACGTACCCAAGATCTGAAACCGGATAAGAATTTCATTAGTATAAGCTATCAGTTTAGTATCAGGTCAAACTTCAACCACATTTTGGTCGATTTAAAAAAAAACATCAAACATATTTCTGCAATTCTGTTTATTTAGTGAAGACCCTGCAATTCTGTTACTGTCTGGTGGACTTTTGCCGAATCCTCACCTGCAGCAGGAAATCGGTCTGTCACGCGTTGGCGCTCAGCCCTCTCGCCTCGCACGCTCGCATCACTCTCATCCGCCTGCACGAACACACGAACATCCTGCAGATTCACACAACAGTTCTAGGTCAGAACATTTGCATTATTGCATAGTGCGACGACGCGATCGAACAATTGGTGCGGTGGTGCTTACTCCCAGGGCACGTCGCCGACGAGCATCCAGTCGCCGTCGCCGTCCTCGTACACCACGGCGTGCTCCCACTGGCCGTACCCGTCCATCAGACCTGCAGACAAGCATGCACGCGCATTGATCAGTGCACAAAATCTCATTTGACATGGCTGTCCATTTGACATGGTGAAGCTTTGGTTGCTTACCGATGGAGCAGCAGTAGAACATGGCGTTGAGCTCCTGGAGGAGCTCGAGGTAGTCGCTGTAGGCCGCCACGTCCACCTTGCGCAGGTACGGCGTCCCGTCCATGCTCACCTTCACGAACGCCGCCGCCTCGACGCTCTTCCTCGCCCGCCTCGCCCTCCGCGCCCTCTCGCCGGGCGGCGCCAGCGTCAGCTCGGTCAGCTCCACGCCGCCATCGTCTCCGCCATAGCTCCCCATCACTCTCAAATTACGCAATGTACTACTCCTACTATACGATCAGTCGGTGGGTTCAGAGGCTGGAAGTTGGGGAGGCTGGGAATGGAAGGCGTGTGTCGTGAATGGCGAGCTTTGGCTGGCCGGTGCTGCCGTATATATACACCGGCCGTTGGTACTACGATACTACGTGTGCTACCTGACCCCCTGAGGCGGGGAGGTGGTGCCGGCCAGCATGGCGGCGTGGTGTGGGTTATACGGCGGTTGCGCGCAGAGAGGATCCGAAGCGGGGCGGGGACAGGGGCTGCGGGCGGCGGTCGGGTTGGGTGCGGGCCGGCAACGAACCCTGGCACCGCTGTCGCCGTGGGACCCGACCGGCCCGCCACGTCGACTCCCCGGTCTCCTGCGTGGCTGCCTCCGTGGTCACCACTAAACAAATCAGCTCAGCCGTGACTCGTCTTCGATTGTTCGATAGTTCGATGCAGCAGCTATCAATTGCACGGTAGAGTAGACGAAATTTAACGAGACAATGCCAAGTCGAACATTTGCAGCTTCCACATGCACTAAACTAAGTAAGACCACGACGTACCGCCGCCACAACTTGCGCACACCGATCATTATATACTCAGACTGTCCACAGGCATCTTTGTGAAGTACAGTATACACTATTCAACACGTTAACCGTACGTATCGGCATCATTTAGTCTTTTCTATCACAAGTACAATCTAGTTAAGTTCACACAAGGGAAAGGGCTGCTGAGACGGGAAGCCGCCCATGGAATATCAAGCCTGGCCACCGGCGTGCATGCACAGGAGATCCGGCCGGCGACGGGCAGGGGACAGGCATCCCGCAAGTGGGCACGTGCATGCATGCATGTTCAACAATCTCTTCTCCCCCCGCCGGCCGCCGTAAAGATGCAAGGCCCCTGCACGCAACAGTAAAAACATTCGTCCGGCCGTGCATGTGCCGGCGCGCCTATGTTTCACAAACCCGCAGCGGCTGCCACAGATCGCCCGGTGCCGGGCCCTGCCCGGACACCGCCATCGCCCGTGTCCGGTAAAGGCGATCTACCCATCACGGAGCACGAGCTTCGTGCTACGCGCGCCATGCCGGCCAGGCCAGGGCTACTAGTATTAAAGTTCAAGCCCGGTGCATGCACACGAGTGGGTAGCTAGCCTGTTGTCTCTGTGGCTGGCTGGCTGGCTGGCTGGCCGGACGGAGAGGCCGGAGCGTGATTGTGCCTCCTGTCGCGGCCCCCGGCCCGGGGCGCGCGCGCGTGCGGCGGCGGCCCGGCCATCATTCCAGCCGCATTGCTTGCCTGTGTGTGTGACAGCTGACGGGTCGGCGGGCATGGTTTTCCCCGAGATGGGTCGAGAGGAGAGGACGACACCGTGCAGGGAATTGTGGGCGGGGCTAGGGGAATTAATCTGGGGGCCGACGAAAGCGCATGCACGGCATGGTTTTAAGAGCGGAGCCAGAGCTCTAGACGACATCGAAGAGCTTTTTGATGCGACGACGGCGTTTGACTCCTCCTTTCTCGGGCGTTTGACCGTCCAGCTAGCTCCTTCTCGATCCTCGATCGGAGGCATAGTAATGGTGAAACGTGCCGATTAGAGATCCAGCTGTGCAAACAAGCTACTCTGATTTTTTAGGACGCCCATAACTGGTGAACGTTCGTCACGAAGGGTGGCATTTGAGAACGTTCGCCTGATAGTTTTAGATGAGAAGGAGAGGGGGGAGGGGGCAGCTTGTTCATCCGACATGACAGTTTCTATCTAAGGCCTTGTACAATGCTTCTAAAACACCAGTGTCTATTTCTACAAGAGAGACGTCTAATTAAGCGTCTGCCCTGTACAAATAAGCATCGGTGCTTAAAAAAGTCTGATTTGTTTCTCCAAGCACCTCTCCTAACCACCTTACATTGTAGAAGGCCTAAGAAGGCAGGTTTTGTTTAAAAACTGTCGTCGTTTGATCTCGTCTTACAACTAAAACTGCAAGCAAAAATGGTTTGCTTGTCATCTCCCCTACAACGAACGTTACCATTACCCTTTTTTAATTCAAAACAAGGCCACTTTGATTATTTTAGCAACGGTCTTTATTTCTCGTGTTACCGTTAATCCATTCCGTTTGAGGTTTAGTTTATCTAGTTGTTTTGTTAGTGAAGCCTTACCCATTCAGCCGACGCAAAAATAGAATGTTTGCCACAAAATCATTTCGGTGAAGGGTACACACAGAAAATTCGCAAGAAAAAGAAGGGTACATGGAGAATACAAGTGAAAACGTTGGAGATCGGGCTACATGGAAACCTATTTTTTTAAATTATATTTATTTTTCAAAACATCAGAAGAATTGTCACATGTATGTATAGAAGTATTCTACCAATGTATAAAATTTTATTGGGAGATATGTAACATGTGAGTTACACAAAAAACGGGAAAACTTTATTCTATTACTTTTTCTAGATGGCTCCATGGAACTTGGGCTTCAAAACACATTTCCGACATTTGTAAGATCATAACCTTCGCAAGCATTTTTATGACCTTCAAAAAATCAAACGCTGCCATAGTATGCTACAAACTCCGGTCAAAGGCCAAGTTTTTTTTTGCGGGGTCAGTCAAAGGCCGGGTTAAATATCTTAGTTTGAGTTTCTTTTGTATAGTTTGGTTTTTGTAGGTACTTGTTGAGAATATGGAGTTGGCTTATGCATATTTATTTAAGTTCTCCCACTAAAAACAACCTCCGGTCCTTTCCGCCACGGTGCATCTAGTGGGAGGTTAGTGAGTCCAATGAATTTACCTTCGATTTTCATCAAAATTCAGCGCGAGAATTTGAAGACATGTTCATGTGGACATGCATGTGCCATGTGTACACATGTTGGAAAGCTCCTATGTATACATGGGTTTTTAGAACTACTGGGACTTTATCACCTCAAAATGTTGTGTGGTATACAAAGTCCAACTGGAATGTCTGTCAGCAAAACATGGCGGCCAATAGGCATAACCATAGTAGAGTGAGCCAATCCACGTTCTAACGGAAGGATTTTGCCCGGTCCTCACTTCAACAATGACCTATCCATATGAATGGGTGCGAGAAGACTTGAAGCACTTCATAGCAGATAAGCAATCCTATTTTTCAGCAAATCCTCTAGTCGCTGCTGGTATACCACTCTTAAGCTCCTCCTCATATAGTCGTCGTTGGTATACCATTAGTAAGACTTTGTCCAAATTTATAGTGTCTCGTGTTATACTCATCAAGTACAACTTGAAGGGAGGTCCTAAAATGAAGATGTGGTTTTTGCTCACAACAGAGTACACAATCATGGCAATTTTACCTTAACATTTGACATGGAACATGGCTAATTTTCTTTCTGACATTGCAGATTTATTTTCTCAAACTATGGCAATTTTATTTAAATAATATGACAAATTTAATATGCATTTGCCCTGGAAATTTCCACCATCGGCACCACCAAGGAAACAACCTTTTCCATTTTGAGATGAAAAAATTTAGTTTACATGCATGGGAAATTTCTTATACATAACATATCATTTTTTAATAAAAATCCCATGGATAATATTAATTTACATCCGCCATGGCAATTTTGGTCATGTTTTGTGTTATTTCACATTCATGTTTTTTTTAAAACATGGCAATTAAAATTAAAATCCATGGAAAATTTAATCTGCAACATTTTTTTGTTCATAATTTGTGTCATTTTACATAGATGGAAAATTTCTTATACAAAACATGGCAATTTTAATTAAAATCCCATGGAATTTTGAATATGCATCTGCCATGGCAATTTTGTTCATAATTTTTTGTTTTGTACTATTCTTTTTTTTCATGGCATTTTTTGTCATGCCAATTTACGAACGTAAACTTTTTCCAGGGCAATTCTGGAAAATCACCATGTGAGCATCATGATAAATGTTGTTAGAATATTTTTGACATTCTTTATTTTAGAAATAAAAAATAAAAAGAAACTGTAATTTGCCATCAGTTAGAGAAACAAAAATTCTAAATTTGCCATGATATATTTTTTTCTACATCCTCCTTTGAATTATAGATCATTTTTAATTACATATACCATGCTGGTTTTGCATTGCTGAACCATGGCAATTTTACTTTGAAATTCATGGCAATTTATTTAATGGCATCTTAGTTTCTTCCTCGACCATTGCAATTTTATTTTCAAGGACATGGAAACTCTATTTCTATAGCATGTCAAATTTACATTTTTCCCGGACCCATGGGAAATTTTCTTAGACCACGACAAATATATTAACTAGACCATGATACTTTTATTATTTAGACCATGGCATTTTCATTAGTTAGACCATTGTAGTTTATAAATTTGTCATGTGCACATGGCAAATTAATTATAAATTTATTTAAATGGTACCATGTCTTTCGAGAAAACATTTCTTCCATTTTTTTCATGTTCCCATGGAAAATTATAGATTTGCCACCTTTTTTTTTGAAAGAGCAATTACCTTTTATTGTAATTTTGATCATTGTTTTTTAAAGAACAAAATCCTTTTTTTGAAAGTTAATCTGCCAATGCATAACAAACATAACAGGAAAATATGGATTTGCCTTGGTCCACTATTTAGTTCTTCCAGCAAAATCATGCACACAAAAAATACATTGCCATGCTTTACAAATATTAGGCAGATTTTGAAAGATTTTTCCATGTAGATAGAAAAACCCAATGTCGAGGAAATAGTTAATTGGTAGCCGCTCGCTCGGCTTGGGAGTACTGATTAATCGGCAATTCAGACAATTAAATGGATGAATCAGTCGACCATTAATTGGTGGAATTTTGAACTCAATGGGCACAATTTTTTGTATGGAGGAATTTTTTCAATAGAACTTGAACGCTACAAAAAATCAGATTGCAAATATGAAGCAAATGGCACCATTTTCTTTTCTCAATAGATCAATCATCAACAAGCATCCATTGGAAGAAAGGGGGGTACCGGCGCATAGAGGGAGGAGAGGGCGCTGTGACACACATGGGAGGAAGAGAAGTGTCGTCTCGCTGACAAGGGCTTGGCGAACCGCCATCTAGGTCTGAAGGGGATGAGAGAAGCGGGAGGGGCTGGGAGAGGGCCAAACCCTAGCTATTTCGGAGTAGGAGGCGGCTGGGAGGGGTTACGGGCCAAATAATTGGGCTTTTGTTTGCCCACAAGTTAACGGGCCAGTAATGATTAATTGGCCTGGCAACCAATTAATAGGTCTGACAGGCCATTAATCGGTCTAGCAAGTTAGCATGACGAATATGTGGTATTCGAGTCGGGCACCCTACGAGTAGCAATTAACTGGTTAATCGGACGAATTCTTGAACAGTGGAAAAACCATGATTTTACTTTGTTTTATAGCCATGATTAAGTTTTTCATGTGGCCATGTGACATTTTTCTCGTTATATATCATGTCAAATTTGTGCATGATTTGTCACCTCTCACGTTTTCTACTCTCTTCTGAAATAAATAGTTGTACTCCCTTCGATCCAAAATATAAGGTGTATAAACATGTGCATGTTTGACCAAGTTTTTAGAAATATATATCAATGCCTACAATACCAAATTGGTAGCATTAGACCCACCAAGAGAAGGATTTATATATTTTTATTGTAGATGTCAATATTTTATTCTATATGATTTGTGCATAAACGAGTTTGACTTGCATGAAAATTGATACACCTTATATTCGGGAATGGAGGGAGTAATATTCATCATGGCAAAAAGAAAAACATCCTCTATATGATTTTTGCAACAAACAAGAAAGCCTGCTAAATGTGTGCTCCAATCTGGGCCTTTTTTGGCCCAATTACTTTTCTTATAGGCTGGTGCCCTTTTGTAGCGACAAGTTTCTCCAGGAGGTTCCCCGGTTTCTAAAAAAAAAGTCTGGAAGTTCCCCGTATCCCCACTGCCTTCGGGAACGATTCGTTCGATCCCGGGTCTCCCCAGGGCGAAGGTCTGAGAGAGAGAGAGAGAGAGATCGACGGGGAGAAAGAACAAATAATAAGAGGGAAAACAGCAGAGAGCCCGACGCCTTTTGGTGCCCTTGATCGCTCATATCAGCCGGATCTCATGCAGCCGGAGCAGCGTCTCGGCCAAATCCAGATTCACCGTAAACTGACTCTTACCCTATCGTTGCGAGGGCGGTAAATTGGTCGCATCTTTTTTAGCCCCAAATCACATTTGTTCTTATAAAAAATATAGCCTGCACTTACCATAGCAATTTTCTGTGGCAGACGGGTCGACTTCTCCATTGGCCATAAGAAACGGCTCACCTTGCCAACAAGATGATAATTATCACCATGGCAAATGAAGGGAGTGTCCAGGGACCCTGCTTCCAGAGGTACATCATGGATTCAAATGATAGACCTATACTGCGCAAATTGGTTGACAACCTATGGTAGCTAACTGAAATTTAAATTATTCTTGCCATGCTGCATTAGTAGTTCTATATTCTATCCCGTTCCAGATTTATCTCTGCGGCATAAAGCTGTCTGTCACTAGTATATGCCTTGTTATTGTACCTTGTCTTACCTTACAAGCGGTCGCAAGTCGCATCTGTATTCTCGTAAGGGTTCTTCCTCGGTATTTTTCAAATCAACAAGCATTTGAATTTTTGAAACATCTCCATAGTATATAGGAGCCAATACAAGAAGGGGATGTATTTCTAACTTTGCACAATATGTATGTTTTTTTTTTTTTGAGGGAAACAATATGTATGTTTTGATCTGTTTATTTGTTACATTGATGTACAATAGCATGCTGTTCTGCAAGAAAATATCTTCCGAGCATCTTAGATTTACACAAATGCATATCAACCGATATTGGTGAAAAATGTTTTGTAGAGTGCTACTACATATACGTACTTCTATTGGCTCCCCCTCCCTTTGCGCCGATGAAGGTAGACATTTGATTTTACATTTCGAGTGTGTTAACTCTTCTCCCATTCTTGTGCGCGCAGGACATTTGGTGTCATATACATTCACTAATGACGCCACGAGATGCCGCCCGTGCTGCATGTGTGTCTCGTGCCTTTCGATGTTCGTGGAGATTCTATCCCAACCTCATTTTTAATGTTAACACAGTAGGCCTGTTCTGGGATGACAGGGAATTTACTCGCAAAGTTGATCACATTTTGAAAAAACACTCATGCATTGATGTGAAGACATTCGAGCTTGATTTCTCCTCTTGCTACAAGCTCAAGGCCTCTGAATATCTCCATAGGTGGCTTTAGAAAGTGGTTACACTGGGCATTGAAAAACTCACCCTTGTGATGCCTGAGGATGAGGCAGTCAACTTCCCATGCCCAGTTCTATCAAATGGGAATGGAAGCTCGATCTGGTATCTTCACCTTGTTTACTGTGCCTTCCATCCTAAAGTTGGCCGTGGTTGCTTGGGAAACCTGACAGTGTTGCATCTTGACCGTGTGCGAATTACGGGGGCCGAGTTAAGGCGCCTTCTTCCCAGCTGTGTTGCTTTGGAGGAGTTGAAACTCAGGAGATGCTCCCAGATAACTAACCTAAAGATACCTTCTCTGCTGCAACGACTCGGCTACCTGCAGGTGTTGAAGCTTAGGTGGATATCATGGAGTCTTTCACCGATCAAAATTTCTAGTTGACCACCATAATATCAGTAGTATTTCCCCATGTATATAGTAGTAGTCCGAGTATTTTGTAACGATAGTTAGATCGATTGTATGCCCTTGTTTGAATTGAGTGATGTGATATGAATGTGTTTATCTCATGTGCATATGGGTAATGTTTCTCTTTAGACCTCATTCTATTCTAAACCTCTCCCCTCTAAACCCATCAGATGCCTCCAAGACGTGACACCGGATTTGTCTTCCCACCGGAGCTCACTCAGTTGATCCAACAGCAGAATGCCTTGATGCAGCTACTAGTCCAGAACCAAGGCAACAACAACAACAACAACCCACCGCCACCACCTCCAGTTGACAACTTAGCCCGTTTTCTGAGGTTGAATCCGCCGGTGTTTTCCAGTAGCACCGAGCCGATTGTTGCTGATGACTGGCTACGCAGGATTGGAAGGGAGTTGACCACCGCAGGTTGCACAGATGCTGAGAAGATGCGTTTTGCCGCACACCAATTGGATGGACCCGCAGCCTCATGGTGGGAGAATTACACAACCACATTCCCTATAGCCAATGTCACTTGGGATCAGTTTCAGCAAGCATTCCGCACTGCACATGTCTCAACTGGAGCTATGAGCATGAAGAAACGTGAGTTTCGCAACTTACGCCAGGGAAATCGTACTATGGGGCAGTACGTGGATCAGTTCAGTAAGTTAGCTCGCTATGCACCTGATGATGTGGCCGCAGATGCCGCGAAGCAGGAGAAGTTTATGGAAGGGTTGAATGACGAGCTGAGCATGCAGTTGATGGTAGCAACATTTGCTACCTACCAGGACTTGGTAGATAGGGCTCTTATGATTGAAGGGAAGCAACAGCAGATAGAGAGCCGCAAAAGGAAGTATGAACAAGGGAGGTACAATTCTGGAGCCTCGCAAAAGCCTCGTTTTACCCCGAACTCGGGAGGATATACCCATAACCATGGAGGCCACACCCACAATGGAGGAAGTTCACATAACCACAGTGGCCCCAAGAATGGAAATGGGAATGGAGCAAGCAGCAGTCAGAACCGTTCCAACCCAGCAACACCCGCCAGGAAGGATCTAAGTCACATTACTTGTTTCAAGTGCGGGAAGACTGGGCACTACGCCACTGAGTGTTCTGAAGCCAAGAATGGAAATGGCAATGGAAGTTCAGGGAAGAAGCCCAATCCCTTCACCAGAGGTCAGGTGAACCACATCAACATGGAGGAGGTTGAAGATCAGCCTGACACAGTGATTGGTAAGTTGTTGGTTAAGTCATTTACCGCTCTTGTTCTTTTTGATACTGGTGCATCGCATTCATATATATCAAGGGGATTTGTGGACAAGTTTAAGTTGCCAACCCTAGCCCTTAGGTCACCCATGTTAGTGAGCTCGCCAGGAGCAGAGTATATGGCCAGCCGATGGTGTGATCGGTTACCCTTAACCATTGGTAGCCATGTTTTCCCCTCCGACCTAGTAATTTTGGAGTCGCAAGGATTGGATATAATACTAGGCATGGATTGGCTATCGAAGTATGGAGGAAACATTGATTGTGCTAGTAAGTCAATTCTGCTCACCACCCCGGAGGGAAAAAGGATCAAGTATGTATCCAGGCATGCGCCAAGGAGGACCCAAGTGAATTCCCTCTCAGGAGTTGTACAGGAGGAAGTGCATGTAGTGAAGGATTACCCGGATGTATTTCCAGAGGAATTACCAGGCTTGCCACTAGATCGGGATATAGAATTTCTGATAGAGCTGTTGCCAGGCACCGGACCGATATCAAAGAGACCATACCGGATGCCCGCCAATGATCTAGAGGAGATTAAGAAGCAGATTAAGGAGTTATTGGAGAAAGGTTACATTCGACGAAGTTCGTCACCATGGGAGCCCCAGTTCTCTTGGTTGAGAAGAAGGATGGATCTTTGAGAATGGTTGTTGACTATCGTGCATTGAATGAAGTGACGATCAAGAACAAGTACCCACTACCGATGATCAACGATTTGTTTGACCAGCTACAAGGAGCTAAAGTATTTTCCAAGATCGATCTGCGATCAGGATACCACCAGCTGAAGATCCGAGAACAGGATATACCTAAGACAACTTTTACCACCAGGTATGGGCTATAGGAGTACACGGTTATGTCATTTGGATTGAAAAATGCCCCTGCCTATTTCATGAGCATGATGAATAAGGTGTTCATGGAGTTCTTGGATAAGTTTGTTGTGGTGTTCATTGATGATATTTTGGTGTACTCGAAGAATGAAGAGGAGCACAAGGAGCATTTGCGTTTAGTTCTCGAGAAGCTCAGGGAACACCAATTATATGCCAAGTTCAGCAAATGTGAGTTTTGGTTGAAGGAAGTTGGATTCCTTGGACATGTTATATCAGGAGAAGGTATAGCAGTAGACCCTATCAAGGTTCAATCAGTCACTGAGTGGTTGGCACCCACCTCAGTTGGAGAGATCCGCAGTTTTCTTGGACTCGCGGGATATTATCGGAGATTCATTGAGATTTTTTCCAAGATCGCGAAACCCATGACAGAGTTGTTGAAGAAGGACACTAAGTTTAAGTGGACCGAAGAGTGTGAGGCCAGTTTTCAGGAGTTGAAGAAATGTTTGGTTATAGCCCCAGTGCTGATTCTTCCGGATATACGCAAGGATTTCCAAGTGTATTGCGACGCTTCTCGCTTAGGACTTGGAGGTGTACTTATGCAGGACGGAAGAGTTGTTTCATATGCCTCACGATAGTTTCGACCGCATGAGTTGAATTATGCCACTCATGATTTGGAGTTAGCAGCCGTAGTGCATGCGCTCAAGACCTGCAGACATTTTCTTATTGGAAACCGCTGTGATGTGTACACGGATCACAAGAGTCTGAAGTACATTTTTTACGCAGAAGGAGCCGAATCTCAGGCAGAGGAGATGGTTGGAGCTTATAAAGGATTATGATACGAAGTTACATTATCATCCAGGAAAGGCTAATGTAGTAGTAGACGCTTTGAGCCGGAAGAGTAATGTCAATACCCTCGTAAGAGGAGGATTACCAAAGGAGTTAGCCGAAGATCTCAGGGAGCTTCGTTTGGAGATAGTTCATAGAGGTTTTGTTGTAGCAATGGAGGTTCAGTCAACATTATTGGGGAAGATTCGTGAAGCTCAGAAGGATGATAAGGAGATTGCGGAGATAAAGGAGAGGATGAGCAAAGGAAAAGTCAAAGGTTTTCGAGAGGATGAGCACGAAACCTTATGGTTTGAGGACCGTGTATATGTACCCAATAATGCAGAGATCAGGAAGTTAATACTTCAGAAGCTCATGACTCGCCATACTCGATACACCCCGGAAACACCAAGATGTATTTGGATTTGAAGGAGCGTTTCTGGTGGACTGGTATGAAGAAGGATATTGCAGAGTATGTAGCAGTATGTGATGTATGTCAGAGAGTGAAGGCGGAACATCAGAAGCCAGCAGGATTATTGCAGCCTATGCCGATACCCGAATGGAAGTGGGACAAGCTTGGCATGGATTTCATTACCGGATTACCCAGGACCCGATCAGGATACGATTCTATCTGGATAGTAGTTGATCGTTTGACCAAAGTGGCTCACTTTATCCCAGTGAAAACCACCTATACGAGTGCAAAGTTGGCCAAGATATATATGACCAGGATCGTATGTCCGCATGGAGTTCTGAGGACCATCGTATCAGATATAGGAACACAATTCACCTCGAAGTTTTGGAATCAGCTGCACCAGACTTTGGGTACTAGGCTAGAGTTCAGTACAGCCTTTCATCCGCAGATAGATGGACATGTTCGCACACGAACACGTCACCGTGTACCCTCGACGCCGGGGGTGATGCACCGCAGCTCACGTCGAAGGAGACCCGCCAGAAGCGCGGTACGCAAGACAATCCGGCGGGCGCTTTTGTACACCCGAAACACCACACGCCCGGGAGGGACCCCGCCAGGGCGCGCGACGGCTATGGGCTGCCCTAGGTCGGCCTGACCGCCCCTAGGGCCTCGAGGTTCGCCGCCCTACAAAAGAAGAACGAACGAAGAACGAGGAAGAAGAAGAACAAGGGAGAAGGAAAAGTAAAGGTAAAAAGTAATATATGTTTGTTCGATTGTGTGTTGTTCAATCGGCCGTCACCTCTTGTCTATATAAGAGGCGGATGGACTTTCCGTACAAGAAAAGGACTTGCCATACCGTCCAAATCATCAAAATCTAACTAAATTCGGACTTCGCACGACCTCCGGCCCGGATGTCCGGCTTTAGGCCCGGATGATCCGGCCAAGCCCAGATTTCGGACAGCAGTCCACTAATCGGGCTGTAACATTTTCATACGAACTCGAATTAAGATGATTGTTATATCAAAATCAACCGTCTCGACGAGACGCACAACTTTTGTGTTGAACCCTTTTCGACATGAGGCCATCTTGAGGGTGTTTTGGGCTGTTTTCTAATGTCTGCAGCAGAAAAACTTGTCCGGACGTCCGGGCGATTGTCCGGATTGTCCGGCCTTTACCCGGATCATCCGGGACTCGACCCAGATCATTCGGCTTCAACTTTTAGCTTCTGTTGTTCGGGTCAATTTTTCGCCCCCGGCCGGATGATCTGGACCTCAGTCCGAATGATCCGGCCATGCAGTGCTGCAGTGCACAGTTTTGGCTGTAACTTTTGCATACAACCTTGGATTAAGACGATTTTTATATCAAAATCGCCCGTTTCAACGAGACGAAGAAATTTTCTGTTGAAGACTTTTTCATCCGAGGTCATCTTAATTAGGTTTCATGCTATTTTCTAATCTGATGTTAACACGGGTATCTTCGAAATTGTCATATGTTTTGCACTTGAGCGCCATTTTGGTCCATCTTCATATTTATTTCGATCATCTTGAAGAGGGCCATCAAATGGTGACATGAACTCATAATTTTAACCTCATCCCATTATAGACTCAAGTCACTCTTTGCGATCATGCCATTTTTGAGCGTCAACACATGCCCCCCTGTTTTTCGGCAAAGGTAGCGTGCCGAAAAATAACTTGTACCGTGTTGGTTCTAAGGACGATGTCAACACTCCATCGGCCACTTTGCATGTGCTTAGGGTGATAAAAAGATATCATCCATTATTTGTTTGAATCCTTGATGCAAATTTGGGTGAAACCTTTTCAACTTCATTAACAATTCGATGATAAAGTTTCATAGATATGTATCTCAAGGTCATCCTCCGAACCATATTGTTCACCCTTTTGTTAGGACTTTGCAGATAATCAACAATAAACTTTCTCCAATCCTCACTTTTACCTGCATAACAAAAATTAGTGGTCGAAGCGGTGGACTTCGGTTCGGCCTTACCTATGTTGACAAGACTAAGCATCGGCTATTGATAGAAATGCAACACACCATGATTAACATAGTAGCCGGATGCTTGCTGTGCCAACTCTTTCGAATTGTCATGTCTAGAAATGTGAACAATTTTAAAGCAACCCAAGGTAAATTTTGCATCTAGACATACCTCAAGGTAAACTATAAGTGATTCGTCAGAACATTGATGACCCTTGGATATTTGTTGCACTACTCATAACGAATCATCGAAAGCCTCAATATGTATAGCACCTATGGCAACCAAAAGCTCCAAACCGAATAAAATTTCATATTCGGCTTTGATTATTGTGCAAAAATATTTTAAGCAGCATGAGGCTTCACAAAATAGCACCATATGGAGATATATAAACAACACTGACACCTTGGCCATTGTTATGAAATTAAACATCAAAAATAATCTCCATAGTACTAGAAAGATAAGGGTAATATCACTTAACATGTACCTTGTCTCGGTCTCCAATTGAACTAAGGACGATGTTAGAATTCCACACCGGCCATGATTAGATAGTTTCTTAGGACGATAGTTAAGTATCGGCCATTACCATGAGGTCCATGTAGAAAAGAATTCATCCACCAATGCATGTATAGCCGAAATAAACAAATAAAATAGCAACAAAATATTTCGTCCCCTTTGTATTAGTAGCAACAAAAATGAAACTAACCAAATGTATAGTGATTTGGTAACACCCTCTCATGATATAGAAAATTATGTTGCATCCATGGATCAAAATGAATCCATGGAAGGTAATTGATCATACCTAGGGATGAATTCCATGGCAAAGGCATCAATGGCATGGTTGAAGAAAATGGATGATGTGCTAACCGAAGATTTTGATGTTGTGATGCACACCTTCGGCTTAATTGTTTGTAGCTTCCATCCTCCTCTTTCTTCACTTTTATTGTACTTGTTGCAATAGAAGCATGCAAATCCTGTTTGTTATGATTGGTCCTCTTGGGCACCCATGCCATGTTCTTCTGTCTTACCTCTTGTGCGCTAAGGTTTTGTAATTTCTTATTTTGCCAATACGATAAGCCGAGTGGGCATCTCGGTTGTGGTTCTGTCTTGACCAATGGCGATTCCTTTTTGGCCTTGTGCACTCTCAACTTCTTTTCTTCAGATTTGACACTTTGACTAATTGGTTGCTTAATCTCATTGCCTTAAGTAGCCAATGTCAACACTTTCATTGGTTGTTTTTCATTTGAGATCAAATCTGAAGTAGCACTCTTACGACCATCTCTTTTAACGCAGTAAACTTGTTTGACTACCTCTTTCTTCTTCCTTGAGCTCCGGACCGATTCCTTATGATTGAAACGGTCTTTAACATGTGATTGTTCAAATGTTGTTTTTCTTGGAGCTGCATAATATTGGTGAGATGTTCTAAAATAAGATGGAGAGTGTTCCCTTGTATCGTACCTGTCCCGGGATGGATATGGATCTACATGAGCATAGGGAGGCATCCACGACATTGGCATTGGCGGCCCAAAATAAGGATATGAACAAGTTGCATTCAAATTCTCTTCTTGCCAATACCGATCCTTGGATTTGCGCCTAGGGGGTGATCTTGATGCTTTTGCATTAGTTGGCCGATAAGCACTGTTCTTCTCACTTATCTTCTGATATTTTTCCAATAGTTGCGCGGAAGTGACTTTCGGCTTTTTACCTTTGTGCTTACGTCGGCCTTTGTTTTCTTTGGTTGTGCTTGCACTGATCTTTGGATTTTCTTGTTACCCCCCAGTCCTTGGCGTCTCCATTGTAGCTTTGATGGAATTCTCGCCCTCAAGATTATGTTCATTATGCTCTTTAACAACTTCTTTACTTGAAAGCTTGATCCCATCACCTGCAGTTTTTACCTTCTCTTTAAGTGGATCACCTTGAATCAGCCGATGCAAAAACCTTTTACCATCGGGACCAATTGGAATAGACTGCTCATCTCTTGGTGTCTCAACAAATTTCAATTGTCCTTTATCAATGGCTGATTTAACTATTTGTCGAAACATGTTGCAATCCTCAAAATTATGCTTGGACGAATCATGCAACTTACAATACATTCGTCCCTGGACAGATGGCTCAACATGGTGATCAAGAATTCTAATATAATTATTTCTCAACAACAAATCAAAGATTTGAACACACATGTTTGAATTGAAGGTAAACTTTTTATTCTCTAGCCGATCTTGTTATGAGAATGGCTTTGGAGTTAAGCAAACGAATGGTTCAGATTTTGCATCACCCCATTCGGCTATGAATTGTGTTTTGCACTCTATCTCCGATGTCTTTGCATAAGAAACTATACTGGCATCAGTTTGCTCAGAAGATTTTAACCTTGGCTTTAAATTTTTGAAACGAAAATAGTTAGAACATACATGTCTCAATTGAGACCAAGTGTAAGCCAAGTAATAAATAAGCAAAGCTACCCAATTAGATATGAGCTTTAGATAAAGCAATGGGGAAGGCCTTGGCTGCAATAATTTTTCGCTATCGGTCTTTCTGAATGGTGCAATGTGTTGACCAATATGCTTTGTGACAATCTGATTGCTAACAAATAAATTACCCTTCTTCATTGGTCTCTCAATATTTCTTATGAAGATTTTTCTAATATATGCATCAACAACTAAGTCATGACCAAATCTGAAAACAAGTAAATTAATTGCTAGACATACCTCTTCAAATATATTGGAAGAGCATGATGGTGGCGTGACTTGAAGAATATCTTGCTCCGCCTTCGGATAGCTCCCCAACGCCTTGTCATCATCTTTTTCTTGATTTCGTGCATCATTAGTTTGAAGATATTTGTCCACCAAATTTTCTTCGGCTACTTGTTGTTGTTCTTGAAGCTCGTCAATTTCTATGGCACGAAACTCATAGGGCAGCAAATATGTTCCATTAATTTCAGAAAAATCAAATATGGCTGTCTTCCTATACTTTCCATGCCCTTTCTCAACATTGTTTGCCTCTTTGGATTTGATGGATTCGGAATATATACTACTTGATTCGGCTTTCTCAACCGAAGCACTTTTAGTTTCCGAATCATCATTCTTTTCACTGGTTATATCAATTGGCAAGGCTTCTTTTCTTTGAGCTAATTCCCTATCAGTTCTCTCTTGGCGAAGTACTTGCACCCTATCGCGCAAAGCTTTAACTCCCCTCTCAATTTCAGCCCGCTCTAGATTAGTTTGCCCCCCAATGCTTTTAGGATCTTTCGGCAATGAAGTGTTAGTGTTGCCGAAATTTTGCAATTGTGTAGGGGGTGTATAATATGTTGCGGTACTAGGTGGAGGTGTATGCACTGCTGTACAACCATATGCTGTCTCACCAATACTACCAATTGATGAAGTTTCATCTTCCTGCAAAACTCTAGCCTTTACTGTAGCATAATCAGGAAACAACCCCTTTTCATATTTTTCAAGGCAAAGAGCACTAATTCTCTTGTTTTGTGCCAAGCTCTTTTTTAATGCAACCACAACCGCTTCTGGAAGGGATTGCTCCGCAATACTTTCAGATTCTTTCGGCAATGATTCGTGAGTGTTGCCGAAATTCTTGAATTGCGTAGAGTATGCATTATATGCTACAGTATTTGAGGATGGCACATGTGTTCCTGTAAAATTTTCACTTATTCGGCTATGACCATGAAGATGCGGGGCCGAATTATGAACATCTATAGTTGCATACAGTGCTGAAAAATTACTAACATGAGGTGTAGCATATGATGGTTGAGAGTAACTGGCCGAATAGCTAGTAGTAGCATGGCCAATTCTCCCATCCATCGGCAAGGTTGGATTCACATATTGCAAATTAGTTGCCAATGAATAAAAAGGTGAAACACTTTCTTGTATGCTATTGGAAATTTTAACATGAGATGTTTCAAATTGATTAACCAAACCCATCATGTTGTTCATCGGCATATGGATTTGTGGGGTTGCCGATGCATGAGAGTTTGGATACATATGTCGTACGTTGCTAAAATCATAAGAATTTGAAGCATGAAGATTGTTTTGCATCGGCCCTTGCGCATAATTAGATGCATGATTGATAAAACTAGGGCTAGCCGATACATTATGCTCATTAGGTGATCCAGCAACAACATATGGATTAATTGCATCTACAAAGGGGAATTGGGTATTCATATTACCTTTGTAGATTGCAGCAACTTGATGACGATCTCTTCGTAGCAAGAACGGGCTAGAGACCGTTCAAAGCTTCGTCCCCAACGGAGTCGCCAAAAAGTGTGTTCGCACACGAACACGTCACCGTGTACCCTCGACGCCAGGGGTGATGCACCGCAGCTCACGTCGAAGGAGACCCGCCGGAAGCGTGGTACGCAAGACAATCCGGCGGGCGCTTTTGTACACCCGAAACCCCACACGCCCGGGAGGGACCCCGTCAGGGCGCGCGGCGGCTATGGGCTGCCCTAGGTCGGCCTGGCCGCCCCTAGGGCCTCGAGGTTCGCCGCCCTGCAAAAGAAGAACGAATGAAGAACGAGGAAGAAGAAGAACAAGGGAGAAGGAAAAGTAAAGGTAAAAAGTAGTATATGTTTGTTCGATTGTGTGTTGTTCAATCGGCCGTCGCCTCTTGTCTATATAAGAGGCGGATGGACTTCTCGTACAAGAAAAGGACTTGCCTTGCCGTCCAAATCATCAAAATCTAACTAAATTCGGACTTCTCATGACCTCTGTCCCGGATGTCTGGCTCTAGGCCCGGATGATCCAGCCAAGCCCAGATTTCGGACAGCAGTCCACTAATCGGGCTGTAACTTTTTCATAAGAACTCAGATTAAGATGATTGTTACATCAAAATCAACCGCCTCGACGAGACGCACAACTTTCGTGTTGAACCCTTTTCGATATGAGGCCATCTTGAGGGTGTTTCGGGCTGTTTTCTAATGTCTGCAGCAGAAAAACTTGTCCGGACGTCCGGACGATTGCCCGGATTGTCCGGCCTTTACCCGGATCATCCGGGACTCGACCCAGATTATCCGGCTTCAACTTGTATCTTCTGTTGTTTGGGTCAATTTTTCGCCCCCCGGCCGGATGATCTGGACCCCAGTCCGGATGATCCGGCCATGCAGTGCTGCAGCACACAATTTTGGCGGTAACTTTTGCATACGACATTGGATTAAGACGATTTTTATATCAGAATCGTCCGTTTCGACGAGATGAAGAACTTTGATGTTGAATACTTTTTCATCCGAGGTCATCTTAATTAGGTTTCATGCTATTTTGTAATCTGATGTTAACACGGGTATCTCCGAAATTGTCATATCTTTTGCACTTGAGCTTCGTTTTGGTCCATCTTCATATTTATTTCGATCATCTTGAAGAGGGCCATCAAATGATGACATGAACTCATAATTTTAACCTCATCCCATTATAGACTCGAGTCACTCTTTGCGATCATGCCATTTTTGAGCGTCAACAGGACAGACCGAGAGAGTTAATCAGATTCTGGAGGACATGTTGAGAGCCTGTGCATTAGATTATGGATCTAGTTGGGATGATAATTTGCCGTACGCGGAGTTCTCATACAAAAACAGTTATCAAGCTAGTCTGAAGATGGCACCTTTCGAAGCCTTGTATGGAAGAAGGTGCGGGACACCGTTGATGTGGGATGAAGTTGGAGACCGCCAGTTGTTTGGACCAGATTTGATCAAAGAGTCTGAAGAGAAGGTTAAGTTAATTCACGACAGACTGAAGGTAGCTCAGTCCAGGCAGAAGAGTTATGCCGATACAAAGCGCAAGGAGGTAGTCTATGAAATCGGAGACAGAGCGTATCTTCGTGTGTCACCTCTGCGAGAAGTTAAACGATTTGGAGTTAAGGGAAAGTTAGCTCCGATTTGTAGGACCATACCGAGTTTTTGAGTGAATGGGAGAAGTGGCCTACAAGTTGGAGTTACCGATGTGTTTCACGTTTCCCAGTTGAAGAAGTGCCATGCTGAGATGGCCGATATTCCTGAGAGACACAGTGCCCCTGGAAGCAATTCAGCTGGATAGTGATCTAACCTACGAGGAGAAACCCGTCAAGATTCTCGAGTTTGCCAGCCGAGTTATACGCAGCAAGGTTATCAAGTTTTGCAAAGTACAGTGGAGCCACCATACCGAGGATGAAGCCATCTGGGAACGAGAGGAAGACCTACGGAAAGACCACCCACACCTATTTTCTGGCCAACCCGAATCTCGAGGGCGAGATTCATCTTAAGGGGCGTAGGTTTGTAACATCCCAATTTTCAATTTGGATATTATACATAGGTCATCATATGCATATCATATTTTATTTGCGATCCTAGAAATCCTAAGCAACTCAAGGACCCACGGAGAGAGTTGGGGATTGCATTTATTTTCATATTTGAATTTTTCTCAAATTTGAAAAGAGGATCATTTTGGTTTTAATAATTTTTCTCTCTGAAATATTTCCGTTATTAAAATATAAATGAGAGGAGATAAAATGACTTCTCAATAAAATAAATATTGGAGGAAAAATGTTAAAATCAAATAAATATTTTATTTGGATTTTACTCAAAATTTTTATTTGAATCAGAAAAATATGCATTTTTCAAAATTGCATTTTTAGGCCAGAAAAATGTTCACTTTGTTCTAAATATTTTATTTAGACGGTGAAAATTGTTTTTGGCATTATTTTTAGAGTTTTTATATTTATTTAGGATTTTTCTTCGGCGGAATTTATTAAAAAAACTCTTCGCCGCCCGACTGGGCCAAAGGCCCAGCCGAGCCGGGCCGCGCCCGCGCCGCCGCCGCCTCCCCGCGCAGGAGAGTCCCCGCCGCCACCGCGTCCGAGTCCGGCCGGGGCACTCCTCCCGAGGCCGACCCCGACCCGACGCCCCCTCGCCCAAGTCGGCCCCCGGCCCCTTTAAATAGCCGCGCCGCCCTGCCGCCCTCCCCACCTCGAGCCGCCGCCGCGCCGCCGCCGTTGCTGCACGCCGCCGCCGCTCGCCGCGCCGCCGTCCGCCGCCGTCGTCGACCAGTTTTGTTTCGGTTTTCGTCTGTTTATTTCGGTAAACCCTAGATCTAGTTCGATTTTTTAATAGATCGGGTTTTTGTCAGTTTTCCCGGTTTTCTCCGAGCGGTTCTATTTAGCGGACGTTCGCCCGAACGCTTCTGCCCGCGAACGCGTTCATTCGTTTAGTTCTGCTAGCGAACGTCCGTTCGTTAGTTTTTTTCTTTTTATTTTATTTTCGGCCAGGGACCTATCCGTGATTATTTTTACCGCAGATTAGCCCCAGATCTTCAAACCCTCACAACTTTTCAACCGTCCGTCCAAATCCAGTGAAACCAACGCCAAAATCTTCGTCTCGAACCCCTCTTTCCAGTTAATCAACTTGAACATGATTTTGACAATTTAAAATTTTGGTTGCATGCAGATTTGAATTCGAATTTCTTTTGATCGTAGTTTTAGTTTCGTAGCTCCGATTTGATTGATTCTTTTTGCAAATCGAAGCACTTCAGTTGAACTTTCAATTTGGACTTTCTTATCTGAGTTTTATCCTTGCATCTATGCTTGAGTGCTTATGCATGCTATTGTTTGTTTGCGACAGAATTTCCGGAGTGCGAAGCGTGCTACTACGAGTCTCTAGGGTTTGCGGATCGTCAGCGAGGCAAGTAACACTTTGATCATACCCTTTATTACCCAGTTTTTATGCATTAGTTTCAACCCTGAAACATTGCATGAGTAGGATTTGATAACATGTGGGTTTGGGAAGTAGTTGATGAGGTAGAACCTATTGTTCCTTTATATCAAACCGTGAGAGTTACTTCTACGATATGCTTATACTGCTATGCTATGCTCGTAGACGTGGATTGGTTGAGTGTATCCATGACAGATGTGAGAGTTGTTAATTAATGGTTAACTTAAGGTGGCTACTTGAATACACATCTGGGTGGATTGGTTGCGGGCACCTGGAGAATCCAGTGTTGTCCTAGGATATCCCGAAGTACCCGTGTGATCATCCTATGGTTCGCCACCCAGGCTCAAAGGGATCATAAGATTATTCATGCTAGAAACTTCCGTGTGCAGCCACAAGCCATTATGGGCTCTGGCATAATTTAGTAGGTTGCATGACCTCTTTCAGTGGTAGGCTAGCAGATGTAGGGGATGTAGGTGGTACTGTCTACCCAGAGTAAAGAGTTAATGTTTCTGAAAGACTGTGTCTCGGCCATCCGTTTCTCAAACATCATGTAGTGCGAGAAATCCAACGGAGGAGATCGAGTCTTGTGGGGAAAAGTGCGCAAACCTCTGCAGAGTGTACAAATTAATCGTGGTTAGCCGTGTCCCCGGTTATGGACATCTTGAGTATCTCGTTCTTGAATTATTGATTTGATCTCATCACTCTAAATTAAATTGTTGGGTTCTTAATACTGTTTAATTGGGATTGAGTTGGAGGAACCTTCTCAATGTTTATCAACCACCATGATAGTTAAACAAAATATATTCCTTTGTTGTAGGGAAAAATTGGCTTTTCGCAAAAACATGATAACCATAGAGCCTCCACCAGCCATATATGCATGTAGTGTTAGCATTTATCTTGTTCATTGCTCTAAAGTGTTATATTGCCAGCATATTCCATGTGCTGACCCGTTTCGGGCTGCAACGTATTATGTTGCAGACTTTTCAGACGAAGAGTAAGGTGCGCTAGGTCGTTTGTCGTGCACTCAGCTATGCCGTTGGAGTTGATGGACTCATTTACCTTCGATGCTTTCGCAGTTATCTTATTTAGATGGCCTTAAGCCATATTATTGTAATAAGTTCTCTTTTGAGACATTTGATGTAATAAGTGTGTGATTGCACTCTGTTATAAATCCTTCAAGTACTGTGTGTGTCAGCATTACCGATCCAGGGATGACACTTATGCACAGAGATTTGACCGTTTGAGGTCGGATCGCTAACAAAGCTCCAAGTATTAATAGTTTTCACTTTATAGGTAACCGAGTTGAGTTCTTATTTGGGGAGTCATTGCGATTGAAGAACACAGATGTGCTACGTCACCTCTTCCTCCGTTATGCACTTGATGAGCTTCCGTCCATTGCACCGAATCTTGAAACTCTTACTATAGGTTCCTGGAGTGAGGTATATTCCAAACCCTTTTGTGATTATTATGCATAGAGCAGTAGTGGTACTTTGGAATGTTATTAACATGCGGTTTCTTTATGCAGTCCTTGGAGACATTCAAACTGCGCGTAAGGCATTGTTCACTCTGCAAATATATCTTTGGATGCGCCAAATCATTAATTCAAGTATTTAAACCATTCTTTTTATCTTCAGGTACCGAAACAGCTACAATCCATAGATGAATTGCTTTCTGAAGACCCCTCGCGTCTAAGGCAGATTCCAGGATACCGCCATGACAAGCTCCGGAGAGTGAACATTTGTAGGTTCCCCTCTTCAAAGAGCATGGTTGAGTTGACGTCCCATATTCTGGAAAATTCAGCATCACTCGAGTGCCTTACGTTAGACACCACCAATGATAATTTCAGGTATTCTGATGATCAATCTGCTAAATGCTCCTGCTTGAATAGACCCATGGAAGCCCATAAAGCAGCCTTGATAATCGAAAGATACATCAAGGGGAAAGTTCCCTCTACAGTTCAGCTAGATGTGGTGGATCCTTGCAGCCGGTGCCATGATGTTGAACTTTGCAATGTTTATCATTGATTTATCATGTGTTTGAAAGGTCAAGTTCTGTGATCTGTAGTGGGATGTGCTTTTTTTAACACTATATGCGTTATTTCTTAATGTATCACTATGTGCAGTGTTTAGCTCTGCAATATTTCAAGGCAATTGCTTAAAGTTTGACCTCTCATAAATCAAGACATTTTCATAATTGTTTGCTTTGTACATGTATATTTTTTTAATCGTACCGACCATGTATGCTTAGGGCATCTCCAACGGCAAACCACAATGGACGTCCCTACTTGTTCGTGGACACATTTGACGTGTCCGGGGACATCCGCAGGGAGTGCGGGTACATAATGGTAAACCTCAAATAAGTAGGTGTCCAGACATTCAAACATAGTTTGGACATAAAACATCAAGCATAGTTCAAATTAACTATGCATAAAACTTAACTAATGTAAAAAGAATATAAAACTTAACTAAAAACTCTAAATCTACCTAACGAACCGAAGCCATATCTCGAATGTCGTAGGCCTATCGTCACGGCATCCTTCCTGGGATGCGGCGGCACGCTTGTGGACGAGCGCCTCAGCCTGGGCGGCGCACTCCTACGCCTGCTGACCGACCTTGCGCTCACGGACAGTCCTGGCTTTCCTCTCTAAGAACCTCGCTGTTCCTTTGCTTGTTAAGTTTGGAAAGTGATCTCTGACTGAAATGTTTGAATGCTGCGTGTCCATGGACCGTGGCTAAGTGAAACTAACTAAATAAATTGCTTTGAATATGGTTGCTTCCGCTGCCTTATTTAGGGTGTACTATTTGGAATTTGAGTAATGGTATGTGCTTCCATGGAGCACTGTCGCGGGTTTTTGGAGCACTTTGAAGCTCGTCAAAGACGTGGAAACGAATGGCCGCGAGCTATTTTCTTCAGCAGAAGAAAATAAATAAATGAGTACTTTTGGGTTCAATCAAACTTTGTACTACCGATAACATCTTTGAAAAAGCATTAATTGCAGCTATATATTCCTATCGGAAAGTAATCACCCCCTTTCTTCTCCTTCAAATTTTCGAGGACTAAGGAGCAACTTTCATAATTTTGTGCATATTTCAAGAAATGACAAGAGGCTTTCACAATCTTACAGTTTCTGAATAATGCCATCAGCTTTTGGAAGAAGTTTCACCAATGTACCTCACTTTTAGAAATTAAGAAGAGGATTTTCAGAAAGAAGCACAGCGATAACTTTGCACTAGTTGATATACTACCTTTTTACTAAAATAGATATCTGGTACTATTCTCTCATATGGTACAAAACTTCAATTTTTCTTAACAAAAAACTAAGGGAAACTGGGATCTAAATGTAGCCTGTCAGCCCCAACATTTCAACTTTCCAACACATGAATCACAACTTTCAACAACAACAAAAAACTAAAAAACCGAGATGGAGTAGATCTTGGGCCTGACAGACTGCATTGCATTGGCTCTCCCTGGTTGCAGCACTCATGAAGGAAGTATACTCAAACAAACAAAGCGTAGATCAAAACTATACTACTGGAGACGGCTTCCACTGGATTACTACTGGTTCTGTAACTGCGTCGTCGGAGCTGGAAACATTTCTGACAGCGTCTTGGTTATTTTTTCCACCTGAAACATTGTCTGCATCGGTATTCTCTTGGACGAAAGCTCCCGCAGCCGCTCCTTGAAATCCTCCACGTTCTTCACCTTCAGCTTACCCACATCCCTCTCAGTAATGACGAAGATCAAGGAGATCGCAGAGTGGATGCCCTGAGAGGTCACCATTCCACCAGCATCTTCCTCCATGACGATATTCACCAATTCCATAGCCTTGTCACAGATCATGTTCAGCGCCTCTGGAGATTTTGGTAGACGGTCGAGCAGGAGCAGGAACTCATCGGTGGCCATGAAGCATTCCAGCAGCTTATCAGGCACGTCACTAACAGCTGCTGATAACTTGGCCTCCTCATCTGCACAGAGTGCAAGGATTGCAGCGCCAGTCTCCTTCCTTAGTACAACATCCTCAATCTTGAGTAGACCACTGAGCATTTTCATTCCCCCTATTGTCACCATTCTTTTCCTGAACACATCAAACTCTGACAGTGTTGCAATTATAGAAGCTACCATGGCCAACAATGATGCTGAAAGTCCAAGCTTTCCTGCCCTCTCGACGACATTCTTTAGAACAGCTGGTACTTCATTCTGACCGGCTAGGATCTCCCTGTTGGGCCTGTGCATGGACAAATTATGGATTAATGAGATCCTCTGCGCCTCAATATCAGCTGACCATACATTCATCCAGTGCTTCCTAAGATCCATCAGCAGTGGGGTCAGCTCTGGCCACTTGGCAAGGCAAGGTTGCATTCCCTTGGATGTTTTGGACACTAGATTTAGCATCCGCAAGGCCTCTTTCTGCCGTACTGAATGCCCTGAGAACAGTTCTAGGATCTCTTGAATTTCATCCTCTGCAGGTGGCACCAAGGGGAGCGAGCGTCCAATGCTGGAGCGGGCAAGATTAGAGTGGTCGAGGCACCACTCAGCAATCATGTCATGGAGGAGGTGGTTTGGAGCAGTGAGTGAGTGGGGCAAGGAGTGACCAGTAACAGGGCAGGTATTTTTCTGTGCAAGGGACCACTGTTGGCATGATTTATCAACAGTCTGCAATCAAGCAAAGCAAAACGTGGTTACTGGGTCAATCTAAATCATGGGAGAGTTCCAGAAGAAGCAAAAAACACTTTGAATAAATTTATTATAGTAAACAGCCTCTTGCAGAAATGTAGGGAAAGGCTGCGTACTAAAGACCCAAAGTGGTTGGACCCTTCCCCGGACCCTGCGCAAGCGGGAGCGAACAAGAAAAGGACATAATACAGCTTACATAAAACCTACACCCATGCGACCATACGATGAATGTAAGCACAGCATGTCAGTTTCACTTTCAACTTATCCGTGGGACATAGTATTTCCTTGGAAGAAAATGGCGCAAAAAGATACATAGCATAAACATCAACTCGAAAAGGAAAACAAGAAAAAGCCTGTTGATTTTTGGTCCCAGGTTTCTACTTTTCAGAAACAGTATGTCATAGTGCGCCAATAACTACTGATTACATCCCAAGATAACCATATAAACCTACAGCACAAGGGAAACATATATTATATTTAACAGCTTACGATTATCAGACCTGGCCAACTAGCTTAACCTAAGTACATCTGAGGCGATTCGAACTGCTACATACAGCAGGAAGTGCAGGTTATTTTATTATGATCCAGGAGAATGTCAACTTGTACCTTTTTCTTTCAATGCCCGATCTATTTGGATATTCGTTAACTATAAACATGTGATGCAATTCAAGAGGAAAGTCCATCGATAATCAAACTACTCAGTGACTAAAAAGGGAATCTCATGCAAAGGATAATATGAGTCTCAACTTACATTTAACTAGCCAAGTCAGAGGAGAGAACTGCATGATACTGTTAATAGTATTGGACAGTTAATCCTGGTTGTGGATAGCTTTTATTGCTGCCCATTATTAATAATTTATGACAAATTAGCAATAATATTTCATTGGCTAGTGATGGTGAGCAGATAAATTTGGCAGAACAGGAAACATCCAGCAGAAAACAGTCAATACATTTTTTATAAAAGGAAGCAATGGCGAGAGCTTGTGACTTACATATCCAGAAGCCAATATAATAGGATCTTTCATTACTCGTTCAAGCAGTGGATCGCCCTAACAACACAGCATAATTGTATAATCAGTATTGGTGAAGATGTTGAAATGGAGCAATAAATTTGATTGCATACAAAGAGACGGCTTAATCAATTTGATGGAATGCTACTGTTACACATGAATACATGATGCTACTGGACTTGAACTGAGCAGGAAATTTTACCCGTATTCTAATAGTTCTTACAAATGAAGAAAAGAACACCATGTAAAAGAACACCATGATGCTACTGGCTTAATCAATTTGATTGAATGCTACTGTTTCTTCCGGAATAGCACGAGAGATTTTCCACTGAGACTTTTTCGTTTTGAACTTTTAAAAATACTTTTTCCACTGACCACTTGACCAGTGAACACCATGTAGCATTTTGTTGTGCAAATGCTAGAAACAGCAACAGCAAGAAACAAAGAAAAGAGCCACAAAAACTAGAAATTCTTGCACGGAGATAAAAGAATCCGAGCAACAGCAAGATACAGAGAAGAAACGAGAGGGGCCAGAAGAAGACATGAGCTTCGATTAGAAACAGAGTTGGAAGCCAAGAATCAGAGACGGTGGCAGGCACTTACATCGCTATGAGGCCATTTGGTAGCGAAATCGCGAGGGAGTTTCGGTGGCCCCGATGTCTTCTTGTGGGAGAGGTCCATGAGGCCGGTCATTACCTTCTCCATCTCGGCGAACGCTGCCTGCCCTTGGGCTTCGTCGCCGGCCGCGGCATCCTCCTGGATCTTCATCAACGCAGTCATTGCCTTCTCCATCTCGGCGAACGTCATTGCCTTCTCCATCTCGGCGATCGCTGCCTGCCGTTTGGCTTGGTCGTCGGCCGCGTCACCCTCCTGGATCTTCGCCAACGCAGTTTGCATCATGGCGGCGAACTCAGACCGCGTGGGGGCGACCTCTACAGGCTGCTGCCCCGACCCGGCTTCATCACCGGTGCCAGTTCTTGCCGCCGCCACGGCCGCCGACTCCGACGTGCCGGTGGCCTCAGGTACCGTCTCCTGCCCGTGCGGGGTTCCTGCTGCTGACCTCGCGGAGGGTTTCTTGCTGATGCCAAGAACCTTCCTAGCCGCCTGCCGCGCTCGCGGCCAGAAGCTTGACCGCGATGATGACGGGGCGGAGGTGGAGTGGGAGGGGGCGCGCTGCATGACCCTGGCCTCGTCTATCTCCCGCTCGACACTGGAACGCAGCCGCTGTTCCAAGGTGGCGGCCGCCGGCCTCCTGGAGCTCTGGGAGGGTGGCGGTGGCCTCTCTCCGGGTCCAGGAGGGGCAAGTGCAGGAGGCGCGCTTGCTCCGCCTCTGTTTCTCCTCCCTGACATGGCCGCTTCTTGGTTTCTTGCGCGGCGGTTGGTTGCCTGGCTGCTGCTTGCGATGGGCGTTGGGCGATGGCTTCTTGTTTTGAGTTTGGGAGGGAAGGTGTGATCTGAATTCTGAAGTGGTGGTAGTTATATAGGGGACGGTATTGGAGGAGGGAGGGGCTGGCCTTTTTATAGTCTCGACGCCATGTGGTTGGGTGTCTCCGGTCTGGGGGCAAAGGCTCCCAATGCTGTGCAAACGGCTGACATGAACTTCTGTTACTCTTTCTGTTTCTGTTGGGATTGTCATTGTAGGTCTGTAGCCATCTGTTGATAGACTTGCGTGACTGATAGAAGATGATCACCGACGGTGGATACACATGGCTGTCTGCAGAACGAACCATCTTCACCAAATGCAATGATCTCGAGCCACCAAGAAGAGCCCAGCACTCCTTCACTCCGTGGCGACGACATGCACGTCTTCTGTCAAGCATTCCGTCGAGCTGAGCATCGTCTCCCAAATGGCCAAGCCATTGCAATTGATCCAGTCCTATGTACTGGATAGGAAGCTGCTTGTGTCAACCAACCAATTCGATAGTACTTCCAGCTGCTATCTGTCCGTGTCAAACAGCCACGTTTGAGCGACAGCTAATATGGAACGGAGGGAGTACATGTCTGCAGCACGAACCAGCCGTTTAGCTGTACAGGCGCGCCTCATGCCTCATGTCAAGCATGCCGTCGAGATGAGCCGAGCAGAGCATTGTCTCCCAACTCGCTAACGGCAGCCCCTTGCATTGATTCCTCAAGTGCTTCAGCACGCTTCTCCTCTGCTGGCCCTTCGATCGAACAGAGCCAGCGCCCAGAACTGCCCCTTCCTTGCCTGGCATTTCGTCGAACACCTGCCGCTCGCTGGCAGGACCAGCCACCACTGCACAAGGAAACGGGGGTGCCCGGTTCGGCGCTGCCCCCGTGGCCGCCATGTGCGCCGCCACTCGAGCAGTGGCTCGACCTAAACCTTGCTGTTGCGGTCCCGCCGCAGATCGACGCGGCGTCGGTCCGTCGATGCTGGCGGGGAAACACAGGAAGGACATGGGCGAGGCGGAGGAGGACAGGAAGGGAGAGAGGGTCGGCGGAGCTGCGCCGTGGCTCGTGGGCATCTGGAGAGGCTCCAAGGAGCAACGGTGACGGTGGGAAGCAACGGCACTGGAGAGCCGGAGAGCCGGAGCACCGGAGGTGCTCGGCTGTTTGCAGCGCTTCAGGAGTAGACGAGTGGAGTAGATAATTACTCTGTGTAGAATGGGTTTACTTACATACACCAACCAAAGATTATTGGGAGGCTCTATTTGTGTGTCTGAAAAAAACAGTTGCATCAGTCACTTTTTATATGAACAGTCAGATTTTGATCCAATGGTCCAAAATAAATCATGCTACTGTTCATCATCTTCCTCCCTTCATTCTTCCTCCTCCCAATCCCCCAGCCTACCCTGCCCTAACTGCCGGCCTCATGTCCGCGCCCTCCCCTCAACCTCCCCCACCGCCGTTGCTAGCCACCACCCCGGCCATCCCTCTAACCCCGGCACCACCCATGGAAACCTCCGGCAATCCTCTACACCCCCACCCCTTAGATAATGGGGTCATTATTTCACCCTAAGATAGATGGTGGGAATAGTTCTTCTCCGACAAGCTTCTTCGGTGAGGTCCGGCCAAGAGGGAAGGAAGAAGAAAAAATAATGACTAACGCGAGAAGGTATTTCACGCACATGAGAAATAGCAAATCCGAAGATTATTTCTGGATTTGCTCACACAAGTTGTGGACTCGTTCCACGTCGCCGGAGACGGGTCACACTCACACATAGAATGCCACACCACTTTTCTTCAACTTTTTTTGCCGGTAATTTCACACCACCTTGACCATCATTGTTTAAACTAAGAACGAATTCATACGATAAAAATGGTTTGAACATAAAAAATGTGCAAACTCTAGTAGTTATGAAAATTCAAGAGATTCCAATTATTTTCATAAAGTAATTCAGCACAACGAGAACGAGTATGTAAACTGGGCAGGAAAAGGCGTGAAGGATATGACCAATGGCAGACGATAGAGGAAGATCAATAGGAAATTAAAGAGAAATGAGAAAAATTGTCGAGAAGAAGTTTACACGGCTAAAAGTTCTTGACAATTTTTCTTGAGAGGCAACAGTAATCGCATCTCTTTGTTTACCTCCATGATATGCCTTTATGTAGGAGAAAAGCCATCCAACTCAAATTTTATATCATGCTTATGAGAAGTAAAAATCTGTGGACAGTGGTTTGCATCCTGAGCAACGGGATATAAACGACAAGATGAAACATACATATAAGAAAAAAATCATAAAAATATATGTGTGCATTTCAAATGTCGCTTAATAGTAGGGTCGCTATGAGTACATTTATTGGATTTTTCTTGGATGAAGCCTTAAGGCATGTAGAGCGATTGATAGGACAATGCTATTTCTGTGATTGACACATAATTTGGATATAACGGTAAAAAATGGTGTATAATAGACTATCTCTTAGTCTTACAACTAGTAACTAGATATCTCTAAATATGTGGTGAGAGATATTGTTGCTAAGAGATCATCTTCTAAATAGGAGAAGGCAAAGTCTTTTTTTTCTGGTTTCTCTCTCCTCCACCTATATATTTATCCTATGTGACACTTCTAAGATAACACTATTCTGCAGGCCCTTAATAGTGATTTGCAAAAATCGCTACTCGTTATACACCTTTACAATTTGTGAGGTGAAATAACTCTACTTTCCACACATTTTCAAGAAAACACAGCTGATTTTGAGCAGATGCTCCTCTTTCTTCTCCATTTCTTTTTGGATATTCTTTTTTATCACCATTATGTCAACATCTTCATCGCCATCGATGTTTGAATTGGACAAATTGATGAACTCTTTGAATATGTAGTCATCAAGCTCCTTGTAATCAAAATCATCATTCGACGAACCCATCATTTGCTTACAAATAAACTAAAGAATCTCAAAATACAGCTCGTACATTTCGTCGAACACATGGCAGGTGAGGTGTATGTCCGTTGGAGTTAGACGTACCGTGGCGGTAAGGATGGCCGTAAGGGGTTTATGGCCCATGGTGGCGGCACTGCGGTTTGGGGACGGTGGCGGAGCTAGGGTGGTGATAATGGCAAAGATGGGCAAGGGGCAGCTAGAGAGGGAGAGTGTAGGTCGGATGAGGGTTGGGAACAGTTTGAAGAGATTTGAGGTAGATTTGTCCTGTCAAATCCGACATGACAAACGCGTCCAAGCGTGTGTAGGAACCTAATAAGTCTTAAAGACCAACTTGAGGACTCAAGCCAACCGTTGACTGACTTCTCGATGGCTTGATAAAAGCAATTAGAAAACAAATCTAAGTAGTTCCACACATAGGGCTTTGTTTCAAAGAGAGAGGTATGTGTACGAGTAGGCTAGGCGCATCGCAATCCTTAGAAAGCATACCTAGATTCAAAGCCCACTCTTTCCTTTAGCTTCCATCGTTGTCTTATACGGCAAATAACCACCTAGGGAGTAGAAGTTTCTTATTGTTTTCGGTCTTTTTTTGGCCTAGTTGTCTCTATTTTGGCCCTAAATCTACCCACATATGGGTTGAGTTTGAGGAGTGAGACAACATGAACATACGTTCTAGGTTTGGAAGTCCATTTGGATGATGTTTTTTTTGCTCAGAGCGCAGTCCGGCCTATCCATCGGACATATGAGAGCGAAGCAGTGAGGTCTCGTTGGAGATGCTCTTATGTTGAATGGGTACGGTCTTCGAGGACCAGGGTCGTCAACCAAACCCTTGCGTGTCATCGTGTTGCCAACCATGGACGAGCTTGGCATGATCTTCTGACAATTTGGGCATGTCCAGACGTGTGTTCCAATGAGACTTGGGCTCCTACATCGCATGGGCTTTGTCATGTCCGATGCCATAAACTACAGAGTAAACTGGATGTTGAATCCCACAAATGATATATACACGCGTCGAACGCCTAGATTAGTCGCAGTTATGGACCGTCCCATTAACGCACACTTAAAACCAGAGAAAGAGAGAAAATGGGGGCATCTAGGATCAATAGCGGGTCGGCTGGGTGGAGAGTAGTGCTGCTAGCCACTCAGGCACAATTGGGTTCAAGCTTAATTGGGAGGCGCCACCAAATTGAGGGAAAAGGGTCGACCTTTGCTGAAACCTTCCAGCGGCGGAAATTGTTTTCTTCCCTTTTTTTTTCAGGTTTTCTACCGGTTTTGTAGTTTCTTTTTTTTTGCCCTATTTTTGTTATTTTTCTTTTCTTTTTCCCCTTCTTTTTTCTCTTTTTAATTCCGGTTTTCCTGTTTTCCCGACTGACTTTTTCTATTTTTATTTATTTTTAGAAATTTTCCAGGTTGCATTTAAAAAATGTTCATGTTGTATTAGAAAAAAGTTCACCGTATATTTTGAAAGTTTACCGTACATTGAAGAAAAGTTCAATGTCTATAAAAAATGTTCATCGTTCATAATCTTTTTTGTTCAGTGGGTGTATTTGAAAATGTTCAGCGTATATTAAAAAATGTTCATCATATATTATAATTTTCGCAGTGTGTATTTGAAAAAAATGACCACTGTATATTAAAATGTTGTTTAGTGTGTATAGGAAAAAATGTTCACCCTATATTAAAAAATGTTCACAGTATATTAGAAAAACGTTTGTCCTACAGAAAGATATAAAAGCGCAAAAAGAAAGCCAGAATAAAAACGATACCTAAAAGAGAAAAAAAGGAGGGAAAATAAAAGGACAAAAACCAACAAATCATCCGTTTGTTTTTTAGAAATAATATAATATATTTTTAGTAACTAGAAATAATATAATGTATACTCGTGTCTCCCGCTCGCTGGAGGAAACTCGCGCGAGGCCCAAGGCTGATGCAGCTGCTAGCTAACGGAAGTTTGTTGCTCGCTTAGAGCGATACATATCATCACCTGCGAATGCATCCTTTTGGTTGGATGAAAAAACAAACTGGGCCTCTCCTCAGGTCGAACAAGTTTTGCCAACAAAATACTAGCATATAAAAAAAGTAAGCACAAAAAAATTACTTATGGAAAAAAGGTTACGCCTGAGCATGGGCAGAATAACTCCGATTGAATTCTTGCTGCCAGAAGATGTCGAGCAAACGCAGATAGCGTTCCCCAGTCCCATATGTCCTTTCTCAGTGTTAATTTCTTGTTTTTTCTATTTCTTTTTTAGTCGATTTTCCCTATAAAAAGGCTACCATATTTTTATATTAAAAATTCAAAAATTGGGATTTTTTGCTAGGCTTCTGAAAGATGAATTTTTTTTGACCTTTTTAATGAATTCTGAACACTTTTTGAAACTGTGATAATTTTTAAAATGTTACGTTTTAAAACTTATGTGAAGAGCTTTTAGAAAAAATGAACTTTATTATAAAATCCGAAAATTCTTCAAAATTAATCAAACATTTTTGAAAGTCCAATTTTTTTAAAATATGATTTTTTAAAGGAAAAAATAAAATAAATCAGTTGAGGAAAAAAAGAAAAGAGAAAAAACCCGGAAAGAAAAATGGTATACGTCGGTAGAAAAAACAACAGAAAAACAAAAATAGGAAAAAGTGAACAAGAACCTTCTCGTTCCTAAAACCGAGAAAACCAGACCCATAACCTTCCCAAACCGGAATCCACAGGCTAACCCTAATTGGGTTGGCCTATGTCGTTGATGTGTATGTCCGACATTTTGTCACAACAAGCGACAAGTAGAATTCACCCATGGACAACCCGACATGATTACCTGGAACCCCAACATCTGAGTCGGGCCCACCTCCGAGAGGTTAGGCTGGTCCTCCTCACTGCCAGAGGAGCCCGCCGTCGTGGATGCAGATGGGCCCGGACAGCGAAGGCGGCGGTGCCATGATCCACCTGAAGAGGAACTTCCAACGGCTCCGCATGCCGGCGCGGAGAATCAGGACTTCAGCATCGCCGCTGGGCTCGGGAAGGTGACGGGAAGGGGGAGGGAGCAGTGCTCGAGAAGGGGGAGTGTGGCTCTGTGCGTCGCCGACGCATGGCTTAAATAGCTGCGGCCAGGCAAGACAAAGGGGCGGTCAGCTTGCTTCAATGCGGCGCAGCGACCGGAGTTGGTTTCTTGGAATGCGGCATCCACATTGAAGCGGCAACGCCCGAGAGGCCATGTTCGTCTGCGCCGCCCTCCCGTACGGTCAAATCGCGGGCATCAATGCCGGCCGCTGCCTGCTCTGGACTGGCATGAATGCGGCATGGCAAGCGGTGCGGGCGTTTGATGGAAACTGCAACAGAGGCGGGTGGTTTTTTTTTGTGGCCAGGGCGGTCAGGAGTGGACGTGGTAAGGTCCGGATGCCCGCAAGGCCCCCCCCCCCCCCCCCCAAGTTTGTCTTCGGTTTGAGGAAGAAAGTACGTCCAAACCGCTCGACGGACCGATACAACCCCGTGTTGGATGGCACAAGAGCGGTCCGGACGTATGCCAGCGGTTTGAGAGTCAGCGTTGAAGGTGCCCAAAGATCGTATATAGTGGCCCGTTTTCCATAAAATAGATCAATTCAAGCTTTATTGAGTTTGTCAAGTTTATAAAAAAATGAACATTTGCAGTATCATATAAATATAGGTATGTTCATCATGAAATGTGTATTGTGGTACATTTATTTTGTAGAGTAATTATTAATATGTTCCTATATTAATTTGGTTAAACTTAATAAAGAATTTAGGGGTTCTATTTTATAGGAAAGAGAGAGTATATGAGTAACTAGTGGAGCTTTAACAATTGTTCACAACTTTTTTTATGAATAACTATGAAATCAGATTAAATTTATTTTTTTGAAAGGAAAGATAGATAGTGATGTACCTTATGCATTCAAAACGGAGGAAAGCCCGGATGACCAAAGTCAAATTACATGAAGGCAGTTGGTGTTAACGCTGCACAGAAGGTGCAGCAGGTCGTCACCAAGTCTAAACAGAAGCAAGGGGGGAAGGGAAGAAAACATCGGCATAATTAGACAGCAGAACCCTATCTATTTCCCTTCTGGCACGATTGCTCAAAGTCTTAGCAGCTCAGCTATCTCATTGAAAGTTCTAGCGGGTGACCACCTCTGGTTATGAAAATCCTGCGCATTGCAGTGCAGATTGAATATTTTGAATGTCTCATATTGCAGTTGTCGCGAATTGAAGCTGTATTGGATAGATGCAAGTCCTTTTTCAGTTCATCTTTATATAATATGTACTAACTTATAAGACAAAGTCCTTTTATAAGAAGAATATAAAAGTCTCTAGGCTCACCACCAAAGAGGAGTTCCCACGGGCTCACGGGGGTTATTTCTGTCTGTGTTGCTCTGGCAGGATCTTAAGCTTTGGACCCGCGCACGCAAAGACGATCCCTAGGAGCAAAGAAAGTCCCCACGCACCATGTCCCGTAAAACCGAGCACACGTATTCAGGTCTCGGTCTCCAACCCTTTTCTTCTGTGCTTCCTTGAGAAAGTGCGCCGATCTAGTCTCTGCCATGGCAACAATGCGGCCTCCTGCCTTTCTGCAGTGCACCAAGCGTCACTGGTAGCTCGGCAGCAAAAGCATGTGTCCATACTAATTTACCAGCATCTTGACACACACTGTCAGTCTAAAAAGACTGACTCAGGTTAACCTCCGTACGTGGCTGCTTCCAGTTACAGACGCATGCCACGTACTGCATACTCCATCCGTTTCATAATGTATATTTTTTTTAAATCAAACTTTACAAATTTTGATCAAATTTATAGAGAAAACTATTTTACAATACCAAATATACACAATATGTTCCGAAAATGCTAAATGGATGACGAGCTCCATGGAGCCCTTTATTTAAAAAAACTCATTTCGAAGTTTCAGAAAAATCTATAAAAATCACACGTGTTCATAACCTCATACAAATGTATAGTACATGTGTGTAAATTTTCCGAGGATGATGTGCCTTGTGGTGAGAAGTACACAAAAAGAGAGAATCAAGATTTTGAAATGATGAACAGTACACACACTGTTTAGTATAAAAATGCACAAGTTTGTCTTTTGTGTAGCTCTCATCATAATGTATTTCATCGTCAAACTTTACACACATGTAAATCACAACAATATGAACGTGTATGATTTTTTTTCAATATTTTCTGGAACTTAAAAAAAATATGATTTTCAAATCTTTCCAAGAAAGAGCTCGGCCTCCAAAATGCCCTACTCATGAATATACGTCTTACAATGTATCGAATGATATGCAATTGGTATTCTAGATGTACTACAACCTTGGTCAAGGTTTATAAAGTTTGACTCATAAAAAAAATTCTATGAGCGCTAATTGTGAAATAGAGGGAGTATAGCTGAAGAAGCGTGTCGATGAAGTATATAGGAGTATGTGGAACAGAGTGAGGACGAATCATTCGATGCTGAATTGCTGATCTCTTTATCTTTTGCTGATATGTCTCCTCACATCGAAATGTTGTACTAGGAGGAGGTGGAAAAGAGGAAGCCTGAAGATCTATCTCCTTTTTATTTTGTTTTGGAGAAGATTGGCAGTACATCCAAACCATGTGACCCCTTTGCCCGGTAGCAGTGGCAGCTAGCCAGCAGCGGGACATGCACGGGGAGCAAAGCGAATGTTTGTAGCAGTGGCGCCGCACGTCGCAGCAGAGCACACCACCACCAGCTGGCCAGTAAGTTAAACAGCATGTGTGGATATGGATGTGGACGTACATGCATGGTGCAAGCGACCTGAGCTGCGCTTGGCGCGTCCTGCATGGCCGCATCCCCGAACGGGGCCGGGCAGGGTCGCCATCGCCACCAATACGCCCCGAATCCGCCGATCCCCGTGCCGTTTATACGCGCACCTCGGCGACGTCCAGACGGGGAGAAGATCAGACGGCCCGCCGGCCAAATTCCACGATCCCAACGACCCGCTTTCGTCGGCGAACACGCCACATTTATCCGGCCGGCCGGTCGACCGGTCCCGATCGGCGACATTCGCCGCCCGGGCCTGGCCCGTGTCTCCGGCGAGGAGCGAGCGTGTCCCGCCCCTTTCCGGCCACGCTGCTGCCCTCACGCGGATCGCGGAGGATCTCTCCGTTGTCCTCTTGCTGGGTGATAGGGGCGTGTGCCGGGTGTATGCATGCGCATGCACGACGACGGCGTTGCTGCCGGTTGAGTGGAGGCGCGGGAGTCCGAGGTGGACTCTTGATCTTGCGTGATCCGGCGAGAACGAACGGATGGAAATGAGCAAAAAACAAGAGACCGCGGACGTACTGCTTTTCCATTTGTAGATAAAGAACATCTTCTATCCTATGATATCTTTTTCGATAAAGGATGTTTTTTTTATTGACTCATAATGTAGCATCGAGGGATACAATCATAATGAGTACAACACCCGGTCTCTGCATAGCTAGGATGCACATAGCCAACACTAACACACACAAATAATCACGTCCGCGTGGAGCAAAGTCATACAAGACCGAAGCTATGGCAGACGGAGTGATAAAAAGAAAAATTCCTGAAACGATTCGACAATACACGATGGTGACCATCGGCACCCATCATCTATTGACAACACAAGGAATACAAAAATGCACGCAGTTTACATTAGCACAAAAGCCACTAGTAACCCTAAAAAAAGCCACTAGTAGCTTGCCCTATTTCACGGTGCATGTTTCGATAGCCGGCACCTACATCGGGTTTCCTGCTAATGCCCCAGCTCGCTTCTCCCCTTTCCCGTCCCCTTTTGTGTTCAATTGTAGAATTACACAATTTGTTTTAGTTATTTCCGTTAAGCAATTAATGAAAACGGGTGAAAGCACTACAGGAATCAGCTTCTTTGCCGTTCGCCATGGCGGACGGCAAAGGCATGTATGGCGGACGGCAAAGCGATTTGCCGTCAGCCAGCAGACGGCAAACTGTCCGGCTGAACTAGTGCCGGTAAAGGCCTTCTTTGCCGTCTGCTTCACAGAAGCTGACGGCAACGGGTTGTGCCGTCCGCCGTTGGTGGCCAGCAGACGGCAAAGACCGTGGACGGCAGTGAGGTGGGGTGAGAGCCATTAGGGGTTAACGGCGTGCTCTGGCCGGACGGCAAAGAGGCTAAGGTCTTTGCCGTCTGCTGACAGACGGCAAAGTGCTCAAACATGCCAGTCCCAGGAATCACAGGTAGCTGCCACGTGGCATGTCTGCCGTCAGCTAGCTGACGGCAAAGAACTTTGCCGTCAGAGCCTGTACAGCCCTGTTCTTAATTTAATTCATTCAATTTGACAGCAATTCACAGATATACACAGATATACATATATACACAACAAGCATATCCAACACACAAGTTTCATCATATATACATACATAACCAACACATAGTTCCATTCTTACATATTACAAAAGTTTCACATTGTTCATCCAACACCGTTATCCATCCATCCATATAACAAGTTCCAACCATGCAAGTTCATTGATACAAAATAAAAGCACAAATAAAAAAGAAGCACTCCATCCATGCAAGCTTCCGTGAATTAAATCAAATCTGCAAAATGATAAACAAGATGTTAGAAGAAGAAGAAGAAGACTATAAGAAGTAAGCATACTTAAGTAAAATGGAGCTAACCTAGAAGAAAATGAAGAAGAAGAAGAAGAAGAAGACTAGAAGAATACTAGAAGAAGACTAGAAGAATAAGAAGACTATAAGCTTATTATGTAAACTTGGTCATTTTGTGCTAACATAAGTAATTTTGGAGCTAACCTATAGGAAACTAAGCATATTAGAGATAACTTAGCATATTAGAGCCAACTTAGGTAAAATGGAGCCAACCTAGCTAATTATGCCATCTTTGAGTGAACTAAGCATATTAGAGCTAGCTTAGAGCTAACTTATGTCATTTTGGAGAAGAAGAAGAATAAGAAGAAGAAGAAGAAGACTATAAGCTTATTATGTAAACTTGGTCATTTTGTGCTAACATAAGTAATTTTGGAGCTAACCTATAGGAAACTAAGCATAGTAGAGATAACTTAGCATATTAGAGCTAACATAGGTAACTAAGCATATTAGAGCTAACTTATGTCATTTCGGAGGAAACAAAGCTAAGTATATATAAACCATTTTGGAGATCTGACATACCTGACATAGTTCAGTTCTCATTGTTCTTCTCCTTCTCCTTCCTCAGTGGGATGTAGTCTTCTACCACAATTGGCGTGGTCATGTTACCCAGCTGTGGGATCGCCGGCGCCACCACCGGCGCGAGGTCATTGTCAGGCACCACCACCATCGCGAGGCCATCTTCAGGCAGGACCGTCACAACCATCGCTAGGTCATCCTAAGCCACCACCATCTCTTGCCCATGGTCAGCCACCACCATCTCTTGCCCTTGGTCAGCCACCACCATCACTAGGTCATCCTCAGCCTAATGCCCACTCTGCTCCTCTTCTTCCCCACTCCAGCCCGGATCATCCTCCTTGCTGTCTTTGCTGCAGCCAGAATCACTGCTGCTTTTGCTACAGCCAGAATCGCTGTTGCTTTTGCTACAGCCAGAATCGCTGCTGCTTTGGCTGTAGCCAGTGTCGCTGCTGCTGCTCCCATTGTCTGTCCAAATGCAACAATGACCGTTAACAATCGATGCGAGACAAAGCCAAATGTAGAGGAATAAGAAGAGGCAGAACATACTGGCATCATCGTCTTCAGCGTAGCGCATACGACACATAGTCGCGTTGAACACCTTCACGATGAGCATGGTGTCATCGTCGTCGTACCTGAAGAGAAGGAAGTACCCGTGCCGCAGGTCGTAGGCGCGGTAGAACTTCTCCCAGCCACGACACAGGTACATGTGGCCCTCCTTGATCACCAACTCCACGTCCCATAGCCTGCGAAACCCACTGCCGGCCTGTCGCAGCTTCACATTATTTGGCGGATCTTCACCCAGCATGTTCATAAAAGTGTCAGGCAGCCTCTGCAGTTTGGGACAATGAGTGATGTAGCAAACAACAGAGTTATCATAATGAGATGAGCGAAGGGGAGATCTCTCCTTTTATATACCTGCCTCGTGGATGATACTGAAGTCCCAAGTATGATACTGAAGAACTCGAAAGCATCCAACTCGTACTCCGGTGTGGCAGAGCGGAGTCTGCGGTGGTGGCTTCCCCCCATCTCTGATAAGCAGCAGAAGAGACCAATTAGTACCTTTAAAACATTATAACATAAGAAATTTTGAGCAGAAGATAATCAACTACACCAAGTTATCATTTCTCATTCAAAAAGCAATGCACTTGTGGACATATGATGGCTCTAGTTAAATTTATTAGTAGCACTAGTCGTTAAAAATGTTGACTTTAGTTGAATTTCATATAATAACTATTTTAACTTCTTTCGGTCAGCAAACTAGGCAACTAGCTAGCAGTATAAAAACATTCAACTAAAGAAAAGAAAGAAACTGCAAAACGTGGCGGAACCCTAAATAAGAAAGTATAAAAACGTGTCTTTTTCTTCTTCTTCCCCTCTTCTTCTTTTTTCCTCTTTTTCCTTTTCTTCTTCTTCTTCCTCTTCTTATTCTTCTTCTTCTTCTTCTTCTTCTTCTTCTTCTTCTTCTTCTTCTTCTTCTTCTTCTTCTTCTTCTTCTTCTTCTTTTTCTCTTCTTTTTCTTCTTCTTCTTCTTTTTTCTTCTCCTCCTCCTCTTCTTCTTTTTCTTATTCTTGTTCTTAATTTTTTTTTCTTTTCCTTTTTCCTTTTTCCTTTTTTCCCTTCTTCTTTTCTAATATGTAAACTATCTAAAACTATTTATTATCTAAAACTATATCTAATATCTAAAACAGAAAAGAAACGAAAGAAAAAAAGAAAAGGGGGGTGTGGAAGTGGAAGAGGTTGGCCGGCGACAGGGAGGGGCGGCGACGGGGCGAGAGGGCGGCGGCGACGGGCGACAGGACAGCGGGGAGGGGCGGCGACGGGCGGGAGGGGGACGACGACGGGGCGGCAGGACGGCGGGGAGGGGCGGCGACGGGCGGGAGGGGGCGGCGACGGGCGGGGAGGGGCGGCAGGACGACGGGGAGGGGCGGCGACGGGCGGGAGGGGGCGGCGACGGGGCGGCAGGACGGCGGGGAGGGGCAGCGACGGGCACAGGGGACGGGGCGGCGGCGGCGGGCTGGTGGGTGAGAGACAGAGAGAGAGAGAGCGCGCAGGCGTTCACGGCGGGGGGAGGTTAGCGATTCAACGCCGTGCCCGGGTGGGCCCCCCTACCCTCTTTGCCGTCAACCTAACGGACGGCAAAGAATTGTTTGCCGTCAGCCAGCGGACGGCAAAGAAATGACTGACGACAAAGAGCTGACCTAGCCACAGCCTTGCGTCTGTGGCCCCACAAGGTTCTTTGCCGCCGGCCAGCTGACGGCAAAGAACTCTTTGCCGTCCGCGAGCTGACGGCAAAGTACTGGCTGATGGCAAAATAACCTGTGCCATCAGCTTTTTCTTTGCCGTCTGCTTTGGAGAAACTGACGGCAAAGAAGCTCTTTGCCGTCAGCTAGCTGACGGCAAAAAAGTGGCGGACGGCAAAGAAGTGGATTCCAGTAGTGAAGCCTGGTTGAAAAAAATAAATCATTGTGCTTCTGATTATCATGCCATTGAAACACATCATTACTGCAATCAACTCATAGATAAGAGTAATGAATTGCAAATGTGCATTACGACAAAACCGAATTGACAAACATAAGTAGATAACCAAAATGGGTGCTTCATCGCACCCTGTGTCAAGCAATGTTGCAATGGCAGCGAAAATAACCCTTTTTTGCTACCATGGGAGCATATTCAGTCATGGAAGTGAAATTGACCTAAGCAACCCATTTTTACAGCTGTGGTAGGAGGGCCCCCATGCCCGTCGTTCAGGGGAAGGGTGTTATTGCCCCACGGCGACGACATGATCCATGAACCATGATGCCCCTATTCATGTCCCGTTTTTGCTTTGAACAAGACATTTCTTGCACAGTTTCACTCCACACATTGTGTTACTTATGTGTCATTTCTGACTTGGCCACATTTTACCACTCTTAGTTAATGTCAGGCCACATCATCATTTTTTGCATGTTTTTGGCCCGTGCCTATGTGTGGTGACATGACAGTCTTGCTATTTTTGTAGACGGGAAAGTATGAGGTGCTATGGGAGCACCTAAGGTTAGGTGATCCAGAAGCTCCCCAACCGTTGATCTGAGATCCAACAGTCATCCGAGAATGTGCTGGACCTTGACGTAATGACCTGACGCCTCGAGGTATATTTCACAAATTTGCATGAGCGCCCTCTGTGGCCTTTGGATCTCAGATCAAATGGCTAGGGGGCTGTGACGCCCCCGATTTGATCGTACACTAATCATGCACGCAAATGTGTACGATCAAGATCAGGGACTCACGGGAAGATATCACAACACAACTCTAAAACATAAATAAGTCATACAAGCATCATAATACAAGCCAGGGGGCTCGAGGGCTCGAATACAAGTGCTCGATCATAGACGAGTCAGCGGAAGCAACAATATCTGAGTACAGACATAAGTTAAACAAGTTTGCCTTAAGAAGGCTAGCACAAAAGTAGCAACGATCGAAGAGGCCAGGCCTCCTGCCTGGGACCTCCTAACTACTCCTCGAAGTCGAACTCCATGTAGAATCATCCTCGGGATCTCTAGCTCCTGGACTCCAGCATCTGGTTACGACAACCAGGTATAGAAAGGGGAAAAGAGGAAGAAAAGCAACCGTGAGTACTCATCCAAAGTACTCGCAAGCAAGGAGCTACACTACATATGCATGGGTATATGTGTAAAGGACCATATCGGTGGACTGAACTGCAGAATGCCAGAATAAGGGGGGATAGCTAATCCTGTCGAAGACTACGCTTCTGGTCACCTCCATCTTGCAGCATGTAGAAGAGAGTAAATGGTAAGTTCATCAAGTAGCATCGCATAGCATAATCCTACCCGGCGATCCACTCCTCGTCGCCCTGTTAGAGAGCAATCACCGGGTGGTATCTGGCACTTGGAGGGTGTGTTTTATTAAGTATCTAGTTCTAGTTGTCATAAGGTCAAGGGGTCGTCCTTTTACCGAGGGACACGGCTATTCGAATAGATAAACTTCCCTGCAGGGGTGCACCACATAACCCAACACGCTCGATCCCATTTGGCCGGACACACTTTTCTGGGTCATGCCCGGCCGCGGAAGATCAACACGTCGCAGCCCCACCTAGGCTCAACAAAGAGGTCAACACGCCGGTCTAAATCCTATGCGCGCAGGGGTCTGGGCCCATCGCCCATTGCACACCTGCACGTTGCGTACGCGGCCGGAAGCAGACCTAGCCTAGCAGGCGTTCCAGTCCAATCCGGCACGCGCCGCTCCATCGCTGACATCAAGAAGAGCTTCGGCTGATACCACGACGTCGAGTGCCCATAACTGTTCCCGCGTAGTTGGTTAGTGCGTATAGACCAAATGGCCAGACTCAGATCAAATACCAAGATCTCGTTAAGCGTGTTAAGTATCCGCGAACGCCGACCAGGGCCAGGCCCACCTCTCTCCTAGGTGGTCTCAACCTGCCCTGTCGCTCCGCCACAAAGTAACAGTCGGGGGCCATCAGGAACCCATGCCCACCTCTACCGGGATGGAGCCACCTGTCCTTTCAGCCCCCTCATCAGAATCACTTGCGGGTACTCATCGAGCCGACCCGACTTTAGTCACCCCATGTGTCATGTATATAAAGTATATAGTATATACCCGTGATCACCTCCCGAAGTGATCACGGCCCAGTAGTATAGCATGGCAGACGGACAAGAGTGTAGGGCCACTGATGGAACACTAGCATCCTATACTAAGCAGTAGGATGGCAGGTAAGGGTAACAACTGTAGCAACAATGACAGACTATGCAGCAGAATAGGATTAACGAAAGCAGTAACATGCTACACTACTCTAATGCAAGCAGTAGAGAGAAGAATAGGCGATATCTGGTGATCAAGGGGGGGGGGGGCTTGCCTGATTGCTCTGGCAAGAAGGAAGGGTCGTCAACACCGTAGTCGAACTGGGGGTCGCCGGCAGTCTCGGGGTCTACTGGAAAGAAGTAACGGAGGGGGAACACAATAAATAACAGAGCAATCAAAGCATCACAAAGTGTAACATGGCATTACGCGGTGCTAGAGGTGACCTAAAATAGTAGTAGGTGCTACTGACGAAGGGGGAAAACATCCGGGAAAGTATTCCCGGTGTTTGACGTTTTCGGACAGACGAACCGGAGGGGATTGTTGCACGTTTGCTATGCTAGGGATATGTGGTGGACGAACGGGCTGCGTATCCGGATTCGTCTCGTCGTTCTGAGCAACTTTCATGTACAAAGTTTTTCCATCCGAGCTACGGATTATTTTATAATAATTTTCAACGATTTTAATTAATTTCTAGAATTACTAAATTCGTTTAATTGGAAAATTCATTTATTGCGTTAGCGTGATGTCAGCATGACGTCAGCGGTCAACTCTGACCGTTGACCGGTCAAACTGACGGTGGGGCCCGATTGTCATTGACTCAATTTACCTAAACAGAACTAGTTAGTTCAATAAGGTGATTAGGTTGATTAAACAGTATTTATTAAGTTAATTAATTAATGTATTTATTTATTTTATTTATTAATAGCTATTTTTTTTACCAAATCTTTTTCTTTCTCTTTTGTTTTTGTCTCTTTTCCTTTTCAGGGAACGGGCCCCATTGGCCAGTGGCACACGGCCAAGCGTCTCTGGCTGTGCGCTCTTGCACAGAGAAGGCGTCGGCGACGAGCGTCAGCACCAGGCGCAGAGGGGGGCCCAGGGCCACGGCGACCGGAGCCGGCAGCGGTTGCCGGCAGCGGCTAGCGCGTGCGGCCCCCATGTGGGCGGGCCCAAGGTCGCGGCGGCGTAGACGGTTTGGCGGGGAGTGGGAGGTAGGAGGCGCGGCCAGGCCGGGCGAGCGGGATGCGGCCGTCGCGCTCGGGGCCGGCGTGGCTGAGTGGAGGGGGGGCGGCACCAGAGGGCCGTGGCAGGAGGCGGCGACGGCTGGAGACGGGCGCGGCGTAAGGGCGGACGGGGAGTGAAGCAGGGGCGGCGAGCGGGGCGGATGCGAGCCACGGCGGGGGAAGGACACGACGGCGAGGCCACGGCGCGGCTGGACGCAGCCACGGGCGCGGCCGAGGCGGGGTGAGCGGGTGAGCATGGTCGCGCGGTGGGGGGCACGCGACCGGTGAGGCCGCAGCAGCGGAGCAGGGGGGCGGCGCGGTGAGCGACGGGTCAGCGCGCGGGCGCGAGGCGGGAGGCCGCGCATGGACGAGGCACGCAGGGGGGGGAAGAGGAGGACGGACGGCGGCTCACCCCCGTTGCAGGGGAACGCCGGCGAGGCTCGGAGGAGCCGCGGTTGAGGAGGAGGTCGAGGACGGCGCAGTGATGAGGACGAGGCAGCGGGGCGACGTCGGGGCGAGAAAGTGGCGCCGGCGATCCGGCGACGGCGCGAGCGAAGGGGCCGGGACGACGAGCGGCTTCGGGTCGGGCAGCGTCGCGCGGAAGGAGAGGGGGCGCGGGGTGGAGGTGGTGGCGAGGGGCGACGGTGCGGTGCGCCCCGATCCCGATTGGATCGGAGGGAGAGGGAGGATATTTCGGGGAGGGGGGAGTGGGGTGTCGGTGGGGGGTTCGGGGTACGGGAGTGTGAGGGGATAGGGAGAGGAGTGGGGTTGGCCGGTTGGGCCTGCCTGGCGGCCCGATGGCCTGCTGGGCCGTGGCCCAGTGGGCCAGGGGTTTTGTTTGTTTTCTTATATCCTTTTCGATTTATTATAGTTTCTATTTAATTTAGATTTAATAAAATACAAAAGTGGCACCTAACTTAGTGTTACTAATTGTGCCTTTGCCACTATTAATTTAGCTCTTCAAAATAAAAGGGTTTGTAATAGTTCATTTTTTTAAAAGCATTTAAGTAATTGTTTAGCCCCTGTTTTAATTAATTTCTTGCATCTAAACATTTTATCAAAATGTGGGTTTTCCACCACAATCAGCCATGATTTATTTTCTAAATTTTAAACATTTTAGTTTTCAGTTTTTAGTTTAGTTTTCTTTATTTGAAAACTTTTATTGTTTGCCTCTATTTTAAATTTAAATTTGTATCGATTTTGAACCATCGCGAGATCGACAACAGTAACCGTGGTGACGTGGCATCATTAGCAGGAATTACTGTAGCTTAACTATCCGGGCGTCACAGGGGCTCCTGGAGCACCTGATGTTAGGTGCTCTCGTAGCACCAGATACCCAGTCTTATGTAGACTATTGGTTCACGAACGGTATGAAAGTGGTAAGTAATATAGAAGTAAGGTCACCTTCCAATGCACTTGTTTTTTATGCTGTTTGCTAAATGAAGGGAGATTTTAAGAGACAGCCACCCTGACAATGTATTGTTTGTTAAGTGTTGTATCTAAGTGGTGTTGTATTTAATTGGTTCAAGGATTATGCTTACGTCTCAACATTATGCCCTACCTATGAAGAGAGAAGAGAAGGAGAGAAAACGGGGGAGAGGCCACACCCGATCGAAGATTAAACCGAGTTAAGAGCCGCGTCTCCACTGACATATAGAGCTCACATTTCTCTTTTCTTTAATTATCATGGCACATCGGCATTTCACCTAGTAAATACTGCTAACATGGACACTAGATACAACGTCGGAAAACTATCATTATGTTTTCTTGCGAACTAGTACAATCTCAGATGCTCATATACACTTACCTTTATGAACGCAAACACGCACATCCTACCCTTACGAGCACCTCTCAAATAGTGAGCTGACACTTTCACTGAACGAACATCGCCGAAAAAACCGGAATGAATTACACCACAAAAAAGCTAACCATCCGAGCTGTGCTGAGTTCGCGTTATGTCCTTATTCTTGTGTAAGTTGATTTAGTTATTTTTGACCTTTTGTTGCTTTCGGCAATCTGCTCTACCTATGAAAAATCAAACAAATTATCCGATAAAAGCCATAAAGGAATACCACCACTCCGCTCCATGTAGGATTCCAACCGCTGAGCCGGTCCTACACTCTGCATGGCCCTTAACCGCTGCATGTGACCACGCTGCGACCGAGCTAGCTGCTGTCCGCCCGTGTCGTCCATGAAGAACCCTAAAAAAACTTTGGCCTCACCTCTCCTTACCACCCCCTCCCGTGACCCCCACCCTTGTCCTTTAACCCTCCCGATCCATTCCACCCCACGTTAAATTCCGTCGGCTGCATTATGTGTATAAGTGGTATATCTCCAACCCATTCATGGATCCACAAATGCGCCATGGATTTATTCCTCTGGGAGCTATGGATGAGCGTGCATTCATCGCCGGCGGTTTCCACCTTGCGTGAATTTACTCCGATGAAACCTCGCCCCAGATTCCGTCAGTCACTCCACAGTGGCAGACGGCACGAGCGACCGAGCGAGCTTACACCGTCGGGGAAGGCCTATAAATACGCGCCAAATACGGGGAGAGGATGCACCGATCGCCATTCACGTGCTCTATCTAGCAGAGGAGCCTAGTGTCCAGTAGGGAGTGAGTGTGAGTGAGTGAGCGAGCTCGAAATGGCCTCTGCCCCCGCCCACCACTTGCGCGTGCGCGTCCTACTAGTGGTACTGTGCGCCGTCTCGGCGTCGGCGTCGGCGTCGTTTCCGTGGCCGTGGAAGCGGAGCGGGCACGACTACCGCGACGCTCTGGCCAAGTGCATCCTCTTCTTCGAGGGGCAGCGGTCCGGGCGGCTGCCGGCGGACCAGCGCGCGGCGTGGCGGGGCGACTCCGGCGTGTCGGACGGCAGGGCGGCGGGCGCCGGGGTCGACCTGGAGGGCGGGTACTACGACGCCGGCGACAACGTCAAGTTCGGCTTCCCCATGGCCTTCACCACCACCATGCTGTCCTGGAGCGTCCTCGAGTTCGGCGACGACATGCCGCGCGAGGAGCGCCGCCACGCCGCCGACGCCGTGCGCTGGGGCACCGACTACCTCCTCAAGACCCTCGCCCACCCCGGCGTCATCTTCATGCAGGCAAGCGCGCGCGCACGCCGCCCACATTGCACCTCCACCGCATGCCACGGCAGAGCACGCCGCCGTACGCGCACGAGAGTGACCGGCCGGTCTCCGGCATTGTGTATGATGCAGGTGGGCGACCCGTGGAAGGACCACGAGTGCTGGGAGAGGCCGGAGGACATGGACACGGAGCGCACGGTGTACAACGTCAGCGCGGGGCGGCCGGGGTCGGAGGTGGCCGGGGAGACGGCGGCGGCGCTGGCCGCGGCGTCCATGGTGTTCCGCGACGGCGACCGGGAGTACGCCGAGCTGCTGCTCGACAGCGCCAAGAAGGCGTTCGAGTTCGCCGACTCGCACAGGGGCGCCTACAGCGACGACATGGATCTCAGAGCCGGCGGCTGCCCCTTCTACTGCGACTTCAACGGATACCAGGTCAGCCTCCTGCCTCTCTTCCTCGTCCAGCTACATGGAGACCTGACCTCTGCTTGATCACGAGAAACAATGGTAGAAGGTTTCATTTGACTGGCCAGAAGAAACAGGGCAGGAACACGCATTGCTACTTTGGTACCTTGATGCGAAGTAATAATGTTTTTAAGCTTTATTAGCACCAGAATAACAGCAAGAAAAGACAGTTTTTACCACTGCACTTGCAGAGTTCTCTGAACCTCTGTTAACAAGACATCAGGGTTCCCTGAATAATCAGACATCAGCTTTCATAATTTAGCACAAGAATGACAGTTCAAACTGCTAAAAGAGCATTTAGTATCGGAAGTGACTGTTCTGTTGTAAACAGCAGTGTCGAAATTTCTATCCCTGAACTTGCAGAATTCCATTGTCTAGTAATGCAGGTTGATCACCTTCAGACATTCCATCATCAGATAGGCCCATGTAGTTCTGAACTAGTAGAAGCAAATGTGTCATCCTAAAAGAAGCTCTGTTCTCACACACTCCAAAATCAGAATATTCAAAACAATATGACTTCCAGAACTGACTAAGCTCACATTCTTCGCAGGATGAGCTGCTGTGGGGCGCGGCGTGGCTACGGAGGGCCTCCGGGGACGACACATTCCGGGAGTACATCCAGAACAACGGCAAGACCCTCGGAGCAGAGGACAGCATCAACGAGTTTGGTTGGGACAACAAGCACGCCGGTCTCAATGTCCTCATTTCCAAGGTTCAGAAACTGCTCCCATCAACCCTGTTTCATTTCTGAACACAACCTCTGCTACCAAATTAACATCACACATGAGTGCCTGCTTTGATCTGCAGGAGTTCATAGAAGGCGAGGCGCTGTCCATGCAGTCCTACAAGGAGTCCGCAGACAGCTTCATCTGCACGCTCATCCCTGAGTCGTCGTCGCCGCACATCCAGTACACGCCCGGTGGCATGATCTACAAGCCTGGAGGCAGCAACATGCAGCATGTCACCTCCATCTCCTTCCTGCTCCTGACCTACGCCAAGTACCTCACGAAGTCCTCTCACACTGTCAACTGTGGTGACATTTCAGTTGGCCCAGACACCCTCCGGCTTCAAGCCAAAAAACAGGTATGACCTTCTTCACCACATTGACTGGTTGAACACTGAGCTTTCTAACTTCACCTGCATTGCCGGTTTTTCAGATAGATTATCTGTTGGGAGACAACCCGATGAAAATGTCGTACATGGTCGGGTACGGCGACCGATATCCTCAGCGGATCCACCACCGAGGGTCATCTTTGCCTTCGATCAAGGACCACCCGGAGCGCATGGCGTGCAAAGACGGCACGCCTTACTACGACTCGTCTAGCCCGAACCCTAACCCGTTGGTCGGCGCCATCGTCGGCGGGCCAGGGGAGGATGATGCTTATGGGGACGACCGTGCTGATTACAGGAAATCTGAACCCACTACGTACATCAATGCTCCCTTGGTAGGGGTTCTTGCCTACTTTGTTGGCAACCCAAACCCAGGCCATATCAGACACTGAGCATAAGCACTTCGCCGTGTAGATAGAGAAGAGTGACAGAATGCTACAAATAGGTACTATAAAGGAGACAAATAGGTTTGTGTTTTCCTTAGATGACACTACATGTTCATAGGAGTGGATTGCAGAGCATGGGTTCTAGTGTTCTACCAATAATGAGAGCTTAGCTTTAATGATTTTTCTTTTGTTTTGGGTTTGCACTGAATTTTGTGTGGATGTGTGCAAAGTGCAATTTGACTGCACTGGTGTAGTCATGTGTGAAGAAAGCTTGCATTTTGCAGAAATATTTGATATGAAAGGTACTCTTGTGCCAAGAAAAATTATACAGTATCAAACATGGTATTGAGTGTCAAGTGTTGTGAAACTGCACAAGAAAATGCTGATGCTAGACGATCCAATTAAACTATCTAAGAGCATCCCAGCAGATCATCAAAAAAAAAAACTCTCCCTATAAGTGGTTCTAGAGGTTCTAGCAACAAATTTATTGGTATTCACAGGTGTGCTGTTGTAGCAGATCACCAATAAACTCATCCCCAATATACATCATACATGTGGGGCTGACGTGTCATTGAGTCAACTTTTTATTTATTTTTCTTTTTTCCTACCACATATCTCTCCAACGCGATCTCTCTCACTAGTAGAAAAAGGGCCATTTGTCCCGGTTCGTAAGGCCCATTTGTCCCGGTTGGGGAACCGGGACTAAAGGGTCGGTACTAAAGCCCTATACCTTTAGTCCCGGTTCTTACACCAACCGGGACAGATGAGCCTCCACGTGGCCGCTTCGGCGAGCCCAGACAGGAGGGCCTTTGGTCCCGGTTGGTAGCACCAACCGGGACCAAAAGGCATCCACGCGTCAGCAGCTGGCAGGAGCTGAGGTTTTTGTTGTTTTTGAAAGGGGGTGGGTTTAGGGGGCTTTGTAGGGTTAATTTAGGTGTTTCATATATTGTGTTAGCTAGCTAATTAATAGAGAGAAGTGTCCTGTCTTATCTCCGTGCTTGGTCGACGCTACGTACTATATGTATAGAGAGGACTCGACACGCTAGCTAGTAAGCAAATGAAGGAAACCATTAAGTACAGAAGATCGTCATGAACATATGCATACAGAGAGAAGTGATATGGACCTCTCCTTCTCCGAGAGATTGGTCGAACAACAAGTTTTCGTATATCTATCCGACACTACTGGCTACATATATACAATATAAGATCTCTTACAATATAATCCCCTAATTATATATGAACTCAGGTTCCACATGGTATTCTCTGTCTTTATTGATCACGTGGTTAAGAAAGAATGCCGCAAATTCCTCTTGAATTGCTCGCATGCGATCTGGTGCTAGGAGTTCATCCCACATCTGAAACATCTAATTTGAAGAAGGGGGTCAATACATATATATGAATGAATGAAACTCAACACAAATGATGGTAATAAAATAAAATTGTGAATATTATTGCTTACGCACTTCATATTGTTTTTTAGAGTAGCCCCACTCACAGGTTGTGTGGCGGATGGACTCGCAAACGTAGTATCCATAGTAATTATTCCCGGCTTCCTGCCACAACCACTTTACAAGAAATAGAGGTCAATCAAACTGATAAGCAAGCATGCTAAATGGTATTAATGAAACTAGCGCTTGAATCACTAGGAGGTGCGCGGAACTAGCTAGTAGTACTTACTTTCGGGTGTGTAAATCGCAGCTTCCCCGGCAGTCCTGGAGCTTTTGCGGTGATTTTTTTCCAAACCCTGCCAGACAAAGAAAACAATTACTTGATATCAGGAAATGAACAAAGTTGCCAATATGGTACGATAATGATCGATTTAACTTACTTCTCGAGCATTTCAGTCATGTCCGCATACTCCTGGGGATCTTTTCGTCTCGAGTCTAAGACGGTTACTAGTCCCTGCTCGAGCTTAATCTCTATGAGAATATAGTGGAACCTGCGCACGCATGCATAACTCATCAATTACATTACTATAACCTCGACTAATAAGGAAAACCGAATATGCACAAGACAGTAACACTCACTTGAAGTTGTAAGGAAAGAGTATTATATCTTTGTTTTGATTTATTACCAACAATCGTAGCAAGTTGGCCTCGGTATCTTTGGCATGAAATTTAACCGTAAGTGCATCTATGAGATTTGTGTTAATGAACCCAATATCATCGATTTGTCTTTTCTTCAATTCGGCGATCTTCAATCTGCATAATATAGTGAGGATAATTATATATACATGCAATGAAAGAGCCGAGCTATATATAGAGACTTAATGACAGAAGTTGTACTTACAGACAGTAGCAAGTGACCGTTAATTTATCAAGGGCCTTTTGATTGAAAAACTGGAAGAACTCCTCAAATGGAACAGATCAATTCCAACGAGGTCATGCTCCTCTTTAACTCTCAGCTTCAAAGTATCCTTCCCCCCAGACTCTCTGCAGGTTTTCATGTACCAATCATGGAATCTTCGCATGATCGTTGTTAGAGATCTTTCATCTTTGACGAGAGGCTTCCCGTAATGGTATTTGTGTTCGTCCACCTCCAGTGTATCATAATGTACATTGTCGGGCAGGTAATCTCCAAGATTGGTACCGGGCAAAATCTCCGGATGATTAGCGATGATATCGCTAGACACCTTGAGCGGGGGGCACGATTGGTTCGCTTATTCGCTGAGCTGGGCAATTTTTTCCCAGCTCGTCGTTCTGCTAACCTTTGATCACTGATAGTACTTCCCGACCGCTCCACTTCGATATATGACCTTTGAATAATGCGATCATAGTTGGATTGCGGCGGAGAAGGTGGTGGTCGCTTCAGGGCATCGATAGTGCGCTTCGCTTTCACTGGATCTATCTTCTCCTCCGGAGGTGCATGTTTCTTTGCTTTCACCGCTTCAAAGAAGTCCCTCACTTCGGCTTTCACGATCTTTGCGTTTTCCTCCACGGTCCTCTCGTGTGGTAACTTCTCTAGAGGCTTGAGAGATGGACCGAATCTGTAAGACCTCCTGCCTCTGGCTGTACTACTAGACGCCGGAGCCACATCATCAAAATGCACCATTCAAAGCCACATCATCAATTTTCAACCCTTTCTGACTTCATTTATTATTTTTCATGCATTTACTGATTTTTTTGAGCTAAATGACCCTGAAATTGAAAAGCACTACAAATGAACTCTAAAAGGTTGAAAGTTGGCATGGTATCATCATTTCACCCACATAGCATGCGCTAGAAAGTTGAGAGGGTTACGGGGAAAACTGGATGCACTTCGTGTGCAAAATGGACAATCTCTTTCGAAGTATCAGGGTTTCGGACGAAAACTCATCTGTTACAAAGGGATTTTATTTTTTTGAACTTATTTGAACTCCAGATTTTGTGTGTGTTCAAAATGCACCATTCAAAGCCACATCATCAATTTTCAACCCTTTCTGACTTCATTTTTCATGCATTTACTGATTTTTTTGGAGCTAAATGACCCTGAAATTGAAAAGCACTACAAATGAACTTTGAAAAGGTTGAAAGTTGGCATGGTATCATCATTTCACCCAAATAGCATGTGCTAAAAAGTTGAGAGGGTTACATCACTACAAAACAGACAATCTCTTTTGAAGTATCATGGATATTCTAGATCAAAGGCATCATCATAATAGTCGTGGAGAGAAAGTCTTCACTTTTTCTTCGCTTCTGTCCTTTGCTTATTGCGCCGTAACCATGGATAATCTTCATCGTTTAACAAGGTGCTTGGGTTAGCCTTGACTTTGAAGGGAGGAATTTCATGAAACTTTTCATAATCTTCGGACATGTCTGCCTTGCCCTCCACTCCCGCGATGTCTCTTTTTCCTGAAAGAACTATGTGGCGCTTTGGCTCATCGTATGATGTGTTCGCTTCCTTATCTTTTCTTTTTCTCGGTTTGGTAGACATGTCCTTCACATAGAAAACCTGTGCCACATCATTGGCTAGGACAAACGGTTCGTCTGTGTACCCAAGATTGTTTAGATCCACTGTTGTCATTCCGTACTGTGGGTCTACCTGTACCCCGCCTCCTGACAGATTGACCCATTTGCACTTAAACAAAGGGACCTTAAAATCATGTCCGTAGTCAAGTTCCCATATGTCCACTATGTAACCATAATATGTGTCCTTTCCCCTCTTGGTTACTGCATCAAAGCGGACACCGCTGTTTTCGTAGCTGCTCTTTTGATCTTGGGCGATCGTGTAAAATGTATTCCCATTTATCTCGTATCCTTTGTAAGTCAATACAGTCGAAGATGGTCCCCTGGACAACGAGTACAGCTCATCACAAACAGTGTTGTCACCTCTGAGACGTGTTTCCAACCAACTGCCGAAAGTCCTGATGTGTTCACATGTAATCCAGTCGTCACACTGCTCCGGGTGTTTGGAGCGTAGACTGTTCTTGTGTTCATCGATATACGGGGTCACCAAGGTAGAGTTCTGTAGAACTGTGTAGTGTGCTTGAGACCAAGAATGCCCGTCCCTGCATATTATTGAGTCCCCTCCAAGCGTGCCTTTTCCAGTCAGTCTCCCCTCATACCGCGATTTAGGGAGACCAATCTTATTAAGGCCAGGAATGAAGTCAACACAAAATCCAATGACATCCTCTGTTTGATGGCCCATGGAGATGCTTCCTTCTGGCCTAGCGCGGTTACAGACATATTTCTTTAGGACTCCCATGAACCTCTCAAAGGGGAACATATTGTGTAGAAATACGGGGCCCGGAATGACAATCTCGTCGACTAGATGAACTAGGACGTGCGTCATGATATTGAAGAAGGATGGTGGGAACACCTGCTCGAAACTGATAAGACATTGCGCCACATCACTCCTTAGCCTTGGTATGATTTCTGGATCGATCACCTTCTGAGAGATTGCATTGAGGAATGCACATAGCTTCACAATGGCTAATCGGACGTTTTCCGGTAGAAGCCCCCTCAATGCAACCGGAAGCAGTTGCGTCATAATCACGTGACAGTCATGAGACTTTAGGTTCTGGAACTTTTTCTCTGGCATATTTATTATTCCCTTTATATTCGACGAGAAGCCAGACGGGACCTTCATACTGAGTAGGCATTCAAGAAGATTTCCTTCTCTTCTTTGGTAAGAGCGTAGCTGGCAGGACCTTCATACTGTTTTGGAGGCATGGCATCTTTTTCGTGCAAATGTTGCAGGTCCTCCCGTGCCTCCGGTGTATCTTTTGTCTTCCCATACACGCCCCAGAAGCCTAGCAGGTTCACACAAAGGTTCTTCGTCACGTGCATCACGTCGATTGAAGAGCGGACCTCTAGGTCTTTCCAGTAGGGTAGGTCCCAAAATATAGATTTATTCTTCCACATGGGTGCGCGTCCCTCAGCGTCATTCGGAACAGATAGTCCGCCGGGACCCTTTCCAAAAATTACGTGTAAATCATTGACCATAGCAAGTACGTGATCACCGGTACGCATGGCGGGCTTCTTCCGGTGATCTGCCTCGCCTTGAAATGCTTGCCTTTCTTTCGACATTGATGGTTGGTCGGAAGAAATCGACGATGGCCCAGGTACACATTCTTCCTGCATTTGTCCAGGCATATACTTTCGGTGTCAGCTAAACAGTGCGTGCATGCATGGTATCCCTTGTTTGTCTGTCTTGAAAGGTTACTGAGAGCAGGCCAATCGTTGATGGTTACAAACAGCAACGCATCCAGGTCAAATTCCTCCTGTTTGTGCTCATCCCACACACGTACACCTTTTCCAATCCACAGCTATAAAAGTTCTTCAACTAATGGCCCTAGGTACATGATACGTCTCCAACGTATCTATAATTTTCGATTGTTCCACGCTATATTATATTCTGTTTTGGACATTAATGGGCTTTATTATACACTTTTATATTATTTTTGGGACTAACCTATTAACCGGAGGCCCAGCCCAGAATTGCTGTTTTTTGCCTATTTCAGAGTTTCGCAGAAAAAGAATATCAAACTGAGTCCAGACGGAATGAAACCTTCGGGAACATGATTTTTGGAACGAACGTGATCCAGAGGACTTGGACCCTACGTCAAGACATCAACCAGGAGGGCACGAGGTAGGGGGGCACGCCTACCCCCCATGGGCACGCCCTCCACCCTCGTGGGCCCAACGTTGCTCCACCGACGTACTTCTTCCTCCTATATATACCTACGTACCCCCAAACTACCAGATACGGAGCCAAAAACCTAATTCCACCGCCGCAACCTTCTATACCCGTGAGATCCCATCTTGGGCCTTTTCCGGAGCTCCGCCGGAGGGGGCATCGATCACGGAGGGCTTCTACATCAACACCATAGCCTCTTCGATGATGTGTGAGTAGTTTACCTCAGACCTTCGGGTCCATAGTTATTAGCTAGATGGCTTCTTCTCCCTTTTTGGATCTCAATACAATGTTCTCCCCCTCTCTTGTGGAGATCTATTCGATGTAATCTTCTTTTGCAGTGTGTTTGTTGAGACCGATGAATTGTGGGTTTATGATCAAGTTTATCTATGAACAATATTTGAATCTCCTCTGAATTCTTTTATGTATGATTGGTTATCTTTGCAAGTCTCTTCGAATTATTAGTTTGGTCTGGCCTACTAGATTGATCTTTCTTGCAATGGGAGAAGTGCTTAGCTTTGGGTTCAATCTTGCGGTGTCCTTTCCCAGTGACAGTAGGGGCAGCAAGGCACGTATTGTATTGTTGCCATCGAGGATAACAAGATGGGGTTTATATCATATTGCATGAGTTTATCCCTCTACATCATGTCATCTTGCTTAAAGCGTTACTCTGTTCTTATGAACTTAATACTCTAGATGCATGCTGGATAGCGGTCGATGTGTGGAGTAATAGTAGTAGATGCAGGCAGGAGTCGGTCTACTTGTCTCGGACGTGATGCTTATATACATGATCATACCTAGATATTCTCATAACTATGCTCAATTCTGTCAATTGCTCAACAGTAATTTGTTCACCCACCGTAATACTTATGCTCTCGAGAGAAGCCTCTAGTGAAACCTATGGTCCCCGGGTCTATTTTCCATCATATTAATCTTCCAACACTTAGCTATTTTTATTACCTTTTATTTTACTTTGCATCTTTATCATAAAAATACCAAAAATATTATCTTATCATATCTATCAGATCTCACTCTCGTAAGTGACCATGAAGGGATTGGCAACCCCTTTATTGCGTTGGTTGCGAGGATTTATTTGTTTGTGTAGGTGCGAGGGACTCGTGCGTGGTCTCCTACTGGATTGATACCTTGGTTCTCAAAAACTGAGGGAAATACTTACGCTACTTTGCTGCATCACCCTTTCCTCTTCAAGGGAAAACCAACGCAGTGCTCAAGAGGTAGCAAGAAGGATTTCTGGCGCCGTTGCCGGGGAGTCTACGCAAAAGTCAACATACCAAGTACCCATCACAAACCCTTATCTCCCGCATTACATTATTTGCCATTTGCCTCTCGTTTTCCTCTCCCCCACTTCACCCTTGCCGTTTTATTCACCCCCTCTTTTCCATTTGCCTCTTTTTCGTTTGCTTGCCGTTATGGCTAGTCCTCTATCTTCTCCGTTGTCTCCCGAGAATGAAGTTCTTAATTTTAAGCAAAGGGAGGGAGAAAATCTAAAAGACGCTTGGTATAGAATTTGCAATGCTCAAAATAGATCTACCAGGAAGCAATCTACTTCCGTTCTTCTTCGCAATTTTTATGTAGGCGCTAATCCTTGATACAGATATATCCTTGATACCATTACCGGAGGGAATTTCTTGGGTAGCCATACCTTTGATTCTTATAATGCTATGATAGATTTGTTTGGCTCACCACCTCTTTTGGTTAATGGAACTATTTTAACTTTGGAGCATGTAATGCAAAGACTTGAAATTATTGAAAATAAAGTTGCTACCGTAGAGTTAATTGAAAATTTGTATAAAAAGTTCCACAACCAAATTACCCAATATTGATCTAAGGTAGGAGTCACTTTGAAAAATATTAAGGAGAAGGAACCCATAGTTAATGAAAGAATAAATCAGGATTCCACTAGAATTGATAAGCTAGAGGGTATCATTACCAACTTGGGAACCGCTTTTTCTTCCGTAAAGAATACTCCAAGTCCTCCAACTAAAATTTCCAAGCTTATGTATGTTCCTAAAAATAAGGGTGAATCCTCTAGTAAGGAAACTGCGGATCTCAAATCTATAAGTATTCATCCCAATCTTTTTGCTATCATTAAGGAACCATTTGCTACAAATGAATTTTTCGGTTATGTGCCCAGAAGTTTGATAATTAATAAAAAGAAAGAAACTCCTAAGGATGAGAGATGTCTCATAGAAGGATTGCCTACCAAAGATGGCAATACCTAGATCTATCCTTGCTATTATGCCTAGCTAAGGGCGTTAAACGATAGCGCTTGTTGGGAGGCAACCCAATTTTATTTTTAGTTTTTTGCTTTTTGCGTCTGTTTAGGAATAAATATTTGATAGCCTCTGGTTAGATGTGTTTTTATGTTTTTATGTTTTAATTAGTGTTTGTGCCAAGTTTAACCTATAGGATCTTCTTGGATGATAGTTATTTGATCTTGCTGAAAATTGCAGAAACTTTCTGTTCACGAAAATAATTGTTAAAATCACCAGAACGTGATAAAATATTGATTCCAATTGCTTCTGATCAATAAACAAATTGTCTAGGTCTTCCTATTTTGGATGAATTTTTGGAGTTCCAGAAGTTTGCGTTAATTACAGATTACTACAGACTGTTCTGTTTTTGACAGATTCTGTTTTTCGTGTGTTGTTTGCTTATTTTGATGAATCTATGGCTAGTAAAATAGTTTATAAACCATAGAGAAGTTGGAATACAGTAGGTTTAACACCAATATAAATAAAGAATGAGTTCATTACAGTACCTTGAAGTGGTGTTTTGTTTTCTTTCGCTAACGGAGCTCACGAGATTTTCTGTTAAGTTTTGTGTTGTGAAGTTTTCAAGTTTTGGGTAAAAGATTTGATGGATTATGGAACAAGGAGTGGCAAGAGCCTAAGCCTGGGGATGCTCATGGAACCCCAAGATAATCTAAGGACACCAAAAAGCCAAAGCTTGGGGATGCCCCGGAAGGCATCCCCTCTTTCGTCTACTTCCATCGGTAACTTTACTTGGAGCTATATTTGTATTCACCACATGATATGTGTTTTGCTTGGAGCATCTTGTATTATTTGAGTCTTTGCTTTTTAGTTTACCACAATCATCTTTGCTGTAAACACCTTTTGAGAGAGACACACTTGATTCGGAAATTATTAGAATACTCTATGTGCTTCACTTATATCTTTTGAGTTATATAGTTTTTGCTCTAGTGCTTCACTTATATCTTTTAGAGCACGTTGGTGATTTTTTTATAGAAACTATTGTTCTCTCATGCTTCACTTATATTATTTTGAGAGTCCTACAAAACAGCATGGTAGTTTGCTTTGACAATGATAGGCATTCAAGATTAGTAAAAAAAAAATCTTATGAGTGTGTTGAATATTATGAGAAGTTTGATACTAGATAATTGTTTTGAGATATGAAGATGGTGATATTAGAGTCATGCTAGTCGAGTAGTTTTGAATTTGAGAAATACTTGTGTTAAAGTTTGTGATTCCCGTAGCATGCACGTATGGTGAACCGTTATGTGATGAAGTCGGAGCATGATTTATTTATTGATTGTCTTCCTTATGAGTGGCGGTCGGGGACGAGCGATGGTCTTTTCCTACCAATCTATCCCCCTAGGAGCATGCGCGTAATACTTTGCTTTGATAACTTGTAGATTTTTGCAATAAGTATATGAGTTCTTTATGACTAATGTTGAGTCCATGGATTATACGCACTTTTCCTCCTTCCACCATTGCTAGCCTCTCTAATACCGCGCACGTTTCGCCGGTATCATACACCCACCATATACCTTCCTCAAAACAGCCACCATACCTACCTATCATGGCATTTCCATAGCCATTCCGAGATATATTGCCATGCAACTTACCACCGTTTCGTTTATTATGACACGCTCCATCATTGTCATATTGCTTCGCATGATCATGTAGTTGACATCGTATTTGTGGCAAAGACACCGTTCATAATTCTTTCATACATGTCACTCTTGATTCATTGCATATCCCGGTACACCGCCGGAGGCATTCACATAGAGTCATATTTTGTTCTAAGTATTGAGTTGTAAGTAAATAAAAGTGTGATGATCATCATTTTTTAGAGCATTGTCCCAAGTGAGGAAAGGATGATGGAGACTACGATTCCCCCAAAAGTCGGGATGAGACTCCGGACGAAAAAAAGAGGCCATAAAAAAGAGAGAAGAAAAGGCCCAAATAAAAAAATGAGAGAAAAAGAGAGAAGGGACAATGTTACTATCCTTTTACCACACTTGTGATTCAAAGTAGCACCATGATCTTCATGATAGAGAGTCTCCTATGATATCACTTTCATATACTAGTGGGATTTTTTTTTCATTATAGAACTTGGCTTGTATATTCCAATGATGGGCTTCCTCAAAATGCCCTAGGTCTTCATGAGCAAGCGAGTTGGATGCACACCCACTTAGTTCCTTTTGTTGAGCTTTCATATACTTATAGCTCTAAGTGCATCCGTTGCATGGCAATCCCTACTCACTCACATTGATATCTATTAATGGGCATCTCCATAGCCCGTTGATACGCCTAGTGATGTGAGACTATCTTCTCCCTTTTTTGTCTTCTCCACAACCACCATTCTATTCCACATATAGTTCTATGTCCATGGCTCACGCTCATGTGTTGCGTGAAGATTGAAAAAGTTTGAGAACACTAAAAGTATGAAACAATTGCTTGGCTTGTCATCGGGGTTGTGCATGATTTAAATATTTTGTGTGGTGAAGATAGAGCATAGCCAGACTATATGATTTTGTAGGGATAACTTGCTTTGGCCATGTTATTTTGAGAAGACATAATTGCTTAGTTAGTATGCTTGAAGTATTATTATTTTTATGTCAATATTAAACTTTTGTCTTGAATCTTTCGGATCTGAATATTCATACCACAATTAAGATAATTCCATTGAAATTATGCCAAGTAGCATTCCACATCAAAAATTCTGTTTTTATCATTTACCTACTCGAGGACGAGCAGGAATTAAGCTTGGGGATGCTTGATACGTCTCCAACATATCTATAATTTTTGATTGTTCCATGCTATATTATATTCTGTTTTGGACATTAATGGGCTTTATTATACACTTTTATATTATTTTTTGGGACTAACCTATTAACCGGAGGCCCAGCCCAGAATTGCTTTTTTTTGCCTATTTCAGAGTTTCGCAGAAAAAGAATATCAAACGGAGTCCAAACGGAATGAAACCTTCGGGAACGTGATTTTCGGAACGAACGTGATCCAGAGGACTTGGACCCTACGTCAAGACATCAACCAGGAGGGCACGAGGTAGGGGGGCGCGCCTACCCCCTGGGCGCACCCTCCACCCTCGTGGGCCCCATGTTGCTCTACCGACGTACTTCTTCCTCCTATATATACCTACGTACCCCCAAACTACCAGATACGGAGCCAAAAACCTAATTCCACCGCCGCAACCTTCTGTACCTGTGAGATCCCATCTTGGGGCCTTTTCCGGAGCTCCTTTGGAGGGGGCATCGATCACGGAGGGCTTCTACATCAACACCATAGCCTCTCCGATGATGTGTGAGTAGTTTACCTCAGACCTTCGGGTCCATAGTTATTAGCTAGATGGCTTCTTCTCTCTTTTTGGATCTCAATACAATGTTCTCCCCCTCTCTTGTGGAGATCTATTCGATGTAATCTTCTTTTGCGGTGTGTTTGTTGAGACCGATGAATTGTGGGTTTATGATCAAGTTTATCTATGAACAATATTTGAATCTCCTCTGAATTCCTTTATGTATGATTGGTTATCTTTGCAAGTCTCTTTGAATTATCAGTTTGGTCTGGCCTATTAGATTGATCTTTCTTGCAATGGGAGAAGTGCTTAGCTTTGGGTTCAATCTTGCGGTGTCCTTTCCCAGTGACAGTAGGGGCAGCAAGGCACGTATTGTATTGTTGCCATCGAGGATAACAAGATGGGGTTTATACCATATTGCATGAGTTTATCCCTCTACATCATGTCATCTTGCTTAAAGCGTTACTCTGTTCTTACGAACTTAATACTCTAGATGCATGCTGGATAGCGGTCGATGTGTGGAGTAATAGTAGTAGATGCAGGCAGGAGTCGGTCTACTTGTCTCGGACGTGATGCCTATATACATGATCATACCTAGATATTCTCATAACTATGCTCAATTCTGTCAATTGCTCAACAGTAATTTGTTCACTCACCGTAATACTTATGCTCTCGAGAGAAGCCTCTAGTGAAACCTATGGCCCCCGGGTCTATTTTCCATCATATTAATCTTCCAACACTTAGCTATTTTTATTACCTTTTATTCTACTTTGCATCTTTATCATAAAAATACCAAAAAATTTATCTTATCATATCTATCAGATGTCACTCTCGTAAGTGACCGTGAAGGGATTGACAACCCCTTTATTGCGTTGGTTGCGAGGATTTATTTGTTTGTGTAGGTGCGAGGGAATCGTGCGTGGTCTCCTACTGGATTGATACCTTGGTTCTCAAAAACTAAGGGAAATACTTACGCTACTTTGCTGCATCACCCTTTCCTCTTCAAGGGAAAACCAACGCAGTGCTCAAGAGGTAGCAGTACACATCAATGTCGTTGCCGGGTTGCTTAGGGCCTTGGATGAGAACTGGCATCATAATGAACTTCCGCTTCATGCACATCCAAGGAGGAAGGTTGTACATACATAGAGTCACGGGCCAGGTGCTGTGATTGCTGCTCTGCTCCCCAAAAGGATTAATGCCATCCGCGCTTAAACCAAACCATACGTTCCTTGGGTCACCTGCAAACTTAGCCCGGTACTTTCTCTCGATTTTTCTCCACTGCGACCCGTCAGCAGGTGCTCTCAACTTCCCGTCTTTCTTACGGTCCTCACCGTGCCATCGCATCAACTTGGCATGCTCTTTGTTTTTGAACAGTCGTTTCAACCGTGGTATTATAGGAGCATACCACATCACCTTCGCAGGAACCCTCTTCCTGGGGGGCTCACCGTCAACATCACCAGGGTCATCTCGTCTGATCTTTTACCGCAATACACCGCATACCGGGCATGTGTTCAAATCCTCGTACGCACCGCGGTAGAGGATGCAGTCATTAGGGCATGCATGTATCTTCTGCACCTCCAATCCTAGAGGGCATACGACCTTCTTTGCTGCGTACGTACTGTCGGGCAATTCGTTATCCTTTGGAAGCTTCTTCTTCAATATTTTCAGTAGCTTCTCAAATCCTTTGTCAGGCACATCATTCTCTGCCTTCCACTGCAGCAATTCCAGTACGGTACCGAGCTTTGTGTTGCCATCTTCGCAATTGGGGTACAACCCTTTTTGTGATCATCTAACATGCGATCGAACTTCAGCTTCTCCTTTTCACTTTTGCACTGTGTCCTTGCATCAACAATGACCCGGCGGAGATCATCATCGAGCACAATATCGTCTGGTTCCTCTTGATCTTCAGCAGCTTCCCCCGTTGCAGCATCACCGTATTTCGGGGGCACATAGTTGTCATCGTCCTCTTCTTCTCTGCTGTCTTCCATCATAACCCCTATTTCTCCGTGCCTGGTCCAAACATTATAGTGTGGCATGAAACCCTTATAAAGCAGGTGGGTGTGAAGGATTTTCCGGTCAGAGTAAGACTTTGTATTCCCACATATAGGGCATGGACAACACATAAAACCATTCTGCTTGTTTGCCTCAGCCACTTCGAGAAAATTATGCACACCCTTAACGTACTCGGAGGTGTGTCTATCACCGTACATCCATTGTCGGTTCATCTGCGTGCATTACATATAATTATGTGTGTCAAAAACCATTACAGATTCACATGGATAGATAAGTGACCAAATTAATAGAAGTTCATCATCACATTAAAACCAAAGTACATACATAGTTCTCATTGAACAACATATAGCTCTCCAGAGCATCTAATTAAACCATACATTGAAACTATGTAAAAGCTTTCAATGCAACAACAAATGCGATCATAATCACAACCAAGGTAACAATTGATCCAACGGCATAATGATACCAAGCCTTGGTATGAATGGCATATTTTCTAATCTTTCTAATCTTCAACTGCATTACGTCCATCTTGATCTTGTGATCATCGACGACATCCGCAACATGCAACTCCAATATCATCTTCTCCTCCTCATTTTTTATTTTTCCTTCAAATAATTGTTTTCTTCTTCAACTAAATTTAACCTCTTGACAATAGGGTCGGTTGGAATTTCCGGTTCAACTACCTCCTAGATAAATAAAATCTATGTCAACATACCGTGGGCGGTGGATTGGCTCGGCTATATGGCTCCTTGCCGAACTGCCACTCTTCGGAGAGTTTGCAGTTCGCGAGGTAGTTCACCATATAGGCAACCTCCACGTGCGGCATGTCCTTGGTGCACATCCGGCTCGGATCGAGCTGGCCGCTCATCTGACAGATCAGATGAGGGCGGCTCTGGAGCGGAAGTACCCGGCGCGTGACGAAGGTGGCCAGCAGGTCGGGCCCCGTCAAGCCCTCCGACTGGGTCATCGCTCGCACTCGGGCGACGACTGCGGATCCAGCCGGCGTCAGAGTCACGGCCCGGTAGGACCACTGGGGCCGCCTGCCCTCTGGTGGGCCGGCTACGTAAGCTGGAAGGTTGATGTAGTCGCCCTGCGGGGCGATGCTCCTGACGTAGAAATATGACTTTTGCCACAGCTTCACCGACTGGATCAGCGTGATGATGGGGAAGGGGTTGTCAGCAGCCACCCTCCACCCCGCGATAAAGGCGCCAGTCTGAGCCGGCACGCCCCACGAGCGCGTGCCCAGCTTGGACTGGAAGAACTCCCCCCAGAGCTCGAGGGTGGGGAGGACGCCGAGGTAGCCTTCACACAGGGTGACGAAGGTAGACAGCAGCACCACCGCGTTCGGGGTGAGGTGGTGCGGCTGGAGCTGGTAGAACTCGAGCCAAGAGCGGAAGAAGGCGCTCACAGGTAGGCCGATTCCGCGCAAGAAATGCGAGCGGAAGACCACCCACTCGCCCTCCTGCGGCTCCGGCGTAAGATCCTTCGCCGGCGCGAGACGGACCTCCACCTTGTCCGCGCTGGGCAGCCGCCGCGTCTTGCGGAGGAATTCGATGTGATCTTCGTGGACGTTGGAGCCGTCCCAATCCCCGCCATATTGCTCCATGGTGGGAGGCATGGTGAAAACGAGCGCGGCGGCGGAGGAACGAGTAGTGGAAGAGCGCGGCGGTGAGGCGCTGTTGCAAGAAACGGCAAGAGAAAGAAGATGGTGGAAGGAGGAGGAGCATGCGAGAGCCTGCCGCTCTCCCTCTCCCCCTACTTATGCTTCGCGAGGTGAAGCCGGGGAGGCCGGACGTGGGGTGAGACGTGGGATTAACTGCACCCACTCGCCCCATGCCTCGCGATTATTACACCCTAAAGGCGTGCCGAAACTGCCGCAAGGAGACGTGCGGGCGGTTTCGGGCTGCAGAGAATCCGCGCCTGGGCCCGGGCGTGGACGTGGCGGGCCCCCGCCCTGCGGCGACGTCCCGTCGCGCGCGTGGGCTGGCAGGCTTTTTGGCCGAGAGAGGCCACATGGTTCGCAGACGGCAAGTGGCCAGCCCGCGGCCCGGTACACGCACCGGCGAGCTCCCGCCCTCCGACTCCTGAATTTTTGACCAAGGCGGCATGTCTAACCAAAGCCGGCTCCCAGCTGCCGACTTGTCAAGATAGGAAGCTGATCGAGCTTCTCAACTCCTACCCAACCTCGAAGCCCAATCAGCTTCGGGGACTACTGTCGGAGTAAATGGCCACGGGTAGCCTAACCGACTGCCCCTGGCTCTTCTAAAAAATTATCAGGCCTTTGGGCCTTCAAGCACTCCAAGCACTCCAAGCATTGGACCACCTCCCCTGGCCGGCTACCTCTGAAGCCGACTCACGGAAGGCGGCCCAGCCTCAGCAACCTCCCCCCAGGATAACCACGGGGTGGCCGACTCCAGGAAGCCGGCCTCGAAGAGCGCCGACTCCAAGAAGGCGGCCAAGACCGCAACCACCAAAGCTACGCCACATAACGGTGACAAGACGGGGTGTGGCCACAGTGCGGCCCACTACCCCCGAAACCCGAGGCAGGCATGGCCACAGGGCGCCGTACGGGACGGCCATCTCCCGTCCGGCTCGGCACTGTAGCCATGCTAGCCTCGACGTCACCCACGGCCGATGCCAGAACGGCCCACGGGCGGCGGGCCCCTTCAGCCAGAGAGAGGCGCGAAGGCGGCCCGGCCTCCCACAGTCGGCCAAGGGCGCAGCCGGCCCCCAGAAGCCGGCTACCCCCTCCCTCGAAGCATGTGCCACATTAAGGAGACAAGACGAGGTAAGGCTACAGTGGGAGCCCTCGAGGCGGCCCACTGTAGCCACGCTTACCTCAACGAAGCCCTCGTTATCAGGGGCGAGGTTACAGTAAGTAGCCGCCGACAAGATCCTAGGCGGTGGGGCCGGCCTGTCGACCAAGAGGCCGGCAGCCGGCGGGACCCACCAGTCGGCGGGCCCCAAGAGCCGGCGGAGAAGCCGGCGAGCATAGACACTGACGGCTGGGACCAGTGCCCAGCCGGATTACAATTGTACCCCCGGGGGGTAGGCCTATATAAACCCCCCGGGGCACCCATGCAAAGGGTTGGCTTCTGAGCATAGCACACAGACCATAGAGAGAGAGAAGCAAGAGCTAGCCTTGTTCTTCTTCTCCCTTGAACCCAACAGCTCTAGGAGCGATTGTAGCTACCCTTCTTGATCTAGTGATCATGCGGAGACCCCGCAGAGCAGTACTAGGGGTGTTATCTCCTCGGAGAGCCCCGAACCTGGGTAAGATCCGCCGGCGTGCATGTCTTCGCCTCATCCCGTTTCCAGGCACCGGCGACGTCTTATTGGCACCCACAATGATAAGCCACCCGTTGGCATATGTCGCACCTACCACCCGACAAGTTCTCTAATATTTGCTCCTTTTCCAGCCCAGACTTCCAACTGCCGGCATTCTCCCTCTTCATGTAAACCTTGTAAAATAAGAGAGAAAAGGCATAAGTATTGTGACATAACGTGTAATAACAGCCCATAATGCAAAAAATATCGATATAAAAGCATGATGCAAAATGGACGTATCAACTCCCCCAAGCTTAGACCTCGCTTGTCCTCAAGAGGAAGCTGATATCAAAAAATATGTCCACATGTTTAGAGATAGAGGTGTCGATGAAATAACATACGGACATGAGGGCATCATGATCATTCTTATAACAACAACATATATGGATATTGTCATATGATTTCTTATGCTCAAGTAATAATCTATTCACAATGTCAAGTATGAATCAGAAGCTTCATTGAGAACTAACAAACTATGATCTCGGTCATTGAAGCAATTGCAATTTATCATAACATCGGAAAGAGTCAATATAAGAGCTTTTCAGCAAGTCCACATACTCAACTATCATTTAGTCTTTCATAATTGCTAACACTCACGCAATACTTATGGGTATGGAGTCTTAATCGGACACAGAGAAAGATAGGGGCTTATAGTGTTGCCTCCCAACCTTTTACCTCAAGGGTAATGTCAACAATAATAATTCATGCTAACTTACATCCAATTGGATATATATATATCAGGATCTTTCCAACACAATGTGCTTGCCAAAGGATAAAATGTAAAAAGGAAAGGTGAAGATCACCATGACTCTTGTATAAGGTATAAGACAAAAGTAAAAGATAGGCCCTTCGCAGAGGGAAGCAGAGGTTGTCATGTGCTTTTATGGTTGGATGCACGAAATCTTAATGCAAAAGAACGTCACTTTATATTGCCACTTGTGATATGGACCTTTATTATGCAGCCCGTTGCTTTTATTTCTTCCACATCACAAGATCGTATAAAGCTTATTTTCTCCACACTAATAAATCATACATATTTAGAGAGCAATTTTTATTGCATGCAACATGACAACTTACTTGAAGGATCTTACTCAATCCATAGGTAGGTATGGTGGACTCTCATGGCAAAACTGGGTTTAAGGATATTTGGAAGCACAAGTAGTATCTCTACTTGGTGTAAAGAATTTGGCTAGCATGAGGGGGAAAGGCAATCTCAACATGTTGGATGATCCATGACGATATACTTTATTTCAGATATAAGGAAACATAACCCATTACGTTGTCTTCCTTGTCCAACATCAACTCTTTAGCATGTCATATTTTAATGAGTGCTCACAATCATAAAAGATGTCCAAGATAGTATATTTATATGTGAAAACCTCTCTTTCTTAATTACTTCCTATTAATTGCAACGATGACCAAAACTATGTTTGTCAACTCTCAACAACTTTTATTCATCATACTCTTTATATGTGAAGTCATTACTCTCCATAAGATCAATATGATCTCTTTACTTCTTTTTATTCTTTCTATTTTCTCCCAAGATCATACCAAGATAATCAAGCCCTTGACTCAACACTAATATTTATTATATATAGCTCACGGACTCGATTACATAGAAGGATCATAAAGCAAAACTCAAAACTAAATCATACTAATGCTTTTATTCTACTAGATCAAGATATTACCAGATCTAAGAAATACTGTAAAGATAGGAGTGTGATGGTGATATGATACCAGGGCACCTCCCCCAAGCTTGGTAGTTGCCAAGGGGAGTGCCCATACCCCTGTGTTTATTGCTCTTTCTTCGGAGGTGGTGATGTGATATTCTTGGCGATGATGCCCCTCAGGATACGATTCTCTTCCTTGAGCTTATTGACTTGTTGCTTGAGGTCCATTACTTCCTTACGGAGCTTACCCATGACGGCTAAAGCTCCTTTCACCCATGGATGTTGCATAGCTGCGGGAGAACAAGTAACACTCTTTTTCATATATTCATAAGAGAGAAATTTAACATTTGGAGGGGATGACCGAGTTTGGAATAGCTGAGCTCTGTAGTTCCCCCATCGTGAATCCGGCTCGGAAACGGGAAGTAACCTCTTGATCCTCCTCCATGGCATCTATCCTTTTCAAGTCAGCCTCCATCTCTTCCTTCGTTGATGGCCCAAAGTGGTCAGCATCACTGTTTGCTCTTGGCCCCGGTGTCGGATTAGACACCCGGCTCTCCCCGACTGACTCTTGAGAAGACATCTTGCTCTAATCTGCGGCAGAAACAACTCGAAACAAAAACAGAGGATATTTGCGTGATACGGTGGTCAAAACCTTCGAGAGATTATATAATGAATTTTTACCGACCAAAAGAAGTATCGTGCAAGAAAACGGAGTCCCGAGAGCACACGAGGTGCCCACGAGGCAGGGGGCGCACCCTCCACCCTTGTGGATGCCTCGTGTCCTTCCCGGACTACTTCTTATTTTCCTATTTCATTAAATATTCCAAAACGGAGAAAAATTGCCATCAGAACTGTTTTGGAGTCGGTTTACTTACCGTACCACATACCTATTCCTTTTCGGAGTCTGAAACGTTCTGGAAAGTGTCTCTTATGTATTCCTCTGGGGTTAGGGTTTCAATAACATTAGTTTCAACATTTATAGGATTACCTGAGATATAATGTTTGATTCTTTGACCGTTCACCACCTTCGGATTTGTGCCTTCGAGGTTGTTGATTTTTATGGCACCGGAACGATAGACCTCCTCGATAACGTAAGGACCTTCCCATTTGGAGAGAAGTTTTCCTGCAAAAAAAATCTTAAACGAGAGTTGAATAGCAACACATAATCACCTACATTAAACTCGCGCTTTTGTATCCTTTTGTCATGCCATCTTTTAACTTTTTCTTTAAACAGTTTGGCATTCTCATAGGCCTGGGTTCTCCATTCATCAAGTGAGCTAATGTCAAATAGTCTCTTCTCACCGGCAAGTTTGAAATCATAATTGAGCTCTTTAATGGCCCAATATGCCTTATGTTCTAGTTCGAGAGGTAAGTGACATGCTTTTCCATAAACCATTTTATACGGAGACATACCAATAGGATTTTTATATGCAGTTCTATAGGCCCATAATGCATCATCAAGTTTTTCGGACCAATTCTTTCTAGATCTATTAACGGTCTTTTGCAAAATTAATTTGAGCTCTCTATTACTCAATTCTACTTGACCACTAGACTGTGGGTGATATGGGGATGCAATTCTATGATTAACGTCATACTTAGCAAGCATTTTACGAAAAGTACCATGAATAAAATGTGAACCACCATCAGTCAATAAATATCTAGGGACTCCAAACCTCGGAAAAATAACTTCTTTAAGCATCTTAATAGAGGTGTTATGATCAGCACTACTAGTTGGAATAGCTTCTACCCACTTAGTAACGTAATCAACAGCAACTAAAATATGTGCATACCCATTAGAGGAAGGAAACGGTCCGATATAGTCAAAGCCCCCAAAATCAAATGGTTCAATAACGAGTGAATAATTCATAGGCATTTCTTGACGTCTACTAATATTACCAATTCTTTGACATTCGTCACAAGACAAGACAAACTTACGGGCATCTTTGAAGAGAGTAGGCCAATAAAAACCGGATTGCAATACCTTATGTGCAGTTCTATCTCTAGCGTGGTGTCCTCCATAAGCCTCGGAGTGACACTTGCGTATGATTTTGTTCCTGTTCATGCTCAGGTACACAACGCGTAATAACACCATCTATTACTTCTTTATAAAGGTGTGGGTCATCCCAGAAGTAATGTCTTAAATCATAGAAAAACTTTTTCTTTTGCTGGTATGTGAAACTAGGTGGTATAAATTTAGCAACAATGTAATTAGCATAATCAACATACCATGGAGCAGTACGAGAAGCATTAATGACATTTAATTGTTCATCAGGAAAGCTATCATCAATTGGTAGTGGGTCATCAAGAACATTCTCTAACCTAGACAAGTTGTCGTCAACGGGGTTCTCAGCTCCCTTTCTATCAATAATATGCAAATAAAATTCTTGCAGCAAGAGAACCCATCTAATAAGTTTAGCATCTTTCTTTTCCATAAGATATTTAATAGCAGCATGATCAGTGTGAACAGTTACTTTAGAATCAACAATATAAGGTCAGAACTTATCACAAGCAAATACAACTGCTAAAAATTCCTTTTCAGTAGTAGCATAATTTCTCTCGCATTGTCTAGAGTTTTACTAGCATATTGGATAACATTTAATTTCTTATCAACTCTTTGTCCTAGAACAGCACCTACAGCATAATCACTAGCATCACACATAATTTCAAAGGGTAAATTCCAATCAGGTGGCTGAACAATAGGTGCAGAAACCAAAGCTTTCTTAAGTATTTCAAATGCTTCTACACAATCATCATCAAAGACAAAAGGAATATCTTTTTGTAAGAGATTAGTCAGAGGCCTGGAGATTTTAGAGAAGTCCTTAATGAACCTCCTATAAAAACCAGCATGACCAAGGAAACTTCTTATACCTTTAATGTCCTTGGGACACGACATCTTTTCAATAGCATCAACTTTAGCTTTGTCAACTTCAATACCCCTTTTAGAAATTTTATGCCCCAAGACAATACCTTCATTAACCATAAAGTGGCACTTCTCCCAGTTCAAGACAAGGTTAGTTTCTTCACATCTCTGCAAAACTCGATCAAGGTTGCTCAAGCAATCATCAAAAGAAGTTCCATAAACAGAGAAGTCATCCATGAAGACCTCAACAATCTTTTCACAAAAATCAGAGAATATAGCCATCATGCATCTTTGAAAGGTAGCAGGTGCATAACATAAACCGAAAGGCATACGTCTATAAGCAAAGGTATCGAAAGGGCAAGTAAAAGTGGTCTTTTCTTGATCCTCTTTTGACACAGGTATTTTAGAGAAACTAAAATAGCCATCTAGAAAGCAAAAATGCGTATGTTTGGATAATCTTTCTAGCATTTGATCAATAAAAGGTAAGGGGTAATGATCCTTTTTAGTAGCTTTATTTAATTTGCGGAAATCAATTACCATTCTATAACCTGTAAAAATTCTTTGTGGGATCAATTCATCTTTATCATTAGGAACAACAGTAATACCTCCCTTCTTAGGGACACAATGGACAGGACTTACCCACTGACTATCAGCAACGGGATAAATTATACCTGCCTCCAGAAGCTTTAGTATTTCTTTCCTTACCACTTCCTTCATCTTAGGATTTAACCGTCGTTGGTGATCAACAAATGGTTTAGCGTCTTTCTCCAATTTTATTTTGTGCTGGCATAAAGTGGGACTAATGAACTTAAGATCATCAAGAGTATATCCAATAGCAGCACGGTGCTTCTTCGGAGTTTTCAATAATTTCTTTTCTTCATGCTCTTAAAGGTTAGCACTAATAATAACAGGATATATCTTTTTCTCATCAAGATAAGCATATTTAAGAGTATCAGGTAATGGTTTAAGCTCAAACACGGGATCACCCTTGGGTGGAGGAGGATCCCCTAGGATTTCAACAGGCAAGTTGTGTTTCAAAACAGGTCCCTGTTTAAAGAATACTTCATCTATTTCCCTTCTTTCATTCATAAACATATCATTTTCATGGTCTAGCAAATATTGTTCTAAAGGGTCATTAGGAGGCACGGCAATAGAAGCAAGACCAATAATTTCATCTTTACTAGGCAATTCCTCGTCACGGGGTTGTCTACGAAATTTAGCAAAATTAAACTCATGAGACATATCCCCCAAACCAATAGTAACAACATCCTTTTTGCAGTCTATCTTAGCATTAACAGTATTCAAGAAGGGTCTACCAAATATGATGGGACAAAAGCTATCTTGTGGGGAACCAAGAACAAGAAAATTAGCAGGATATTTAACTTTCCCACACAAGACTTCAACATCTATAACAATCCCAACTGGTGAAATAGTGTCTCTATTAGCAAGCTTAATTGTAACACAAATTTCCTCTATCTCAGCAGGTGCAATATCATGCATAATTTATTTGTATAAGGAATGAGGTATTGCACTTGCACTAGCACCCATATCACATAAGCCATGATAACAATGATCTCCTATTTTAACAGAAATAACAGGCATGCCTACAACAGGTCTATGTTTATTTTTAGCATCAGGTCTAGCAATTCTAGCAGCTTCATTGCAGAAGTAAATAACATGCCCATCAATATTATCAGCCAAGAGATCTTTAACCATAGCAACACTAGGTTCAACTTTAATTTTCTCAGGGGGTTTGGGTGTCCTAATGTTAGTTTTGTTGACCACAGTTGAAGCTTTAGCATGATCCTTTATTCTAACAGGGAAAGGTGGTTTCTCAATATAAGCAGTAGGAACGACAGGATCATTATAAGTGATAGTCTTTTCTTCAACTTTAATAGGTGCAACTACTTTTACTTCAGTGGGAGGATTATATTTAAACCACTTCTCCTTTGGGAGATCAACATGAGTAGCAAAGGATTCACAAAAAGAAGCTACTATCTCATAGTCAAGTCCATATTTAGTGCTAAATTCACGGAAAACATCGGTATCCATAAAAGATTTAACACAATCAAACTTAGGTGTTATACCCGACTCCTTACCTTCATCAAGATCCCAGTCTTCAGAGTTGCGTTTAATTCTTTCCAATAAATCCCATTTGAATTCAATAGTCTTCATCATAAAAGATCCAGTACAAGAAGTATCGAGCATGGAGCGATTATTGAGAGAAACCCGAGCATAAATTTTTTGAAAAATCATTTCTCTTGAGAGCCCATGATTGGGGCATGAATATAACATTGACTTAAGCCTCCCCCAAGCTTGATCGATGCTTTCTCCTTCGCAAGGCCAAAAATTATATATATAATTACGATCATGATGAACAAGATGCATAGGATAAAACTTCTGATGAAATTCCAATTTCAATCGGTTGTAGTTCCATGATCCCATATCATCACATAGCCTAAACCATGTCAATGCCTCTCCCTTCAAAGATAAAGGGAAGACCTTCTTCTTGATAACATCCTCGGGCATACCTGCAAGCTTAAATAATCCACATAGATTAGGTGCAAATCAGGATGTAATGTTCCATCTCCTGTAAAAGGATTAGCTAGCAGTTTCTCTATCATACCCGAAGGAATTTCAAAGTAAACATTTTTAGTAGGTTCAGTAGGTTGAGGAGCAACTCTTTGCTCTACTGGTCGGGGTGAAGATACCCCGAACAAGCCCCTCAGAGGATTACTTTCCATAGTAACAAGTGATAGTAAATTTCAGCACACTATATAAATTTTTCCTTACCAAATTCCACCTACCAAAGACGCTTCACTCCCCGGCAACGGCGCCAGAAAAGAGTCTTGATGACCCACAAGTATAGGGGATCTATCGTAGTCCTTTCGATAAGTAAGAGTGTCGAACCCAACGAGGAGCAGAAGGAAATGACAAGTGGTTTTCAGTAAGGTATTCTCTACAAGCACTGAAATTATAGGTAACAGATAGTTTTGTGATAAGGTAATTTGTAACGGGTAACAAGTAATGAAAGTAAATAAGGTGCAGCAAGATGGCCCAATCCTTTTTGTAGCAAAGGACAAGCCTGGACAAACTCTTATATAGAGAAAAGCGCTCCCGAGGACACATGGGAATTATCGTCAAGCTAGTTTTCATCACGCTCATATGATTCACGTTCGTTACTTTGATAATTTGGTATGTGGGTGGACCGGTGCTTGGGTGCTGACCTTTCTTGGAAAAGCATCCCACTTATGATTAACCCCTATTGCAAGCATCCGCAACTACAAAAGAAGTACTAAGGTAAACCTGACCATAGCATGAAACATATGGATCCAAATCAGCCCCTTACGAAGCAACTCATAAACTAGGGTTTAAGCTTCTATCACTCTAGCAACCCATCATCTACTTATTAGTTCCCAATGCCTTTGTCTAGGCCCAAATAATGGTGAAATGTCATGTAGTTGACGTTCACATAACACCACTAGAGGAGATACAACATACATCTCATCAAAATATCGAACGAATACCAAGTTCACATGACTACTTATAGCAAGACTTCTCCCATGTCCTCAGGAAAAAAGTAACTACTCAAAAATCATATTCATGTTCATAATCAGAGGGGTATTAATATGCATAAAGGATCAAACATATGATCTTCCACCAAATAAACCAACTAGCATCAACTACAAGGAGTAATCAACACTACTAACAACCCACAGGTACCAATCTGAGGCTTTGGGACAAAGATTGGATACAAGAGATGAACTAGGGTTTTAGAGGAGATGGTGCTGGTGAAGATGTTGATGGAGATTGAACCCCTCCCGATGAGAGGATCGTTGGTGATGACGATGGCAATGGTTTCCCCCTCCTGGAGGGAAGTATCCCCGACAGAACGGCTCTGCCGGAGCCCTAGATTGGTTCCGCCAAGGTTCTGCCTCGTGGCGGCGGAGTTTCTTCCCGAAAGCTTGCTTATGATTTTTTCCAGGGTAAAAGACTTCATATAGCAGAAGATGAGGACTGGAGGCCTGCCAGGGGGCCCACGAGGCAGGGGGCGCGCCCAGGGGGTAGGGCGCGCCCCCACCCTCATGGCCAGGGTGTGGGCCCCCTCTGGTGGATTCTTTCACCAGTATTTTTTATTAATTCCAAAAATAACTTCCATGAAGTTTCAGGACTTTTGGAGCTGTGCAGAATAGGTCTCTAATATTTGCTCCTTTTCCAGCCCAGAATTCCAGCTGCCGGCATTCTCCCTCTTCATGTAAACCTTGTAAAATAAGAGAGAAAAGGCATAAGTATTGTGACATAACGTGTAATAACAGCCCATAATGCAATAAATATCGATATAAAAGCATGATGCAAAATGGACGTATCAAAAATCTTCGAAGGAGATTTGCATTCCACGGGCGCTCCGACTCCTTGCCGGAGTCGCCCCTCTTGCGTGCTCTGGGCTTTTGTGCATCGATGAGGTAGTAGGAGTTGTTGTCCAACGCTTTGCTGATTATGAAGGGGCCTTCCCAAGGGGCCGAGAGCTTGTGCTGGCCGGCTGTTCGCCGGATCAGCCGGAGCACAAGGTCTCCCTCTTGGAAGGATGTAGGCTTGACCTTCCGGTTGTGGTATCGGCGTAAGCTCTGCTGGTAGATGGCGGACCGGCTGAGTGCCAACAGCCGGCCCTCTTCCAGCAGACCGACGCCGTCTTCTCGTGCCTCCGCTTCCGCCTCCGTGTACATGGTGATGCGAGGTGAGTCGAACTCGATGTTAGTTGGGATGACAGCCTCGGCCCCATACACGAGGAAGAAGGGGGTGAAGCCGGTTGACTTGTTCGGAGTGGTGCATAGACTCCAGAGGACGACTGGCAGCTCGATGATCCAACGGCCGGCCGAACGCTCCAGAGGCTCGACCAGTCGGGGCTTGATGCCGGACAAGATGAGGCCGTTTGCTCGCTCGACCTGGCCGTTTGATTGCGGATGGGCAACGGACGCTAAGTCCAGTCGGATGCCTTGCGTCGCGCAAAAACGGGCCAAGGCGCCTTTGGCAAAGTTTGTGCCATTGTCGGTGATGATGCTATGTGGTATGCCATACCGGACGGTGATGTCTGCGATGAAGGTCACAGCAGTCGGACCATTGAGCTTCTTGATTGGTTTCGCTTCGATCCACTTGGTGAACTTGTCCACAGCGACAAGCAGATGGGTCATGCCGCCGCGTGCTGTCTTGAATGGTCCCACCATGTCCAGCCCCCAGACGGCAAAGGGCCACGTAAGGGGGGTGTGCTTGAGTGCAGAAGCCGGTAGGTGCTGCTTGGAGCTGAATTTTTGGCATCCCTTGCAATGCTTGACCAGATCTTTGGCGTCTTCTAGAGCAGTCGGCCAGAAGAAACCATGACGGAAAGCTTTGGCGACAAGTGATCTGGAGGCCGCATGGTGGCCACACTCGCCTTGGTGGATATCTTTGAGGATTGCTTGGCCCTTATCTTGTTCTACGCAGCGCTGGAAGACTCCAGTCACGCTGTGTCTGACAAGCTCTCTGTTTACTATCGTGTAGGCTCCTACTCGGCGCTGCACTTGCCGGGCCGAGATCTCATCGGTCGGCAGTTCTTTGTTCACCAGAAACTTAAGGATGGGTTGTGCCCATGATGGTGCTTGAATTTCTTCTGCTACTACCACGGCTACTTGTACTAGGGCGGTTGGGTTGGGAGGCGGCGGGTTGGAGTCGGCCGCCGCTTGCTGCGTTGTTGAAGTCCCCGAGCCGACTGCTGCAGTCCCCGGGCCGGGTTCTGAAGTCCTCGGGCCGGGTTCTGAAGTCCTCGGGCCGGGTGCAAGTGCAGCAGTCCTCGAGCCGCCTGCCGAAGTCCCCGGGCTGACTGCTGAGGTCCCTAAGTCGGATTCGACTGTTCCAGGGGCAGCCGACACGAAAATGGAGTCTGATTCTGGCGAGGGCTTGATAGACGGCTTGAGGAGGCGCTGAAGGGAGACGCCGACTGGTATGGCTTGCCGGGTGGAGCCGATTCGTGCCAGAGCATCTGCCTGCTCGTTGTCGTTTCGTGGTATGTGAAGGAACTCACACCCTTCAAAGTATCCGCTAAGCTGCTGGACGAGGAAGCGGTAGCTCGCCATGTTTGCATCCTTGGCATCCCAATCGCCAGACGACTGTTGGACCACCAAGTCTGAGTCGCCGTAGCACAGGATCCGGCGGATGCCGAGTTCTTTGGCCAGCCGGAGCCCGTGTACGAGCGCCTTGTACTCGGCCACGTTGTTGGCGGCGACAAAGTGGACTTGCAATGTGTATCTGAGCTTGTCGCCTTTGGGAGAGGTAAGGACGATGCCGGCTCCCAAACCGGTGCGCATCTTTGAGCCATCAAAGTGCATCCGCCAATGAGTGGAGTCCGGAGCTGGCGGCAGGTACTGGGTCTTGGCCCAATCGGCAAGGAAGTCGGCCAGTGCTTGGGACTTGATGGCGGCGTGTGGCTGGTAGAAGATGGTGTAGGGGGCCAACTCGATGGCCCACTTGGCCACTCGGCCAGATGCATCTCGGCTTCCAATGATCTCAGCGAGCGGAGTAGTGCAGACAACCGTGATTATGTGCTCTTGAAAGTATGGCTTCAGCTTCTTGGCTGCAAAGTGCACGCCGTAGCACATCTTTTGGTAATGGGGGTAGTTCTGCTTGGAGGCTGACAATACCTCACTCAAGTAATACACAGGCCTCTGGACCGGCAGTGCTTTGTCGTCTTCTTTGCGTTCCACCACCACAACCGTGCTAACCACCCGACTGGTGGTGGTGATGTAGAGGAGCATGTGCTCCTTAGCAGCCAGAGCGGCCAGAACAGGTGGCGTGGTCAACATCTTTTTTAATTGGAGAAAAGCTTCATCCGCCTTGTCATTCCACTCGAAATGAGTGGTCTTCTTCATGAGCTGGTACAAGGGAAGAGCCTTCTCGCCCAGCTGACTGATGAACCGGCTGATGGATGCCAAGTAGCCGGTAAACTTCTGGACGCCTTGCAGTCGGGTGGGCCTCTCCATCCTCTCGATGGCCTTGATCTTGACAGGGTTGCACCCGATGCCGCGTTCTGAGACCAGGAAGCCAAGGAGCTGGCCAGCTGGTACTCCAAAGGCACACTTCTCTGGGTTGAGCTTGATTTGAAAACGGCGCAGATTGTCAAAAGTTTCCTTGAGATCTTCCAAGAGCGTGCCACGCTTCTCTGTCTTCACCACAATATCGTCTACATAGACATGGGCATTTATGCCGAGTTGCTTGAGGAGGCACTTCTGCATGCAACGCTGAAACATGGCACCGGCATTTCTCAAGCCGAATATCATGGTTAGGTAGTAGAAGGCTCCGAATGGTGTGATGAAGGCGGTCTTCAGGCGGTCTGCCGGGTTCAACTTGATCTGATGGTAGCCTGAGTAGGCATCCAAGAAACTCAAATGCTCGCATCCGGCTATGGAGTCTATCACTTGGTCAATCCGGGGCAATGCGAACGGATCCTTGGGGCAGGCTTTGTTGAGACTGGTGTAATCTATGCACATGCACCACTTGTTATTCTTCTTCAGTACAAGGACTGGGTTGGCAAGCCATTCTGGGAAGAAAACTTCCATGATGAAGCCGGCTACCAACAGGCGGGCGATCTCTTCTCCGACGATTCTTCTCTTTTCCTCCGACAGTCGGCGGAGGGGTTGTCTGACTGGTTTGGCATCTGCTCTGACATGTAGTTTGTGCTCGGTGAAATCCATCGAAACACCCGACATGTCTTTGGGAGACCATGCAAAGATGTCCCAATTCTCACGGAGGAAATCGACGAGCTCGCTTTCCTATTTGCTATCTAGGTTAGCACCTATGACAGCGTGCCTCTCTGGGTGCTCAGGGTCCAAGGAAATCTTCTTTGTTTCTTTGGCCGGCTGGAAAGAGCCCTGGGTCTCTGACTCTTTGGGTTCTGGTGACAGGTCCGGCTGCTTGCTGGCCATGGCCACCACCCGGTCCAGGAGCCTCTTTTCATCAGCGATTACCAGGGACTCGGCGAGTCGGCTGCTGGCTGCAACATAGTCGGCCGACTTCTTGTAGTCTCCATCTATAGTGATAATGCCCTTGGCTCCTGGCATCTTCACCTTGAGGTATGCATAGTGTGGTACTGCCATGAACTTGGCCAGAGCAGGTCGGCCAAGCAGTGCATGATAGGGGCTCTCCAGGTCTACCACCTCAAACCAAATTGCTTTGCGACGAAAATGATTCTTGTCTCCGAAGAGGACATCTATCTTGATCTTGCCGATTGGTGAGCAAGAAAGGCCAGGCACAATGCCGTGGAAGACGGTCCGGCTGGGCTGGAGGTGCTTCGCTTTGATGCTCAACTTCTCCATGGTATCACGGTAAAGGATGTTGATGCTGCTGCCGCCATCTATCAGGACTCGGGAGAAACGAACAACTCGCCTCTCTGTTGCAAAGGTGGCATCCAACACCAGGGCATAGGAACTCGGAGAAGGCATCACCTCCGGGTAGTCGGCTCGGCTCCAGCTGATGGGCTTCTCGGACCAGTGCATGTACTCTGGGACTTCAGAGGTGACAGCGTTGACTTCTTGGTGTTGCTGGCGCCGACTGCGCCTGTTGTCCGCCTGGCTGGTGAAAACAAGTTAGGCTCCGTGCTCCTCAGGGAATTCATCTTGGATGGCACCGACTGCCGGCCGGGCCGCCGGCTGCTGAGGAGGCGGAGGCGGCTGGCCAGCAAGCGGAGGAGGCAGCAGTCCTTCGCCCTTGGAGATTCGGGTGAGCCAGTGGCACTTCCGGGTGGTGTGATTGGACAGCTTCGCACAGCTGTGGAACTTGCAGGGGGCATTGAGGGTTTTCTCGTAGGAGAAGGCGGGCAGCCAAGCCGGCTTGCCGCCCTTCTGACGCTTGGGTAAGGGTTTCCCCTCTGGCTGCTGGTCTTCGACTGTCGCCACCTGCCGGCTGGTGGAAGCCGGCATTGGGGCTTTGCGCTTGTTGTCGTTCTGTTGCTGGCCGATTGGAGTCGCCAGCCGGCGTTCTGGGAGCCGGAGGGAGCACCTTCCCAGAGGCGTCCACCTGAAGCTCCGACTTCATGGAGGAGTCGGCAGTGGTGTACTTGTCTGCTATGATCAACAGCTCGTCGAGTGTAGCCGGCTCATCACAGAGGAGTCGATGCTTGAGGAGGGTGCCTTCTCGGCACCCGGTGGTGAAGTACTCTATGGCCTGCACCTCGTGCACCCCTTCGTAGGAGTTGCGCAGTTCAGCCCACCACGTCAGGTAGTCGCGGGTGGACTCGTCAGGGCCTTGAACGCACAGCGAGAGCTGGCGGGGCTTGGGCGCCCGCTTGTAGGTGCTGGTGAAGTTGTGGACGAAGACCTCAGTGAAATCTACCCAGCTGTTGATGCTGCGGGGCTTCAGGCTGTTCAGCCATGTCCGGGCCGTGCCCTGGAGCATGAGCGGAACGTACTTCACGGCAACGCGCTTGTTGTTGTTCGCTATGCTGACTGCGGTGGAGTAGTCAACCAACCAATCCTCCGGCTTCACAGAGCCGTTGTACTTGGGCGTGTCTCATGGGAGCGAGAACCCTTTGGGGAAGGGCTCGTCGCGTATGCGGGGGCCGAAACAAGGCGGGCCCAATGAATCTTCTTCTTCTAGCACTTGGGATCGAGCAAGGCGGTCGATCCGGTGGCGCGCGTCGTCCTCTCCGACTCCTTCTCGGCAGCCCAGCCGGTCGCCGAGTGTCGGGTGCTCTACAGGCGGCGGGGAAGCGCGCCTCTCCCTACGAGGAGGAGGAGGAGGCGGATAGTCATCCCGTCGTTCCACTGCTCGTGGGTGGCCATCTTGGTCGCGCTCGATGGTGAGGCGTGTGCGGCTGCGGCTAGTAGCTGGTTCTTTGTCTCGTTTGTCGCGGGCACCGCCTGTCGGTGTACGGGAGGTCGCGCCTTGATCTCGGCGAGGGGGGGGGGGTTCTCAACCCGCTGGCCGGGTCCTTCTGCGCGGCAGCCGGCTTCTTGTTGCGCGGCAGCCGCGTCAATGAGCTGCTAAACGCGCTCTGTCATGCAGCGGCGCTCGTCGCCCTCGAGGTGGTCTAGCTCATCAGCTGCCGCCTGGGTAGCTCGTATATTCTCCATGGGCGTGGCGTAAATAGGGCGATCTACCCCGAATATGCTAGTGACTGCAGCGCCGCGCTGCCGGACCATGCCGATGCGGTGGGCCCACCAGCAGCTGGCGTGCCGCCAATAGCGCGGTCGATCTCGCGCTGGTAGGCCTCTGAGAGGCGTCTCATGGTTGCCAGCTTCTTGGCGCTTTCAACGAGCGAGATGCGGCGAGCTTCCAGCGTCGGCATCCTCTGCGATGGGTGCAGACAGATCTCATAGCGCCGCCTCGAGCGGGTCTTGGGCGCCGCCACGAGAAGCTCTATCGTGGCTGATGACAAGCACCTCCATAATGGTGCTACCGCCGCTGTCGACGCGAGGGATAGGGTTATGGATGACCACCATGTTGGTGGGGAAGGCGTCAAGGGACGCAGTGTCGGAGTCGACAAGCATCGGGTCGGTGTAGCCGATCGACTCCAGGTCGGAGGCGGGCTCGTTGGCGATGTCGAGCTTGCCAAGGAGATCGACGAGGCAGCTCTCGGAGCTGGCTGCGCCCGCGCCTGGCGCGGGTTCGGTGGGGAGGCGGATCTCGCCAACAAGGTCAACGAGGCCAGCTGCTGCGCAGGCAAGTTCTGCGCCATGCAGCGCGTCAGCGCAAACACCATCGGGCGTGCCGGGCTGGCTGTGCTCGCTAGGGAGGAACAAGGTTACCGTCCAGAACAGATCTCCGGACGATGGTGCACCTGGCCCCACGGTGGGCACTAAATGTCGGGGGTTTGGTGCGACATATGCCAAATGATGGTTTATCATGGTGGGAGCTAGTAAGACATCGCCGATGCCTGGAAACGGGATGAGGCGTAGACACGAACGCCGGTGCACTTTACCCAGGTTCGGGGCTCTCCTAGGAGATAACACCCCTAGTCCTGCTCTGCGGGGTCTCCGCATGATCACTAAATCAACAAGTAGCTACAAGTGCTCCTTGAGCTGTTTTCTAGAGGAGGAAGAAGGGCAAGGCTAGCTCTCTCCTCTCTCTACGTGGTGTCTGTGATATCTCAGGGGTTGAACCCTTTGCATGGGTGCCCTGGGGGGTTTATATAGGCCTACCCCCCAGGGGTACAAGGGTAATCTGGCCGGGTGTAGGACCCGGCTGTTAGTGTCTATGGTCGCCGGCTTCTCCACCGGTAGCTGGGGCCCGCCGCTTGGTGGGACCCGCCGGCTGTCTCGTAGTTGGCCGACAGGTTGCGCCCGCCGCTTTCGGGTCATGCCGGCTGCTTAGTACTGTAGCCGTGTGGCTGATGATGCTTGCTTTGTCGGGAAGGCGTGGCTACAGTCCCGCCGCCTGGTGGGCGTTCACTGTAGCCATTCCCCGTCTCATGTGATTAATGGCTCATGAACTTCGAGGGAGGGGGTGGGCCGCGTGGTCAGGAGTCGGCCTCCCCCTGAGCCGACTGGTCGGGGCTCGCCGCCCTCTGGCCTTTCACGAACAGGTAAGGCCCATCGTGGGTGGGCCGTACCGACAGCCCGTTGTGGGAGCATGGCCTTCTCTGCCATGGGTGATGTCATGGACTGCGTGGTAACAGTGCCGCGCCGTGTGGGGGATGTCCGCCTAGTACGCCGCACTGTAGCCATGTTCCGCCCTGGATTCGGGGGTGGCAGGCTGCACTTTAGCCACACCCCGTCTTGTCGTCATAATGTGGGTGCTAACTTTGAGGGCACGGGGGGCGCCTGCTAGGGCCGATCTCTCTGGAGGCTGCCTGCTAGGAGTCGGCCCTCTTCGAGGCTGCCTCCTGGAGTCCGCCAGCCTTCGGTAGCCGGCCGCTTGGACCAGCCGGCCTCAGGAAGGCGGCACTTTGTCTTTGATGCTTGAGGGGCGCAACTGTCCCCGATGTCTTGAAATACCAGGGGAGACTGATGAGGCTACCCGTGGTCATTTACTCCGACAATTGGCTAAGGACGAGCTGATCATGCGCGTGGGAAATGGTTCCAAAGTTGATGTGATCGCCGTCGGCACGCTACCTCTACATCTACCTTCGCGACTAGTTTTAGACCTGAAAAATTGTTATTTGGTGCCAGCGTTAAGCATGAACATTATATCTGGATCTTGTTTGATGCGAGACGGCTACTCATTTAAATTCGAGAATAATGGTTGTTCTATTTATATGAGTAATACCTTTTATGGTCATGCACCCTTGAAGAGTGGTCTATTTTTGTTGAATCTCGATAGTAGTGACACACATATTCATGATATTGAAGCCAAAAGATGCAAAGTTGATAATAATAGTGCAACTTATTTGTGGCACTGCCGTTTGGGTCATATTGGTGTAAAGCGCATGAAGAAACTCCATTCTGATGGAATTTTGGAATCACTTGATTATGAATCACTTGGTACTTGCGAACCATGCCTCATGGGCAAGATGACTAAAACTCCGTTCTCTAGAACAATGGAGCGAGCAACAGATTTATTGGAAATCATACATACTGATGTACGTGGTCCGATGAATATTGTGGCTCGCAGCGGGTATCGTTATTTTCTGACCTTCACAGATGATTTGAGCAGATATGGGTATATCTACTTGATGAAACATAAGTTTGAAACATTTGAAAAGTTCAAAGAATTTCAGAGTGAAGTGGAAAATCATCGTAACAAGAAAATAAAGTTTCTACGATCTGATCGTGGAGGAGAATATTTGAGTTATGAGTTTGGTCTTCATTTGAAATAATACGGAAGAGTTTCGCAACTCACGCCACCCGGAACACCACAGAGTAATGGTGTGTCCGAACGTCGTAACCGCACTTTATTAGATATGGTGCGATCTATGATGTCTCTTAGAGATTTACCGCTATCGTTTTGTGGTTATGCTTTAGAGACGGCTGCATTCACGTTAAATAGGGCACCATCTAAATCCGTTGGGATGACACCTTATGAACTGTGGTTTGGCAAGAAACCCAAATTGTCGTTTCTTAAAGTTTGGGCCTGTGATGCTTATGTGAAAAAGCTTCAGCCTGATAAGCTCGAACCCAAATCGGAGAAATGTGTCTTCATAGGATACCCAAAGGAGACTATTGGGTACACCTTCTATCACAGATCCGAAGGCAAGACATTTGTTGTTAAGAATGGATCCTTTCTAGAGAAGGAGTTTCTCTCGAAAGAAGTGAGTGGGAGGAAAGTAGAACTTGATGAGGTAACTGTACCTGCTCCCTTATTGGAAAGTAGTTCATCACAGAAATCAGTTCCTGTGACTACTACACCAATTAGTGAGGAAGCTAATGATGATGATCATGTAACTTCATATCAAGTTATTACTGAACCTCGTAGGTCAACCAGAGTAAGATCCGCACCAGAGTGGTACGGTAATCCCGTTCTGGAGGTCATGTTACTTGACCATGATGAACCTACGAACTATGAGGAAGCGATGATGAGCCCAGATTCCGCGAAATGGCTTGAGGCCATGAAATCTGAGATGGGATCCATGTATGAGAACAAAGTGTGGACTTTGGTTGACTTGCCCGTTGATCGGCAAGCCATAGAGAATAAATGGATTTTGAAGAAGAAGACTGACGCTGATGGTAATGTTACTGTCTACAAAGCTCGACTTATTGCGAAAGGTTTTCGACAAGTTCAAGGAGTTGACTACGATGAGACCTTCTCACCCGTAGCGATGCTTAAGTCCGTCCGAATCATGTTAGCAATTGCTGCATTTTATGATTATGAAATTTGGAAAATGGATGTAAAGACTGCATTCCTGAATGGATTTCTGGAAGAAGAGTTGTATATGATGCAACCCGAAGGTTTTATCAATCCAAAGGATGCTAACAAAGTGTCCAAGCTCCAGCGATCCATTTATGGACTGGTACAAACATCTCGGAGTTGGAATAAACGTTTTGATAGTGTGACCAAAGAATATGGTTTTATACAGACTTTTAGAGAAGCCTGTATTTACAAGTGAGTAGGAGCTCTGTAGCATTTCTAATATTATATGTGGATTACATATTGTTGATTGGAAATGATATAGAATTTCTAGGTAGCATAAAAGGATACTTGAATAAGAGTTTTTCAATGAAAGACCTCGGTGAAGCTGCTTATGTATTGGGCATCAAGATCTATAGAGATAGATCAAGACGCTTAATTGGACTTTCACAAAGCACATACCTTGACAAAGTTTTGAAGAAGTTCAAAATGGATCAAGCAAAGAAAGGGTTCTTGCCTGTGTTACAAGGTGTGAAGTTGAGTCAGACTCAATGCCCGACCACTTCAGAAGAGAGAGAAAATGAAAGTCATTCCCTATGCTTCAGCCATAGGTTCTATCATGTATGCAATGCTGTGTACCAGACCTGATGTGTGCTTTGCTATTAGTTTAGCAGGGAGGTACCAAAGTAATCCAGGAGTGGATCACTGGACAGCAGTCAAGAACATCCTGAAATACCTAAAAAGGACTAAGGATATGTTTCTCGTTTATGGAGGTGACAAAGAGCTCATCGTAAATGGTTACGTCGATGGAAGCTTTGACACTGATCCGGATGACTCTAAGTCACAAACCGGACACGTATTTATATTGAACGGTGGAGCTGTATGTTGGTGCAATTCTAAGCAATGCGTCGTGGCGGGATCTACGTGTGAAGCGGAGTACATAGCTGCTTCGGAAGCAGCAAATGAAGGAGTCTGGATGAAGGAGTTCATATCCGATCTAGGTGTCATACCTAGTGCATCGGGTCCATTGAAAATCTTTTGCGACAATACTGGTGCAATTGCCTTGGCAAAGGAATCCAGATTTCACAAGAGAACCAAGCACATCAAGAGACGCCTCAATTCCATCCGCGATCAAGTCAAGGAGGGAGACATAGAGATTTGCAAGATACATACGGATCTGAATGTTGCAGACCCGTTGACTAAGCCTCTCTCACGAGCAAAACATGATCAGCACCAAGACTCCATGGGTGTTAGAATCATTACTGTGTAATCTAGATTATTGACTCTAGTGCAAGTGGGAGACTGAAGGAAATATGCCCTAGAGGCAATAATAACGTTATTATTTATATTTCCTTATATCATGATAAATATTTATTATTCATGCTAGAATTGTATTAACCGGAAACTTAGTACATGTATGAATACATAGACAAACAGAGTGTCACTAGTAAGCCTCTACTTGACTAGCTCGTTGAATCAAAGATGGTTAAGTTTCCTAGCCATAGACATGAGTTGTCATTTGATTAACAGGATCACATCATTAGAGAATGATGTGATTGACTTGACCCATTCTGTTAGCTTAGCACTTGATCGTTTAGTTTGTTGCTATTGCTTTCTTCATGACTTACAGATGTTCCTATGACTATGAGATTATGCAAATCCCAAATACCAGAGGAACACTTAGTGTTCTATCAAACGTCACAACGTAACTGGGTGATTATAAAGATGCTCTACAGGTGTCTCCGATGGTGTTTGTTGAGTTAGCATAGATCGAGATTAGGATTTGTCACTCCGATTGTCGGAGAGGTATCTCTGGCCCTCTCGGTAGTGCACATCACTATAAGCCTTGCAAGAAATGTGACTAATGAGTTAGTTATGAGATGATGCATTACAGAACGAGTGAAGAGACTTGCCGGTAACGAGATTGAACTAGGTATTGAGATACCGACGATCGAATCTTGGGCAAGTAACATACTGATGACAAAGGGAACAATGTATGTTGTTATGCGGTTTGACCAATAAAGGTCTTCGTAGAATATGTAGGAACCAATATGAGCATCCAGGTTCCGCTGTTGGTTATTGACCGGAGGTGAGTCTCGGTCATGTCTACATAGTTCTCGAACCCGTAGGGTCCGCACGCTTAATGTTCGATGACGATCGGTATTATGAGTTTATGTGTTTTGATGTACCGAAGGTTGTTCGGAGTCCCGGATGTGATCACGGACATGACGAGGAGTCTCGAAATGGTCGAGACATAAAGATTGATATATTGGACGACTATATTCGGACACCGGAAGTGTTTCGGAGAAGTTTCGGATAAAACCGGAGTGCCGGAGGGTTATCGGAACCCCCGGGGGAACTAATGGGCCTTGATGGGCCTTAGTGGAGAGAGAGAGGGGCGGCCAGGGCAGGCCGCGTGCCCCCTCCCCCTTGAGTCCGAATTGGACTAGGAAGGGGGCGGCGCCCCCCTTTCCTTCTCCCTCTCCCTCTCCTTGCTTCCCCCTCTCTCCCATTTGGTGGAAACCTACTAGGACGTGGAGCCATAGTAGGATTCCCCTCTTGGGGGCGCGCCAAGGAGGGCCGGCCGGCCTCCCCCTTGCTCCTTTATATACGCGGGCAGGGGGGCACCCCAAGACACACAAGTTGATTGTTTAGCCGTGTGCGGTGCCCCCCTCCATAGATTTCCACCTCGGTCATATCTTTGTAGTGCTTAGGTGAAGCCCTGCGTCGGTAACTTCATCATCACCGTCATCACGCCGTCGTGCTGACGAAACTCTCCCTCGACCTCAGCTAGATCTAGAGTTCGTGGGACGTCACCGAGCTGAACGTGTGCAGATCACGGAGGTGCCGTACTTTTGGTGCTAGGATCGGCCGGATCGTGAAGACGTACGAGTACATCAACTGTGTTGTCATAATGCTTCTGCTTTCGATGTACGAGGGTACGTGGACATCACTCTCCCCTCTCGTTGCTATGCATCAGCTAGATAGATCTTGCGTGTGCGTAGGATTTTTTTTTGAAATTACTGCGTTCCCCAACAGAGATGTACAATTTCTGTCATCGTTCAATGAAGAGAAACGTCTAATCTCTTTTAGTTCTCTGAACTCACCCCCTTCTCTTTACCAACTTTCTCATGTTCTTCCTCTTTCTCAGCGATTTTCTATGAGAACCAGTCATGGCGCCTCACACACTTGTTTTGCGAATCCACAAGAAGATCTTGCTCGTCACTATATTAGAAGAATAAGAGGATTGTACAGGTGTCCCCGAATAGCGCCGCAAGCACGCAACCAAAGGGGGGCAGCGCAGTGCCGGAGCTACACCAGAATTCCTAGGGGGCGAAACACAAAATGTGAACATTTGAGGGTGCAAAATAGTAATTTTCCTTACAACTAAGCCCTCTAATTATTATTTTCTTCATAGAGCTGTGCAAGACTAGGGGGCACAACCCCCCCTACCGACACTACACTAAGCTCCGTCAGTGGGGCAACATTATATCGATGAACCTCAAGCCGATGCGGCACATAGGGCGCAACATGAATTGTCCTCTTCTTCAATGACTTCAAGCCTCCGTACATAAACTCATTTTAGAAAAAAACAACTATTAACAAGATTTTTGGTTGTTACACCAGAAACTGGGTTTAAAGAGAACTAAGCAATGGTAGTTACCACCACTTGAGTTTTGTATGTTGCATGTAGTATCTATCAAGTTATAGAGTATGTGCTCGTAGTATGCAGTAAATAAGAATATTTAGGCAGTATATATACTACTTTTTATATAGTATATATCATATTTTGAGTATGCTTTTTTTGCATACAAATATGTATGTATTTCATAAATATAATAAAAATCATGGGCAACTTACATTTTTTCATGTAACTCACTTGGAAGTATCTTATATATATAGTATATAAACATATTTAGAATGATAAAGTAGTATATATATAAAGTCTATTCATCACCCAGGATGCAGAATAATTTATTCTTCATCCGAGGTAATCTTACGATCATTTCATAAATAAATTACATTTGAAATACAAATAGTTACATTCATATTGATTCACTGCGTAAAATTTGACATAAGGAAAAAATAGGTCATAAGACCAGAAGAAATGTATTTTATGTACATTTTACACTATATTTTTACATTTGTAATTTTACGTAACATAAAATATTTTTTACGGTGATTATATATTTGCTTACGCTTCTCTTTTTACGTCTGAAATAAGACAAAATTTATGGAACGTACATTAAATTACAGTGCATGGATGTTAAATAGAGGAGGGGGGTGAAGAATAACTATTTTTCACCCAGGTGACGAATAGTCAATCTCTGCAAGGAATGGAGGGGCTTTCTTTTTGGCCGGCAATGAATGAGATGGTGGTAAAGCTGGGCATGGCATTTGTTGGCAACGAGAAGAGGTAGTTGCACAAACCACCAACTATTGTTGTTGATTTTACAAAGAACACCTATTTTTACGGGGTTGTTGCACAAAACACCATATATTTGTGTAATTTGCTCCAGCTAAGTATAATCTAGTATTTAGGTAGGTTTACATGATTTCTGGCAAGTGGATCTCGTTGGTAAGTGCATGGGTGGCAAAAAAATCAGCCACATCAGCAGGCTAACTAAAAAAATTTGGTCCAATTCAGCTGAATTTTTTCCTAGATTAGTATTGAGTACATTATGACTTTTTTTCCTTTCACTGAAAATGTTAAATTTTAGAAAATGAGCCAACTAACATTCCCACGCTAATATGGTCGATTGATGGCCGGTTTTCTTTGTCAAATGTGTGCTTACAAATGAGATCCACCTGTAAGAAATCAAATCAATGTATCTAATACTAGATTAGACCTAGCTGCAACGGATTACCCCAATATGTGGTATTTTGTGCAACATCAAAGAAGGCTTGAATTTTTTTCCGACAAACTATAAGCTACATGATGCACTACTGTAATTGGAGGAGGCCGTTAGCCTAAAAAAAAATTTGGAGGAGGTCGTCAGCATTTTTCAACTAGACGCATGCATGAGCCAGGCCTGTCGCTCATCTTGATATGCCATCTCCATTTTTCCAGTCAGGTTGGCTCTATACTTATATAACTACTAGCAAAAAGGCCCGTGCATTGCAACATGAAGTAACGAAACCAAATAGCGTACGTGAAATTAATTAAAGCGGGACCAAACTAAGCGGGACGAAACCAAGAATATCACCTCCCTTTAATAGTAGGTATAGATATATAGGTTGCATCTAGGATTGTACTCTTCGTCGTATGTTGTTTTTAGGCAACCCCACATTTTCAGTTTGGTGCCATCAAAGGGCCTTACGCTAATCCCTTACTTTCGTGTGGAGTATTTTTTTTCACTTTAGCTATACGTAAGTCGCCTGAAAATTACTTTTGGGTCAGTCACGTTTTGGACCGTTGAATTCTGCTTTAGATTCATGCTCATATTTTTTTTCTGGGCTGGTCTATGTATTGTTTGGGGCTATTTTTTTACTGACCATACATTTGGGTTAGTTGATTCCTTAATGGGCCGAACCCATTACATGTGCGACCCAGCCTTCCCTTTTCTCCCTTGATTTCTCTGTTTTCTTCTATTATGCGTTTTTGCTTTTGTTTTTTGTTTTTCTTTATTAGTTGGTTTTCAGTTTTTTCCCTTTTGCGGCTATTTTAGGATGTTCAGTGAGTGTAAATGTATGCACAAAATAACTATACAACATGTGTCAAAATTGCATTATTATATGACTATTGTTTCATATTACAAAAAACACAATTTTAGTGCAAACTCGTACGCAAGTTTTTTTTCATTCTGTTTCTTCGCAAAGGTTAATACCAACTAATTCATTCCTTATTAGAGAACTTCACTACTTGTGTTTTAGTTTTTATTTCATTTTCCCTTAACGGTAGTACCAGTACCACTAATTCATTTGTACTTATGAAACTTCTTTGCTGTAAACAAATCCACTTTTATATGTTTATTCTTGCATATATTTTTAAATCACAACTTTTATGTATATCATGTGCAAAATTTGTATTCGTTTGTTTTAGATTTGTCTCTCATTTTCTTTCTTCTTAAATGGTAATATCAATGCCCACTAACTCTTAATTTTTTAGAAAATTTCATTATTTTGGTTTTCTTTTGGTATTTATTTCATCTTCTTTCTTCTTGAAGGGTAATACCAAAGCCACTAATTCGTTCTTTCTTAGAAAACTTAAATATTTGGATTTATTTTAGTTTTATTTTATTTTTTCTTCTTCTTTAAAGGTAATATCAATGACACGTATTCATTACTTTAAGAAAAATTATTGTTTTGATTTCGTATTTGTTTTAATTTTATTTCCGTTCTTCTTTAAGGGTAATACAATGTCACCAATTCATTCGTACTAAGGAAAGTTCTTATTTGCGAAAAAATACATTTTTATGATTATTATTGCATGTTTTTTTAAACACAATTTTTATGTATATCTTGTGGAATTTTGTCATTGTTTGTTTTAGATTTGATTTGATTTCTTTCTTCTTAAATTGTAATGCAAATTCCCCAAATTCATTATTTCTTAGAAGAATGCATTATTTTGAGTTTGTTTTAGTATTTATTTCATTTTCCTTTTTCTTGAAGCATAATACTAAACCTACTAATTCATTCTTTCTTAGAAAACTTCATTATTTTAATTTACTTTAGTTTTTATTTCTTCTTTAAGGGTAGTATCAATGAAACTTATCATTACTTTTTAGAAATCTTCATTAATTTGATTTGTATCAGGTTATTTCAATTTCTTTCCTCTTTAAAGGTAATACGAATGTCACTAATTCATCTGTACATAGGAAACTATATATTTTTTGCAAATACTTCCATATGATTGTTCTTGCATATTTTTAGAACACACAACTTTTATGTTTATCGTGTGCAAATTTTGTAATTTTTTGATTTAGAGTTGTTATTTTCTTCTTAAATGGTAATACCAATGTCACTAATTCATTCTTTCTTAGAAAATTTCACTACTTTGAGGTTGTTTTACTATTTGTGTCATCTTCTTTCTTATTGAAGGGTAATGCCAAAGCTACTAATTCATTCTTTCATAGAAAACTTCATTATTTTGAAAAAAAATCAGTTTTGATTTTGTTTTTTTTTGTTAAGGGTAATACCAATGCTACTAATTTTTTCCTTCCTAGGGAACTTTCTTTTTCGTGAAAATTCCTTTATTATACATATATTATTGCATATTTTAGAATAGCGCAATTTCTGTGTAAATTGTGTGCAAGTTTTGTCATTATTTGTTATCATTTTCTTTGTTTTTTAAGGTTAACACCAATTGCACTAATTCATTTTTTAGAAAACTTTATTGTTTATTTGTATTTCCTGTTATTTTTACCTTTTATTGTTTAAGGTGAAACCAACACAAGTATTAGATTTTTAATTTAACAGTTCAATTTTTGGGTGAGACTTTTTTTTGTCAATAGCCGCTTAAAGGTGAAGAATGTTTGTGCAATCCTCAATTCGGGTCCAAAGTTGCGTGGCTTCTACAAGAACTAGATGATACCCCGCGCGTTGCTGCGGGATATTTGTGTGTAATATTGTAGAGATTCATGAGGTGAATTCTTAGAGAAAATATAAGGGATAAAAAGAAAATGAATTTTCGGTCACGCAAAGCACATTTGCAAAATGTATAAGATATATGACTATCCTACTAAAATATATTCTATACTTTTTCAGTTCTGCAAATTACAGGAAGCTTGGGAGACCAAAGTAACAGTTGCAGTAACGCAATAATTCAGCAAAGTCCCATTACAAAGTTTCAACAGTATAAACAATTTCGTCAATAAGCACAAGTACAACACGTCATGTGGAAAAATCTGGCAAACTTTAAAAATACAAATATGAACATTGTAATCAGTGTAAGCAAGATTGGAACCGGTTGTTTGTGAAAGATCTTAAAATATTTTTCCTGGCCAAAAAGACCACTTGAACCTACCAGAAAATGCACCATGTTTGGCAAACTGTATGCGCCATGTTTAGCACATGCATGTTACTATTAGGAGATATAGGGTAGATGTCTAGCTGATACAAAAGAGGGATGACCATAGTAAAATGTAAGATGAACATAACCATAGATTGCAGTCGTAAGACACTTGGTAGTGTGTCGGTAGAGATTCAATGATCGGACAAAAACTTTAGAAATCCGCATAGATGACATGTGAATTGTTAATAGAAGTACATATCAAAGCTTCTCCCAACAAAATCAGTAACTGCACTGATATTGAACGTTGGCAGTGATCGTTCCAAATCTCTGATGGATAGTGGTTTAAGATCAAATAGAAATTCGATCAATAATCAAAATACCATGAGACTCAATAAAGTAAAAAGGATCAAGAATTTATTAGAAATTAAGAGAAGTCATGAATTTGGGAACACATTTACCTTGCTAAGAGGAATGTCAAGGTAAAGGATAGAGGAGTGCAGTGTGATTTTTTTGTCATTTATGCTTATATATTCAATGATGTAACTCTAGACGGAAGAAGACAATTAAACCAGTATATATATATATATATATATATATATATATATATATATATATATATATATATATATATATATATATATATATATATATATATATATATATATATGGTAAATTCACCTGTTCAATTGGTGCCTTACCATTTGCCATGTATGGATTGTTGTCCTGCTCGTAATTTGCCTTCCGGCAGTTTCTCACGAGCATCTTTATCCATCCATGATTTCCCCCAAGCAGAGATCTGCTACCAAGAAAATGAACAAATCTGTATATTTTTGTTAGTGTCGTCAACTAAATCCCACCCTTCAATCCCCTTCCCGCTACATGGAGAAGGCGGATGATAGATCAAACACGGGTAGTAGAAAGAATCAGTCGCCTGGAGTCCTTCTGACCTACTCCTGCTAGGCACCATCTTAAACTGTCAAGCCGACTCACTAAATCGGGGAGAGATATCGGTGAGAAGGTGAAGAGGGAGAAGGGGTTCAATCGGTGGAACCGTGGGGGAGTAATTGTCGTGAAAAAAATGAGACCAACCCAAGGGCTAACCCTCATTGGCATTTTTTATAGGAGAAACTCTGCGAGCACCGTGGAGTCAAAGTCGGGGCTTGAACTCGGGTGGGCTGGCTGAAGGAAATATGCCCCAGAGGCAATAATAAAGTTGTTATTTATATTTCCTTATATCATGATAAATGTTTATTATTCATGCTAGAATTGTATTAACCAAAAACTTAGTACGTGTGTGAGTACATAGACAAATAGAGTGTCCCTAGTATGCCTCTACTTGACTAGCTCGTTAATCAAAGATGGTTAAGTTTCCTAGCCATAGACATGTGTTGTCATTTGATGAATGGGATCACATCATTAGAGAATGATGTGATGGACAAGACCCATCCGTTAGCTTAGCACTTTTGATCGTTTAGTTTATTTCTATTGCTTTTTTCATGATTTATACATGTTCCTCTGACTATGAGATTATGCAACTCCCGAATACCGGAGGAACACTTAGTGTGCTATCAAACGTCACAACGTAACTGGGTGATTATAAAGATGCTCTACAGGTGTCTCCGATGGTGTTTGTTGAGTAGGCATAGATCAAGATTAGGATTTGTCACTCCATGTATCGAAGAGGTATCTCTGGGCCCTCTCGGTAATGATCATCACTATAAGCCTTCCAAGCAACGTGACTAATGAGTTAGTTGCGGGATGGTGCATTACGGAACGAGTAAAGAGACTTGCCGGTAACGAGATTGAACTAGGTATTGAGATACCAACGATCGAATCTCGGGCAAGTAACATACCGATGACAAAGGGAACAGCGTATGTTGTTATGCGGTTTGACTGATAAAGATCTTCGTAGAATATGTGGGAGCCAATACGAGCATCCAGGTTCTACTATTGGTTATTGACTGGAGATGAGTCTCGGTCATGTCTACATAGTTCTCGAACCCGTAGGGTCCGCACGCTTAACGTTCGATGATGATCGGTATTATGAGTTTATGTGTTTTGATGTACCGAAGGTTGTTCGGACTCCCGGATGTGATCACGGACATGACGAGGAGTCTCGAAATGGTCGAGACATAAAGATCGATATATTGGAAGGCTATGTTTGGACACCGGAAAGGTTTCAGATAAGTTCGGGCATTTTCTGGAGTACCGGGGGGTTACTGGAACCCCCCGGGGTCTTAATGGGCCTACATGGGCTTTAGTGGAAGAGAGGAGAGGCGTCCAAGAGGTGGGGCGCGCACCCCAAGCCCAATCCGAATTGGGAGGGGGGCCGGCCCCTCTTTCCTTCCTCTCCCCCTTCCCTTCCTTCCCCATCCTAGTTGGACTAGGAAAGGGGGGAAACTACTCCTAGTAGGAGTAGGATTCCCCCCCTTGGGGCGCACCATGAGGCCGGCCGCCCCCTCCTCCCCTCCTTTATATATGGGGGAGGGGGGCACCCACAGACACACAAGTTGATTGTTTAGCCGTGTGCGGTGCCCCCTCCACAGATTTGCACCTCGGTGATATCGTTGTAGTGCTTAGGCGAAGCCCTGCGTCGGTAACTTCATCATCACCGCCATCACGCAGTCGTGTTGACGAAACTCTCCCTCGGCACTCACCTGGATAGAGAGTTCGAGGGACGTCACCGAGCTAAACGTGTCCAGATCGCGGAGGTGTCGTGCATTCGGTACTTGATCGGTTGGATCGCGAAGACGTTCAACTACATCAACCGCGTTTCTTAATGCTTCCGCTTTCGGTCTACGAGGGTGCGTGGACACACTCTCCCGCTCGTTTCTATGCATCACATAGATAGATCTTGCATGATCGTAGATATTTTTTTTTGAAATACTGCGTTCCCCAACAGTGGCATCCGAGCCAGGTCTATGCGTAGATGTTATATGCACAAGTAGAACACAAAGAGTTGTGGGAGATAATAGTCATACTGCTTACCATCCTGTCATACTTTGATTCGGCGGTATTGTTGGATGAAGCGGCTCAGACCGACATTATGCGTACGCTTACGCGAGACTGGTTCTACCGACGAGCTTCGCACACAGGTGGCTAGTGGGTGTCTGTTTCTCCAACTTTAGTTGAATCGAGTGTGACTACGCCCAGTCCTTGTTGAAGGTTAAAACAACACATTTGACGAAAAATCATTGTGGTTTTGATGCGTAGGTAAGAACGGTTCTTGCTAAGCCCGTAGCAGCCACGTAAAACTTGCAGCAACAAAGTAGAGGACGTCTAACTTGTTTTTGCAGGGCATGTTGTGATGTGATATGGTCAAGACGTGATGATATAAATTGTTGTATGAGATGATCATGTTTTGTAATAGAGTTATCGGCAATTGGCAGGAGCCATATGGTTGTCGCTTTATTGTATGCAATGCAATCGCCATGTAATTGCTTTACTTTATCACTAAGCGGTAGCGATAGTCGTAGTAGCAATAGTTGGCGAGACGACAACGATGCTTCGATGGAGATCAAGGTGTCAAGCCGGTGACGATGGTGATCATGACGGTGCTTTGGAGATGGAGATCCAAGGCACAAGATGATGATGGCCATATCATATCACTTATATTGATTGCATGTGATGTTTATCCTTTATGCATCTTATTTTGCTTAGTTCGGCGGTAGCATTATAAGATGATCTCTTACTAAATTTCAAGGTATAAGTGTTCTCCCTGAGTATGCACCGTTGCGACAGTTCGTCGTGCCGAGACACCACGTGATGATCGGGTGTGATAAGCTCTACGTTCACATACAATGGGTGCAAGCCAGTTTTGCACATGCAGAATACTCAGGTTAAACTTGACGAGCCTAGCATATGTAGATATGGCCTCGGAACACTGAGACCGAAAGGTTGAACGTGAATCATATAGTAGATATGATCAACATAGTGATGTTCACCATTCAAAACTACTCCATCTCACGTGATGATCGGACATGGTTTAGTTGATATGGATCACGTGATCATTTAGATGACTAGAGGGATGTCTATCTAAGTGGGAGTTCTTAAGTAATATGATTAATTGAACTTTACTTTATCATGAACTTAGTCCTGATAGTATTTGCATAACTATGTTGTAGATCAATAACTCGCGATGTAGCTCCCCGTTTATTTTTGATATGTTCCTACAGAAAAATAAGTTGAAAGATGATAGTAGCAATGATGCGGACTTGGTCCGTGATCTGAGGATTATCCTCATTGCTGCACAGAAGAATTATGTACTTGATGCACCGCTAGGTGACAGACCTATTGCAGGAGCAGATGCAGACGTTATGAACGTTTGACAAAGCTCGGTATGATGACTACTTGATAGTTTAGTGTGTCATGCTTTACGGCTTAGAACCGGGACTTCAAAAACGTTTTGAATGCCACGGAGCATATGAGATGTTCCAACAGCTGAAATTGGTATTTCAGACTCATGCCCGAGTCGAGAGGTATGAGACCTCTGACAAGTATTTTGCCTACAAGATGGAGGAGAATAGCTCAGCTAGTGAGCATGTGCTCAGAATGTCTGAGTACTACAATCACTTGAATCAAGTGGGAGTTAATCTTCCAGATAAGATAGTGATTGACAGAGTTCTCTAGTCACTATCACCAAGTTACTAGAACTTCGTGATGAACTATAATATGCAAGGGATAACGAAAACGATTCCCATGCTCTTCGCGATGCTGAAATCGGTGAAGGTAGAAATCAAGGAAAAGCATCAAAGATGGTTTACAAGACCACTAGTTTCAAGATAAAGGGCAAGGCAAAGAAAGGGAAACTTCAAAAGGAATGACAAGAAAGTTGCCACTCCCATGAAGAAGCTCAAAGCTAGACCCAAGCCTGAAACTGAGTGCTTCTACTGCAAAGGAAATGGTCACTGGAAGTGGAACTGCCCTAGATACTTGGCGGATAAGAAGGATGGCAAAGTGAACAAAGGTATATTGGATATACATGCTATTGATGTGTACTTTACTAGTGTTTATAGCAATACCTCGGTATTTGATACTGGTTCAGTTGCTAAGAGTAGTAACTCGAAACAGGAGTTGCAAAATAAACATAGACTAGTTAAGGGCGAGGTGATGATGTGTGTTGGAAGTAATTCCAAGGTTGATAAGATCACCATCACACACTCCCTTTACTTTCGAGATTAGTGTTGAACTTAAAATAAATGTTATTTGGTGTTTGCGTTGAGCATGAATATGATTGGATCATGTTTATTGCAATGCGGTTATTCATTGAAGTCAAAGAATAATTGTTGTTCTATGTACATGAATAAAACCTTCTATGGTCATACACTCAATATAAATGGTTTATTGAATCTCGATCATAGTGATACACATATTCATTATATTGATGCCAAAAGATGCAAAGTTAATAATGATAGTGCAACTTATTTGTGGCACTGCCGTTTAGGCCATATTGGTGTAAAGCGCATGAAGAAACTCCATGTTGATGGGCTTTTGGAATCACTTGATTATGAATCACTTGATGCTTGCGAACCATGCCTCATGGGCAAGATGACTAAGACTCCGTTCTCTGGAACAATGGAGCGAGCAACTGACTTATTGGATATAATACATACTGATGTATACGGTCCGATAAGTGTTGAGGCTCTTGGCAGGTATCGTTATTTTCTGACCTTCACAGATGATTTGAGTAGATATGGGTATATCTACTTGATGAAACACAAGTCTGAAACATTTGAAAAGTTCAAAGAATTTCAGAGTGAAGTGAAGAATCATCGTACCAAGAAAAATAAAGTTTTCTGCGATCTGATCGCGGAGACGAATATTTGAGTTACGAGTTTGGCCTTCATTTAAAACAATGTGGAATAGTTTCACAACTCACGCCACCTGGAACACCACAGCGTAATGGTGTGTCCGAACGTCGTAACCGTACTTTATTAGATACGGCGCGATCTATGATGTCTCTTACCGATTTACCACTATCGTTTTGGGGTTATGCATTAGAGACAGCTGCATTCACGTTAAATAGGGCATCATATAATTCCGTTGAGACGACACCGTATGAACTGTGGTTTAGCAAGAAACCTAAGCTGTCGTTTCTTAAAGTTTGGGGTTGCGATGCTTATGTGAATAAGCTTCAGCCTGATAAACTCGAACCCAAATCGGAGAAGTGCGTCTTCATAGGATACCCAAAAGAAACTGTTGGGTACACCTTCTATCACAGATCTGAAGGCAAGATCTTTTTTGCTAAGAATGGATCCTTTCTAGAGAAGGAGTTTCTCTCGAAAGAAGTATGGTAGGAAAGTAGAACTTGATGAGGTAATTGTACCTGCTCCCGAATTGGAAAGTAGTTCATCACAGAAATTAGTTCCAGTGATTCCTACACCAATTCATGAGGAAGCTAATGATGATGATCATAAAACTTCAGATCAAGTTACTACTGAACCTCGTAGGTCAACCAGAGTAAGATCCGCACCAGAGTGGTATGGTAATCCTGTTCGGGAGGTCATGTTACTCGACCATGACGAACCTACGAACTATGAGGAAGCGATGATGAGCCCAGATTCTGCGAAATGGCTTGAGGCCATGAAATCTGAGATGGGATCCATGTATGAGAACAAAGTGTGGACTTTGGTTGACTTGCCCGATGATCGGCAAGCAATTGAGAATAAATGGATCTTCAAGAGGAAGACGGACGCTGATAGTAGTGTTACTATATACAAAGCTCGAATTGTCGCAAAAGGGTTTTCGACAAGTACAAGATGTTGACTACGATGAGATTTTCTCACTCGTATCAATGCTTAAAATCTATCCGAATCATGTTAGCAATTGCCGCATTTTATGACATCTGGCAAATGGATGTCAAGACTGCATTCCTTAATGAATTTATTAAAGAAGAGTTGTATATGATGCAACCAGAAGTTTTTCTCAATCCTAAAGGTGCTAACAAAGTGTGCAAGCTCCAGCGATCCATCTATGGACTGGTGCAAGCATCTCAGAGTTGGAATATACGCTTTGATGAGTTGATCAAATCATATAGTTTTATACAGACTTGCGGTGAAGCCTGTATTTACAAGAAAGTGAGTGGGAGCACTACAGCTCTTCTGATAAGTATATGTGAATGACATATTGTTGATCGGAAATGATGTAGAATTTTCTGGAAAGCATAAAGGAGTGTTTGAAAGGAGTTTTTCAAAGAAAGACCTCGGTGAAGCTGCTTACATTGAGCATCAAGATCTATAGAGATAGATCAAGACGCTTGATAAGATTTTTCAATGAGCACATACCTTGATAAGATTTCGAAGGAGTTCAAAATGGATCAGTCAAAGAAGGAGTTCTTGCCTGTGTTGCAAGGTGTGAAGTTGAGTAAGACTCAAAGCCCGACCACGACAGAAGATAGAGAGAGAATGAAAGTCATTCCCTATGCCTCAGCCATAGGTTCTATAAAGTATGCCATGTTGTGTACCAGACCTATTGTATACCCTGCCCTGAGTTTGGCAAGGGAGTACAATAGTGATCTAGGAGTAGATCACTGGACATTGGTCAAAATTATCCTTAGAGGACTAAGGAAATATTTCTCGGTTATGGAGGTGATAAAGAGTTCGTCGTAAAGAGTTACGTCGATGCAAGCTTTGACACCGATCTGGATGACTCTGAGTCTTGATGTGGATACATATTGAAAGTGGGAGCATTTAGCTAGAGTAGCTCCATACAGAGCATTGTAGACATAGAAATTTGCAAAATACATATGGATCTGAATGTGGCAGACCCATTGACTAAACCTCTCTCACAAGCAAAACATGATCACACCTTAGTACTCTTTGGGTGTTAATCACATGGCGATGTGAACTAGATTATTGACTCTAGCAAACCCTTTGGGTATTGGTCACATGGCGATGTGAACTATAGAGTGTTAAATCACATGACGATGTGAACTATTCGTGTTAAATCACACGGCGATGTGAACTAGATTATTGACTCTAGTGCAAGTGGGAGACTGAAGAAAATATGCCCTAGAGGCAATAATAAAGTTGTTATTTATATTTCCTTATATCGTGATAAATGTTTATTATTCATGCTAGAATAGTATTAACCGGAAACTTAGTACATGTGTGAATACATAGACAAACAGAGTGTCCCTAGTATGCCTCTACTTGACTAGCTCGTTAATCAAAGATGGTAAAGTTTCCTAGCCATAGACATGTGTTGCCATTTGATGAACGGGATCACATCATTAGAGAATGATGTGATGGACAAGACCCATCCGTTAGCTTAACACTTTTGATCGTTTAGTTTATTGCTATTGCTTTCTTCATGACTTATACATGTTCCTCTGACTATGAGATTATGCAACTCCCGAATACCGGTGGAACACTTAGTGTGCCATCAAACGTCACAACGTAACTGGGTGATTATAAAGATGCTCTACAGGTGTCTCCGATGGTGTTTGTTGAGTTGGCATAGATCAAGATTAGGATTTGTCACTCCGTGTATCGAAGAGGTATCTCTGGGCCCTCTCGGTAATGATCATCACTATAAGCCTTGCAAGCAATGTGACTAATGAGTTAGTTGCGGGATGATGCATTACGGAACGAGTAAAGAGACTTGTCGGTAACGAGATTGAACTAGGTATTGAGATACCGATGATCGAATCTCGGGCAAGTAACATACCGATGACAAAGGGAACAACGTATGTTGTTATGCGGTTTGACCGATAAAGATCTTCGTACAATATGTGGGAGCCAATATGAGCATCCAGGTTCCGCTATTGGTTATTGACCGGAGATGAGTCTCGGTCATGTCTACATAGTTCTCGAACCCGTATGGTCCGCACGCTTAACGTTCGATGACGATCGGTATTATGAGTTTATGTGTTTTGATGTACCGAAGGTTGTTCGGAGTCCCAGATGTGATCATGGACATGACGAGGAGTCTCGAAATGGTCGAGACATAAAGATCGATATATTGGAAGGCTATGTTTGGACAACGGAAAGGTTTCAAATAAGTTCGGGCATTTTCCGGAGTACCGGGGGGTTACCGGAACCCCCGAGGGCTTAATGGGCCTACATGGGCTTTAGTGGAAGAGAGGAGAGGCGGCCAAGAGGTGGGGCGTGCCCCCCCCCAAGCCCAATCCTAATTCGGAGGGGGGCCGGGCCCCCTTTCCTTCCTCTCCCCCTTCCCTTCCTTCGCCCTCCTAGTTGGACTAGGAAAAGGGGGAACCTACTCCTAGTAGGAGTAGGATTCCCCCCCTTGGGGCGCACCATGAGGCCGGCTGGCCCCCTCCTCCCCTCCTTTATATACGGGGGAGGGGGCACCCCATAGACACACAAGTTGATTGTTTAGCCGTGTGCGGTGCCCCTCTCCATAGATTTCCACCTCGGTCATATCGTTGTAGTGCTTAGGCGAAGCCCTGCGTCGGTAACTTCATCATCACCGTCATCACGCCGTCGTGCTCACGAAAATCTCCCTCGGCACTCAGCTGGATTAAGAGTTCGAGGGACGTCACCGAGCTGAACGTGTGCAGATCGCGGAGGTGTCGTGCGTTCGGTACTTGATCGGTTGGATCGCGAAGACGTTCGACTACATCAACCGCGTTGCTTAACGCTTCCGCTTTCGGTTTACGAGGGTACGTAGACACACTCTCCTTCTCGTTGCTATGCATCACATAGATAGATCTTGCGTGATCGTAGGTAAATTTTTTGAAATACTGTGTTCTCAACACTGGCAACTACCCCAGCTGCCCAGCCAACGGGTCGACACCCCGTCCTCGTAATTGTCGTGAAGAAGATGGGGATTTGACATCAAGTAGAGCCGCCCCAATCATATATTCTGCAGGGTAATAAGGCCAGGTAATGATGGCTTCCGTTTCTTTTGCGTTTGTGGCTGTCGTTCAATGGTGATGAGTGGAAAGCTTCTTGATCGTTGCCGCATCGGGCGGAAGAGAGAGAGAGCAGTGATGAGACTCGCACCAGAGAAGATGTACTGAGCAACCTACTCATTGTAATTAGATAGATGGGCTAATACCAGGACTACAATAATGGACCCGTCTAGTGTGCGCTCAAGCGCCAGGTAGAGCTTCGGAGCGGCCGGTGAAAAAAGAAAGTATGTGGTCCGTTGTACACAAAAGGAAGTTGACCATCTAGTTTGCTTTTCAATTTTTGTTTCTTAAAAAACCCATAACTTTTGAACCAAACATCAAAATTAAGATCCGCTTTCACCGCTGAAATCCTCGCGATGTGCTCTTCGAAACTAGATCCTGCATGGATATATTTTGACAAACTCTTTTTGTGCAATTTTATCCTCGTTTTGTACAACTGAGTAGCCGTCGATGTGCAACTACCTGACAGGGATGTGCAACTTTTCTTGTACACCACAGACGTGCAGTTTTCCTCTATGGTACCTCCACCCTCAAACTGCCTCCTTCCAGTGAGATGTTCAACTTCGTTTGTTGCCCAGGCCATGCAGTTTTCACTAGTGACACCATCCCATACTACTCTCTAACAGTGAAATATGCAATTTCATCTGCTGCCCGTTGCCCTGGCCAACTGCCCGGTGCCTACATCAAAAGAGGGAAGGATGGTCGAGCCCTTATCCATAAGAACTGGACTAAAATTGTTTGTGACATGCAAATGGAGGTGGGCACAATATGCGCATTCCCCTTATTGAAGGTTGCCAACGACCCAATCGTTCTTCGCTTGGAATGTGTATCTCTATCATGAAGATTGACTCTCGCTGTGTGATCGATCGATATATATATGTACAATTAATAATGGATATGTGTATGCCAACGACCCAATCTTTCTTCGTTTGTACTGATGATCTGCAACAATTAATAATGGATATGTGTATGCACGTTGTGTTTGCTGATATTAATTGTGTTTCATTCTTTGAATTACATCTATTAAATTATTATTTTATATGATTGGTAATGTATTAAATTAAAAGTAAAACCTCATGTGCCGTTGATGCCAATGGACACGGTTCGTAGAAACAAACAGTGTTTAGTGTTTAACCGCTTTGCAAACGCTTTGAAAGGTAAAAGCGTGTGCGAAGATCTACTGGCAGCAAACGATCGGTGATCAAAACTTATGTGCCATACATACCAACTATATAAACAATTTATTGAAATGAGGCGTGTGGTATAGACAATTAAAAGCACACATTTTAGTAGAAATGAGCATTTGTAATGACTTGGTCATCGGAGACAGTTTGTCTGTCGCAAATGTCAATATTTTGACGGCATCACACACAATTATTCAGAGAGAATTGTGTGTGAATGCCCACATAATCACAAATATTTTGCTCAACTATCGTTATCGCAGACGATTTTGTTACCGTCAGCAATTGACTGACCCATCGCCAACCCACTTGAGCACACGGTTCCTGAAAGTGTCTCCGGTTGGGTGTAAAACCCGTGTGAATAGCGGTAGGGAGTACTAGCGATCATCTAAAATATCAGAAAATTCTGATTTATTTTGTGGCGCAAGTGTTGGAAATATGCCCTAGAGGCAATAATAAATGGTTATTATTAAATTTCTTTGTTGATGACAATTGTTTATTGTTCATGCTATAATTGTATTGTCCGGAAATTGTAATACGTGTGTGAATACATAGACCACAACGTGTCCCTAGTAAGCCTCTAGTTGACTAGCTCGTTGATCAACAGATAGTCATGGTTTCCTGACTATGGACATTGGATGTCGTTGATAACGGGATCACATCATTTGGAGAATGATGTGATGGACGAGACCCAATCCTAAGCATAGCATAAAAGATCGTGTAGTTTCGTTTGCTAGAGCTTTTCCAATGTCAAGTATCTTTTCCTTAGACCATGAGATCGTGCAACTCCCGGATACCGTAGGAGTGCTTTGGGTGTGCCAAACGTCACAACGTAACTGGGTGACTATAAAGGTGCACTACGGGTATCTCCGAAAGTGTCTGTTGGGTTGGCACGGATCGAGACTGGGATTTGTCACTCCGTGTGACGGAGAGGTATCTCTGGGCCCACTCGCTAATGCATCATCATAATGAGCTCAATGTGACTAAGGCGTTAGTCATGGGATCATGCATTGCGGTACGAGTAAAGAGACTTGCCAGTAACGAGACTGAACAAGGTATTGGGATACCGACGACCGAATCTCGGGCAAGTAACATACCGATTGACAAAGGGAATTGTATACGGGATTGATTGAATCCTCGACATCGTGGTTCATCCGATGAGATCATCGTGGAACATGTGGGAACCAACATGGGTATCCAGATCCCGCTGTTCGTTATTGACCGGAGAGGCGTCTCGGTCATGACTGCATGTCTCCCGAACCCGTAGGGTCTACACACTTAAGGTTCGGTGGCGCTAGGGTTGTAGAGATATGTGTATGCGGAAACCCGAAAGTTGTTCGGAGTCCCGGATGAGATCCCGGACGTCACGAGGAGTTCCGGAATGGTCCGGAGGTGAAGAATTATATATAGGAAGTCAAGTTTCGGCCACCGGGAAAGTTTCGGGGTTACCGGTATTGTACCAGGACCACCGGAAGGGTCCCGGGGGTCCACCGGGTGGGGCCACCTATCCCGGAGGGCCACGTGCCCCTAGTGGGCTGGGCGCCCCCCCATGGGCCTCCCCCCATGCGCCTAGGGTTAGAAACCCTAGGGTGGGGGGGCTTCCCACTTGCCTTGGGGGGCAAGGCACCCCCTTGGCCGCCGCCCCCCCCCTAGATGGGGTTTTGGCCGGCGCCCCCCTCCCAGGGGGCCTATATAAAGGGGGGGAGGGAGGGCAGCAACACAACAGCCTTGGGCGCCTCCCTCCTCCCCTGCTACACCTCTCTCTCTCTCGTAAAAGCTCGGCGAAGCCCTGCCGGCATCCCGCTACATCCACCACCACGCCGTCGTGCTGCTGGATCTCCATCAACCTCTCCTTCCCCCTTGCTGGATCAAGAAGGAGGAGACGTCGCTGCACCGTACGTGTGTTGAACGCGAAGGTGCCATCCGTTCGGCACTCGGTCATCGGTGATTTGGATCACGGCGAGTACGACTCCGTCATCCACGTTCATTGGAACGCTTCCGCTCGCGATCTACAAGGGTATGTAGATGCACTCCTTTCCCCTCGTTGCTAGTATACTCCATAGATGCATCTTGGTGAGCGTAGGAAAATTTTAAAATTATGCTACGATTCCCAACATTGGCATCATGAGCCAGGCCTATGCGTAGTTACTATGCTCGAGTAGAACAAAAAGAAGTTGTGGGCGTTGATGTTGCCAATTCTTCTTGCCGCTACTAGTCGTTTCTTGTTTCGGCGGCATTGTAGGATGAAGCGGCCCGGACCGACCTTACACGTACGCTTACGTGAGACAGGTTCCACCGACTGACATGCACTAGTTGCATAAGGTGGCTAGCGGGTGTCTGTCTCTCCTACTTTAGTCGGAACGGATTCGATGAAAAGGGTCCTTATGAAGGGTAAATAGAAATTGGCAAATCACGTTGTGGTCATACGTAGGTAAGAAACGTTCTTGCTAGAAACCTACAAACCACGTAAAAACTTGCAACAACAATTAGAGGACGTCTAACTTGTTTTTGCAGCATGTGTTATGTGATGTGATATGGCCAGAAGATGTGATGAATGATATATGTGATGTATGAGATTGATCATATTCTTGTAATAGGAATCACGACTTGCATGTCGATGAGTATGACAACCGGCAGGAGCCATAGGAGTTGTCTTTATTATTTTGTATGACCTGCGTGTCATTGAATAACGCCATGTAAATTACTTTACTTTGTTGCTAAACGCGTTAGCCATAGAAGTAGAAGTAATCGTTGGCGTGACGACTTCATGAAGACACAATGATGGAGATCATGATGATGGAGATCATGGTGTCATGCCGGTGACGAAGATGATCATGGTGCCCCGAAGATGGAGATCAAAGGAGCATGATGATATTGGCCATATCATGTCACTATTTGATTGCATGTGATGTTTATCATGTTTTTGCATCTTATTTGCTTAGAACGACGGTAGTAAGTAAGATGATCCCTTATGATAATTTCAAGAAAGTGTTCACCCTAACTGTGCACCGTTGCAAAGGTTCATTGTTTCGAAGCACCACGTGATGATCGGGTGTGATAGATTCTAACGTTCGAATACAACGGGTGTTGACGAGCCTAGCATGTACAGGCATGGCCTCGGAACACACGCAATACACTTAGGTTGACTTGACGAGCCTAGCATGTACAGACATGGCCTCGGAACACGGAGGACCGAAAGGTCGAGCATGAGTCGTATAGAAGATACGATCAACATGGAGATGTTCACCGATCTTGACTAGTCCGTCTCACGTGATGATCGGACACGGCCTAGTTAACTCGGATCATGTTTCACTTAGATGACTAGAGGGATGTCTATCTGAGTGGGAGTTCATTAAATAATTTGATTATATGAACTTAATTATCATGAACTTAGTCTAAAATCTTTACACTATGTCTTGTAGATCAAATGGCCAACGTTGTCCTCAATTTCAACGCGTTCCTAGAGAAAACCAATCTGAAAGATGATGGCAGCAACTATACGGACTGGGTCCGGAACCTGAGGATCATCCTCATAGTAGCCAAGAAAGATTATGTCTTAGAAGCACCGCTAGGTGATGCACCAATCCCAGAGAACCAAGACGTTATGAACGCTTGGCAGCAGCGTGCTGATGATTACTCCCTCGTTCAGTGCGGCATGCTTTACAGCTTAGAACCGGGTCTCCAAAAGCGTTTTTAGAAACATGGAGCATATGAGATGTTCGAGTAGCTGAAATTGGTTTTCCAAGCTCATGCCCGGGTCGAGAGATATGAAGTCTCCGACAAGTTGTTCAGCTGTAAAATGGAGGAAAATAGTTCTGTAAGTGAGCATATACTCAGAATGTCTGGGTTGCACAACCGCTTGACTCAGCTGGGAGTGAATCTCCCGGATGACGCAGTCATTGACAGAATCCTCCAGTCGCTTCCACCAAGCTACAAGAGCTTTGTGATGAACTTCAATATGCAGGGGATGGAAAAGACCATTCCTGAGATATATTCAATGCTGAAATCAGCGGAGGTGGAGATCAGAAAAGAACATCAAGTGTTGATGGTGAATAAAACCACTAAGTTCAAGAAGGGCAAGGGTAAGAAGAACTTCAAGAACGACGGCAAGGGAGTTGCCGCGCCCGGTAAGCCGGTTACTGGGAAGAAGCCAAGGAATGGACCCAAGCCCGAGACTGAGTGCTTTTATTGCAAGGGAAATGGTCACTGGAAGCGGAACTGCCCCAAATACTTAGCGGACAAGAAGGCCGGCAACACCAAAGGTATATGTGATATACATGTAACTGATGTGTACCTTACCAGTACTCGTAGTAGCTCTTGGGTATTTGATACCGGTGCGGTTGCTCATATTTGTAACTCAAAACAGGAACTACGGAATAAACGGAGACTGGCGAAGGACGAGGTGACGATGCGCGTCGGGAATGGTTCCAAGGTCGATGTGATCGCCGTCGGCACGCTACCTCTGCATCTACCTACGGGATTAGTTTTAAACCTTAATAATTGTTATTTAGTGCCAGCTTTGAGCATGAACATTGTATCTGGATCTCGTTTAATTCGAGATGGCTACTCATTTAAATCCGAGAATAATGGTTGTTCTATTTATTTGAGAGATATGTTTTATGGTCATGCCCCGCTGGTCAATGGTTTATTCTTGATGAATCTCGAACGTGATGTTACACATATTCATAGTGTGAATACCAAAAGATGTAAAGTTGATAACGATAGTCCCACATACTTGTGGCACTGCCGCCTTGGTCACATTGGTGTCAAGCGCATGAAGAAGCTCCATGCAGATGGACTTTTGGAGTCTCTTGATTACGAATCATTTGACACGTGCGAACCATGCCTCATGGGTAAGATGACCAAGACTCCGTTCTCCGGAACAATGGAGCGAGCAACCAACTTATTGGAAATCATACATACCGATGTGTGCGGTCCAATGAGTGTTGAGGCTCGGGGAGGATATCGTTATGTTCTCACTCTCACTGATGACTTAAGTAGATATGGGTATGTCTACCTAATGAAACACAAGTCTGAAACCTTTGAAAGGTTCAAGGAATTTCAGAGTGAGGTTGAGAATCAACGTGACAGGAAAATAAAATTCTTACCATCAGATCGTGGTGGAGAATATTTAAGTCACGAGTTTGGTGCACACTTAAGGAAATGTGGAATAGTTTCACAACTCACGCCGCCTGGAACACCTCAGAGAAACGGTGTGTCCGAACGTCGTAATCGCACTCTATTGGATATGGTGCGATCTATGATGTCTCTTACCGATTTACCACTCTCATTTTGGGGCTATGCTTTAGAGACTGCCGCATTCACTTTAAATAGGGCTCCGTCGAAATCCGTTGAGACGACACCGTATGAATTATGGTTTGGGAAGAAACCTAAGCTGTCGTTTCTGAAAGTTTGGGGATGTGATGCTTATGTCAATAAACTTCAACCTGAAAAGCTCGAACCCAAGTCGGAAAAATGCGTCTTCATAGGATACCCTAAGGAAACTATTGGGTATACCTTCTACCTCAGATCCGAAGGCAAGATCTTCGTTGCCAAGAACGGGTCCTTTCTGGAGAAGGAGTTTCTCTCGAAAGAATTGAGTGGGAGGAAAGTGGAACTTGATGAGGTGATAGTCACCCCTTCCGAACCGGAAAGTAGCGCAGCGCGGGAAGATGTTCCTGTGGTGCCTACACCGACTTGGGAGGAAGTTAACGATGATGATCATGAAGCTTCGGATCAAGTTACTACTGAACTTCGTAGGTCCACAAGGACACGTTCTGCACCAGAGTGGTACGGCAACCCTGTCCTGGAAATCATGTTGTTAGACAACGGTGAACCTTCGAACTATGAAGAAGCGATGGCGGGCCCGGATGCCGACAAATGGCTAGAAGCCATGAAATCCGAGATAGGATCCATGTATGAAAACGAAGTATGGACTTTGACTGACTTGCCCGATGATCGGCGAGCCATAGAAAACAAGTGGATCTTTAAGAAGAAGACAGACGCGGATGGTAATGTGACCATCTATAAGGCTCGACTTGTCGCTAAGGGTTATCGACAAGTTCAAGGGGTTGACTACGATGAGACTTTCTCACCCGTAGCGAAGCTGAAGTCAGTCCGAATCATGTTAGCAATTGCCGCATACTATGATTATGAGATATGGCAGATGGACGTCAAAACGGCATTCCTTAATGGCTTCCTTAAGGAAGAGTTGTATATGATGCAGCCGGAAGGTTTTGTCGATCCTAAGAATGCTAACAAAGTATGCAAGCTCTAGCGCTCAATCTATGGGCTGGTGCAAGCATCTCGGAGTTGGAACATTCGCTTTGATGAGATGATCAAAGCGTTTGGGTTTACACAGACTTATGGAGAAGCCTGTGTTTACAAGAAAGTGAGTGGGAGCTCTATAGCATTTCTCTTATTATATGTGGATGACATACTATTGATGGGAAATGATATAGAATTCTTGGAAAGTATAAAGGCCTATTTGAATAAGTGTTTTTCAATGAAGGACCTTGGAGAAGCTGCTTATATATTAGGCATCAAGATCTATAGAGATAGATCAAGACGCCTCATTGGTCTTTCACAGAGTACATACCTTGACAAGATATTGAAGAAGTTCAATATGGATCAGTCCAAGAAGGGGTTCTTGCCTGTATTGCAAGGTGTGCAATTGAGCACGGCTCAATGCCCGACCACGGCAGAAGATATAGAAAAGATGAGTGTCATCCCCTATGCCTCGGCCATAGGGTCTATTATGTATGCCATGCTGTGTACCAGACCTGATGTAAACCTTGCCGTAAGTTTGGTAGGAAGGTACCAAAGTAATCCCGGCATGGAACACTGGACAGCGGTCAAGAATATCCTGAAGTACCTGAAAAGGACTAAGGATATGTTTCTCGTTTATGGAAGTGACGAAGAGCTCGTCGTAAAGGGTTACGTCGACGCTAGCTTTGACACAGATCTGGATGACTCGAAGTCACAGACTAGATACGTGTATATTTTGAATGGAGGAGCAGTAAGCTGGTGCAGTTGCAAGCAAAGCGTCGTGGCGGGATCTACATGTGAAGCGGAGTACATGGCAGCCTCGGAGGCAGCACAGGAAGCAGTCTGGATGAAGGAGTTCATTACCGACCTAGGGGTGATTCCCAATGCGTCGGGCCCGATGACTCTCTTCTGTGACAACACTGGAGCTATTGCCCTTGCGAAGGAGCCCAGATTTCACAGGAAGACCAGGCATATCAAGCGTCGCTTCAACTCCATTCGTGAAAGTGTTCAAAATGGAGACATAGATATTTGTAAAGTACATACGGACCTGAATGTAGCAGATCCGTTGACTAAACCTCTCCCTAGAGCAAAACATGATCAACACCAGGACGCAATGGGTGTTCGATTCATCACAATGTAACTAGATTATTGACTCTAGTGCAAGTGGGAGACTGTTGGAAATATGCCCTAGAGGCAATAATAAATGGTTATTATTATATTTCTTTGTTCATGATAATTGTCTATTGTTCATGCTATAATTGTATTGTCCGGAAATCGTAATACGTGTGTGAATACATAGACCACAACGTGTCCCTAGTAAGCCTCTAGTTGACTAGCTCGTTGATCAACAGATAGTCATGGTTTCCTGACTATGGACATTGGATGTCGTTGATAACGGGATCACATCATTAGGAGAATGATGTGATGGACGAGACCCAATCCTAAGCATAGCATAAAAGATCGTGTAGTTTCGTTTGCTAGAGCTTTTCCAATGTCAAGTATCTTTTCCTTAGACCATGAGATCGTGCAACTCCCGGATACCGTAGGAGTGCTTTGGGTGTGCCAAACGTCACAACGTAACTGGGTGACTATAAAGGTGCACTACGGGTATCTGCGAAAGTGTCTGTTGGGTTGGCACGGATCGAGACTGGGATTTGTCACTCCGTGTGACGGAGAGGTATCTCTGGGCCCACTCGGTAATGCATCATCATAATGAGCTCAATGTGACTAAGGCGTTAGTCACGGGATCATGCATTGCGGTACGAGTAAAGAGACTTGCCAGTAACGAGATTGAACAAGGTATTGGGATACCGACGATCGAATCTCGGGCAAGTAACATACCGATTGACAAAGGGAATTGTATACGGGATTGATTGAATCCTCGACATCATGGTTCATCCGATGAGATCATCGTGGAACATGTGGGAACCAACATGGGTATCCAGATCCCGCTGTTGGTTATTGACCGGAGAGGCGTCTCGGTCATGACTGCATGTCTCCCGGACCCGTAGGGTCTACACACTTAAGGTTCGGTGACGCTAGGGTTGTAGAGATATGTGTATGCGGAAACCCGAAAGTTGTTCGGAGTCCCGGATGAGATCCCGGACGTCACGAGGAGTTCCGGAATGGTCCGGAGGTGAAGAATTATATATAGGAAGTCAAGTTTCGGCCATCGGGAAAGTTTCGGGGTTACCAGTATTGTACCGGGACCACCGGAAGGGTCCCGGGGGTCCACCGGGTGGGGCCACCTATCCCGGAGGGCCACGTGGGCTGAAGTGGGAAGGGAACCAGCCCCTAGTGGGCTGGGCGCCCCCCCATGGGCCTCCCCCCATGCGCCTAGGGTTAGAAACCCTAGGGTGGGGGGGCTTCCCACTTGCCTTGGGTGGCAAGGCACCCCCTTGGCCGCCGCCCCCCCTAGATGGGGTTTTGGCCGGCGCCCCCCTCCCAGGGGGCCTATATAAAGGGGGGGAGGGAGGACAGCAACACAACAACCTTGGGCGCCTCCCTCCTCCCCTGCTACACCTCTCTCTCTCGTAGAAGCTCGGCGAAGCCCTGCCGGCATCCCGCTACATCCACCACCACGCCGTCGTGCTGCTGGATCTCCATCAACCTCTCCTTCCCCCTTGCTGGATCAAGAAGGAGGAGACGTCGCTGCACCGTACGTGTGTTGAACGCGGAGGTGCCGTCCGTTCGGCACTCGGTCATCGGTGATTTGGATCACGGCGAGTACGACTCCGTCATCCACGTTCATTGGAACGCTTCCGCTCGCGATCTACAAGGGTATGTAGATGCACTCCTTTCCCCTCGTTGTTAGTATACTCCATAGATGCATCTTGGTGAGCGTAGGAAAATTTTAAATTTATGCTACGATTCCCAACAGCAAGATTGTCGAGTACGTGATTTCCATGCCAAATTTGGTGGAGTTTGGACATTCGAGGAGCTCGTGGAAAAAATTCAGACATGTGAGAAAGTTTGAACAAACACACTATTCGTAGCTGATTTTGTCCTTTTTGGCGCGAGCACTTCGGATATCGTTTTGCTCACAAATTTTTGTGCGCAACTAGTGCATTCATGCATTTTGCATGTAAAAAGTTTCAGGTTTTTGAATTTGTTTATTACTACTCTCTTCAATCCAAATTAATTGACACGATCTCTATACAACCACTATACAATGTTGTATAGAAGCTGCGAGAATTAATTCAGATCAGAGGGAGTATTTATTTTGATGTTACTGTTCATCAGGTGTAGATGAGTCCGACTCCTAAATCCTAATTGAATTATCAAACTCCTATGAACTAACACCTAAATCCTAGTAAATCCTAAATTTTGTGTGACATGAATTGACATTTTGTTAGTTACTAGCAAGATACCCGTGCATGGCATGGAACACCAAGATGCATTATTTTACAAAAATATGCTGTGATTGACCCACACGGGACTAATCTCATGTGTAAAAACTAACGACATCTACAAGTTTACATAACTCAGCACGTACACTGCTGATGCAAATCCTCTCCGACATTGACCTACGCAAGCACGTCGATGGCGCCATCCGTGTCCTAACAGCTCAGACTGAGCGAAGTGGGGGAGACGATAACGAGGATAGATAAGGTGAGGAGGAGTGGGGTGTGGTGGTGGTAGGTGGTCGGACCGAGCGGAGGCATGGGGATAGACGACGCCGGCAGCAACCACCATGTCAGATTGTTCCAGAGGCTTTCATTTTTAATTGCTCAACAATGAGGTTGTGGGAGATAAGGATGAACAAGTAACGACCTTATATGCAAATGTGAAGAGATGTGCGGGTATCTTTTTGTAAAATTGCCATAGTATGTTTTCTATCGGTCAGATATAGATTGGACGGACTATATTGCAGGATGGCATACAGACCATCATCACCAACTCAATTTTTTATAAGAGTAGAGAAATTTATGATCAAAATTTAACATCAAATATGAAGGGACTAATAAACCATCAAATATGAAAGGACCAATAAACCACGAGGGAGTATCAAGGATGGCAATCACCCAAAATCTACTGTACAAGGCAACCACCCAAAGACATCTCAATCATGGCAACCACCCACGAATTTTTTGGCACGATCACATCACATGGACAAAAATGGAGTGCTGGACAAGAACACTGCCGTGGCTGCTGTTCAACCTCACAACGCCGCATACCCGCACACAACGCCGCACGATATGTTTCCAGTTCCAGGCAACACATTTTTCCGTTGAATCGGACAACACATTTCCGGCGAAAGGAGGATGTCTCCGTACGCCGTCCTCGTCGCGGTGCTCTTGACCTTCTGCTACGTCGTTTGGAAGGCTCGAGGCAGCAGAAGTGGCAAGCTCCCGCCCTCGCCGCCGTCGCGTCCGCTGCTCGGCCACCTCCACCTCCTTGGCCGCCACCCGCACCGCTCCTTGCGCGAGCTGCACGCTCGGTACGGCACCGATGGCGGCCTCCTGCTGTTGCAGCTCGGGCGCAGGCGGACGCTGGTGGTTTCCACGGCGGCCGCGGCGGCGGGCCTGTACAAGAACCACGACCTCGCCTTCGCCTCCCGCGTGCCCAGCGCGCCGGCCGACAAGCTGACGTACGGCTCCACCAACGTCTCCTTCGCACCCTACGGCGACGCCTGGCGCCGCAGCAAGAAGATGGCCGTCGTCCACCTCCTCTCCCCGCGCCGTGCCGACTCGTTCGCCCCCGTGCGGGCCGCCGAGGCGGCCGCCCTCGTCGCCGGGGTGCGCCGCGCCGCGGAGGCGGGTGAGATTGTGGAGCTGAGGGAGCTCCTGTCCGCCTACAGCAACGCGGTGGTCACCCGCGCGACCACCGGCGCCGCAGGTGCCACGGCCGAGAAGCTAAAAAAGCTTTTGGGTAACTCCGCAGCGATCATGTCGGGGCTCCAGGCGGATGACGTGCTCCCCGACGCGGCGGCGAAGGTGGTTAGGTGGGCGACGGGTCTCGAGAAGAGGCTCGACGCCGAGCTCGAACAGTGGGACAAGTTCCTATCAGAGATAATCGCAGAGCACCTTGAGAAGAAGCCAGACAACGGCGCAGGGGAGGAGAGCTTCCTCGACGTCCTGCTGCGGCTTAGGGAAGAAGGCGCCGCCGGACTCGAGCTCACCAACGATCGCATCAAAAGCCTCATCAAGGTGGTCGTCGAGCGATCACAGAATCCGTTTGGTTTTAATCTCTCAGCAAATTTTAACATCCTTTCTTTGGTGCTCTGCTCTTGCGTGTATGCAGGACATGATAGCCGGCGGGACAGACACAGCATCGGTCACGTTGGAATGGGCCATGGCGGAGCTCGTCGGGAACCCGCGGGCAATAGCCAAGCTGCAGGACGAGATAGATCGAGTCACCGAAGGCAAACCGACCATCGAGGAAGACGACCTGAGCAGGATGGAGTACCTCAGGGCGGTGCTGAAGGAGGTGCTCCGGCTCCACCCGGCGGCACCGCTCCTCATCCCGCACCAGTCGACGACCGCGGCGGTCGTGCAGGGCTACGAGATCCCAGCTGAGACTGCGCTCTTCGTCAACGCGTGGGCGATCGGGAGGGACCCGGCGGCGTGGGGAGCAACGGCGGAGGAGTTCTGGCCGGAGCGATTCCTGGGCGGCGGCAGCGCGCAGGGCGTGGACCTGCGGGGGAACGACTACCAGCTCCTCCCGTTCGGCGCCGGCCGGCGGCTCTGCCCCGGCATCAGCTTCGCGATGCCGGTGCTGGAGATCGCGCTCTGCAGCCTTGTGCGCCACTTCGACTGGAAACTCCCCGCCGAGGCACGTCTAGACATGAACGAGGCGCCGGGACTGATCACGCCGCCGCTGGCTCCGCTGCGCCTTGTCCCCAAGTGCAGGAGGCAGCAGTAGCAGTGCCACCAGGTGAGGTCCACGTGCAAGCTCAGAAGGGCCTGCTTATAAATAAAACTTTGCGGTTTGCGTTTGTGTGAGGCCAGACCCGTTTAGGCGTGTGCCGGACGGCCAGACCACCCCGTCGGCCACCTAGGTCTGTGGTGCATAAAAATATAATGCTATTTATGAAGAAGTTATTAGACATATGTATTTTAACAACTTCATTTCTCCGGATCAAAATTACCGAGGTTATGTTTTGCAAGCTCAGAAGGGCCTGCTTATAAATAAAACTTTGCGGTTTGCGTTTGTGTGAGGCCAGACCCGTTTAGGCGTGTGCCGGACGGCCAGACCATCCCGTCGGCCACCTAGGTCTGTGGTGCATAAAAATATAATGCTATTTATGAAGAAGTTATCAGACATATGTATTTTAACAACTTCATTTCTCCGGATCAAAATTACCGAGGTTATGTTTTGAACAACTTCATTTTTCCGGGTCAAAGTTATCACGGGTGTTTGTTCGTAAATTACGAAGTAAGCGATTGAATATTATCGCGGTATTTGTACGTAGTTATCAGCACCGTTCTGCGTATATTACCATGCTATTTGTACAGAAGTTACCGAGGTATGGTTTTCAACAACTTTTTCCCTGGCATCAAAAAAGTTACTGCGGTGTTTGTACGTGAGTTATCGGCTCCGTTGTGCGCATTTGCCATCCTATTTACAAAGAGTTATCGGTGTTTGTTTTTCAATAACTTTTTCCCCGAGTCAAAACGTTACTGTAGTGTTTGTGCATGAGTTATCAGCTCTTTTTTCCGGGGAGTTATCAGCTTTGTTGTGTGTACATTACCATAATATTTATATATAAGTTACTGGGCTATATTGTTCAACATGTTTCCCCGGGCAAATTTTTTTGTCATGGAGCTTGTATGTGAGTTTTCAGGTTTGCGGTGCGTAAGTACCATGCTATTTACACAGTAATTATCGAGGTATGTCTCAACACTTTTTCCTCTGATCAAAAGTTATCACAGGTGTTTGTTATAGGCCCATGGTGCGTAGATTATAGTGTTATTTACACGGAAGATACCTGAGTCATTTTTCAAATAATTCTTTTTTTTGAGCATCAGTACAGACACAAGCGCTCATATATACGCGCACACACTCACCCCTATGAACGCACACACGTACACCCTACCCCTATGAGCACCTCCGAGAGACTGAGCCGACATATCATCTTGAGATTTACGAAGCCACCCTAGGCGCCTCGTCGTCGACGGGAACGTCTCCTTCCACTGAAAGCGCATCGCCGGAAATCCTGAAATAAATCCAGGAATAATGCGAGCACCAGGATTTGAACCCTGGTGGGTTGGGGATACCACTGTCCACCTAACCATCTCAACCACAGGTTGATTCGCATTTTTCAAATAATTCTTTTTCCCGATCAAAGTACAAGTATCTCCTCCAAAACCACGATATGTTTTTCTCTAAGAAAACAAGGTCTTGTTTTGGCATGCACCACCGCACATGGCCAAAACAATATGGGAGATGAAGTGGCTAATGGATAGGCTATACTAGCCGATATGGTTTTAACAACTTTTTTCTCCGGATCCACGCTATCATGGTATTTGTACAAAAATTATCAGGTCTGCGGTAAGTACATTATCATGCTATTTGCACAGAAGTTATCGGCTATGTTTTTAACAACTTTTTTCCGGACCAAAATTACCATGGTATTTGGACATAAGTTACCAGGTCTGCAGTGCGTAAAATACCATGCTATTTACATATAAGTTATCGGGGTATTTAAAAAAAAATCTTTGGATCGGACATACCACGGTATTTTTACGAAGGTTATCAGGTCTACAATGCGTAATTATCACGCTATATCAATGTTATGTTCCAAAAACCTTTTTGAAAAGGCATTGGCCTACCTCCATCACATGAAGTATAATATTTGACGATGCACTAAAGAAACCCGTGAAAATACAACCCTAGAAATATCCATATATATACAATCGAGAAACAAAATACCTTTGCATACGATGTCTTATGTGTGCATATGATTGTATAATCTCAAGTCTGTTATTCACGTAAGGACTTCATCTAACGGTGATTAGCTAGTGTGGCACATGCATCAGATGCAAAAAATGTTGGATACATGAGCTGGTAGTTGAAAAAAGAGGGTTCAAAAGTGTTGATTTCTTTATATTAGACAACAAAAGCGTTTGGATGAGATCGTTGTATTGCTAAGGCCTTTTATAGGAGAGCTGAGTTCGATACCTGTTAATGATAATTTATTTTTGGATTTACAATGCGGCTCACCATATCAAAGTTGGTGGAAAACGGAAACCCATAATCAATGCCCACCTTCTGTTGCCGAACGCAAATCTCGCGGCAACTTTTCCTTTTTAAAACGCTAACTGTCGGTCCTAGTCACTGGATCGCGATCATACAACTAAAAAGTCGTTCGGATCTGTCACAAAACTCAAACCATTGGGAATTTAACTTTCGCCTTTAGAGATTCCACAGTCAGTTAAGCTTACGCTATGTTTGGATATATTTATTGAAGGCTTACGTATTGAACTGGTTTCGATTATAATTCAGTGAAGACACTATGATGGACATGTATACGAATTCACTTGTTTAGATGCTCATTGGATTGGCTCATGGAATCTCACTGAAGTATCAGTACCAAACCTTCTGTTGCCGAACGCAAATCTCGCGCGGCCGTGACGTCTCAAACGGCAACTTTTCCTTTTTTAAACGCTAACTGCCGGTCCTGGTCACTAGATCGCGATCATACAACTAAAAAGTCGTTCGGATCTGTCACAAAACTCAAACCATTCGGAATTTAACTTTCGCCTTTAGAGATTCCACAATCAGTTAAGCTTACGCTATGTTTGGATGTATTTATTGGAGGCCTATGTATTGAATTGGTTTCAATTACAATTCAATGAAGACACTATGATGGACATGTATACGAATTCACTTGTTTAGATGCTCATTGGATTGGCTCATGGAATCTCAGTGAAGTATCAGTACCAAATCATGTTTGGATGGTAAATTATGGAATTTGTTAGTGCTTTATTCTATATGAATCAAATCAAAATTTGTAAAATGTGGACTATATTTTAGTGATTATATAGCAATGTGTGACTATAATTGAATGATTATATAGCAATGTGTGACTATAATTTAATACAACCTAGAAAACCATATGAAGTTCATAGATTTTTTTGACCATCACACGACCATCTGACAACATACAAGAGTTAAACCTATGGTTAGTAAAGCGATGGCAAAAGATAATTGGAGAAGGTAAGAAGGAGAAGTCAGCACGGACTAGCTGAGCAATGGAGAGATTGTATCTAGCTACTTCTATGGACCCGCGGTCCAAAAAAACTACTCACGGGTGATCATGATGGAAGCAAGGTTGATGTAGATGGCCACAATGATGACTTCCCCTTCCAACAGAGTACCAGAAAATGCCTCCAAATTGGATCACGACAGAACAGGTAGGTGCGGCGGCGGAAAAAGGAATCATGGATCATTATTTTCAGGGTTTTCTACAGTATATAAAGGCAGCAGAAGAAAGAGGTGGTGGAGGCACCATGTAGGGCCGACGTGACATTCCCACGTGGCCACCACTTGTTTGCGTGGGGCCTATAGGGTCCCCCGACTAGCTTCGAGGCTGCCTGGAAGCTTCCCGATGAAAATCTTTTTGAGGAATGTTTTGGGGATTTTTTGGGCTCTGTAAAATCGATTTTTCAAAAAGGTCCAAATACCGCAACTGCCACTTGGCACTGAATTAATAGGTTAGTCCAAAAAATAATAAAAATTGATTCCAAAACTATGCCAAAGTAATATAATTGTAGTATGAAACAAGCAAATATTATAGATAAGTTTAGGACGTATCAACATCTCAAGCTTAATCTCTGCTTGTCCTCGAGTAGGTAGGTGATAAAAAATTAACTTTTGATTGTGAATGCTAGCCTAACATGAACATAATCTATCTAATGTAATCTAAGTGTAACTCAGAAGAATAGCGACACAATGCAATAGTCTATAGTTGAGAGCAACTAAGTAAGATCAAAATGTGCAAATAACTTCACTCTCGCTTTGCATGAATCAATGCTTTCAATCAATGCTACCAATGCGATAAGGTTTAGAAAGACTGTCAAGTGTATCATAGGACATAGTACACAGTCTTCATCGTATAATAACAATCTTATCAGAAACCGGTCATTGATTCAACCAAGTGTATCATTCACATAACCTTTCTGCTTCAACTAGTTAATGCTTATGCAATAATTGAGCGCGAGCTTGATCTTTGCACTTAACGGAAAAAGAGAATGATGATGGATATTTGCGAGAAGTCAAAAATGAAGAAGGTCTTGCATTAATGTAGGTGATCATTAGACAATGGAGAAGCCTTATAATCGATGTTAATGGAAGGAATAGAAATTCTCATGCAACGTATGCACTAGAGTTATAGGTTTATGAAAGCTCTCCTTCTTAATCCAAACAACACTCACATTCTTGGTCCTCAAGCCCGTGGGGCTAGGTGGGAGGAGGAGAAAAAAGCGTATTGACTCCCACAGCTGACCAAAATACTCCATCCCAGCCTCCTCCTCGTCACTGAAGGTTCTCAGCGACCTCCCCCCACCTCATCTCTAAATTTGACCAACCTTCTTCCTGTTCGAGCTCGCTCCTTTGGTTTGGAAAGAGCTAATACATGATCCTTTAAGGTCAGCAATGGCGATGAATCAGAGAATCTCACACATAGCCGAGCTGTCAAATTGATCACATGATCACCAATATGCAATGCCTCACACAACAACTGATGCAAGGAGTAATTGCTCAAAATCCGGTTGCAAACCTAAACCTTTTCTAACAATGGTGATCATGACAACACAAGCTCACCATCCTCAGAACAACCAAACCTATCTTTGCAAAACTTGTGGGCTGGTAAAAATCACACATAGGGAACAGGAGGGAGCGCAAATCGAAAGGACTCAGGTGGCTCGATGTAGTGGGTTTCTCGATCTGAAGCTCCTCCATCTTGCCCTCTGCACCAGATATGGTGAGTCTGTCTCCATCATCGCCTAAAAAACTCTTCCACATCCAACCCCTTGTTTGCTGCCATTTGCAGCCTCTCCTTCGACGTACCACAACCCCAAATCAAATTCACCATCTTCGTGCGAGCCTTCACCAGCGCATACACCTCCGCCTTTGTGCGCTCTCGAGCACTTGTCCTCCCAGACTCTAGCCGCGGAGCGCATGCTGGTTGGCACGAAACTCCCATATTCATCTCCCACACGGGTCTCCGGATCTGTGTCGGTGTCCTATCTTAGCACTACACTGACCCCTCCCCCATGCAAGGTGCAAGGAAAATCCGGGTGAGCGGAGACTTACGGATGACGGAGTACCGACTAAGCTCACCAAAGAGGCTATATGAGTGGCCGGATCCGCCAGAGAGGCTAGGTCGGCGGTGGAGCATTCATGGTTTAGGAGGAGGGGAGAGCACTCTCATTTCCACCTTAGCACGTCATCTTTTGCCGGTCCGCAACTTTTCTGTGAGTGTCGTCATGTGTCTGTGCATGCTATTTGAAGGACATGAGTTGTATTATTTCTATCATTGCTCAATGAAGAGGAGCGTGCGTGTCTCTTTCCGTTTTCTGAACTTATCCCCCGTCTCTCTATCAACTCTCTCCCGGTATTCCTCTCTCTCAGAGATTTCCTCTTAGAACCTCTCCCCGTGCCTCACATGTTCGTGGACAACTATGCGGGAAGCGTCCTCCTCTTCAACGACTTCAGGCCTCCATACATAAAATCATTTTTAGAAAAAATGACTATTAACAAGTTTTTGGTCGTTACACCAGAAAACAGGTTTGAATAGATGGGATTGCTAAAACTAGCTAGATGCGTTTTAGTTTGGTCTCATTCACTTCCGTAACCGTTCGATTAAATTGCAAATAGATTTTTCTTTAGGGGTAAACCACACTTTATTCAATGTTTGGAGTATGGTTTACAGGAATTACAAATGGGTCATGGGGAGATCCCATCCACAAGTGGCGACCCACATCTAAAGAAGAAGAAAACTTCGCTAAATTATGAGAATCAAAGTTCATACTACGTCCTTCAAAAATAAAATTGGAGCTAGTAAAGTCTCTCGCTTGAGCACAAATTTCCTTGGTAATAGCAGTGTGCCTTCCTTCCGATCCATTCTTTATCCCTGCTACAACTCCTTTGCAATCACATGCAATAATGATGTGGTCTAGCGATAGTTCAATGGCTAATGTCAATGCTTCGTGCCAGGCCAGTGCTTCCAACATCGCTGGTTCTTCTATGTTCCTGAATACCATAGCTTAAGAACCCCAAAAAAGTCATGAATGATCACGAGACACCGCTGCAGCTGCCCCGCTCCTTCTATATCTAGCTAGCCCACCATCAACTTGGATCTTGGCCACTCCCATGCCCGGTGCTCTCCAATGACTTGCGCTCTGCTTCGCACCCACTGGTGCAAATTGCACACCAAAGCTACTAGGTTCCAAAATTGTATCTAGCTCTGCTATACAGTTCATCACAAAAGCATGTGTCGCATGCGGACTTTGCAAAACTCCCTCTTGTATAACTTTACGCCGAGCTGCCCAGATCGCATAAAGGGTGACGACCAGCTTCATGAGACTAGCATGCGGTAGATCATCCATAAGTGAAAATAACCATGACTTAGCATTTGGTTCCCCCGAAGTTTGGACGTACTCGGTCACATCCTCATCTACCTATGCTCACACGCACCGTGTTGTTGAGCAATCCAACAGTGAATGACGCCAAGAGCCTGGCATCCCACATAACTGACACTTATCCTCCTCAACATGTTCCTATTGTTTCTAAGATCCTTTGCAGGGATTGAGTGTTTGGCAAGCCTCCAAAGAAAATTATGGATCTTACCCGGCACCTTAATCGACCACAAAGAGCTCCAACTATTCGCATGTGCTTCATAATCCGAACTTGCCGCATTACCATCTAGCCAATCTTCTCTCCTTCTCTTTGTGTCAACTAACATGCGATAAGCTGATCTCACTGTGAACATACCATTCTTCTCAAAATTCCACGCCCAGAAATCGTCCATCAGTTGAGTGCAAATAAGGATACTCAGGATCATACTCTTGTCCGCCGCTAGGAAGGTTTGGTCAATGATCTCCCTCCTCGAAGTAGCACTTGTACTATCTATGAGTTCACTTACCATCCGGGGGGTGGGGGTTAGCAGACAGACAAGTAGTAGGTCTCATTGTTGCATTCCGTGGTAACCAGTTATCAACCCAGATTTTTGTTGTTTTTCCATCACCTATTCTCCATATCAATCCTTGGCACATGACATCCCTCCCTTCCATGATAGCACGCCACACCTGCGAGGGTCGGCTGGCTAGCTCAGCTGAAAGTATCGTTTCGCTCGGGTAGTATATCGCCTTAAGCATACGCGCACACAAAAAGCTCGGATGTTGTAGTAACCTCCATGACTGCGGCGCAAGAAGGGTAGATTCGTGCTTCTTGCTGGTGTCTAGCGATGGACTGTTCGAGCAACATTGGCATGTCACGTTCCTTTTTTTGCGTGATTGTTGGGTTTATGAGTTGTTGTATGAAAACCTTCCTCGCCTCCTGACTATAGAGGTGGTTTGAGAGGTAATCATCAGTGAACTGCTTTGGAAAGGCCTGAAAACAAGGATGTGCATAAATATCTTGTCTATATTTCAAATGGGGCAAAGGAATAAAAAAGGCAAGGTATAATAGTTAGTACCATCTTGTAGTGAACTGATGTCTTCTTCATTATGCAGACAAAGATCTTCTTGTTTTTTGTCGCTAATTTCTTTATCCTAACCATCTTTCCGAGTTTCTTGACTTGATTGATATTCATGGATAACTCATTTCCCCATATGCAAAAAGGCTCGAACAGTGGGTCAAAACCTGTGACAGCAGGACCTACATGTGCAAGACCAAATTGTTAAAAACCTAAATATTAGAATGGTTCCTGTAATTGCACAATAATGTGCTATTAGACAACAGACCATGCACGTGCAGTTAACTAAACACCACAACAAATGAACTAAATGTTAACTGAGCACCACATTGCACAATATAACATACTCCTAATAGAAGATCAGACAGTTAACCAAACCAAGCATGCTTAACAACTTGGAAATATAGCAATTGTATTTGTTTCTCATGTATTTAGTACAACTAAATTTGATTTATTTCTCACATGGTATACAATAACAGAATGCAGCCACAAGAATTGAACATCGCAATGCAGAATTGAACCATGCAGTTAAGTAAACACCACAACAAATGAACCAAGTGTTAACTGAGCACCACATTGCACAATATAACATACTCCTAATAGAAGATCAGACAGTTAACCAAACCAAGCATGCTTAACAACTTGGAAATATAGCAATTGTATTTGTTTCTCATGTATTTAGTACAGCCAAATTCGATTTATTTCTCACATGGTATACAATAACAGAATGCAGCCACAAGAATTGAACATCGCAGTGCAGAATTGAACCATGCAGTTAAGTAAACACCACAACAAATGAACAAAATATTATCTGAGCACCACATTGCACAATATAACATACTCCTAATAGAAGATCAGACAGTTAACCAAACCAAGCATGCTTAACAACTTGGAAATATAGCAATTGTATTTGTTTCTCATGTATTTAGTACAACCAAATTCGATTTATTTCTCACATGGTATACAAAAACACAATGCAGCCACAACAATTGAACATCGCATTGGAGAATTGAACCAAACAGTTAACTAAACACCACAACAAATGAACCAAACATTAACTGAGCACCACATTGCACAATATAACATACCCCTAATAGAAGATCAGACGGTTAAACAAACCAAGCATGCTTAATAACTTGGAAATATAGCAATTGTATTTCTTTCTCATGTATTTAGTACAGCCAAATTCGATTTATTTCTCACATGATATACAATAACAGAATGCACCCACAATAATTGAACATCGCATTGCAGAATTGAACCAAACAGTTAACTAAACACCACAATAAATGAACCAAATGTTAACTGAGTACCACATTGCACAATATAACATACTCCTAATAGAAGATCGGACAGTTAACCAAACCAAGCATGCTTGACAACTTGGAAAATTGCACCCTGAAAAATTGAACATCACATTTGCAGAATTGAACCAAACAGTTAACTGAACACCACATTGCACGACATATAGAACATATACTCTAGAGGAGAAGATTGCATGGTAAAAGTAGATAGCACAATTCACTAGAATTTGTTAAGGAAGGGTAGTAGCTAGCAAACTGAACATGGGTCCTTATAGTGAGCTAATAAGACAAGCTACTCCTCATTGTCGGAGATATCGATGACGATTGGCTCCTTGGACATGGAAGAGGGCGAGGCCTCCGCTTCGTGGGTGCCCTCGTCATAGTGGTGAGTTGCCTGAGCCGCTCCGGGCACCAACCTGCTGGCTCTCGAGATGAGGTAAGCACGTGCACGCTGAGAAAACACCTCGTAGTCTTTGTCGAAGGCACCGACGGTGGCCTCGAGAAAATGCCACGAACTGTCATTTAAAGCAGCCAACCGCGTCGCGGCGTCGGCGTGCGAGGCATCAACGGTGACCTCGACGGCGAGGTGCTCCTCCAAGATTTGGGGGTCGGCACGAAAGGCAGCCATCGCGACCTCATCCGCGCGTGCGGCCGCGATTTGCTTCTCCGCTACCAAATGCTCCTTGAGATCCTGGCTATACTTCATGCACCATGGCTTAGGGCGGCGCTTATTTGGTCGAGGGGTCGGTGATTTGGGTGGAAGGTGTCGCGCTCGCGCCGGCGGTCGGGGCATGTGGGATGTGGAAGGAGGAGGAGGATGAGGGTCGGGTGTGGATTACCTGCCTGGATAGGCGAGACCGAGCAGCGTGAAGGAGGGTTGCCGGCGAGGAGGTGGCGATGCAAGCAAGGAGTGAAGGTTTCAACTTGGAAAGGAAGGCGGAAACAGGGGAAATGTGGCTTTTGGTAAAGGGGAGGGGGCGGGGAGATAGATATTTCCGCGGAAGCCAAAAATTTGGAATCGCTTCAGGGAAAAAAACTGGCTTGCAAAGTGTCATCAGACACAATCCCTTATTCAGAGTGGGCTGTGGACTGTAGCCGTCGCACCTTCTCGCATAAGCCGTATGCGTACTATAATCCGACGGTGCTCCAAGATAATTTGTGTTGCATCTCACACGGTTGGTGACAATAAACTGTGTGGGATCTACTTGATTTTCGTCTTGATTTGTATTATATAATGGGGTCACAGCGGCAATGGACGGTGTTTGAATTGCTAAACCTTTTATCTGCAGTGAACATGCAACTAAATGTGTGTTGTAAAAAAATTGGAATTATTCAGGGTTCGTTTGGAAATTTTATACATTAAATTGGTTTTCTATCCATTTCAGGTGCACAATTCAAAATTAAAGCACATGCACATGGTCTGGTGCACCAACATGGGTTGTAAAATCATATATGTGTCCATGGGTTTATGCTTATGTCCCATGCAAGAAATGGGGATGAATTTCGAACACCACGGCACGGTGGCTCACCGGCAAATGTTGAGGTACTTGCTTTTGTAATTCTAGTAAATCCAAAACCCGTCTGAAATTCATGAACCTTGGCATGCTATCATGGAATGGCATCAACATGCGGGGGTAAAAAATATTGTACCATTTGGGGCAGGTTGTGGTATAACATTCTCACAAACCAGAGCTTCTCACAAGAAAGCCTCATGGTTCTGTTAGGGAAACGTGTCACCTTTGTGGACAAAGCGATATTCGCCGCCTCTTCTTCATTTCAATTTTCCCCTGTTGTCAACATAGAACAATAGGAGTGTCGTGTTAAATTTTGGATTTTTTCGGGGGTTGTTTGGACATTTTTATACATTAATTGAGTTTTCTAGGCATTTATGTGCATAATTCAAAATTGAACTACATGCACGTGCTCCGTCCATAAAAACGGGTTCCAAAATCAAATGTTTGTCCTTGGTTGCAAGATTATGTCACATGCAAGAAATGAGAACGAATGTCAAACACCTTGACACTGTCGCTCGGCTGCTAACATTGAGATACATGGTTTTAAAATTCTAGTAAATCGAAAACTCGTCTGAAATTCATGAAACTTGACATGATATGATGGAACGGCAGCGACATGCTATGGTAAAAATATCATCCCGTTTGGGGTAGGTGTGGGTATAAGCTTCTTGCAAACCAGAGCTTCTCTCACAACAAGCCTGATGGTTTCGGTAGGGTACGTGCCACCTTGGGGGACGAAACGATATCTCTTGCCTCTTATTGCTTTCAAAAAATTTCTCGTGTCAACATAGAACAACAGGAGTGTCGTGTTAAATTTTGGATTTTTTCGGGGATCGTTTGGACATTTTTATACGTTTATTAAGTGTTCTAGGCATTTATGTGCATAATTCAAAATTAAACGACATGCACGTGCTCAGTCCATAAAAACAGGTTGCAAAATCAAATGTTTGTCTTTGGTTGCATGCTTAGGTCCCATGCAAGAAATGGGAACGAATGTCAAACACCCTGCCACGGTCACTCAGCCGCAAACATTGAGATACCTGGTTTTTAAATTGTAGTAAATCCAAAGCTCGTCTGAAATTCATGAAACTTGGCATGCTATCATGGAGCGGCATCAACAAGCCGTGATAGTTTTTTTGTCCCATTTGGGGCAGGTTTGGGGATATGCTTCTCACAAACCAGAGCTTCTCCCAACAAGCCTGATGGTTTCGGTAGGGAACGTCCCACCTTTGGGGACGAAACGATATCCATTGCCTCTTATTGCTTTCAAAAAATTTCCCGTGTCAACATAGAACAACAGGAGTGATGTGTCAATTTTTGGGATTTTTCGGGGTTCGTTAGGACATTTTTATGCATTAATTGAGTTTTCAATGCATTTATGTGCATAATTCAAATTTGAACTACATGCACATGCTCTAATGCATATAAATTGGTTGAAAATTCAAATCTGTGTCCTTGGTTGCATGCTTATGTCCCATGCAAGAAATGGGAACGAATGTCAAACACCCTGCCACGGTCACTCGGCCGCAAACATTGAGATACCTGGTTTTAAATTCTAGTAAATCCAAAGTTCGTCTAAAATTCATGAAACTTGGCATGCTATCATGGAGCGGCATCAACATGTCGTGGTAAATTTTTTGTCCCATTTGGGGCAGGTTTGGGGATATGCTTCTCACAAATCGGAGCTTCCCACAACAAGCCTGATGGTTTCGGTAGGGAACGTTCCACCTTTGGGGACGAAACGATATCCATTGCCTCTTATTGCTTTCAAAAACTTTCTCGTGTCAACATAGAACAACAGGAGTGTTGTGTCAATTTTTTGGATTTTTCAGGGTTCGTTTGGACATTTTTATGCATTAATTGAGTTTTCAATGCATTTATGTGCATAATTCAAATTTGAACTACATGCACATGCTCTAATGCATATAAATTGGTCAAAAATTCAAATCAGTGTCCTTGGTTGCATGCTTAGGTCAGATGCAAGAAATGGGAATGAATGTCAAACACCCTGCCACGGTCACTCGGCCGCAAACATTGAGATACCTGGTTTTTAAATTCTAGTAAATCCAAAGCTCGTCTGAAATTCATGAAGCTTGGCATGCTATCATGGAGCGGCATCAACATGTCGTGGTAAATTTTTGTCCCATTTGGGGCAGGTTTGCGGATATGCTTCTCACAACAAGCCTGATGGTTTCGGTAGGGAACGTCCCACCTTTGGGGACGAAATGCTATCCATTGCCTCTTATTGCTTTCAAAATTTTTCTCATGTCAACATAGAACAACAGGAGTGTTGTGTTAATTTTTGGGATTTTTCAGGGTTCGTTTGGACATTTTTATGCATTAATTGAGTTTTCAATGCATTTATGTGCATAATTCAAATTTAAACTACATGCACATGCTGTAATGCATATAAATTGGTTGAAAAATCAAATATGTATCCTTGGGTGCATGCTTAGATCGCATGCAAGAAATGGGAATGAATTTCAAACACCAGGGCACCGTTGATTGCCGGCAAAATGTTGAGACACTTTGTTTTTAAATTCTAGTAAATCCAAAATTCGTCTGAAATTCATGAAACTTGGCATGCTATCATGGAATGGCACCCGACATGCTGTGGTATTTTTTGTGTCCATTTTGAGAGAAGGCGCACTCGAATAACAGCCAACAAAGGCATTTTGAAAAAATAGCTGCCACTTTAATATCTCAAACGTTTGTATAATTCAAATCGTGTGCGTTCTGTTTACCATTCACGTGACGCCACGTGTCTTCGTTTTAATGGCTATAGGAGGTGCCGTGCGGACAGCTGCTTGACCTTGACTGAACGAGAGGCGTGCGAGTGGAGTCCGGTGCGCAGGCTGACCGAGAGGCGTGCCAGCTGTTCTCCAATACGCAGGCTCATCGGGAAGCATGCGAGCTGTACGCTGCGTGGGCTCATTGGGAAGCGAGCCCTTTGACTTCCATGGCCGCCCGCCTTCCTCTCCATTAATGACGCCCGAGCCGCTGTTTAATATGGGCGGCCTTACTGATCGCCTCCCATTCCCCTCCCTCCCGCAGACCTCCACCAACGTCATGGCTCAGAATGATCATCTGCCACTAGTCTTCAAGTTTGGTGAAGTTGACTCCGAGCCGGAGGAGATAGAAAATAAGGAGGAATGGGGCCTCATGGACATGGCCCAGAACAAGCTGGCCGCGGCGGTTGCTGCCCCCGCTCCCGTCCCAGCTCCCATCCCCGCGCCCGCGCCAGTGCCAGCGACCATCCCCGTAGCATTGACGGGCTGGTCGCCGAGCACTATCGCAGAGCTGGAAGCCGCGGGCGTCAGCGAGGTCTCCGTGGACCCGCGCGAGCTCGTGTACATGCCAGCGCCCGTGCCCGTGCGCGCCCCTCCACCCACCGTGGCGCCGGCCCCCGTGCGTTTGGCTGCACCCGCCGCACTCGTGCCCCTGCCGTGCGCGCCCCTCCACCCACCGCGGCGCCGGTTTTCGTGCGTTTGGCTGCACCCGCCGCACCCGTGCCCGCGCCCCCTCAGCGGCATGGGACGCTGCCGTCGACCGCTACCTCTCAGCGGCACCAGTTGACGTCCTCCCGCGCCCCGCCCGTCGATTTCGTGACGACATGATGTTTCATTTACAAGTGAAGAACATTATGTGCTGTCATGAAGACTTCAACAACGACGTCCCGGAGGACGACAACGACAGCGCGGCATGCCGCCTCCGCCGCCGCCGGAAATAGTTTTTTTGGGGGTTTAATACTGTATCTCGAATTCTCGATCATATGAATACAAATTCGCAGTGTGACTGAATGAAAGATATGGTTTGAATGAACTTGTGTTTTTCTCTCTTAATGTACAGACTTATCAAACGATTTTCTTTTGAAAAAAACGTCAATAGTTTTTAAATATAAAACACTCATCGCAAACGTTTTAGTTAGAACACCCATATGCAAACCGACAGCTTCCCCAGGAAGCCAAGGGAAAATGTGCCGAGCAGGATTTGTGCAGCTCTTGATCGCAAACGTTTTAGTTAGAACACCCGTATGCAAACCGACAGCTTCCCCAAGAAGCCAAGAGAAAATGTGCCGAGCAGGATTTCTGCAGCTCTTGATCGCAAACGTTTTAGATAGAACACCCGTATGCAAAGTGAGAGCTATGGTCTTCCCCCTTAAGTCGAGGGAAAATTCGTAGCGCAGGATTTGTGCATCCCTTCAGCGCAAACGGTTGTTTTGGATGACCCATGTGCAACCACGTACAAACAGTTTGGTAACATTTGCAGCTGTCATATTGGGTATGTTGCCATTTGTCAAACTGGAAAGATTGACATTTGTTCATCTAGTAACATTGCCATTTGTCAATCCTTGTAACACTGCGATTTACCAAAATATGCAGCTAAAAATCACCAGCACTATCTAATTTTTGCAACTAAAATCACTAGCACTATCTAATTTTTATGCATTAACTAAGTTTTCAATGCATTTATGTGCATAATTCAAATTTGAACTACATGCACATGCTCCAGTGCATACAAATTGGTTGAAAAATCAAATCTTTGTCCTTGGGTGCATGCTTAGGTCCAATGAAAGAAATCGGAATGAATTTCAAACACCAGGGCCCTGTTGATTTGACAGTGGGCGGCGCAGTTCCCGATACGTCTTTAATGCAGACGAGGAAGAGGGTAGCGGTTCCCGAAATGTTGAACGGCCAATGATGCATCCCCCTTCAATTAGCATCGTGTGAATGCATGAGGGAAGTAATGGGAGGAGGACCGGGAAAAGAGGCAACACGATGTGTATGCAACGCAGTTTGCACTCATATAAAGGCGCCCCTCCATTCCAATGCATCTACCACATAATACGTACCTAAGCATTTGCCTAAGCACCTACACTAAGAAGCGCAAAAGTGCTCACTCCAGACCCATGGTGGTGATGCACGCGAGCGGCCAGCGGCTGTGCCAGATGGTGCACGACGCCGGCCTGCGGCATGGCACCGAGGATCGTCTCCAGACGGTGTTGGCGACCGGCTGGTGGATGGCTGCCGTCGACGCCAGCTACGACTCTCAGTTGGACCAGATGATCGTTGCCACCACCAACAAGTTCACCATCGTCAAGAAGCTCGCGGACGACATCGCCGTACTCCTCCAGCCCGCGCGCCCGGGCTCCTCATTGCCTGCCACCCTAATCGGCCTCCATGGTCGGAACCTCTTTCAAGCACTGGTGGCCCTGTGACTGCCCGCCGACACCACGAAGAATGTCCACCTGGAGGTCGCGCTTGCCGCGAGGCGCCTCGCCCTGCAAGAATTCGTCGAACTATACATCCACGTGTATGAGCACATCGTGTACATAGGTATCTACAAGGCCAGTGAGGAAGCTACGACGTTGGCCTTCTTCAACTGGCTGGAAGCCTTGGATGCCTTTGCTGAGAAGCACCTTGACCTCGCCACAAAAGCCGCCGCTCCTTAGCCACCGGTCGGTGGCCCGGCGCACTGACTTGAGGAGGAGGAGGTCGTACGTTAATGGATGCATCTTTCTTCTTGCCTCCTGTAACCACCACTACGGTCGCATCATCTTGGCCTTAATTCTTATTGTGCTATTGCATTCTCGTTCAAGTTAATACAGACATGTGCGATCCCTTTGCTTAATTATATGCATCACTGTAACTAGTACTCCATCCGTCAATTTATAAGTTGTGTTGCCAGTGTTTGGGGCCGGCACACGATCACGCACGTTCGTGTGCATGCCGTTGCGCCGGGCGCGGTGCGACGATGCAGTTACCCGCTGCAAAAACTGCCATGCGGGGGACGTGGCATTGACCATTAGGCGGCAACAGTCGGTCATTCGGGTGCCCAATAAAGGATGCAAAGAGGGATCCTACAGCAACAAGGACCATCTTCCCTACCGATAGCTCATCTAACAGAACTCCCAAGTTAAGTGTGCTGAGGCTGGAGTAGTCATGAGATAGGTGACCGGATGGGAAGTGGCCTCGATGTTAAATTAACTGATGTGATGGGTCACTATAAACACTTAATTGCGTTGAATGTATATAGCGCTCCATCATATTAGTTGAATTAACCTCGAGGTCCTTGTTTTGTAATTGTTGACATTTTTTGTTTTTTGTACACATGTTGGTTGGCTTGAAGAAGGTCTATCTCGTTACTTTTTGATAATTTTTGTTTTTTGAACACATGTTGATTGGCTTGAATGAAGGTCTATCCCGTTACTTTACGACATGTTTCCAAAACATGAACCTCAAGGTTAATTCAACTAATATGACGGAGCACTATATACATTCAACGCAATTAAATGCTTTCCAAAAAATAGTGATATGATTTCTGTGAAACTTATAAGTCATGTATGTCAAATTAACCTCTGTGTACTTGTTCTCGAATTAACCTCCGGGTTTTTTTGCCGCGTATCACACATATCTTGTTAAGTTGAACCGTTTATGTTCTCTTCGCTAATCAAAAACAGTGCATTCGACTGAACCGTATGCCGCATATCACACACACCTTGATCTGGCTGACCATTTCTGTTGCTTTCCCTAATAGCAAACAGTTACTCGGAGCGAACTGTATGCCGTATATCGCACACACATTGATATGGCTGCATGTTTCTATTGTTCTGTCTAATCGCAAACAGTTCGTCTTGATCAACCATATGCCCTGCATCGCACACGCAACTAAAATCTGAACCATGTTTGATGGCTCCGCCATCACAAACGTTTTGCACCTTTTTTGACGGGGTTTTTTTACATCACCATTTGCGATTATTGCATCGCACACATTTTCGTCGAAGTGTCTTTGATCGTAGTGTCGCGTTAGCAGCAACCTGCAGTAGTGAAGTCTGGTCGCAACTGCACGTTTTCAAGAAGAGTTGCAATTGCAAGTTTTTAAATAGGGTCGCAACTGCATGTTTTCAAGGCGTGTCGCAATTGCATGTTTTGAAGGGCATGATGCAAGTTCATGTTTTCAATGGGAGTTGGAAAGGCATGTTTTCAAATGGGATTGTAACTGCATGTTTCAAGAGGGGTCGCAAATGCATGCTTTCGAGGGGATAGCAACTGCATGTTTTAAAATGGGGTTGCAATTGCATGGTTTCAAGGGGGATCGCAACTGCATGTTTTCAAGGAGGGTTGCAACTGCATGTTTTCAAAGGGGCGCAACTACATGCTTTCCGGGGGTCACAACTGCAAGTTTCAAAAGCGGTCGCAACTTTATGTTTTCAAGAGGGGGGTGGGCACAACAGTAAGTTGTTTTCAGCCAACTGCAATGAATATTTTTAAAAAAATCATGTATATATTTTTTCAAATTAGCAACAATTTATTTCAATTTCGTGATCATATTTTATCTCGCGAACATTTCTTCAAAAATTCCTTTTCAAAAACCCCAAAACAGTTCTAAAATTCAGGAATATTTTTTATGAATTAATTCAGGAGTATTTTTCTAAACATTGTGCTCAAACAGAGTACAATTTAAACATTTCGTTTGAAAACTATGAAACTTTGAATTTTATATCATACGCTAGTACAAGGCTGTAATCAATTTTTGCCTTTTTTTTCAAAGGAATGCTTTGCTGCGTGCTTTGCTTGAGCCACGTCATTGCATTTTCGATTCACTTGTGCTTGCCGATTTATAGGCCGGAGCAATTACGCTATTATTAGGGCGTGATCTAGTGATAACGATCAGCGGTATGAATGGTCCATGGGAACCGCAAAAAAACTTCCCGTATGGCTTGTCTACAAAAACAATACGTGGTGTCAGATGAATGAAGCCAAACTATATCCCATCAGGAATGACATCACTTTTCTTTGACAAAATGGCAAAGTGACAAAAATGGGACGATGCGAAGACAAGAACACTGCCGTGGCTGCTCCGCACCCTCACAACGCCGCACGATATATTATCCAGGCCTAGATTTCCAACTACTCAAATTTGAAGTTGCCCCTGAAGTTGATCGAGCGAACACATTTTCCGGCGGAAGGTGGATGTCTCCGTACGCCGTCCTCGCCGCCGTGCTTCTCGCCTTCTGCTACGCCGTCTGGAAGGCTCGAGGCGGCGGCGGCAGCAGCAGGCTCCCGCCCTCGCCGCCGTCGCGTCCGCTGCTCGGCCACCTGCACCTCCTGGGCCGGCTGCCGCACCGCTCCTTGCGCGACCTGCACGCTCGGTACGGCACCGATGGCGGCCTCCTGCTCTTGCAGCTCGGGCGCAGGCGGACGCTGGTGGTGTCCACGGCGGCCGCCGCGGCGGACCTGTACAAGAACCACGACCTCGCCTTCGCCTCCCGCGTGCCCAGCGCGCCGGTGGACAAGCTGACGTACGGCTCCATCAACGTCTCCTTCTCGCCCTACGGCGACGCCTGGCGCCGCAGCAAGAAGATGGCCGTCGTCCACCTCCTCTCCCCGCGCCGCGTCGACTCGTTCGCCTCCGTGCGCGCCGTTGAGGTGGCCGCCCTCGTCGCCGGGGCACGCCGCGCCGCGGAGGCGGGTGAGATCGTGGAGCTGAGGGAGCTCCTGTGCGCCTACAGCAACGCGGTGGTTACCCGCGCGACGACCGGCGCCGCAGGGGCCACGGCGGAGAAGCTAAAGCAGCTTTTGGGTAACTCCGCAGCGTTCATGTCGGGGCTCCAGGCAGAAGACGTGCTCCCCGGCGCGGCGGCGAAGGTTGTTAGGTGGGCGACGGGGCTCGAGAAGAGGCTCGACGCGGAGCTCGAACTGTGGGACAAATTCCTATCGGAGACAATCGCCGAGCACCTTGAGAAGAAGAAGTGCGACGGCAGCGCAGGGGAGGAGGACTTCCTGGACGTCCTGCTTCGGCTGAGGGAAGAAGGCACCGCCGGACTCGAGCTCACCGACGATCGCATCAAAAGCATCATCAAGGTGATCGTCAATCGATCACATAATTTGTGTGGTTTTAATTTCTCAGCAAATGATATTTTTTTTGTTTGGTACTCTTTTCTCTACTCTGGCCAATTCTTGCGTGCGTGCAGGACATAATAGCCGCCGGAACAGACACATCGTCCCTCACGCTGGAATGGGCCATGGCGGAGCTGGTCGGGAACCCACAGGCAATGGCCAAGCTGCAGGACGAGGTAACCCGAGCCACCGAAGGCAAACCGACCATCGAGGAAGACGACCTGAGAAGGATGGAGTACCTCAAGGCGGTGCTGAAGGAGGTGCTCCGGCTCCACCCGGCGGCACCGCTCCTCGTCCCGCACCAATCGACCACGACGGCGGTCGTGCAGGGCTACGAGATCCCGGCCGAGACGGCGCTCTTCGTCAACGCCTGGGCGATCGGAAGGGACCCGGCGGCATGGGGAGCGACGGCGGAGGAGTTCCGGCCGGAGCGGTTCCTGGGCGGCGGCGGCGCTGAGGGCGTGGACCTACGGGGGAACGACTACCAGCTCCTCCCGTTCGGCGCGGGTCGGCGGCTCTGCCCCGGCATCGGCTTCGCGATGCCGGTGCTGGAGATCGCGCTCTCCAGCCTCGTGCGCCACTTCGACTGGGAACTCCCCGCCAGGGCGCGTCTGGACATGAGTGAGGCGCCGGGGCTGACCACGCCGCCGCTGGCTCCGCTGCGACTCGCCCCCAAGTGCAGGGGGCAGCAGTAGCAGTGCTCAAGATGGCAATATTCCCCGTGGGGACGGGTACCCGCGGAGATTTACCCGTCATGGAGAAGGGACGGGGACAAATTAGCCCCAAGGTATTGTCTGATGGGTACTCGTTAGTCTCGTGAAGCGGGGATGGATATAAAATCTCCCCGTGGGGACTCCATGGATACCCGGCAACAATGCCATGCGTACTACAAATGCAGAATATATAGATTAATACCTACATATTTCACACAATTATTTTTCTTCATCTCTCCCAACAACCATGTCTTCTCCAATCTCACCTATCCCAGCCAGCTTTGAAATCCCCATGGATACCCGACGGGTACCGAGTACCCGATATTAACGGGGATGGGGGGCGTTTTGTCCCCGTGAAGCTTCATGGGGATCGCGGGTATGGGGATTGGCGGGGATTGGGGCAGAGATGGTGGAGTCATCTCCGGTCATCCCCGTCCCCGTTGCCACCTTGAAGCAGTGCCACTACACTAGTACTACTAGAAATAAAAGAGCACTTGTCAAAAAAAAGGCAAACGAATAGTCTGAGTAGCCGGTGTATCATTGAGAGCTGCTCAACGGTGTGCAACTCGCTGGAGGGGTGGAGGTAGTGGAGCTCATAGACTGTGCCCTAAAAAACAGTAAATCTAGCGGTACCGCGCCGGGTGGAGCTGGAGCACCATCTGCTATCACTAGAGTTACTAAGCTCCCAGGAATTGGAGCTCTCTAATGCATCGGGGCGTTATGAAGTGTCTGGGTCAACGCTGGCAAGGGGTGTGAACGTTGTTTTCTCTGTGGGTCTGGCCTCCCGTAGTCGGTTTCATGCATATAAGAGATCAAAAAAACTCAAATAACTTTCATGGATATAAAAAGATAGATCTGATCATAAACTCAAAGTTCATCGGATCCCAACAAACACACCGCAAAAAAAGTTACATCATATGGATCTCCAAGAGACCATTGTATTGAGAATTCAGCGAGAGAGAGGAAGCCATCTAGCTACTAACTACGGACCCGAAGGTCTACAAAGAACTACTCACGCATCATCGGAGAGGCACCAATGGAAGTGGTGAACCCCTCCGTGATGGTGTCTAGATTGGATCTGGTGGTTCTGGACTCTGCGGCGGCTGGAATTGATTTTCGTCGACTCCCCTAGGGTTTCTGGAATATTGGGGTATTTATAGAGCAAAGAGGCGGTCCGGGGGCACCCGAGGTAGGCACAACCCACCAGGGCGCGCCCTGTTGAGTTGTGCTCTCCTCGGAGCACCCCCAGGCGCAGCCTTGGCCCATTAGGTGTCTTCTGGTCCAAAAAAATTCTCCGTAAATTTTTGTTGCATTTGGACTCCGTTTGGTATTAATTTCCTGAGATGTAAAAAACATGCAGAAAACAACAACTGGCACTTGGCACTATGTCAATAGGTTAGTACCAAAAATGATATAAAATGATTATAAAACATTCAAGATTGATAATAAAACAGCATGGAACAATCAAAAATTATAGATACGTTGCAGACGTATCAGTTATCGAACCAATAGAAGAACCAAGCAACACTACGTAAACAACACCTGCACACAAATAACAAATACTCGCAACCCGGTGTGTTAAAGGGGTTGTCAATCCCTTTCGGGTAACGGCGCGAGAAATTGGCAAACGGACATGAGAGAGTTGTAAATATTGAACGCCAAATAAAATAAAGTGCAACAAGGTATTTTTTTATTTTTGGTTTAATAGATCTGAAAATAAAAGGCAAATAAAATAGATCGCAAAGGCAAATAATATGAGAAAGAGACCCGAGGCCGTAGATTTCACTAATAGCTTCTCTCGAGAAAAATAGCAAACGGTGGGTAAACAAATTACTGTTGGGCAATTGATAGAACTTTTAATAATTATGACGATATCCAGGCAATGATCATTATATAGGTATCACGTCCAAGATTAGTAGACCGACTCCTGCCTGCATCTACTACTATTACTCCACACATCGACCGCTATCCAGGATGCAACTAGTGTATTAAGTTCATGGAGATACGAAGTAATGCAATAAGAACGATGGCATAATGTAGACAAGATCTATTTATGTAGAAATAGACCCCATCGTTTTATCCTTAGTAGCAACGATACATACATGTCGGTTCCCCTTCTGTCACTGGGATCAAGCACCGTAAGACCGAACCCACTACAAACCACCTCTTCCCATTGCAAGATAAATAGATCAAGTTGGCCAAACAAAACCCAAATATCGGAGAAGAAATACGAGGCTATAAGCAATCATGCATATAAGAGATCAAAGAAGACTCAAATAACTTTCATGGATAAAAAGATAGATCTGGTCATAAACTCAAAGTTCATCCGATCCCAACAAACACACCGCAAAAAGAGTTACAGCATATGGATCTCCAAGAGACCATTGTATTGAGAATTAAACGAGAGAGAGGAAGCCATCTAGCTACTAACTACGGACCCGAAGGTCTACAAAAGACTACTCACACATCATCGGAGAGGCACCAATGGACATGATGAACCCCTCCGTGTGAAGGAAATATGCCCTAGAAGCAATAATAAAGTTATTATTCATTTCCTTATTTCATGATAAATGTTTATTATTCATGCTAGAATTGTATTAACCGGAAACTTAGTACATGTGTGGATACATAGACAAACAGAGTGTCACTAGTATGCCTCTACTTGACTAGCCCGTTGAATCAAAGATGGTTAAGTTTCCTAGCCATAGACATGAGTTGTCATTTGATTAACTGGATCACATCATTAGAGAATGATGTGATTGACTTGACCCATTCCGTTAGCTTAGCACTTGATCGTTTAGTATATTGCTATTGCTTTCTTCATGACTTATACATGTTCCTATGACTATGAGATTATGCAACTCCCGGATACCGGAGGAACACTTTGTGTGCTACCAAACGTCACAACATAACTGGGTGATTATAAAGGTGCTCTACAGGTGTCTTAGATCGAGATTAGGATTTGTCACTCCGATTGTCGGAGAGGTATCTCTGGGCCTTCTCGGTAATGCACATCACTATAAGCCTTGCAAGCAATGTGACTAATGACTTAGTTGCGGGATGATGCATTACGGAACGAGTAAAGAGACTTGCCTGTAACGAGATTGAACTAGGTATTGAGATACCGACGATCGAATCTCGGGCAAGTAACATACCGATGGCAAAGGGAACAACGTATGTTGTTATGCGGTTTGACCGATAAAGATCTTCGTAGAATATGTAGGAACCAATATGAGCATCCAGGTTCCGCTATTGGTTATTGACCGGAGATGAGTCTCGGTCATGTCTACATAGTTCTCGAACCCGTAGGGTCCGCACGCTTAACGTTCGGTGACGATCGGTATTATGAGTTTATGTGTTTTGATGTACCGAAGATAGTTCAAAGTACCGGATATGATCACGGACATGACGAGGAGTCTCAAAATGGTCGAGACATAAAGATTGATATATTGGACGACTATATTCGGACACCGGATGAGTTCCGTGGGTCACCGGATATTTATCGGAGTGCCGCCCTGGGGGATATATTGGGCCAACATGGGCCTTGTGGGAGAGAGAGGAGAGGGCCTAGGGCTGGCCGCGCGACCCCCCCTTGGGAGTCCAAATTGGACAAGGGGGGGGGGGCGGCGCCCCCTGAGGGAGTCCTGGACTAAGGGGTCCTCGGGCGTCCGGCCTGCTATTCATGGGCCGGACTGATGGCACTACAAAAAAAGACACATCCATGACATTTTGGGCCGAACGAATTTTTTTTGTCATACATATGACACTTCTATGACGATAATTGTGACAAAACCCGGTATCATCATAGATGTGGTGGGCTCCTACTTCTATGACAAAAAATCATGACAGAAAATGGGCTTTTCGTCCTGCGCGGGCCGGAGACGCAGCTGCATGACATTCTTTGGGCTGTGCATGACGAAAAAAACCGTGGTAGAAGCGAGGGGGAGGAAAATTTCGGGGAGTTCCCGGTTACGGTGGGAGGTCGGGGGCCGAGCAATGCGCGTTTCTCTCGTACACGTACGCGCGTGTGTGCGAGGCGTTGGCTCTAACTGAACTCGAGCGAGGCGTTGGGCTCTAACTGAACCCGAGCGATTGCACTGCAGGCTACGCGTTACTGAACCCGAGCGATCGATCGATGGCTGTTAACTGAACCCTATCGAGCGATTCCTTCGCTACTGCTGCTAACTGAAGCCGATCGATTAGATGAACAGTGAGTGGTGGCGTTGCCTCTGGATGAACAGGACCCCGTGGTGTGGAGGGCTGGATGAACAGTAGATGGTGGAGGGGTGCCCGTGGAGGGGTGGTTGAACAGGACTCCGTGGTGTGGAGGGCTGGATGAACAGTAGACGGTGGAGGGGTGCCCGTGGAGGGGTGGTTGAACAGGACCCCGTGGTGTGGAGGGCTGGATGAACAGTAGACGGTGGCGGGGTGCCCGTGGAGGGGTGGTTGAACAGTAGCCGGTGGAGTAGCGCGCGGTGGAGGCTGGATGAACAGGAGCCCGTGGAGGCTGGAGGACGTCGACGGAGGAGATGAATAGTATCCCGTGGAGTCCCGTTTTGCGGTACGCCACACCCCTCCTGTCGTGGAATAGTCACGGCAGATGTCCTCGTGAAAGGACTTAGTCGTGGAGCCATCGCAACTAGGAAGCTTAAAGGGGTTAAAGCGGGACAAAGGACACGAGGATTATACTGGTTCGGCCCCTTACGGTGAAGGTAAAAACCTACTCCAGTTGAGGTGGAATTACTAGGGTTTCGATGACCAGGGAGCGAATCCGCTATGCCTAGCTACCGATTTGATGTTACTTGCCCTAAACCGCCGGCGGGTCATCCCCTTATATACACGGGTTGACGCCCCGCGGCCTACAGAGTCCCGGCCGGCTCATAAACAGTGTCCGGCTCGATGATTAGTTAATCTTGCCTTACAACACAAGTCATGCCATTACGGCGGTTTATCACTACGGGCCTTAAGTCGCCTACGGGCTTTAGGCCCTTTATTGAACCGCCATCTTCAAGCTTGATATTGGGCTTCATATGATGAATTGCCATAGCGTAACCTGGCCCCTCCTGGGCGGGTTACACTAGTAGTTATATCCCCAACATTAGGCCCCAGATTGATTTGAACCGGTTCATGTCAATATTCAATACCTTAAGAAAAAGCCTTCTGGCTTCTGTCTGTGCAAAAGTTATAACCCGCCATGACGTCATCTTCTGGATTCATGATAACCCGCCATGACGTCATCTTCCATTAAATTCATTTTTTATTCTGTCATATCACAACGGATCCTTATCTTAATGATCATCCCGAAAATCGAGGCGTCGTTGTAGTTGGATAATCATGTTTTCGGCCTCCTCGTTTTTCGCGCCCACTTATCAGTCTTCCCTTATAAATAAGCACGACCTTTTAGGTCTTTCTTCATTCTCCCCCTTTCTGTCGTCTTATTCCTCTCGCGACTCCGCTGCTGCTCGAGCTCCGCCGCCGCCATCGTAGCAGAGCACCTCATCTTCGTCAATCTTGGCCGCTGCATCAACCTGAATCGACCAGAGAACGGCGGCGATCCTCCGCAGTAGATCTACAGCTATAAGTCTTCACCTTCCCGCACTTCAGATATGCATTTAGGGTTTTCAAGTTCTTCCGTGTTCTTCATGGTTCATCACGGTTTCTTCGTAGTTCTTCCACCGCGGTCTCCTTTGATCCAAAAGTAGTATAGAACTCATGCGGTAGTTGTTTTGCGTCCATTTTCCATACTAGCAGACCCCTTTTGCTTGTAAAAAGACCTCATTAGAGCTCACGAACTCATCTGTACCAGTTTTTAGTCTAGAATATTTTCTTTTCTGAACGACCGTTTGATCCAAAATAACAGCTGCAACCTGTGAAACCTGTTTGTGCGATACTTAGGCAAAAACTGTATTCGTTAGCCATGGCAGCTCTTATCGCCGGCTTAAAGAGGCAATGCTGAATGAATAATCCTGACGCCCATGGTAGATTTAAATAATTTAATTACTACTGTTTCACATGGCGGCTTAAACAATCTGACACAATTAGCCATATATCATTAGGCCCCTTCGTAAGCCGCCATCTTGAATATGAATTGAAATATTTTCTCCAACTTAAATTTGAACTGGAAATTTTATTTTGTCATAGGCTTCCATCCTTCATAATGCCGCCCAAGGCTCCCAAAGCACCCGTCACATGCAACTGGGTTAAATCCACCGTCACTGATAGCATCTTAAACGATTTTGTGAAGACTGGTCATCTGCCGAAGAAAGAGATCATGTCTTATCGTGCTCCTGACCCGTCAGAAGAAAAGCCTCAACCCAAGGGTGGGGAAGTTGTCATTTTTACTAATCACATGAGCCGGGGCTTTGCTCCACCCAGCTCAAAAATTTTCAGAGACGTCTTGCACTTTTTTGACCTGCGACCTCAAGACATCGGACCCAATTCCGTGTCAAACATCTGCAATTTCCAAGTATTCTGTGAGGTGTACCTCGGAGAAGAACCCAGCTTACTACTCTTTAGAGAGTTATTTTATCTGAACCGTCAAAACGAATGTGCCCATGGGCCCAGCTTGGAGCTTGGCGGAATCTCAATCCAGCGACGTAGAGACTGCCTCTTCCCTTATGCTGAGCCGCCGAGTCACCCTAAAGATTGGAGCCAGACATGGTTCTACTGTCAAGACACTTCTCCGGCTAATGAGAACCCTTTGCCCGGCTTTCGCGCCCTGCGCCTGGAGTCAACTCACCCCTTACCAGATAAATTATCTCCGGCTGAACGTCAAACACTTGCCCCCACCATAAACAAGATCAAAGCTCTTCTGGGGAACGGCCTAAATGGCATTGACTTGGTCCAGGTTTGGATTGCCTGGCGGGTGATTCCTTTGAGCCGCCGCCCCGGCTTGATGTGCGATTACACAGGCCAGAAAAATGATCCTCTATGGCACAGTCCTGACGACTTACCTGAGGATGTCGTTGATGACATGACCAAGTCTCTTCTAAACGAGAGCCTGGCAGATTGCGGGAAAGCGGGCTTAAGTCCTTTGTGCAAGGCTAACCCGGCTCCAGCGGTAAACCATTAACTTGAGCATCTTACTTTCCACTTTGATAATTTCATCTTTGCTCAAAAACTCTTGCTATATTTTACAGGCTGGTGATAAATTCTGGAAGGTCAAGTATGACCATGAGGCTGCAAAGAAGGCCAGAAAGGCCAAGAAAGCCGCCAGGAAAGCCGCTGCCCGTAAGAAGGGGAACAAACCTAGCGCCTCGGATATGTTTCATCTGGACGATACCTCCGAGTCAGAGGTAACTCTTGACTCTTTAGGCTCCTTCTTTAACCATCTTATTGACACCGATTATCAGCAGGAGGATACAGGAGCAAGTCATGCAGTAATTGAAGAGGTAACTATAATTTCCTCCGACTCCGAGCCTTTGCCGAGACAGAAAGTCCGAAGGGTAACCCGGAAAGTAAGATTTTCACATCCTTTAGCTTATCAAGATCCTCAATTTCTTTTGAAGCGACAGATTCACGAGAGTCGGAGGCAGACCCGGACCAGTAAAGATGCGGACCTTTCCTCCGGCTTACCCGATGTAACCAAAAAACGCCGGACTGAGGTTATCTCTGATTTATACTCTTTGTATCCTTTGGCGGGTTTCACTCATCAACCACTCAATTCTTCTGACTCAAACTATCAGGGAACTTCACCTTCCACCGGCGAATCAATGCAGTCCAGCATGCCGGCTTTCAAAACTGCTCCAGGGTAATGATAATCTATTTATCTTGTGCTTATCTTACTCATGTTTTTGTACTAACCCTTTAATTTTCAGTGTACAAGTAAAGCCCAGCAAGAGGACGAAGAGAAGTAAGCCGGCCGAAGAGCCAATCTCTGCTGAACCGGAGCTCAGAACGGCTGCTCCTGATACTTCTGCTCATGAGCGGCCGCCTGAACCAGCCCATGATACTCCAACTCTCACCACTGATCCGTCCGTCGAACAAGCTATGGAAGGTTCTGAGAACCCGGAGAACCCTAGCCCGGCCAAGGCGGATGACCCGGACGTCGAAATTATCCGGACTGACTTCGTTGAACCGGGGAGACCCACCACGCTGGCCAAGTGCTCTGCCAAAGAAGAACTTCTGGAATGCCGCAAAACCCGGCTGGATGTTATTGATTATGCTCATCTGAGTATTGGAGAAATCGTCTCTGGTTATGTAAACCAAGTGCACAACAGCCGGGATCTGGAAATTGATATGGTGAAACAAATACACCAAAAATCTGAGGTATAACTCTTGTTGCTTGCTCCTTAGTTATCCTTACAATGCCAGCCCCCAAGTCTATTACTTATGATGAAATATGTTGTAGACTTAACACCAGCTTAGTAACCACTGCAAGAAAACCGGCTTATCCGGTAACACCCAAGGGCCGGCTCAGACAGCATATTTGAATCGGTCTTCCACCGTATTTTAGCCAAGTACTTGAACAGCAATATGCATTAGCCCCCAAGTGCCAAGTATCTTTGCTTGCAAAGTGCTTGGGACTTATTTCCATGAACCGCCACTGTAAATAGAACTCTTTAGCATACATTAGCCCCCAAGTGCCAAGTATCTTTGCTTGCAAAGTGCGTGGGACTTAATGTTGCATTATGATAACCCTAACTGTAACCCAGAATTTATACAGGCCACCATTAAGCAATTTGAATCGGAGATCTCTGACTTGAAGAGTCGCCTGAAAACTCAAGAGAGTGAAACCCAAAAGGCGAATTCCATGTTTGAATTCAGTGTATCCGCACAAGAGAAATTGAAAAAGAAGTTTGAAGCAGAGAGAAAGGCCTGGGCGGATGAAAAGACTGCTTTGCTCAATCGGGCTGAACAAGCGGAGGCCACTCTTGCAAAAACAACCGCCGAGTTATCCAGCTTAAAACGCCATGTATCTCAGATGGCCTCAGCAAACTTTGGTAAGTGACCCTGTAAGTGTTATCTAGTTTAAATCCTTTACAACAAGCATCTCAATTGTCATTAGCTCACCTGACTTTGTAATGCAGGCCCCAGGAGTTCCAATCTCAACCAAAGCATGCTGACAAAGCTGAAGTCCATTTATACCTTGGTGGAACAACTCTACACCGGGTCACAACGTGCCTTAGCCGTCGTGGCTTTGTCAAATGAAGTTCCCACTCGTTTGGCGGATGTGCTAAGGCGGCTTGCCGTGCTACCTCAATGATTCCAGGAATTGAGACGAGCTTCTGCAAGAGCCGGAGCCATAGCCGCTTTATGCTGGGCCAAGGCGTGGCTACCGGAGCTAGACCCGGCCGACATCGCCCTTGGGTATCCCAGTTTGAAGGAGGACGACACCCCATTTGACCAGAAGGATTTCGCCGCTTGCGTGAAGGACATACGTCCTGTGGCCACTCTGATCGGTAATGATACGGATCTTACCAAATACCAACCGGGTTATGACGCCGAAAATCAGAGAATTCCAACACCACATTATGAAGCAATCAGCCTGATCCCTCCCCCTCGTAAGCATACCTTCGCCCCTGAAGTTGATCCGGCCGGGTTAATTGATGATGAAGCTGAATTTGAAGCCTTGAGTGGCATTGACTGGAAATCATCAACCTTCCAGGACAGGGAAACAGACGGAGGAGCGGAAAGGGATGAACTGGAAGCTTCAGCCCAACAACACCTTTGATCCCTCAGGCGGCTCATATTTATGTCTTGATAAAAAACAATGCTTCACTATTTGGACTCGGGGAGTCATGTAATAGAGTAGGAAAACACTTATTTTTGTCGTGCCATCGCGCACTTGTGTGGCGGTCAACACTGTTTAAGCCGCCATATTATATTCCCCCGTTTTATGCTGATCCTCTTCTTTCCTTACATTTAAAGAGCGGCCTTTAACTGTTCTGCATAGAGAACAAAATACAAGTCCCTTGGCGGCTTACCGCATAGAGGGTCATATATTTTACATATAACCTGGAGTATGAATCAAAATCATAAAAAACCGGTTCTCAATTATATCTTTGAGACAACCATAACAGCATACCTGTGACCCTTCGATTACACTTCCGGTTTATGTGGCCCGAACAATGAGGGTGAGAACCCAACTCTGTAATACGATGGTTATTATATGCGATCATCTTTGTTGATCAAGGTTAAGCCGGTGGAATAGGAACCACCCTTGAACACTTTACACATGATCAAAAGAACTTCAAATAGAATCCAAAAAATTGTTTACAAAAAGAGACTTCAAAAATTTGGAGGCTTCTGATTCGAATACGACCAGAAAACCGTCCCAAAGGGGTTAAGCTAAGATTCGAATACGATCATATAGCCCCCAGTGGCTTTGGCGTTGCCGATCAAGAGGGTACCGACAGCTATGTCCTCTTTGGTTCGAATACGACCTATGTTTGAACAGGAAGCCCCCAAATGACCTTGAGAGTTATTTAACGACGCTGATTCGAATACGATCCACGTCGGTTCCCAAAGGGGGTTGAGCTATGATTCAAATATGATCAAGAAACTCCCTAGTGAGCTCGGCAGTGTGCCGATCAAAAGGGTATCGACAGCTATGTTCTCTTTGGTTCGAATACGACCTATGTTTGAACAGGAAGCCCCCTAGTGATCATAATATTTAACGGCTAGATTCGAATACGATCGTAAGCCGGATCAGCCCCCAAGTGATCATGTGATATCATAATGAAAATAACAATGACACATTTACCTTTGAGGGAAAAAAAGGACAGAGGTCCTGCTTTATTATTTATCATAATATATACATTGTCACGGAATTATGTACATTATGAGAGCCGGTGGCTCAAGTGTAATAAGGCCGAAGATGAGCGATATTCCACGGCCGGCGGGTCTCCTCCTCCGACTTACGCGAATCTTTGTGCTCTCGAACATCGATGAGGTAGTATGACCCATTGTGCAAGTTCTTGCTGACCACAAAGGGCCCTTCCCAAGGTGGGGATAACTTGTGTGCATCTGCTTGATCCTGGATGAGCCGGAGCACTAAGTCGCCTTCCTGAAAGGTTCTGGACTTAACCCGGCGGCTATGATAGCGGCGCAGGTCTTGTTGGTAAATCGCCGAGCGAGCTGCTGCTACGTCACGCTGTTCCCCAACAAGTCAAGAGCATCCTGACGCGCTTGTTCATTGTCCGCCTCAACATAAGCCGCCACACGAGGCGAGTCATGACGGATGACGCTAGGGAGAACCGCCTCGGCTCCGTAAACCATGAAGAAAGGCGTATAACCCGTAGACCTATTAGGAGTAGTATTGATGCTCCATATCACAGAGGGTAATTCCTCCACCCAACAACCCGGCGTCCGCTGCAGAGGGACCAAAAGCCAGGGCTTGATGCCTTTCAAGATTTCCTGATTGGCTCTCTCAGCTTGGCCATTGGATTGGGGGTGAGCCACCGATGAAACATCAAGCCGAATATGCTCCCGTTGACAAAATTCTTCCATGGCGCCTTTAGACAGATTGGTACCATTGTCAGTTATAATGCTGTGTGGAAAACCAAAGCGAAATATCACCTTTTTCATGAACTGAACCGCCGTGGCTGCATCACACTTACTAACTGGCTCTGCCTCAACCCACTTTGTGAACTTGTCAACCGCCACCAAGAGGTGGGTCTTCTTATCCTTGGACCTTTTGAAAGGTCCAACCATATCAAGGCCCCAGACTGCAAACGGCCAAGTGATTGGAATCATCCTCAACTCCTGAGCCGGCACGTGAGCACGTCTTGAGAACTTCTGACAACCGTCACATTTACTGACTAAGTCCTCTGCATCAGCATGAGCCGTCAGCCAATAAAAACCGTGACGAAAAGCTTTGGCCACAAGGGATTTTGAACCGGCATGATGGCCACAATCCCCCTCGTGAATCTCACGTAAAATTTCTTGACCTTCTTTAGGGGAAACACAACGCTGAAAAGCCCTAGTGACACTGCGATGATGCAACTCGCCATTGGCAATTATCATTGACTTAGACCGCCGGGTTATTTGTCTGGCCAAAGTTTCATCCTCAGGAAATTCTCCCCGGGTCATGTAAGCCAAGTATGGCACTGTCCAATCTGGGATAACATGAAGAGCCGCCACCAACTGTGCTTCTGGGTCCAGAACATCCAAGTCTTCCTCTATAGGTAACTTGACAGAAGGGTTATGCAGAATATCCAAAAAAGTATTTGGCGGCACTGGCTTTCGCTGAGAGCCCAGTCGGCTTAAGGCATCAGCAGCCTCGTTCTTTCTGCGGTCAATGTGCTCTACTTGGTAACCCTGAAAATGTCCGGCAATGGCATCAACTTCACGGCGATAAGCCGCCATGAGGGGGTCCTTTGAATCCCACTTGCCTGATACTTGTTGAGCCACCAAATCTGAGTCGCCAAAGCACCTTACCCGGCTTAAGCTCATCTCCTTAGCCATCCGAAGACCATGGAGCAAGGCCTCATACTCAGCTGCATTGTTAGTATAGGGAAACATCAACCATAGCACATAACGAAATTTGTCACCTCGAGGGGAAGCTAACACGACTGCAGCCCCCCGAGCCCTCCAATTGCCTGGACCCGTCGAAGTGAATAGTCCAGTACGTGTTATCTGGTTGCTCTTCAGGCATCTGCAGCTCTGTCCAATCGTTGATGAAATCTACCAATGCTTGCGATTTGATAGCCGTGCTTGGCACATACTTTAGACCATGAGGCCCAAGTTCAATGGCCCACTTAGCGACTCTTCCTGTGGCTTCTCTGTTTTGGATGATATCTCCTAAAGGAGCAAAACTAACCATAGTGATAGGGTGGCCCTGGAAATATTGCTTAAGCTTCCGGCTTGCCATGAATACCCCATAAACAAGCTTCTGCCAATGTGGATACCGTTGCTTGGACTCAATGAGTACTTCGCTGACGTAGTAAACCGGCCGCTGAACCGGATGTTCCTTACCCGCGTCCTTGCGCTCCACCACTATGGCCACACTGACGGCTCGTGTGTTAGCGGCTACATACAATAATAAGGGCTCCTTATCAACAGGAGCAGCAAGAACTGGCGGTTCAGCTAACTGTCTTTTCAAATCCTCAAAGGCGGCGTTGGCAGCATCACTCCAGACAAAGTCATCTGTTTTCTTCATCATCTGATACAGCGGTATGGCCTTTTCGCCCAACCGGCTTATAAACCGACTTAAAGCAGCGATCCGGCCCGCCAGACTCTGGACGTCATTTATGCACGCCGGCTTAGCCAGGGAGGTGATTGCCTTGATCTTCTCCGGGTTAGCTTCGATGCCTCTGTAAGAAACCAGAAAACCCAAAAGCTTGCCTGCAGGAACACCAAAAACACACTTGGCCGGATTAAGCATCATCTTGTAAACCCGGAGATTAGCAAAGGTTTCCCTCAGATCGTCTATCAAGGTCTCCTTCTCTCTGGACTTTACCACAATATCATCCACATAGGCATGAACGTTGCGCCCAATCTGATTATGAAGACAATTCTGTACGCACAGCTGGTAAGTCGCCTGGGCGCTCTTGAGCCCAAAAGGCATAGACACATAACAGAAGGCTCCAAAGGGAGTAATGAACGCCGTCTTCTCTTGGTCCTTAACTGCCATTTTGATCTGATGGTAACTAGAGTAAGCATCCAGAAAACTCAAATGCTCACAACCCGCCGTAGCATCAATAATTTGATCAATACGGGGGAGAGCAAAAGGATCAGCCGGGAAAGCCTTGTTTAAATCCGTATAATCCACACACATACGCCAGGTGCCGTTCTTCTTGAGCACGAGCACCGGGTTAGCTAGCCATTCTGGATGAAAGACTTCAACGATGAACCCGGCCGGCAAGAGCCGGGCTACTTCCTCACCAATGGCTTTCCGCCTCTCCTCATTAAACCACCGGAGAAATTGCTTGATTGGCTTAAATTTTGGATCAATATTAAGAGTGTGCTCAGCGAGTTCTCTAGGTACACCCGGCATGTCAGAAGGTTTCCATGCAAAGATGTCCCGGTTCGCACGGATGAACTCGATGAGCGTGCTTTCCTATTTAGGATCCAGATTGGCACTGATGCTGAACTGCTTAGATGAGTCGCCTGGAACAAAGTCAATAAGCTTATTCTCATCGGCCAACTTAAATTTCATTACCGGCTCATGATCCGTGGTCGGCTTTCTCAAAGATGTCATGTCTGTCGGGTCAACATTATCCTTGTAAAACTTTAATTCCTCCGTCGCACAAACAGATTCGGCGTAAGCAGCTTCACCTTCCTCGCACTCCAAAGCTATCTTCCGGCTGCCATGAACCGTAATGGTCCCGTTGTGACCCGGCATCTTGAGCTGCAAATATATGTAACATGGCCGTGCCATGAAGTTGGCGTAAGCCGGCCGCCCAAATAGAGCATGGTACGGGCTTCTGATCTTGACCACCTGAAAAGTCAGTTTTTTCGCCCTGGAGTTGTACTCATCTCCAAAGGCTACTTTCAGCTCGATCTTACCAACTGGATACGCCGACTTACCGGGCACCACGGCATGGAAAATAGTATTGGACTGTTTGAGGTTTTTATCAGTTAATCCCATACGACGGAAGGTCTCATAATAGAGGATGTTGATGCTACTACCTCCGTCCATGAGTACCTTAGTGAATTTATACCCACCAACCTGAGGAGCCACCACCAAGGCCAGGTGACCCCGATTATCAACCCGGGGAGGGTGATCTTCCCTACTCCATACAATCGGCTGCTCAGACCATCGCAAGTAACATGGAACTGCCGGCTCAACAGCGTTCACAGCCCTCTTATGAAGCTTCTGGTCTCGCTTGCATAAACTGGTAGTAAACACATGATACTGTCCACTATTGGGCTGCTTTGGATTGGTCTGGTATCCCCCCTTCTGCTGCTGCTGATTACCCTGGCCAGATTGCTGGTTAAAACTACCTTGATTACCTTGAGAATTCTGAAAATTGGAATTTGAACCGCCGCCCGGGCCATGAAAGCCGCCGCCACCTGAGCCGCCGCCCTGCCCATTGTTACCGTTGAACATGTTGGAATTCTTGAAAGCTTTCATGATCACACAGTCTTTCCATAGATGAGTGGCCGGCTTCTCCCTAGAGCCATGCCTTGGACAGGGCTCATTTAACAATTGCTCAAGTGTCGGGCCTGACCCGCCTGACCAGGGAGGTGGTCTCCCCTTACGTCGGTGATTGTTACCCTGCGCGTTGGTGTTAGCCACAAAATCCATACCATCATCAGCCTTACGTTTATTACCTCCTTGACTCGCCGGTTTATTCTGAGGGCCCTTGCCATTGCCATTCTTCTTTCCCTTCCCTGTCTTTTCATCATCAGACGCGGGATCCTTGGTACTGTCAGAGTCAGCATACTTGACCACAGCCGCCATCAGTGTACCCATATCGTTGCAATCGCGCTTGAGCCGCCCGAGCTTCATCTTCAGGGGCGCAAAACGACAATTTTGCTCCAACATTAAGACTGCAGAGCCGGCATCCATCTTATCAGACGAATGTATTATTTCCTTGACCCGGCATACCCAATGGGTTGTAGATTCGCCTTCTTGCTGCTTGCAGCTAGTCAAATCCACAATTGAAATAGATTGCTTACATGTATCTTTGAAGTTTTGGATGAACCGGGCTTTCAGCTCTGCCCATGACCCGATGGAATTAGGTGGCAGTCCCTTCAACCAAGTGCGGGCAGTCCCATCCAACATCATGGTGAAGTATTTGGCCATCGCCGCTTCACTGACCTCCAGCAACTCCATAGCCATCTCGTAGCTTTCAATCCATGCACCGGGCTGTAAATCTGCCGTGTAATTAGGTACCTTCCTAGGTCCTTTGAAATCTTTGGGCAGTCGTTCGTTACGGAGAGCCGGCACCAGACAAGGGACACCTCCGGTCCTCGTAGCTACGCCTGCCTCGATAGAAGCCATTGGGTAAACCGGAAAAGGCTGGTAAGCTGTTAGCTGAGCTACCTGCTCAGCCTCTTGACGTGCTCTGTCTTGATCTACCGCGTTAAAAGCTCCATTATGCGCCAGGCCGTGCCCACCTGGCAAGTCACGGTACCGGACGTTGCTTGAGCCGGCCACCGAAACCATGTGTCTGCTATAACTTGGGCTCCGTTTTGGACGAGGGGTTGAATGAATCCTGTCCCGGCTATATGAATATGCCTCCTGTTGTGCCAAAGCCGTCTGAAGAAGTTCTCTGACCCTGCGGGTTTCGACCGCCGTTGGAGAATCGCCCTCGACCGGGAGAGCCGCCAGTCGTGCCGCTGCGGCGATCATGTTTTCCAATGGATTAGAATAATGACCCGGTGGTATTGGTACGTATCGAGGTGGGGCAGTATTCACACGGGGAGGCCCCATCACATGCGGCTGAACCAGCGTTCCAACCCCGGGTGCCGTGATTTCTGGCGGGTTACTAGGCCCTGCACCGGGCGTGTTGAAGAGGTTTCGAGGATCATAAACCGGCGGGAGCCGAGATTGAGCCTTCTGATGCCTCCTTCTCATGACCTCATTGGATGCATTCTGATCCATTGTGAGCCGGAAAGACTGCGCCTGAATCAGCTGAGTCTGGGCGTCCAGAGCCACCCGTTCTGCAGCCATCCTGATTCCTTCCGCTGCCAGATCTTCCTTGGCCTGCGCTATATCCAGCTTTAACTGTGCCACTTCTGCATCATGTTGAGCTTGATCCGCTGGGACGACCGTGGCGGTTAACAGGGCAGTCATCTTATCCGTGAGATCCATCAGCACCTGAGCCGACGAGTGCACAGGCCCTCCTGCCCCAGCGGCGGGGTTTTGAACAGGTTGCGTGCCGGCCATGAAGATTCCAACCCGGCTTGGCGGCTCAAAAGGGTCCGGAATAGTGTCGCCATCGGAACAACCCCCAAGCCTGCCATCTTGAAGTTGATACAACGAGTCCGTCTCACCTGTGGACGATTCACCATCAGAGCAGATGGACGTCTCATCGCCAGATCTAGATCCTTCAGAGAGTCCTCCGTGGACGCATCCCATGAAAGCACGCTTCAAGGCAGGCAGAGTCCGGGCGGGTCTCGCACGCTGAGCCGTCTCGATGAGGTCGGTGCAGATGTCCGGCTCAGGGCCCGGCTCGCTGATCTTGCCAATGAAAACATGGATTCCGCCGAAGGGGACCCGGTACCCGTACTCGATTGAGCCGGCGTCGGGGCCCCAGCCTGCGTCGTCGATGTAGAGCTTGCCGCGATGACTCTTGGTCATCCGGCCCACAGCGTATCCCTTGAGCCCTTTGAAGCTGCCCTTCAAGAACTCAAATCCACCGTGCGCTGGCCCCACGGTGGGCGCCAACTGTCGTGGAATAGTCATGGCAGATGTCCTCGTGAAAGGGCTTAGTTGTGGAGCCATCGCAACTAGGAAGCTTAAAGGGGTTAAAGCGGGACAAAGGACACGAGGATTATACTGGTTCGGCCCCTTACGGTGAAGGTAAAAGCCTACTCCAGTTGAGGTGGAATTACTAGGGATTCGATGACCAGGGAGCGAATCCGCTATGCCTGGCTACCGATTTGATGTTACTTGCCCTAAGCCGCCGGCGGGTCATCCCCTTATATACACGGGTTGATGCCCCGCGGCCTACAGAGTCCCGACCGGCTCATAAACAGTGTCCGGCTCGGTGATTAGTTAATCTTGCCTTACAACACAAGTCATGCCATTACGGCGGTTTATCACTACGGGCCTTAAGTCGCCTACGGGCTTTAGGCCCTTTATTGAACCGCCATCTTCAAGCTTGATATTGGGCTTCATATGATGAATTGCCATAGCGTAACCCGACCCCTCCTGGGCGGGTTACACTAGTAGTTATATCCCCAACACCTCCCGATGAACAGGACCCCCGTTTCGACCGTAGGAGGTCCGTTTCGTCTGTTTTGCGGTACGCCACACCCCTCCTGATCAACAGGACCCCCGTTTCGACCGTAGGAGGTCCGTTTCGTCCGTTTTGCGGTACGCCACACCCCTCCCGATCAACAGGACCCCCGTTTCGACCGTAGGAGGTCCATTTCCTCCGTTTTGCAGTACGCCACACCCCTCCTGATCAACAGGACCCCGTTCCGAACGTAGGAGGTCCGTTTCCTCCGTTTTGCGGTACGCCAGGCCTCGTTTCCATCGCCTGTTCCGTCCAAGCCCTCCCGATGAACATGACCACGCATTCCGTTCCGACCCAGCCGGTTGGCTCCCACGCGTTCCATTGCCTCCCGATGAACAAGACGCATTCCGTTGCCTCCCCATGAACACGACACATTCCCTTGCCTCCCCATGAACACGACGCATTCCGTTGCCTCCCCATGAACACGACGACGACGCTGTTTCTCCGTTCCGACCCAGCCATGTACACGAGCCCTGACCGTACGTATGCGCGAGTAGGCGTTCGAGACCCCGCCCGTATGTACACATACGTGGCCGTATTTTCTTTCTTGCACCCTGGCCGTTGTACGTACGTGTACATGCTACGTGTGCGCCTTTACTACGACACGTGCACGCCTCTACTACGACACGTGCACGCCTCTACATTGACCAGTATGTACGTACACGTTCGCGACCAGAATGACAACGCTACGTACGCTTCGACCAGGTGGGTCCCGACTGTCAGGCACTTCCTTGCCTGCGAAGATGTAGCTGGTGGGTCCCAGCAGTCAGGGGGGCAAATCGTTTTTTTTGCCCGGACGCACTTCCTTTGGTGCGAAGATGTAGCCGGTGGGTCCCAGCAGTCAGGGGGGCGAATCATTTTTTTGCGCGGACGCACTTCCTCGCGTGTGAAGGTGTAGCTGGTGGGTCCCAGCAGTCAGGGGGGCGAATCATTTTTTTTGCCCGGACGCACTTCCTTGCGTGCGAAGATGAAGCTGGTGGGTCCCAGCAGTCAGGGGGAAACGGCCCGTCTGGTGGGTCCCAGCTGTCAGGTGGAGGAATCATTATTTTCCGCGTAATAAGGAGGCACTTCCTTGCTGCGGCCGTGGACCCAGCTGTCAGCCTCTCCACGTACAGTCCACGTCCGATGGAAGTCGTTCCTTGACCACGTTGACCAGGCCGCGCCAAGAGCACCACGGCGGTGGACGACGGCGAGGCCTACGAAGGGGACGATGCGGAGCCGGGGAAGACGCGGCAGTGGAAGCCCGCGCAAAGAGGAGTACGAGGGTTCACTGGTTCGGCTGCGGTGTGAGGCTGCCGTCGCCGCAGGGCCTGGCCAGCGGTGGGAATAGTAGGGGCGGTGAGGCCTCCGCGGCAGCACAGCCGGCCACGAGAGGCAGGAGCATGCGGCACGAGCGGCGCTGCTTTGGGCGGCTGGAGCAAGAAGACCAGAGGTTGAAGAAGCACTACGGCCGTTGGATGGACATCGTACGGTCACTGGAGCTAGAATCGTTCATATTGACTAAGTTGACAAAGCCCTCCGTCCCCGTCAACTTAGTTGGCCCACAAGTCATCCTCCCACTATGGTGGGTCCCAACTAGCAGGGGGGTATTCATTTTTTTGTGCGTAATAAGGAGGCACTTCGTTGCGTGCGAAGATATAGCTGGTGGGTCCAACATGTCAGCGGGGGGAACGTTTTTTTTGCGAAATACAAAGGCCCTTCCGGTGGGTCCCAGCTGTCAGGTGGAGGAATCATTATTTTGCGCGTACAGTCCACGGCCGATGGATGTCGTTCGTTGACCACGTTGACCAGGCCGCGCCGAGAGCACCATGGCGGTGGACGACGGCGAGGCCTAGGAAGGGAATGACACGGAGCCGGGGAAGACTCGACGATGGTTGCCCACGTGGTGGGGAGTACGAGGGTTTACTGGTCCGGCTGCCGTCGCCGGAAAATAACAGGAGGTGTGGGTGAGTAGAGGAATGGCCTGGCCAGTAATGAAGTAGGGTGGGGCGGTGCGGCCTGTGCGGCAGCACAGCCGCCCACGGGAGGCGGGAGCAGGCAGTCCCACCGGAGCTGGTTTGGGCGGCTGGAGTAAGAAGATCAGATATTGAAGAAGCAGCACGGCCGTTGGATTAACATCCAACGGTCACTGCTGCTAGAATCGTTTGTGGACTAAGTTGACAAAGCCAAAGTACACGTCAACCTAGTAGACCCATAAGCCAGCCTCCAAATCTGTCCCAAACAGCATACAGCCCGAAATTTCTAGCCAGATTCAAATTAATTTTAAATCTAAATATACCTTAATTTAAATTCAATGAAATTTTACCCGCACAACAACAATGAAATTTAAAATATCAAAATCCGAAAGAAAACAGTATTTTTGAACTAGTTGCATGTTTGCTGTATTTTTTCATTTTACAGCCCATTTATTATTACTTATAGCCCATTTCTTATTACTTATAGCCCATTTTCTGGGAAAAATGCATCCCTCATCGTCTTGAAAGATTTCCGGCCCAGCAGGGCATAGAAAAGCAAGTAGGCCTACGTTGGTTATTCTGCAAAAAACAAAATAGCTGGCTAGCCATTTTCAGAAAGGAAAAAAACAAACTGGGCTGGTCATGTGCTAAACATATGAAATAAAAGCCTGGGCTAGACGGGCCACGGGTCCCGCACAACCCAGTTGATACCCTTCTCCGTCCCGAAAAAACAAAATTACTGCGCGCGCTGCTGGGTCCCTACTGTCATCCTCACCATGTACAGTCATCTCCTTATTCCTCTCGGTTGTTGACCATGTTGACAACACCGGAGGGCGGCGCCGCAGCGAGCGAACCAAGGCGGAGGAAGATGGTGAGGCCTCGGACGGGAACGAACAGGAGCCGGGGAAGATCACAGCCAGCCGTGGGAGCAGGCGGTCCCGCCGGCACTGGTTTGGCTTTGGCGGCTCGAGGAAGAAGAGACTGAAGAAACGCGACAGACGTTGAATGTCAATCCAACGGTCAAGGTTGGCACAATCGTTTGTTGACTAAGCGAACACCAAGTAGAATACTTTTTTATATATAGGAAGAAAACTACGAGGAAAATGCGTTCGTCTGCCGTCCTCCTCACAGGGAATGTTCGCCACATAAGTGACTAGCACCCTTGGTTTTCAACCAAGAGGTCTTGGGTTCGAGTCCCAGGAACTCTCAATTTTGTCCTCCTTCCTTCCTCGCAAAAAAGGGAAAGAAAATCAAAGACTTGGGAAGGCGTACAGAACAAGCTAGTGTACCAGTAAAGAGACGTTGCCGAGTTTTAGAAAAAAGAAAGACGTGCTCCTGTAGCTGGTTCGAATCCAAACCTAGACTATGACTATATATGGTGCTATGCTACTCTACAAGTAATGAAAGTGACATATCCAACGTTCGCTTCTCCTCTTCTCTACTTACTCTGCCTAGCATCAGAAGCTCTGGCCGCAGCAACCATGTCCGTTGGCTGCTCGTCCACCTGCTCTTCAGCAGGCAACAACCAGATATGCGCCAAGTCGCCACCCGTACCATCGCCTGTGGGTCTCATCACACCCCCGCCGACACGCGCACTGCAGCCGATTGCTCATCGCAACCCGCTGCCATTGGTGTGGTGCCACTGCTGCAAATCACGCAGAGTCATCCGTCGCGTCTCAACCACAATCCGCAACCCTGGCCGAGTCTTCTACAAATGCCCGAATCATGGGGTAATAATATGTTTAAGTGTTGTTCTGCTGCTTTCAGTTGCTGATTTTTTTAATAGTTTGGTTGATGATCTTCCAATTTGATTCGTGCAGAAAAGGGAAGATTTGTGTGATTTGTATTTCTGAGAAGTTGCTGATGTGGGGGAATGTAACTATGCTGATTATTTGGTTAGCCGAGGAATCCCAATACCAGCAGGTTGGGGTGTTGGACAAGTAACTGAAGGAACGGCAGAAGAGGAAGATGCAGAGCAGAAGGTTAAAGATGCAGTTGCTCTGATCATGGCCAAGCAATAGCTGCTGAACGGCCTTGACAGCAATGGGGAGATGAAAGAGCTTGTGAAGATAATGGGCAAAATCGATGTGCTCTGTAGGATGATTGTCTCTTTATTTGCAGTGTATGTAGCACTCGTGATGTATTCAGTGGCTACGACATGAGCACTTTGCTGAAACTAGTAATGAATGAAACTTGTGTAGCAGGCTGGGCGTAGTGTTGTGAACATCTAATGATTTATATTAACGGAAATCAGGGGGTATCCCCTTTTGCTCATATAAATAAATAAATAGCAGAGGCCCTGTCGGGTAAGCTTTGTTCTCATTCGAAGACGTCGAGCAAATTGCAGTCCAACAGCAAACTATGTCATCAAATTCAAGTTTCACAGCCAAATATGAGTACAACTAAACAACAATGTCATCATGTTTTAGTTGTCATACAATCACCAAACACAAATCAGCATACATAACAAGTGATGTTCTCATAGCAAAATACTAAACAACATGTTCATCAGGTTTCAGTTGTCATAGCAAACACAATTTCACATAGTAGATAAAAAAACGTCTTTTGACAGGCAAATACGACAAAAGCAATGTAATCATCATCCGCAGCAGCAGCGTCAACATCTTCGCCATGTGTATCAGTCTGAATCGTAATTCCCCACGGTGTCATCTTCTTCTTCGTCCTCAACGTCCTCGAATGTTGGCTTCTTCTTGATCAACTCTTGTATGTCCACAACACGACAGGCAATCTGTTCGCCGGCGTCATTGACGTGATGGTTCTCAAAGATATTAGGAACATCTGTGTTATCTTGTACATCAGGAGCAGTGTAAGCATCATCTTGTTGTGCAACTTCATTAAATGAATTCCTCTGCTCAAACCTTTGCAATACTCTCCAGTCATCGCTACGTGCAAATGTGTCTTCCAAGAAAAATATCTGTGTTGCTTGATTTGCCAAAATAAAAGGCTCGTTGGTCTGGTACGCCGCCTTGACATTGATGGATTTGAAATAATCATCAGCTCTGGGTTTTGCGATCCTGGAAAACAGGTTATACCAACGACAGCACAACAGAACCACACACCGATGATCCTCGAAACTGGAGATATACTGCAACTGAACAATGTCTGTTATGTTAGCATACATTTCAGTTGTCTCTTTGTCATACGTATCCGTGCTCATGATGGCACTGTTTTGTGTCTTCCTGCCTTCGTCTCGTGCAAGGGTGTTGTAGCACACATCTCCAACAACGCAAGATTCATAATGTCTTACCCGAGTATCAGGACCCATTGCTAGTGAGTAAAGGGCATCATCAACTGCCTGCCCATCCTCCCGCATCTTCTTAACCTATGGTTAGAAAATAGACAAGCTGATCATCTTATGTACTCAATATATTAAAAAAACTGACAGTGCACTTCAAAAGCTTACATGGTTCTTGAACCATTTTGCAAATCCTGCCATAACCAGTTTGTCAATGTTTCTTGGATTTTGCGGCAGTAACTCCTCTTTGTAGATGCTGCACACCATAGTGATCGCGTCAAACATCTAAATATATAAGAATGTGCTGCAAGTTTAGTAGATTACGATGTATAAGTTGCACTACTGCACTTGATATAAGGTAGTATCTCAGGACAGTTATTCAACACATACCAAACCATTTTGTCAAAATCTTTAGGTTTGTCCTCTTGTCGACTCTTCCCTGTAACTCGAACAGAATAATCGAAAAAATTGAGCCCGGGATTGTCTTCACCCACCTCTTCGCTAAGCTGATCTGCTGTTTCAATGTATTTTGAGCAGAATGTCAACACTTCTGTAGCAATGTAGGCCTGTGCAATGGAACCCTCGGGTCTAGCTCTGTTCCTAACATAGCCCTTGAAAGTGCCTAGCCGCCTTTCAATAGGGTACATCCAGCCATACTGTACTGGACCTCTAAGTAGTGCCTCATCAGGTAGATGAACAGCCAAATGCACCATCACATCAAAGAAGGCTGGAGGATATATCTTCTCAAGGTCGCATAGGATAGTTGGTATCTTGTCTCTAAGACGCTCCAAAGCATCTATCCTGATATTCCTACTGCAGAGTTCCCTGAAGAATTGTCCCAACTCTGCAACTGCTTTGTATAAGTCAGGGCGGCCCAATCCTCTAAGGATAACAGGTAAAACCCTTTGAAGTAGGACGTGGCAGTCATGAGTTTTCAACCCTTGTACCTTGTTTCCATCTGCACTGACTCTTCTTTCAGGGTTGGAAGCAAATCCATGTGGGAATCTCACACGTGACAGGACCTCGCAGAATTCTTTTCTTTTTACCTTGTCCAAGACGTACACAGCTGGTGCCATATCCCGTGGTTTACCTTCATCTTGCACCTGCAAATACTTTTTGATTCCTAGGTGTGTCAAATCAATCCTAGATTTTAAGGTATCTTTCGTCTTGCCTTCAATATTAAGAAGTGTGCCGATAATGCTGTCACATATATTTTTCTCGATGTGCATCACATCAAGATTATGCCGCAGATCCAAATCTTTCCAATACTCCAAGTCCCACAAAGTGGACCTGCGGGTAAACAATAATCTCTCTTCTATCCTGCCACGCTTCCTTTTCCCGCTACCATTACCAGGAAGGTTTCCTGGTGTAATATGCCTGACCTTCTCTAATTCCACTTGCAACTCATCGGCGGTGAGCCTCTTTGGCGCATCACGGTTTTCATGCTTTGCATTGAACACATGTCTTTGGTATTTTCTAGGATGCGGCTTGTCCTTGGCAAGGAAACGGCGGTGTCCAATGTAACAGATCTTGCTAAGTATTGCGTATGACAGCGGATTCCTGTCACGGCGAACACATGCATTGTAACCATGTGTCGTTCGCCCTGACATAGTGCCCAAAGCCGGATAATCATGGATGCACCAAATTATAACAGCACACAGAAAGAAATCAGCTGGTGGGCTGCTATATAGGTCTCGAGTGAGAACACCCTTCCATAGCTGTTGAAGTTCCTCCACAAGAGGCTCCATGAACAAATCAAAATCCTTTCCAGGACTTTTTGGACCTGGGAGGAGCAAGGCCATCATGTAGTTTGATTCTTTGGTGCAGACATTTGGAGGCATGTTGTAAGGGATAACAAGCACTGGCCACATGCTATATGTGGCGCTCTGGTGGCCAAATGGGTTAAATCCATCTGAAGCTAAGCCAAGTCTAATGTTTCTCGGGTCAGCAGCAAACTCTTTGTGTTTATCATTGAAGCTTTTCCACTCACTACCATGAGATGGATGGCTCATTACATTCTGATCTCTGTACTCCTGGCTCCTAGAATGCCACAGTACATCCTCTCTTGTTTCAGCATCATGAAACAACCTCTGCAATCTTGGTGTAATTGGAAAATGTCTCAGAACATTATGAGGAATCCTCTTCACAGCATCGCCATCTTTCCATCTTGATGATTTGCATTTCGGGCATTCACTTAAGTTGGCATAATCCTTTCGGAACAGGACACAATTATTCTTACAAACATGGATCATATCATATCCAATTCCAACTGCACGAAGGAAATTCTTCATTTTACTGTAGGTGTGTGGCAGATCAGACGCATCTGGGAAAGATTTGCGGAAAGCAGCCAACATCGCATTGAATGATTAGTTGGTCATCCGCTCAGATGTCTTCACCTGAAGAAAGGTGACCATAGCTGAGAATACTGACAGCTTATTTCCTAGGGTGACAGCAACGTTGCATTGTTCCAACATGCGGGCCCACCGTTTTTCTTCTGCAGGTGAAAGTTCACGGAATGCACGAGCATTTCGTAGCATTGTTTCAATGTTGGTCAAACTCACTGGCTCCGCCACCACCACCTCCTCGTCCTCTTCCACCTGAGCATCAGGCAGATCAAGATGGTGATCTGCTGCTTCCACGTAGTCAATAACATTGACGTTCACAGCTTCACCATGATGAACCCACCTAGTATATGTGACTGACATCCCATACAAGTGTAGATGATTTTGCACAGTTGACTGGGGTCTTGTAACTGAATTCATACAACTGCTACACGGGCAGAGCACATCTGATTTCGGACCACCGTACTCAGCTCTGATAAAGTTCATGAAGTTTTCAACCCCCTCGACATATGCAGCGGAGAATCTTCGAGCAGAAGTTATCCAAGTCCCGTCCATCTGTTAGACATACAAATTAGTTCTTCTACTAGATATTACAGGAAAAACATATATGCTTTTTTATGAAGTCCAGAAAAAAATACATAGTTCGATGTATAAAGCTATGGCAAGATATTTGGACGAGCAGATCTAAGTAACGAAATATATGTAAAGCTAATTCAGCAAACAGATTTGAGTGCCAAATTATGGCAGGCTGTTTCAGCAGTCAATGAGGCCGAGCACACAGCCATCGAACTATCGAAGGCCATCGCAGCAACAAAGATAGAGTATAAAATGGTGTAGAGCTATTTCACCTAACAGATTGGCTACTAGACCATGGCAATCTACGTCACAATAAATATATGGCAGGATATTTTAGCAACTAATCGGCCTTGGCATGCCATCTCAGCTAAGCAGATTGAGTGCAAAATAGGGCAAGGAAGCTTCTTAAGCAGAGCATATTGACAGTAAACTACTTCGGCAAACAGTGAGATTAATAGCGTCTATCAGCTAACATTTAGCGCTACATCGACATGAACGGGGCCTCAGTCTAGAATGCGTGTACCGTGGGAGAAGCTGACCGCCGTGCGTCTCCACACGAACGTCGCCAGCGGTGGCACCGCTGACCGCCGTGCGCCTCCACAAGAACGTAGCCAGAGGTGGCGGCGCGGCTAGAGGACGGCAGTCTACGAGAGCGTATTGTGGGAGCGAGAGGATCGCCGAACCGCGGCACCGACGTATCGACGCGGCGGGGAGGGCGGCTTTGGCGAAGCGAATGGAGTGGAGGGGGACAGGGGGGAGGGGGTTTGGGGAATATTATTGGCTAGTTGGCCGAAGGGCGGTTGAATCAGATTTGGGGGGAATTTTTGGGTGTGGGGGGGGGGGGAGGATTTTCGCGCGGTGGGCGGGGGGAGTTTGGCGCATGGTCGGTTTCTCCAAGTGCAGTCCCACGTGTCAGTGAAGAGGCAAGCCGAAGCGCGTTCCGTTTGCGTGAGCCGTGTGCAGGACCGAACGTGTGTGGGGTGCAATGCGACCGCGACAGGAGTGCTGTGAGTGTACCGCCTTTTTTCCTTTTAAACTAGGTGCTTCGCCCCCTCAAAAAAAATTTGTTGCTTCGCGCGATCCATCGATACTACTACTAGTAATCCGGTAATCCCGACTAAAACGGCTCGGCCAGGTCTTTTCCCGCGCGATATGCTGGGAGGTTGGCTTAGTTGGGGTTTTTTAGGACGAGTAATGCTACACTTACGTGATTCCAGTTACGTAATTAACGTAATGTGAAACGTGTGAGCTGTTGATTGTAGATTGGGGGGAGGGAGGGGCCCACCACCATGAAAATCAGGGGAGGAGAGAGAGAGGCAATTTACGTTAACCCTTTCGTAGGTTCCCGTAGATGTAGAAAGATGTAAAATGCGTGAATGTGTAGTGGACGTACTATTGGAGTGCCTAAGATAATTTGTGTATGTATAGACCCTATGTGTTTATTTTACTTCGCATGTTAGATTTGTCTCGGTTCAATAAAAAGCAGAGTTGGTGATGATGGTGTGCCTGTCATCCTGCAATATAGGCCGTCCGATCTATATCCAACGGATAGGAAGGAAACTATGACAATTTACCCACAATCCTCTCCACATTTGCAGATAAGGCTTTCCCTCGTTCATCCTTTTCTCCCACAAGATCTTGATCTTCCGTGCAACGCACGGGCATCTTTCTAGTACTCCTACAATATGTATATTATTGTGAAAGTTCATATACACCGGCTGAGATTAATGCAAACACGGCAGATTTTCATTACATTTCAAACTTTTATAGGACAGAAAAATAAAAGAAACCCGACCCTAAACCTATTCTACGGCGGCGACCGACGTCCTCCATATGCGATCTCTATGTACGGGGGCGGGGTTCAAGACCCGTGAAGTGAAGGTGCGGTCTCCAGCGAGGAAGAGTAGAACACGGGATACAGACCGGCCAGTTGGCACACCATGCCCTGCCGCCTCCCATGCCCTACTCATCCTCGGAGGAGTCCCCGACCTCGGCGGTGCCGGACATTGTACGGCGGCAAGTAGGACGCGTGGCTGACGGTGCTCCCGTCGTCGGCCGCCAGCGTGGCCACCGCTTGTGCGGTCGCATCCGCGTCCGGCTACGCCGTTATTGCGTTGCTAGAGGCGACTTGAGCGAGGGCGGCAACCTCGAGCTTATCCCCGAAGACAAGCTCTCCCGTAGAGCGTTCGCACTTGCGGTCATGGCGGATGTGGTGCCAGGTAGGAGGACGATGCGCTATGGTGTGGAGGTTAGCTGGGCGTTGCCGCTTTAAGTAGCGCATTCCGGTGAGGCCAAGCGTCCGGGTGCGTCATTAAGTCGCCAGAGTTGGTTCCTCGGGCACCGAGCCTCTTAACGACGACATACGAAGAGACGGCATGAATGTGGGCAGCTGGCGCCGGCTGGGAACGCTTCGCGTGACGGCACGAGGGACGAGGGTTTTGGTGTGCCAGGGTAGTCAGCTGCGGTCGTGGCAACGTTGGAGATGCCCTTTGCTCACATGCGATCCCCGCATGTCATTGAAAAAGCAAGATGACCCGGCATGGTCTCAGGTCCAGAGGATGCAGTTGGCCGCGCTACACCACTCCGCGGACGCGTCGCGGCGCCCCGTGCATCCTCGACGAGCCGGGTGTTGGGGTGTGTTTGGATTGTGGCCAAAGTGCACCTTACCAAAATTTTGGTCATGACCCAAAGATTGGTCTTTGTTTGGATGGTTGCCATTTTTTTGCATGCCAATGAACTCTAGCCAACTCTAGTTCATTTTTCTTGCCAATGTCGGCCAAATCATGGGCAACCAATACCTCAACCAAAATTTTGGTCATGACCAAAGATTGGTCTTTGTTTGGATGGTTGCCATTTCTTTGGCATGCCAATGAACTCTAGCCAACTCTAGTTCATTTTTCTTTCCAATGTCGGCCAAATCATGGGCAACCAATACCTAAACCAAAATTTTGGCTACCCAATGCTTTGATGGGGCAACCTTGGGCACAAACCAAACTTACCATTGGTCGTGCCACAGCACTAACGCCACCCTCGGCACACTGAAACCGACCGTGTCTAGCGACGATATGAGCGTGTCGCTCACTGCGGTCGCCGTGTCCAGAGGCGGTGCTGGAGCTGCGCCCCGTTGTTGGCCCCAACGACCCACATGAACGGTTGTCGGGGGCGAGGAGGTCGTGGGACAGCTCCTCCATTGGACTAGTCTGCGCTACGTCATCCCGACGGGTGTGCCCCACATGTCAGTTTCCCTATTTTCCCGGCCATATTCGAGCGTCAGTGCTTCGCGTTGCGCATTAGGCCTTTCACTATGTAGGCCAAGCGAGACAACTTATTGTTTATTTGAGGCGTTCAAGTATAATCATGTGGCGTTTGCTTATTTCTCATTCCTCTCCAACCCTCTTCTCCATCGATCATGTCGCCCTCCAGTCGAGTCCATCCTCCCGCATGCCTCATTTGAACATTCCGCCGAGTATCATTCGCATGTACCCACCCTAGTCCTCTTTCAATAGATCTCCGGACCCCGAGATGAAATCGAGAGGGAACGAGTGGGGGCACGTGATACCTAAGGCGGATTCAAAATTTTGAACCGGTGATCATAGCATCCGCAAATCATATATAAAGGGTATTCAATGTTCGTTTCGTTTTTGAACGTACAATATACTCCCCCTATCCTTTCTAGTTTACATATAAGTTTTATGTGTAGTCAAAGTATCTCTACTTTGATAAAAAAGGTATCAACATTCAGCAATGCCCAATCAATATTGTTAGATTCGTACGTACTCCTAGATTTGTACTCGAGATGGTTTACAATTTGACTATTGACAAGATTAATAGTACATGAGATGTATAATGTGAAAATTATATCATTGGAAACTCTTTTCACATACGAATTTGACCGTATGCTTTGTGTAAGTTGCATGTCATATATTATTACTCTAACATTTGGTCAAAGTTAGCCTCAAAAAACGCATTAGGCCCTGTATGCTTTGTGTAAGTTGCATGTCATATATTATTACTCTAACATTTGTGTAAGTTGCATGTCATATATTATTACTCTAACATTTGATCAAAGTAGTATAGTGGAAGTGGATCCTCTGACGTAGGTATCCCTGCCTTACCCTCCCTTTCGGTCACTTACTGGCGGACCCCATGCTTGCTAGGACCCGCATGTCAGTTACTCAATGGGTTCGGCCACGTCAGGGGATCCTCATCCATAGTATACTCCCTCTGTTTTTATTTACTCCGCATAAAACGGAGGGAGTGGTGGTATAATAAATGACGCGGGCGGGGGAGGGGGAGGGACGTCGGTTTGCTCTCAACTGCGGTCCCACAAGCGAGCGAAAACGCAAGACGAAGCGCGTTCCATTCGGTGAGCGACGTGGAGGGTCCAGCGTGCCGGGCTGCAACGCGAACGCGACAAGAGCGATGTACAGTCAAAACCGATTGACCGGTCGTCACCGAAACCACTATTCACACCAGAACCTTCGCTGCTCGGCCTACGCTAGCCACTGCCCTAAAACCACACCAAATCTCCAGCCCATTCCCCCACCTTTCGATCCCCTAGCCTGCATCAAGCGTCGCCTAGTTCGCCGGAAAGCCATGGTGCGCCGCAAGATCACTTACTACAAGATACTGACGCCGGAGCGCCGCGCAGAAATCGCGGCGGCGGTCGGCGCCACAGACCTCCGTTCCCAAGCTCACTTTGTGGCGGGCCAATCCCCGAGTTCTCTGGAGCCAAGCTACGAGGAGGAGGAAGCCGATCCAATGTTCATGGCGGAGGTCGCGGTGCAGAAGGCCCCCCATGGGTATGAGACGATGGACGTCGACTTCGTGCCGGTGTCCGAGTCCCTCATGGTGCAGGCGGACCAGCGGTTCAACATGGCGATACTAAAGGAGGACCGGGAGGCAGAGGCTCAACTCGACGCGGAGCGCGCGCATGTCGCTGCCATCGAGGCTCTCCTGCAGGCGGAACTGGATGTCGTGGATGTGAACCGGGCGGCGGAGGCTCAACTTGAGGCGGAGCGCGCGGATGCCGCTGCCATCGAGGCCCTCTTGCAGGCAGAACCGGACGTCCTGGACTTGAACCGGGCGGCAGAGCCTCGACTCGACGCAGAGCGCGCGGATGCCGCTCTCATCGACGCCCTCCTACAGGTGGAACCGGACGTCCTGGACTTGAATCGGGCGGCGGAGGCTCGACTCGACGCGGAGCGCGCGGATGCCGCTGCCATCGAGGCCCTCCTGCAGGCGGAACCGGACGTCCTCGACTTGAACCGGGCTGTGCTCTCGTCCGTGCAGAGCGCCCGCACGCTCCGCTTGAACGAGTAGCTGGAGGCCGAGGACAACCACGGTGCGGAGACACACGTCGGCAGCGACGGCTGGTTCGCGCCGGCAGCCAAAGATGACGAGGCCGTCTCTTTCCGCGAGCAGTGATAGTTTTTCTTCATGTTGTTGTTTTTATGGATCTTTTGCTGTGTAAAAACATATATTTGTTATGCAAGTCGCCTGACTTGGGTCAGTCTACCATTTCAGGCGGTTGGATGAATATCCTACGTCTCCTAACCCTTCTTTCCTTCTTCCTCACCTCTTCTTCTTCCCCAACAGACCACCGCACGGGTCGTACGGATACTCCCCAACATGCGGTTGGATAAACATACTCTATGAACGAAAATTATATGTCAGCGATATGATCGCTGAGTTTGGTTTGTTCACATGCGACAGCACGTGTCAGTGAGGGTGCGTTCCCTTGGTTGGGTTTGCGGCGTGCAGGAGCGACTGTGTGAGGGTGCGGTGCGACCGCGGCGTGCAGGAGCGACCGTGTGAGGGTGCGGTGCGACCGCGACAGCCGTGCGCAAGTGTACCTCCTTCTCATTTTGAAAACTTTAGGCAAGCTTGGCAAAAATGTGTGGCGAAGTTTGGCAATGCAAGGCCTAGACCCAAACAGGATAAGTACGTACGTACTAGGAGTACTAGTGTTAAAAAAGAAAGGCGGGGTTTTCCTTCGCGGGATTTAATCGATACAAATCCTCGTTTCACGTGTCAATTAATGCGTATTTTTTTCTCCAAAGACCAAAGAGCTAACCATCTCACTCCTTGTCGCTTGATTAATGCAGCGCCATGCAAACCAACCTTCTTTCTTCCGCATGCATGCAGGGGATATTAATGTCCTTGGTTGCTAACCCCATCAATTTTGCCTCGATTAGTGTTAGTGGCCCTTTGCAAATTGTAATTTTGATATACTGGCCTTGTGTACAAAAAAATGGAGGTAGTAACTATATTTGACTTCCTTCCCCATTGCGGTGACGTCGACGATATCTTTTTTTGTGGTTTGGCGAAGTGCGTTCGACGGAGAACACCATGGAGGGAGACCACGGTAAGTCGTTCGCAAGTGCCGCCTGCAAGCCGAGACAACCTCCTTATTTGCATCCAGGAAGTCCTTTACTAGTACTACTGGGAGTACTAGTGCGGTGAGATGGTTTCTCGAAGAAGACGATGGAGAAGCGGAGTCAGCGAAGAGTGAAATGATGGTTACTTCGTTCGTGCTTTTGTGATTTGACGCGTCACTACTTTGTGATTTGTGATAGAAGGTACAGGGGAGTAGACTATGTGCTCTATACTGTACTACATGCGTCCAAGCATGGGAGAAAGAGGAGAGATGTTGCATTTTTCTATTCCTTCAATCAATCAATCAGGGAGCTTCGGTTCCATCTTTTTGGCTTTGGCAACACCGTCCAGAATGGTTCCCACGATGCCAAAAGCTATTTTCACATTTGGCTACACATTGTGGATGCCCTTAACCGTACCACTTGGTTTTGCTCCTGTGTGCTATCTATACAAATCTCAATTATATTGATCTAAAAAATTATAGAATCAAGATTAGTAAAAAGGAGGTGATTTTGCCGCGCGGATGGCAGGGGAGGTTTCTTATTTGAGCAATGCTACATCCACGTAATGGTTTACGTAAAGTTACGAACTGATGTGATGTGGGACTATTTGATTGGATTAAAGGAGAGGATTAGGCCCACCCCACCTAAAAATCAGGGGGGGGGGCATATATAGATTAGATGGAAAGTATACGTAGCAGCTACATAGCCCTTTGTAAGTCTAGGATTAGGCTTCTTATTTTCGAAGGACGTTGTCTTGGCGGTTTGCTAACATGCGGTCCCACGTGTCAGTGCTTTACCAAGCCGATCCGCGTCCCACATGAGGCAGAACAACGGCAGAAGTAACACGTGGTTAAGTTGAAGAAGATGAGGGAGAAGCGGATTCAGCAACGAGTGAAATGATTTGATGGTTGCTTCGTCCCTCCAACTTAACTGCGGGAAAGGTGCAGCTTTGTGATTTGACGCCTCATTGCTCATTACTACGCCGGCGCCATGACTGGGGTGCTTCACCCCGGCTGCTCTGCACTATATTCCGGTATGGCACGTGGACCCGGTAGCTTGATGTCCCACATGTCGGCGAAAGGGACCAAAAGATTTATGAAAGCGAGCGCTCCACTCTTACGACGGAGGAGTAGACGACACGACGGCCAAGTGAACTGTCACTTGTAGTACTGTATAGTACTATAGTTTTGTTGTTTTGCACGATCCATCGATACAAACCCGATTAAACAGGAAAGGGCGGGATTTTTCCCGCGCGGTAGATGATACTGGCCATACATTTCAAAGGCAATTTTAATGTATGCAAACTGAATAATTATAAGTAACAATATGATATCTAGTAAAACTAAAAACACATATGATTTATTGTGTTAGAGTGTAGTAGTAGTAGTGCTGTATTGCATAGTTGTTAGATGTAACATGTGAGAACGTGTAGAGATGTAGTTTTGGAGGGCCTACAGAGAGAAAAGCGTAATACGGTCACCAAACTTCAGAATAAGCTGATTACGGTCACTATATACATTTTGCGGTGATTATACGGTCACTTGCTCACAGTTCAGCATCGGATTGCACTCTGTTGACCGGCCAAATAGTCTGTGTGGCGCCATGTTGACTAGTTAAATTGACCATGTTCCTTGTAGGTCCCACCTGTCAGTTCGCATAGGCAAAAGGTCAGATAAACACAAATTTACGCAGGCGCGACAAGGCTCCAACCCGTGCGCGGGAATCACCTGGTTGTGTATGTGTCTGTCAGGGCCTGATGTGTGCGCATGCACGTGTAGGTTGAGCACTTGAGCGTGAGAGTGTGTGTTGGTCGTGTGGTGTACTGGTGTGTGCATGCATGCGTGCGTGTGAGTGTTGCGTGCGTGCGTGTTAGTGTTGCGTGCGTGCGTGGCTGCGTGTGTACGTGTGAGTGTTGCGTGCGTGCGTGGGTGCATGTGTTTGTGTGAGTGTTGCGTGGATGCAGTTCGTGTGCATGCGTGCGTGTGTGTATAATCACCACACCAGCTCCTGTGTGTTAAAACAGACGGCTCAGCATACCAATACAAGGCCACCTTGTCCGCTGTGCCCGCGGTCATTACTTCTAACCACCGTCCAAATATTTTTTTGTCGTTTGTTTTCATTCTTACTAGCAAGATGCCCGTGCGTTGCACGTAACATCAAGATGCATTTGTATGACTTGTTTATCTTGTGAATGAAAAGGATGAATGAGGGAAGGCCTTATTTGCAAATGTGGAGAGGTGTGTGGGTACCTTTTTGCAAAATTGCCATAGTTTCTTTCCTATCCGTCAGATATAAATCGGACGGCCTATATTGCAGGATGGCAGGCACACCATCATCACCAACTCTGTTTTTTTATAAGAGTGTATTTTATGTATTTTATAAGAGTGTAGATGTAGAGTAGATACAAGTCGACAGGTGGGCACGATGGTAGTGAGATAATGTGATGCAACACTAGAGGTGCCACGTGGAGCATTTAACTGGTCAACTAGTCATGTCATGAGCAAATATAGAGTTGTACGGTGAGCCCGTGACTGTATAATAACCACTAAACGTAAATGGTGACCGTAATGAGTGGATTCTGAAGTCCAATGTACGTATCGTGCTTTTGCTTCAAAGACAATGATCGTCATTGCATATATCGCGAGAGAAAGATGAAACATGTGTGAATTTTCTGGGGGCTTACTTTTAGAGGACCTGGAGATAGTTTTGTGTGCATACGTGAAAGGGGCGTATAGGGGGGGGGGTATGCGATGGAGAGAGAGAGATGCTCTTCGTTTCTATTTATTATGACTAACTTTGTATATGGTATAAAAATATACAAATTCACAGTGCGGAATAAATATCATTGTGGGCACCATGCAATGCAAATTAGCGTTCGTACTCCTCCATATAACTTTGTAATGTTGTATATATGTAGAAACTCTAAAATAATTTTTTGGCCACACTTTATTCAAAAGGAATGTTGTATGCGAAATAAACGTGAAGAGAGGGCTTTTTAGATCAATGGGGTACGTGATGTAACATGTGTGAATGTGTAGTTGATGCATTTGGTGGGTCCTAGAGAGGTATGTGTGTGTATTATGTATTCGAGAGAGGTATGGATAGAGGGGCCGACGGGGGGGGGGGGGGGGCGTGGGAGAGATAGCACGAGAAATGAGAGTGGTCTAGAGAGAGAGAGACGAATATGACGTCACGACAAGAGATTCCATTCCCTTGAGTGTGTATATGCAAGGGGGAGGGAATAGAGGCACCAGGAGAAATTTTCTGTGTGTGTGGTGTTTGTGTTGGTATGTGTGGGTGTGAGAAGATAATGAGACGTGGGGGCAGAGGGTGTGTCACCGCGTGAGGTCCGGTGGGTCGAGGTGAGGCCCTTCGTTCGGTTCCGTCCTACGCCACATTGGTCGGCCCGTGACGCATTTAGGAAGACCCATGGATGACTAGTCGTACAAGACAAAGATAGCAGAATTGTGAAGGACTCTGTGTCCACTGACAAAGCCGGCTAGGATTTGTAGCCCTAGGTTCTCGGACTAAGGTAACCCCTTTATCTCTGATATTACTATTCATCCAACCTAACTTTAAGGGGCATCCTACAGAATGCTCTGCTAGAATCGTACTCGTCGATTAGGAAGAGAGGTGTGAGACAATGCGTGAGAGATAGGCGTAAAGATAATGTGCGTACATGAGACACGTAGGCAGGTCCATGTATATATAAAGGGTCGATGAGGATTGTGCGTGTGTATGTTTGCGAGAGGAAGAGCGCTTGTGATAAAGGTTAGTGAAAACAATTGTAATTGGTTACTAGAGGGAGGGAGGGTTATATCTAGAGCATGTGTGCGAGAAAGACACCTCGGGAGAGAGTGTGTGAGCATGTGTGAGAGACCACCGATGGAGAGTGAAACTACACGTAAAAGACTGCTCTACACATTGATTAAAGATATAAATTGTATCCAAATATTAGGATGGGATCATGATATTTGCAAGTCGCGTAAGGAGCGGTCATTGATCCATCAGACATCTAGATTCTATCAAATTTGAGCATGTCTATGTTATTATTCGACACAATTGATCCACATAGTTAGTATTTTGAACTCCAGACAATGCATCGCTTTAGCAATCGAATATAAACATGAGTATAGTTCATGTTGTGTGTGTAAAGCACATTATACATACGAAAGTTACACAATGGACATTATAAATAGATACCTATGAACTAGCATACATTTGAATTCAACTTAAGGTGGTTTAAAAAAATCGAATTCAACATGAAGTCATTCAATTATTTGAATTTGATATCATGGCATTTGTAAACCATACCTAAATTATGCGGGCATCAATCTTTGCTCTGATTTTGTACATAATAGCATATGTAGTCGTGTACAAATTAGATTCAAATTTAGCTCCTCCATTCCAAAATAATCGTAGTTATAGGATTTTCAAGTGTCAAAATTTTAAAAAGAAGCGGATAATTTAATGAGGTTTTCAAACATACAAGGTCAAATATAACGTTGTCTATTTAGGTCAATCCTCATAGTTCAAGAGTACTCTAAACGTGAATGCTTGTGTTTCAAAATTTCGAACGAAGCGCCAAAAGAGCCTCTACTCGCCCGAAACCGCGTGAGACCAATGCTTGGTAGTACAAGGAAATTACTTTTCTAATAACTCCGACCCGTGAAACCTACCGGCCCGACGTCCAAAGGTCTAAACCGGGGTAGGTTTGTCGGTTCATCTAGACGCCACGCAACCGCATCCGAAAAACATTCATACACAATGGCCGCCTAAGCACACATGTGCGCGGCCGAAATCGCTCCCGCCCACTATTTGGGACACCTGGGATTACCATCCTACCCCCGACTCGCAGTAGGTCCGAAATTTAAGAGGGGGCAAAGTTTGTACTTTCCCCAAATTTCAAACAAGCGCGTCCCATCTTCTGTTCAAAAAAGCCAAAAACAAGCGCGTCCCAGACCGAAACATGGTTCCCCCCACCCGTCCGATTCCCCATTCGTACTCCGTGGGCGCCAAAACTACCTCTCCACCAGCCGCGAAAACCCGGCGTCCTCCGTCCGCCACCCCATCCCACCCATCAACCGCCGCCCTCCTCCATCACGCCGGAGCCGATACCCCGACGTCGTCGTCCACCACAACCTCAACCGCAACGCCCTCCACGGCTAGTAGTTGAAGCCGAGGCCGAGCCGTCCGTACCCGAGCCAGTTCAACCACGCCGTCCTGCGCCGCACCGGAGCTGTTCCTGCTACGCCGTCCTTCACCGCCTCGGATCGGCTTCCCCTCCGCCGACATACGGCCACGGCAACACAGTCAACAATTTGGCCATGGGTTCGTCCAAGCCTGCACCCTCCAGAACATCGGTTTCCCCGGTAAAAAGAAGAAGATCGGCGCGACATGTGGAGGTGACCACACCGGCAACCAAAAAAGGTACTCCTCTTCCCTTATTCGTGCAAATCTTACGTCTCTGCTTGCACGGTATTCATCCCACAGAAGACACTAGTTGACCGCTTCTTCTTGATACTAGATGTTCCTAGTAACTCGCGATGCACAAGGTTTCTCCTCATATACTATTTCACCTTAGCTAGAGGTCTGTCGCCCCCCTGAATTTCAATTTATGGCCAGTTGATTCCCAATTAACGGAAGCATTCCCCGGCGTAGCAGGCGCTAGTACGCCTATTACGCCGGGGAAGCAGCACCTTCGTGTTTATCTTAGGGGCGTGTGCGGCCTAGAGCTATTGGCACCCGATCTGGAGGTCGGCCGGGATTAAAGGGATGGCCTGGGGGCGCGGCCAAGCACGGCGGTGGTGTGAGGTCGATGGGAGGGCGGGGCGGCGGAGGCAGGGGTCTGGGCCGGTGGTCGCTGGCGGTTCGAGAAAGATCGTCAACAGTGACTGGTGGGAGGTAGATGAAGGCCATCTGCCCGTTCCTTATAGATAAGACAGTTCATTAAAAAAATCGACTGACCTATTTATTTTCAGTCGACTGTTATCTTAGATATGAACACATGTGGTGGTGTGCTGGAGGAGTACCTGCATTTCCTGTGCTCATATATTACAAAATCATACAGAGTAGAATCTAATTTTGTTTGCCATGCAATGTTGTAGAGCTATCATATGTCTCCTGTCATTTATTTTTCAGCCACCTGCTATCTGCTACTTTTACAGTGCACTAGTTCTGCACACACTTCACCCTTACTCTCACTATTGTGTTTTTATGCAAGGGTATTTCAGACTCTGCTGCCATGAGAGAAGCCAGAAAGAAAAGAGAGAAGTCGCTCCAGCTTCGTATGCGGGTAGGCAAGACACGTTACAGCGCTATAAAGGGTGCAGTGTCAGCAGATGGAGACGGTAAACGTAGCTCTGGAGTTGATGACCTCGCTCGCAATGAACCACCATCCCAGGTGCTTGCTTTAACTTCGCGGTCTCATATGTGGTTGCATGTTCCATATGGTGTCTAGCTTGTATTCGAAAGGCCGAAGTAGGTAAGATAAGGAAAGATATATTTTTTTACATGAACCACCATCTCGTGAGCACCAGAAGACAAATAGCTAGTCAGGGCACTGGCCGAGCTAGTGACAAGCCCAGCAAAGATAGGCATCACCTGGAAGCCAACTAAAAAGCTGCGATGGTGGCGAAGCAGCCCGCCTCCCACCAGGCTCTCAGGTCCTAGATGATCATGCTCACCACTCCAGCCGGATGTCTAGCTTGTATTGCTTCCAATTTGGTTAAATTGCATCTGCTTAGCTTACACATTATACCTTTGAATATGACATGCCTTTCTGTTTTTGGTACATACTAGTACATCTGTGTATTAACCATGTTCTTACATCAAACTAATGTTCTTGTGTATCCCTCATCAATCACTTATGACGAGGCAGGCAGGCAAGGGGACTACTCCTCATTTAAAGAATGCAGTGTCAGCCTCCCGACATGATTCTCAAGAAACAGAAATGCTAGATGAAGATAGTGAACGTAGCTCTGTAGTTGATTACAGCATTTCCCCTACACTAGCATCGCAGGTGCTTGCTCTAACTTGGCAGCATGATATGTGGTTGCATGTTGCATATGGTGTCTAGATTGTAATTCTTCCAATCTGGTTAAACTGCATGTGCTAGTCTGCTTAGCTTATACATTATACCTGTTAATGTGACATGCCTTCCTGTATTTATTACATAGTACATCTGTCTATTAAGCATGTCCTTACATAAAACTATTGTTTTTTTGTATCCCGGATCAATCAACATGATGGGACACCTTTAGTATATGCAGTGCGATATTAGTTGCATCTTTCATATGATTTATAGCAGGCGCTGCTTCTAATTCGTTGAAATTCCATTTATGATGGCACGCTTTTAACTTGGCAGAGTCATATTGGTTGCATCTTTCATGTGGTGTCTAGCTTGCATTGCTTCTTATTTGCTGGAATGGTTTCTGCTTAGTTTACACAAACAGTTGTGAACATGCCATGCCGTCCTGTTTTTCGTACATATTCCATCCTGGTATCATGTGTTTGCCTTACATCAAAGTAGTGATTGTCAGTATCATGCATGAATGAGTTCTGAAGAGAGAATTTTATTGCTTTTTCTTGTCGGTTTTACTTGACAATTCAAAATCAATAAAGCAGAAGGAAGTTAGCAAGGCAGCGGATAAAGGTGCTCCTTCCGAACGGAGGGCCTCTACAGTTTCTACTCCTCCACACCCCCAAGATGATTTCCAAGACAACACATGCATAGACACTCAACAAAGCTGTGTTTATGATGAGCACGTCTCCCCTAGTGCAGCATCACCGGTGCTCCCTCTAACTTGGCACTGTTATATGTGGTTGCATGTTACATGTGATGTCTAGCTTGTATTGCTTCTAATTTTGTTGAATTCCATCTGCTTACTTTACACATTATACTTGAATAAGACATGTGTTCCTATTTCTAGAACATACAATATCTGTCTATCACACCATGTTCTTACATCAAGTTACTACTGTTGTGTAACCTGCAACAATCACAAGACATGTTTGACTTTGGAGTGTGATATAGGTTACATCTCACATTCTTTTCTAGCTTGTACTACTAATTTGTTGAAATTGCACTTATGACGAGACAGTTTTAACTTGGTAGAGTGATATTCGTTGCATCTTTCATATGGTGTCTAGCTTTCATTGCTTCTAATTTGTTGAAATGCCTTCTCCTTAGTTTAGACATCGTAAGCTGTGAATATGCAATGGCACTAATGACGAGAGACCTCTAACATGGTAGTGTGATGTTGTTTGCATCTTGCATATGATTTATTTCTTGTACTGCTTCACATTTGTTTAAACGCCATTTATGATGAGACATTGTTAACTTGGCAGAGCGATATTTGTAGCATCTTTCATATGGTGTCTACCTTCCATTGCATTGCTTCTAATTTGGTGAAATGTCTTCTTCTTAGTTTACACATCATAGTTCTGGTTATCTCTTCCGTCCTGTTTTTCATACATATTACATCCTCCTATCATGTGGTTGTCTAACATCAAAGTTCAGTTCGTCTGCATCACACATCAATTTGTTCTGAAGAACTAAATTGTTATTCGTTTGTCTTGTCGGCTTAACTTAACATGGCACAGAGAAAGAGGAAGAAACACATAATGGCAGGGAATGAGAAGCGGATGAATCCTGCAAATTCTGCTGGTACTGATGGTGCAATAGAAGGTCAAAGTCCAGCGGAAAATTCTACAAACACGGCATCCCATGCTACACGAGTTGCAAAAAAGCCAAACAGAAACAAATAGCTGCCACCAAACAAGCAGAGATAGCCCTAGTTCTTGCAACACCTACCACAGTACTACCAGCTGCACGACTTACTCGTGCGTCAACTGAGCGAGCAGCACGTTCCCAAGCTCCCTTGCCACCTGACACTACTTCCCAAGCACTCTTGACACAAGACGAGTTGGCAATATCAGATGAACCTTGTGAGCTTCAACAGCAAGAAGGTAGTTGTTGGAGTCAAGTTACAGTTGCATTCTTCTTTATATGTAGTCTCACAGTTTGATGTACACTAACACTTCCTATGTTCGTTGTTGGACTAGCACCTAGGCGCAAGAGGAAACAAACATCAGGGATAATGCTCGATAGGTTAACTAAATCTAGAGGAGGAAGAATGGAGATCCGTTTTGAGGCAGGTTTAAAAAGGCCACGTGATGCTACAGAGTCAGCCAAGTTAGTATCAGTGGCAGCGGTTGCCGTTAGGTGTCATGTACGTATCCTCCCAACATGGATTCAGTACAGGAATGACAAAGACGAAACCCAGTTCAACACCTTCCTCGACCATTTATCTGTAAGTATGGTTATGTATGGAAACTAGTAATATCGTCTTGCTCTGTCCCATACTTTCTAGGTTGCTAATAATGAGACTCCCATAATTTTCAACAGATGAGGTTCAAGTTGGATAGCCAAGATGATGCAACCAGACAAGCTTGCACCCATGTTTTCAAGTCTGCTCTGCGACAGTATCGGTATAACTTGAGGAAAACTCACTTTGAAGGCAAGGCTAACAGTGAACTTTCCCAAACATCTCCAGTGGAAAATATATCAGATGAAGACTGGAGGGGCCTTGTTAAACACTGGTCTGATCCAAAGTATCAGGTACATTATATATATGTGATCAGATCACATGTTGAAGTCCTATTTACGCATGTGCCACACAAATCTATCTTCTTGTAGGTGAACTATTCAAAGAACAAGGCCAACCGTACGAAAGTGAAATTCCAACAGACGACAGGATCTCATAGCTATATTGCACACTACGAGGCTCTTGTAATTAGCCGTTGTTTCACTCTTTTCGCTGTACCATATTATTAGATCTATATTGACTTGTTCGAAATGCAGAGGAAAGCCCGCAAGGACCAAAAAGTACCTGTACCAAATGCTGTGGAAATCTTCAAGGACTGTCACACCAGCAAGAAGAAGGGCATTACTACACTAGTCAAAGCCGTTGTTGTATGTCCTTAATCCTCATGCCTTTTAACTACTACTTACTCTGACTTGTGCCTTGAACTGCATGGTTTGCAGCCAATGTCTATTACTCTTTTCAATTTTATACACAATTGTCTTAGCGTATCATTGCACCTTACAAGGTTTAAAAGAGAGGGGTGATGTTCCTTTGATCTTGACCCGTAATCTAGTTCCGTGCTGGACTTGCCCACACAATGGTACAATTGTCTGTTTGTCTGTTCTCAGTTGTTTTGTGATATGAATGATGTCATACTATGCTTACCGTATTATAAACTTCGTCTCTTTATCCTTAGCCCTCAATACAATGTGAAGAAATAAACAATACATTAGCGATGGTACATGGTCATATGTTTGGAACCTGGTTTTATTATGTACTTTGCAATAAAATACAACTAATATTTTACATGGGTTCACCAGAATAAGTTCTGTATATAGACCAAAGCTATTTTGTTTGGTTTTGCTGCCTCCTTAATATCTTCTGTTCTGGTACTACTAATGTAAAACCTCAACTTTTCAGCGAGCTATGGAAAAAATGGTGGAACCGCCACCTTCTGAAGGTGGCGAGGCAACTATAACCGCAATGTCAGCTCTTGCTGCAGTCGGTCAGTACCTGTCCACTAACAGTGCCAAAAGCACGTTCCTGCGTAATACTGGGTTGGTTGTTAAGGCAATATTGTCCAAACTGCCTCATGATCAAGATATGCAAGCTCAAAGCAATGTTGTATCTGTGCTCCAGACACAAGTCCATTCCCTAACAGAGACCCTTTGTGAAACAAGGAGAAACATTGCTCAATGTCGTCAAGATATGCATGGTTTTGAAACCAGACTATCAGACATTTTCTATGTTGTTCAGGAGCCTAGGGGAAATGAAGGCGAGGGTTATGGTGCTCCATCGGACAATACAGCATGAAAACGTAACAGTCAGGTCAAATGAACTGAGCTTCTGAACTTCTGGTGGTGCATTTATCTGCTAGACTGTTAAGTTTTATGCCAACCTTCCTTTTGTTATATAGTTGTAATTTGTTTTGGTGCGATACAAAATTTATTCTTAACGTGCAGCCACCGGCTGAAGAAAACAACAAGCCATTTTTGTATAGTGTAGGGTGTTCCCTATATTTGCACTGGTGGCGATCTTTGATGCCGAGTGGATGTAATCTGTGCAATCGCCTTAATAGCCTAGCGTTAGTTTTGGCCATATTTATTTCCTAGTCTTCTTTTTCCCTGGTTTGCTAGTGGCTGCAACTACCATGGGCCATATACGGGTCGTAGGATCCATTGGTCTCCTACGGGCCGTCGATAAATGGGCCTGTAATCGGTGGGCCTCGGGCCGTTAGATAAATGGGTCTACATGGGCCGTAATCGGGCATAATTGGTATCGGCCCAGCATGGTAACAGGTCGTTAACAGGCCGTAGGACAGCAAAGGCTTAATTCTATCACAGGCATAACGGGTCGTTAATGGGCCAGAATATAGGACGGGCTGGAAATGGCACAACGGGTTAACAGGCCAGAAACGAGCCGACTCTTGCCATGGGCCGAATTTGGCCCATTAGGGTAACAGGCCAGTAATGGGCGACTCTAGCCATGGGCCGAATTTGGCCCATTAGGGGAACAGGCCAGTAACGGGCCGACTCTTGTCATGGGCCGAATTTGGCCCATTAGGGGAAGAGGCCAGTAACGGGCCGGAAGTAATCGAGGCCGAAAAGGAGCCCAAGAACGTATGGGCCGTCAATAGGCCGAAAGCTAACACGGGCTGGAAACGGCCCATGTAAATCACGAGCCGTTAACGGGCATAAAGAAAATTACTGTTCATTATGGGCTAGAGTCACCGTGGGCCTATAAAGGGCCGAAAGATACGAAGGCCTCATATGGGCCGAAAGACGTCGTGGGCCATACATGGGCCGAAAGTGAAATGGGCTGGTGTTATATTCGACGGCCCACATGATGTTGTTGGGCCGATTTCCTTTAGGGCCTAACGGGCCATGAGTTAACGGGCCGTAAAATGGGCTATTTGCGAAGAGACCGTTAATAGGCTTTTCATGGGCCAGCCCATTAACTTTTGACCAAGTCAAACGGGCCGGCTTTGAAAGCTAAATGGGCCAGTGGTGGGCCGTGGCACGTGTCGACATATCATAGGCGCCTATCTGACCCACTGACGAGCTGACACGTGTTTCGTCCGGCCAATAAGAATTTTACACGTGGAAATTTCCCATTAGTCGGGGCTATTAACGGGTTATCGGATCCAAAACCCGACCCGATAGCTTAACGGCGTTCCGTTACGGTGGATGCCACGTGTCGGTCACCCTTGACGAAAGCACTTCTGTGACGCACGATTTATCGTCATGGAAGTGGACACTTCCGTGATGATAATTTTGGTAATGTCATGGAACACTTCTACGACAGCACAGGTATGACTATCTTGATTCTGTCATAAAATCGTCATGGATGTACATGCATGACAAAATACGCGACCTACTGTGACAAACACGTATCATCACAAAAGTGTCTTTTTTTTTGTAGTGTGGGCTGTGAAGACATGAATACCGAAGACCATGCTCGTGTCCGGATTGGACTTTCCTTGGCGTGGAAGGCAAGCTAGGCGACCAGATGTGAAGATTCCTTCTTATGTAAGCGACTCCATGTAACCCTAGATCTCTCCGGTGTCTATATAAACCGGAGAGCATAGTACGGATAGGACACATTCATTACCATATATTCACATAGGCTAGACTTCTAGGGTTTAGCCATTACGATCTCGTGGTAGATCAACTCTTGTAATACTCATATTCATCAAGATCAATCAAGCAGGAAGTAGGGTATTACCTCCATAGAGAGGGCCCGAACCTGGGTAAACATCGTGTCCCCCGTCTCCTGTTACCATCGATCCTAGAAGCACAGTTCGGGACCCCATACCCGAGATCTGCCGGTTTTGACACCAATATTGGTGCTTTCATTGAGAGTTCCACTGTGCCATCGTCAAAAGGTTTGATGGCCCCTTCAATCGTCGATGATGACACTGTCCAGGGAGAAACCTTTCTCCCCGGCCAGATCTTCGTGTTCGGCGGCTTCGTACTGTGGGCCAACTCGCTTGGCCATCTAGAGCAGATCGACAGCTATGCCCCTGACCATCAGGTCAGATTCGGAAGCTTGAACTACATTGCGGACATCCGTGGAGACTTGATCTTCGACGGATTCGAGACCGCGGCAATCGCTCCCCACTGCCCCGATGGACATGGCTTAAACCTGTCACCGGGCCGCATCCAGGAGAGAGCTCCTGCAGCAACTCTGGCCTTAGATCCGGAGCAGATCAAGTGCCCCGAAGATGGGAAGCTTAACCCCATCGCGGGGGCTACCGATTCTGCGGCGTTGGAGCCGCTCGTAGATTCCACTGCGTACGGCATCTGCATGGAACCCCAGACTCTTCTCCGGCGTCGAGTTCCGAACCCTGCGAGCCTGCGGATACCGAACTCGATTGGTTATCAATCTTCAAGTTCAGCGCCGCAGATGTCTTCCAACACTCGCCCATGGGCGACCTACTAAACTCATTAAAAAACCTATCCCTGGCAGATGGCTCGTCGCCGAACTATGTTCGGTTCGAACTTATGGCGGATGATGGAGAATTTTGCTTCCCACCCGCGACCCACTTTATAGCCACCGTCGAAGACCCAACCAACATGCTTGACCCCCGCTCCGAAGACATCGCCGGTATGGACGATGATGAGGGGCAGGTCCAGAGCTCGCTACCCGCTAGACACGGGATGGCCACTTCCTGGTATGATGTGTGTATGATAGACACACCCGATGATGAGAAGGATCCAGTCGAGAATAAACCTCCTGGTACACAGTCCGAACACCGGCGCCCACGGCACCGCTACAAGCCACATCGCCCAAGAGAAAACACTACTAGCACCAGAAAAGACAACACTCTAGACAATGAAGACCAAGTTGAGGTAGAATACGAACAGGAGGAACAGGAAAGTGGGCAAGACAACCCTAATGAATAGGCCACATATGGAGACTCGGAGGACAGCAATTATCTCCCACCCTCCGAGGAAGAAGAGATCCTCGGCAGCGAGGATTTTATCGTGCCTAAGGAACCTCTCGAGCAGGAGCGTTTCAAACGCCGGCTTATAGCCACTTCAAGGAGCTTAAGGAAGAAGCAGCTGCAACTTCAAGCAAGCCAAGATTTTCTCAATGATAGATGGACCGAGGTCTTGGCCACCGAAGAATAAGGCCTTAACAGCCCAGACAAAAGCCACCCAAAGGGTAGGTGGCTCCCTCAATACGATGGCAGGGCGCTGGAGCCCACACCACCATCGAACAATGCGGCGAGCCGGCCACAGTTCGGTCCAGACAAAGCAGCAGCCCAAACAGAGCAACATACCAACCCATCCGGCCGTCAAATCAAGAGCAAAACAGCTCGAGGGAACACTCGCGACATCAACCAAGACCCAGACGATAGAGCAAGCCACACAAGATCGATGTACAGATCACGGAGATACACCCCGACCGACTATGATGGTCACCCATTCGGACACTACAGAGCCGACCACGCCCGGTCCAAACTCCGTAAGCGGAGTCCGCCGGAGGTGCTTCACAGTGTGGCCCAACATAGAGGAGCTGCACACTCTCTCTGCTTCACCGACGAGGTAATGGAGCACGAATTCCCAGACGGGTTCAAACCCATTAACATTGAATCATACGATGGAACAACAGATCCCACGGTATGGATTGACGATTACCTCCTCCATATTCACATGGCTTGCAGAGACGACCTTCATGCCATTAAATACATACCTCTCAAGCTTAAGGGGCCAGCTCGCTACTGGCTAAACAGTTTACCAGAAAATTCTATTGGTAGCTGGGAAGACTTGGAAGACGCCTTTCGAGACAACTTCCAAGGAACATATGTCCGACCTCTAGATGACGATGACTTAAGTCATATTGTCCAGAAGCCCGGCGAGTCAGTCAGGGAGCTCTGGACTAGGTTCTTAGTCAAAAAGTACCAAATTGTCGACTGTCCGGACGCAGAAGCCCTCGCAGCCTTCAAACATGGCGTCCGGGATGAATGGCTAGCGCGTCACCTCGGCCAGGAAGGACCCAAGTCCATGACAGCCCTTACCGCTCTAATGACTCGCTTTTGTGCGGGAGAAGAGAACTAGCTCACTCATAAAAGCAACAACGCCAGCGACCCGGGCACTTTCGAAATTCGAGACGACAACGGTAAGCCACGACGAACCGAACACAACAGTCGCAGTAATACATGTGACATAGCGGTGAACGCCGGATTTCACAATCCGAAGCCCGGTCAACGGAAGAAGCCACTAAAGGCAAACCAGGATGGACCATCCACCCTTGACAAGATATTGGACCGACCTTGTCAGATTCACGGTCACCCTGATAGGCCAGCTAATCATACCAACAGAAACTGTTGGGTCCTCAAGCAGGCAGGCAAGCTCAACGCCGATCACAAGGGGAGGAGGCCACCAGGCGATAGAGACGACGGATCGGCTCGCCAGCCGAACACCAGGGGCCAGAAACACTTTCCCTTTGAAGTTCGACCACTACCAGAACGGAAATAGCAGTTCGGCTTCCGCCGCCCACCTACTGTACTGGCAAAGTTCACACCACGCGTACATCACTATGCACTCAAGATACCATGGGCATCGGCGGAAGCACAATATGGACAACCCTGCAAGAATCCTCGTAACCTTCTTATCCGTCTTTCTTATTTTTCTGTATCATTTCTTAAAAACAGGTGACCATCAGGACAGCATCTACATCGGACTCTCTCGAAGTTCGGATCCACACACTCACCTACGGGGCCACTCCCGTTAAGGATTCCCCTCCCCGAGGACAGGCAGCGCAGACGTGCGACAGAGGTCCAAAATAGGCTTTTGTAGACCGCACTCTTTCTTTTGAGCCTGTACCATGCCCTTTTCCTCTGGTCCCAACCCCGAGCATGTCAAATAGCTGGGTTGTGGTTTTTACTCTTTATATATATATATATATATATTTATCATTGGCATATTGCTCCGCTCCTAGTAAACTTTAACCGAACTAATCTTGTATGCTCTTTCTACAATGAGTGCGGCCGTAACGGCTGCCTTACAAGACGCGCCTCGGCATAACTTGCCAGGGGCCCGGTATGGGAACAAACAAGCCACCAGTAAAAGTCCGAACAGCTCTATAGCGTACTTCGGCATCGCAAGTTTGGCCTTATATGCATCAGCTCCGAATCATTGTCTTTGGTCAATAGTTGGGTTGCCCGGCTCCTGTGCTTGCTACCCTACGTTCTACTCTATCGGCTAGGGTAGTAAAGGGAGAGCTACTGCGATTGTGCCCTGGCCTAGACCGGATGAGCACCTTTGTAGAGAAAGCCGAAAACTGACTGTCATGATGCGGCGAGAGCTGGTCAACCACTTGACGACTTATTCGAATCTTTAGTGATTCTCCGTGTCACACGAGGGATCTTTTTTAGATCAACATATGTAAAGCAATATGCGCCGTATACATACCAGGGGCTATGTCGTAGCCCCACCATAAAACTCCTATGGCTAAGTGAAAGTGTTAACGCCCTATAGTTCGATTGCCTGGTTTGCCGCATTATCACCTCCTTTATGGACCAAGACGTTGGATAAAGAGTGATTAAATGCTTTTCCGAACACCCCCCGTACTTCCTACGAGGGGGCTGAAACCGACGACTGGAAAACTTTCAGATTATACTAAAACGGCCACAGAGGAGGAATTCAAGCTTTTGAGCAAAATATAAAGAGATTAACTATAAAGTTGTTTGTTACATCATTATATAAATCACTCGAACATTATATCTTTCGAGCATTGACCCTCTATCAAGCAGGCGACATCTAAGACGTCTTCAAAATAGTGCTCCGGCTCATTACGGTCCCGACCCTTGGGTGGACTCCTCGCCGCAACATCAATGGCCTTCATCTTTCCGCAAAATGTTTTGACTCGGGCAAAGGCCATCCGTGCACCCTCAATGCACGCCGACCGCTTCACAGCGTCGATATGTGGCATCGCGTCAACAAGCCGCCGCACCAGGCCAAAATAACTATCGGAATATGCTCACTTGGCCACAACCGGATTATGACGTTCTTCATGGCGTCGCCAGATATCCTATGAAGCTCGGCCCATTGGGACATCTGTTCATTTAGCAACAGAGGGCGCTTCGACGGCCGAATTGTGACCAGAAAAGCTTCTCCGTTGCATACCCCTCTTTGCGTGGTAAAATTGCGCCACATCGGAAGAACTCTTCGGCAAGTCCAAAAATTCAGCCGGAGAACTCCAGACCTGGTTTAGCTGAGCATAGTCCGGATCGCCAAACTTGGTTTGAAGCAAAAAGGGCTTACCGGCCGCTATCTCCTTAGCCTGCCGAATCTCTTCACGAGCTACCCTAGATTCAGACTGAGCTTCACTCGCCTCTCGTACGGCCTTATCAAGCTCAGCCATTTTGGCTTTATTCTCCTTCTCAAGGAACTCACAGCGGCTGGCAGTATTCTTCAATTCAAGCGCCAGTGCGGATATTTTCTCCTCACTTTGGTGCCGAGCTACTTGTTCGGCTCTTAGATCAGCCGATGCCTTCTCGGCAGCCGCATCACTACACCGGGCCTATTCCTTGGCCCGGGCTAGCTCCGCCCGAAGAGCTTCAACGGCGGCAACACCATCTCCAATCATGCACATTTCATATAAACCCTTTTCGGCGTCAGGCCTACATTACAAGCACATTGGTGTAAGGAATGCTCGACATATATACCTTGCAAGTCGTCAAGACGCCTGTTGATCAATGTGAAAGTGCGTTATATCGACTAGAGGGGGGTGAATAGGCGATTTTTATGAATTCTTCACTAAGGAATTTGCGGGTGAGGAAATTCCTTAGCGAAGAACTACTTGCAGCGGAATAAGTACTCAAAAGTAAACATAACATAACACAAGCATGGTCATCATGATGAAATGAAGAGAAGCACAGAGTACAGAAAGCGTAAGCACAGGATAACACAGGATGAAGACAAACTGACTAAAGAAATCGAACTGAGGAAATTGAGAAAGTCTTCAGTCAAAGTCTTCAAACACAAATATGACAAGCACACAACACAGCAATGAGGAAATGAAAGAGTTGAGGAAATAGAACCAGTAAGATCGGTGAAGACAATGATTTGGTAGACCAGTTCCAACTGCTGTCTCAGTTGTACATCTGGTTGGAGCGGCTAGGTATTTAAACCTGAGGACACACAGTCCCGGACACACAGTCCTCACCATATTCTCCTTGAGCTAAGGTCACACAGACTTCGCCCAATCACTCGTGGTAAGTCTTCAGGTGACTTCCGAACCTTCACAAACTCGGTCACTCGGCGATCCACAATTCCTCTTGGATGCTCTAGACCATGACGCCTAACCGTCTGGAAGAAGCACAGTATTCAAAGGTAACAAGCGTCAGATCCACACAGGATCAATCTCTTCAGTGATGCTCAATCACTTTGGGTTTGTAGGTGTCTAGGTTTGGGTTTTCCTCACTCGATGATTTTCACTCAAAGTCCTCGGAGGATGGGATGCTCTCAAATGACAAGTGTCAGTTTCTCTTGGAGCAGTCAACCAGCTAGTGGTTGTAGGGGGCGACTATTTATAGCCTAGGGAGCAGCCTGACATGATAAGACATAAATGCCCTTAAAAGATATGACCGTTAGGTGGGTAGATATTTTGGGACAGCTGGCGCGTAGCACAGCAACGGTCAGAATTTTGAGTATCAAATTCCTCAGGGCTATCATGTTCCTCACTGTGTAGGCAATCCGCACTGGCGAATTCCTAACTCCTCAGTCAGAACAAATTCCTCAGAGACCAGAAGAATTTCGTCTCTGTCACTGAAGAATATGACTGAACTGTATGAGATTTCCAATGGCTTCACTCGAAGGGATTGGTAGGTGTAGGATTTTGAGTTGGGCATCACATGGAAATTTTTCCTTAGTATTTCCTCGAACCCCTTTAACAGTACGGTGTTTCCTATGGCTCAAGAAAGAGAAGATGAAACTACGAAAACAAAAGTCTTCATGCTTCATGTTCCTCAAATGAATACCAAGTCTTCAAGGTCACACCAATTTCTTCACTTTCAAAGTCTTCAGAAAGTCTTCAGAAGGCCAAAGTCTTCAGTCGAAGAATTTCATTTTTAGGGGCCGACTTTCTCTGAAAATATCAAACTCCTCATAGACTTATAGACCTGTGTACACTCATAAATGCATTAGTCCCCTAACCTATAAGTCTTCAATACACCAAAATCACTAAGGGGCACTAGATGCACTTACAATCTCCCCCTTTTTGGTGATTGATGACAATATAGGTTAAGTTTTCAACGGGGATAAACATATGAAATGTAAATACTGATATTGAGGAATTTGATTGCAAGATATAGAAGAACTCCCCCTGAAGATGTGCATAGTGAGGAATTTTCTTTTGAAGCAATGCACACTTGAAGAGTTGAATCGTGGAGATCTCCCCCTATATCTTGTAATTCATACACGCATTTGACATATAATATGAAGAATTTGAAATGCATGATGAAATATGGTGACTGATGTAATTCAGCATGCGCGCATAGACATTAATGAGGAATAAGCATGCAGAAAACCATAGCAAAAGTATCAGGCCACCATAGAGTTTAAGCTTACAACTCGATCCAACAAAGTCATCAGAAGAACGAGAGTTGTAACTTATAAAAAACGCCCATATAAGATAGACCCGCTTGAAGACTAACTCAAATTTCTCCCCCTTTGTCATCAAATGACCAAAAGGATCAAAAAAGAGGACTAACGCCCCTGAAGAACATCAAGTTGATGAAGGAGCGCCAGCGTTGTTGGGGTCGTTTGTTGATGTAGGGCCTGCCGCAGTGTCGTCCAATTCTTCATGCTCATCGGTGTCGCGCGATGAAGAATAGGAGCTGGCCACCAAGGAAGGAACCTTGACCTTCTTGTACTTCTTCGGTGGAGGTGCAGACCAGTCAAAGTCTTCCTTGAGACCCATTTTCTTCAGATCTTCTTCACCATATACATGAGATAGAATAGCCCAGGTGCGATCGAAGACTTCATGGAGGTAGTAATGATTTTTCTTCACTGCATTATGTGTAGCAGTCATGTTGTGAAGAATTGAACCAAACTGACGCTTAACCCATTTATGGTTTCGGTCCACCTTCTGGTGAAGACTTTGCTGAAGCTCATGGTCAGTCATCACACGAGGAGCAGTGGCTTGAGGATTTGGCTTGGAGGCATGGGTAGCAGAATCATGAGTGGCAGAGTCATCATTGGTGGAATAAGATGCAGCCTTGCGAAACTAACCATCCAATGGACGAATGCCTTCATCTATAATAGCTGGTGCCTTGCCCTTTTCATCAACTGAGGAATAGGTCCGCTTGAGGACTTCAATCGGGGGCAAGTAGCTGAGGTGATTCTGAAAATCAGCCTTATAGTTGAGTGAAGACCTTGTTCTGAGGAATCTCATGATCCAGGGAGCATAAGGCTTCAGCTCAAACAGTGAAAGTGCAACATTTGCCAGAGTCCTCATGAAGAAATCATGATAATTGACAGGAATGCCATGAATGATGTTGAAAACCAGATTCTTCATGATGCCGACAATTTCCTCATCAGGTGAGTCGTGGCCTTTGATTGGACTCATAGTCTTCGTCAGAATGCGATAGACTGTCCTTGGTACATACTGCAATTCCTTCACGTGGAATTTTGTCCTTGAGGCTTGACCAGGTTTCAATGGCTTCATCAGCACTTGCATATAGTGATCTGTAAGCTCAGGCTCTTGGTACATGCAACGAGCTCCTTCAGGTGGAGGACTGATGGGCAGGGCATGAAGTAATTCAGAGGCCGGTGCTTTGTAGTGAGTGTTTTCGGTCATCCAGTCCAAAACCCAGGAGTTTACATCATCAGCATCTCATGTGATGTGTAATGTTGCGTAGAATTGAAGAATGAGCTCTTCATTCCAATCAACTATGTCTGTGCAAAAGTTCAGGAGGCATGTGTCATGAAGCACACCGAGGACAGGTGTGAAGCATGGCAGTGTTTCCATGTCCACATGAGGAATATGCTCATGTTCAAAGACTTTGTCCTTGTTGAAGAGCAGTGGAGAATAGAAGTTGGCCTGGCTGGCGGTCCAGAAGCGCTTCCTTCTAAGACGAGCAGAATCGTAGGGATTGTAGTCAGTGAAGAACACGTGCTCGCCGAAGAAATCATCAGCCTTGAATTTCTTCTTCTTTGAGAATGGATCCTTTGGCTTGGGCTGAGGAGTGTCAGTCAATTGCATGATCACCTCAGGAATCGCAATCTCAGGTTCTTCAGGCTGAGGAATTTCAGATTCTTCTCCAGTGATAGCCTGGGTCTTCAATTCTTCATTTACATTTTCTTCAGCACTAGTGGCTGGAATTTCTTCGTGGACAGACGATGTGGCATGTGGTTCATCAGATCCCATTTGAACTATAGTTGCTGGGGACTGAGGATTTTGTTGCAATGGTGTGAAGAGTGGAGAGTTGGGGTGCTAACTTTCCCAAAAGTCATCATTTAGCACGGGTGTGGTACAGCCAATGTCCACATCTTCATCTTCCATTTCTTCAACGCCGGCCTCTTCAGCAGTAAACTGAGGCATAGGCGAGGAAACAGCTGGAGTTCAAGGGATTTCATCCACTTCAATTTCTTCATCCATCTCCTCTGACGTAGCAGCAGAAGGATTTTCTTCATCAGAACCGCTAGGGATCACATATTCTTCATCAAAAGGGACAATTTCCTTTGATGGCATGCTGACAACAGGAACAGCATCAATTGGATTTTCAAATGAGCTGGTCAATTTCTTCATCTTCTTCGGAGCTGAAGAATCTGATGAAGCTGATGCTTTCCTTTTCTTCACTGCAGCACGTTCTGCAGCCTTGGTCTTCTTCACATCTGATGCAGATGGAAGGATCGGAGTTGGGGTAGGCGCAGGAGGAGCAGAGGAATGTGGTTGATTTTCTTTAGGCACAACTGATGCAGTTGCCCTGACCTCTTCATTTTCTTCAGGCGCACCATTAGTGGATGCCCTGGCAATTTCATCAGCGGCTGGAATGCAGTCATCAGCCCTGGAACTCACATTTTCTTCAGTAGCCTGAATGTCATCAGCGGTGCTGACATGTTCTTCAGTCGGCTGAGCAGAAACTTCAGCCTGAGGAATTTCTTGTCGCGATGGGGCTGCAACATTGGAGGTGAACTTTTCAGACAATTTCACAAACCTGACTTTGGCTCCAAGCCAGTCAGCACGGTATGCATCAAATTCATCACTGAGTTTCTTGATCTCAGATTGAATAGTGACAAGTTCTTCAGTTGTCATAGAGACAACATTTTTCTTCAGAAAGTGCTCCTTCCTGTACTGCGCTTTCTTGATCTGCCTGGCCTTCTCATATTTCCATTTTTCTTCTTAGATGAAGGCAGTCAGCATATGACTTTGGCCAGGAGTGAGCTTGAAATCAGGCATAGGAGTATTTGGGTCCTTGTGCCAGAGATCAATGTAGTCGAGGATCAACTTTGGATCCAAAAGCAGAGGCACATTTGTGCCCTTGGCTCTAGCGGCCCTGACTTGCCTATCTCCGATGATTTCAGCAAGTTCATCATCATCAGCTTCGTCTTCTTCAGACGGCACTTGGAAGGCAAGCTGCTTCTTGTGAGGACTTGGGCGAGAGCCTCGTCCAGCAGTGGCCTTTGTCTTCAGCAGAGAGGGTCCCGTTGAAGAATTTGGTGCAGCTGAGGAACTAGGAGAAGCTCCTGAGGCAATAGAGATGCCTGTAGTCCTTTGGCACATGGCAAGATGCACAAGTGCTGAGGAATTGGTCGGAGCAGCTGAGGACTTTGGAGGAGCAGGAGCAGCGTGAGGAATTGACCGTGAGGGCTTTGAGGATTCTGGCCATGAGGACATAGCCGAGGAACTTGGCCTTGAGGTCATTGACGACGAAGCACTTGGCTTGTGCGCAGGCTTCTTTGACATGGCCTTCTTAGGCTTGACAGAGGCCTCAGCGGCAGCAGCAGCAGCAGAATCTTCGTTGAATTTCCTCAATGCTTCTCTGGCTTGTCTAGCCAACTTGGCCTGGCGCTTGGCCCATTCATCAGGATAATCCTCACCACGCTTGAGGCTGGTGGGATCAGCTATTTGGCCAGGTGCCAATGGAGGTCTTGGGCATGGAGGATTGAGTGCGAATTTCTTCATGTATTTGGGAGTAACATATCTGTACTCCCTCCATTCTCTTGCCCATCTCCTCTCTATCCTCTGTATGCGCACCTTGCGCTGATTCTTGTCCTCTTTTCCAAACTTGGCCTCATCAGGAGTGCAATAGTCTTTGTATATGTCATCAGGGATCTCAAAGGCAGTATTGATTTCAGGCCTCTTTCCTCCTTTCTGTGGCTTCTTTCCATCAGCCATTTTCTTCAGTTGAGGAATTTGAACAATTGAATTCTCTGAAGAAGTATGCAACTTTTCTTCAAGGAACGCTGCAAATGAGTTAAGTTGATGAGAACCTAGTGATTCAGTAGCGGACATGAGTACCTGTGAATAGAGTATAGTTGTGAGGAATTTGGAGAGGTCGTATGCGTTCTCAGAAGGTTTTTCAAAAAGAACAAGTTTGAGGAATTGGACCAGATGAGTCTTGAAGAATTTCACTAAGCGTTTTGTCTTAGGTTCCAGAGTTGTATAGATCGCAGATCCACACAATTGAGGAATCTTGAAGAAAAATTATTGCTTAGAGAAATGAATCAAGAACAGATGACATGTGAGGTGTTTAGTGTGTGAGGATTTGAAGAAAAACACCTTTGAAGATTTTGTAGTAATCATTTGAATCAAAGAGGGAAGTAAAAGTAACTTTTAATTACCCTGGATGAAGAACACGACGAACTGGGATGTGGAGATGTGAAGTTCGTCAGTGCAGATCTTCCACGCCCTAACTTGGCGGAGGAAGACAGCTACGGCGGCGGCGGAGTGAAGAAATTTGCGGCCGCCGCGAGTACGACGGCGACGAGGTCGAGGTAGTGAAGCTCTTCCTCACCGTTGACGATGAAGTAGCGGCAGCGCTAGGGTTTGATAAGCTCGAGCTGGAGAGAGATCGAGCGGAGTAAAGGAAGTGAGGAAGGGGAGGGGGCTATTTATAGCCACGGTGAAAAACTGTTCGCCCGAAGATTTTGGACAAACGTGCCCCTGACCCTTCTCATTCGCTTGACACGTGTCACCCACGTACTGAGAAGTGGAGATCGTGTGCGATCGTGGGTGAATAGATAAGTATTTCGTGGGATGTGGAACGGTTTGAGCGGCAAAGCCGAAAATTTAGATAAGATAAGTTTTAAGGTTCCGTTCGCAAATTCTTCAGCTGACAAGGACACAGTAAAGATTTTGAACGAGTTTCAAATAGAACGCACATGAAGAATTTGTTAATAGATTGGGTTGAGTTTAGCATAGAGGGGGAAGGGGCCGATCACATTCACTTAGCAGAAAAAGCAACTTGAAGAATTAGCCATAAGTGAATGCTGTAGAGGACATAAACTCATATATATATATATATATATATATATGTATAGCCAATGAAGAAAAATGACGAAAACAGTGAAGACAATGCAAAGTTGAAGAACATGAACAACTGAGGAATTTCAAAAACTGAAGAAAAACTCAAATTGAAGATTTTCAACTTTTGGTGGTGGCGTGACCCACCGTATAAGAATGATGATTTCAGACACCGCGTACAATTGTCGTACGGTTCTGAGAATCAAATTCTTCGTTAATTTCTTCACACTTAGAGTGTTATTCTTCATTGATTGAAGAAAAACGTTTCTTCATGTGTTGCACATCTAAGTCATTAATTTTGCATAAGTGTTAGGATGAGTGTCCTTTTCAAAGAACATTCGAAGATTCTAAGATATTTAGCTCACACCGCAACTTGCTAAATCTCTTCTCATCCAAGGGCTTTGTGAAGACATCGGCTAGCTATTCTTCAGTCTTCACATGCTCAATAGAGATATCGCCCTTCAACACATGATCGCGAAGAAAATGATGACGAATCTGAATGTGCTTTGTCTTCGAGTGCTGAACTGGGTTGTGAGCAATCTTGATGGCACTCTCATTGTCACAGAAGAGAGGCACATTCTTCACGTTGATGCCGTATTCCTTGAGAGTTTGCTTCATCCACAGCAATTGAGCACAGCAAGAACCAGCAGCAATGTACTCAGCTTCAGCAGTAAACAGTGATACGCAATTCTGTTTCTTCGAGGACCAACAGACCAAAGATCGTTTGAGGAAATGACATGTACCAGATGTTGACTTGCGGTCCACACGATCACCAGCATAGTCAGAGTCAGAATATCCAGTGACATAAAAAACCGAGCCCTTGGGGTACCATAATCCAAGTGTTGGTGTGTGAGCTAGATATCGAAGAATATGCTTCATAGCCTTATGGTGTGATTCCTTCGGTGTAGCTTGAAATCGGGCACACATGCAAACACTAAGCATTATATCTGGCCTAGATGCACATAAATACAATAAAGAACCAATCATGGAGCAGTATACCTTATGATCGAAGTCAATACCATTTTCATCAGTGCACAGTTGGCCATTTGTGGGCATAGGAATTTTGACGCCTTTGCAATCTTGCATGCCGAATTTCCTCAGTACATCCTTGAGGTATTTCTCCTGAGATATGAATATGCCATTGCGCTATTGACGAATTTGAAGACCTAAGAAGAATTTCAATTCTCCCATCATAGACATTTTATATTCTTCACTCATCATATAGGCAAATTCATCACTATAACGTTGGTCAGTACAACCAAAGATAATATCATCAAAAACATATATTTGGCACACAAACAGTTCACCATCATAAGATTTAGTGAAAAGAGTAGGGTCGAGTGAACCGGGTTTGAAGCCTTTCTTCATGAGGAATTCCTTCAAAGTATCATACCACGCCCGAGGGGCCTGCTTGAGGCCATAGAGGGCCTTATTGAGTTTGAAGACTTTGTCAGGATTCTTTGGATCTTCAAAACCTGGGGGTTGAGCAACATATACTTCTTCCTCAAGCTTACCATTGAGGAATGCACTTTTCACATCCATTTGATATAAGGTGATATCATGATGGTTAGCATAAGAAAGTAATATGCGAATAGCCTCAAGTCTAGCAACAGGTCAAAAGTTTCATCGAAGTCAATTCCTTCAACCTGTGTGTAGCCTTGAGCTACAAGCCGTGCCTTATTCCTCACCACAAGGCCATTTTCATCTTGCTTGTTGCGGTAGATCCACTTTGTGCCAATGATATTGTGCTTGCGAGGATCTAGACGTTTGACCAGTTCCCAGATGTTGTTGAGCTCGAACTGATGTAATTCTTCTTGCATGGCCTAAATCCAATCAGGCTCCAGAAATGCTTCATCTACCTTAGTGGGCTCTGTGATAGAGACAAAGGCATAGTGCCCACAAAAGTTAGATAAATGTGAAGCTTTTGAGCGTGTGAGAGGACCTGGTGCTTCAATGTCATCGATGATCTTTTCAACTTGCACTTCTTTTGCAACGCGAGGATGAGCTGGTTGTCTTCGAGGAATTTGATCAGCATTTTCTTCAGCACCATTTTCTTCAGGTGCATTAGCTCGACATTCTTCACGTTCTGGAATGAATTCTTCAGCAGATTCTTCGGTAGGAATGACATCCTTAGTAGCCTTGAACTTGATAGTTTCCTCAGGTGCTGGTTCATCTATCACAGAAGGTAGGTGCTCTCTTTGCGAGCCATTAGTTTCATTGAACCGCACATCTAGAGTTTCAACAACCTTGTGAAGAACGTTGTTGAAGACTCTGTAGGTGTGCGAGTCCTTTCCGTAACCAAGCATAAAACGTTCATGTGCTTTTAGTGCAAATTTTGAGTTGTGATGAGGATCTCTAATCCAGCATTTAGCACCGAAGACTTTGAAATAACTCACATTGGGTTTCTTGTCAGTGAGGAGTTCATAGGTAGTTTTCTTGAAGAATTTGTGAAGATATACTCTGTTGATGATGTGGCATGCAGTATCAATTGCATCAATAATCCAGAAACGACGAGGCGTTTTGTATTCATCAAGCATAGTGCGAGCCATCTCAGCAAGAGTCCTGTTTGCGCTCCACGACGCCATTCTGTTGAGGAGTATAAGGAGCAGATAACTCATGAGTGATACCAAGTTCATCAAGATAGTCATCAAGACCAGAATTCTTGAACTCAGTTCCATTGTCACTTCTGATGTGCTTGATCTTCACACCAAAGTTGGTTGAAGCCCTCGAGGAAAATCGTTTGAAGACTTCCTGCACTTCATGTTTGTAAGTAACAATGTGTACCCATGTGTATCGAGAGTAATCATCAACAATAACAAAGCCATATTGAGATGCATCATTTGAGACTGCAGAATAATGGTTAGGACCGAAGAGATCCATGTGAAGCAATTCAAATGGTCGAGTAGTGGTCATGATAGTCTTCGCTGGATGCTTAGCCTTAGTCATCTTTCCAGCTTCACAGGCTCCGCATAAGTGATCCTTGAGGAATTTGACATTCTCAATGCCAATGACATGTTTCTTCTTCGCAAGCGTGTGCAAATTCCTCATGCCTGCATGACCAAGTCGTCGATGCCATAGCCAGCCTTCTGAAGCTTTTGCAAGTAGGCACACGGCTGGTTGCGGTCCTGTAGAGAAATCAACAATATACATGTCTCCTCTCCTAAAGCCTTCGAAGACTTTGGAATTGTCAGCTTCCATAACCACAACACAACAATACTTGCCAAAGACAACAACCATATCAAGATCACAAAGCATTGAGACAGACATGAGGTTGTATCCTAAGGACTCGACAAGCATGACTTTGTCCATGTGTCGATCCTTTGTGATCGCAACCTTACCTAGACCCAATACCTGACTTTTGCCTTTGTTAGCGAAGATGATATGCTTTAGATGCGATGGTGATAAGGGAGAATCCATCAATTGATTCTTGTCACCAGTCAGGTGATTTGTACATCCACTATCGAGGACCCACTCAGTGGCTTTGGGTTGATCATCCTGCAGATGAATTAGTGTAGCTTACGAACTTCATATACTTCATCAGTGAAGAATATGACATCACAATTCATCATATCAATTTCATCAAGTAATAGAACAGATAAAGCAGTAGAGGACGTGAGAAATGAATGTTCATTTCTTCATGATTAGCATGCGTCCTTTCAGGCATTTTCCAGGTCTCCAGCAAATTCTTCAGACGTTTGGTCTGGAGACCTGACCCTGCATAAGAGATTAGTTCTTTTTCTTCACCACCCACATCTGAAGGGGTGGCAAAGAGTTCATCACTCTGCGAGCTCCATACGAGAAAGGTGGCATAGAAGCCAGTCCATTTCATTTCACATAAGAGGAGGTAGGGTAAGCATGTGAATAAGCAAAGAAATTCTTCGAGGACTTATGAACATAATGGTTAGAAGAATAATGCTCATATTCATAGCCCATAGCTCTTCCCTGCAAAACAGATTTGTTAGCACGATGATAATCATATGAGGACTTTGATCCTTTTGAGGAATTTGATCCACGTGAGGAATTTGGTCCGTATGAGGACTTGGATCCAGATGAAGAATTTGGTCCATATGAAGAATTTGATCTGGGGTTCCTATTCTTCACAGGTGGTTTCATGAGGACATTCACCTGAAGACTTTCAAGGCACCTTTTGGGAACCCAGATTTTCTTCATAGGGGAACCGTTACTGCAGTTAGTACCAACATATCTAGAAAATACTTCGCCATTCTGATTTTTGAACAGTTTATAGTTGGAGTCAAACGACTCATCAGAAGAATGAGGAGATTCACATGTAAAGCCAGATAAATTGGATGGATCAACTGGAGGTCCGTTTGCAGCAACCCATGAGGTTTTGGGGTACTGCTTAGGCTTCCAATATGTACCATCAGCATTGAGTTTCCTCTCAAAGGCAATACCCTCTTTCCTAGGGTTCCTGTTGAGGATCTGCTTTTTAAGCACATCACAAAGAGTCTGATGCCCTTTGAGGCTTTTGTACATGCCTGTCATGTACAATTCCTTCAGCCCTGCATCGTCAGTGATACTAGCAATGTGCTTAGATGAGGAATTGGTGATAGCAGAGGCAATTGAAGAATTTGTAACATTAGAAGCATTTGAACATCCAGGTGAAGAATTAGCAGATTCACGTTCAATGCATTTCAAACATGGAGGAACAAATTCTTCCTGAGTAGCGCTGATTTGTTGAGCAAGTAATGAATCGCACTCCTTCTGAAGATCTTCATAACTCACTCTTAGCTTTTCAAGATCTTGCTTTCTTTGAAGAAATTCATAAGAAAGCTTCTCATGATCAGATAAGAGAGTGTTATGATGACCTTGAAGGTTGTCAAACCTAGTCTGAAGTCTCTGAAGATTTTCAGTAAGGTTTTACTGTGATCTATTTCTTCACCCAACATATCATCACTTTTGTCTAGCATGTTTTGAACCTTTTCAAAAGCCCTTTGTTGTTTCACAACAATCTTAGCAAGTTTAGAATAGCTAGGCTTGAGGTTTTCATCAGATTCATTCTCACTTGATTCAGAGGAGGTATATTTGAGTACCTTGGCACCCTTTGCCATGAAGCAATAGGTGGGAGTGTAGTCATCATTGCCTTCATCAGCGTTGTTGGTGAGGTCATTTTCTTCAGAGTTGAAGATAGACTTGCTGACGAATGCAGTAGCGAGAGCTAGGCTTGCCACACCGGATTCGGACTCCTCAGACGCCTCCTCTTCCTCATTTTCTTCAGATTCAGCCTCAGAGTCCATTTCCTTGCCAATGAATGCCCGAGCCTTCTTGGAGCCGCTCTTCTTGTGAGATGAAGACTTTGAGGATTTTGATGATGAAGACTTTGAGGATTTCTTCTTTTTCTTTGCATCATCAGAGCTGTAATCCTTGTATTTCTTCTGCTTTGATTCCTTTTCCCACTGAGGACAATCTTGAATGTAGTGTCCAGGTTTCTTGCATTTGTGACAAAGCCTTTTCTTGTAGTCACTGGACGAGGAATCATTGCTCCTTGAGGGTCTTCCAAAGCGACCACGTCTTGAGAACTTCTGGAATTTCTTCACGAGCAGTGCTAGTTCATGGCTCAGTTCTTCAGGGTCACCAAGGCTGCTGCCAGAGTCTTCATCTTCAGACTCAGAAACTGCCTTGGCCTTCAGTGCACGTGATCTGCCATAGCTCGAACCATAGAGATCTCTCTTTTCAGCAAGCTGGAACTCATGAGTATTTAGCCTCTCGAGGATATCAGCGGGATCAAGTGACTTGTAATCAGCACATTCTTGTATCATCAATGCCAGAGTATCAAATGAGGAATCAAGCGATCTCAACAATTTCTTCACCACCTCATGGTCGGTGATGTCAGTGGCACCAAGCGCTTGAAGCTCATTTGAGATGTCAGTGAGGCGATCAAAGGTTTCTTGAACATTTTCATTGTCGAGTCTTTTGAAGCGGTTGAAGAGATTGCGAAGAACATCAACTCGAGAGTCACGCTGAGTTGAGACTCCTTCATTCACTTTGGACAGCCTATCCCAGATAAGCTTAGCAGTTTCCAAAGCACTCACTCTTCCATACTGTCCTTTGCTCAGATGGCCACATATGATATTCTTTGCTTGAGAGTCGAGTTGCTTGAATCTCTTCACATCAGCAGCATTCAGAGAAGGTGTGACTGAGGGAACACCATTTTCCACAACATACCAGAGATCGTTATCAATTGCCTCAAGATGCATTCGCATCTTATTCTTCCAGTAGGGGTAGTCCGTCCCATCGAAGGTAGGACACCCAGCAGAGACCTTGATCATACCTGCGGTCGACATAACTAAAACTCCAGGCGGTTGAACCAAAATCACACAGAACAAGGGAGTACCTTGCTCTGATACCAATTGAAAGTGCGTTCACTACAAAAAAATACACTTCCGTGATGATACGTGTTTGTCACAGTAGGTCGCGTTTTTTGTCATGCATGTACATCCGTGACAAATTTATGATAGAATCAAGATAGTCATACCTGTGCCGTCGTAGAAGTGTTCCATGACATTACCAAAATTATCATCACGGAAGTGTCCACTTCCATGATGATAAATCATGCGTCACAGAAGTGCTTTCGTCAAGGGTGACTGACACGTGACATCCACCGTAACGGAATGCCGTTAAGCTATCGGGTCGGGTTTTGGATCCGATAACCCGTTAACAGCCTCGACCAATGGGGATTTTCCACATGTAAAATCATCATTGGATGGAGGAGACACGTGTCGGGTCCGCGTTGGCACAGGTGTCACTCATCCAATGGGCGAGACGCGCCTATGATATGTTGACACGTGGACCAGCCCATCAAGTTTAAATGGGCCGGCCCAACTGAAGGCCCACAAGATTTTGCGGACCATAATGGGCCGGCCCAGCTTAAGGCCCACGAGATTTTGCGGACCATAATGGGCTGGCCCAGCTAAAGGCCCACAAGATTTTGTGGGCCACAATGGGCCGGCCCAGGTAAAGGCCCACAAGATTTTTGTGTGCCATAATGGGCCGGCCCAGGTAAAGGCCCACAAGATTCTTGCGGATCATAATGGGCCGGCCTAGCTAAAGGCCCATGAGATTTTGCCGACATTAATGGGCCGGCCTAGCTGTAGGCCCACAAGATTTTGAGGACCCTAGTAGGCCGGCCCATTAACTCGCTGCCATGTTTTGGGCCAGATGCCAGCCCATATTTGATCCGGTCCATTAATGGCCTGCCACGCTCCGGGCCTAATAGTGGCCCATATGAGATCCGGCCAGTTAAAAGCCTACCACGTTCTGGGCCAAATTACGGCCCAGATCAGGTCCGGCCCTTTAAGAGGCTTTGGGCTCAATTATGGCCCATATCAGATTCGGCCCGTCAACTGGACACTATGCTTTTGGGCCCACTTGCTAAAGGCCCACTTAGTAATTCGGCCTGATATTAGTTTTGGCCTGTTAAGGGCCCGTTTAACATTTCGTCCCTATATTAATTTCGGCCTGTTAAAAGCCCGTCATATAGTTGGGCCTAACTACGGCCCGGTTTGCATCCGGCCTGCTCGCAGCCGATATCTGATTGGGCCAAACAAGGACCGAGAGAATTTTGGCCTGTTAAAAGCCTGTGATTTGATTCGCACAATCATGGGCCGGGGTTCATTTCGGGCTGCTGCCGGCCCGTGAGCTTTTCGGCACGTTTCAGGCCCAACCTACATCGTGATTGCATGACGGCCCGATTATGTACCGTAATTTTACGGTTTGGCCGGTTTACTGCGAAGACAGGATATATATAAAGTAAAATAACTGCAGCATTGTGAATAAGAAAAAACCTAGACTATACAATAAATAAATTACGGCATATTACATCCACTGGGCATCAAAGTTCGCCACTATGATAATAAAGCACAAGCAGACAGCAGATTACATACACTGGGCATCAAAGATCGCCACCAGTGCAAATAAACACGCCAACAAAATAATATACAAAACCGACAACACTTCAATAGAGTTCAAGAAAGGTTAGCCCTGCTGGGGAGCTGCAGCGCAAGCAGCTGAGTAAGATGATGAGACTGCGCTTGTTCAACACTTATATCTTCCTCACTCTGAAAGATAAACAAGCAGACAGATGACAGGTTTTGCACATAAAAGTATCAGTGCTGACAATTCATCACATTTCTTACTGACGAATAAAGTGACACAGTTTAAAATTGCATTAACATAATATGGTATTGTTCAGGTCAAGACATGGCAGGAAATGACATTGTGAAGGAGTTGGCAGCTTCACGACACCACTGGATTACAAATCAAGAACTCATAAGTATCAATGGTTAGTGTGCTGTCAATTTATACCATTTCAGATTGGCAAATAAAGAGACGGTTTAAATAATAGTAGAATGATATGACATTGTTCATAGTTAAGACATTGCAGAATGTGACATTGTGCTGTAGTGGGTAGGTTCACCACACCACTGGATTACGGATGAAGAACAGAAGCATACATGCAGTGCAAAATAAGATCACTTGCTCTATATAGTTTAATTTACATGGTATGAAGAAGGAACTTGGTTGTACAACTGAAAACTTAAATTGAGAAAGGACAAACTTTTGTTTATGAACTACATAATAAACTTTAAACAAGCAATTTGATGCAAACACCAAAAATAAACAGCTGTTGCAGTCATGTCTAACCAAATATATACAACAAAGTTTGAAGGCTTGAGATGGACAAACTTACATTATTGGTGAAGACAGGCTCTATAAAGGCCTTGTCCATGCTGATGGGGGGGGGCAATTCAAGAAGTTTACCACAAAATCTTCTTCAAAAGCATTGCCTTTATTCTACATTTTGTTAAGAGTAAATATAGATGTGATAATATACGAAAAAATGGAGAATATTTAAGATAAGATGAAGAGTGATGCTACATAACCAAGTAGCTATAAATGTAAGTGCAGCGATACAGGCAAAGGTACAGCCAAGAGCAATGCACAACTAAACTTCTTCAGTACCAACCTTATGGTAAGAGTAAATATAGATCTGATGTGTAGAAAATGGAGGGCAAAGGAAAATAAGCTGCAGAGTGATGGTACATGAACAACTACCTGTCATTATAAGTACACTGATAAAGGACAGCATGTACTTACAAGAACAATGCAGAGCTAAAAAAAATTGGCATTGGATATATTCTACACTAATGTAACCATTCATACAGATCAGATAATTTGGAGCGAACAATTGATAAGCAAGCTATCATGCATACTGCTGTCACATAATGAACCAGGTATGTATGCAAGTACGGTGATACAGGACAATAGGTACTAACAAGAGCAAAGCAGCGGGCAGCATATTTGTTATATCCTGTCGTTCTTTTCAAACCGGAATTCTTCTTCGAGCAGATTTCCTGCAAAAAAGATCCGTAAAGCACATGCGGAAAAGTAGAAGTTCAAATTGTCATGAGATTTCATAGACAGTACCTTATCCTGGGAACAAGGCCAGTGCATAACAAGGTTTTTCCATTCAATGTCTTCTAAATTTAGCACAGGAGACTTCACCAGAAATTCGTTTATAGACTTGCCATCAAAGTGTGATTTCCTCGGGTAACACCGATACTGCTGCAATGCTTCCTTGAAAAGCACAAGCAAGCTTTGATCGTCATGACTATCCAGATTGACCCTCGCCCACTTACAACAATGTAATGTAAATCATTGATGTGTTCAATCAGCAGAAAATAGGAAAATAATAACCATGAATAATAGCACTTACACGTAAGTTGGACAGGAAGATGTGAAAATGGTGTTTGTCTTCACAATAATCTTCCCATGATGGGAATATATGCACGTAGTCCCTAACAACATTGAAAGCATTGTCTTTTAAACTGGGAATAAATGGAATGGGGTTCCAATCTGCAGGAATTGGCCGTCTCTGCAGTTGGGATAGGTCTTCGGCCGGTGGACTTGCTGTACTTTTTGCTGGAGTGGGAAATTTCTATGGTACAGCTGGTGCTATGGCAAATGAAATCGGTATACCTTTTGCTGGAGTGCAGGTCCTGTGTGGTGGGGCTAGTGGTGTGGCCAGTGAAGTATGGGTACAGTCTGCTGGAGTCGGTCCTACGTTTTGTGTCACTGGTTGTACAACCAATGTAAGTGGGGTGCTGTCTGATTTCTCCGGCACCACCACGTTTTTCAAGGACTTTGCTGGTGCTCCTTCAGGTTCGGCAATCACCCTCTTCCTTTTTGATGTCTGATGCACAAGAACAGCATTTGAGTGGAAAAACATGGTATGATGACAGATGCAATATGTATTGATAATGGATGGGCATGGCATCTCGACATATATGATAAGTAAACTAAGCAGATGGCGGTGCAACAAAGTAGAAGAAATGCAAGACAACATATGCAAGATACCCGCAATCAACAAAACATTACCAAATTAGAACAGGCACCTTGATGGGTGAACAGGACAGGCTATCTGCCTTTGACTCCTCGAGGTTAGAATAGTCATTAGGATCATATTCTGAACAAGAATCAACAGGTGGGGAGCGTATGAGTTTCATTGCATCCAGAATGGCACTCAATGCCTTGGTGCCAATTTTGTAAGTCATTGCAGTGTTTAGCTTCAAGAGTGGACTGCTGCTAGTGCGACACAAAGCAGCTACACAGATCATAGTGTAGATATAACGGGGAAACCGTAAGCATCAGAGTAAAATCAGCAAAGTGGAACTTGCTGGAATATATGTGCTAGTATTGCCGGTACGGCTATAAAGGCTTCGGATACCAGCTCTCTTCAAGTGAAGGTGCGGTACTGTTAATATCAGTGTTACTCTCAAAGGCGACACAGCTCCCCGCATTTCCTTGCTATTCTTATAGGATTCAAGTGGGCAGGTGACTACAAATCCTATTCCTATGTTTACAAGATCCTACGAATCAAAGAGGCTCAAAGTCTCCATCACAACCGACCGTATAGACCTCTACACTGCAAAAGTCCCTGCTCATCTTCAGTACAAGGAACATACTGTACCACTATCATACTCCCTCCGTTCCAAAATATAAATCTTGGTAGAGATTTCCACTATGGATCACATACAGATGTATCCAGATACATTTTAGAGTGTAGATTCACTCATTTTGCTCCATATGTAGTCCATGGTGGAATCTATACAAAGACTTGTTTTTAGGAACGGAGAGAGTACATATTAAAGAAGAACGGAAGAGGAACATGGTAAAGAAGAGCAAGCAGATCTTGGATAATAAAATGTTGGTTGCGCAGTGCCCACACATGATGAACCAGAGCACATTAAGAATGCAACTCCCAGCTGTCTCTCGACCATTTCAGGCGGTTGGATGAAGATCCTACGTCTCCTAACCCATCTTCTTCCTCGTCTCTGATTCTTCCCATACAAAACACCGCACGGGCTGCCGGTCCGACCACCGGCCCCCGCCGCCTGTGTTCCTCCGCACCCCCACCCCCACCCCCGCCCCAACCCCCACCCGCGTCAAGTTTTCTTCGTTCGGCGAGGCCCCACAACCACCCGAGCCCCTTCGTTCGCATCGGCAAACTCCGGCGAGCTCTGAAAAATCGACTGACCCAATTTTGAAATTTAGTCTACTGTGATTTAACTAGTGTGGAATATAAAAGCGGAAAACCATAAGCATTGGGAGTATAGTGTTGAGCATGCCGTGGCGGATCTGAAGGTGCAAACCGGACAAAGGCAACTTCGCAACCAAGACAAGAAATCAGAGTAAAGCAGTAGCGATCTATTTTCTTGCTGCGATAAATAAGTTGAGCAGATACGGAAGAGTACCGCCTCTGGTGCGGCGCCGTGTACGCATCTGCTGAGAATTTGACGGTGCTGCGGTAGCGATGGCTGTCGGCGGCGTGGAAGCAGATCTAGGAGGGTAGACGGGGGCGGCAGGGCGCGGTGGACGAGACGGTCGTAGGAGCGGCGCCGGCAAGGGGGACGACGGCGGGGATGAAGCGAGAGGACAGGATGCAAGGATCCTGGTCCGAAGCCGTGGATGAGAGAGGTCGATCTCTTGTAATGGACGGCGGCGTCGGGGTATCAGCTCCAGCATGCTGGAGGAGGACGGCGGTGGATGGGGTGGCGGACGGCGGCGGACGGAGGAGGGTGGGGTGGAGAGGGTGTTTTGGCGCCCACGGAGTACGAATGGGGGAAAGGGAGGTAGAGAGGAAGGGGGGAACCATGTATTCAGGGCGCGCTTGTCTCAAATGCGAGGAAATTTACAAACTTAGCCCCCGTTTCAAATTTCTACTACATCACACCAACATTAGTCGGTTGGGGATAGGACGGTAATCTCGCATACACCGAATATTTGCCGATGAGAGTTTGTTTTTGGCGCCCACCGTGTATGAATATGAATCGGGGAGGGAGTCGATTTTGGCCGAGGACACACTGTGTTTTGGCGCCCACCGTGTATGAATCTGGGTGAGAGGCGGTTACGTCACGTTTGGGTGAAATTACAAACCTACCCCTATCGAAACCTATAGAAATCCAGCAGATAGGCTTTGCGTGGCAGGGATAGGCAGTAGTGATTTCCATCTCGCAGATTTTGGTTTCGGGCGGTTACTGCGACTTTCCCCGCTTCGTTCAAATTTTGCAGAGTGCACGTTTACCGTGACAACTCATTTCGAATCCCGTTTGTATTCTATTTTTTTTCGGGCGGGATCCATTTTCAATTGGAATTACATTCTATATACATCATTTTTTTATATATACTTCCAAAAGCACAACAAAGAATTCTGCTCCTTTATATGTATAATATGATTTACAAATACAACGATCTCGAAATCTTAAGGTTGAATTTGAAAAAAATTAACCAAATTATGTTCTACTAAAATGTATGGATCAATAATATCTACATATTAAATAACATAGATGTGCGTGAATTCATATGAGTATGCATGTTTGATAGGTCAATTTTGGTTCGAGTATGGATTACATGTATCATCATCTCGAATTCAAATATTTGAATCCCTTTTTTGTTCACTCCTTTCACGCCCATCTCTCTCGCATGCATGCTCCTTCAGGTAGCTATCACTCTCTTTTCTCCAGCTCACCCGCACGCTCACTTCATGTTTCTCCTATCCTCGCAAACATGGTCTCTCGACGTCTCCCTTGAGAAGTGTCACACTCTCCCTATCATTATACATTACACCGTTTTCATTATCTCTCATGTCTCTACTGTTCTCTGGTATCACTCGGTACCTAAGCTTTCTTTTTCACCGCCACACACACAGTCTCCACTCGTCTTTCAGTTTGTCTTTCTCTCTATGGGATTCTCTCACACACCCTATATGTCTCTACATATGACTCATACCACTAAAATTACTCTCTCTCTCTCTCTCCTGTAGACACAACATTTGTTGCGGTCTCCTTTTCGTCTCCATCCTAGACTTACATTATTCATTTGTTTACCGATCAGACAACCCCGACTACCGTCTCCTCTCTCTCTCTCTCTCACAGACACACACACACAACTCCTGCTTCCACTCCCCTTCCCGACTACCGTCTCTCTCACACACACACAAAACTCTCGCTTTCGCACCCTGGCTCGTATTTCTCTCACAAACATTTATCGACTAGCTAGCCTCTAGATAGGTTTATACACCCGCACACTCGTGCTTCCACCATCGCATACATGTCTCTCTCCCGCTCCTTGTATCTATGTAGATTTTTCTTCCCTTCTTGAGACACGCCCTCTCGATCGTGCACACACACACTATCGCCTCATTTTAAGCTGATACCTATCGCACACACACTCCTTGTGTCTTTGTCACACATGCACTCCGTCCTCCTCCACTCTCCCTCTCTCTCACACAAACATGGGATTTTTGCAACAACTAGACAGATGCCCATGCGTTGCACGGAACATCAAGATGCATTTGTATGAGTAGTTTATCTTGTGGGGGAAAAGGATGAACGAGGGAAGGCCTTATTTGCAAATGTGGAGAGGGGTGTGGGTATCTTTTTGCAAAATTGCCATAGTTTCCTTCCTATCCGTCAGATATAGATCGGACGGCCTATTGCAGGATGGCAGGCACACGATCATCACCGACAATGCTTTTTATAAGAGTAGGGATAAAAAATAGAGTTGGTGATGATGGTGGGCCTGCCATCCTGCAATGTAGGTCGTCCGATTTATATCTGACAGATAGGAAGGAAAATATGGCAATTTACCCGCACTCTTCACCACATTTGCGGATAAGGCCTTCCCTCGTTCATCCTTTCACTGGTAGAAAAAGAGGCTTCCATACGCCCCCATTAGTCCCCAAAACAATCGAACCGTGACAAAAGGGGTCTTTAGTCGCGGTTCGGGAGGAGACCCGCGACCAACTATCTGGGCCCAGCGCGCTCGGTCGACAGCTGGCGGACGGGAGGGGCTTTAGTCCCGGTTGGCCTGGCCAACCGGGACTAAAGGTCCCCGAAGGCCTTTAGTTGCGGTTGGCCAGGCCAACCGGGACTAAAGGCCCATCCCTATATAAGGACTCAGCTCACTTCACTTCACTCAGCTCACTTCACAATTTTCAGAAGGGGGTGGTGGGTTTGCTTTTGGTTCCTCCTATGCACACAAGGTGTTCGATGAAATGCCCGAGAGCCTGAAACAAACATGATATGAAGTGTCCGAGCCACACTTGAGCTTTCTCATTTATTTTTTCTCCGCGATCGCGGTTAGCAACTTGAACCTTTCATGTGTCATTGATAAAATATGCATGTGTGTAGTTCATTGTTTAATTTGTATTATTTCTAGCTAGTTAGTTTAACAAATGCATGATGGTTAATTATATACTTTATATAATAATAATGCAGATGAATCGGCAATGGATGTACGGTCCCCGACTCTCCGGCGAGTTCACTACGGGTTTGAAAGATTTCCTCGTAGTGGCAAATGCGAACAAGCAGCAAGGTTTTATTATCTGTCCATGTGCTGTATGTAAGAATCAGAAGGGTTACTCCTCCTCAAGAGACGTTCACATGCACCTGCTTCGGCACGGTTTCATGCCAAGCTATAATTGTTGGACCAAGCATGGAGAAAGAGGGGTTAGAATGGAAGAAGATGAAGAAGGGGATGATATCGATGACAACTATCATGATCATTTCGGTGATACTTTCATGGAGGATGATGCTGAAGGTGGGGAAGGGTTAGGTGAAGGTGAAGAAGAGGCACATGATGAGCCCGCTGATGATCTTGGTCGGACCATTGCTGATGCACGGAGACGCTGCGAAACTGACAAGGAGAGGGAGAATTTGGATCGCATGTTAGAGGATCACAAAAAGTCGTTGTATCCAGGATGCGATAATAGTCTGAAAAAGCTGGGCTGCACACTGGATTTGCTAAAATGGAAGGCACAGGAAGGTGTAGGTGACTCATCATTTGAAAATTTGCTGAAAATGTTGAAGAATATGTTTCCGAAGAATAACGAGTTGCCCGCCAGTACGTACGAAGCAAAGAAGGTTGTCTGCCCTCTAGGTTTAGAGGTTCTGAAGATACATGCATGCATTAACGACTGCATCCTCTACCGCGGTGAATACGAGAATTTGAATGAATGCCATGTATGCACTGCATTGCGTTATAAGATCAGAGGCGATGACCCTGGTGACGATGTTGAGGGCGAGAAACCCAGGAAGAGGGTTCCCGCCAAGGTGATGTGGTATGCTCCTATAATACCACGGTTGAAATGTCTGTTCATGAACAAAAAGCATGCCAAGTCGTTGCGATGGTACAAATAGGACCGTAAGTCCGACGGGGAGTTGAGACACCCCGCTGATGGAACGCAATGGAGAAAGATCGACAAAGTGTTCAAAGATTTTGCAGCTGACGCAAGGAACATAAGATTTGGTCTAAGTACTGATGGCATGAATCCTTTTGGCGAGCAGAGCTCCAGCCATAGCACCTGGCCCGTGACTCTATGCATCTACAACCTTCCTCCTTGGTTGTGCATGAAGCGGAAGTTCATTATGATGCCAATTCTCATCCAAGGCCCTAAGCAACCCGGCAACGACATCGATGTGTACCTAAGGCCATTAGTTGAAGAACTTTTACAGTTGTGGGCCAGACCTGGTGTACGTGTCTGGGATGAGCACAAAGGAGAGGAATTTGACCTACGAGCGTTGCTTTTTGTAACCATCAACGATTGGTCTGCTCTCAGTAACCTTTCGGGACAGACAAATAAGGGATACAATGCATGCACGCACTGCTTACATGAGACTGAAAGTGTACGTTTGGTTAACTGTAAGAAGAACGTGTACCTGGGTCATCGTCGATTTCTTCCCCGAAATCATAACGTAAGAAAGAAAGGCAAGCATTTCAACGGCAAGGCAGATCACCGGCCGAAGCCTGCGGAATGTACTGGTGCTGAGATATTTGATATGGTCAAGGATTTGAAAGTCATCTTTGGAAAGGGTCCTGGCGGACAATCAGTTCCGCGGGGAGTTGACGGGCACGCACCCATGTGGAAGAAGAAATCTATATTTTGGGAGCTAGAATATTGGAAAGTCCTAGATGTCCGCTCTGCAATCGACGTGATGCATGTTACGAAGAATATTTGCGTGAACCTGCTAAGCTTCTTGGGCGTGTATGGGAAGACAAATGATACAAAGGAAGCACGGCAGGACCAGCAACTTTTGAAAGACCCAGATGACCGGCATCCGGAATGGTTTCAAGGTCGTGCCAGCTACGCTCTTACCAAAGAAGAGAAGATCATTTTTTTTGAATGCCTGAGCAGTATGAAGGTCCCGTCTGGCTTCTCGTCGAATATAAAGGGAATAATAAACATGGCGGAGAAAAAGTTCCAAAACCTGAAGTCTCACGACTGCCATGTGATTATGACGCAATTGCTTCCGATTGCTTTGAGGGGGCTCCTACCGGAAAATGTTCGAGTAGCCATTGTGAAGCTATGTGCATTCCTCAATGCAATCTCTCAGAAGGTAATCAATCCAGAAGATCTACCACGGTTACAGAACGATGTGGTCCAATGCCTTGTCAGTTTCGAGTTGGTGTTCCCACCATCCTTCTTCGATATTACGACGCACCTCCTGCTCCACCTAGTCGAAGAGATTTCCATTCTCGGTCCTGTATTTCTACACAATATGTTCCCTTTTGAGAGGTTCATGGGAGTATTAAAGAAATATGTTCGTAACCGTGCTAGGCCAGAAGGAAGCATCGTCAAGGGCTATGGAAATGAGGAGGTAATTGAGTTCTGTATTGACTATGTTCCTGACCTTAAGCCGATTGGTATTCCTCAATCGCGGCACGAGGGGAGACTAAGTGGAAAAGGCAAGATCGGAAGGGAATCCACGATATGTATGGACGGTCATTCTATGACTGAAGCACACCACACAGTTCTGCAAAATTCCAGCTTGGTGGCTCCGTACTTCGAGCAACACAAGAATATTTTACGCTCGGACAACCCGGGGAAGCCTGAATCCTGGATTAGAAAGGCCCACATGGAGACTTTCGGCAGTTGGTTGCGAAAACATTTAATGAATGACAATGATGTTGGAGATCAGCTGTACATGTTGGCCAAGAAACCATCTTCGACTATAACGACTTTCCAAGGGTACGAGATAAATGGGAATACATTTTACACCATCGCCCAAGATAAAAAGAGCACCAACCAAAACAGTGGTGTCCGCTTTGATGCAGCAACCGAGAATGGGCAAAACGTCACATATTATGGTTACATAGAGGAGATATGGGAACTTGACTATGGACCCTCCTTTAAGGTCCCTTTGTTCCGGTGCAAATGGTTCAAGCTAACAGGAGGTGGGGTAAAGGTGGACGAGCAATACGGAATGACAATGGTGGATTTCAACAATCTTGGTTACCTTGACGAACCATTCGTCCTTGCCAAAGATGTCGCTCAGGTTTTTTACTTGAAGGAAATGAGTAGCAAACCGAGGAAACGGAAAGATAAGAAAACGATCAGTACATCATGCGATGATCCAAAGCGGCACATTGTTCTTTCAGGGAAAAGAAACATCGTGGGAGTGGAGGACAAGACAGACATGTCAGAAGATTATAATATGTTTGGTGAAATTCTGCCCTTCAAAGTGAACACTGACCCAAGCATTAAGTTAAATGATGAGGATGCTCCATGGATACGGCACAATCGTAAGCAAGCAGGGACACAAGGGAAGAATTGATGTGTAATAATTTATTGTACCAAACTTTGTATTTGGTCGATGAACTGAATGATGTATCAAACCTTTTGTCAAACCTTCAAGGGATTTTAAAATGAATTAGTTTTATTTTTCTGATTTTTTTGATATATAATTGTATTTTTAAGATTTTAAAATGAATTAGTTTTATTTTTCTGATTTTTTTGATATATTATTTGTATTTTTAAGAATTTAAAATGAATTAGTTTTATTTTCTGATTTTTTTGATATATAATTGTATTTTTAAGATTTTAAAATGAATTATAAACAAAATAATATAAACTTTAATAAAATATATAAGTACAAACAAAATAAAATAAATTTTAATAACATAAATAAATAAGTAATTAGAAACTTTAATAGCAAAAATAATTGTCATAAAGTAAAATAAATAAGTAATTAGAAACAAAATAAAATAAAATAAATAAGTTTTTTGTTGTAAGTAGAAACAGAACAAAATAAATAAAGCAAAAAAGAAAACAAAAAACAGGCAAAAAATAAAAAATATGCCACCTACTGGGCCACCACGGCCTGAATACGACTAGAAACCCATTAATGGGCCAGGATTCAGGCCCGCAGAAGGCCCAGTAGGCCCACAGGCACATAGTGACAGAATAGGCCCGTAAGCCTGCATTTGAGAGGAGCTCGAAGTGGTGAGCGCAGCCGCGCTTATAAACACTCTCGAAGCCTCTCGGCTTGCGAGGTGGGACTAAACATCCCACCGCACCGCGCCAGTTCCAGCACAGACCCTTTAGTCCCGGTTGGGGAGGCGGACCGCGACTAAAGGGTACCCTTTAGTCGCGGTTGTTGTCCCCAACCACGACTAAAGGGTCTTTCTGCGCGGGAACGAAAGCGGCGCCAAAACCCTTTAGTCCCGGTTGGGGAGGCGGACCGCGACTAAAGGGTACCCTTTAGTCGCGGTTGGTGTGGCCAGCCGCAACTAAAGGTTACCTTTAGTCGCGGTCCGCCTCCCCAACCGCGACTAAAGGTGCGTCTATAAATACTGCACTTAGCAGTTTCGCCACTTCCCATTCTCCTCTCTCTCGACGCCGAAGCGCTGCCCCGACGCCGATCGACGCTGAAGCCCTGCCCCGACGCCGACGCCGATGCCGAAGCCCTGCCCCGACGCCGACGCCGGAGCCCTGCCCCGACGCCGACGCCGAAGCCCTGCGCGCCGCCGCCCCCGTCCCCAGTGAGCGCCGCCTCCGCCCGTGCCCTGCCCTTGCCCGCCGCCCGTGCCCTGCCCTTGCCCGCCGCCCGACGCCCTGCCGCCCTGCCGCCCGACGCCCTGCCGCCCGCTGGCCCTGCCTGCCGTCCTCCGCGCGCCGGCAGAAGAAGAAGAAGGAAGAAGAAAAAGGAAGAAGAAGAAAGAAGGAAGAAGAAAACAAAAGAAAAACAGAAGAAAAACAATAAAAAAGGAAAAAGGAAGAAAAAAAGAAAACAAAAGAAAAAGGAAGAAAACAACAGAAGAAAAACAAAGGAAGAAGAAAAAAAGAAAGAAGAAAAAAAAGGAAAACACAAGAAAAACAAACAGAAGAAAAAAACAAAAGAAAACAAAAAAACAGAAGAAAAACAAAGGAAGAAGAAAAAAACAAAAGAAAACAAAAAAACAAACAGAAGAAAAAAACAAAAAAAGGAAAACACAAGAAAAAAGAAAAAGGAAAAAGAAAGAAAAAAGAAAACAAAAGAAAACACAAGAAAAACAAACAGAAGAAAAAAACAAAGGAAGAAGAAAAAAAGAAAGAAGAAAAAAAAGGAAGAAGAAAAAAAGAAAGAAGAAAGAAAGAAGAAAAAGGAAGAAGAAAAAAAGGAAGAAGAAAAACAAAGGAGGAAGAAAAAAAAGGAAGAAGAAAAACAAAGGAAGAAGAAAAACAAAGGAAGAAGAAAAAAAGAAAGAAGAAAAAAAAAGGAAGAAGAAAAAAAGAAAGAAGAAAGAAAGAAGAAAGAAAAAGGAAGAAGAAAAAACAAGAAAGAAAAAGGAAGAAGAAAAACAAAGGAAGAAGAAAAAAAGAAAGAAGAAAAAGGAAGAAGAAAAAAAGAAAGAAGAAAGAAAGAAGAAAGAAAAAGGAAGAAGAAAAAACAAGAAAGAAAAAGGAAGAACAAAAAAATGAAAACCAAATGAAAACCAAATGAAAGAAGAAAGAAAAAGGAAGAAGAAAAAAAGAAGAAGAAAGGAAGAAGAAAGGAAGAAGAAGAAAGAAAGAAAAAAGAAAAAGGAAGAAGAAGAAAGAAAGAAGAAAGGAAGAAGAAGAAAGAAAGAAGAAGAAAGGAAGAAGAAGAAAGAAAGAAGAAGAAAGGAAAAAGGAAGAAGAAGAAAGGAAGAAGAAGGAAGAGGAAGAAGAAAGGAAGAAGAAGAAAGAAAGAAGAAAGAGGAAGCAGAAAGGAAGAAGAAAAAAAAGAATTTTTACTTAAAGAATCTTATTTTTTAATTCCCCCTCCTCTATGTCCCCTTAATCTTATTTTTTAATTCCTTTATACTTAAAGAATTTTTACTACATGCAGGAGCGACATATGGCGGACGATAGAACCGAGCCGCTTAGGGATCCGGAGGCTGAACGTTATTTAATGGGCATCATCAACAACGAGATTCCTTATGTGCCGGGCTTAGAATATGAGCAACAAGAGGATGTAGTCTCTTCTTTTCTGAACCTTGACGGTGGAACAGAGATTGTCGATGATCAAGAAGGTGAAGGAACGGACATTGTCGACGGAGGTCAACCGTCAACAACCGACGATCTCGAATTGCAAGTAGCAACCACCTCCGGCGAGGTATATATATACATTGAGCCTCTCGTGATACAAACTTACTGAAATGTGAATACATATGTATTAACGCGCGCGACTCTCTTTGTTTTTTTAGCCCTCCGGATCGAGTACGACAAAGCGTGGCAAATCCAAGGCGATGAAAACAGGAGAAACATATGCCATTGAGTTTGTCAGTGAAACCGGCAAGCCCCTACAGCACACCTCAAAGTTTATCAACCAATGCGGAGTCGTTGTTAGAGACAACGTCCCGATCACCGTCCAGGAATGGAAGGAGCCAAAGAAGGCATGTCTTGGTTTCAGTTTTGTCGACAAGAGAACGAAAAAGGATTGCTGGAGAAAGCTTATGGAACATTTCATTCTACCTCCGAAATACAACGAAGTCGATGAATTCGGTAACGAGGTTCCGGGTGGACATCAGAGGAGGAGGCTAGTTAAAGAGTTCGCTCTTCAGAAGATGGGCGAAGCATTCCGGAACTTCAAGAAAAATTTAACCCGTGACTATGTCAACAAGGGCAAGACTCCGGATTTCAATGGACAACATGAGAAACTGCAAGATGATTGGCCAGAATTTGTGAGGCAAAAGCAATCGGAGCATTTCAAGGAAATATCGAAAAAAATAAGGATAATGCGAGTAAGAAAAAGTTCCATCATATTATGGGGCCAGGAGGATACCGCCTTTCGGAGCCTAGGTGGCAGAAGATGGAGGAGGACCTAAGGGTGCGAGGAATCCCTCTAGGTACAGAGGGATGGGACCCAAGGGCCAAAAGCTGGTGGTACGGGCATGGGGGATCGCTAGACCCGGAGACAGGGGTGTGTGTTCACCGGCAGAGACAGTTTGCTCCCACCCAAGCCCTTATTGACGCAATGAACCAAGCTCAAGAGGGCTTGATCAAGTTCAACAGAGAGAAAGACGCACTGACAACAGCCCTCGGGAATGATGAACACGGAGGACGTGTATGAGGCAAAGGCAAAGTTCCGTGGAAAGTAGGGTTTTCCCAGGACAATGACCCATACTGTTACAGAAGCCGTAAGAGAAAGATGGACCGGGATGCAGATCTTATGACGAAGTTTGCATCGGAACTCCATGAGTTGAAGCAGACCGTGCATGAACTAGTGAAAAAAAATCGGCTGCAGGGCCGCATGAAGATCATGAAGCGGATCGCGGAAGCCAGCAGCGGAGAAGCAGCGTGGCTTCCACGGATGCCCCGCCTGGTGCTAGTGCACCGATGATCGAGATTCGTGCACCGGAGCCTCACTACCCCGTGGATGATGTAAAGGGGATGAAAGAATGTGATCTGCATTATCCCGTGGGGAACGTTTCCACGAAGGTAGCTAGCGGCAGTGCTTTACCCTGTACACCTGGAGCACTCCACCACAACAACCCCATTGCATATGGCTATGCTCGTGTCACGGTGGAAGACATAGTCCAAGGGTTTGAGGACCTGGAGATTGACAAACCTACACCCGAAGGGGAGAGAAGACTTGGAGATGTCAAGCGCCAGTTCATTGTATGGAAAAAGAAGTACATAGTGTTTCCAGGCGAGGCGCCAAGGCTAGCAAGTCCACCCCCCTCCGATGGTGGTGGTGGTGGTGGTGGCGGTGGTGGCGGTGGTGGTGGTCGTGGTGGTTCACCTACACCTTCTTCACGCCATTCGACGCCGTCCCCCGATCCACAACCTCCGGCGGGTACGACGCCCCCCAATCCTCCTCCGGCGGGTACGACGCCCCCCAATCCACCTCCGGCGAAGAAGCAGAAGCAGGCGGACAGCAAGGAAACCCGCTCCTGGACTATTAACCCGGACCCTTATGTACCTAAGACCACAAGGGTACCGGAGCCATCACTGAAGCCTCTCCTCCCAAGGCCTGGGGAACTTAGTGAAGCTGAAACCAAATTGGCCGCGTCTGCTGATTATGAGAAATGGAAGGCGGATATGAAGGCGAAAAAAGAGCCTGAGCTCAAGCAAGTATTCACTGAGAAGCAAAAGAAGTGGGCTAAGGATTTTTTGACGACACCGTCCCAAGCCGAGCTGAATATGCCTGACGACTATGGACATGAACTTCGTAGGCAAGCAAAAATATTGAAGGAGGAGAAAGAAGAAAGTAAAAAAAAGCGGGAAACAAGTTGACCAGCTCGGGATGCAGAAGAAACAATCGATCCCCCCGCTCATAGTGAAAGCCGGTCCGGAAGAGGACCCCGAGATCATAGCAGCTGCGGCAGCACTTGGATTGACTGTAGCGAGTGCCATGAAACAAGCGTCCGAGATGGGTTTGACTCTTCGTGCCTTCTTAGGCCTTGAGGATGCGCCAGTATGTGAGATAGCATTACAATATGTGCGGAGTGGGCCTCTCGTCGAGCCTGCGCGGGAAAAGAGTCTACCACCACAAATGCGAAATCTGCTACGTTGGTACAAGCAATTCATAACATGGGCCGACAAAGAATATATTTATGCGGATGTTACAGATGAGCATCACACCAAACGGTACTCTGTAGAAGTTCATATGAGTGATTTGTTCCAGCTGTTCAATCTGCGCGACCTCGACAAATCTATGCTGAGTTGCTACGTTCTGTAAGTGATTTATTTCTACCTCATCTCGTTCTTCATTGCCTGCACTATATATATATATATATATATATATATATATATATATATATATATATATATATATATATATATATATATATATATATATATATATATATATATATATATATAGTCCTAACTATATTGTTGCGTACGCTATTATGCAGATTGAAGATTTGGGAATGCAAAATAAGAAACATCCATGATGTTGGGTTCATTGACCCACATATCGTTAATGGACATGTGTTACAACATCACCCCGAAGACGTGGAGAAAGACTTGTACAAGTTTCTTAGAAAGCATCAACTCAAAAGTCATATTCTATTTCCTTACCATTTTGGGTGAGTGTTTCTCTCTTGTGCCCATTCTCTTTTGTTTACTCCATGCATGGTATGTCTAATCGATGAGTTATGCATGACTGTGCATGTAACGTGTCCGCAGGTTCCACTGGATTCTGCTAAATATTGAACTTCACACCTCCAGAGTTCTAATCATGGACTCTATGGATTCGGATCCAAAGCGTTGGGCCGACATGAGAAAAATGATGCAAAAGAAATTATTTTCAATCATTTGAGCTCTATATCGATCGGTATCTTTCGTTCATTTCCTAATATCAAGTAACTAATAACTCCCTTGTTCATTTAATTTTCTTTGCCCTGTAGGGTTTGGAGACGGTTCTCAGAAGAAATTGTCGGTGAATTCAAACATGAGCTAGATTTCAGAAGGTTAGTTAATGTGGATAAGCAGCCACCGGGGACCAATCTATGTGGATACTATGTTTGTGAGAACATCCGGAGACACACCTCTGAGCGGAAGGCATCGGATAGCGTGCGGAACGCGACGGATAACTTGCGGAGGAGGCTTAGTCTAGAAGCTCGCTTCCGACCAATTCAAGAAGAATTAGCAGGATTTTTCATGAGGGAAGTCATCAATCCTATAGGAGAACACTATACCGAGGACGAAGAAATTTATATGCATACCCGAGATTGAAACTTGTACGAAGTTGTATATGGTCATCCATCCTAATTGTGTATGGAAACTTGTTCGAAGTTGTATATGGTCACCCGAGATTGAATATATATTATATATTCCTCTTGAATTCTTCTTGTTTGAAATTTCATATGCATGTATATAGTAGCGTAGAATATGTGTACTGAAACTTTATCAAAATTAAAATAAAACACAAAATATAATATAAAAGAAATAAAACACTCCAAACTAAAAAGAAACCAGGTTTAGGGGGGGCTAAAACCCTAAACCTGCGGAGGAGCCCTTTAGTCCCGGTTGGCCACGAGAACCGGGACTAAGGGTCCTCCGCCCCGACGGACCACGGGCGCCCACGTGGACGGGCCTTTAGTCCCGGTCAGCCACAAGAACCGGGAGTAAAGCCTTTAGTCTCGGTCCGTAAGAGGCGCGACTAAAGGGGGGGGTCTTTAGTCGCGCATATTTAGTCCCGGTTGCACAGCCGGGACTAAAGGCTGTTGCGAATCGGGACTAAAGGGCTTTTTTCTACCAGTGTTTTCTCCCACAAGATCTTGATGTTCCGTGCAACGCACGGGCATCTTGCTAGTAAGAGTAGAAATTAGACATATACCACTTCTCGAATCTTGAAACCAACAACATTCCTCCCTTATCTCATCAAAACCGCCAAAGGAATATATTTTGAGTGAAACATAATATATTTTTAGTGATATACGTATTTCAAAACTAGACTTTTTTTCTATCAAATCGGTGAATATGTATTAATCTACTTTGATCGTGTGGCAACGCATTGGCACATTGCTAGTAGTTATTATAATTTTTTGGACACCAGACAAACAGTGGAGTACATTTACGAAGAGAAGAGGCGCACGCACGTAGTTGGCCTCTCGTTGTCTCGCACACTTGAGTGTTACGTAAAGGCGATGTTAGCAAATAAACCCTAAAACCCTAGGTGCACGATTGCTGCATTCGCGGGTACCGGGTACGTGGTGGAGCACCTTTGTAGGAATAGTCAGCTCGCGTGATAATTTGATCCGTAGGAGTTGATGGTCGGGACCACAGGTGAACGACTTGGAGCGCGGTGGCTCGCTAGTTGCCACAGATCGAGTAGCCACGTTTAAAATATCGTTTTTAGCGGGGTTAAGAGTTCCGATTTTCAATGGCGCGTTATAAGTAGTAAGTAGTTTTTAGAACGATTGGTATGGAGCGAAAATGGAATTCATAGTACTACGTACCTCCTTGGCATATGGTTGGATGGTTTTTTTTTTGCGATGGAGGTTGTACGGGTTTATGTTGCGAGATGTTGAACCTGGTAGTTCTAGGGCAAATACTATGGTTTAGATTTAGATGCTGGTTTTCAGTAATGAAAATCGAAAGGGGAAACCCTTCTTTGATTAAAAAAACTACTACCTCCATTCTGGTTTACTAGTCCCCATCGTACTTTGGGTCAAAGTTTTTCCACGAATTTTACTAAAATGTGAATGGAAAACGAGATTTTGTTATACCCAAACAAAAAAGGACTAGAGGGAGTGATTGCTCTGACACGGACGCGACCTCTCATAGCGGAGGCATTGAACCGGCGCGCCGGCCAAGAGGGCCGCACTCGCTGCAGGCTCGGCTGAGCACGCCTCCTCGCCGCGTGCAACCAGCTTAAGACTGCCCCGCCTGCCTTCATTGAATCCGCGCGTGTGCCGGCAACACGTCCTTCCGCGAGCCGGCAGGCATTTTAGAACACAAAAAAGGACTAAAATATAATTAATTTACGCATGGTCTTGACTTGTTGTGCTCGCACTGGTAGCAGGAACTAGTAGAGGATTTTCTTTATTTATAACTCTCCTCACTTTTTTTGGCTTTGAAGTGAATCATGGTTGTGGACATTATGTATGAATGTGCAGATATCTGTGAACATGAGTTTGATGTGGAAGTTGAACTTGGAATGTCGGGCTTGCGCGTGAACTATACCATGTCCAATGCTTCGTCTGTTATTGTTTGGAAAGTAATTGCTATTATTACATGACCCGAAAAAAACATTTTGTGCCACATAAGTAGATGCACGGACATCACAACAGGCATGCTGACTGGATAAACATTTCAACCTAGCTATTATGAAGGAAATTTTGTATTGACAACAGTTTTAGATAGCAGGAGACGCCTAGCCTGCTCTGCCTCTGCTAGCTTATTTCTGGCTTCTTCCATCTCTTCTTTGGCTTGGGTGAAGAGAGCATCTGATTGCTCTTTTCGCTTCTTCAGGAACTCAGCTACATTCTCAAGGGCTGCTGCACGCTTTCTTTCAGCCTTTACTAATGCCACGAGGACACAAACAGCTGACGACTCCACCTGGCTTGTGTGTAATCCAGCATCATCTGGGAATTTGCACCTTGTGTCTAATCCAGCATCATTAGGGAACTAGCACCTTGTGTGTAATCCAGCCTCATTTTGGAAACATGATCTCAAGGTTGACCATACTTCCCTCCTCGCAGGAACTACATCCTGACATGAAGTGACTTCTTTTTTAGATCAATACTCAGAGCAACCTAGATCCATTTAGTAGAAGCCAGATAAACAGAACTCGGAGAAGTGAATTCAAAAGGAAAATAAAAATAAAAACAGACTACAAGGTGAGAACACCCACTTCCTACATCAAGCTAAAAACGAAAGCATTAGGACAATTAAGACTCTTCTTATTACACATCGAAGAACACCACGCTTAAGAGAAACGGAAACTACAACATATACACATCGAAGAACACGAGGCTACACGAAAGTAATTGAAAGGGTGTTACTTACCAAAGCTCGTTTTACAGGTTCGGTGTAGCTCCTCTTTAACTTGCCACGCTCCTTGAAGATGTCCCGAATATCCCGTGTTTGGTCTTCATTGCTCCTCTGCATGTTCGCGCTCGTGGTTTTAAAATCTCAACATGGAAAGAAAAAAATACTAGTAATACTCGCGCATCTTGTGGGCAACATTAAAGCACTCGTCTGCCATGTTAGAGCATCTCCAACAGAATTGCAACGCGCGGCGCTTTAAAAAAGCGTTTATAGTGCTGAGATCGAGAAGTAGATACTAGAGAGTAGAGGATAGTTCTCAGCATAGATAGATAAAAAAAGATAGTTCAACTACTCCTCGTCGTCCGACTCCTCGGTGATGTCCTCCTCCGACGTCTGACTGTAGGCGTGAAGATACCGATCGTCGTCGGATTCCCAGGGCGACACTGCTCCTAGCCTCATGTTGAATTGAGCGTCCGCTTTTCGCCTACGCTTGTCCTCGCGATAGGCGGCTCGCTCCGTCCTCCTCTTATCCCTCTCCGCCCTCCTTTGCGCGTAGAACTCGCGCTCTTTGAAGATGTCCTGCGGGAAGTGTTGGCGCCACAACGCCATGGCTTCCTCGTCCATCTCGGCGATGCCAAGACGGTGCTCCCGCCTCCGGTTGTCGTGACGATCCTCGTCGGTGCTAAGCCGTGGCAGAGGCGCGAGCTCCTGCGCCCGCTCCCGTGTCGGCACGTTGGGGAAGTTCAATGTTCTATGAGGTCACCGGAGGCGCCACACCGCTGCGTCGTACGAGCGGGTGGCCTCGTTGGTGGTGTCGAAATTGCCGAGGCCGAGGCGCATCCCGCGGAACCGGATCTCGGCGGAGAAGCCGCCGGAGGGGCGCGCGCGGACGCCGCGGTATCCCCAAGTTTCCCGGCGACGCGGCGGCATGGTGGCGCGGCGGCGGCGAGGCGAAAAAGAGCGGGGAGAGAGTGGTGGCGAGGCATAGAGCGGGGAGAGAGCGGTGGCGAGGCACGGAGCGGTGGTAGGGCGTTGGATTTTATAAAGCGCGCCAAAACTAGCGCACGCCCGGCCGCTTTTTCCCGCGCACGCGCGATCCTTTCCCGACGTCTCTACTATCTCTACTCTCTTCTCTACTATTATATTTATTTTATATTTAATATTTAACATTTAATATTTATCTCTACTTCCTTTACTGTCTACTTTTTTTCTCTATACTTTTTTTTCTTGCAATATAGGTCGTCCGATTTATATCTGACAGATAGGAAGGAAACAAATGGGAATTTTGCAAAAGAGATACCCATACCCCTCTCCAGATTTGCAAACAAGGCCTTCCCTCGTTCATCCTTTTCTCCCACAAGATAAACTACTCATACAAATGCATCTTGATGCGTGCAACGCATGGGCATCTTGCTAGTTCTAAAAACCTTTCTATCATTTACCACACTACTGGTTGCAGATGAAAAACCTAACCAAGCACAGCGCGATACAGGAGCGACGCACAATTACAAGCTGATATTCTGTTGGACAATGGAGGCTATAACCAATTACTTTTACAGGAACAATAGCACCCAGGAAATTTGAAGGGTACCTATGAACAAAATTGGAACTGCACATGTATTGCTAAGTGATTCAATACACACATTACCAATCGAGGAGGAGAACGATGGTCGCGGTGGCCTCTGTGAGTCATGGTCGGCAACGGGAGTCAGTTCATTGTCCACGACGGTGGTACTTCTGCACTTGGCGTCGGCTTCCGGGAAGCAGATCCGAGACCGTGGAAGACGATGCCGGGGAAGAGGCTCCATGTACGATGACAACAGTGGACCGGCTCCAGTGCGGCGTACGAGGTCGTCGTTGAGGCAGATGCGCTGCGGTGGACGAGTGCGCCGATGTAAAGGGGAGGAGCACGAAGGCTGCGGTGCCGTGGAGAAGTCTATTTTGCGGTGGGGATAGAAAATGGGGAGTATTCAGGTGCACTACTCTGGGTGCCGGGGTGGGGTTGGCTGGGTAGGGTGAACCTGAAGTTACGAAAACAGCCCCCTACCAAGCGTCATCCGTAGGCCTGTTCCGAAGGCTATGATGGTAACTTCCCACTGCTCGAATCAGGGTCGCGGGAGATTTTCCCACCGACCTCAAAATTTTGTGACACTGGACTCCCCGTGTGGCGTGTTGAGTGATTCGGCTAAGCAACTAGCGAGTAGTAGCAAACTCTGCATATTAGGTTTGACCGAAGTCAAACTTCCTAAAGTTTGACCAAGTTTATAGAAAAATATAAACATTTACCATAACAAATATGTATGATGTGAAAGTACATTCAATAATGAATCTAATGGTATTTATTTGTTATTGTCTATGTTAATATTTTTTGTTATAAGCTTTCTGAGAGTTTACAAAACTTGACTTTGACCAATGCTAATACGCGGACTTAAATAAAAACGGAGGGAGTACACATTTGTTTTCTTAGTTTGTAGTGAACTAATCATTTTTTGAAATTGTGAAATAAATATATTAGGCTATTGACTTCGAATGTAATGGTCTATACAATTCAATAGTTATAATCATTGTCGAATCCCAAGATGTATACAAGGTCTATAGTACTTCACAACATGCTCAAACTCACACACACACACACAAAGTATACTAGAAGACCGTTCTCTCATGTATACACAACGTATCGGCATCTGTCTATGTCTCACTCATGCATGATCATTTGCACATTCACACCTCTCTATGTCTGTACCACACGCACACCGTCTCCACATTGCCCTTCCGCCACAACACACATATGGACACATACACACGTTCTCTCTCAGTCACACACACAAAATCAGTATTAAAAAAAACTAGGGCGCACCTAAAACGTCCAAATCCAAATAAACACAAACTGGAGCTAAATTCAAATATATGGAAATATTGCAGCGTCAAGAACTTTCACATGAAAAAAAAGTTGAGTAATATTCGAGGATTGTTTTCACACACACAAAAAGGTTCGGTGGATGTCCTTCGAGCGCGACACGGTGATGCACCGTTCGATCGACCGCGCGGCCGCGGTTCACGCGCTTGCACAGGATTCCGTATCGTGGCTGTGGTACTAACTAATAAAAGTGCTGCCTAAGTCTAATGTTTACGTGTACTAGTACGGTTTTCTTTTAAGTTTGACCAACCTTATATATAAAACTAATGTAAGCTCCCACACGCGCACTCATCAATATACCGCCGCCGTTGCGCATGACGGCGCCCGCCTGCTCCGGCCAACAATTTCTCGCCCATCACCGCCGTGTCGCCGCCATCCCTGTGCCATGAAGCCGAAGGCTCGCCCGCTCACGTCGTCTGCAGTCCCTCCTCGCGATGCCGCCGCGCTGCCAAGCATGCGAGCAGCTGGTGGAGCCGCGTCTATGCATGCAGCGTACGAAGAGGAGGACGAGCGCGTGCTCCAGCATGCCGGCGAGGAGGAACTAGCGTGTCATTGTCGACGCCGCCCGCGCGGAGGAGGCGCGCATGGTGGCTGTCGCGGCGGAAGCCGGTCGCGCGCGCGTCGAGCCCGCAAACCGGGTGCAGACGCAGAATCTACCTTCGAGACCTTGAATGCCATGTGGATCCTGCTATCTGAAGGAGCAATTTGGGTCAGTCGACTCATGTGAGCCGTTTGATGCAACATGGATGGCTAGAAGGGCTTCTTCCACATCTTCTGCCGTCTTCTTCCTTCTCTCCGTCGAACTTCTTTCACAAATCGACTGACCCAAATTATACTACTAGTATGAACATATTAAGTACAGTAGGAACACGAAGATACGAGCAGTAGTACCAACTGCAAGAAGAACAGTAGTAAGACATAGTACTAGTACTACTGTACGTACTAAAGAGTTCAAATAACGAGAAAGAACATAAACATAGTTCTGCTGGGGCCTCAGCACAACACACCCTTGAAAATAAACTAAGCAACTAGTCCGCTTGACACTGCAGTAGAACCAGCATGAGCGACAGCACTGCCACCTACTCGGAGTCCGATTCCACGTCATCGACTTCGTCCTCATCCCTCTTCCTCTTCGCCGACGCTTCTTTGCTTGAACCGGACACTGGGCTCTGATTCTTCATCCAACCCTTGTAGATATTTAAACAAAGGTAGGCATCCATTGCTGCGTACAGGATGTGATCTTCATCTAATGTTTCGACTCCCATGCATGATGAAACTCGTGATGAGGTTTCTTCAGTTTAGCGTACGAAGGATCAATCATGGCTGCTGCCAGGGTCAGCATTGAAGGTTGAGAGGAGGACACCAGGCTTGCCTTCTGGAGATCGAAGGGCTGGCCTACAACGAGACCTATCCGACGCAGGACATCCCTGTCGTTCTTAAAGCCTACAGTAACGAATTTTACTCTTTTGTCCTTGAGGAAGTTCTTAAAATCCTGGCACTCCACGTCGGCATGGCATATGTGGTAGACCAAGCGAACGTTATGTACGCAAACCTGGATCACGGCGGGCTTCTTCCTCTCTTCGTCCTTTAGATCCTTCTCTCGTCCCAGGACTGTGGTGTACTCAACATCTAGCCCAGTGACCCACTCATCCGTTGAACTGTTGAACATGCGTAGGAAGCGAGCAAGCCATGCTTTCACCGTCTCGGATCCACGTGTGTAGATGACGATCAACTGATCACCGGTGATGGCTCTAACCTGGTACTCAGCGGCGACCATGGAGATTTGGGAGGCCATGGATTTTGGAGGAGGGTTAGGAGAAGTTGAACTGTTGTACCCTGCAAAAAAACTGGGAGCGAACTAATGTGAAAGGACGGGACGACCGGGAGCGAACTGTTGTAAAGTAGAAGACGGGGACGAGTAGGGCGTGCGAACGGCGTGGGGTTGCTGGCTTGCCCGATGGATAAACGGCTGCAAGCCCCCAAAGAGTTCTCGAGAACTATGCGGGACCCACTAGATGTCATGTCTACTAGACCCATATCGTAGGCCTGACAGTATAGCTTCTGCCTGTTCGCACGCCATGCCGGCGCGTGGATGTAACTTCACTTAATTCCGTCAAACGTCGCGCCTCCCGCGACCTTCGCCTCCCTCGCGCGGTCGCGCCCTTTGAGACTTCGACCGGCTATAAATGAGCAAATTTTTTGCCTTTTTTTAGACAAGCAATTTTTTTGCCTACTCCGCATGCATGATACTCCCCCTGGTCCTTTTTACTCCCGTCAACCGTTTGCAAAGTGTTTGACCAAATTTATACTTTTTTTTGAACACCACCTTATATTAATTAACCAGCCACACCAGTACACTCATTCGATACAATATTCACCACACAGGGCGGTACATTATTTACAAGAATACCATCTAATCTATTGTCAAAGCTATACTTAGCGATTAAGTGCGCCACCTTATTGGCCGAATGGCTAATCTTTGACAATTGAAGATTGTTGATCAACTTCGAGATGCTCAACGCTTTCATCTTCAGGTCACGCATAGCAGACCTGTCATAGTCCCCCGATGCAAGAGACGCTACCACAAAAGCGCAATCAGTCTCTAAAATTACAGGATTATGAAGAGAAATACCTATGTAGAGACCGGCAATGCAAGCCCTAAGCTCCGCTTCCTCCATGCTTTGACAAGCATCAATGAAATCCCACGACCAAATTTATACTAAAAATATCAATATCTACAATACTGATTATAATGAGTATAACAGAGAGATGATTATAGTAACATAGGTAGATACCGTAACATAATAAATGTGATGCTACTATGTGTCATGCATGGCAATAAATGAGACCACCTATGATACTAATCTATGATACTATGCACTATAGAGGTAGTAACATAGACTAGTAACATATGCATGTTACTAGTCTAAGTTATTCCCCACTATGACCAGCCTTAGAGTACCACTACCTCCCTTCTAGTTTAAAGGGCTCGATTCAAAAATTTCACCTACTCTTAGCAAGATAGTAGAGGCGGTGGCATAGTTTTTGAAGTCTGCAAAAGTACTCAACTAGTGCTGTCGTTCTTCACAAAAAAATGTGTTTACCAATGCATGCATGAACACTAGTTACTCTAACCCCCCTCTCTTCTTTAATTCTTTGCCACATCAGCATGTTTGCTATTCCCGTGTGCATGATACCAGCTAAGATACCACCATTATGGCCAGCCTTAATCATCGCATGCAATAATTTAGTGCACCTTGAAATATGAACATGTGTGGGGCGTGTATGTTTTTAATGACTTGAGACTATACCTAGCCCGGCATGCAAGATGACTTATTATGCACCGTTCCCCATACCTGCAGGAAGCCCGTTCGTCTCCAAATCTTTTCCTCTCCATGTGTGGAAACAATATGCCTGCCAAACTCTCCTTCTCCCTCCGGCGGTCCCACCACTCCACCCCGTGTGAAAATATCTGCATGCATGACTCTCCTCCCCCCACGCTCGTCCAATCCGTTGTGACCAGCAATATTTCCACCCCTTCGCTCCCCCGTAATTTACTCCAAAAAATATGCCCACGTAGCTGTTACTTAACTGCAGGTGCATTGGGTCACTGACATATGGGCCCAACAGGGGTCTGGCCCACATGTCAGTGATGCAACTAGACCTGCAATTAAGTCAGTGCAGCTCAGTCCATACCTTACGTAGGTGTGCCATTGCTCGCTATAAATACTGCGCCTCCCATGACATCGCTATCTCCTCCCCCTCACGTTCACGTTCATCGCTATCTCCTCCCCTCCCTCTCACGTCGACCACCATGGCATCGCCCCTCCCAAGCCCTAGGAGCCCCTCGCTGCACCGCGCGGACGGTCACGCATCGCTGTTCCGTTCCTCGCCGCCACTAGTCAAGGAGGACGCGTACGTGTTCCGCTCCTCGCCGCCACTAGTCGAGGAGGACGCGTCGGTGTTCCGCTCCTCGCCGCGACGCGACGCGTCGCCGTTCCATTCCTCGCCGCCACTAGTCGAGGAGGATGCGTCAGCGTTCCGCTCCTCGCCGTGACGCGTCGAGGTGGACACGTCGGCATTCCCAATCTCGCCAGCACGCGCGCCGGAGGACGCGTCGGCTCCCCGCTACGAGGAGAACGCCGCGCCGCCCGCCGAACCTCCCAGCCTTGAGGAGCTTTGGAAAGAAATGGATGTCACCTTGTGGGAGGCTTTGCCTCCAGCAGAGCGCGCCAAAATAGAGGCAGAGAAGAAGGCCGAGGAAGAGAAGCGCACCGCGGAACAAGCTGCCTGGGAGGCCTATGTCGCGTCCAAGAGAGTCAGGCAATTGGCTCTTTGGCAGAAGGCTCGTGGGAGGGTCGTGAGGGTGGCGGAGGACGCCCGTGCCGACGCCCTGAGTGCAGTCGGGCCCAAGCGCCTCATCTACGCTTGGCGGTACGTGGACCGGGTGCACGCTTCCAGCGAGGAGGAGTACCTGTTGGCGCCGGATCCCAGACCGGTGAGATCGCGCTCGCCTGCCGGCAAGCCGCCAATCAGCACCTCGCGAGTTGCGAGGCTGAGGAAGAGGCGTTGTTTCTGCGCGCTGGGAAACGGCCGCGCACCAGGGCACTCGTGGCGCGCCGCAAGCGCTCCTGCGAGCGTCGTGGCTTTTAGGAGGAGTATAATTTTTGTTTCGTAAGGCGATCTCATTAGTTTTGGGATGCAAATGATAAATCCCGAACGTTCAGGAATTTTTAGCGTCCTTAATTAAGTATGTAAAAGGGAAAGTTTGGAAACCTTGTGTATTCGTATGCATTTTGCAAGTACGTGCATATAGCACAAACTTTACTATATACTATCGCACTACATGTCTCTCTCGATATATGCTTGCAGACTGTGCTACTCCCTCCGTCCAGGTCAATAAGTCATCTTTGGTTGTGCACCGTGACCAAGAAGGACGAAAGACTTCTACACCTAGACGGAGGGAGTACTACTATTACTTATGTACGTGCAAATGCACGTTTTAACATTACGATGTGGTTTTTGTAATAGTAGAAAAACAGCACTAGTCAAGCTTGTGAAACGATTCAATGCAAAACAAATGCAAAAATGCTCGTTTGATTGTTTACTTTTAGCTTCCTTCTCTGTGGTTATTTCTCTGTCGTACTTTGTACAGAGTATCTCACTGGTTGGAAAGGCATGCAAATTCCCAAACCGCTTCCTACACCCTGTATCGAAGTTTTTGCCTAACAAGTTGTGCCGTGCAATTGGAATTCCAACTTGAGTACTACTACTAGTAGGAGTACCAGGGGCCAGTTCTTTTAGGCTTCTAGATTAGTAATCCCATAAGAGCAAGTACAATAGAGCTGAGTCAGCGGGCTATAAGAAATAAACCAGTATATTTCTGCTTAGCTGGAGGAAAGAGAAGAGGAGAGAGAAGGTAAGCAGGCTCTTCGTGAAGAGCCAGCTCTAGCACGTGCTCCTAGGCACTTTGTGAGAATGAGAAGTGGGCCACATAATAAAAAAGTAGTACACTCTTTTGATCTATTATTGTACATGTTGGCTATAAGATGGGCTGTAGATGACATGGCACTGGCTTATAGCCAGCAGCTGGCTATACTTTTAACCATGCTCTAACTACTACCTCCGTCCTGGTTTATTGGTCCCCATTGTAATCTGTGTAAAATTTTGATCATAAATTTAACTAATGAAATGTTAGTGCATGTCACATGCACTACTCCATCTGTCTAGGTGAGTAAGTCATCTTAGGCTGTGCACCGTGACCAAGGGGGAGGAGAAAACGAGAAACGTCAATGTTTATTTGCTATTTAATAGTATTGCATGCAATGAACTAACCACTGCATGTCGTGTTCGATATCTCAAGTCATTAAAAGCATGCACACACTTTATCTCTTATTGGTTGATATGTCAAGAAACAAGAAATGAGGTAGAAGTTAATGCACCGCGCCGAAGTGTTTTGGGATTATTTGGTTTTCGTAAGATGACTTACACACCTAGACGGAGGGATTACAATGGTGAGGAATAAACCAGTTAAATCTTTGTTCAAATTTAGCACAAATTACAATGGTGAGGAATAAACCAGGACGGAGTAGTAGTTTAGAAGCCCAAATAAATGAGTGAGGCGCCTTATTGTTACTCTCCACTGTGACTAGTCTTGTGGGAAAAGCTGGGGAAGCCGCCAAAAGAACTGGCCCTAGGAGTAGTAGCTAGGGATCGAGTGTGCGAGATGAACCGGAGAAAGTAAATGCAGAGAGATGAAATGCAAAAAAGACGGAGGGATGTGATGGTTGCTTGTCCGTTTATTTTACCAGGCCACTTATTACTGTGAGTGGTTGGGTTTTGTGATATGACGGCTTTACTGCCGCGCCACGAGCGGGGTGAGAGGTGAGACTCCCGTGCAGCGCCGCCCTCTACACTTGTACTACATCGGTCGTGGTTTATTAGTCCCCCATTGAATTTGACTGAAGATTTAACTGACAAAATGTTAGTGCATGTCAACAAAAACTATATCGGTGGATTCGTATTTGAACATAGTTTTGAATGATATAATTTTAGGTGACATGCATCAGCATTTATCATACTATATATAATGTTAGTTCAATTTTTGGTTGTACTAATCTATAGTAGTAAGGAGCCCGTGCGTTGCACCGAAGAGTGAAATGCATTGATCGGGGAGTTGTTTATTTTGACAAAGGATGTGGGGGTCATCTCATGTGTAACGGGTATCGATAGGTTTCTTCGAATATTATTTCATCTCTAGAGCTCACAAACATCCAGGTGAAGTAGATAAAAAGGTATCTTTTGCAAACAAAAGCGTTCAACTGTTCAACCTGCATCCAAAACTTGTGAAGAAATAACACTTATTGTGCTTTGCAAGAAATGATCTTTAAGAATTAGTTTTTGAGTATCGATTGTTATACATGTTGGCTACAGATGACATAGCACTTTCTTATAGTCAACAGTTGGCTATACTATTAAGTAATATTAACCATGCCCTTATACACCTAGATGGAGGGATTAAATCAGGATGACTTGCAAGCGGGCAGAGGAGATGTAAGAAATGTTCATCGTCAGTCTTTCACCAGTACTGTAGTAAAAATTCATACATGGAAGATTCTAGACTAAACCATAAACGGATACACTTTTATTCATGCGCGATACTCCAATAGAGCAAGATCCTGCATGGAAGTCTCCACATGCTTAGACAACGGATTACATTGAGCGAAGACTAATGATCAACATTTAACTTGATAATGCGTACTTCCAGGTGAACGTCCTTGGAGTCCCCGTGCACCGTGTCGGCGGGTAAAGGAGGCCATGGGTTATCCAAGTCCACATTGGCGGGATAGTCCCAGCTCCCCAGATTCCAAGTCTGTTCGATGAGGCCGGTGTCGCCGCCCACGCGACCCGGAGGGGTAGTAACACTGACCATGCACCCATACATCGGCCTCGTGTCAGTGTCAGCGTCAGCGGTGTCGCCCCTGACGCATATTACAGAGATGGGGCGGCGCCCTGCGCGGGCCTCGCCGGTGCCCACGATCAAGAGGAAGACGCTGCAGTCCTCCTCCGAGACTAGCAGGCGGCGGTGATCCTCCAGCGAGTCTGGCACGGTGAACGGGTAGCACATCTCGTACTTGATGTTCTCCGCCCAGGGCCAGCAGTGACTGCTGCACGCATCCGTGAGGTGATTCACCATGTCCGCCGGCGAGCCACAAAACGGCATCGGGCACTCATAGCAGTGGACGAAGGGCTCCTTGGAGGCATCGACCAGGCCATCCATGAAACGGGAGTGGTTGTAGGGGACGTTGCGTGTCGGGTGGTAGGTGCGACATATGCCAACGGGTGGCTTATCATTGTGGGAGCCCGTAAGACGTCGCCGGTGCCAGGAAACAGGATAAGGCGAAGACATGCACGCCGGCGAATCTTACCCAGGTTCGGGGCTCTCTGTGGAGATAACACCCCTAGTCCTGCTCTGCAGGGTCTCAGCATGATCATTAGATCAACACAAGTAGCTACAAGTGCTCCTTGAGATGTTTGGCTAGAGGAGGAAGAAAGGCAAGGCTAGCTCTCCTCTTCCCTCTACGTGGTGGCTAAAACTATCTTAGAGATCAACCCTTTGCATGGGTGCCCCGGGGGGTTTATATAGGCCCACCCCCAGGGGTACAATGGTAATCCGGCTGGGTTCGGGTCCCAGTCGTCAGTGTCTGTGCTCGTCGGCTTCTCCGCCGACTGGTGGGTCCCGCCGGCTGCCGGCCTCTTGGCCGACAGGCCGACCCCACTGCCTGGGGGCCTTGTTGGTGGCTGGTTACTGTTGCCTCGCCCCTGATGATGAGGGCTTTGTCGAGGTATGCGTGGCTATAGTGCCGCCGCCTGGCGGACTCTCACTGTAGCCTCACTTCGTCTTGTCTCCTTAATGATGCACATATTTCGAGGGAGGGAGGTAGCCGGCTATTGGGAGCCGGTTGCGCCCCAGGCCGACTAGGGGAGGCCAGGCCGCCTTCGAGCGTCTCTCTGGCTGAAGGGGCCTGCCGCCCACAGGCCGTACTGGCGTCTGTCGTGGGTGACGTCGCAGTCAACATGGCTACAGTGCCGCGCCGGACGGGGGATGGCTGACCCGTACGGCGCACTGTGGCCATGCATGCTCCGGGATTCGGGGCTGGCAGGCTGTACTACGGCCATGCCCCGTCTTATTACCGTTATGTGGGTGTAGCCCTGGTGGGTGCAGTCTTGGCCGGCTTCTGGGAGTCGGCCTTCTTCATGGCCGGCTTCTGGGAGTCGGTCCTCTTGGGGCCGGCTTCCTGGAGTCGGCCATCTCGTAGCTTTCTTTGGGAAGGTTTTTTGAGGCCGGGTCGCCTTCTGGTATTCGGCCTTGGGGATAGCCGGCCAAAGGAAGGTAGCCCCGTGCCCTGGATGCTTGAAGGCTCGATTGGCCTGGTAATTTTTCGAAGAGCTAGGGGGAGTTGGTTAGGCTACCCGTGGCCATTTACTCTGACAGTAGTTCCCGAAGCTGGTTGGGCTTCGAGGCTAAGAGGTGGTCGAGAAGCTTGGTCAGCTTCTTATCTTGACGAGCTAGCAGCTAGGAGCCGGCTTCGGTTGGGTGCGCCGTCTTGGCAAAATTTCTGAAGTCTGAAGGCGGGAGTCGGTTGGTGCGCATGCCGGGTTGCGGGCCGGCCGCTCGCCGCCCGCGTACCACGTGGCACCCTCTGGCTGAAAAAAGCCTGCCAACCCACACCCGCGATAGGACGTCGCCGCAGGTCGGGGGCCCATCACTCCTACGCCTAGGCCCAGGCGCGTATTCTCTGTGGCCCAAAGCGGGCCGCACGCCTTCCAGCGGTAGTTTCTGCACGTCGTTAGGGAGCAGTAATCGCGGGACGTGGGGGAGTGGGCGCAGTTAATCCCACGTTCCCCCGCCCACGCCTCGCCTCCTCGGCTTCGTCGCACGAGGCTATAATTAGGGGGAGGAGGGGGAGCGGCAGACGCTCGCACGCTCATCCTCTCTCCGCCATCTTCTTCCTCCTTCTTTCCATCGCGGCAGCATCTTACCGCCGCGCCGTCCCACCAATCTTCGCACTACCCCGCAGCTTCGGCGCCGCGGGGCCATGCTTTCTCCGCCGCCGTACCCTTTCTCGCCAGCTTCTCGCCATCATGCAGTACGGCGGAGACTGGGACGGCTCCAACGTCCACACGGACCACATCGACTTCCTCCGCAACACGCGGCGGTTGCCCGGCAAGGACCAGGTGCTGGTCCATCTCGCGCGGAGAAGGAGATCACGCCGGCGCCGGAGGAAGGCGAGCGGGTAATCTTTCGCTCGCACTTCCTGCGCGGCCTCGGTCTGCCCGCGAGCGCCTTCTTCCGCTCCTTCCTCGACTTTTATCAGCTCCAGCCGCACCACCTCACTCCAAACAAGGTGGTGCTGCTGTCCGCCTTCGTCACTCTGTGTGAGGCTTTCTTGGCGTTCTTCCCACCCTCAAGCTCTGGGGGGAATTCTTCCAATCCAGCCGGCTTCAACGTGTTGGGGTGCAAGTGCTGGCCGCTCTCTGGACCGGCGAAGTGATTCCCCGCACCCCCAGTCGGACTGCCGACTAGCTGGAGGTAGCGGCCGGCCGCTTCGAGGCCTGGAAGGCTTCTGCAGCTCGGTCAGGCGCCAAGCGGGCGCTGGAGTTCGTCAAAGCCTGGTATCCTGAGCTGAGCTTGGACCAGCTGGCCACCTGGCGGCAGGAAGCCGACAAAGAGCTGGAGCCGGCGCGGCCGGCTATCATCCAGCGTGCCTCGGCGATCGCCGACTACACCGACACCAGCGCCTTTGCTCCTGAGGTGGATGATAACGGCGTTGCTCAGCCAGAGGAGTGGTTCGGGCTGAACCCAGCAGATGGCGAGTACTCAGCGGAGGAGATCGACTCTAGCGACGAGGGCGAGGAGGAGGAGGAGGAGGATGGTGGAGACGCCGTGCCAGATGGTGGAGCAGCCGGCCAGCCTCAGCTTGACCGTGCCTCCAGCAACAAGGCGCGTGCGAGCGCACCGCCTGCAGCCGGCGATGATCAAGCCGAGACTGGCCAGCCGGCCACTCCTCCAGCCGGCGCTGCCGTCTCCACGGACCAGCCCGGCTCGCCTGTTGCGCCTTTAGCCTAATCTGCCGCCTCTACTTTCCTATTTTATTACTCTTGGAACAATATTTTGTTAAGTTTGCACAGTTCCACCCACTGGGGGTGTATTCAAACTATATTGACTGCCGGCCTGCTGAAGGCCTTATGTGTAAATATAATCATGCATGTGTTTGGCTTCCCATTGTTCTTGCTTTTCATCCTTTGGCTATTTCCTTTGCCGCCCTCCCTTGGTTGCCGCCTTCCCAGCCGGACAGCTGCTCTGCAGTCTGTGGCTGGAGAAGTGCTTGGCCGGTTGGGAGGGCAAGTACTCTAGCTTTCTTGGATTGTAGCGAAGTGACTGGGAAGCCGGCCAGCCGGCTGTTCTGACAGCCGGTAGGTGTGGTGGGAGGCCGTCTTGTGTTATATAGGTTCGTTAGTCCTTAGCCGTTTTTCGCGTGGGCAACCTTTCCTGCCTTTGGCTCTTGCCAGTCGGACAGTCGGTTCTTCGAGCTGCGACTTACAATAAGAGAGGGCTCGGGTGCTGGCACACCACTTGTCTGACTTCAGGTAGAACTTTTAATATAACTCAAGGTGGCCAGTCCCGGGGCTGACTAGTCGAACCCGGTGCCAGATAGAGAATCAAAAATAGTACATTCACGGGTATGACACTCGTCATTCATAGATAAAGGAGGGTAGTCCCCGAGTGCGCCTCGGGGGGCCCGTTGTCTTGTACTTAATACAAAAAGGCAGCGTGATACATACTGCTTTTAACTATAAAATCTTCTCAGGAGATTGGCGTTCCATGGTCGTTCCGACTCCTTGCCGGAATCATCCCTCTTGCATGCCCTCGGCTTCTGTGCGTCGATCAGGTAGTAGGAGTCGCTGCCTAGGGCCTTGCTGATGACGAATGGGCCTTCCCAAGGGGCCGAGAGCTTGTGCTGGCCGGCTGTTCGCTGGATCAGCCGGAGCACAAGATTGCCTTCTTGGAAGGATCTTGGCTTGACCTTCCGGTTGTGGTAACGGCGCAAACCCTGCTGGTAGATGGCGGACCGGCTGAGTGCTAACAGCCGGCCTTCTTCCAGCAGGTCGACACCGTCTTATCGCCATTCCTTGGCCTCCGCCTCCGTGTACATGGTGACCCGAGGCGAGTCGAACTCGATGTCAGTTGGGATGATAGCCTCGGCACCATATACAAGGAAGAAAGGAGTGAAGCCGGTTGACTTGTTCGGGGTAGTACGCAGACTCCAGAGGACAGCCGGCAGCTCATCGAGCCAGCAGCCGGCCAAACGCTCCAGTGGTACGACCAGTCGGGGCTTGATGCCAGAGAGGATGAGGCCGTTTGCTCGCTCGACCTGGCCGTTTGACTGCGGGTGGGCAACGGATGCTAAGTCCAGTCGGATGCCCTGTGTTGTGCAGAAACGTGCCAGTGCTCCCTTGGCAAAATTCGTGCCGTTGTCGGTGATGATGTTGTGTGATATACCATACCGAGTGGTGATGTCTGCGATGAATGTCACGGCAGTCGGCCCATTCAGCTTCTTGATTGGCTTCGCTTCAATCCACTTGGTGAATTTGTCCATGGCGACAAGCAGATGTGTCATGCCGCCGCGGGCTGTCTTGAATGGGCCCACCATGTCCAGCCCCCAAACGGCAAAGGGCCAGGTGAGGGGGATGGTCTTGAGTGCAGAAGCCGGCAGGTGTTGCCTGGAGCTGAAGACTTGGCATCCTTTGCAGCATTTGACTAATTCCTTGGCGTCTTCCAAAGCAGTCGGCCAGAAGAAGCCATGGCGGAAAGCTTTGGCGACAAGTGATCTTGAGGCCGCGTGGTGGCCGCATTCGCCTTGGTGGATATCCTTGAGGATTGCTATGCCCTTCTCTGGCTCGACGCAGCGCTGGAAGACTCCGGTGACGCTACGCTTAACAAGTTCTCTGTTTATTATTGCGTATGCTCCGGCTCAGCGTTGAACTAGTCTTGCTGAGATCTCATCAGTCGGCAGCTCTGTGTTTACTAGGAAGTTGAGGATGGGCTGGGCCCATGATGGAGCTATGACTTCTTCTGTTGTCAGTACGGCTACTGTGACCCGGGTGCGTGGGTTGGGTGGTGAAGAGTTGGAGTCGGCCACCGCCTGTTGTGTCGTTGCAGTCCCTGGGCCGACTACTGCAGTCCCCGGGCCAGGTTCTAAAGTCCCCGAGCCGGGTGCGACTACGGCAGTCCCCGGGCCACTTGTCGAAGTCCCCGAGCCGCCTGCTGGGTTCCCCCAGTCGGATCCGACTGCATCAGGGGCAGGCGGTATGAAGATGGAGTCCGATTCTGGAGACGGCTTGACAGACGGTTTGAGGAGGTGCTGGAGAGAGACGCCGGTTGGTATAGCTTGTCGGGTGGAGCCGATCCGTGCCAGGGCATCTGCTTGCTCGTTGTCGGCCCGTGGCACGTGGAGGAACTCACACCCTTCAAAGTATCCGCTGATTTGCTGGATGAGGAATCGATAGCTCGCCATGTTTGCGTCCTTGGCGTCCCGATCGCCAAATGACTGCTGGACCACCAAATCCGAGTCGCCATAACACAGGATCCGGCGTATGCCGAGCTCTTTGGCTAGTCAGAGCCCGTGTATGAGCGCCTCGTACTCGGCCACATTGTTGGAGGCGGCAAAATGGATTTGCAATGTGTATTTGAGCTTGTCGCCCTTGGGAGAGGTGAGGACGATGCCGGCTCCCAAGCCGGTGCGCATCTTGGATCCGTCGAAGTGCATCCGCCAATGAGTGGGGTCGGGAGCCGGCGGTAGGTACTGGGTCTCAGCCCAGTCGACAAGGAAGTCGGCCAATGCTTGGGACTTGATGGCGGTGCGGGGCTGGTAGAAGATTGTGTAAGGAGCCAGCGCAATGGCCCACTTAGCCACCCGGCCGGATGCATCCCGGCTGCCTATGATCTCGGCAAGCGGGGCAGTGCATATGACCGTGATGGGATGCTCTTGAAAGTAGGGCTTCAGCTTCTTGGCGGCGAAGTACACTCCATAGCACATCTTCTGGTAATGCGGGTAGTTTTGCTTCGAGGTGGACAGTACTTCGCTCAAATAATATACCGGCCTCTGGACCAGCTGAGCTCGGCCTTCTTCTGGGCGTTGGACCACGATGACTGTACTGACTACTCGGCTGGTCGCAGCAATGTAAAGGAGCATGGGCTCTTTCTCAATGGCGCTGCCAAGACAGGTGGTGTGGTCAGCATCTTCTTCAACTCGTGGAAAGCTTGGTCTGCTTGGTCGTTCCACTCAAAGTAGGTGGACTTCTTCATGAGTCGGTACAGGGGGAGAGCCTTCTCCCCTAGCTGGCTGATAAAGCGGTTTAGGGAGGCCAGGCACCCGGTAAACTTCTGAATGTCTCGCAGCTTGGTAGGAATCTCCATTCTATCTATGGCCTTGATCTTCACTGGGTTGCACTCAATGCCGCATTCGGAGACCAAAAAGCCTAGAAGCTGGCCGGCTGGTACTCCGAACACGCATTTCTCAGGGTTGAGCTTGATCTGGAATCGGCGCAAGTTGGCAAATGTTTCTCTGAGGTCTTCCCGCAGGGTGCCGCGCTTCTCCGTCTTCACCACAATATCGTCTACATAGACGTGGGCATTTCTGCCGAGTTGCATGAGGAGGCATTTCTGCATGCAACGCTGAAAAGTGGCACCGGCATTTCTCAAGGCGAATGTCATAGTCAGGTAGCAGAAAGCTCCGAATGGTGTGATGAAGGCGGTCTTCAGGCGGTCGGCTGGGTCCAACTTGATCTGGTGGTATCCTGAGTAAGCATCCAAGAAACTCAACAGCTCGCTTCGGGCTGTGGAGTCTATCACTTGATCGATCCGTGGTAGGGCAAACGGATCTTTGGGGCAGGCTTTGTTGAGGCTGGTGTAATCTATACACATACGCCATTTGTTGTTCTTCTTCAACACCAAGACCGGGTTGGCAAGCCACTCTCGAAAAAACACCTCCATAATGAAGCCGACGGCCAGGAGCCGGGCTATCTCTTCTCCTACGATCCTTCTCTTCTCCTCCGATAGTCGGTGGAGAGGCTGCTTGACTGGTTTGGCGTCCGCTCGGACGTGTAGCTTGTGCTCGGCGAAATCCTTCGGAACACCCGACATGTCCTTTGGGGACCATGCAAAGATGTCCCAATTCTCACGGAGGAAGTTGACGAGCTCAGCTTCCTATTTACTGTCCAGGTTTGCACCAATGACAGCAAACCTCTCCGGGTTCTCCGGGTCCAGAGGTATCTTCTTTGTTTCCTTGGCCGGCTAGAAGGAGCCCTGAGCATCATATTCCTTGGGGTTGGGGGACAGGGCCGGCTGCTTGCCGGCCATGGCCACGACTCGGTCCAGCATCTTCTTCTCTTCAGCAATCACGAGGGACTCGGCCAGCCGGCTGCTGGCTGCAGCACACTCAGTGGACTTCTTGTAGTCTCCGGCTATGGTGATGATCCCCTTTGAACTCGGCATCTTCATCTTGAGGTAGGCATAGTGGGGCACAACCATGAACTTGGCCAGGGCAGGTCGGCCAAGCAAGGCGTGGTAAGGGCTCTCTAGATCCACTACTTCAAACTAGATCGCTTCTCGGCAAAAGTGATCCTTGTCTCCGAAGAGAACATCCATCTTGATCTTGCCGATTGGGGAACAGGACAGGCCGGGTACGATGCCATGGAACACAGTCCGGCTTGGCATCAGCTGCTTCGCCTTGAGGTTCAACTTCTCCATGGTGTCGCGGTACAGTATGTTGATGCTGCTTCCACCATCAATCAGCACACGGGAGAAACGGGCAGCTTGCCTTTCCGTCGCGAGGGTGGCGTCCAGCACCAATGCATAGGAGCCGGGAGACGGCATCACCTCTGGGTGATCGGCCCGGCTCCAGCTGATAGGCCTTTAAGACCAATGCATGAACTTGGGGTTGCTGGAGGCGACCGCGTTGACTTCTTGGTGCTGTCGGCGCCGACTGCGCTTGTCTTCAATCTGGCTCGTGAAGACGACGTAGGCGGCGTGCTCATCTGGGAACTCATTTTGAATGGCTCCGACTGCTGGTCGAACAGCCGGCTGCTGAGGGGCTGGACGCGGCGGGCCAGGAGGTGGAGGCGGCACCAGCCCCTCGCCCTTGGAGATCCGCGTGAGCCAATGGCACTTCCGGGTCGTGTGGTTGGACGGCTTCGCGCCACTGTGGAACTTGCAGGGGGCATCAAGAGTTTGCTCGTAGGAGAAGGCCGGCTGCCAAGCCGGCCTGCCGCCCTTCTTCTTGGGCGTGGGCCGCTCTTCGGGCTGTTCGTCTTCGACGGTGGCTACTTGTCGACTGGTGGAAGGCGGCATCGGGGCATTGCGCTTGTGGTCGTTCTGGTAGGGGCGTCGGTTGGAGTCACCAGCCGACGTCTTGGGAGCCGGAGCGAGCACCTTTCCAGAGGCGTCCACTCGGAGCTCGGTCTTCATCGAGGAGTCGGCCGTGGCGTACTTGTCTGCTATGATCAGCAGCTCGTCGAGGGTAGTCGGCTCGTCGCAGAGGAGTCGGTGCTTGAGGAGGGTGCCCTCTCGGCACCCGGCGGTGAAGTACTCTATGGCTTGAACCTCATGCACCCCCTCGCAGGAGTTGAGGAGCTCGGCCCAACGCGTGAGATAGTTGCGAGTCGATTCGCTGGGCCCTTGGACGCATAAGGAGAGCTGGCGGGGATTGGGAGGCCGCTTGTATGTGCTGGTGAAGTTGTGGACGAAGACTTCCGTGAAGTCTAGCCAGCTGTTGACGTTGTAGAGCTTGAGGCTATTCAGCCAGGTGCGTGCCGTGCCTTGAAGCATGAGAGGGACGTACTTCATAGCAACACACCTGTTGCCGTTTGCTATGCTGACTGCGGTAGAGTAGTCGATCAACCAATCTTCCGGCTTCATGGAGCCGTTGTATTTTGGCGTGTCTCTTGGGAGTGAGAACCCTTTGGGGAAGGGCTCGTCGCGGATGCGGGGGCCAAAGCAAGGCGGGCCGACATAATCTTCTTCTTCTAGCGCCAGGGATCGTGCTAGGCGGTCGATCCGGTGGCGGGCATCATTCTCGCCGACTCCTTCGCGGTGGCCTAGTCGGCCGCCGAGAGTCGGATGCGTGATAGGCGGCGGGGTGGGATATCTCTCCCCACGAGGCGAGGGGGGAGGTGGATTGGCTTGTCGTTCCACCGCTCGGGGGCGGCCTTCGGCGTCGCGCTCAATGGTGACCCGAGTCCGGCTACGGCTAGCAGCCGGCTCCTTGTCTTTTCTTGCACGAGCGCCGCTTGCAGTCGGCGTCCGGGATGTCGCGGCATGTTCTCAGCATGGGGGAGGACTCTCAGCGCGGGCGCCGGCTTCATGCCTTTCTGCGGGCGCGTCGATCAGCTGCTGGATGCGTCTAGTCATGTAGGGGAGCTCATCAGCCCCCAGCCCGTTCAGCTCGTCTACGGCCGCCTGAGCGGCACGCAGGTTCTCGAGTGGCGTGGCGTAGACTGGGCGGTCTGCTCCCAGCATGCTGGCGATGGCCGCGCCATGCTTCTTGACGAGGCTGGCCGGCTCGGCCCGCCAGGAGGCGGCGTACCAAAGGCAGCGCAGTCGACTTCGCGCTGGTGAGCCTCAGTGAGGGGTCTCATGGATGCTATCTTCTGGCCCTCCGCGATGAGGGCGAGGCGGCGTGCCTCCAGAGTCTCGGCGTCGGCGTCGGCCGGGATGGGGACGGACAAGTCGTGCAGCCCCGCTTGTACGGCGTCGTGGGCGTTCTCGCCCGAGACGGCGCCGTGGCTGATGACCAGCACCTCAGTGAAAGCGCTGCTGCCACTGTCGGCTCGAGGGAGAGGGTCGTCGATGATCACCACGTTGGTGGGGAAGGCGTCAAGCGATACCGTGTCGGAGTCGACAAGCATCGGGTCGGTGGAGCCGACTGACTACAAGTCTATAGCAAGCTCGCTGGAGACGTGAAGCTGGTCGAGGAGGCTGACGAGGCGGCTCTCGGGGTAGTCTGTGCCCGCGTCGGACGCAGGCTCGTCGGAGATGCGAGTATCGCCAAGAAGGTCGGCGAGGCAGCTCGCCGCGCAGGCGTCGTCGACGCCTTGCAGCGCGTCAGGGCAAGTGCCATCGGGCGTAGCGGGCTGGCTATGCTCGCGGGGGAGAAAAAGTGTTCCCGTCCAGAACAAGTCTCCGGACGACGGTGCACCTGGCCCCACGGTGGGCGCCAAATGTCGGGTGGTAGGTGCAACATATGCCAACGGGTGGCTTATCATTGTGGGAGCCAGTAAGACGTCGCCGGTGCCTGGAAACGGGATAAGGCGAAGACATGCACGCCGGCGAATCTTACCCAGGTTCGGGGCTCTCCGTGGAGATAACACCCCTAGTCCTGCTCTGCGGGGTCTCCGCATGATCACTAGATCAACACAAGTAGCTACAAGTGCTCCTTGAGCTGTTTGGCTAGAGGAGGAAGAAAGGCAAGGCTAGCTCTCCTCTTCCCTCTACATGGTGGCTAAAACTATCTTAGAGATCAACCCTTTGCATGGGTGCCCCGGGGGGTTTATATAGGCCCACCCCCAGGGGTACAATGGTAATCCGGCTGGGTGCGGGTCCCAGTCGTCAGTGTCTGTGTTCGTCGGCTTCTCTGCCGGCCGTTGGGGCCCGCCGACTGGTGGGTCCCGCCGGCTGCCGGCCTCTTGGCCGACAGGCCGACCCCACTGCCTGGGGGCCTTGTCGGTGGCTGGTTACTGTTGCCTCGCCCCTGATGACGAGGGCTTTGTCGAGGTAAGCGTGGCTACAGTGCCGCCGCCTGGCGGACTCTCACTGTCGCCTCACCTCGTCTTGTCTCCTTAATGCTGCACATATTTCGAGGGAGGGAGGTAGCCGGCTATTGGGAGCCGGCTACGCCCCAGGCCGACTAGGGGAGGCCAGGCCGCCCTCAAGCGTCTCTCTGGCTGAAGGGGCCCGCCGCCCGCGGGCCGTACTGGCGTCTGGCGTGGGTGATGTCGTGGTCAACATGGCTACAGTGCCGCACCGGACGGGGGATGGCTGACCCGTACGGCGCACTGTGGCCATGCATGCTCCGGGATTCGGGGGTGGCAGGCTGTATTGTGGCCACGCCCCGTCTTATCACTGTTATGTGGGTGCAGTCTTGGCCAGCTTCTGGGAGTCGGCCTTGTTCATGGACGGCTTCTGGGAGTCGGTCCTCTTGGGGCCGGCTTCCTGGAGTCGGCCATCTCGTAGCTTTCTTCGGGAAGGTTTTTTGAGGCCGGGTCGCCTTCTGGTAGTCGGCCTTGGGGATAGCCGGCCAGAGAAAGGCGGCCCCGTGCCCTGGATGCTTGAAGGCTCGATTGGCCTGGTAATTTTTTGAAGAGCCAGGGGGAGTCGGTTCGGCTACCCGTGGCCATTTACTCCGACATTGCGCCAGTTGAATATATGAGCAAGTTACTATGAGATTTAATCCGAATAAGCACAAAATAAATCATGACGGCTATAACAGAGATGAAACTAATCATGTGGACTAGCATAGTAGTAGGATACAGAGTAGAAACATGAATTCTACCACGATTTCGAACAGGAAGGACAGAAACACATACGGTGCAACGGAAGCAGCACCGTTGGCGTTGAGGTTGTCGCCCATGTCCAAACACCACGTGGACACGGTCTTTGACCATAGTTCATAGTCGTTCCACACTCGGGCATTGAAGTTTGTAACTATTTTAGATTAGAATATACTACTCCTCTGGTGCTAGTAGTAGAGCAGAGTCCTACTCTACTACTCTACTCAAGCAAGTTAGGGCATAGCACTGTAGGGAGTACCAGTACTATGATCACTCAAGCAAGTTGTCTGGCATCGACATGACCCTACGCTGCTGGTATGTGTCTCGTAAGTCAAGCGGCATGCTGTAGTCATCATCACCTGTCCACTTCCCGCAGCACATATTCGCTTATCCATCTTTGTCCGCACATAATCTCGTCGAATCTTCCATCCCTGCTAACAATGGCAGAACCGAGCAGCATCCGCCGAAAGAGTGGATGGAATTCGCTCTCCATAGAGGTAATCAAGCTCATTGTTTCGCGTGTGGACAATCTCAGTACCATGCCGCTCGCCGCGTGCTCGTCGGGGCTGTACCGTTTACTCAAAGCCCTCAGGCCGGAGCTTTTTAAGCCAGCTCCTTGCTTGCTGATGCCTCCTGATCTTCAGAAACGGCGTGTCACGCAGCATAACGATCGTAGGGTGGTGAGCATCAACCCCCTTGACTGCGATCCGATCCCCGTCAGCCTCAACTACATTAACGGTATGTACTGGGTTGGCATGAACACGTCTTGGATGGTGCTCGTCGACGGTCGCGGCAGCTGGATGCTCGTGGAGGTCTACACCCGGCGATTAATCCCCCTTCCTTCGATTAACACTGCACTGCTTTGGCACCGCGGCCCAGAATACTCGGAATCTTACAGTAGCCAACATGATACCAAGTTTGATTTGCTCAAGGTTGTAATCTGCCAAGTGCCCACAAGATCTGCGAATTATAAAGACTTCAGGCTAATTGCGTTCTTCAACCGCGGTCTCGCCTATCTGACAGGTCACTGCGGTAAGTGGATAAATCTGCACGTCCATCGCAGGATCATACATCCTCCATGGTTCTCTGATGCCATTGAACACAAGGGCTTCATTTACGCTGTCGACTCCTTCTATGGCTGGACGTATTGCTGGCCTACTCCAGTCATCGCTACAAACGGTTGTTACAGTAGTATGTTACTTTCCTATGATATCATGATGGCTTGCTGATATTACTGTCAACATTTGCTGAAAAAATATTCATGCTCATAACATGCCATTCTTAAGATTGACTAAATCAAGAGCCCTTTTTTATTTGACTCCAACTTGATATGATGTTGTAGGCCGCCTGGTGTCCCTACCCTTCCTAATCCCAGAACCTTTCAAAGAAAAGCGGCATGGCAGTTGCAGGTGGTTCCTGGCTCGATTAGATGACGGCGAAAGATTGATGATCGTTCGCACGTACCGGACGTGTTGTTTCGCGGAATACAATCACAGTCACTGCAAGGTCTTTGAGCAGGATCCCAGCTTCTCTGGGCCTTCAGGAATTTTTGACTGGAGGCTGGTAAGTAGCCTTGGTACACGCTCTCTGTTTGTCGGACTGAATTATCCGATTAACCAGGAGATAACCGACGGCAAGGATCATGATGGCAGCGCGGTTTCGTTCATCAGGCAAAACTATGTGTACACAGCGTACCATGCGTCTCTGCATGCACCATACCCTGATATGTGCCGCCACGCTCTGCAGCCCAAAGTAGGAGAGAGGGTCGCAAGTATCAGACTTCGACCTGCTGGCTGGAGTTTCCCCCGTCAGGCACCCATCTGGTTCAAGCCGTCAGCCAATCTCCATAGCTTAATAAATAGTAACGTCTAACTGAGCCAGTTAGTTAGATGCGTACACTTGGTGTAGTAGGATCTTTATTTAGTTTGATGCATACACTTGTTCTTTTTTGGTAGCCCTTTTGTAATGATGGCTGATGTTTGGTTTGGAAGAGACAGCCGCGTCTTCACTCTTCTGGCCTGCTTACTGCTTCTGTTGCACCCCCAGCCCTGGTTGCTGCTGCTGCTGTTTTCAATGTACAATCAGTAGTATATTTCGTCTGTTGGTTGAATAAATGTGTTATTAGAACGACAAACACAATGTTTTGGAAGTCGTTCCACGGTTCGATCCTTTAGTGCCCCGTACCGTACGTAGCGCATACTATTTTTCGTACGGAACACATTTTCCGCTTGTTGATAACATGCGGCCCACTGATGAAGGCCCAATAGAGAAGCCCATAATTAACTGGAAGGGAGGCTCTCACATGAATCCGGCCCAGGTACATCCTCATGGTCCCCTAAACATAAATAAGTAAATAAATAAATAAATAAAGCTAAATTCTCATGCACCAGTTCTTTGGGAAAATAAGTAGCCCAATATTTCTTTTTGAAGAATTCCCAAGCTAGGCCTATTTGTTTTCTCCGAATTACTGGGCTGCAAATCTTTCAAGACGAGGAGGGATGCATTCTGGCCTGGCTTAAGAGTATGGTCAATGTCTGTTAAAAGTAATATCAAAAGGGGTTGAAAATTCCAAAAAATTTATAGCAAATGGGATATAAGTTTCTTTTTTTGTTTTTGTTCTTCACTGATATCTTATACGTATTTCATTGGATTTAACATGACATAGTACTAATTTATTTTTAAATTTGGTTTAGTATGGCTATTAATTTTTGGATTAAGAATATTTCATTCCCCAGCAAAAATTTGCGAATTTTCAAAATTTCCCACATATTTAGTTAATTTTTTGACCCTAGTACTGACCAGAAAATGGCCAGCAATTCTAAAAATGGAAAACGGGCTGCAATAAATTCCATATGAATTAGAAAATGAGTAAAAATTATAAAAATAATAGCAAATGGGCTGTACACGCCATAGATTTCGAGGCTGACTTGTTTACGCAAGGCTTTGTCAGTGAACACACGATTCTAGCAGCAGTGACTGTTGGATGTCCATCCAACGGCCGACGTGCTTCTTCAATCTCTGATCTTCCTGCTCCAGCTGCCTAAACTAGCTCCGGCGGGACTGCCTGCTCCCTCCTCTTGTGGCCCGCTGTGATGCCGCGCAGGCTTCCCTGGCCCACCCTACTCCCTCCGCTGGCCTAGCCGCACGCAATCAACTGCCTCCTTATTACGCGAAAAAAAATGATTCCTCCCACTGACATCTGGGGCGCACCGGTTGGGAGGCTGACCTGTGGGCCTACTAAGTTGACGCGTACACAGGGCTTGTCAACTTAGTCAACAAACGATTCTAGCAGCAGTAACCGTTGGATTTGAATTGAACGGTCCTGCTGCTTCTTCAATCGCTGCTCTTCTTGCACCAGCTGCCCAAACCAGTGTCGGGGAGACCGCCTGCTCCTGCCTCCAGTGGCCGGCTCTGCTGCCGTTGAGGCCTCATTGCCCCCTACTACTCCCACCGCTAGCCAGGCCCTGCGGCGATGGCAGCCTCACACCGCAGCCAAACCAGTGAACCCTCGTACTCCTCTCTACGTGGGCATCCACTGCCGCGTCTTCCCCGGCTCTCCATCATCCACTTCCTAGGCTTCGCCGTCGTCCACCGCCTTGGTGCTCTCGGCGCGGCGGGGTCAACGTGGTCAACGACATTCCATCGGAAGAGTACTGTACGTGGAGAGGCTGACAACTGGGTCCACGGCCACAGCCCAGTTTTTTTGTGATTTGCCAAGTAAGTCGCTTTGTCAGGCCTGTTGGGCTGCAAATCTTTCAAGACGAGGAGAGCTTTCATTCGGCTGGCCGTGAAAATGGCCCATCAGTAATGAGAAATGGGCTGTACATTTTTAAAACACATCAAACCGGCAATTAGTTTCAAATATCTTTTTTTTTTCATTTTGAGATTTTAAATTACATTAATTTTTATGCGTGGAGAATTTGTTGGATTTATATTGATATACATTTATTTTTAAAATCAGTTTGAATGTGAGTCGAAATTTCGGGATTAAAAACAGTTCGGACCGCACCGAAATATGCAAAATTTCGTATAATTTTTTAACCGTGGCCACAATATGGCCTGTAATGCTAACAAAAAGAATATGGGCTCCAAAAAAACCTTGATAATTAGCAAATGGGCAGTAAATTTTTAGAAATAATGGCAGATGGGCTGTATGTTGTTTTCCACAGATTTGAGGCTTTCCTAAAAAAAGGTTGACGCACAAGCACTGACTGTTGGATGTCCATCCAATGGCCGTCGTGCTTCATCAATCTCTGCTCTTCCAGCTCCAGCTGCTCAAACAAGCGTCGGCGGGACTGCCTGCTCCCTCCTCCCCGCGGCCGGCTCTGCTGCCGCGCAGGCCTCACCACCCCACCGTACTCCCATCGCTGGCCTAGCCATCCCTCTACTCACCCACACCTGCTGTTATTCTCCGGCGACGGTAGACGAACCGGTAAACCCTCGTACAGTCGTACTCCCCTCCGCGTGGGAAACAACTGCCGAGTCTTCCCTGCCTCCGTGTCGTTCCCTTCCTAGGCCTCGCCGTCATCCACCGCCCTGGTGCTCTCGGCGCGGCCTGGTCAACGTGGTCAACGACCGACATGCATCTGAAGTGGACTGTACGTGGAGAGGCCGACAGCTGGGTCCACGGCCGCACGCAAGGAAAGGCCTCCTTATTACACGCAAAATAATGATTCCTCCACCTGATATTAGGGACCCACCGAGAGGGCCTCTGTATTTCGCGAAAAAACGTTACCGCCGCTGACAGCTCGGACCCACCAGCTATATCTTCGCACGCAAGGAAGTGCCTCCTTATTACGCACAAAAAATGAATACTCCCCCTGTTAGCTGGGACCCAGTATAGTGGCAGGCTGACTTGTGGGCCTACTAAGTTGACGGGGACGGAGGGCTTTGTCAACTTAGTTAATATGCATGATTCTAGCTCCAGTGACCGTACGATGTCCATCCAACGGCCGTAGTGCTTCTTCAACCTCTGGTCTTCTTGCTCCAACCGCCCAAAGCAGCGCTGGTCGTGCCGCATGCTCCTGCCTCCCATGGCCGGCTGTGCTGCCGCGGAGGCCTCACCGCCCCCTAATATTCCCACCGCTGGCCAGGACCTGCGGCGACGGCAGCCTCACACCGCAGCCGAACCAGTGAACCCTCGTACTCCTCTCCACGCGGGCTTCCACTGCCGCGTCTTCCCTGGCTCCCCGTCGTCCCCTTCCTAGGCCTCACCGTCGTCCACCGCCCTGGTGCTCTCGGCGCGGCGTGGTCAACGTGGTCAAGGAACGACTTCCATCGGACGTGGACTGTACGTGGAGAGGCTGACAGCTGGGTCCACGGCCGCAGCAAGGAAGTGCCTCCTTATTACGCGGAAAATAATTATTCCTCCACCTGACAGCTGGGACCCACCGGACGGGCCACTGTATTTCACGAAAAAAAATGTTTCCCCCTGACTGCTGGGACCCACCAGCTACATCTTCGCACGCAAGGAAGTGCGTTCGGGCAAAAAACAAACGATTCGCTCCCCTGACTACTAGACCATGATGAACCTACGAACTACGAGGAAGCGGTGATGAGCCCAGATTCCGCGAAATGGCTTGAGGCCATGAAATCTGAGATGGGATCCATGTATGAGAACAAAGTGTGGACTTTGGTTGACTTGCCCGATGATCGGCAAGTCATAGAATATAAATGGATCTTCAAGAGGAAGATGGACGCTGATAGTAGTGTTACTATCTACAAAGCTAGACTTGTCAAAAAGGTTTTTGACAAAGTTCAAGGTGTTGACTACGATGAGATTTTCTCACTCGTAGCGAAGCTTAAGTCTGTCCGAATCATGTTAGCAAATTGCCACATTTTATGAAATCTGGCAAATGGATGTCAAAACTACATTCCTTAATGGATTTCTTAAAGAAGAGTTGTATATGATGCAACTAGAAGGTTTTGTCGATCTTTAAGTTGCTAACAAAATGTGCAAGCTCCAGCGATCCATCTATGGACTAGTGCATGCATCTCGGAGTTGGAATATACGCTTTGATGAGTTGATCAAAGCATATAGTTTTATACAGACTTGCGGTGAAGCCTGTATTTACAAGAAAGTGAGTGGGAGCACTACAGCATTTCTGATAAGTATATGTGAATGACATATTGTTGATTGCAAATAATGTAGAATTTTCTGGAAAGCATAAAGGAGTATTTGAAAGGAGTTTTTCAAAGAAAGACCTCGGTGAAGCTGCTTACATATTGAGCATCAAGATCTATAGAGATAGATCAAGACGCTTGATAAGTTTTTCAATGAGTACATACCTTGACAAGATTTTGAAGTAGTTCAAAATGGAACAGTCAAAGAAAGAGTTCTTTCCTGTGTTGCAAGGTGTGAAATTGAGTAAGATTCAAAGCCCGACCACGACAGAAGATAGAAAGAGAATGAAAGTCATCCCCTATGCCTTAGCCATAGGTTCTATAAAGTATGCCATGCTGTGTACCAGATCTATTGTATACCCTACACTGAGTTTGGCAAGGGAGTACAATAGTGATCTAGGAGTAGATCACTAGACAACGGTCAAAATTATCCTTAGTGGAATAAGGATATGTTTCTCGATTATGGAGGTGACAAAAGGTTCATCGTTAAGGGTTACGTCGATGCAAGTTTTGACACTGATCCAGATGACTCTAAGTCTCAATCTGGATACATATTGAAAGTGGGAGCAATTAGCTAGAGTAGCTCCGTGCATAGCATTGTTGACATACAAATTTGCAAAATACATATGGATCTGAATATGGCAGACCCGTTGACTAAACTTCTCTCACAAGAAAAACATGATCACACCTTAGTACTCTTTGGGTGTTAATCACATGGCAATGTGAACTAAGATTACTGACTCTAGTAAACCCTTTGAGTGTTGGTCACATGGCGATGTGAACTATGGGTGTTAATCACATGGTGATGTGAACTATTGGTGTTAAATCACATGGCGATGTGAACTAGATTATTGACTCTTGTGCAAGTGGGAGACTGAAGGAAATATGCCCTAGAGGCAATAATAAAGTTATTATTTATTTCCTTATTTCATGATAAATGTTTATTATTCATGCTAGAATTGTATTAACCGGAAACTTAGTAAACCCTTTGAGTGTTGGTCACATGGCGATGTGAACTATGGGTGTTAATCACATGGTGATGTGAATTATTGGTGTTAAATCACATGGCGATGTGAACTAGATTATTGACTCTTGTGCAAGTGGGAGACTGAAGGAAATATGCCCTAGAGGCAATAATAAAGTTATTATTTATTTCCTTATTTCATGATAAATGTTTATTATTCATGCTAGAATTGTATTAACCGGAAACTTAGTACATGTGTGGATACATAGACAAACAGAGTGTCACTAGTATGCCTCTACTTGACTAGCTCATTGAATCAAAGATGGTTAAGTTCCCTAGCCATAGACATGAGTTGTCATTCAATTAACGGGATCACATCATTAGAGAATGATGTGATTGACTTGACCCATTCCGTTAGCTTAGCACTTGATCGTTTAGCATATTGATATTGCTTTCTTCATAACTTATACATGTTCCTATGACTATAAGATTACGCAACTCCCGGATACCGGAGGAACACTTTGTGTGCTACGTAACATCACAACGTAACTGGGTGATTATAAAGGTGCTCTACAGGTGTCTCCGATGGTACTTGTTGAGTTGGCATAGATTGAGATTAGGATTTGTCACTCCGAATGTCGGAGAGGTATCTTTGGGCCTTCTCGGTAATGCACATCACTATAAGCCTTGCAAGCAATGTGACTAATGAGTTAGTTGCGGGATGATGCATTATGGAACGAGTAAAGAGACTTGCCGGTAATGAGATTGAACTAGGTATTGAGATACCGACGATCGAATCTCGGGCAAGTATCATACCGATGACAAAGGGAACAACGTATGTTGTTATGCGGTTTGACTGATAAAGATCTTCGTAGAATATGTAGGAACCAATATGAGCATCCAGGTTCTGGTATTGGTTATTGACCGGAGATGAGTCTCGGTCATGTCTACATAGTTCTCGAACCCGTAGGGTCCGCATGCTTAACGTTTGGTGACAATCGGTATTATGAGTTTATGTGTTTTGATGTACCGAAGATAGTTCGGTGTCCCGGATATGATCACGGACATGACGAGGAGTCTCAAAATGGTCGAGACATAAAGATTGATATATTAGACGACTATATTCGGACACTGGATGAGTTCCGGGGGTCACCGGATATTTAGCGGAGTGCCGGGGGGTTATCGGAACCCCCGGGGATATATTGGGCCAACATGGGCCTTGTGGGAGAGAGAGAGGAGAGGGCCTGGGGCTGGCCGCCCCCCCCTTGGGAGTCCGAATTGGACAAGGTGGGGGGCAGTGCCCCCTCTTTCCTCCCTCTCTCCCTTTCCTTCCTTCCCCCTTCCCCCTTCCTAGTAGGACTAGGAAAGGTTGAATCCTACTCCTACTAGGAGGATTCCTCCTCTCCTTGGGCGCACCAAGGGCCGGCCGGCCTCCCCCTTGCTCCTTTATATGCGGGGGCAGGGGGCACCCTAGGACACACAAGTTGATTGTTCCAAGCCGTATGCGATGGCCCCCTCCACCATATTCTACCTCGGTCACATCATTGCAGTGCTTAGGTGAAGCCCTGCGCCGGTAACTTCATCATCACCCTCATCACGCCGTCGTGCTGACGAAGCTCTCCCTCGAAGCTCTACTGGATCGTGAGTTCGTGGGACGTCACTGAGCTGAACGTGTGCAGATCGCGGAGGTGCCGTACGTTCGGTACTAGGATCGGTCGATCGTGAAGAAGTACGACTACATCAACCGCGTTGTCGTAACGCTGCTTCTTTCGGTCTACGAGGGTACGTGGACAACACTTCCCCTCTCGTTGCTATGCATCACCATGACCTTGCGTGTGCGTAGGATTTTTTTTGAAATTACTACGTTCCCCAACACCGTGATGGTGTCTAGATTTGATCTGGTGGTTCTGGACTCTGCGGTGGCTGGAATTGATTTACGTCAACTCCCCTAGGGTTTCTGGAATATTGGGGTATTTATAGTGCAAAGAGGCGGTTCAGGGGGCACCCGAGGTGGGCACAACCCACCTGGGCGCGCCTGGGCCTCCAGGCGCGCCCTGGTGGGTTGTGCACCCCTCGGAGTACCCCCCAGGTGCTTCTCCGGCCCACTGGATGTCTTCTGGTCCAAAAAAATCTACAATAAGTTTTGCTGTGTTTGGACTCCGTTTGGTATTGATTTCTTGCGATGTAAAAAATATGCAGAAAACAGTAACTGCCACTTGGCACTATGTCAATAGGTTAGTACCAAAAAATGATATAAAATGATTATAAAACATCCAAGAATGATAATATAACAAAATGGAACAATAAAAATTATAGATACGTTGGAGACGTATCACATGCTAAGGTATCAACTGTGGTTCGCAAAAGTAATATTAAATCACCTAAACCTTCTGAACAGATTAAAGTAGAACCTAGTGTTGCTATGGTTAAATATCCCTTGGTAGAAAATATTGATGGACATGTTATTTACTTGGGATAATTGTATTCATGCCACTAGTTGTGTCCCAATCGGCTGGTTTGCCCCTAGTTTTTGAAAATTCTCGGTTTTGCCCAAGTCCGTTTGCTCCTATTACGTTTTTGGCCTTCCGTCACGTTTCCATCCAGTTAGTCCTGTTTGACCATGTGTTGACCATCTTTGGACTTTTCTCTGGACCATTTTGCGGGACCAAATATCACCAATTAACATTGCCATGTGTTGTAAACATCAAATAACTAACAGATCATGTAAACTAATTAAAACAACAGTAATTAACCATTAGTCCATATAGTTACATGGGGCCAAGTGTTCAATTTTTTTTACATCGGGTTAATGATTAAGCCGCACTCTGTAGGTGGAGGATGACCTCGCTGGAGCCAAATGAGGGACCTCATCAAATCCCCCCGTCGAACGAGAGAAGGAGCATGAGCTCGCCGGAGCCAACGGAATCGGAGCCGGAGCTCACGAAAAACAGAGCTGTTGGACGAGAGGAGGATGAGCTCACCGACGCAATTGGTGTCGATTCCAGACACCTCTGCACCGTGGGCCGCAGGCATCAGGCTATGTCCACGCAAGGGCAACAGATCCACGTGACACGGCCATCACAGCCTAGTCCAGATGACGGGCGCCGGCCACCACCTCTGCAGCGTGGAAGGAGGCCCAGGGAAGGCGTGCGCCACCCTCCTCCACCATCTCTCCCTACCGCACGTCCCTGGCCGCCGCCTATGTTGGCCACTGACGAGATATGTGGCTCCACCACCAACCTGAACCCCGACGGCCTCCCCTGGATCTCCTAGCACGCACGCGGTGGGCGTCGCTGTTGGCCACCGACGTGTTTGGCAACCTTGTCCACACGTGGGCGCCGGCCTGGCCACCGATGGGGACGTCCGCATGGCTGGTTGCCGTGGACTTGCACCGAACCATGGCGGTGGAATATTGAGGGTGGGGATTTGACAGAGGGGGGGAGAGGGGAACTGGGGGTTGACCGACGGGAGAGAAGAAAAAGAGGTTGGGATGGCTTTCTTTGTGATGGGTCCCACCTGGAAGTGTCTGGTGAGAGAGTGAGAAAGCAGGGGCAAAACGGTCTAGAGAAAAGTCCAAAGATGATCAACACATGGTCAAACGACACTAACTGGAAAGAAACGTGACAGAAGGGAAAAAACATAACAGGAGCAAACGGACTTGGGCTAAACCGAGAATTTTCAAAAACTAGGGACAAACCAGCCGAGCAGGACACAACTAGTGGCATGAATACAATTATCCCTATTTACTTTTGTGATGAAGCTGCTAGAATTACCAAACCTGATGAAAAAGATAAACATAGACACGTAGTTGGCATGCCTGTTGCCTCGGTTAAAATAGGAGATCATTGCTATCATGGTTTATGTGATTTAGGTGCTTGTGTGGGTGCTATTCCTTTTACCTTATACCAAGAAATTATGAATGACATATCACCCACTGAAATAGAAGACATAGATGTTACTATTAAACTTGCTAATAGAGACACCATCACACCACTTGGGATTGTTAGAGATGTTGAGGTCTTGTGTGGGAAAATAAAATACCCTACAGATTTTCTAGTTCTTGGTTCCCGACAAGATGACTTTTGTCCCATTATCTTTGGTAGACCTTTCTATTGCCATGCCTCCTACTAATCCACTAGAATAATATTTGCTCGACCATGAAAATGATATGCACTTGTATGAAAGAAATGAAATAGAAAAAATATTCTTTGAACAACAATCTCTCCTAAAACACAGTTCGCCTATTGAAACTCTTGGAGGTCCTCCTCCACCTAAAGGTGATCATGTGTTTGAATTAAAGCAATTACCTGTCACTTTGAAATATGCTTATCTTGGTGAGAAAAAGATACATCTTGTTATTATTAGTGCTAACCTTTCATAACATCAAGAAGAAAGATTATTAAAAATTCTAAAGAAGCACTGTGCTGCTATTGGATATACTCTTGATGATCCTAAGGGCATTAGTCCCACTCTATGTCAGCACAAGATTAATATGGAACCTGATGCTAAACCTGTTGTTGATCGCCAACGACGTTTGAATCCTAAGACGAAAGAAGTGGTAAGAATTGAAATGCTAAAGCTTCTGGAAGTAGGTACAATCTATCTCATAGCTGATCGTAGATGGGTAAGTCATGTTCATTGTGTCCCTAAGAAGGGAGGTATTACCGTTGTTCCTAATGATAAAAGAGAACTCATTCCACAAAGAATTGTTACTGGCTATAGAATGGTAATTGATTTTAGAAAATTAAATAAAGCAACTCGAAAAGATCATTACCCTCCGCCTTTTATTGATCAAATGTTGGAAAGATTATCTAAGCACACACACTTTTGCTTTCTTGATGGATATTCCAGTTTCTCTCTAATACCTGTTTCACAACCTGATGAAGACAAAACCACATTTACTTGCCCTTTTGGAACCTATGATTATAGACGTATTATAACCCACAAGTATAGGGGATCGCAACAGTTTTAGAGGGTAGAGTATTCAACCCAAATTTATTGATTCGACACAAGGGGAGCCAAAGAATATTCACAAGTATTAGCAGCTGAGTTGTCAATTCAACCACACCTTGAAGACTTAATATATGCAGCAAAATACTTAGTAACAAAGTAATATGGAAGTAACAATAATGGTGATCAAAGTGACAGTAGCAATTTTGTAGCAATTGTAACAGTGGCAACGGCAAAGTAATGAAGCAAAGATCAATATGAAACGAGCTTGTAGGCAATGATCAATGATGGATAATTATGCCGGATGGCATCCATCATGCAACAGTTATAACCTAGGGTGACACAGAACTAGATCCATTTCATCAATATAATGTAGGCATGTATTCCGAATATAGTCATACGTGCTTATGGAAAAGAACTTTCATGACATCTTTTGTCCTACCCTCTGATAACCCACAAGTATAGGGGATCGCAACAGTTTTTGAGGGTAGAGTATTCAACCCAAATTTATATATTCGACACAAGGGGAGCCAAAGAATATTTGTAAGTATTAGCAGCTGAGTTGTCAATTCAACCACACCTGGAGATTAATTATCTGCAGCAAAGCGATCAGTAGCAAAGTAGTATGATGGTTTGATAGTAGTAGCAACAGCAATAGTAACGGTAACAGTGATAGCAGTAATTTTGTAGCAAGCGCAACAGTAATGATAGCAGTAGTAACCTAGCAAGATCAATATAAGGAAATTCGTAGGCATTGGATCGGTGACTTGTTGGATGATATTCATCATGTGACAGTCATAACCTAGGGCGATACGGCACTAGCTCCAGTTCGTACATATAATGTAGGCATGTATTCCGTAAATAGTCATACATGCTTATGGAAAGAACTTGCATGACATCTTTTGTCCTACCGTCCCGTGGCAGCGGGGTCCTATTGGAAACTAAGGGATATTAAGGCCTCCTTTTAATAGAGAACCGGAACAAAGCATTAACACACGATGAATACATGAACTCCTCAAACTACGGTCATCACCGGGAGTGGTCCCGACATTGTCACTCCAGGGTTGCCGGATCATAACACGTAGTAGGTGACTATAACTTGCAAGATCAGATCTAGAACATAGATATAATGGTGATAACATAAATGATTCAGATCTGAAATCATGGCACCCGAGCCCAAAGTGACAAGCATTAAGCATAGCAAAGTCATAGCAACATCAATCTCAGAACATAATGGATACTAGGGATCAAGCCCTAACAAAACTAACTCGATTACATGATGAATCTCATCCAACTCCTCACCGACCAGCCAGCCTACGAAGGAATTACTCACTCCCAGTGGGGAGCATGATGGAATTGGCTATGGACAAGGGTTGGTGATGATGAAGATCGAAGACCCCCCTCTCTGGAGCCCCAAACGGACTCTAGATCTGGCCTCCCGATGAAGAACAGGAGACGGCGGCGTCTCCGTCTCGTGGAAAGCGATAATTCTTTCTTCCTGATTTTTTTCTGGAAAAATAGGATTTTATAGCGTCGGTTTCAGCGTCTGTAGGGCCACCAGGTGGGGACAACCCACCTGGGCGCGCTTGGAGGGGGGCGCCCTGGTGGGTTGTGCCCACCCAGGTGCCCCCCTCCGGTGGTTCCTGGCTCTAGAAATTCTCTTTTATTATATAAAAAATTCCTCGCAAAGTTTCATTCCATTCCGAGAACTTTTTTTTCTACACAAAAAACAACACCATGGTAGTTCTGCTAAAAACAGCGTCAATCCGGGTTAGTTTCATTCAAATCATGCAAATTAGAGTCCAAAACAAGAGGAAAAGCGTTAGGAAAAGTAGATACGACGAAGACGTATCAACTCCCCCAAGCTTAAACCTTTGCTTGTCCTCAAGCAATTCAGTTGATAAACTGAAATTGAAAAAGAAAAACTTTTACGAACTCTTTCGCTCTTGTTTCCATGAATAAGCTTAAACAGTACCCAGGTTTTCAGCCAATATTATAACTAAACATGTCGATAGTAACTCTTAAAAATTATATTAACTCATATCAATGACATAATCAGCTAGCGAGCAATAATAAGATATCTCAAATAGCAACACGTTTTCAAAACAACCATGATATAATATGACAATAGTGGTATCTTGCTAGCCCTTTCTGAGACCGCAAAACATAAATGTAGAGCACCTCCAAAGTTCAAGCGGCGACTAAACATTGTAATTCATGGTAGAAAAGATCCAGTCATGATGCACCCAACATTAGCTACACATAATGCATCAGCATGACAGGAGTGCTCTCAGGTTCTGGCGCTTATTTTAGAAGGTGATGACACAACATAAAAGTAAATAGATAGTCCCTTCGCAGTTTTTTGAATCCAACCGCACCATGTAGGCCCAAACCCTCGGTCCCGATGACAATCTAACAGGAAATCCCTATTGATTTTGTCATAGGCCTTTTCAAAGTCCAACTTCAGGACAATCCCCATCTTTTTCTTGTGGTAGGTGTGGTGCAATATATCATGCAATTTAAGGATGCGATCCACAATGTCCCTATGTTTGATGAAGGCATTCTGGTGAATGCTGATCAGCTTATCAGCAAAAATAGCCACCCTATTATCCAACACTTTAGTAATAAGCTTGTAGGGGCACCGCAGAAGGCAGATAGGGCGGTATTGTTTTATTTTTTCGCTCCATTCAGTTTGGGGATCAAAGTGATAACCCCGTAGTTCAGGCGCTCTACATCGAGAGTGTTTTTATGAAATGCGTCAAACAGGCGCATTATGTCATTTTTCACAAACTCCCAGCAGTGACTATAGAATTCTGTCGGGATGTTATCTGGTCCAGGGGCTCTATTACATGCCATACTGAAAGGGGCTTATTTCACCTCCTCCTCCGTGAATTCGCTTGTGAGCACTATATTATCTTCCTCACTAAGCCTTTCATCCTCAGACCATGTTTTAGGAGCCAGATGAAAAAGGTTTCCCCTAGCCGTCCCAAAGAGATCTTTATAGAATGTTGTCACATGATTTAGGAGATTTTGTGTCCCTTCAATAGTCACATCCCCCGTTGTGAATGAGTGGATAGTGTTTTTACGTTTTCTACCATTCGCCACCCGATGATAAAAGGCAGTATTTCGGTCTCCTTTGAGCAACCGTCGCTCATTGGAGTGTTGTAGCTAGAACAGTTCTTCCATGACCAGGAGCTCATTGAGCTCTAAGTTAAGGGTTGTTCTTTTTTCATATAAATCTGGGTCCAGGGGTCCATTTTCCTCCAACCTCTCAATCTCTTGTAATTCATCTTTAATGCATTTTTCCTCTTCTTGGCATGACCAAAGGAATGGGAGCCCCATCCCTTGAAGTATTTCTTGATCCGTTTGAGTTTTATATTAATAACATCGATAGGATCAGTCGCAGAGACAGGTTGCTCCCAATTTTTTTGGCTTTGATGAAGAATTCTTCATTTTTTAGCCAACTCAGCTCGAATCTGAATTCACGTTGATGGGAAGGGCTTGTTTTCTCCTCCCCCAAGGTCAGGAGCAGTGAGTTGTGGTCTAAGACATCCCTCACCAGTTTACGAACTGCGACCAAAGGAAACATATCTTCCCATTCGAAGCTCATAAGGATCTGGTCTAATTTTTCCAAAGTGGGATGTTTCTGCTTATTGGTCCAAGTATATTTGTCCCCTCCCATATGAATCTCTCTTAATTTTAGAGTCTGGATAACATAGTTAAACTTGTCAAAAAAATGTGATTGCACCATATTTTTGTTTTTCTCTCCATTATCACGCAAGATATGAAAGTCTCCGCCCACTATATAGGGGACATGGAGTTGGGAGCAGACAGATATAAGCTCTGCCAGAAATTCATATTTCCTCTCATCTTAAGCCGCTCCATATACCACTATGAGGGCCCATACACATTTACACTTTATATCATAAACGTTAGCCTGCAGAAGGAAGCTCCCAGCTACCCAAGAGATAATCTCAAGGGTTTCTTTTTTAACTCCACATAGGATACCACCCGACTTACCAATGGAAGGAAGCCAGTTCCAGTTAAACCTATCAAAGGGGTCTATCTTCCTAATGAACTTAGGAGAAACTTTCTTTTTCATAGTTTCCTGAAGTCCTATAAAATCCAGGGAATGATCTTTAATAAGGTCTGAGAAGCAGGTAGTCATTCCTCTTTTACCTGCCCCCCTACAGTTCCAGAATATGCCATTCATTTAATCACTTTATTTCCCCCTCTAGGCAACCATACTAGGAGGCAGAGTATGGTTACCTTTCTTCTCATTCAAGGAAACATTATTTTTTTGACTTCTAGTGACAGGTTTGGAGATAACCACATTCACTCTTTTCTCCCTCTTTTTTTGTAGATTTCACAACAGTAAAATTTTCCTCCTCTAAGTCATTTTCCTCACCCCATTTCAAACTTAATGGGGTTTGGTCTCCTTTAGAATTAGTTAGGACCATCTATTTGTCAATCACATCAGGATGGCTATTCATTTCTTCGAGGGATTCTTTATTACAGCATTTTTCAAGCTCCCTAAGTACATACATACTAGCAAAATCAGTATCGTGTATGTTAACACCTATTTTAATAGCCCTAAAATTAGCATAGGATTATCTAGAGCATCAAAAGAGTTGGGGCTTTTGGATATACCTTCCATATCCCTTTTCTTCATCACAGCCGCAGCCTTGTCGTTCACTGAGGGAGTCCTGGACTAAAGGGTCCTCGGGCGCCCGGCCTGTTATCAATGGGCCAGACTGGTGGGCTGTGAAGACATGAAGGCTGAAGACTGTACCCGTGTCCGGATTGGACTCTCCTTGGCGTGGGAGGCAAGCTTGGCGATCAACTATGAAGATTCCTTCCTATGTAACCGACTCTATGTAATCCTAGATCCCTCCGGTGTCTATATAAACCTGAGGGTGTAGTCCGGAAAGCATATACTCATTTGAAGGAAATATGCCCTAGAGGCAATAATAAACTTATTATTTATTTCCTTATATCATGATAAATGTTTATTGTTCATGCTAGAATTGTATTAACCGGAAACATAATACATGTGTGAATACGTAAACAAACAGAGTGTCACTAGTATGCCTCTACTTGACTAGCTCGTTGATCAAAGATGGTTATGTTTCCTAGCCATAGACATGAGTTGCCATTTGATTAATGAGATCACATCATTAGGAGAATGATGTGATTGACTTGACCCATTCCGTTAGCTTAGCATTCGATCGTTTAGTATGTTGCTATTGCTTTCTTCATGACTTATACAGGTTCCTATGACTATGAGATTATGCAACTCCCGTTTACCGGAGGAACACTTTGTGTGCTACCGAACGTCACAACGTAACTGGGTGATTATAAAGGAGCTCTACCAGTGTCTCCAAAGGTACTTGTTGGGTTGGCGTATTTCGAGATTAGGATTTGTCACTCCGATTGTCGGAGAGGTATCTCTGGGCCCACTCGGTAATGCACATCACTATAAGCCTTGCAAGCATTGTAACTAATGAGTTAGTTGCGGGATGATGTATTACGGAACGAGTAAAGAGAATTGCCGGTAATGAGATTGAACTAGGTATCGAGATACCGATGATCGAATCTCGGGCAAGTAACATACCGATGACAAAGGGAACAACGTATGTTGTTATGCGGTCTGACCGATAAAGATCTTCGTAGAATATGTGGGAACCAATATGAGCATCCAGGTTCCGCTATTGGTTATTGACCGGAGAGGTGTCTCGGTCATGTCTACATAGTTCTCGAACCCGTAGGGTCTGCATGCTTAACGTTACGATGACAGTTATATTATGAGTTTATATGTTTTGATGTACCGAAGGTTGTTCGGAGTCCCGAATGTGATCACGGACATGACGAGGAGTCCTAAAATGGTCGAGACATAAAGATTGATATATTGGAAGCCTATGTTTGGACATCGGAAGTGTTCCGGGTGAAATCAGGATTTTTCCGAAGTACCGGGAGGTTACCGGAACCCCCCGGTAACTTAATGGGCCTTAGTGGGCCTAGGTGGAAGAGAGGAGAGGAGGCCAGGGCAGGGCCGCGCGCCCCTCCCCCCAGTCCGAATAGGACAAGGAGAGGGGGGCGGCGCCCCCCCTTCCTTCCTCCCCTCCACCTTTTCCCCCTTCCTCTCCTAGTCCAACATGGAAAGGAGGGGAGTCCTACTCCCGGTAGGAGTAGGACTCCTCCTGGCGCGCCTCTCCTCCCTTGGCCGGCGGCCTCCCCCTTGCTCCTTTATATACGGGGGCAGGGGGGCACCTCTCTACACACAATTGATCAACGATCTTTTAGCCGTGTGCGGTGCCCCCCTCCACCATATTACACCTCGATAATATCGTAGCGGTGCTTAGGCGAAGCCCTGCGTCAGTAGAACATCATCATCGTCACCACGCCGTCGTGCTGACGAAACTCTCCCTCAACACTCGGCTGGATCGGAGTTCGAGGACGTCATCGAGCTGAACGTGTGCTGAACTCGGAGGTGCCGTGCGTTTGGTACTTGATCGGTCGGATCGTGAAGACGTACGACTACATCAACCGCGTTGTGTTAACGCTTCCGCTTTCGGTCTACGAGGGTACGTGGACAACACTCTCCCCTCTCGTTGCTATGCATCACCATGATCTTACGTGTGCGTAGGAAATTTTATGAAATTACTACGTTCCCCAACAGTGGTATCAGAGCCAGGTTTTATGCATTGATGTTATGCACGAGTAGAACACAAGTGAGTTGTGGGCGATATAAGTCATACTGCTTACCAGCATGTCATACTTTGGTTCGGCGATATTGTGAGATGAAGCGGCCCGGACCGACATTACGCGTACGCTTACGCGAGACTGGTTTCACCGTTGCGAGCACTCGATGCTTAAAGGTGACTGGCGGGTGTCTGTCTCTCTCACTTTAGTTGAACCGAGTGTGGCTACGCCCGGCCCTTGCAAAGGTTAAAACAGCACCAACTTGACAAACTATCGTTGTGGTTTTGATGCGTAGGTAAGAACGGTTCATGCTAAGCCCGTAGTAGCCACGTAAAACTTGCAACAACAAAGTAGAGGACGTTTAACTTGTTTTTGCAGGGCATGTTGTGATGTGATATGGTCAAGACATGATGCTATATTTTATTGTATGAGATGATCATGTTTTGTAACCGAGTTATCGGCAACTGGCAGGAACCATATGGTTGTCGCTTTATTGTATGAAATGCAATCGCCATGTAATTGTTTTACTTTATCACTAAGCGGTAGCGATAGTCGTAAAAGCAATAGTTGGCGAGACGACAACGATGCTACGATGGAGATCGCCGGTGACGATGGTGATCATGACGGTGCTTCGGAGATGGAGATCACAAGCACAAGATGATGATGGCCATATCATATCACTTATATTGATTGCATGTGTTGTTTATCTTTTATGCATCTTATCTTGCTTTGTTTTACGGTAGCATTATAATATGACCTCTCACTAAAATTTCAAGATAAAAGTGTTCTCCCTGAGTATGCACCGTTGCGAAAGTTCTGCGTGCTGAGACACCACGTGATGATCGGGTGTGATAGGCTCTACGTTCAAATACAACGGGTGCAAAACAGTTGCACACACGGAATACTCAGGTTAAACTTGACGAGCCTAGCATATGCAGATATGGCCTCGGAACACGGAGACCGAAAGGTCGAGCGTGAATCATATAGTAGATATGATCAACATAGTGATGTTCACCATTGAAACTACTCCATCCCACGTGATGATCGGACATGGTTTAGTTGATTTGGATCACGTAATCACTTAGATGATTAGAGAGATGTCTATCTAAGTGGGAGTTCTTAAGTAATATGATTAATAGAACTTAAATTTATCATGAACTTAGTACCTGATAGTATCTTGCTTGTCTATGTTAATTGTAGATAGATGGCCCGTGCTGTTGTTCCGTTGAATTTTAATGTGTTTCTTGAGAAAGCAAAGTTGAAAGATGATGGTAGCAATTACACGGACTGGGTCCGTAACTTGAGGATTATCCTCATTGCTACACAGAAGAATTACGTCCCGGAAGCACCGCTGGGTGCCAGGCCTCCTGCAAGAGCAACACTAGAAGTTATGAACATCTGGCAGAGCAAAGCTGATGACTACTCGATAGTTCAGTGTGCCATGCTTTACGGCTTAGAACCGGGTCTTCAATGACGTTTTGAACGTCATGGAGCATATGAGATGTTCCAGGAGTTGAAGTTAATATTTCAAGCAAATGCCCGGATTGAGAGATATGAAGTCTCCAATAAGTTCTACAGCTGCAAGATGGAAGAGAATAGTTCTGTCAGTGAGCATATACTCAAAATGTCTGGGTATAATAATCACTTGATTCAACTGGGAGTTAATCTTCCGGATGATAGCGTCATTGACAGAATTCTTCAATCACTGCCACCAAGCTACAAGAGCTTCGTGATGAACTATAACATGCAAGGGATGAATAAGACAATTCCCGAGCTCTTCGCAATGCTAAGGGCAGCGGAGGTAGAAATCAAAAAGGAGCATCAAGTGTTGATGGTCAATAAGGCCACTAGTTTCAAGAAAAAGGGCAAAGGGAAGAAGAAGGGGAACTTCAAGAAGAACAGCAAGCAAGTTGCTGTTCAGGAGAAGAAACCCAAGTCTGGACCTGACCCTGAAACTGAGTGCTTCTACTGCAAGCAGACTGGTCACTGGAAGCGGAACTGCCCCAAGTATTTGGCGGATAAGAAGGATGGCAAGGTTAACAAAGGTATATGTGATATACATGTTATTGATGTGTACCTTACTAATGCTCGCAGTAGCACCTGGGTATTTGATACTCGTTCTGTTGCTAATATTTGCAACTCGAAACAGGGGCTACGGATTAAGCGAAGATTGGCTAAGGACGAGGTGACGATGCGCGTGGGAAATTGTTCCAAAGTCGATGTGATCGCGGTCGGCACGCTACCTCTACATCTACCTTCGGGATTAGTTTTAGACCTAAATAATTGTTATTTGGTGCCAGCGTTAAGCATGAACATTATATCTGGATCTTGTTTAATGCGAGACGGTTATTCATTTAAATCAGAGAATAATGGTTGTTCTATTTATATGAATAATATCTTTTATGGTCATGCACCCTTGAAGAGTGGTCTATTTTTGTTGAATCTCGATAGTAGTGATACACATATTCATAATGTTGAAGCCAAAAGATGCAGAGTTAATAATGATACACTACAGGAATCAGCTATTTTGCCGTCTGCCACGGCGGACGGCAAAGGCATGAACGGCGGACGGCAAAGGCCTTTGCCGTCAGCCGCGGACGGCAAAAGGCTCCGGCAAAGTAGGCTACGGTAAACAGCTACTTTGCCGTCTGCTTCCTGGCGGCTGACGGCAAAGGCCCTTTGCCGTCTGCAGCGGACGGCAAAGAGAGCGGACGGCAATAATTGTGCTCTCGGTCCGTTAAGTGGCTAACGGCAGGCCTTTGCCGTCCGCCGCGGACAGCAAACTTTCTAGTTCCTTTGCCGTCTGCCAGCGGACGGCAAACTTTCTAGTGTCTTTGTCGTCCGCCGTATGATGTCATCTACACGTCACTACATGGCAGGCCTTTGCCGTTCGCCGCTGACGGCAAACTCGTTTACTCTTTGCCGTTATCCACTGTAGGCAAAGTGACCAAATGGGTCAGCTCCCAGGAAGCACAGCTGGCTGCCACGTGGCTTGTTTGCCGTCTGCGGCTGACGGCAAAGAGCCCGTTGCCGTTGGTGGCAGACGGCAAAGAGCCTGCATATTGGCTCTTTTTTCTGTTTTTTATTAAATCCAACAATTTTCATCACAAATATATATGACATATATAGATATATTTCAAAAGGCCATTACAGAGCAAACATATAAGATATCCAACACATAACTTCATCATCCAACCATATATATTACATCCATAGTTCCATCATACATAACAAGTTCAACATAGAGGCATCCAACCATATATATTACAATAGTTTCATCCAATGATACATGCATAGTTCAGCGATACAAAAGAAACAAAGAAAGGGATAAGGAGCACTCCATCTATGCAAGCTTTCGTCAAGTGAATGAAATGTGCAAAATGAAAAATAAGAAAGTTAGAACAAGAAGAGTAGAACAAGAAGAAGAGTAGAACAAGAAGAAGACTAGAACAAGAAGAGTAGAACAAGAAGAAGACTAGAACAAGAAGAGTATGTCATTTATGAGCTAACTTACGTGAAATGGATCATATATGAGCTAACTAAGTTGAAATGGGTCGTTTATGAGCTAGCTAAGGTGAATGGATCATTTATGAGCTAACTTAGTTGAAATGGGTCGTTTATGAGCTAACTAAGGTCAAATGGATCTTTTTTTAGGTAACTAAGGTGAAATGGATCATTTATGAGCTAACTTAGTTCAAATGGATCGTTTTTGAGCTAACTTAGGTGAAATGGATCATTTATGAGCTAATTTAGTTGAAATGGATATTTATGAGCTAATTTAGTTGAAATGGATATTTTTGAGCTAACTTAGGTGAAATGGATCATTTAAGAGCTAATTTAGGTGAAATGGATCTTTTTTAGCTAACTTGGTGCAATGGATCATTTATGAGCTAAATTAGTTGAAATGGATCGTTTATGAGATAACCTAGGTAAGATGTGTCATTTTGGAGTTAACCTAGGTGAAATGGGTCATTTTAAAGCTAACGTAGGTAAAATGGATCATTTAGGAGCTAATCTAGGTAAAATGGGTCATTTTTGAGCTAACTTGGATGAACTGGATCATTTATAAGCTAACCTAGGTAAAATGGGTCATTTTAGAGCTAACTTAGGTAAAATGGATCGTTTATGAGCTAACTAAGCTAATTATGCAATTTTTGACATAAGTAAGCTAAGTACAGATCGTTTTAGAGCTAACTTAGGTAAAATGGATGGTTTTGGAGGTCAGTAAGCTTATTAAGTCATTTTGGAGGAGAAGAAGCTAAGTCTAGGTCATTATGGTAAGCATTGGAGGAAATAAAGCTAAGTCTAGGTCTTTATGCATGTGTTAAGCAAAACACTAGATAAACTTACCAAGATCCAGGAGGTGTAGGAGCGGGGTGGCTCGTGTCGGTAGCTGGAGAAGGATCGTGCGATGCTTGTCTGGAGTTACGCTGCACCAAAGATCATTTCCAATGTCTTGTTAGCATGATGACACTCAAATGTTAAGACTAGCAAGTAATGTCCATTCAAATAAAACTCACCGTGGTCCCAGGAGCAATCACTGGCATCGGCGGAGCGGTCTGACCTGTCTTCTCGCACACAGACTGCACATTTGGTTTCGACGACTCAGTCATACTAGTTAGTAATGAGACAAACACTACATGAATGTTTTGGCTAATCTGCAGAAGAAACTTACCACAAGGAGCTCGTACATGGCCCTTGCCTGCATGTCATTCCGTGCCCTCTCCTCCTCCATCATCTTTGTCGTCCTCTCCTCCAACTCCCGCTGCCTCTCCGCCGCCTCCGCCAGAAGTTTCTCTGTTCTATCTCTCTCACTCTGTATAGCAGCCTGCAACACCACTCACATGACCATTTGTAACATTGATGGAAGCGCACACAATGTAATGGAGAAAGATAACTGAGTACGTATCACTAACCTTGATGGCGAGTTGCACTGGCCGTTCACGAGGCCTTATCTCAGGAGCGGAGCTCGACTGGCGCGCCTTGATCTCCGGGAGAGTGCTAGGACAACGGATAAGTCCATCTCCAATGGCTATGGAGCCATGGGACCTCCCGCCACCAGATATCATCACCAGCTCTGGATCAATGGGACCCTGGCTCGGGTTAAAGTCCTCCCCTTTCCTCGCCTTCCCCTCATCTCTATATCTCACGAGCTTGTTGTGGGAGGAGATGTTGGTGAAGTTGTTTGCATCATCGAGGTCAGACTGAGAGAAAGCCTTGACTTTCTTGAAAGAGGCAGTGTGGGCTATGGCATACAGGTCGTACACCTCTGGCACCTTATCCACCTTATTGTGGCGTGCCTGAAAGAGAGAAACAATGAAAATTAGTAATTAAAGGGCTCAAGCTAGCATGATGAATGAATTGCATGAATCATGAAGCAAACCACATACCCAGTTGCGCCCGAACTGATATAAGTTGGAGCTGCCTTGATGGTGTGGCACACCTTCCATTTGGGCACGTTTGTCCTTGGCCTCGTTGTGGAGGGCTAGCCATTCTTTTGAGCACCACTCATCGAGCAACACCTCCCAACAATCCATCCAATCCGCACACCATCTCGGAGGCGCCTAAGTTAGCAAATAGAAACTTGAGCGCTACGGCTAAGAATTACTAAATGAAGGAACTTAAGTAGAAGGCCTTAAGAATTACCTTCATGTATTGATCCTTACTCAGGAACTTATCACGGCACGCCGGCTTGGTCTTCTTGATACCACGCAAGGCGTAGTAGCCTCGAACAGCCTGCACCCGAGCCTCATGCCGTAAGTTCTGGAGTAGGCGCTTGCAGACGTTCTCGATAACATGTGCCGCATCCTCCTCGTATCCCTCCTCACACCTGTAGAATGTCTGCAATCAAATGAGACAATATTGATTAGTACAATTAATAACTAGCTAGTTGAAGATTTTTAAATGTGTAAAGGAGAAATTACCCAGAACTTTCTGATCACCATGTCTGCCCTCGTGTCGCACACGACACCGTCGATAATCTCATCCGGCGGGGCCGGGGCGGCCACGTAGTGCTCCCAGCTCAATCCAAGCTCTGGAAGCCGGCCCTCACCAGGCAACGTGACAAACCCCGGGAAGTTTTGCCGGCAAAGAACTCCAAGGACGGAGTTGGGCCGGCGGACAGTATGATGGTGGTCCCAACCCCTGCAGCATGACAAGGCCAACGCATTAGTTATTTGAAGAAACGTGAATGCACAAGGTACAAAAATATTAAATGCACTTACGTACCTCTCCCCATCAGGGAAAATCAACCACCTCTGCTCGCGGGTCGCCGGCACGGACGGGAGCCGTGTAGCACCACGCTAGTAGACGGTGCCCCCCTCCTCCTCAAGATCAGTCGGCTCCCCGCCATCATCAGCATGGCCACTCGGCTCCTCGGGCTGATCCGGCCAGGTACCCCATCCGGACGTGTGCTCCTCCGGGGTATCATGGGCCGAAGGCCAGTCGACCCGAGGCTCGTGGGCCCAAGACCCATGGACCGGAGGCTCATGGACCGGAGTCCGTGTAGCCTCCTCCTCGGACGAGTCCACCCTAGCAGTCACGTGCTCGGGTGAAACAGCTGGGGGTGGCGGCGAGGAAGGCGCTGTAGCAGTCACCCTACCTCCTCTCCCGCGACCACGTGCCCCACCTCCTCTCTTCCTACCTCGTCCCCTGCTGGGCACCGCGGTCGACGAAGAAGGGCCCGGCGGTGTGGCCATAATGTCCAGCAACGCTCGGCGGAGAGGTGCGTCTGGAATGGAAGACCTCAGACCACGCGCCGACGAAGAAGGGGCCTTGGCGCGCTCCCGACCAGCGCCCACCATCTTTCAACACCTGCCATGACAAACAGTAAACGAAATTAGTACAATATAAAAAAAAGACCGACATGAATAATAATATGTGTATCACTTAAGTGTATCATCATCAAGTACAACATTAAAAAATTTAATACCTGACACTACTAATAATCTCGATCAGTATCATCAATAAATGCATAATCATCATCATCACTATAATCAATGACGGGCTCATAGGGTTCAGTGGCATCAACATGTGCAAGGCCACCTTGACGTAATCGGTCAAGCAATGACAGGTCATCCGCAGCAGTAACCTCTTCTTGTTCCGGCTCTTCTTGTTCCTCCTCTGGGGTGATGTCGGATTCACTGTCGCTGTCTACTTCAATGTTTTGGGGTGAAGTATAGCGGTTCTTGAAACGCTTTTTGGAAAGACGTGTCGCTTGGAAGAATTCTCCTTCATATGTGTCTGGGTCAATGTGAGGTTCATAATCCTCTTCCTTTGGGGGAGATAGTCTAGCACGTGGCGGCACTTCATAAACGACATCCCAACCTTTCAGATTTGGATTAGTTTGGCAGGCCCACGGTAGATAGAATACTTGGGTCGCCTGTTGAGCCGTAATATAGACATCAGGAACATCTAAATGGGTGATTTGGTTGATTTCAACTAGCCCTATATGTTCATGAGTCCTTCTAGTCTCCTTCGGCTGAAACCAATAACATTTGAAGACTACGACATTCGGTGGGTTTTCACCATAGAATAGAAGTTCATAAATTGCTTCAACTCTCCCATAATACTCGGTACCTCCTTCGCCGATGGCAGATACACAACAATTTGTAGACTTTCGGTCGGCCATAGATAGCTCTTTGCCATAGGTACGAAAGCGATACCCGTTGATGTCGTATTTGTCAAATGAACGGACCTTATAGTCAAAACCATTAGCGACTTGTCTCAATTCGGCGTCCATAGACTCTGAATTAGCCTACAAGTTTAATATGAAAGGATTGTTGCATTACGCACAAATTAGCGAATGAAACCGGGATAGCCGCCTACAAATTAGCCTACAAGTCTAATAGAAATTACCGTTTGTTTGAACCAAGAGATGAAACCGGGATAGCCGCCTCCTTGCTTTGCGAGAAGCTCATACTCTTCGACAGAATCCTTTTGGATCACCGCTCCATACGAGAATAAGGCGACGTATCGACTGTATGAAATATCCAGGAATAAGAGCAGTTCAAAGGAAATAGAAGTTGCGAAACTATGTACCGAGAACTTACTCGATGTACGGCCGCATTTCTATCAGGTTGTTGAAGATATACAACAAATGGTCCGCCATTGTTCGTTATCCAAAGATACTGGATTTGAAACACTAGCTGGTGCGAGATTCCCTTTGAATAGGCTGAGGTTGGATCCACCCTTTTTAGGGTCGTCAGCATTGTACCGAGGCTTCGGATTATGCAAATGACGATTTTTGGCTTCGTAGTGTGTTGTCACGAAGTTTGCCGCCTCCTCAGTGATGAATGCCTCGGCCATCGATGCTTCAATTCTACGTTTATTTTTACATTTTTGTCGAAGCGTCTTCTGCATCCTCTCAGTTGGGTAGCACCAACGATTTTGCACGGGCCCCCCCAATCTTGCCTCGGTCGGGAGATGCAAAATCAAATGTTGCATTGGATTAAAGAAGCCCGGTGGAAAGATCTTCTCTAACTTGCAGATCAACTCCGGCGCCAACTCTTCCATTTCTTCTAGCACGCCAGGCGATAGTTCTTTCGCACAAAGAACACGGAAGAAATAGCTGAGTTCTGCCAGTACTAGCCATTCATCCTCAGGGATAAAGCCACGCAACATCACCGGCATTACCTGCTCAATCCATATGTGCCAATCATGACTCTTGAGACCAAATATCTTCAATTTATCAAGACTGGCTCCCCTCTGTAGATTCACTGCATACCCATCGGGGAACATCAACTGCATTCTCACCCACAAGATAATTTCCCTCATAGCTGGCCTTCCAAGATTGAACCATGCCTTTGGCTTCGTCCAGTTCTGCTTTCCTTTCGGTTCTTTCATGTTTTGTAACGGCCTATCACATAGCGCCTCCAGATCGACTCTAGCCTTAGTATTATCCTTTGACTTCCCATCTATGCCGAACAATGTACCAAAAAGTGCCTCGGCGATATTCTTCTCAGTGTGCATCACGTCGATGTTGTGTGGGCAAAGGAGGTCTTTGAAGTAAGGCAGATCCCATAAGCATGTTTTGTGAGTCCAGGCGTGCTTAGAATTATACCCCTTGAAGTACCCTGGACGCTCTGGATCTGGCTCGAGAGCGTTTAACTGATCCAGGGTATGTTGGCCTGTCAATGCAGGTGGTGCAGAGTTTTTGACAACTCTACCTCTGATGAAGTTCTTCTTGTCTTTCCTGAACTTATGGCGAGGATTCAGGAACTGTCTATGCATGTCGAAGCAAGAAAACTTGCGACCGGCCTGAAGCCAACGAAACTCAAGAGCTCCCTTACATGTGGGGCACGGGAACCTTCCATGCACACACCAGCCAACGAATAGCGCATACGCCGGCAAGTCATGCGTCAAGTACATGTACCAGACACGCATTATGAAGTTCCGTTTGCTATAGGCGTCGTATGTCTTGAACCCATTATCCCAGGCTTCTTGCAATTCGTCCTTAAGCGGTTGCATGTACACATTCATATTTTTCCCCGGATAGTTGGGCCCTGGAATTATCAACGTCAGGAAAATGTTCTTTCTTTGCATAATCTGTCCGGGGGGGAGATTGAGTGGAAAGACAAATACGGGCCAACAACTATATTGGGCTACCGTCATACCAAACACATTGAACCCATCCGTGCTGATGCCGACTCGAGGATGCCTCGGATCTGCCGCTTTGTCACCATGTAATTCATCAAACTTTTTCCACGCAACACCATCCGATGTGTGTACAATCATCAGATTCCCATCTGCATCTAGTTCGGTTCTTTTGCCCGTTTTGTGCCATGTCATCTGTCTGGCCATCTCTTCGACCATGAAAAGACGTTGAAGTCTTGGTACGATTGGCATATACCGAAGAACACTAACGGGGATTTTGGTCTGTGTCTTCTCACCCATACCGTTGTCTACCACAACATACCTGGAAGACTTGCAAATGGGACAATAGTTCAAGTCCGCATAGTCAAGCCTAAACAAGACACATCCTTTCTCACAGGCATGTATCTTATCATAGGGCATCTTCAGTGCACGGAGGATTTTGTCCGACTGGTACAGGTTTGTAGGCATTACATGGCCTTTGGGTAGAAAGCGTCCAAATACTGTCATCATTGCATCGTAGCATTCTCTGCCCAAGTTGAACTCAGCCTTCAGAGCCATTACTTGTGAGATGGCATCCAACTGACAAAGCTCAGTGTGCTCATGGAGCGGACGTTTTGAAGACTCCAACATTTCATTGAAGGCCTTTGCAGATTCCTCCATCTCCTCGTCCGAATCCCGAGCATCATCGAAGTCTTGCACCATGTTTTCCATCCTGGTACCATGCTCGTCGGTGCGACGACGATCCACCTCAGCTCGGTCACGTTGGGCAGACTCACCATGAAATGTCCACACCGTATAATCGGGCGTAAAACCACTCTTCTGCAGGTGTTTGCCCATTTCAGCCTCTGTCCTCTTTTCCCAATTGCCGCACCGTAAACAGGGGCACCAGGTTTTCCTCTAGCCATTTGCAAATGCGGCTCGCACAAACCCCTTGGTTTTTGTGAACCATTCAGTGCTCCATTTGTTCTGACCAGTGTGACCGGTGTACATCCACGCACGATCACTCATCTTGACTTTCAGAGCTACTAGACACACAACAAATATATATATATATATATATATAATTCACCATGTATATATTCATCAGTTGATCTACTTTGTCAATTTTAATAGGTCCTAATCCCACCCGAGTATGTTTAGATTGGGTTCATTTTCCCATGCTATGCTCCGGATCCTACGCAAAATTTCGGCAGCACCTCCCCGTTGTTCTCCTGATACACATTTCTGCAATAAACAGAGAGGATGTGTACCCGGAGAACAACAGGGGAGGCACTGACGAAATTTATGCGTCGGATCCGGAGCAAAGCATATGGGAAAACGAACCCAATCTAAACATACTCGGGCTGTCCATGGATAGCGTTGGACAATTCGAAAGCATCAAGGTTATAAATATGCAAATGCATGCATATTTATAACTATGACGCTTTCGAACGGGAGACACATATTGGTTACGCATACTGATGATTCAAGACACAGATATAGCTAGCTATCAAGTTTCATCGGAATAGATCAAATAATTAATGGGGGAGGAGGACATGTCATTTGTGCTCACCCACGAACGAAGGGGCAGAGCTCGTCAAACACACGCCGAGGTCGTCGAACACCAAACCTCGCAGCGATGAAACAACTGCACATTTAAAACTACCCGATCAACACAATCATATATGATGTTTTTCATAACAAAATCGAAAGATATATGACCTAACTAATAATTCACAAATATATGACCCCGTCGGCTTCTGGAAGGCCAAAGAACACCTTTTCGGGAGGTGTCGGGGGTCGGGGTGTCGTGTCGGTCTCGGGGTGCCGTGTCGTGGTCGGGGTCTCGGGGTCGGGTGTCGGGTCGGGGTGCCGGGTCGGGGTCGGGGTGCCGTGTCGGTGTCGGGGTCGGGGTGTCGGGTCAGGCTCGGGGTCGGGGTGTCGGGGTCGGGGTCGGGGTCGCGGTCGCGGTCTCGGGTCGGGGTGTCGGGTCGGGGTGCCGGGTCGGGGTCGGGGTGCCGTGTCGGTGTCGGGGTCGGGGTGTCGGGTCAGGCTCGGGGTCGGGGTCTCGGGGTCGGGGTGTCGGGTCGGGGTGCCGGGTCGGGGTGTCGGGTCGGGGTGTCGGGTCGGGGTGTCGGGTCGGGGTGCCGTCTCGGGGTCGGGGTGTCGGGTCGGGGTGCCGGGTCGGGGTCGGGGTGCCGTGTCGGTGTCGGGGTAAGGGTGGGTGTGGTGTCAGGGTGTCGGTGTCGGGGTGTCGTGTCGGTGTCGGGGTCGGGGTCTCGGGGTCGGGGTGTCGGGTCGGGGTGCCGGGTCGGGGTCGGGGTCGGGGTGCCGGGTCGGTGTCGGGGTCGGGGTGTCGGGTCAGGCTCGGGGTCGGGGTGTCGGGGTCGGGGTGCCGGGTCGGGGTCGGGGTGTCGTGTCGGTGTCGGGGTCGGGGTGTCGGGTCAGGCTCGGGGTCGGGGTGTCGGGGTCGGGGTCGGGGTCTAGGGGTCGGGGTGTCGTGTCGGGGTGCCGGGTCGGGGTCGGGGTGCCGTGTCGGGTCGGGGTGCTTGTCGGGTCGGGGTTTTTTCCTCTTTTTTCCTTTTCTTCTTCTTCTTCCTATTCTTCCTTTTTTTCCTTCTTCTTCTTCTTCTTCTTCCTCCTCCTTTCCTTTTTCCTCTTCTTCTTCTCCTCCTCTCCTCTTTTTTCTTCTTCTTCTTCCTCTTCTTCTTTTTTCTTCTCCTCCTCCTCTTCTTCTTCTTCCTTTCCGTTTTCCTCTTCTTCTTCTCCTCATCTCCTCTTTTTTCTTCTTCTTCTTCCTCTTCTTCTTTTTTCTTCTCCTCCTCCTCCTCTTCTTCTTCCTTTCCTTTTTCCTCTTCTTCTTCTCCTCCTCTCCTCTTTTTCTCTTCTTCTTCTTCTTCTTTCCTCAAACTAAACTAAACCTAAAACTAAACTAAAACTAAACCTAAAACTACAACTAAAACTAAATCTAAACTAAAACTAAAAAGGAAAAAAACAGAAAAAAGGAGGGGGGCTCACCTGGGGCAGGGCCGGTAGAGGAGGAGGCCGGTGGAGGAGGGGGCGGGGCGGTGGAAGAGGTGGCCGGGGCGGCGGGGGGCCGGCCCCGGGGCGGTGGGGCGCCGGGGCGGCGGGGGGCCGGGCCGGGGGGGGCGACGGGCCGGTGGGCGGCGGGGCTCCGGGGCGGCGGGGGGCCGGGGCCCCGGGGCGACGGGGCGGCGGGGGCGACGGCGCCGGGCGGCAGTGGCGACGGGGCGGGGGGCGGTGGGGCGGCGGGGTGGTGGGGCGACCGGGCGGCGGCGAGTGGTGGGGGCGGCGGCGCGCGGCGGGCTGCGACGGCGGCGGTGGGGTGGGAAGTGGTGGCGGGGCTCGGCGAGGAGAGAACAGAGTAACGGGCGGGGGGGTACGGGCCGTTAGGTACTCACCTCTTTGCCGTCCGCCACTCTTTGCCGTCCGCCCTTTTGCCTCTTTGCCGTCTGCTGGCAGACGGCAAAGAGGTGGGCCGTTAAGTTTTTTCCAAATGGGCGGGGGGTCGGGGCCACCTCTCTCTTTGCCGTCTGCCAGCGGACGGCAATGACTCTTTGCCGTCCGCTGGCGGACGGCAAAGAGCTCGCAGATGGCAAAGAGCTTCTTTGCCGTCTGCCATTTCTTTGCCGTCTGCTTTTGGGTAGCTGATGGCAAAGAGCTTCTTTGCCGTCAGCTAGCAGACGGCAAAGAGCTGGCAGATGGCAAATTAGCTGATTCCAGTAGTGATAGTGCAACTTATTTGTGGCACTCCCGTTTAGGTCATATCGGTGTAAAGCGCATGAAGAAACTCCATACTGATGGACTTTTGGAATAACTTGATTATGAATCACTTGGTACTTGCAAACCGTGTCTCATGGGCAAGATGACTAAAACACCATTCTCCGGTACTATGGAGAGAGCAACTAATTTGTTGGAAATCATACATACAGATGTATGTGGTCCGATGAATATTGAGGCTCGTGGCGGATATCGTTATTTTCTCACCTTCACAGATCATTTGAGCAGATATGGGTATATCTACTTAATGAAACATAAGTCTGAAACATTTGAAAAGTTCAAAGAATTTCAGAGCGAAGTTGAAAATCATCGTAACAAGAAAATAAAGTTTCTACGATCAGATCATGGAGGAGAATATTTGAGTTATGAGTTTGGCCTACATTTGAAACAATACGGAATAGTTTCGCAACTCATGCCACCCGGAACACCACAACGTAATGGTGTGTCCGAACGTCGTAATCGTACTTTACTAGATATGGTGCGATCTATGATGTCTCTTACTGATTTACCGCTATCGTTTTGGGGTTATGCTTTAGAGACGGCTGCATTCACTCTAAATAGGACACCATCAAAATCCGTTGAGACGACGCCTTATGAACTATGGTTTGGCAAGAAACCAAAGTTGTCGTATCTTAAAGTTTGGGGTTGCGATGCTTATGTGAAGAAACTTCAACCTGATAAGCTCGAACCTAAATCGGAGAAATGTGTCTTCATAGGATACCCAAAGGAGACTATTTGGTACACCTTCTATCACAGATCCGAAGGCAAGACATTCGTTGCTAAGAATGGATCCTTTCTAGAGAAGGAGTTTCTCTCGAAAGAAGTGAGTGGGAGGAAAGTAGAACTTGATGAGGTAACTGTACCTGCTCCCTTATTGGAAAGTAGATCATCACAGAAACCAGTTTCTGCGACACCTACACCAATTAGTGAGCAAGTTAATGATAATGATCATGAAACTTCATATCAAGTTATTACTGAACCTCGTAGGTCAACCAGATTAAGATCCGCACCAGAGTGGTACGGTAATCCTGTTCTGGAGGTTATGTTGCTAGACCATGACGAACCTACGAACTATGAAGAAGCGATGGTGAGCCCAGATTCCACAAAATGGCTTGAGGCTATGAAATCCGAGATGGGATCCATGTATGAGAACAAAGTATGGACTTTGGTTGACTTGCCCGATGATCGGCAAGCCATTGAAATAAATGGATCTTCAAGAAGAAGACTGACGCTGACGGTAATGTTACTATCTATAAAGCTCGACTTGTTGCGAAAGGTTTTCGACAAGTTCAAGGGATTGACTACGATGAGACCTTCTCACCCGTAGCGATGCTTAAGTCTGTCCGAATCATGTTAGCAATTGCCGCATTTTATGATTATGAAATTTGGCAAATGGATGTCAAAACTGCATTCCTGAATGGATTTCTGGAAGAAGAGTTGTATATGATGCAACCGGGAGGTTTTGTCGATCCAAAGGAAGCTAACAAAGTGTGCAAGCTCCAGCGATCCATTTATGGACTGGTGCAAGCCTCTCGGAGTTGGATAAACGCTTTGATAGTGTGATCAAAGCATTTGGTTTTATATAGACTTTGGAAGAAGCCTGTATTTACAAGAAAGTGAGTGGGAGCTCAGTAGCATTTCTGATATTATATGTGGATGACATATTGCTAATTGGAAATGATAAAGAATTTCTGGATAGCATAAAGGGATACTTGAATAAGAGTTTTTCAATGAAAGACCTCGGTGAAGCTGCATATATATTAGGCATTAAGATCTATAGAGAAAGATCAAGACGCTTAATTGGACTTTCACAAAGCACATACCTTGACAAAGTTTTGAAGAAGTTAAAAATGGATCAAGAAAAGAAAGGGTTCTTGCCTGTACTACAAGGTGTGAGATTGAGTAAGACTCAATGCCCGACCACTGCAGAAGATAGAGAGAAGATGAAAGATGTTCCCTATGCTTCAGCCATAGGCTCTATCATGTACGCAATGCTGTGTACCAGACCTAATGTGTGCCTTGCTATAAGTTTAGCAGGGAGGTACCAAAGTAATCCAGGAGTGGATCACTGGACAGCGGTCAAGAACATCCTGAAATACCTGAAAAGGACTAAGGATATGTTTCTCGTTTATGGAGGTGACAAAGAGCTCATCGTAAATGGTTACGTTGATGCAAGCTTTGACACTGATCCGGATGATTCTAAATCGCAAACCGGATACGTATTTACATTGAACGGTGGAGCTATCAGTTGGTGCAGTTCAAAGCAAAGTGTCGTGGCGGGATCTACGTGTGAAGCGGAGTACATAGCTGCTTCGGAAGCAGAAAATGAAGGAGTCTGGATGAAGGAGTTCATATCCGATCTAGGTGTCATACCTATTGCATCGGGACCAATGAAAATCTTTTGTGACAATACTGGTGCAATTGCCTTAGCAAAGGAATTTAGATTTCACAAGAGAACCAAGCACATCAAAAGACGCTTCAATTTCATCCGGGATTTAGTCCAGGTGGGAGACATAGAAATTTGCAAGATACATACGGATCTAAATGTTGCAGACCCGTTGACTAAGCCTCTTCCACGAGCAAAACATGATCAGCACCAAGACTCCATGGGTGTAAGAATCATTACTGTGTAATCTAGATTATTGACTCTAGTGCAAGTGGGAGACTGAAGGAAATATGCCCTAGAGGCAATAATAAATTTATTATTTATTTCCTTATATCATGATAAATGTTTATTGTTCATGCTAGAATTGTATTAACCAGAAACATAATACATGTGTGAATACATAAACAAACAGAGTGTCACTAGTATGCCTCTACTTGACTAGCTCGTTGATCAAAGATGGTTATGTTTCCTAGCCATAGACATGAGTTGTCATTTGATTAACGGGATCACATCATTAGGAGAATGATGTGATTGACTTGACCCATTCCATTAGCTTAGCACTCGATCGTTTAGTATGTTGCTATTGCTTTCTTCATGACTTATACATGTTCCTATGACTATGAGATTATGCAACTCCCGTTTACCGGAGGAACACTTTGTGTGCTACCAAACGTCACAACGTAACTGGGTGATTATAAAGGTGCTCTACAGGTGTCTCCAAAGGTACTTGTTGGGTTGGCGTATTTCGAGATTAGGATTTGTCACTCCGATTGTCGGAGAGGTATCTCTGGGCCCACTCGGTAATGCACATCACTATAAGCCTTGCAAGCATTGTAACTAATGAGTTAGTTGCGGGATGATGTATTACGGAACGAGTAAAGAGACTTTCCGGTAACGAGATTGAACTAGGTATCGAGATACCGACGATCGAATCTCGGGCAAGTAACATACCGATGACAAATGGAACAACGTATATTGTTATGCGGTCTGACCGATAAAGATCTTCATAGAATATGTGGGAACCAATATGAGCATCCAGGTTCCGCTATTGGTTATTGACCGGAGAGGTGTCTCGGTCATGTCTACATAGTTCTCGAACCCGTAGGGTCTGCACGCTTAACGTTACGATGACAGTTATATTATGAGTTTATATGTTTTGATGTACCGAAGGTTGTTCGGAGTCCCGGATGTGATCACGGACATGACGAGGAGTCTCTAAATGGTCGAGACATAAAGATTGATATAATGGAAGCCTATGTTTGGACATCGAAAGTGTTCCGGGTGAAATCGGGATTTTTCCGGAGTACCGGGAGGTTACCGGAACCCCCCGGTAACTTAATGGGCCTTAGTGGGCCTAGGTGGAAGAGAGGAGAGGAGGCCAGGGCAGGGCCGCACGCCCCTCCCCCCCAGTCCGAATAGGACAAGGAGAGGGGGGCGGCGCCCCCCTTCCTTCCTCCCCTCCACCTTTTCCCCCTTCCTCTCCTAGTCCAACATGGAAAGGGGGGGAGTCCTACTCCCGGTAGGAGTAGGACTCCTCCTGGCGCGCCTCTCCTCCCTTGGTCGGCGGCCTCCCCCTTGCTCCTTTATATACGGGGGCAGGGGGGCACCTCTCTACAGACAATTGATCAACGATCTATTAGCCGTGTGCGGTGCCCCCCTCCACCATATTACACCTCGATAATATCGTAGCGGTGCTTAGGCGAAGCCCTGCGTCGGTAGAACATCATCATCGTCACCACGCCGTCGTGCTGACGAAACTCTCCCTCAACACTCGGCTGGATCGGAGTTCGAGGGACGTCATCGAGCTGAACGTGTGCTGAACTCGGAGGTGCCGTGCGTTCGGTACTTGGTCGGTCGGATCGTGAAGACGTACGACTACATCAACCGCGTTGTGTTAACGCTTCCGCTTTTGGTCTACGAGGGTACGTGGACAACACTCTCCCCTCTCGTTGCTATGCATCACCATGATCTTGCATGTGCGTAGGAATTTTTTTGAAATTACTACGTTCCCCAACATCATTACCGTAGTCATACAGGTTAGACTTCTAGGGTTTAGCCATTACGATCTCGTGGTAGATCAACTCTTGTAATACTCATATTCATCAAGATCAATCAAGCAGGAAGTAGGGTATTACCTCCATAGAGAGGGCCCGAACCTGGGTAAATATCGTGTCCCCTGTCTCCTGTAACCATCGATCGTAGACGCACAGTTCGGGACCCCCTACCAGACATCCGCCGGTTTTGACACTGACATTGGTGCTTTCATTGAGAGTTCCACTGTGCTGTCGACGAAAGGTTCGATGGCCCCTTCGATCGTCTATAGTGACATTGTCCAAGGAGAAACCTTCCTCCCCGGACAGATTTTCGTATTCGGCGGCTTCGTACTGCGGGCCAACTCGCTTGGCCACCTAGAGCAGATTGATAGCTACGCCCCTGGCCACCAGGTCAGATTTGGAAGCTTGAACTACGTTGCGGATATCCGTGGAGACTTGATCTTTAATGGATTTGAGACCGCGGCGATCGCTCCCCCTCGCTCCGATGAACACGACTTAAATCTGCCATCGGACCATATTCAGGAGATGGTTCCTACAACTGCTACGGCCTTAGATCCGGAGCAGATTGCACCATCCGAAACCGCAGAATCCGCGGCGTTGGAGCCACACACGGACTCAGCACCTTGCAATGTCTGCGTCAACGGAATTCCGGACTCGTCTCCGGCTATAAGTTCCGAATCACGCACGCCTGCGGGCGCAGAGCTGGATCGGTTATCGATCTTCGAGTTCAGCGCCGCAGATATCTTCCAACACTCACCCTTGGGCGACGTTCTAAATTCATTAAAAAACCTGTCCTTGGTGGGGGACACATAGCCGAACTATGTCCGGTTCAAGCTAGAGGCTGATAATGGAGAATTTCGCTTCCCACCCGCCACCCACATCTTAGCCACTGTCGAGGACTTAACCAACATGCTTGATTACGGCTCCGAAGACATCGACGGTATAGAAGACGATGCCGATAAGGAGCAAGGCCAAGACCCGCCATTCACGGGACGTGGAACGGCCACCTCTTCGTACGACGTGTACATGGTTGATACACCTAAAAAAGCTAGCGATGATCACAAAGAAGACCCAGTTAGGAATAAACCTCCTGAGACACGGTCTAAGTACTGGCGCCCTAAACGCCGCTCTAAGTCACATCGCAGCAACGCTGGCACCGGAGAAAATAGTACCCCGGACGACGCCGAAAACAATGAAGACCCTGTTGGAGCAAGATCCGAACAGGAGGTACAGGAAAACGGGCAAGCCAGCCCCGATGAACAGGCCCTGCCCAATGACAATTCGGAGGACGACAACTACCTTCCGTTCACCGAAGATGAGGTAAGCCTCGGCGATGAAGACTTCATCGTACCCGAAGAGCCCCTCGAGCAGGAGCGCTTCAAGCGCAAGCTAATAGCTACTGCAAGGAGCCTGAAAAAGAAGCAGCAGCAGCTTCAAGCTGACAAAGACCTACTCAACGATAGATGGACCGAAGTCCTGGCCGCCGAAGAATACGGCCTTAGTGGCCTAGCCAAAAGCTACCCGAAACATAGATTGCTACATCAGTTCGATGACGAGGCGTTGGAACCCGTACCATCATCACACAATGCGGCAGGTCGTCGACAACTCAGTCCGGATAAAGAGGGAACTCAAGCCGAACACCAGACCGCCCCACCTCGCCGTAAAGGCAAGAATAACGCAGCTCACGGTTGTCCAGACGACCTTCAGCGGGACTTGGACAGTAGAGCAGGACACGCAAGATCGATCTATGGATCGCGAGGGCATGCCTCGACACGCGACGATGACTACCTATTTGGACGTGACAAACTTAGCCACGCACGAGCTGAAAACCGAAATGGACTCCTTCGGAGTTATGTCGCAGTGTGGCCCAACATAGAGGCGCCGCACACCCGCTTTGCTTCACCGATGAAGTAATGGATCATGAATTCCCCGAAGGATTCAAACCCGTCAATATTGAATCATACGACGGAACAACCGATCCCGTGGCATGGATAGAAGATTTTATCCTCCACATCTATATGGCCCGTGGAGACGACCTCCATGCCATCAAATATCTCCCACTAAATATAAAAGGGCCAGCTCGGCACTGGTTAAACAGCCTGCCTGAAAATTCCATAGGCAGCTGGGAAGACTTAGAAGAAGCCTTCCTTGACAACTTCCAAGGAACATATGTCCGGCCACCGGATGCCGATGACCTAAGTCATACTGTCCAGCAGCCCGGAGAGTCAGCCAGGAAGCTTTGGACTCGGTTCTTAGTCAAAAAGAACCAAATCGTCGACTGTCCAGACAAGGAAGCCCTTGCGGCCTTCAGACACAGCGTCCGGGACGAATGGCTTGCACGCCACCTCGGTCAAGAAGGACCTAAATCGATGACAACCCTTACTACTCTAATGACCCGCTTTTGCGTGGGAGAAGACAGCTGGCTCGCTCGTAGAAGCAACAGCGCCAGCAACCCGGGCACTTCCGAAATCCGAGACGACAACGGCAAGCCATGGCGCAGCAAACACAACAGTCGCAATGATAGCGAAAGATCACGCGACACAGCGGTCAACGCCGGATTCAAAGATCCCAAGCCCGATCAACGGAAGAAGCCATTCAAGGCGAACCGAGACGAACCATCCAACCTAGACAGGATATTGGACCGACCCTGCCAGATTCACGGCCACCCCGACAAATCAGCTAATCATACCAACAGAAACTGTTGGGTCTTTAAGCAAGCCGACAACCTCAACGCCGAACACAAGGGGAGGAGGCTGCCAGGCGACAGGGACGACGGAGAGGTTCACCAACGAAATACCGGGGGCCAGAAACAATTTCCACCCAAGGATCGACTACTCCCAGAGCAGAAATAGCAGTCCGGTTTCCGCCGCTCACCTCGTACACCTATAAAACTTCTACCGCGCATACATCATTACGCACTCAAGATACCATGGGCATTGGCGGAAGCACACTACGGACGAGCCTGCAAGCATTCCCGTAACATTTTTCTATTTTCTTTTTATTTCTTCCTTCACTATCTCTTAAAAACAGGTGACGAACAGGTCAAACATCTAACACTGACACTATCGGAGTTCGGACCCGTACACTCACCTAAGGGGCTACTTCCATCAAGGATTCCCCTCGCCGAGGACAGGCGGCGCAGACGTGCCATAGGAGGTCCAAAATAACTTTTTGTAGACCGCACTCTTTATTTCGAGCCTGTACTATGCCTCTTCCTCCGCCTTCGACCCCGAGCATGTCAAATAGCCGGGGTTGTGGTCTTTATACATATAAAAATTAATCATTGGCATATCACTCAGGTCCCAGTAAAAAGTATCCGAATTAATCACCCATGTTGTCTCGCCAATGAATATGGCCCCCATGGTTGTTTCACAGATATACCTTGGCATAACCCGCCAGGGGCTCGGTATGGGAAAAAATGAGTTGCCAACAAAAGTCCGAACAGCTCTATAGCATACTTCGGCGTCGCAAGTTTGGCCTTATATGCATCAGCTCCGAATCATTGTCTTGGGTCAATAGTTGGGTTTCCCGGCTCCTGTGCTTGCTACCCTACGTTCCGCTCCATCGGCTACGGTAGTAAAGGGAGAACTACTGCGATTGTGCTTCTGGTTCATCCGGTGAAGTACCTCAGTAGAGAAAGCCGAAAACTGACTGTCATGATGCGGCGAGAGCTGGTCAACCACTTGACGACTTATTGGAATCTTTAGCGATTCTCCGTGTCACACGAGGGATCTTTTTCAGATCAAATATGTAAGGCACCATATTATAATACACCGCATACATACCAGGCACCATATTCGTAGTCCCACCATAGAACTCCTATGGCTAAGTGAAAGTGTTAACGCCCTATAGTCCGATTGCCTAGTTCGCCGCATTATCACCTCCTTCATGGACCAAGACGTTGGATAAAGAGTGATGAAATGCTTTTCCGAACACCCCCGTACTTCCTACGAGGGGGCTGAAGCGGACGACTAGAAAACTTTCAGATTAGATTAAAATGGCCGCACAAGAGGAATACAAGCTTTCGAGCAAAACACAAAAATAGATTAACTATAAAATTGTCTCTTACAATTATCATACACCTCACTCGAACATTATGTCTTTCGAGCATTAACCCTCTATTAAGCGGGCGGCCTCTAGTACGTCTTCAAAATAATGCTCCGGTTCAGGACGGTCCTTGCGCTTGGGTGGACTCTTCACCGCGACATCGATGACCTTCATCTTTCCCCAGAATGTCTTGACTCGGGCAAAAGCCATCCGTGCACCTTCAATGCACGCCGACCGCTTCACAGCATCAATACGCGGCACCGCATCAACAAGTCTTTGCACCAAACCGAAGTAGCTATCCGGAATAGGCTCAGTTGGCCACAACCGGACTATGACGTTCTTCATGGCAACGCTGGATATCCTATGAAGTTCGGCCAATTGGGACATCTATTCATTCAGCAACAGAAGGCGCTTCGATGCGCCAAACTGTGACCAGAAAAGCTTCTCCGTTGTGTACCCCTCTCGCGCTTGGTAATACTGCGCCGCGTCGGAAGAACTCTTCGGCAAGTCCAAAAACTCATCCGGAGAACTCCATACTTGGTCAAGCTGAGCATAGTTCGGATCCCCGAACTTAGCCTATAGCAGAAAGGGCTTACCAGCCGCAATCTCCTTAGCTTGCCGGATCTCCTCACGGGCTGCTCTGGATTCCGACCGCGCTTCCCTCGCCTCTTGTAAGGCCTTGTCCAGCTCAGCCATTTTGGCCTCATTCTCCTTCTCCAGAAGTTCACAGCGGCCAGTGCAGCTTGTTTGGCTTTTAACTCAACCGATGCCTTTTTGGCAGCCACATTGCTACACCGGGCCTGCTCCTTGGCCCGGGCCAGCTCCGCTCGAAGAACTTTCAACGGCGGCAGCACCATCTGCAGCCATGCATATTCCAGCATACATATTTTAGCATCATGCTTATACCATAAAAAAATGTATGGGGATTTCCCCGAATACATACCTTGCGACTCGTCAAGACACATATTGATTAACGCAAGGTCATCCCCTGCTACATCAAGCTTCCGTTGCAGCTCGGCAATATCCATAGTCTCGAAAGTAGCTAAGGGGGAAACAGCCTGCGTTCAAGTTCATCAAATCAGTCCTTGAGTAATCCTTTTTTATCCTCCATTCGCTTCCCAGTGGAAGCCAACCCGAGTCTCAGGGGCTACTACCTATACACGGGTGCATCTTTGCAAATAAAACATAGCTGAAAACATTATATCACAAACCTCGAAGCCATTTTGCAGGCTCATGAAGGCTTCATTCAATCCGCTCTCCACGGACAAAATCTTCTCAACCACTATACCCATCAAGGTACGCTGTTCCCCCGGGACAGATGCTTTTCGCAACATGTCTCGCAATATATCCGGAGCCTCCGGGTCTCCGGAAGCCGCTCTAGGAGCACAACCATCCTTTGAAGGAATCTGTTCACCCGTCTCCAGAATCACCGTCGTCCGCGAGCCAGACAGTCCGGGGCCTTTATTATCAGCCCCAAAATCCCGGACGGTCGGAGATCCACCTTCGGGTACTGCCTCTTTTATCCCCTGCGTAGCTTCTTGATCAAGAAGAACCCTCCGCGATGACACTTCAGAGTCGTCCGCCGTATTGGGCGAGGAGGTTGGGGGAGGTGTTTCACTCTCCATCATCTCTGGGAGGAGACCTCCTGAAGAAGAGGATTGGCCGGAAAAACTCTGTGCCGACCTATAAAAATGCACAGACGCGTTACGTATATCTTCGGTAACGGCAAAGGAGCGGGATGCTATCAAAGTACTCCGGATTCACTTACGGTTTGGCCGAGGGCTTGTCCCCTTGTTGGAGCCGTTCAACGACGTCGCTTTCCAAAGCCAAGCCGCTCGACGGTGGCATCTTGCCCCTCTTGGGAGACCGCCCCTCCCAACCTTTGGAGGCGGCCCTTTTCCTCCTGCTCGGAGAAGGGATACTAGGTCCTCTTTCGCCTCTGTCTTCAGGCAAGGAAAGGTCGATTTCTCCGGACTCAGTATCCGACTTACCTCCGGAACAAAGGTCATCTCGGGTCTTCTCACTCTCCTCTTTACCCTCCCTTGCCGGCGCCTGGTATGGTGCCGAGGCCAGCATCCTTGTTAACATAGGATTAGCTGAGTCTTAGGGAAGGGGAGCCGGACACCTGATTCGTTCCACTTTCTTTATCCAGCCCTAAAAAAGGATGATTCGGTTAGTATCTTACCACTGGGTATCTGATTATGAGGTGTTCTTCGAAGAGGTACTTACCGGGGTGTCCGGATGGTTACAGTCTAGGCCGATATCTTCGGTGGTGTCTGGCCATCGCTTTCGTTTCCCAAAAACTAATCTCCACATTCCTTCGTGCGTAGTGCCGAAGAAATGCTGAAGAGTCTATGGCCCTTCTGGGTTGAACTCCCACATGCGGAGAGGCCATCGTTGGCACGGCAGGGTCTGACAGACTAGCATTACTTGAACAACGTTGACGATATTGATGTCCCTCTCAATGAGGCTTCGGATGTGACTTTGCAAGGCCCGCACCTCGTCCGTTTATCCCCAGTCCAACCCCTTATTAATCCATGATGCAAGCTGAATTGGGGGCTGGATCGAAATACGGGCGCAGCTGCCCACTTGGAGCCACGAGGCTCGGTGATGTAGAACCACTCCTGCTGCCATAAATCGGAAGATTTGACAAAGGATCCTTTCGGCCAAACAGCGCTGGCAAGCTTGCTCACTATGGCACCACTGCACTCTGCCTGCTCCCCCTCTATCACTTGCGGCTTCACATCGAAGGTCCTGAGCCACAAGCCGAAGTGCGGAAGAGTTCGGAGGAAGGCTTCGCACGTGACGATAAACGCCAAGATAAGAAGAATAGAGTCCGGGGCCAGATCGTGAAAATCTAGCCCATAATAGAACATGAGCCCTCGGACGAAGGGATTAAGTGCAAACCCTAACCCGCAGAGGAAGTGGGACACGAACACGACCCTCTCGCCGGATCTGGGGGTGGGAATAACCTGCCCCTCGGCAGGAAGCCGATGAAGGATTTCCGCGGTCAGATACCTCGCCGCCCGAAGCTTTGCAATATCTACCTCCGTGACAGAAGAAGCCACCCACCGGCCTTGACAGCTGGATCCGGACATGATTGGAGCTTGTGGCGACTGAAACCCGGGTGTTGGAGCTTGGGGTAGCAAGGGTTGAGGAAGAAGCAAGCGTGAAAGAAAAAAGACGGGTCTGTACTCCTATATAAAGGCCGCGAATATCGAACGTCTCCTCCTGGGCCTCAAACCTTGCCTATTCCCAAGGAGTTGTACCCAAGCGACGGTTGGGTTACCCACATCCGGGTTGATAAGAATCCCTTAATAAAGGGGAGACACGATCTCCGCTTGGATAAGACATGCCAATAAAACCACGTCTCGAGACGTGGGGCGATGGGCTAGCTAACGGTCCAAAAATAATGGCCGAGCAGGCGTGATGTCATATTACCAAAGTTGTCAGCGGATTGGACTTGTGAAATATTATATCCTCTGCAGTTGTGTATACAGGTCCGGATACAATCATTACATCTGAAGACTATCTTGGAGTTCGGAAAGGGGAACCCGCCTTGCAATGCCGAAGACAATCTGCGCGCCGGACTCCTCATCATTGAAGCCAGGTTCAGGGGCTACTGAGGGAGTCCTGGACTAAGGGGTCCTCGGGCGCCCGGCCTGTTATCAATGGGCCAGACTGGTGGCCTGTGAAGACATGAAGGCCGAAGACTGTACCCGTGTCCGGATTGGACTCTCCTTGGCGTGGGAGGCAAGCTTGGCGATCAACTATGAAGATTCCTTCCTATGTAACCAACTCTATGTAACCCTAGATCCCTCCGGTGTCTACATAAACCGGAGGGTGTAGTCCGGAAAGCATATACTCATTACCATAGTCATACATGCTAGACTTCTAGGGTTTAGCCATTACGATCTCATGGTAGATCAACTCTTGTAATACTCATATTCATCAAGATCAATCAAGCAGGAAGTAGGGTATTACCTCCATAGAGAGGGCCCGAACCTGGGTAAACATCGTGTCCCCTGTCTCCTGTAACCATCGATCCTAGACGCACAGCTCGGGACCCCCTACCCGAGATCCACCTGTTTTGACACCGACATCCACCCTCTCCAATTTGCTCTGCACATTACGAAGGCTAAAGTGCAGATTTTCCTCAGTAACCAGAGGAGGGGTGGGAATCACCTCAACTCCCATGTTTTCTTCAGGCGACTCCACTCTGTAGTCATTGTTGCCAGCCAAAACATGCTCATCATATCAGTTGTCTCCATCGCCTGTGGAGATGATTTCACAACATCAGAATATATCTTTTTCCCACTGCTGTAAACCAAGCAATGTTCAGTTTTTTATCATCACTAAGGGAGCTTACTTTTTCCTCATCAGATCTCTGATCTCGGGCCATGGTCTCAATAAGAAGAGTAGTATGCGGCGAGTCATCCGAATCCACGCATTCTTGTGACTCCCGAATGGGGTCCCGCTTCTCTCCTTGGGGAATGGGGGATAAATTCCTCCCAAGCCTAGTAGAGGAGCTGCCCAACTTAGCTTCGGAAGCCACCTGTGTTGTTGCATTTTTTGTTGCATTCTCGTCAGGATTCTGTGAAGCCCTAGCAGTGTGTTTCTCCCTATTAGGATCCCTCACCAGAATCTGTTCAACTTCATAAAAGAAATTATAGAAATGTCCCCCAAGGACTGCCTCAGCAATGATGGGTATTTCATCAACATTGCGGCATCCCATTCTGACACAAATAGAACTGGGGCGATGTAACGTAGCGACATCAGTCTCCAAAGGAATACCAACCAGAGAAGTGACATGAGCCAAGTTTCTTTCACTTCTTTTATCTAGGGGAACATTACTAACTTTAACCCAAGCAGTTTCCATCACTCCTTTCGATCCCACAGCCGACGACCACTGCGTGGCGTGGATCACAGCACCACTCTTCTTAAGAGTGACTCTACCCACATAACAAATTTGGGCCACCGCTCTAGGATTAGGAAATCTCCCCACAAACACCCCTGGGCCAATCGCATGAGCAGAGCATCGCCAGCCCGTGGCCAAGTAATCACTAAGATCAAGTTCCATCTCACGAGTGGATCTCTCCCCCTCAATGATAGTAACTACAATGCTATTGGATCTCTCTTTCATCTGACTAGCAGTGCAAGAATGATGTATGTAATAGAACCCCTGCCCTTTAGATTGGAAGGCACACATGGGAGCAATGCACTCCCAAGGAAGGAATTCCACACAAAAAGAACCTAGATGACCAAGTTTATTGCATCTCTCGCAGAAGGCTTGTGGACAATGAGCAGGAGGATGTCCAGGAGACTTGCAAATAGGGCATGGATCTGGGTTTCTGGAAGGGGCACCTGATTCTGCTTTCCATGAGGATGTTGTTGTGTTGGGAAACATAGCATGTAATTTCAAAAAAATCCTACGCTCACGCAAGATCTATCTAGGAGATGAAGAGCAGCGAGAGGGGAGAGTGTGTCCACGTACCCTCATAGACCGAAAGCGGAAGCGTTTGACAACGTGGTTGATGTAGTCAAACTTCTTCTCGTTCTGACTGATCAAGTACCGAATGTACGGCACTTCCGAGTTCTGCACACATTCAGCTCGATGACGTCCCTCGAACTCTTGATCCAGCAAAGTGTCGAGGGAGAGTTTCATCAGCACGATGGCATTGTGATGGTGATGGTGAAGTTATCCGCAGGGCTTCGCCTAAGCACTACGACAATATGACCGGAGGCGTAAACTGTGGAGGGGGTGCCGCACACGGCTAGGAATCAATGTTGTGTGTTCTAGTGGTGCCCCCCACCCACATATATATAGGTGGGAGAGGGAGAGGGGCAGCAAGGGGCGCCCCAAGTAGGAGTAATCCTACTTGGGCGCCTCCCACAAGTCGGCCTCCCCCCTTCCATAAGTGTCGGAGGGGGAAGGAAAGAGAGGGGGGAGAGAAGGGAAGGGGGAGGCCGAATCCACCCCTTTCCTTTCTCCCTTCCCCTCCTTCCTTCTCCTCCTATTCAGCTTATATGGGGGCGCACCAGCCCACTAGGGGCTGGTCTGTCCCGTGCTTGGCCAAATAAGGCCCATATCTTTGCCGGGGGGGTGCCCGGAACCCCTTCTGGTGACCCGATACGTACCCGGTACCCCCGGAACAGTTTCCGGTGTCCGAATACTATCATCCTATATATGAATCTTTACCTCTCAACCATTTTGAGACTCCTCATCATGTTCGTGATCTCATCCGAGACTCCGAACAACATTTGGTCACCAAATCAGATAACTCATACAATACAAAATCGTCATCGAACGTTAAGCGTGCGGACCCTACGGGTTCGAGAACTATGTAGACATGAACGAGACACCTCTCCGGTTAGTAACCAACAACGGAACCTGGATGCTCATATTGGTTCCCACATATTCTACGAAGATCTTTATCAGTCGTACCACAATGACAACATACGTTATTCCCTTTGTCATCGGTATGTTACTTGTCCGAGATTCGATCATCGGTATCTTCATACCTAGTTCAATCTCGTTACCGGCAAGTCTCTTTACTTGTTCCGTAATACATCATCCCACAACTAACTCATTAGTCACAATGCTTGCAAGGCTTATTATGACGTGCATTACCGAGAGGGCCCAGAGATACCTCTCCGATACTCGGAGTGACAAATCCTATTCTCGGTCTATGCCAACCCTACAAACACCTTCGGAGATACCTGTAGAGCATCTTTATAATCACCCAGTTACGTTGTGACGTTTGATAGCACACAAGGTATTCCTCGGGTATCCTGGAGTTGCATAATCTCATAGTCAAAGGAATATGTATATGCCATGAAGAAAGCAATAGCAATAAAACTGAACGATCAATATGCTATGCTAACGGATGGGTCTTGTCCATCACATCATTATATGCCATGAAGAAAGCAATAGCAATAAAACTGAACGATCAATATGCTATGCTAACGGATGGGTCTTGTCCATCACATCATTCTCCTAATGATGTGATCCCATTCATCAAATGACAACACATGTCTATGGTTAGGAAACTTAACCATCTTTGATTAACGAGCTAGTCTAGTAGAGGCTTACTAGGGGCACGATGTTTTGTCTATGTATCCACACAGTATCAAGTTTCTCGTTAATACAATTCTAGCATGAATAATAAAAATTTATCATGATATAAGGAAATACAAAATAACAACTTTATTATTGCCTCTAGGGGATATTTTCTTCATGTTGCTGTGTAGAAGCTTGCTGGCCGGCGCCAGCACCCCCCAAGCCCGATGATGCCTGGTTCTTCTGCACCCAGGTCCCTCCATCCTGGATCACGTGGTGCTTCTGCATTGCCGCCTCATCCCACCGAGATGTGCCCCCAGAGGCAGAAGCCACATTGGATGAAGCAGAGTTGGTGTGGTCGCCATTGACGTCGCGCTTCCATGAAAACTTGCTTCGTTCCCCTCCGCGGCCGTTGCCACGGCCAGGATTCCGGCCCGTCCCCCGACCCGCCCGGTCCACTCCGTTCCCATCGTGCCGCTCCCCATGGTAGCCGTGTCTCCCCTTCGCCGCCATGGAAGGGGAGGCAGCTACAGCAGTGAACGACCGGGGATCTCCGCCTACCTTCCATCTCCGCCTACAGCAGTGATCTTGATCTAGGGTTTCTCGCCACCGCCCAGAAGTGGGAAAAGGAAGACTCTAGGTCAAGCACGGGGTGGGGGGGTTTATACCAGCTGCGCGGTGCTGGTGTGGTGAATGGAGGACTGGACCCCCCCCCACGTGGCACACATTTGCCATTGGTGGGTGGTTGGTGGACCTCGGGCCCGCCTCACATCGTGTCGACCCACCTGCCTAGCACCCCGTGCCGCCCCCGTGTACTGCCCCTCCGTGCAACGCAGCATAGGATCTCGTCGGACTTTGATTCGTCGCCGGCAATCGGTCACGTATCTTAGCGAAATGGCATGGGGACGAGATCACATCGCCGATGTCGATGGACTCTGCCGCGCGCATGAAACGTGCGTCCACCGTGATCCCCCGCGAGTCTATCAGAACCAGGCGAAGGGCGCCCCGGCGCAGCAGGAGCACGCTGTCGTCGAACGTGAGCATACGCGCCATGAGATCGGCGGTGAAGGACACCTTCCATCGCACATCTGCGTCGCTGCTAGCGGTGCCGCTTGACTCGCATGCCATCTAGCTTATCAAGGTGTCACATGCTTTGTTCATTTACCGGAGATGGATTCAAAAGTGCACCAAGGGGAAAATGGAAGACCAATGAGATGCATGACAGGCAAAACAAGCATGAGACATGCATGACCCATCCTCATATAAGTACCGTTTGTTGTTCTATTTTTTATTTTTATTTTGAGCATAGGAGATTGAAGCAAACCAAATCACAATCACATCTCAGGATGGAGGGACCAGCCGCTTGTACCTATGCCTCAATGTATTCGTACTTAGATCAACGATCATATCAACCTAGCTATGTTTGAATGTCAAATCACATCAAGACTAACGACACCGGCAAGAGAAACTAACTTTGTCAAAATATATCAAGGAAAGGAAGATTATTCAGTTTAGTCCTTCAAGTGGCTTATACATCTATGTGGAAAACTTGAAGTCTCAAAAATATACTTAGATTCGAGAACCGACATGGAGCTTCCGTAATAGATTTGCCTTGTGAGTTGTGACCTGCCACCATATTAGCTTGGTGTATCATGGCTAACCCTAGGCATCAATGTTGTACTCAATGCTTCAGCCGATGGGTTCTACAGTGGTTACCATTTGTGCGCCTTTTTGGGAAACAATTGAGGATTGATTTGAGAACAAACCGATTAGGTCTTCTACTCGGCTATGTAATGTTCATTTATCAAATATTGTGCAATGTTTGAATCTATCCTCGAGTATTTATCAAGTACTATCATGGCACATACGGGCACTACAACCCAATCCTTGATGTGACAAGAAGTTGCAACCAAGCTGATATGGAGTCACGAAGCTGTAGGACAATTGTGCATCCAAGCTAGGACCAATATCGATCATCACATTGCTCTCTTTGTGCTATGGAATCCACATTCATGCGTGTTGCATGTATGTGTGGGCCGTACATACTTAGTTTGTTTACCAGACACTGATGCAAAAGGGGACTAAGAAAATGAGAGACCGATAGGATGATGCAAGACAGATTGACTGGCAAAGCAAGTAGATGCTACCTCTTGAGCACTGCGTTGGTTTTCCCTTGAAGAGGAAAGGGTGATGCAGCAAAGTAGCGTAAGTATTTCCCTCGGTTTTTGAGAACCAAGGTATCAATCCAGTAGGAGACTTCACGCAAGTCGCCTCGCACCTACACAAACAAATAAGAACCTTGCAACCAACGCGATAAAGGGGTTGTCAATCCCTTCACGACCACTTGCAAAAGTGAGATCTGATAGAGATAAAAAGATAAATATTGTTGGTATTTTTTATGATATAGATTGAAATTAAAGATTGTAAAGTAAAATAGATTGGAAACTTATATGATGGAAAATAGACCCGGGGGGCATAGGTTTCACTAGTGGCTTCTCTCAAGATAGCATAAGTATTACGGTGGGTGAACAAATTACTGTCGAGCAATTGATAGAAAAGTGCATAGTTATGAGAATATCTAGGCATGATCATGTATATAGGCATCACGTCCGCGACAAGTAGACCGAAACAATTCTGCATCTACTACTATTACTCCACACATCGACCACTATCCAGCATACATCTAGAGTATTAAGTTCATAAGAACAGAGTAACGCATTAGGCAAGATGACATGATGTAGAGGGATAAACTCAAGCAATATGATATAAACCCCATCTTTTTATCCTCGATGGCAACAATACAATACGTGCCTTACTGCCCCTGCTGTCACTGGGAAAGGACACCGCAAGATTGAACCCAAAGCTAAGCACTTCTCCCATTGCAAGAAAGATCAATCTAGTAGGCCAAACCAAACTGATAATTCGAAGAGACTTGCAAAGATATCAAATCATACATATAAGAATTCAGAGAAGAACCAAATATTGTTCATAGATAATCTTGATCATAAACCCACAATTCATCGGATCTCGACAAACACACCGCAAAAAGAATTACATTGAATAGATCTCCAAGAAGATCGATGAGAACTTTGTATTGAGATCCAAAGAGAGAGAAGAAGCCATCTAGCTAATAACTATGGACCCGAAGGTCTGTGGTAAACTATTCACACATCAACGGAGAGGCTATGGTGTTGATGTAGAAGCCCTCCGTGATCGATTCCCCCTCCGTGGAAGCGCCGGAAAAGGCCCCAAGATGGGATCTCACGGGTACAGAAGGTTGCGGCGGTGGAAATAGGGTTTCGTGGTGCTCTCGGATGTTTTCGGGGTATATGAGTATATATATAGGCGAAAGAAGTCGGACAGGGAAGCCATGAGGGGCCCACGAGGGTGGGGGCGCGCCTACCCCCCTGGGCGCGCCCTCCTGCCTCGTGGCCTCCTTGTTTCTTTCTTGACGTCCACCCCAAGTCTCCTGGATTGCATTTATTCCAAAAATCACTCTCCCGAAGGTTTCATTCCGTTTGGATTCCGTTTGATATTCCTTTTCTGCGAAACAATGAAATATGCAAAAAACATCAATTTGCACTGGGCCTTTGGTTAGTAGGTTAGTCCCAAAAATAATATAAAAGTGTATGATAAAGCCCATTAAACATCCAAAACAGATAATATAATAGCATGGAACAATCAAAAATTATAGATACGTTGGAGATGTATCAGTAGACATTGAAGACCTGTGCCCAAATGTACTACATTCGATTAATTCATGTAAAATGCATGCGTATACATACCTAATTAGTGTAAACATTTGGCTAGGCAAGCTACCTATATGTATTGTTTCTTGTTCTAATGCTGCTATATAAGGTATCACACGAGAGAACCAACCTAGTTAGCCAGCCAGTCCCTGAAAATGGATTTGTCGCAAACAAGCTCGCGTGAAACCAACAAGTGTCCAAGTTAACTAGTGTGGGAGATCGGAGCAAACCAAACCTCAATCACATCTACAATTCGTGGCACTACAAAAAAAAGACACATCCGTGACATTTTGGGCCGAACGAAAATATTTTCTGTCATACTTATGACACTTCTATGACGATAATTGTGACAAAACCCGGTATCATCATAGATGTGGTGGGGTCCTACTTCTATGACAAAAAATCATGATAGAAAATGGGCTTTTCGTTCTGGGCGGGCCGGAGACGCAGCTACATGACATTCTTTGGGCTGTCCATGACAAAAAAACCGTTGTAGAAGCGAGGGCACGGAAAATATCGGGGAGTCCCCGGTTACGGTGGGTGGTCGGGGGCCGAGCGATGCGCGTTTCTCTCGTACGTACGCGCATGTGTGCGAGGCGTTGGGCTCTAACTAAACCCGAGCGAGGCGTTGGGCTCCAACTGAACCCGAGCGATTGCACTGCAGGCTACGCGTTACTGAACCCGAGCGATCGATCGATGGCTGTTAACTGAACCCGATCGAGCGATTCCTTCGCTACTACTGCTAACTGAAGCCGATCGATGCTGCCTCTAGATGAACAGTGAGCGTTGCTGGGGGGGTTTGGATGAACAGTTCCCGATGGGGGTGGATGAACAGGACCCTGTGGCGTTGCCTCTTGATGAACAGTGAGCGTTGCTGGGGGGTTTGGATGAACAGTTCCCGGTGGGGGTGGATGAACAGGACCCCGATCATTCGAGCCGATTGGGGCTGGATGAACAAGACCCCGTGGAGGGCAGGATGAACAGGACCACCCCATGGAGGGCAGGATGAACAGTAGACGGTGGAGGGCAGGATGAACAGTAGCCCGTGGAGGGATGGTTGAACAGGAGCCCGTGGAGAGGGCTGGTTGAACATTAGCCGGTGGAGTAGCGCGGTGGAGGCTGGATGAACAGGAGCCCGTGGATGAACAGTCGCAGGTGGAGGCTGGAGGAGGTCGACGGTGGATGAACAGTCGCCCGTGGAGGCTGGAGGGGGTCGACGGTGGAGATGAACAGTATCCCATGGAGTCCCATTTTGCGGTACGCCACACCCCTCCCGATGAACAGGACCCCCGTTTCGACCGTAGCGCTCCAACACAAGTCCGTTTCCTCCATTTTGCGGTATGCCACACCCCTCCCAATCAACATGTTGGGTAACGTAGTAATTTCAAAAAAATTCCTACGCACACGCAAGATCATGGTGATGCATAGCAACGAGGGGAGAGTGTTGTCCACGTACCCTCGTAGACCGAAAGCGGAAGCGTTAACACAACGCGGTTAATGTAGTCGTACGTCTTCACGATCCGACCGATCAAGTACTGAATGCACGGCACCTCCGAGTTCAGCACACGTTCAGCTCGATGACGTCCCTCGAACTCCGATCCAGCCAAGTGTTGAGGGAGAGTTTCGTCAGCACGACGGCGTGGTGACGATGATGATGTTCTACTGAAGCAGGGCTTCGCCTAAGCTCCGCTACGATATTATCGAGGTGTAATATGGTGGAGGGGGGCACCGCACACGGCTAAAAGATCGTTGATCAATTGTGTGTCTAGAGGTGCCCCCTGCCCCCGTATATAAAGGTGCAAGGGGGAGGCCGCCGGCCTAGGAGGTGTGGCGCGCCAGGAGGAGTCCTACTCCTACCGGGAGTAGGACTCCCCCCTTTTTCCATGTTGGACTAGGAGTGGAAGGGGGAAGAGGTGGAGGGGAGGAAGGAAGGGGGGCGCTGCCCCCCTCTCCTTGTCCTATTCGGACTGGGGGGAAGGGGGGCGCGGCCCTGCTCTAGCCTCCTCTCCTCTCTTCCACCTAGGCCCACTAAGGCCCATTAAGTTCCCGGGGGGTTCCGGTAACCTCCCGGTACTCCGGAAAAATCCCGATTTCACCCGGAACATTTCCGATGTCCAAACATAGGCTTCCAACATATCAATCTTTATGTCTCGACCATTTCGAGACTCCTCGTCATGTCCGTGATCACATCCGGGACTCCGAACAACCTTCGGTACATCAAAACATATAAACTCATAATATAACTGTCATCGTAATGTTAAGCGTGCGGACCCTACGGGTTCGAGAACTATGTAGACATGACCGAGACACCTCTCCGGTCAATAACCAATAGCGGAACCTGGATGCTCATATTGTTTCCCACATATTCTACGAAGATCTTTATCAGTCAGACCGCATAACAACATACGTTGTTCCCTTTGTCATCGGTATGTTACTTGCCCGAGATTCGATCGTCGGTATCTCGATACCTAGTTCAATCTCATTACCGGCAAGTCTCTTTACTCGTTCCGTAATGCATCATCCCACAACTAATCATTAGTTACAATGCTTGCAAGGCTTATAGTGATGTGCATTACCGAGTGGGCCCAGAGATACCTCTCCGACAATCGGAGTGACAAATCCTAATCTCGAAATACGCCAACCCAACAAGTATCTTTGGAGACACCTGTAGAGCACCTTTATAATCACCCAGTTACGTTGTGATGTTTGGTAGCACACAAAGTGTTCCTCCGGTAAATGGGAGTTGCATAATCTCATAGTCATAGGAACATGTATAAGTCATGAAGAAAGCAATAGCAACATACTAAACGATCGAGTGCTAAGCTAACGGAATGGGTCAAGTCAATCACGTCATTCTCCTAATGAGGTGATCCCGTTAATCAAATGACAACTCATGTCTATGGCTAGGAAACATAACCATCTTTGATTAACGAGCTAGTCAAGTAGAGGCATACTAGTGACACTGTTTGTTTATGTATTCACACATGTATTATGTTTCCGGTTAATACAATTCTAGCATGAATAATAAACATTTATCATGATATAAGGAAAAAAATAATACTTTATTATTGCCTCTAGGGCATATTTCCTTCAGTCTCCCACTTGCACTAGAGTCAATAATCTAGATTACACAGTAATGATTCTTACACCCATGGAGTCTTGGTGCTGATCATGTTTTGTTCGTGGAAGAGGCTTAGTCAATGGGTCTGCAACATTCAGATCCGTATGTATCTTGCAAATTTCTATGTCTCCCACCTGGACTAAATCCCGGATGGAATTGAAGCGTCTTTTGATATGCTTGGTTCTCTTGTGAAATCTGGATTCCTTTGCTAAGGCAATTGCACCAGTATTGTCACAAAAGATTTTCATTGGTCCCGATGCACTAGGTATGACACCTAGATCGGATATGAACTCCTTCATCCATACTCCTTCATTTGCTGCTTCCGAAGCATCTATGTACTCTGCTTCACACGTAGATCCCGCCACGACACTTCGCTTAGAACTGCACCAACTGACAGCTCCACCGTTCAATGTAAATACGTATCCGGTTTGCAATTTAGAATCGTCCGGATCAGTGTCAAAGCTTGCATCAACGTAACCATTTACGATGAGCTCTTTGTCACCTCCATAAACGAGAAACATATCCTTAGTCCTTTTCAGGTATTTCAGGATGTTCTTGACCGATGTCCAGTGATCCACTCCTGGATTACTTTGGTACCTCCCTACTAAACTTATAGCAAGGCACACATCAGGTCTGGTACACAGCATTGCGTACATGATAGAGCCTATGGCTGAAGCATAGGGAACATCTTTCATCTTCTCTCTACCTTCTGCAGTGGTCGGGCATTGAGTCTTACTCAATCTCACACCTTGTAGTACAGGCAAGAACCCTTTCTTTGCTTGATCCATTTTGAACTTCTTCAAAACTTTGTCAAGGTATGTGCTTTGTGAAAGTCCAATTAAGCGTCTTGATCTTTCTCTATAGATCTTAATGCCTAATATATATGCACCTTCACCGAGGTCTTTCATTGAAAAACTCTTATTCAAGTATCCCTTTATGCTATCCAGAAATTCTTTATCATTTCCAATTAGCAATATGTCATCCACATATAATATCAGAAATGCTACTGAGCTCCCACTCACTTTCTTGTAAATACAGGCTTCTTCCAAAGTCTATATAAAACCAAATGCTTTGATCACACTATCAAAGCGTTTATTCCAACTCCGAGAGGCTTGCACCAGTCCATAAATGGATCGCTGGAGCTTGCACACTTTGTTAGCTCCCTTTGGATCGATAAAACCTTCCGGTTGCATCATATACAACTCTTCTTCCAGAAATCCATTCAGGAATGCAGTTTTTACATCCATTTGCCAAATTTCATAATCATAAAATGCGGCAATTGCTAACATGATTCGGACAGACTTAAGCATCACTACGGGTGAGAAGGTCTCATCGTAGTCAATCCCTTGAACTTGTCGAAAACCTTTCGCAACAAGTCGAGCTTTATAGACAGTAACATTACCATCAGCGTCAGTCTTCCTCTTGAAGATCCATTTATTTTCAATGGCTTGCCGACCATCGGGCAAGTCAACCAAAGTCCATACTTTGTTCTCATACATGGATCCCATCTCGGATTTCATGGCCTCAAGCCATTTTGCGGAATCTGGGCTCACCATCGCTTCTTCATAGTTCGTAGGTTCGTCATGGTCTAGTAACATAACCTCCAGAACAGGATTACCGTACCACTCTGGTGCGGATCTTGATCTGGTTAATCTACGAGGTTCGGTAATAACTTGATCTGAAGTTTCATGATCATTATCATTAACTTCCCCACTAATTGGTGTAGGTGTCGCAGAAACTGGTTTCTGTGATGATCTACTTTCCAATAAGGGAGCAGGTACAGTTACCTCATCAAGTTCTACTTTCCTCCCACTCACTTCTTTCGAGAGAAACTCCTTCTCTAGAAAGGATCCATTCTTAGCAACGAATGTCTTGCCTTCGGATCTGTGATAGAAGGTGTACCCAACAGTCTCCTTTGGGTATCCTATGAAGACACATTTCTCCGATTTAGGTTCGAGCTTATCAGGTTGAAGTTTCTTCACATAAGCATCGCAACCCCAAACTTTAAGATACGACAACTTTGGTTTCTTGCCAAACCATAGTTCATAAGGTGTCGTTTCAACGGATTTTGATGGTGCCCTATTTAGAGTGAATGCAGCCGTCTCTAAAGCATAACCCCAAAACGATAGCGGTAAATCAGTAAGAGACATCATAGATCGCACCATATCTAGTAAAGTACGAGTACGACGTTCGGACACACCATTGCGTTGTGGTGTTCCGGGTGACGTGAGTTGCGAAACTATTCCGCATTGTTTCAAATGTAGGCCAAACTCGTAACTCAAATATTCTCCTCCACGATCAGATCGTAGAAATTTTATTTTCTTGTTACGATGGTTTTCAACTTCATTCTGAAATTGTTTGAACTTTTCAAATGTTTCAGACTTATGTTTCATTAAGTAGATATACCCATATCTGCTCAAATCATCTGTGAAGGTGAGAAAATAACGTTATCTGCCACGAGCCTCAATATTCATCGGACCACATACATCTGTATGTATGATTTCCAATAAATCTGTTGCTCTCTCCGTAGTTCCGGAGAACGATGTTTTAGTCATCTTGCCCATGAGGCACGGTTCGCAAGTACCAAGTGATTCATAATCCAGTGATTCCAAAAGTCCATCAGTATGGAGTTTCTTCATGCGCTTTACACCGATATGACCTAAACGGCAGTGCCACAAATAAGTTGCACTGTCATTATCAACTCTGCATCTTTTGGCTTCGACATTATGAATATGTGTGTCACTACTATCGAGATTCATTAAAAATAGACCACTCTTCAAGGGTGCATGACCATAAAAGATATTATTCATATAAATAGAACAACCATTATTCTCTGATTTAAATGAATAACCGTCTCGCATTAAACAAGATCCAGATATAATGTTCATGCTCAACGTTGGCACCAAATAACAATTATTCAGGTCTAATACTAATCCCGAAGGTAGATGTAGAGGTAGCGTGCCGACCGCGATCACATCGACTTTGGAACCATTTCCCACGTGCATCGTCACCTCGTCCTTAGCCAATCTTCGCTTAATCCGTAGCCCCTGTTTCGAGTTGCAAATATTAGCAACAGAACCAGTATCAAATACCCAGGTGCTACTGCGAGCATTAGTAAGGTACACATCAATAACATGTATATCACATATACCTTTGTTAACCTTGCCATCCTTCTTATCCGCCAAATACTTGGGGCAGTTCCGCTTCCAGTGACCAGTCTGCTTGCAGTAGAAGCACTCAGTTTCAGGCTTAGGTCCAGACTTGGGTTTCTTCTCCTGAACAGCAACTTGCTTGTTGTTCTTCTTGAAGTTCCCCTTCTTCTTCCCTTTACCCTTTTTCTTGAAACTAGTGGTCTTACTGACCATCAACACTTGATGCTCCTTTTTGATTTCTACCTCCGCTGCCTTTAGCATTGCGAAGAGCTCGGGAATTGTCTTATTCATCCCTTGCATGTTATAGTTCATCACGAAGCTCTTGTAGCTTGGTGGCAGTGATTGAAGAATTCTGTCAATGACGCTATCATCCGAAAGATTAACTCCCAGTTGAATCAAGTGATTATTATACCCAGACATTTTGACTATATGCTCACTGACAGAACTATTCTCTTCCATCTTGCAGCTGTAGAACTTATTGGAGACTTCATATCTCTCAATCCGGGCATTTGCTTGAAATATTAACTTCAACTCCTGGAACATCTCATATGCTCCATGACGTTCAAAACATCGTTGAAGACCCGGTTCTAAGCCGTAAAGCATGGCACACTGAACTATCGAGTAGTCATCAACTTTGCTCTGCCAGACGTTCATAACTTCTGGTGTTGCTCTTGCAGAAGGCCTGGCACCCAGCGGTGCTTCCAGGACGTAATTTTTCTGTGTAGCAATGAGGATAATCCTCAAGTTACGGACCCAGTCCGTGTAATTGCTACCATCATCTTTCAACTTTGCTTTCTCAAGGAACGCATTAAAATTCAACGAAACAACAGCACGGGCCATTTATCTACAATTAACATAGACAAGCAAGATACTATCAGGTACTAAGTTCATGATAAATTTAAGTTCTATTAATCATATTACTTAAGAACTCCCACTTAGATAGACATCCCTCTAATCATCTAAGTTATTATGTGATCCAAATCAACTAAACCATGTCCGATCATCACGTGAGATGGAGTAGTTTCAATGGTGAACATCACTATGTTGATCATATCTACTATATGATTCACGCTCGACCTTTCGGTCTCCGTGTTCCGAGGCCATATCTGCATATGCTAGGCTCGTCAAGTTTAACCTGAGTATTCCGTGTGTGCAACTGTTTTGCACCCGTTGTATTTGAACGTAGAGCCTATCACACCCGATCATCACGTGGTGTCTCAGCACGAAGAACTTTCGCAACGGTGCATACTCCGGGAGAACACTTTTATCTTGAAATTTTAGTGAGAGATCATCTTATAATGCTACCGTCAATCAAAGCAAGATAAGATGCATAAAAGATTAACATCACATGCAATCAATATAAGTGATATGATATGGCCATCATCATCTTGTGCTTGTGATCTCCATCTCCGAAGCACCGTCATGATCACCATCGTCACCGGCACGACACCTTGATCTCCATCGTAGCATCGTTGTCGTCTCGCCAACTATTGCCTTTACGACTATTGCTACCGCTTAGTGATAAAGTAAAACAATTACATGGCGATTGCATTGCATACAATAAAGCGACAACCATATGGCTCCTGCTAGTTGCCGATAACTCGGTTACAAAACATGATCATCTCATACAATAAAATATAGCATCATGTCTTGACCATATCACATCACAACATGCCCTGCAAAAACAAGTTAGACGTCCTCTACTTTGTTGTTGCAAGTTTTACGTGGCTGCTACGGGCTTAGCAAGAACCGTTCTTACCTACGCATCAAAACCACAATGATAGTTTGTCAAGTTGGTGTTGTTTTAACCTTCGCAAGGACCGGGCGTAGCCACACTCGGTTCAACTAAAGTGAGAGAGACAGACACCCGCCAGTCACCTTTAAGCAACGAGTGCTCGCAACGGTGAAACCAGTCTCGCGTAAGCGTACGCGTAATGTCGGTCCGGGCCGCTTCATCTCACAATACTGCTGAACCAAAGTATGACATGCTGGTAAGCAGTATGACTTATATCGCCCACAACTCACTTGTGTTCTACTCGTGCATAGCATCAACGCATAAAACCAGGCTCGGATGCCACTGTTGGGTAACGTAGTAATTTCAAAAAAAATCCTACGCACACGCAAGATCATGGTGATGCATAGCAACGAGAGGGGAGAGTGTTGTCCACGTACCCTCGTAGACCGAAAGCGTAAGCGTTAACACAACGCGGTTAATGTAGTCGTACGTCTTCACGATCCAACCGATCAAGTACCGAACGCACGGCACCTCCGAGTTCAGCACACGTTCAGCTCGATGACGTCCCTCGAACTCCGATCCAGCCAAGTGTTGAGGGAGAGTTTCGTCAGCACGACGGCGTGGTGACGATGATGATGTTCTACCGACGCAGGGCTTCGCCTAAGCTCCGCTACGATATTATCGAGGTGTAATATGGTGGAGGGGGGCACCGCACACGGCTAAAAGATCGTTGATCAATTGTGTGTCTAGAGGTGCCCCCCTGCCCCCGTATATAAAGGTGCAAGGGGGAGGCCGCCGGCCTAGGAGGTGTGGCGCGCCAGGAGGAGTCCTACTCCTACCGGGAGTAGGACTCCCCCCCTTTTTCCATGTTGGACTAGGAGTGGAAGGGGGAAGAGGTGGAGGGGAGGAAGGAAAGGGGGGTGCCGCCCCCCTCTCCTTGTCCTATTTAGACTGGGGGGAAGGGGGGCGCGGCCCTGCCCTAGCCTCCTCTCCTCTCTTCCACCTAGGCCCACTAAGGCCCATTAAGTTCCCGGGGGGTTCCGATAACCTCCCGGTACTCCGGAAAAATCCCGATTTCACCCGGAACACTTCCGATGTCCAAACATAGGCTTCCAATATATCAATCTTTATGTCTCGACCATTTCGAGACTCCTCGTCATGTCCGTGATCACATCCGGGACTCCGAACAACCTTCGGTACATCAAAACATATAAACTCATAATATAACTGTCATCGTAACGTTAAGCGTGCGGACCCTACGGGTTCGAGAACTATGTAGACATGACCGAGACACCTCTCCGGTCAATAACCAATAGCGGAACCTGGATGCTCCTATTGGTTCCAACATATTCTACGAAGATCTTTATCGGTCAGACCGCATAACAACATACGTTGTTCCCTTTGTCATCGGTATGTTACTTGCCCGAGATTCGATCGTCGGTATCTCGATACCTAGTTCAATCTCGTTACCGGCAAGTCTCTTTACTCATTCCGTAATGCATCATCCCGCAACTAACTCATTAGTTACAATGCTTGCAAGGCTTATAGTGATGTGCATTACCGAGTGGGCCCAGAGATACCTCTCCGACAATCGGAGTGACAAATCCTAATCTCGAAATACGCCAACCCAACAAGTACCTTTGGAGACACCTGTAGAGCACCTTTATAATCACCCAGTTACGTTGTGACGTTTGGTAGCACACAAAGTGTTCCTCCGGTAAACGGGAGTTGCATAATCTCATAGTCATAGGAACATGTATAAGTCATGAAGAAAGCAATAGCAACATACTAAACGATCGAGTGCTAAGCTAACGGAATGGGTCAAGTCAATCACGTCATTCTCCTAATGAGGTGATCCCGTTAATCAAATGACAACTCATGTCTATGGCTAGGAAACATAACCATCTTTGATTAACGAGCTAGTCAAGTAGAGGCATACTAGTGACACTCTGTTTGTCTATGTATTCACACATGTATTACGTTTCCGGTTAATACAATTCTAGCATGAATAATAAACATTTATTATGATATAAGGAAATAAATAATACTTTATTATTGCCTCTAGGGCATATTTTCTTCACAACAGGACCCCGTTTCGACCGTAGGAGGTCCGTTTCCTCCATTTTGCTGTACGCCAGACCCCTCCCGATGAACAGGATCCCGTTTCGAATGTGGTCGGTCGAACACAAGGCCGTTTCCTCCGTTCTGCGGTACGCCAGGCCTCGTTTCCATCGCCTGTTCCGTCCAAGCCCTCCCGATGACACGACAACGCATTCCGTTCCGACCCAGCCGGTTGGCTCCCCATGAACACGACGACGACGCTATTTCTCCGTTCCGACCCGGCCATGTACACGAGCCCTGGCCGTACGTATGCGCAAGTAGGCGTTCGAGACCCTTCCCATATGTACGTACGTGGCCGTATTTTCTTTCTTGCACACTAGCCGCTTTACGTATGTGTACATGCTATGTGCGCGCCTCTACTACGACACGTGCGCGCCTCTACATCGACCAGTATGTATGTACACGTTCACGACCAGAATGACAATGCTACGTACGCTTCGACCAGGTGGGTCCCGACTGTCAGGCACTTCCTTGCCTGCGAAGATGTAGCTGGTGGGTCCCAGCAGTCAGGGGGGCGAATCATTTTTTTTGCCCGGACGCACTTCCTTGCGTGCGAAGATGTAGCTGATGGGTCCCAGCAATCAGGGGGCGAATCGCTTTTTTTTTGCCCGGACGCACTTCCTTGCATGCAAAGATGTAGCTGGTAGGTCCCAGCAGTCAGGGGGAAATGTTTTTTTCGCGAAATACAGTTGCCCGTCCGGTGGTTCCCTGCTGTCAGGTGGAGGAATAATTAATTTCCGCGTAATAAGGAGGCACTTCCTTGCGGCTGCCGTGGACCCAGCTGTCAGCCTCTCCACGACAGTACTCTTCCGATGGAAGTCGTTCATTCACCACGTTGACCATGCCGCGCCGAGAGCACCAGGGCGGTGGACGATGGCGAGGCCTAGGAAGGGGACGACGCGGAGCCGGGGAAGACGCGGTAGTGGATGCCCACGCGGAGAGGAGTACGAGGGTTCACTGGTTCGGCTGCGGTGTGAGGCTGCCGTCGCCGCAGAATAACAGGGGGTCTGGGTGAGTAGAGGGATGCCCTGGCCAGCGGTGGGAGTAGTAGGGGGCGGTGAGGCCTGCATGGGAGGCGGGAGCAGGTGGTCCCGCCGGCGCTGGATTTGGCGGCTGTAGCAAGAAGATCAGAGATTGAAGAAACACGACGGCCATTGGATTGACATCCAGCGGTTACGTCTGCTAGAATCGTTTGTTGACGTATATAATAACTAAAAAAATCTTGCATACGCGTCAACTTAATAGGCCCATAAGTCAGACCATTCCCTTTTTTTTAATAATTTATATATAGCTCATTGCGACTTCTTATGCAATTTATTGCACTCCGTTTTTTTGGTTGGCCAGGGCCAATTTTGCATATTTCTGTGGATTCCAACTATTTTTAATACCAAAATGTCGAGCCAGATTTAAAGTACTTTGAAGATATATTTAAATTAGGTTAATGCCCACTGAAATAGGAATCTGAAAATGTGAAAAAAATTCAAAAATTATAAAGTAATTGCCAATTTGTCATCTGTTTTTATATTTACAACCCATTTCATATTACTTTCAAGATTTGCAGGCGTCTTGAAAGAGTTGCATCCCATCAGGGCGTAGAAAAATAAGTAGGCCTGGATTGGGTATTCTTCAGAAAACATAAACTGGGCTCATTTTCACAAAGAAAAAATAGCTGGGCTGGTCACATGGTGAACATAAAATATAAACCTGGGCTAGACGGGCCACAGGCCAGTTCAAACCCTGCTCCATCTCAACAATAACAAAAAAAATACTGCTCGAGCTGCTCCGTCCCAGGTGTCAGCCGATCTTGTGCTGTTTTCTTGTCTATTGACTATATACGCTCACAATGTCGTGGGTCCCAGATGTCAGGAAAACACTAGGAGGAAGCATTTTATTTTTCCATACACTGACATGGTGGGCCCTAATGGCATCCTCTCCACGTACTTCTGCCGATTCCTGTTGTTTGTTGACCATGTTGACAACGCGAGAGGGCGGCGCTGCGGTGAGCGCACCAAAGCGCGCGGAGGACGACGGCGAGGCCTCGGACGTCGGCGTTAACGATTTAGGAGACGGTGGGGCGGCAATGCGTGCGCTGAGGCGCAGCCAGCCATGGGAGGCGGAAGCAGGCGGCCTCGCCGGCGCTGGTTTGGTTTCGGCGGCTGGAGGAAGACAGGACTGAAGAAACACGACAGACTGTAAAAGCAGCATGAGTACTTAACAACCTTAACTGAAACCAGCAGGGGCACTTAACAACCATAGCTGAAAGCAGTATGAGTACTTATACAGGTTCAACCGTATAAAGCACGCCTCGAACAGTGCTACTTTGCCTACAGTTAACCAAGGGTGAGGCCGCCAAGCCCCAGGACAAGGCCCAGGCGCCACCTCGCGCATCCACAACCTTCTGAAAGCGGCTTCATCTCGCAATGTGGTCAATAAACAGGATATTCGCTTTAGATCCATGGAAAAGCAGGAACATAATCTTCTATCCTATTCTCCAAGATGGACGGGCCTTCATTATTTGAGACCACCCATGAATAAGTATCTTTTCACCTCCAAGGGGAATGGAGTAGGTCGACATAAACATCATGTTGTGACCAAGCGCAAGTCTGACCCGACCATGGTCAGGCATCTGTATAGGAACAATAGAACTGGGCAGTTTCTGTTTCAAGAAGATCACAGCTGTAAAACTGTGTATAAGCAATAGTTTATGAACAACATATATAACAGAAAATAGCTCGTACCATAAGTTTCTCGACACAGTTGGACCTGTTCAATGAGTGCAGCAGTGGCACACATATCCCACGTGGCCTTCCACCATTGAAACGCCCCACAAGGACCTCAAGATGATCAATAAAGTGTAGGAACTTGTGGATGTCGTCCCAGTCAACTTCAGTGCCATCAATAACAGCCGAGTTGTTACAGAATAACAAACGAGCAGCCTGGTTAACTCTGAAAAACCTAAACGTGCCACCAATTATAAGAAAATATTAGTTAGAAGTAGCATCTTCGTGAGAGATTCGTTGCTACTTCTAAAGTTAAATTGTGATCAGTTAGACAGAATAGGTGGATTAAGAAGTAATCGAGGCAACAAGCAAGAACCAGATACAAGACTAACATGGATGAACAATTGGAACGACGTCGGGGTGGAAGGTCGCAGTGAAGATGAGACCAGGTTCTGCTATTTCCATCAACATTCGTGCGCAAACTTTCAGTCCGTAACACTTGAGAAAGTTTATCCAAGTTCGGCCATAAAAAAAGCAGCGATCTTCTTGGTTCATGAACCCAACTCGAAACTTATATCCATGGCTTGTCTTCACTGTTACCATTAAACTGGTGTATTCAGTTATGGCAAGGCCGAGCATCTTGAGTACATGTGTTCTGGCAGAGCAAGGAATGCACTGCAGGAAAAATAATATGAGAACACAATGTATTCCCTATATCCAAATCTAGAAATACTTTCCTCCTTCACGTCAGTGTTGACCATGGTACTAGTACCTTTTATCCAAATAGAGCAATCCAAATTTCCAAATTAGTCGACATCATCTTCAAAAAACCCACCCTCCCGGATAGAAAAGAGGATTCTAGGAACATACTGTGCGCGTTTTAAAATCCTGTGTTAGGATGAGAAGGAACAAGTGTGGCGTCTCGCCGAGGGCGCAGAAACCTGTAGGGTCCTCGCACTTTGGGCACTGCAAATGAAACACACTAGATTCAGTAGGAAGAAAAATGCATCAACGGCGGCGGCTGCCATCCTAGGAGTACCCGCGACCAAGGGACTTGGATTTATCGGGGATGGATGAAGAATTTGTACCAGGTTCTCCATGAGAAAACCCTATGCAATCGTCGAGCGGGGGTTTTCTTTGAACAAGCAGACAAGGGAGAAGGGATTGAGGCCGAGTGAAATATTGCCGCTTCGTCCGTCCAGCTTACTGCTAAAGCTGGAAAGGTGGGGGGTTTTGTGATTTGACGGCTCATTGGGCATTAATGCGGCACTACGACCGGGGTGTGTCTACCGTGCAGTTGTGCACTCTAATTTGGTGCATATGGCATGTGGACCCCGTTGCCAGATGATCCACATATCAGCGCAAGGAAGTAGAAAGACAGGAGTCACTAGTTATTACACATAAATATATTTTTGACAGAGAGATATTCCCTCTGTAAAGAAATATAAAGATCTTTTATATCACAACTTTATACATAAGAAAAATCAAGGGGAATATATATAACATATATAATTATAAAAACAGAGTTTTTTTAACACGGTATAGACGAGTTGGTGATGATGGTGGGCCTGTCATCCTGCAATATAGGCCGTCCGATTTATATCTGACGGATAGGAAGGAAACTATGGCAATTTTGCAAAAAGGTACCCACACACCTCTCCGCATTTGCAAATAAGGCCTTCCCTCGTTCATCCTTTTCTCTCACAAGATAAAATACTCATACAAATGCATCTTGATGTTACGTGCAATGCACGGGCATTATGGGGGTTCAGCTCAGAAATACTCAGACAGGCTCACGGTTCTGGACTTTGGGCCATAGGCCGGTGGGCCTGCATGTTTGGGGGCCCATGTGTTCTACCTTAGCGCTTTTCATATTGCAAGCGGTCGGTACGGCGCTGGTTTTAGATGTTGTCGCAAGGCGAATACACAAAATTGAATAAAGCACAGCAGATGTTGGAATGAAATCAAACGACAGTTCCTAACCAGCAATCAGAGTTGCAATTCTATCAATGATACTGTCGTACTACTTATACACACAGGACACTTGTTTCACCATGCCAGAGTATTACATCAAAATCTCTCGGCGGATAGATCAGTTCGGCAGTACTGAAGAATTTCAAAGTTGATTTGGACCAGCTCTCCTTGCTGAGAAAGTTCGATTTTGACATCATCCCCTACCGCAAGATATGATTTAGATTTGAACCTTGACCATCCTTTAGCATCAATCATCATGCGACCATCCTTTGTACTTACGGTATATTGAGCAGGTTCATTCACACCAAGGCTGCGCATGGTAAGAGAAACTTGGCCGTTGTCGCCTAGATTGTTGAACGACTCCCTCCTTGCTCTAGGAATTCTCTGTTTGCAAACAAGAAGACATACCCAAATAGTTAGATCAACACAGTGAATCATGCGAAACAACATGGAAATAAAAAAGAACGAAACACTTCGGCGGCCAATGCTTACCAAGAAGGTGGACATGTCGGTTTTTGTAAGGACTTTGGTATATGAAGTGCGAACTGTAGCCCAGTCTGTTGCCGGTGCAACTGCTCGTTCGGTTGCCGCTGCACGGGCCAGAGCAGATGCAAGTGCAAGTGTTGGTGCAGGTGCCGAAGCCGCTGCTACTGCGGGAGATGGTGCTCCTTGTAGAGCTGGTGCCTGTGTCGGAGCAGGTGCCGGTTTCGATGCCCGATCCTCCGGTAGATCAGCCTGATCCACTGACGCGGTCGGTGCCCAATCCTCAGCTGGATCAGACTGAGCTGCTGCCGCTGTCAGTGCTAGAGCAACTGCTGGTGCTCGATCCGTTGTTGAAGGTGGTACCGATGTGCGAGACAGCGGCGATCGTGTCTGGTCTGGTATGATCAGCTTTCTAACTTGACTAGGCTTCGTGACCGTGATCCAGTTTTTTTCTTCATTTCTTTTAAACGCGAGAAGGACTAATTGTGGCATTTTTGTTAAACCAAACTGCAGTTCATCATAGGCATTCAGCTTGTACTCATACAATAGACTGATCCAATTTTTTCCAGTAATATAAGTGATGGACAGTGCCTTTGTTACTGACACGACATAAGAAGTGAAACCTGCAAAAATAGCCATCGTAGAGCAAACCAAACGGTTTATTCTGTGATGAATGTCACATGGCAAAACATGCATCATAAAATTGCAGGAAAAGAAAGAAAACATGACATTAAATCAATAAGATTTAGACAGTAAATCAATAAGATTTACTTGATGTGACACGAGTGAATCCTTACCAGGAAATCACTATGTTGAAGTACTAAACAGAAGATTGATCATCCAACTACGGGTGGCATGCAGGGGGCCCGCCTACTCCCACAAGCAAGACAGTCCAAAGGTCATGACAAATTGTATGGACCGAATATCCATGGGACGTGAAATCCTGGTGGGTGCGATAAACCCTGCAATGCATACAGATATTGGAGTGTAACCATAATTGATAAACCGTCCTCACAAAAAAGATGATCTGGATACTTCAAAATATACAGACTGAATTGAGTCGACAGACATTAACATAGACCGTTCTCAGGACTAACCACACACCAAAAGCGGCAGTACTAATAAACAATACAGGGTTCACAAACACAAATCAAGTACTGAACAATAGTACTTACTACAGACAAGCAAAGTTGCACTAATTAAACTCTGCAGACTATTATTGCCACCGACCTACGGGATGAACCCCGCATAACTGACTAGGCCATGGACTTCGTGAGAGATGTCTCCATGCACCATCACCATCTTGTCAACCTTGGAGAACCTAACAGAGTGGTCTTTCCACTCATAAACATAATCATGAAGACAGGCCGCATCAGATTTGTTGGGAAGCTTTACAAGAACCACACCCTTCGTAATCGAAGGCATAGCCAGGAAATTGTTGTGGTCAAGTACAGACTCGAGAACACGCCTGACAACAATGCTACAGGAAAACACTAGCTCAGGACACGTGGCGACAAGGACACAACAGCTGGATAGTTTAGCAGTAGAACTCATCCTCAGGTCTTCCAGTTCACACGGCATGACTTTGAGAACTTCATCTACACCGCGGACCTGGTTCTAATTCAAACAGAAATCATATTTTATTACTACCTCCGTTCAGAAATATAAGATGATTTTCGATATTATACTCCATATATGACTACATATACGCACACAAATGAGTGAACAAAGACACTAGAACATGTCTTCAAAGGCATAAGAGCAGAGGGATTACTTGCAATATCCATAACACAAGTTACTGAGGCAAATATGCCCTCTTCAAAGGTAGCATTGATGTTCATAAAGTACTCCCTCCATCCCAAAATTCTTGTCTTAGATTTGTCTAGATACAGATGTATCAAGTCACATTTTAGTATTAGATACATCCGTATCTAGACAAATCTAAGACAAGAAATTTGGGACAGAGGGAGTATTTGAAAGTAATCTATAAGAAATCAGTGTCAACCTCTCGCATGTTTTGGTCAAAAGAGGAATTTAGAACCGTCATTTGGCACACAAAAATCACATGCAAGATCACCCAGAAAGTTGTACTACTAGTACTAGTACTGCGTATTAGATGAAAAAACACGATCAAGATCGAGAAAAAGATCGTCAAGAAGAGATATTACCTGGACTTGCTTAATGAGGGATCCCGGAGAGGGGGGCTTGGACAGGGCGATGGCTGTGAGCTTGTCTGCGGTAGTCTCGACGGGGTGCTTGCGCTTCTTCGTACCATGAGCCTCGACGGTTTTGGCCAGAGCCATAGACATCACTTCGGCCGGTGCTCCAGCGTCCATCAAGAAACTGTCTAATAGAAATAAAAGAAAAGAAACCATAATCACAAACCCAAAAGAAGAAAAGAGAGGGAGTTATAGGATCAGTCTCGGGGTTGCAAGACCGGGCCTTGGCCAGAATCAACACCATTGATGCGCTCACCTTTCCTTCTTTGGGAGAGAAGAGCAATGGCAGAAGCAGGTCGGGGTTTTCTTGAAGAAATGAGGAACAAGATGAGGGAGAAGCGAGGGTTGGGTAGAGAGGAAGCTGAGAGAGAAGAGTGAAATGATGGTTGCTTCGTCCGTCCAACTTACTGCTGGAAAGGAGGGGGTTTTGTGATTTGACGGCTCATTGGGCATTACTGCGGCGCTTCAATCGGGGTAGTCTACTGTCACTCTACTACGGAGTAATTTAGTGCATGGCTGGTGGACCCCGATGCTGGTTGTCCCACACGTCGGCAAAAGTGAGTAATTTAGTGCATGGCTGGAGGAGGATCCGCACGGTAGAGCGTGTCCACTGTTTTTCTGAAGAAAAAAATGATTACAGCAAGCGTTTCCACTCTTACGACGGAGGAGTGCGAAACACGGCAGCCACTTGAACATACACAGTGCTCCTACTACTAGGCATGTGCACTGGTTCATACGTGAGTACTACATAATCTTGTTGCTAGTGTAGTAAGATATGACGACGACAAATGATGTTGTGCGCATGTCAACTATATGAACAGTAATGTAGTAACATAGTACCGCTTTCTCGACTGTCCGGTCGAGAATGAACGGTGAGATCAATGATAACAGAACTAGGTCTACAGCGCACGGAGAGTACAGTGCTACAGTACACCACGAAACATGAACCATATGAAGCACGAATAGTGTTAGGCAGGGTGTATGAAGGGTGCACGGGATGGGAGCAAAAGTTCCCTTCTCGACCCACTTTTGGGTGTTAGGCGGAGTGCATGAAGGGTGCATGAGTCCACACTAGTAGGTTAACACAAATACACGAAGAGGAAACAACTACTCCGTCTAGGTGTGTAAGTCATCTTACGTTGTGCACTGCGACCAAGGCGGAGAGGAAAACGAGAAAACTTAATGTCTTTTTGCTAAGTAATAGCATTGCATGCAATGAACTAACCACTGCATGTCATGTTTATTAGTCTCAAGTCATTGAAAGCATGCACGGCCCACGTCTCTTATTGGTTGATATGTCACAAAACAAGAAATAGGGAGGGAGTTAATGTACCGTGCCTAAGTGTTTTGGGATTATTTGGTTTTTGTAAGGTGACTTACACACTATATTGAGACGAGAATGCAACCAAACACACCCACACGCTTTGTGCTACAGTGACTGATCTGCACCGTCTGAGTTTGATCCAATGGTCATGTTGCGCCGCGACATGGACATGCCCATGCAGAGGGCGCCTAAACACCACCGAAGTCCCTCTGCTTCTCGAGGCACATGACGTTGGTGATGCAGGGGGCAAAACGGCTGAAAGGCAATGCAATCTACGGGAAGGCGGAGGGAGCCAGCCGAGGAGCGGGGAATCTTTTGGTTTTCACCACGGTAAAACACCAGTCGACGACTTCTCACATCAGGGAGCAGTGGGTTTTACAGGCGGAGTCATCGTGACTAATTGCTGCCGTGCCTGCTCCCGTCAATCAAAAAATTAAAAATCCCGCACTCAAACACCAGAGCAACGCCGTGGTGGATGTTTAAATTTACCTGCCGGCAAGTAGACAAAAAAAGGGGTGAAAAAACAAATGTGGCGGCGGCCTAGCTAATCGGTCGAACTAGCCCAACTAGCTAGCCACCGTGCTTCACTGATGTACTCGGCGGGAAAAGTGGTCTTTCGTGATTTGACGACTCATTTATTTACTTGCTTCGGCGAAAACGCGCGGTAGGGCGTCCCCGTCAGGAAGAATATATGCGTGCACCACCCGGGAGGACCCCGAAACCGCGTGGTAGGGTGTGCCATGTCTCGGCACGGAGGAAAAATGTGCGTGTAAAAATTTACTGTATCAGACGTAGTACCTATGGTTCGACCTCGGGACCCATCTAGTCGATCGAAAACACCCCACTAGCCACACAGCTTCATCATGCTAACATGGCACGGAGGATACGTGTGGTTAGCTCCGTCTCGACCAGCCACAACGTCTCTTGTTCTAGGCGATTCTTCTATTTTCCAAGCTTTTTTTAGTTGTAATAACACCATGGCAAGCTAGCGCCGCTCTTTGTGTGTGCCCGTGCAAAGGTTAGACGATGGAGAGAAGAGAGAGATCGCAGACCTGGGACCCACCAGTAAGTGAGTCAACGGTCATGCACGTGTAAACGAGGCACTCCCTCTACTCTACTCAACGTAATACTGTATAAAATCAAGTTATGGGACAAAGCCAACAACCGTTGTTGTTTCAGGCTATCGACTTACGCTTTGTAGTCCAGGTTGCCAGTTCGAATCTCGTCTTTCAGATTTGTTAGTTTTAGGTCCAAAGTTGATTAATGACAAGTGGGACCCCCATGTGTTGTTCCGATATTTCAGTGTAGGATTGGTTTTTTAACAAACACTTTGCGCGGTTAGACAAGTAACGGCACAAGTTACATGTATTTTGCAAGTTTACAAACAAAAATGACAGCAACATAGAATATCACATCCACCCCGCAGCTTAGATGCTATGGTGATACGAGTTTTTACACCGTTGGAAGTGAGATCCAATGGCTTGGGAGTAGTCTTTGTAATTATGCGCAATTTCCAAACTCTCCAAAGGTTTTTTTGCAAATAAAACATTCAGGCCTCGTGTGTGCCGCTGCATCTTGGATCCAACGGCTCCCCGTTTCTCATATTAGGTGCTCCCCGTAGCTTAATTACCCGCTACGGTGATATGAGCATCTAGGTCGTATGATCAGTGATCAGATGGCACATGCGTCGTACTTGTACTTTCTGCGCAATTCCCAAAATCTCTCAGCCGTATATTGCAAAAACATTCAAACCTCCTATTGTGGGCCGTTAGATCTCCGTGAACTCGTATCACCATAGAATCTACGGTGCGAGAGCACCTCATATTCTCCCGTGCAAGAAAACATAAGGTGCTCTCGCAGCTTGGATGCTACGGTGATACGAGCTTCGAGGTCGTTTGATCTGAGATCCAATGGCATCTGAGCAGTCTTTATGCTTGTAAGCAGTGGCCGAACTCTTTGGGGGCTTTTCTGCAAAAGACCATTCGAACCAGCGAGGAGGCGTTGGGTCACAAATCCAACGGCTCCGAAGAGCTTGTATCACCAAAGCATCTAAGGTGTGGTAGCACATGATATTCTTACATACAGGAGAATATGATGTCCTCCTTCATCTTAGATGCTACGGTGATACGAGCTTCGAGGTTGTTTGATCTGAGATCCAATGGCATCTGAGCAGTCTTTGTGCTTGTAAGCAGTGGCCGAACTCTTTGGGGGCTTTTCTACAAAAAACCATTCAAACCACCGAGGAGGCGTTGGGTCACAAATCCAACGGCTCCGAAGATCTTGTATCACCAAAGCATCTAAGGTGTCGTAGCACATGATATTCTTACATACAGGAGAATATGATGTCCTCCTTCATCTTAGATGCTACGGTGATACTAGCTTCGAGGTCGTTGGATATGGGATCCAAGGGCATATGAGTAGTTTTTGTACAAATTGTGTGCAATTCTCAAACTCATCAAGGTTTCCTAAAAAAATATTAAGACATCATGTGAGCTGCTATATCTCAGATCTACAAGCTCCAAGCAACTCGTATCGGCATATAGCATCTAAGGTATGGGGGCACATGATATTCTCTCGGGGAGGAGGGGTGGGGGTGCACAACCAATCGGTGGTTGGGAGGGTGGGGACAAATATAATCTAAACAACCCTAAATAGAGCATCACAATTTTATCTAAGGTCGAGGGGGCGACCCCCGACAATCATAGCTCCGCCTAATTAAACACAACATTTGCATGTACTGTAGTACTAGACTTAATATTCATGTTTTAGTTTCATGTTCGTTTTAAATATTGAATTGAGGACCATGCATGTCTTACATTTTACTCCCTTCGTTCCTAAATATTAGTCTTTTTAGAGATTTCAAGTGGACTGGCACATACGGATGTATATAGACATATTTTAGAGTGTAGATTCACTCATTTTGCTCCATATGTAGTCGCTTGTTGAAATCTCTAAAAGACTAATATTTAGGAACAGAAGGAGTATTTTTGAATTCGTGTCATACATGCATGGTTTGGAAAAATAGATGCACTATACTTATTGGATTGTTGTTGTGTTCGTGTGTGGGTGTCATTTGCATTGAAAAACTTAGCAGGGATACCATGAAATGTGAAATCCACATTGAGATTACAATATCACAAACTCACTCTAATTCAACAACTCGTCATAAATCAATTACCACGTTGAGATTAGTATATGCAAGGAAAATACGGGCATTGTAATACACATAGATTCGTTCGGCAACTTAAAAGGTTCCTTTCGTATTCTTGAATGGTAGGACCCAACGGCATACCAGCCAGACCTTGGCTCATGTTGATCCTAAAAAAAAAACTGGGCTCGTGTCCTTCTGGTGGCGTGAGTGGTACGCACATTAGGCAACCCCAACCAGTCGAGCCTCCGCGTTTCGAGTCGAAATATCTGGCGGCCAGAATTCCAGCCCTAGGAAATTCCCCTCATGTCCCTGGTCCATAATGACTACCGATGAACAATGGAGGGATGCTTTAATAACTAGACAACGTTGTGTTAAAAAAAGTAACTAGACAACGTTACCTACCGTGCCGAGCATGGTTCAATTCCCTCGGTCGCCGCTCGCCAAGGTCACCCGTCAACTGCATTGCCTAGTAGTACTACTACTACTACACCAGGATGAGCACAGAATTGAGCCCGTTTGTTCGTGCCTAGTACTTGAGTTAATATATCAGGCAATGCACTGGTACGGAGGGATTATCCTTTTGCTCTGCATATATAACTTGTCTGAAGTCTAACTAAGCAAAATGTTTGACCAAATCCTTTCTTAAGAAATACAACAGGATAGATGTATGGCTTGAAAATTTATTGCATGATGCAGGTTATGATATTGTTTCGAATCCTGGATCTTAAATTTCAGAAAATCCAAAAGTGACCATAAATTCTTGAAACTGAGCATGGTCACCTGATATGGCACAAATATTACTTCGTGATTTTTTTTCTTCAATTTGAGACAAGTTGCTTATGACAAGTTGCACAAATGAAGAGCCAAGGTATTTTGGAACAAAGACCTGTCACGTTAAGGCGAACGCTTTCACTATTGAAACCGTGGGTGTTTACGTGCCACCACAAGTCCCGCTTCTCATCGGCAGGTGCCGTCCGAGCAAGCGTGTGAGTCGACGGGAGGCGTGCGAGCAGACCGCTGCGCCGGTTGACAGGGAGGCGTGCGAGCAGGCCGCTGTGTAGGCTCACCGGGAGGCGAGCCCTTTGACCAGGCTCTGCCACCCACCTTCGTCCCAACTGCTCCCACTTTTAATGTCGCCGGCGCCGCAGTTTAAAATCAACCCCGCACTACCCGGTATCGCTACAATCTTCTCTCTTCCTCTCCGATTCTCCTGTCGTCTACCTCCAACCAGCCTGACCTAAACGTACGCCATGCCGCATCACGATGGTCTGCCCTTAGTCTTCCAGTTTCCTGAGGAAGACACCCAGCCGGAGTCTCAAGAACATAAGGCGCTTTGGGACGAGCTTGAACTGGCCTTGCGGGAAGGCGTCGCGCCTGTCCCCGCTCCCGTTCCGGCTCCCGTCGCCCCGACTGCGCCAGCGCCCATCCCTGTGGCATTGATGGGCTGGGAGCTGCACATTGTCGCCGAGCTTGATGCACCGGGGTTCCACGAGGTCCCCGCCGACTTTCACGCGCCCGTGCACCTGCCAGCGCATGCGCCTGCGCGTGCACTGACGCGCACGCCCGTGCCAGTGCCCGTGCACCTGCCAGCGCATGCGCCTGCGCGTGCACACGAATGTCTCCGCCGCACCGTTGACAGCGCCTGTCCCGGCGCGGGTGCCAGTGCCCCCCTCAGCGACATGGATGGCCGCGGTCGGCCGCTTCCTTGCACCAACGCCAGTCGCCTCCTCCCGCCAGTTGACTCGCTCCTAGAGACCGAGTCTAGAACATTGTGGCCTTCCTTGAAGCTAGGGCCAACGTCCACGAGTACGCCCACAACGGCGCAAGACGCCGCCGTCGCCGTCGGTCTAGTGGCCCGACGACACACAGAGCACGGAAGAGGAGCCGCTTCCCACCGCAAGACGCCCCCGCCGCCGCCGCGTAATCTAAATTTGCCATGAAAAACGTTCGGATTGCCATGCTTAAAATCTGAACGTTTATCATTTACGTTTATTTTAGATCGATCGTCGTATAATTTAAAGTTGGAGTCAGACTGAACGAAATCTATGGTTTGATCGATTGAATGTTCTGCTAGAGCCGTATCAAATTAAATATAAAACATCATCAAGCCACATGTATTCCTTGTCATCCAACGACCTAGACTGCTTCAATGTCGAGTGCTCAACACATTTAGCGTGCAGTTAATTTCATGCCAAAAATAGTGCTAATCACATAATAACACGCAAATAATATCCAACTTAATATCCGCATTCACTTAATATACTTCCAAATTAACATGCATTGCACGTACACACTGACTAGTGCTGCTAGCACGTGAAACTGGTGTCGTAACTTATGAATGCGTCCAGATATGGTCAACGGCAACATCGCCCGCGAGTTCTTCGTAGATGCCCATGCGTCTAAACGCAGAAGGGGAGGAGAGAGAGAGAGCACACATGGAACCCACCAGTAAGTGAAGGCGAATAGTACTAAAAATAATATTACATGTTATCAATTAAATAGGCTGTGGTAATATAAACACATTATGTGAACAAAGGGAGGTACAACAAACATGTTGTTCTACGTATGTTGCCTATTGACATGCGGCTTGAAGGCCCTGGTCTCATGTTCGATCCTCGTCCTTTATTTTTTAATTTGTATATGGGTCCAAATTTGTTTCATGACATGTGGGCCCCTCGGTGTGTTGTTTGTAGCACTTTAATTTGTGGGTCCAAATTTGTTCCATTCCAAGTGGACTATCGGTGTGTAGTTTTGTAGCTTATTTATAATAGTTAAAGAGAACAACAAAGTTTTTTGCAATAATACCATGGTGCGACATTGAAGCCGAGAAAGGACGTGCGAGAGAGCGATGACCGAGCCAGAGGGAAATCAACTAGGGGAGTTGCGGGGGTTGCAACGGTGTTTCGAGTAGTTGTGGGCCGAATGCTACGAAAATATAATATAAACCGACCGGAATAAATGCCTACACAAATTAATCCAAGGTTGGAGTGCCCCTCGCAATGTAAATAGCTCCGGCTTTGCGAGGGATGGAGAGGTAGCTTCAATGTGTGGAAGATACGGCGTGAGAAAGCGAGGTCAATCGAGAGACATATAGATAGAGAGACAAAGTGAGTGTGGTCTGACATTCATGGAACAAATATATATGCTCTGGAGAGATATTGTCCGATTGAGCTGTTGGCAAGGGTGAGGGTTGTAAGATAGAGCTTGAGAGATGATCCAGTCACAGACGTGTAGATATATTTTGTGCGTGGGAGGAAGCAAGGTCGATCGATCACATAGGGTCGTCGTGCGATCGAAAGAGTGAGACGGGTTGGAGAGAGTGACCTAGATAGACAATGTGCATGAGAGAGTATACAATGTGAATAACTCGAATTGGGCTCAAACATGGTGATATATCGTTTTTGTCCGAGAAAGAGCGAGGTCAATCGAGACATACAAAGAGAGAGAGAGAGAGAGAGAGAGAGAGAGAGAGAGGGAGGGAGGGAGGGAGAGAGAGTGGGAGAGAGAGCGAGCGTGGCCCGCCATGAGGTCGAAAGAGTGGGGGCGACTTCGATGGACTGACCTAGATAGACAATTTGTGTGAGAGAGTATAGAGTGTGTCGATCGAGGCCCGAACAGGGAGATATATCATTTGTGTGTGAAAGAAAACGAGGTTAAATGAGACTCAGATAAAGAGAGCGAGATTGAGCGAGTGTGGCCCGCCGTGCAGAAGAAAGAGTGAGACAGTCTCGAGGGAGTGACCTAGATAGACAACGTGCGTGCGTGCGCACGAGAGGTTGGGGGCTAGATAGGCAATGCATGTATTTAGCGCGAGAGGGTGATAGGGAGAGGGAGAGAGAGAGAGATCGGCATGGGGTGCAATCGCGGGTGTGTGAGGTAAATACATTTCGTAACAGAGTGGAAAAAGGGGGTTGTGTAGTTGAGAGAGTTAGAGATCAAAACATGGAGAGAAAGAATGGATGTGTGTTGGAAACCGATAGCTTCCTAAGGTGGTTAGGAGAGGAAGATTGACCGATACCGGAAGTATGTAGCGTGTGTGCGGGGGGGGGGGGCTAAAAACAACATTTGAATGTAGATAGTACAAGACTTAATATCGATGTTTCAATTCGGTGTACATTGTAAGATTTGAACTGAGGACCATGCATATGGGTAATTATTTCGAATTCGTGCCATACTAGGTTTCGAAAAGTTGACATTGACTCGATTTATTGTGCTATTTTGTAGGTCATATGTTTGAATCCATCCAAAAGTTTTCTCACTACCATGGTGTTCATCATATACATATGAATTTATATTAAAAAAAGTAGCATGGATACAGTGAAATGCGAAATCCACGTTAGAATTGGAGATCACTATGTGACACACACTCTAATTCAAATAACTAATTATGTGACACACTCTCTAATCCACGTTAGCGTGGATATCGTTTTGATTTTTTTTCAAATAACTCCTCATTAATTAATTTATAGTATCTCGTTTCGAATGACTAATTATTGCAAGGAAAACACGGGCATGGTAATACATACAGATTTGTTTGCAAATGAAAGAAGATTTGTTTGCATTCTCAAATGTAGGCGCACCAGGGTCGTGTCGTGGTGGTCGTGTGTGTCGGACGGGCGCGTACACCCAGCCACCCACCCAAAAAAAGGACGACGACAAAATAAGTTCGCGCTTCCATGTTTCAGATTGAAATATCTGGCGGCCCCAATTCCAGCCCTGCAAAATCTCCCTTCTCCACCGTCCCCTTCCGCGCCCAGATTGCTCAAACCCCTAATTCGCTGTCAACCCAAGCAAAGTTCGAATCGCCCCTCGTCTCGTCTCTTTCCCCACCTCTGTGCCGGACGACGATGACGAAGACGACGGTCGCGCTTCACCACCGCACCGGAGCTACCTCATCTACGCCCTCGTCCACCGCACCAGGTGGTCCACCGACAATGTCGGCCGCCGCAACCGACGTGCCTCACAGACACCGACTTCCACCGCATCAGGTGCGCTTCACCGACGCCGTCTCCCAGCTCACCGGGGCCACTTCACCGAGCACATCGTCGCGCCTCCGCCCCCCGAGGCCGCTGAGGCTTCACCAACGGTCTCGTCCACCGCATCGTAGCGCTCCGCTGCCACTCAAGATCTGCATCCGTGCGCGGCGAGCCAACGCCAGCGCATCACCCTCAACGGCTCTGAAGTGACCCGCACTCTAGCTAGGCGAGCATGCCCAAACGTCGGCCCGAACTAGGTATCCACACATCACTCCCTTCACTGTTCCGACGATGTTTGGATATCCTTTCATTGCTCTCTTAGCTTACACGCCTATCCAACTCTGACTTTAACTCTTATTTCTTCTGGAGATATCATTTGAAACAAGCAAATCCATTTTTTAGCGAAGCATGACGGCGCTACGGGATCTGGTACACATCCTACACACCCGTATAACCTTGTAAGTATCTGTCCTCCGGTACAACAGCAAGGTCGATCCTCTTATTTGATCAGCCATTCGCTGTGTCAAAAATGTAGAGGGGGATGCAAGGAGCACAAGGCATGCACATCCAAGCAAGTGGTAACATGGACTTGTACATGGAACATCCCAAGCGCAAGCAGAGCTGCAGTGAGCCTGTACAACGAGCTAGCGTAAGTCCCTGCATTTCATTTAATTCTTACTGGCATTCGTGTATCATTTGTGTGAAGTGGCGGATCTACGAATTCAAGTTACCAGGGGCGAACATTTAACTTAAAAAATACGAAGGCACTTGCACTCTGGAAATCAACATAACTTGAGAATTGTGAAGCTACATGCACTTTGAAAACCAGCTAATGATCCAAAGTAGTTCAGATTATAAACACTAAATGATGCAAGCACCAAAAAACACAAAATGCAACATGGTGTAGAAGGACTACAAACATGGTCTGTACCTGCTTGAATTATTCGTTCTCTGGCTGAAAATATCGAAGTGTAATTGCACCTATAACCAGTGCGCAAACTGCATATCAATATATCTATCCTGCACAAGTATGCCAATAGTTTCAAACAACAGATTAGAAAAGTATTTATGCTACGTTGTCATGATACGGGGACTTTCTGGTAGATGGCCTCGACGTTTCCTCAAGCCATGAAAATGCACTATAATTTGCTTGTCATCAATGCCTGCAAATCTCTATGTGTCTCTCAACATAGCAGATCATCATTAGACACTAAATCCTTCAATGGGAGCTTGCAAAATGCTTGCATTAGATGCCTCATTAGACATTATATGTTCATCACCAGGAGCATGTAAAATGTTTGCATCAAATCCTTCATTAGCAGTCTGTTCATTAGACACTTCAGGCTCAAGAACAACATGAGCTTGGATGTTTGCACCGGAAACTTGATTAGATACATCAGATTCAGTCAGTTCAGTATTGATTGGGGGAGTTATAAAATAAGTAAAAATTGGTTTCATTTTCTCATAGATTCCCTACATACAAGCAGTTTTACAACACCGTCAGGTTTAACTATTGGCCAGAAATTGAAGAGTTGAATTAGATATAATCAGGGTTGTGATGTACCTGCTCGTTGCGCATGCTACTCTTGCAAGCTGCGACTGTCCGTTTGCGCAAGCTCGATGCCATGCCCGTGCTGTCGCCGCTACCTCCCACGCAGGCTACACCCAGGGTTGGATCTTCATCTTCTTGTCCTTCCGTTCGCTTGAAGCCCGGCGACCGCCCTCCAACGAGGGCACGAGGAAGTGCTGTGTCGGTCTGTCCAGCGGCGGCTAGGTTAGGAGCGAACCAGACTGGAGGCTGGAGCGGATGAATTGGGATTTTTCCTGCTGTCGATCGATATGGGAGGCGCTTGTTTGGGCCGCGAGCCTGCTATAGGGCCTGCCTTGCCCTTATGTTATTGGCCTATCCAAATTGAAACATTTTTCTTCATTTTTTACATTGCCTGCTCGTGCGTTGGGACGAACAAAACTAGCCTGGGCCAACCTGGACGACTCAAACTAGGTGCACACTTTCGAACCACCCGAGGCGGCCGCCCATACCAGCCCCTATGGTGGCGTCGCCCCTTTTGCGTGTATGATAGGGGTAGTGAAAAATATTCCAGTGGCGCTTTTGATTTACCCACAGAATGGTTGAATTGCTTGTTTCTATGAACTAAGTTCGCCAATAATGTGAAGGATGCCAGTCTTTTCATCCTATTGTAGATTGCTTAGATCTCAATATGCCAAAAGTAATCGCATGAAATATATAGTAAAAGCCAGTGTGATGTGTGTGGCTACAACTAGTCTGACTACACATCCTCATATAACATATCAAGGACGCACCATCTTACCAGATTAACCATTCGACTTACCAATGCAGTGTGGGAAGAAAGAAGTATTGGGACTGCGAATCCAAGCAATTGATGTCATGGACTCCTTCGTACAACCTTGTAAGCGAAAAAGAAGTTGCAGTGTGCCTGTACAAAGAACTAGCGTAAGTTCAGACCTGCTTCTCGGAATTTTAGTTAGCCACTTATTGCAAAATTGTTCAATTACGTTGCTTGGCTTAATTTAGTTTGCTACTGATTACATAATGTCAGAGCCTGTTAATCCTATTATAGACTGCACCTATCTATGTGTTTGATACTTACTGTTAAGAATTACCTGTTTGCTTGTACTTAAATAGCTACTTGTTTGTTTAACTACTTTGCTGCTGCAAGAACGGGTTACAATGATGTTAATAACTACTTTTCAGCATCGAATTGAAACTCTTTAATTCCTTGTTTGTTTAACTGGTTTGCTGTTATAACTCCCAGTTGAGATGTTTTGCTAACTTCAACTTTTCTGAATCCAATCGAAACTTTAATGGCAAAACAGGTTAGCCCAAGATCAATGAGCGAGGTCCCCATGGACATTGTATCATCCCACAGCAGTGGCACCGGCCCAATCGTGCATTATGAATTGCCAACTGTTGATGCTCTAGAGGCTAAACTAGTGGTAGAAAGAGATTGTGCTTCTGCACTTAGAGATGAAGTTGACATGTTGAGGAAGCAAACAGCACAATCAGTAGCAGTACTCAAGACAACCATTAAATATTTGGTGGATTTCAAAACGAAGCAAGCTGAGACTGACCACATTGTTAAGGTCCTGAAGTAAAAAAGGAAATTAAATTCCCACTTGGTAAATCATAGGTGAAATGTTCTTTCCATCTTTGAATAACCTTTGTGTTGTTTGTTCATGTAATCAATCAAACCATTTGTTTTAGAGATCATGTAATAATTGTTTTTTGTTTTTTGGGTTGTAATTTTATTTGAGCACAAGTCTGTATTAATTGATAAGACTCGGAGACATTTCATTTTGATTGTTGTGCCAGACCTACAAATATGCCAGTCGGGATGAATGTGCATTCAGCAATAATAGTAGTATAGATGGACCATAAGTGGCACGCATCGGAAAGGGCCAAGATGCTGTAGTAGCTTGGCTAAAAAAAGGATGCTGTTGTAGCAAAGAAAAGTACAGCGGCCTGGCTTATGTATGTTAGTTGATATTATTGATCCATATACTCTATAAGTGTTTATATGTCTGTTAGTTCTGTACATTCTTGGTTGATTCACTCGGTATTTGAATCTTGATACATCGCTTGTGTACATATCTAAATGGGAGTACACATTATGCTGCGTGTGACATTTGAGTTGGACATGAAGTGTTCCAAATATTCGAATTCACCTTAAACTGGATTCTAGCTTCTGAATTTTAGTATCGGCATTTGTAAACCATATTAATATATGACAGTGGAATACATCTTTGTTGTCCTTTTTAAGATATATAAAAACACGTAGAATGATTTATAAAGATCTGTATAGGAATACAAAATGGATTCAAATTTAGTTGCCAGGGTAAACGTGGATGCTTATTTTCCTAAAATTCGAAAGAAGCGGCAAAATGTCCACTCCCACGTCGGCTGCCCGAAGCCAAGTGTTTGGGAGATGGAAATTACTATCTACCCATTACACGGACAATCCATCGGCCCGATTTCCACTGCTCTAAATAGGGGTAGGATAGTAACTTCAATAAGACGTGACACGACCGCCTCTGAGCCCATTCCGACACGGTGGGCGCCAAACATGGGCGGCAAAACACATTTGATTCAAGCCCGTCCGAAAGACCTCTGTTTCTCCCTCCATTTCCCCATTCATACACGGTGGGCGGCAAAACAAACTCGACTCAGCCGAAATCGATGTAGGCAAATATTTTCAATAGGGGCAGGTTTGTAACTTCACTCAGACGTGACACAACCGCCCTACCTGTTAGCCCCGTTCATACACCGTGGGCGCCAACCACCCTCTCCTCGCCTGAAATCGCTCTGGGCAAATATTGGCGAGATGCGAGATTACCGTCGTATCCCCAACCGACGAGATGTCCAAATTTTAAACGGTGGCTAAGTTCGTAACTTTCCCATATTTTAGATAGGCGCGTCCCAAAAACATGGTTCCCCGTACCTCTCCCTCCATTTTCCCATTCATACACCGTCCACGCTAGAACACCATCCCCACAGCAGCCTCCGTCCGCCGCCCCATCCATCGCCGCCGTCCTCCACCACATCCATCGCCGGCATCCTCCACCACATCCATCGCCACCGTCCTCCACCATGCCGGAGCGCCTACCAAGACTGTGTCGTCCACTGCTAGAAATGGACGTTTCTCATCCACGGCGACGGACCAAGAGCCTTGCATCACGTCCTCTCGCTTCATCGGTGTCGTCGTCCTCTTTGCCGAGGCCGCTCACACGACCTTCTCTTCCACCGCAACGGGACTTATCCCCCGATGCACCCGTCTACCGTCGCAGATCTGCTTCAACGCCACCGACAGCCATCACACCTCTGATGCCTACACGGCGCCGCAAGAGAGGTGGTACTTCATATCTCCTCAACTTTTTTTATCTCAACCAGAAAATAGATCTTAACTTGGTTACTCTACTTTCTTTTCAGCTCTTAGAATTTAGTTCTTAGTTCGAAGAAAACAATGGCTGCTAAATATCATTTCTCTGGTTTCCCCCTTTTATGATCACTATACGATCAGAATACGTGCTTCGTGTCATAATAGCACCGCTCGACCCATCAAGCTAAACAAGCTTAGTTGTTCAAATACGAATCTGATATTATTAAAACAGATTCATTTAATTGGTAAGCTAAATGTTCCTAAATTAGTTTCGAAAATGCATGTTCGCCGCTCGGGTGTGTATCTCTACAGGGTGCCCACGGTGGGCCGGCCCACCAAGGGATTTTGGGTCGTCCCAGGCCCTGATTCCCCTCTGTTCTGCTGCGCGCTTCCGATCTCTACTTGCCCCCAGCCGCCTGCCTCGCCGGTGACTTGCCGTCCCTGGATGGCATGACTCTAGGAGGAGACGCCGGACTAACAGGAGGTCAGGAGCCGCTCGCCCAACAGCGTCACCGCTGCCCGAGCGCGCCGCCGTGCCTACCTTCCCAGTCCGTTCAGGGCTCAGGCGTGCAGCACCCACTAAGCCAACCCGATTTATCCTGAGATAAGTCCTCAACACTCAGCAGCCACTCCTCATCACCCTTTTTCTAATTGACTCATTACTCATTAGGCAGGACTGTCGTTAGGGTTTGTTGTGTGCTCAGTGCTACCTACACTTAATGGTTGAGATGTATTTCGGTAATCTTTAGTACCTGTAAAGTTCACAGGGTTTTCAAAATTCCGGCCCTAGGAACATACACTAGTCATTTTGGATTGTTGGTCGTAGTGACATTGACCTAGATTACTACTGCAAGCCAGTTTTGTTGAAAATTTTACTTGTCTTTCTTACTCATTCGATATAATATCCAATTATTCACGTCGATTAGTTGCAAACAATAAGTGCTAAACAAACTTCTTGATTCAGATTTTGGACGGTCTCTTACTGCAGTTACAATTCTGCATACTTGTCCTAGTGAGCTCACAAGTAAATGATTGATTCACTACATCTATGCTTGCCTTGTCATATTTGTTGTCAATATTCTTTTAGGGTGGACCACCCTGTTTCTAAATACTGCAACCGTAGACATGAGTGAATAGTATTTCTCTATGTGATCTCTTCCATCATGTGTGGGCAACGAACACTGCATTGTATAGAAAGAAAGTGTCATTTCCAGCTTTTACATTGGCTTCGATCTTTTACAGGGAATACAATCTGCCTACTTGCTTTGTGTCGCACTACCAACACTCCACCCTTGAAGCTAAACATTATGCCACTCATAATTCCTTAGTTTATTTGTTCAAATACGAATTTCATATAATTCTAATGTTCCTACTTCAGTTTTTAAATGTGTGTCTGCCTGTTATAGAGACATAAGGGGTTTGTATTTCTGTGTGTGGTCTGGTCAGCACGGTTGGGGGGTGAACTTTGCATATGCAGGGGTTTATAGGGAGACACTCTTTGAGTTGAATCCGCAATGCATTCCATAGATAATCTGACTACTTTTATGTTTTCATGAATCTCAGATTCTGAACAGCACCATAATGATTATGAGCTTGCGCGCATGAAAAGAATAAAGCAGAACAATGCCATGGCTGTCAAACTTGGCATTAAGGGACTGAAATCAAGTCTGGATGCAATGCAATGCAAACGCTCTCCACCTACAGATTCATGCTCAGAATATGATCCTAACAGTGATTTTGAGCTAGAGGGAGACCTAAGTCAATGTAGCTCCCTAGTGGAGGAGTCAGAGGAAGATGCCCTATCTTATTCACCCATCAAGGTGCTTGCTCTAACTTTCCAAGGTTATATTTGTCGCACATATCTTGCAACTGATGCTTTGCATTGCTTCTACTTTGTTGAACTGCCATTAGCTTAGTTTACACATCGTGTATGTGAATACAGCCTGCCTATCCATTTTCAATACATATTCCATCTGTCGTCATACCATATTTATCCATTCAAATGTTGTTCTTGTGTATCAGACGTTCAAAAGGAAGAGGGCGATTGCTGATCGTGGAGGAGCGCAAGCAAAGTATTTGGAAAAGGTAGTGGCACCTGATAAATCAATTAGCCCATTAGGTGTAGTTGCAATATCACCTGACCCACAAAACACCCCAACTCTAGCAGACTCTAGCCCTACTACACTGGTCATTTCTCATGCCCCAACTCAGCAGACCCCAACTGCAGCAAACATTATGATTATGCCAGTTGACATAGCACCAGCTCTACAACACAAAACCCCCATTCCAGCAAAGAGTACACCAAATCTAGTTGCCAAATCCCTTTTCGCACCAGAGAGAGCCCCAATTGCAGCAAATAGGACCCCTGTTCCATTTCTTCCCAGTTTAGAAGACAAAGCTTATATTGTTGTCAGGAACTTTGTGCGCATCTTTCCTTCATGGAAAGATTATAGGGATAATTAGATTTATGCCCCTAGTTGTGTCCCACTCGTCTGTTTTACCCCTAATTCCCAAAAGTCGCCGGTTTTGTCCAAATCACTTTGCTCCTCTTATGCTTTTGCCCTTTGACCGTTTGACCGTCAGTTTGAAAACTTCATAACTAATTCATACAAAATCAAAAAAATGCAAATAAGATACCAAAATGTTTAGAAAAACATCACCTATATGTCAGTGTCATTTGCATTCATGAAAAAAGTGTTGGAAAGTGCCCATCCGAGTTTTAGCTCTTATGCTACCACCATTAATAGTAAAATCTAAAAAAATTCAAAAAATTCAAAAATAATTTGGTGGCAAAGAATGACAAATGTTTTAAGTGCCTGCCAAGTTTCATCAGGGAATAACATTCGTGGGTGCCGCGGCAAAAAAACAATCAGCACTCCAAAATAGATTATTTTTTTGCCACGACTTCCACGAATGTCGTTCCCTAATGAAACTTGGCAAGCACTTAGAACACTTGTCGTTCTTTGCCACCATATTTTTTTAATTTTTTTGAATTTTTTTAGAGTTTACTATTCATGGTGGTATCAAAAGAGCTAAAACTCAGATGTGCACTTTCCAACACTTTTTTCATGAATGCAAATGACACTAACATATAGGTGATGTTTTTCTGAACATTTTGGTATCTTATTTGCATTTTTTTGATTTTGTATGAATTAGTTATGAAGTTCTCAAACTGATGGTCAAACGGTCAAAGGGCAAAAGCATAAGAGGATCAAAGTGACTTGGACAGAACCGGTGACTTTTGGGAATTAGGGGTAAAACAGATGAGTGGGACACAACTAGGGGCATAACTCTAATTATCCCAAGATTATACCGCAGACACAGAACAATTTCCAGTCTTCCTCCGCAACTTACGCGTAAGTAACGTACTAATGTTATTCATGGTCATTACTGCATATGTTTCTGCTGACAGAAGACACAAGATTTCATTCTTTTAAATAGGCGAGGACCAAACTGGATTGTGAAGACTGATACGTCTCCGTCGTATCTACTTTTCCAAACACGTTTGCCCTTGTTTTGGACTCTAACTTGCATGATTTGAATGGAACTAACCCAGACTGACGATATTTTCAGCAGACCTTCCATGGTGTTATTTATGTGCAGAAACAAAAGTTCTCGGAATGACCTGAAACTCCACGGAACATCTATTTGGAACATAAGAAAAATACTGGAAGAAAAATCCATGTCAGGGGGCCCACACCGTGCCCACGAGGGTGGGGGCCCCCTGACGCTCCACCGACCTCAACCCCAACTCCATATATTCACTTTCGGGGAAAAAAATTCAGAGAGAAGGATTCATCGCGTTTTACGATACGGAGCCGCCGCCAAGCCCTAAAACCTCTCGGGAGGGCTGATCTGGAGTCCGTTCGAGGCTCCGGAGAGGGGGATTCGTCGCCATCGTCATCATCAACCATCCTCCATCACCAATTTCATGATGCTCACCGCCGTGCGTGAGTAATTCTATCGTAGGCTTGCTGGACGGTGATGGGTTGGATGAGATCTATCATGTAATCGAGTTAGTTTTGTTAGGGTTTGATCCCTAGTATCCATTATGTTCTGAGATTGATGTTGCTATGACTTTGCTATGCTTAATGCTTGTCACTAGGGCCCGAGTGCCATGATTTCAAATCTGAACCTATTATGTTTTCATGAATATATGTGAGTTCTTGATCCTATCTTGCAAGTCTATAGTCACCTACTATGTGTTATGATCCGGCAACCCCGAAGTGACAATAATCGGGACCACTCCCGGTGATGACCATAGTTTGAGGAGTTCATGTATTCACTATGTGTTAATGCTTTGTTCCGGTACTCTATTAAAAGGAGGCCTTAATATCCCTTAGTTTCCATTAGGACCTCGCTACCACGGGAGGGTAGGACAAAAGATGTCATGCAAGTTCTTTTCCATAAGCATGTATGAATATATTCGGAATACATGCCTACATTACATTGATAAATTGGAGCTAGTTCTGTGTCACCCTATGTTATGACTGTTACATGATGAACCGCATCCGGCATAATTCTCCATCACCGATCCAATGCCTATGAGCTTTTCACATATTGTTCTTTGCTTATTTACTTTTCCTTTGCTACTATTACAATCACTACAAAACACCAAAAATATTACTTTTGCTGCCGTTACTTTTGTTACCGTTACCACTACTATCATATTACTTGCTACTAAATACTTTGCTGCAGATACTAAGTTATCCAGGTGTGGTTGAATTGAAAACTCAACTGCTAATACTTGAGAATATTCTTTGGCTCCCCTTGTGTCGAAGCAATAAATTTGGGTTGAATACTCTACCCTCGAAAACTGTTGCAATCCCCTATACTTGTGGGTTATCAAGACTATTTTCTGGCGCCGTTGCCGGGGAGCATAGCTCTATTCTTTGAGTCACTTGGGATTTATATCTGCTGATCACTATGAAGAACTTGAAAGACGCTAAGACAACAATTTATCCCTCAACTACGAGGGGAGGTAAGGAACTGCCATCTAGCTCTGCACTTGATTCACCTTCTGTTTTGAGTAAGCTTGCGACACCTAAACCTGCTTCTGCTATTCGTTCTGATATGTCGCATGTTATTGATGATGCCACTTCTGCTATGCATGATACTTATGACGAAACTACTTCTATGCTTGATACTACTGTGCCACTTAGTGAATTTCTTGATGAACAAATTGCTAGGGTTAGAGAGAAAGAAATTATTGAAACTGATTATATAGATGAAAGTGATGATGAAGACTTGCCTGTTATTCCTGAGGGTTATGTTTTTGAAAAAGAAGCTGCTTTAGCTATTTTAGCTTGCAAGGATAGATATGAGCTCAAGAGGTTATTAGCTAAATGGAATCAGCAATCTCTTAGTGCTAGAATGAAACCTGACCCTGCTTTTGCTACTTCACCTATCTGTGTTACTGATAAGGATTATGAATTCCCTGTTGATCCTGATATAATTACTTTGGTTGAATCTGATCCTTTTCATGGCTATGAATCTAAAACTGTTGTGGCACATCTTACTAAATTAAATGATATAGCCATCCTGTTCACTAATGATGAGAGATCTTGCTACTTATATATCCTTAAAATATTTCCGTTCTCATTAAAGGGTGATGCTAAGATATGGTTTAATTCTCTTGATCCTCGTTGTGTGCGTAGTCCCCAGGATATGATTTATTACTTCTCTGCTAAATATTTCCCTGCTCATAAGAAACAAGCTGCTTTAAGGGAAATATACAACTTTGTGCAAATTGAAGAAGAGAGTCTCCCACAAGCTTGGGGGAGGCTTCTCAAGTTACTTAATGCTTTGCCTAATCATCCTCTCAAGAAAAATGAAATACTTGATATCTTTTATAATGGACTAACCGATGCTTCCAGAGATTACCTGGATAGTTGTGCTGGTTCTGTTTTCAGGGAAAGAACACCGGATGAAGCTGAAATTCTATTGAATAATATGTTGACAAATGAAAATAATTGGACACTTCCTGAGCCAGCTCCTGAGCCAATTCCTGAGTCTATTCCTAAACCAACTCCGAAGAAGAGAGGTGTTCTATTTCTCAGTCCTGAAGATATGCAAGAGGCAAAGAAATCTATGAAAGAAAAAGGTATTAAAGCTGAAGATGTTAAGAATTTACCTCCTATTGAAGAAATTCATGGTCTTAATCTACCGCCTGTTGAAGAAACATATGATCTTAATCCATTACCTATTGAAGAAACTCATGGTCTTGATAACCCGACACAGGTAGTAAAGGTACATTCTCTCTATAGATATGATAAAGCTGAAATCCCTCCTACTAAAATTGCTAGCCAATGCTTGGATGAGTTTGATAAATTTATGGTTAACAGGAAGATTTCAATGCTTATTTTGGTAGACAATTAAAACAAAATGCTTATATGATTGAACACTTGGGTGATTATATGTCTAGAGTTAAAGGTGAACTTAAACTCATTACTAAACATGCTTCTATGGTTACCACTCAAGTAGAACAAGTACTTAAAGCTCAAAATGATTTGCTCAATGAAATGAATAGTAAGAAAAATGATTATGCTGTTAGAGTGTCTACTAGAACTGGTAAGATGACTCAGGAACCTTTGTATCCTGAAGGCCACTCTAGGAGAATTGAGCAAGATTCTCAGAGAAATAATATAGATGCACCTAGTCCTTCTAAAAAGAAGAAAAAGAAAAATGATAGGACTTTGCATGCTTCTAGTGAACCTATTGCTGAACCACCTGAGAATCCAAATGATATATCTATTTCCAATGCTGAAACACAATCTGGTAATGAACATGAACCTAATGAAAATGCTAATGATGATGTTCATGATGATGCTCAACCTAGTAATGATAATGATGTAGAAATTGAACCTGCTGTTGATCTTGATAACCCACAATCAAAGAATCAACGTTATGATAAGAGAGACTTTATTGCTAGGAAACATGGTAAAGAAAGAGAACCATGGGTTCAGAAACCCATGCCTTTTCCTCCGAAACCATCCAAGAAAAAGGATGATGCGGATTTTGAGCGCTTTGCTGAAATGATTAGACCTATCTTTTTGCGTATGCGATTAACTGATATGCTCAAAACAAACCCTTATGGTAAGTATATGAAAGATATTGTTACAAATAAAAGAAAGATACCGGAAGCTAAGATTTCCACCATGCTTGCTAATTATACTTTTAAGGGTGGAATACCAAAGAAACTTGGAGATCCAGGAGTACCTACTATACCATGCTCCATTAAAAAAAACTATGTTAAAACTGCTTTATGTGATCTTGGAGCCGGTGTTAGTGTTATGCCTCTCTCTTTATATCGTAGACTTGACTTGAATAAGTTGACACCTACTGAAATATCTTTGCAAATGGCTAATAAATCAACTGCCATACCTGTCGGTATTTGTGAGGATGTGCCTGTTGTGGTTGCAAACGTTACTATTTTAACGGACTTTGTTATTCTTGATATTCCCGAGGACGATAGTATGTCTATTATTCTTGGAACACGTTTTTTCAATACTGCAGGGGCTGTTATTGATTGCAACAAAGGCAATGTCACTTTTCATGTTAATGGTAATGAGCATACGGTACACTTTCCGAGGAAAAAACCTCAAGTTCATAGTATAAATTCTATTGGAAAAATTCCATCAATTATTTTTGGAGGTTTTGAATTTCCTCTACCTACTGTCAAGAAGAAATATGATATTATTATTATTGGGGATGTGCATATCCCCGTTGAGGTAACATAGTGTTATTCGAAATTTCTCCGGTTCCATGTTAGTCAGAATGAGTTTGTTAACAAGACTTGATCAACCTTGTTAGTGGATTCCTTTTGATGAGCATGAGATGGATGAAGTTAGAAAGCACAACCTTCTGTACCTTCTCTCTACTTTCTGTTATTTAGTTGAAATAAAGCAAAAATAGTATTTTCCTGTCAGTTTTCTGAATTATCCGTGCAATATAAAAATACCCCGAAAATAAAAGTTCTCCAAATGCCCTAAAATTGGAATATGATTATTTCTGGAATATTTGAGAATATCTGGCACTGAGAACACAGCAGGGGGAGCAAGCACCTGGCCACGAGGGTCCAGGGCGCGCCCACCCCTACAGGGCGCGCCCCCTGCCTCGTGGGCCCACGGTGGCCCCCCTCCACTTATTCCTGCACCCACACACTCCTTCTTCCTCCCACAAACACCAATATCTAGCTCAAGCACGAGTTCTAGCTCATTTTGCTGCGATTTTCGATCTCCTTGCTCAAAGCACCTCTCACAAAACTGCTTGGGGAGATTGTGCCTTGGTATGTGGCTCCTCCTTTGGTCCAATTAGTTTTTGTTCTAGTGCTCTATTCATTGCAAATTTGTGTTGCCTAGGTGACCGTGTTCTTGAGCTTGCATGTCAAAATTATATGGTTCCAAGTAGTTCTAATGCATGATATAGTCTCTAGGCACTTGTACGAGTAGTTGCTATCAATTTTGTTGAGTTTGGTTCACTTTTATTTTGAAGTTACTAAAAATTCCAGAAATTTTTAGAAAATAATGAAGAGATTTTTGAGGGGCTCATCGAGCCGAAGCTCGAAGGAAAAGCAAAGTGAAGAAGCACAGAGACCCAAATATAATTTGCCTCGCACCGCGGAGGTTCGGCCGTGTGAATGGCCTTCCGATGATTTCTTGAGAGAAGTCGGGATTTATGATGATTTCTATTCATTGGCTGAGAATGCTGGCCTCACCGACTTCCTCCGCGACCAACGTCATCAGTATCTCTTACTCACCAATACTTTTGTGCAAAACTTCTACTATTTTCCTAAGGAAACACCTCCTTCGGTAGAGTTTCATTTATATGATGTTGTTAAGAAGATGCCACTAGATGAATTTTGGAAGGTTTGCAAAATACCCTTCGAGGGTACCTTAGATGAACCACATCGTAAAGATGTGGATGGATTTATTAACACCATTACTGTGGGGGAAACCAGGAAGGTTTCTGATGCAAGAATCACTAGCATACAGTTTCCTGTTTTACGCTACTTTGCCATATTTGCTAGTCGTTGCTTAATTGGTCGTGGAAACTGCGGAAACCTTAGTGTTCCTGATATTATCATCTTGTTCCATGGTTTATTCTACGATAACACTGTTAGTATGGGCGGAATTATTGCTAAACGGTTAAGTTTGAACTGTACAAAGGGCCCCATCTTTGGAGGTATTTATGCTTCACGCCTTGCTGCACATTATAACATACCTATTAGACACTATGAGAAAGAAGAAAAATTGCTGCCCAATGCTTATTTAGATTATGAGAGTATGGTAGCGCATGATTTCATTGTTAAGAATAGGGAAGGGGAGCTTAAATACAAATTGTTCTTTGATAAACATCAGCCTGAGACTATTACCTTGCCTGCTCCCTCCTTGTTTAATTTATCTACAGGTCCGTATCTCGTTCCGTGGGCGGCCATTCACGCCAACCGGAACCCTACACTAGCCCCTGGGCCGGAACCACAATTTGAGCCTCCACGACAGTCTGATTACTTTTGGGATCCGGAGATGACTGCCAGCCAGTGGCAATCAGAGTCTTCTTCATCTCAGTACGACCCCGGCTACAACTACGGATATCCGCCAGGCCATCCGTGGCAATGAACCAACTTAGGCCAAAAGCCTAAGCTTGGGGGAGTACGTATTTCCCACCGACATTACATTTATGTTCACACACACTCATTGCTAGATGTCGGTGCTCATACTCCTTCACTGTAATATCCATGCTAGTTTATTTTCTTTTTCCTGCTTTCTTCTTGTGTGTTGGATAAACCTTAAGAAAAACAAAAAAATTAGTATTAGCTTTTAGTTAGTTTACTTTTCTTGCTGTAGTAGTAATAATTAAAAAGAAAACCCAAAAATATTTCCCGTTCTTCTTTTGCTTGTTGGGAGCTTTCCCGTGTAAATAGTTTTTATTCCTTTTCTTTTCTTTGGGGGTCAATAGGAGAAGACCATAATTAAATTGCTAAAGTGGCTCTTATATGCATTATTGTTGATTTAACCAAGAGCCCATATTGCCTTGTCTTCTCTAGTTTATTGAATGCTCATAGATTCTAGCTTAGTCCAACGCACGTGCACTCTTATTATTATTCACATCGTTCGGTCGTGCAAGTGAAAGGCAATTATGATGATATATGATGGACTGACTGAGATGAGAAAAGCTGGTATGAACTCGACCTCTCTTGTTTTTGTAAATATGATTAGTTCCTGATTCAGCCTATTATGAATAAACATGTTTGCAATGACAATTAGAGATTATAGTTGCTAGTGCCATGCTTGATTAGCTATGAGTTATAATGGTTTACCTTGCGTGCCAACATGCTATTAAAATGGTTGTGATGTGGTATAGTGGGGTGGTATCCTCCTTTGAATGATTTAAGTGACTCGACTTGGCACATGTTCACGCATGTAGTTGAAACAAAATCAACATAGCCTTCACGATATTTATGTTCATGGTGGATTATATCCTACTCATGCTTGTACTCAATGTCTATTAATTTTAATGCATGTTCATGACTGTTGTCGCTCTCTAGTTGGTCGCTTCCCAGTCTTTTGCTAGCCTTCACTTGTACTAAGCGGGAATACTGCTTGTGCATCCAATCCCTTAAACCCCAAAGTTATTCCATATGAGTCCACTATACCTTCCTATATGCGGTATCTACCTGCCGTTCCAAGTAAATTTGTATGTGCCAAACTCTAAACCTTCAAATAAACATTCTGTTTTGTATGCTCGAATAGCTCATGTATCAACTAGGGCTGCCCTTATCTTCCATTCTAGGCGGGTTATTCTCAAGAGGAGTGGACTCCGCTCTTCACTCACGAGAAAATGGCTGGTCACCGGGATGCCCAGTCCCATGCTTTATGCAAACTAAATCAAAATAATTGCAAACAAAACTCCCCCTGGGACTGTTGCTAGTTGGAGGCACTCATTGTTTCGAGCAAGCCATGGATTGATGCTTGTTGGTGGAGGGAGAGTATAAACTTTACCATTCTGTTTGGGAACCGCCTATAATGTGTGTAGCATGGAAGATATCGCCATCTCTTGGTTGTTATGTTGACAATGGAAGTATACCGCTCAAAATATTATTCATCTCTATTTCAAAACCGAGCTCTGGCACCTCTACAAATCCCTGCTTCCCTCTGCGAAGGGCCTATCTATTTACTTTTATGTTGAGTCATCACCCTCTTATTAAAAAAGCACTAGCTGGAGAGCGCAGCTGTCATTTGCATCATTACTATTAATTTATATTGGGTATGACTATGATTGGATCTCTTTTACCATGAATTACAATGTCTAGTCAGTCCTTGATCTTTAAAGGTGCTCTAAATTTATGTTTTGCGGTCTCAGAAAGGGCTAGCGAGATACCATCTTGTTATATCATATTATGATTGTTTTGAGAAAGTGTTGTCATCCGAGATTTATTATTATGGCTCGCTAGTTGATTATGCTATTGATATGAGTAAACATGAGACCTAAGATTTATTGTGAATGTGGTTAGTCATAATCTTTGCTGAAAACTTGAATGCTGGCTTTACATATTTACAACAACAAGAGCAAACAGAGTATGTAAAAGTTTTTCTTTATCACTTTCAGTTTATCAACTGAATTGCTTGAGGACAAGCAAAGGTTTAAGCTTGGGGGAGTTGATACGTCTTCATCGTATCTACTTTTCCAAACACTTTTGCCCTTATTTTGGACTCTAACTTGCATGATTTGAATGGAACTAACCCGGACTGACGCTGTTTTCAGCAGACTTTCCATGGTGTTATTTATGTGCAGAAACAAAAGTTCTCGAAATGACCTGAAACTCCACGTAACATCTACTTAGAAAATAAGAAAAATACTGGAAGAAAAATCCACATCAGGGGGCCCACACCCTGCCCACGAGGGTGGGGGCGCGCCTGCCCCCCTAGGCCCTACCTCGTGGGCCCCCTGACGCTCCACCGACCTCAACCCCAACTCCATATATTCACTTTCGGCGAGAAAAAATCAGAGAGAATGATTCATCGCGTTTTACGACACGGAGCCACCGCCAAGCCCTAAAACCTCTCGGGAGTGCTGATCTGGAGTCCGTTCGGGGCTCTGGAGAGGGGGATTCATCGCCATCATCATCATCAACCATCCTCCATCACCAATTTCATGATGCTCACCGCCGTGCGTGAGTAATTCCATCATAGGCTTGCTAGACGGTGATGGGTTGGATGAGATGTATCATGTAATCGAGTTAGTTTTGTTAGGGTTTGATCCCTAGTATCGATTATGTTCTGAGATTGATGTTGCTATGACTTTGCTATGCTTAATGCTTGTCACTAGGGCCCGAGTGCCATGATTTCAGATCTGAACCTATTATGTTTTCATGAATATATGTGAGTTCTTGATCCTATCTTGCAAGTCTATAGTCACCTACTATGTGTTATGATCCGGCAACCCCGAAGTGACAATAATCGGGACCACTCCCGGTGATGACCATAGTTTGAGGAGTTCATGTATTCACTATGTGTTAATGCTTTGTTCCGGTACTCTATTAAAAGGAGGCCTTAATATCCCTTAGTTTCCATTAGGACCCCGCTGCCACGAGAGGGTAGGACAAAAGATGCCATGCAAGTTCTTTTCCATAAGCAAGTATGACTATATTCGGAATACATGCCTACATTACATTGATGAATTGGAGCTAGTTCTGTGTCACCCTATGTTATGACTGTTACATGATGAACCGCATCCGGCATAATTCTCCATCACCGATCCAATGCCTACGAGCTTTTCACATATTGTTCTTCGCTTATTTACTTTTCCGTTGCTACTGTTACAATCACTACAAAACACCAAAAATATTACTTTTGCTGCCGTTACTTTTGTTACCGTTACCACTACTATCATATTACTTGCTACTAAATACTTTGCTGTAGATACTAAGTTATCCAGGTGTGGTTGAATTTACAACTCAACTGCTAATACTTGAGAATATTCTTTGGCTCCCCTTGTGTCGAATCAATAAATTTGGGTTGAATACTCTACCCTCGAAAACTGTTGCGATCCCCTATATTTGTGGGTTATCAAAAACGAGCAAGGGTTGGTTGCGCTTTTCAAGCACTCGTTGATGAAGTATCGTTCCTACCTGAGGCAAGCGCACTTCGATGGCAAGCCTCTAAACGAAATTTCTGTAAAGTCTCCGGTGCTACATTTATCCGACGGTGACTGGAATAATCTTGTTACACATTGGTCTCGGCTGCATATGATATCACATCACAATTTGAACTACATTTCTGCATTTGCCTTAACGTCTCACTTGTACAAAAACTGTTAGCAGGAGAACATTCGTTCTCAAGGGACCACGGAATCTCGCAACTATACTGCACACTGCATTGCTCTTGTGAGTACCTCTTGCCCTGTATGACCATACTTACTTTCATAGCTGTTTGACTATGTAGCATCACTGCACGTGTTAGCCTCATCATCGTCCATTTGGTGGACATTATAAGATCCGTATGGACTCTTACATAAATTTAGAATCAACCCAATGCTTTTTAAGAGGTTTAGCTCTGCAGTCCTCTTGTAAGGACTGAACGTCGTCTATGACTGTACTTACATTAACAGCTACTCCCTCCGTCCCATAATATAAGAACATTTTGTACAGTACACCAGTGTTCAAAACACTCTTGTATTATGGGAAGAGGGATTGGTTCATTGTGTAGCATTCTGCATCTTATCTCCCTCGCCCACCATTTACTAAAAAAGATCAGATCTATATTTAATCTTACCAAAAAGTAGAATACACAGACAATGCCAGTGCAGAAGTGTAGCCCATTGCTCTTGTCAGTACATTTTGTCCTGTAATGCTTGTACTTCCAAGGATTGGTAGTTGATTATGTAGCATCAATCTGCATCTTATCTTCATTATCCTCTATCCCTTCCAGTATTATCATATCTATAATTACTCTCTACAAAATGTAGAGTACAGGTAATGCTTATGAAGAAGATTTTGTGCTAAAATTCTTGAGTTATCCTTCCCTTGACATGGAGAAGGGCATTATAAAGCCGGTGTTAACTGTTAATGTAAGTCAGTCCTTCTAAAGCCTTTATCCTCAATTGCTGTTTAATTTGCTCATACTCCCTATCGGTTACTGCTGTTTAGTTTGCTGTTTCTACCAAAATGCATGTTCGCAAGAACCGTAAGTTCTAAGTTTTACTTGTAAAACCAAATTCCTTATTCATACCATGCAGATTACTCAATACTCCCTATATGTATGCTTGTTTTTGTGGATCTATAATCCAGTGTGTGGTGAAGCAGCACACGTTTGCACCTTGTCATCTCCTATTTTATCTTACTGATGTGGCTGATGATATGAACAACATGCCATGCACATTAACCAAAATAGATACAATGATTTTCTTTGCCCTTCATCTATGCTTGTTATGTTGACATGGTAATCCAGTAGTGTGGTGAATCTCCCCACATTATGAACAATGCCAGATTATGCTATTGATATTTTGAACTTACTCTTTATTTTCTAATTTGAAATTGGATGGAATTGACAGCACAGTTATCATCTTTGTTTATACACGTGCAAAACCTGTCATCTCTCTGCTTTGTTTCAGGGTGATATGCCTGATGGCATGCACAAGTCTGCTAAAGGTTGTGCGACAAACCCAACATATATTGCAGCAAAGAAGGCAAAACATCTTGAAGATAGCGAGACAACCCCAAAGTCTTGTCTTGATGCAGTGTTCAAGTTACTTGAGACTAGCACTCAGACAAGCTCACAGAATTCGTTGTCTAAATCAGTTCGACTTCTTCAGTCCCAAGTTCTAGCAAAAAGGCATTCTGCAACTCAACTTCGACTTGAAGTCCTATCTCTAAGAAAGATTGCGGAGAACACCAATGAGAACCTCATCGCTAAACAGCTACACTTGGAAGCTATGACCGACATGCTAGGCCGGTCTCACAGCCTTGCTCAGCAGCTTGCGCAGCAGTTCCCGCGCAAGGCTAACCTTTCTTGAACTGTCTTGGAAGTGGTCTTGGTTCAGTATTATTTTGTTACGCTGCAATGGTGCCCAGTTTTTGTAATCTGCTTCTTCGTTGCACTTTATGATCACTGGTGGCGAACTTCGATGCCAAGTGGATGTAATATACCATAAATCCTTTATTGTATGGTGTAGGTTTATTCTTAGTTACTATGCCATAATTTCTTTATTATATAGAGTAGGTTTGTTCTTAATTCCTACTAGTTACTGCCATCATTCGCTATCTGAAAAAAAATCAGATGTAGTCGACCGGGCCGAAACATTCGCCTCTAACGGGCCTGGTGTTTAGCGGGCCACAATTGGGCCGGCCTGCATCATTCTTGGGCCCGAATGATTGGGGCCTTCACACTTTGTGTGAGGCCCACAACTTACACCGGCCTATATTTTAGTTGGGCCTTTTGTGGACCCAGCGCTTAGTTTGGCCTAGGTAGCGTTGGGCCATTAACAGGCTGAATATTGTACTGGCCTGTTACGGCCTAGATGAAACCATGGGCCTTTAGTTGGCCGAAATGCATATTGGGCCTCAATTTTCACTAGTCGTCGATGGGCCTTCAGCAGGCTGAAATGTAAACCGGGCCTTTTGGGCCCAGTTATATCACGGGTAGTTACCAGGCCGAAACATATCTCGGGCCTTAGTTGGCCCACTGATATCATGGGCCTGTAAGAGGTCGAAAGCTTAGTACAGACATCAACGGGCCGAATTATGCGACAGGCCTTTAACAGGCCCAAAGTCACGTTGGGCTTAATTGTTGCCACCTTTATCACGGGCCGTTAGTGGGCCCGATGTCCCGTCAGACCATATATGGCCCATGGGCAGCACGGGCCATTCCCAGGCCGAAAGTCACACCGGGCTGAAATGGGCCCATGTCTACCTCAGGCCTCTAACAGGCCGAAAGTCACTAGGCTATAATTGGGCCCAAATATTCGGCGAACAACTAACGGGCCAGATCTGGCTTCGGGCTGTAAATGGGCCCAAATATTCGGCGCACAATTAACGGGCCAGATCTGGCTTCGGGCCGTAAATGGGCCTTTATTAAGCAGGTCGTTATTGGGCTGGCCCACTAGTACCTGAGTAAGTACTACGGGCCTTTGACTGGGCCGGCCTTTTTAACCTATATGGGCCTCTGTTGGGCCGTGCCACGTGTTGACGTATCATAGGCGCTTTGGGTCCAATGAGTGGATGACATCTGTCCCAACGGTGAGCCGACACGTGTTTCCTCCAGCCAATGATGATTTTACACGTGGAAAATCCCCATTGGTCGGGGCTGTTAACGGGTTATCGGATCCAAAACCGGACCCGATAGCTTAACGGCGTTCCGTTACGGTGGATGCCACGTGTCGGTCACCTTTGACGAAAGCACTTCTGTGACGCGCGATTTATCATCATGGAAGTGGACACTTCCCTGATGATAATTTTGGTAATGTCATGGAACACTTCTACGACAGCACAGGTATGACTATCTTAATTCTGTCATAAATTTGTCGTGGATGTACATGCATGACAGAAAACGTGACCTACTGTGACAAAGACGTATCATCACGGAAGTGTATTTTTTTGTAGTGTGGAGTCGGGCAGTTGTACATCTACATAAATGTAGTTATACTGCAATGGAAAACCTGAGTATCAAATAAGTAATGTTACGGCAGATGTCTGAATTAAGTTGAGGAAGCTTATTCAGTCTAGTAATACTGCCATTTGTCAAGTAATTATCAAATATATATTGTGCAATCTTTTGAATCCATAGTCGATTATGTCAATCCAATTTGTCTGGGGGCTTCTCAAAGGGACAGGTGTAAACAACACTGCTGCTTTTTTTATGGCTTCTTGATATATTCTAATCTTCTGAAGATGACGAGATCCTTATGTCCATGTTGAGATGCATTTGCGGCCAGCTGGTTCATAAGGTCCAGAGGATTAAACTAGAGCTCTATTTACCGTACTTACCTACCACTGCTCGTGTAATCGACGTCTAAGCAAGAAATCTACGGAATTGTCAGCCTGAAACAACAATAATAGTAGAAAATTGCTTTCAAACTAGATTAATTTCCCATTTCTCTGAAGACCGACGAAATTAGAAAGGAAAAGAACACATATTTTTAAGGACAAAGGGACAGATGTACTGCAATAGTGCTGCTTATTTTCTCCCTCTGCCTGCCAAAACACCTAATTCTGCTTTCCCAACAAAGTGGTAGGCCAACTACCAAAGATCCAAATCTGAATGGGAAACTGGGAACACCTAACTAGTAAAACAATAGGCCATGTCACTGAAGGCAATATACTAAGGCACAGCAGGAGAAGGAGAGATTTCAGTACCTGATTTGGTTTGCTTGGAGCAGAAGAGGTCCAGCTCATCGCCGTAATGGGTGATGGGTCAACAACCTGAACTCCAAGCATGTTAGCTGACATTGCAAGGCAAGTAGCTAGACAACAACCTTGTGACAGATCTGCACATCAGGACTGCGAAAAACAGAGTTTGCTTAACCTGGAGCTAAATGCATTTATGGTAATTTGGTGTAATTGGTGATCAATTAATCACATCTGTTGAGTAGGCTTATCAGAGTGCGAACAGCCTAACACTGGACCAACTTATGTTGGTGCCAAATTGCCAAATTCATATATGAGTTCCACATGTATAAAACTGAATCTAAAAATTGAAAAGGGTCAAAAGTAGGACATATAAGAACACAAAGGTAAATAATCTGACAATAGTACTCGGTTACTTTATTATCTATGTTAACAGCTTCCAATTACTGTATGTCATAGTCTCATGGATCGATGTTAAGATTTACTGGGTATGAAACCAAATGCATCATGTGATTATTTTTGGACATGTAAGAAAGAGTAATCTTCTCTTTGAAGTATACCAAAATTGTACAGATATACATACCAGTCACTAAGTTAGAAGATTAAGAAAAAAGAACAAGACCTATGCTCAAAAAGATGAAAAACAGAGCACCTATTCTAAAAACCAGAGCACCTATATCTCTCATGCTGCCAAAGAGGAGTTCCTTCTAACTTATATCAATAGAGAACCTCAAGTAAAATCCTTCTACCTTGAGATGTATATATGTATATTATATCTCCACTTTGTTCTATCTATAAAGAATCTGAACTAAAATCCTTTATGTGGATATGTACTACAAATATATAGAAAAAGGTATATTCATCCTTTGAGTGGCTCAAGCTGCACTTCCATCGATCCAGGCGAACCAGAGTCCATTATACTGTCGAACCTATCGGACTGCAGAAGATCAACTGAATCGTCTTCCTCGGTGTTGCCGAGCACAAATTTGTGCGTAAGGTCATTAGCGCCATCTCTTCTTCGCTTAACATTCATGTACTCAAGGTATGCTACCACCAACACACACAACTCACAACCCATACAACCAATCCACATGTAAGTCCCTTGATCGTCTTGCTGCCGTACCTATGCCCAAGGTGCTGCAACCCGATGCAGAGTGCCATGACAGCGGCTACCAGAGCAGTCCTCCCGGTGTAGGTATGCAGATATTCCCAGATGATCCTGTTTCTTGATAGAATTTCTTCATTCTCCGCTCGTTGTGGCCGAAGATAAGCATCTGGTTGGGTGGTCGTACAGCAGATATTTGTTTCCAATGCTTTGTAGCCAGCGATCTCAATGCACGAGTTAGCTAATGGAATGAAAATTCTCACTTCAGAAGAACAAAAATTGGATGTCAAATCAGACGTGTTGTAGTGGATGTCGAAAATAGGTCATAGGAAGCTTATTTAATTTCGATATGAGATGTAGCTTCTACAACGTAATTGACTTGTTCCTGGCCACCATATTAGCTTTGACTATTAGGGCTAAGCATCAATGTTGTACTCAATACTTCAGGGAAGCTAGGAGCGTATCTTGCATAGGTGGTTTTAATATCTCGCTCCCTGGCAACCCATAAGTGTCGATATACTTAGATCTGAATTTAGCTTCTGTAATGGACTTAGTGGTGGTCTGCTCACCAAGTTGCTTTTGTCTATCAGTGCTAACTGTAGAAATTAATGTTGTACTCAATGTTTCAATTGCTGGGTGGTTGTGATTTGTGAACAAAACACAATTAAGGAGGGTTGTCTTGAAAACAAACCGATTAGATTTTCTGTTGAGCATTGCAATGTTCATTTATCGACATATATTGCTTTGAATCCACTGTCGAGTACTTATGAAATATTGTGAGGTGTTTTGAATCTGTTGTCGGGTATTTTGATCTGATTTGGCAGTAGGCTTATAAAGGTAAAGATGTAAAACAACACTGCTGCTTATTTACATGTTAATGGCTTCTTCGTACAATCTTAGCATGGGATGATGAGCAGATCCTTATGTCCATGTTCTGATGCATCTAGACTAGCTGATTCATGTGTATCATGTTCCTTCTATACAATTGAACCACCAATATAATTTTTTCTGAGGTGAAAAAATATAAAACAGATAGCTACTATTCAGCACAAAAAAACATTTAGGGGTCACCGACATAATTTGCAGTGGCAAGTGATAAATCCAGGCGAGGCAGTGGCTTCGACCGACATACATATCCTAACGAAAGCCCGTAGGGGACCCAGTCCTTGTCGTGACTCGACATCACGACCGAGGGTGTGTCTTGTTCGTCTGCAGCTAGGACCTTGATGGAGTCACAAATTTGTAGGCCAATCGTGCATCCGAGCTGGGTCCAAGATTGATGGAATCCACATTACTCTTTGTTTGATAGAATCCACATTCACGCTTACGTGTAGGCTAGACATACTTAGTTTGTTGACGGGTGATTGATGCAAAAGGCACTAAGAAAATGAGACCGATGCAATGATGCATGACAGATTGACAGGCGCAGAGCAAGCATGCATGCATGACAGGTGCCCAAATGTACAACATTATGTTAACTCAGGTAAAGTGCATGCATATACATACCTTATCAATGCGAATATCTACCTAGGCAGGCTAGCTGTATGTATGGCTTGTTGTTGTACTGCTGCTATATACTACTCCATCTGTTTCTAAATATAAGTATTTTTAGACATTTCAAATGGACTACAACATACGGATGTATGTAGACATATTTTAGAGTGTAGATTCACTCATTTTGCTCCGTATGTAGTCATTTGTTGGAATCTCTAGAAAGACTTATATTTGGGAAGGGAGGGAGAATAAGGTATCACAAGAGAGAGCCAATCTAATCGGCCAGCCAGGCCTTGAACATGGATCTATCACAAACAAGCTCGTGGGTCACCAAAAAGTGTCCAAATTAACAAGTGTGGGAGATTGGAGCAAACCAAACCTCAATGACATCTACAGGTGGTGGGCTGTAGTAGTTGTACAGGTACCAAAATGTAGTTATATAGGTGGTGGAGCTCTTGAATAAGAAATGTTGTGGTGGATGTCTGAACTAAGTTGAGAAAGCTTAATCAGCAAGTGCAGGATGTGGTTTGAAGATCTCCGCGCGAAACCAAGAGGGTTGTTCTGAAAACAAACCGATTACATCTTCTGTTGAGCCGTGCAATATTTGTTATCATTGGGCAATATTTTGAACCCACTATCATTTGTCAAGTATTTATTAAATATATATTGTGCAATCCTTGAATCCATAGTCGATTATGTTGATCTGATTTGGCTGGAGTATTCTCAAAGGAATAGACAACATTGTTGCTAATCACAAAAGGAAAACATTGCTGCTTTTTTTAATGACTTCTTGATACACTCACAACTTCTGAAGATGACGAGCTCCATAGCTGCATCTATTTGTAGCTGATTCATAAGGCCCATGAGGATTAAACTAGAGCTCCATTTACAAAATTTACGATGGTGCAATCGATGTCTAAGCGGGCAATCTACAGAATTGTCGGCCTCAGCAACAAGAATAAGAGAAAATTGCTTCTAAACTATATTAACTTCCCATTTCCCTGAATCCCTACTAACTAATAGAGAAAAGAAGACTCGGATTCTAAGGACAAAGGGACAGATGTAATGCTGCTTATTTTTGTCCCTCTGCCTGGCTACACACCTACTACTGCTTTCCCTACAAGGTGGTAAGCCACCTACCAAAGATCCAGATCTGAATTGGAAATTAGGAATACCTAACTACTAGTAAAACAATAGGCCTAACATGCAGTCTGAAGTCCATGTCACTGAACACAATATAGTAAGGGCACAGCAGCAAAAGGACAGATTTCGGTACCTGATTTGGTTTGCTTGGAGCAGAGGATGTCCAGCTCATTGTCGTAATGGACAATCCCCTCAAGGGTCAACAAACTGAACTCCAAGCATGTTAGCTGCCATTCAAGGCAAGTAGACAAGTATCTTGTGACAGATCTGAAGGAAATATGCCCTAGAGGCAATAATAAAGTTGTTATTTATATTTCCTTATATCATGATAACTGCTTATTATTCATGCTAGAATTGTATTAACCGGAAACTTGATACATGTGTGAATACATAGACAAAACATAGTGTCCCTAGTATGCCTCTACTAGACTAGCTCATTAATCAAAGATGGTTAAGTTTCCTAACCATAGACATGTGTTGTCATTTGATGAACGGGATCACATCACTAGGAGAATGATGTGATGGACAAGACCCATCTGTTAGCTTAGCATAATGATCGTTAAGTTTTATTGCTATTTCTTTCTTCATGACTTATACATGTTCCTCTGACTATGAGATTATGCAACTCCCGAATACCGGAGGAACACCTTGTGTGCTATCAAACGTCACAACGTAACTGGGTGATTATAAAGATGCTCTACAAGTGTCTCCGAAGGTGTTTGTTGGGTTGGCATAGATCGAGATTAGGATTTGTCACTCCGAGTATCGGAGAGGTATCTCTGGGCCCTCTCAGTAATGCACATCATGATAAGCCTTGCAAGCAATGTGACTAATGAGTTAGTTACGGGATGATGCATTACGGAACGAGTAAAGAGACTTGTCGGTGACGAGATTGAACTAGGTATGAGGATACCGACGATCGAATCTCGGGCAAGTAACATACCGATGACAAAGGGAATAACGTATGTTGTCATTGTGGTTTGATCGATAAAGTTCTTCGTAGAATATGTAGGAACCAATATGAGCATCCAGGTTCCGCTATTGGTTATTGACCGGAGATGTGTCTCGGTCATGTCTACATAGTTCTCGAATCCGTATGGTCCGCACGCTTAACGTTCGATGACGATTTGTAGTATGAGTTATATGTTTTGGTGACCGAAGATTGTTCGGAGTCCCGGATGAGATCACGAACATGACGAGGAGTATCGAAATGGTCAAGAGGTAAAGATTGATATATTGGACGATAGTATTTGGACACCGGAATGGTTTCGGGACGTTTTGGATATTTATCGGAGTACCAAGGAGTTACCGGAACCCCCCGGGGAAGTAATGGGCCAACATGGGCCATAGGGGATTGAGAGGGGAGCCCACAATGGTTAGAGCCCCCCCCCCATGGGCTATCCGAATTGGACAAGGGGAAGGGGCGCGGCCCCCCTTTCCTTCCCCCCTCTCCCTCTCCTTCCCTCTTTCCCCCTCCATGAGAAGGAAAAAAAGGAGGGGCCGAATCCTACTAGGACTGGAGTCCTAGTAGGACTCCCCCCTCTTGGCGCGCCCCTTGGTGGCCGGCCTCCTCCTCTCCCTCCTTTAGAGATACACCAATTGTTCCAAGCCGTGTGTGGCGTCTCTCTCCATAGTTTACTCCTCCAGTCATATTCACGTAGTGCTTAGGCGAAGCCCTGCACGGATCACATCACCGTCACCACGCCGTCGTGCTGAAAAACTCTCCCTCGACCCTCTGCTGGATCAAGAGTTTGAGGTACGTCATCGAGCTGAACGTGTGCTGAACTCGGAGGTGCCGTACGTTCGGTACTTGATCGGTTGGATCGCGAAGACGTTCGACTACATCAACCGCGTTAACCTAACGCTTCCGCTTTCGTTCTACGAGGGTACGTGGACACACTCTCCCCCTCTTGTTGATATGCATCTCCTAGATAGATCTTGCGTGAGCGTTGGAATTTTTTTGAAATTGCATGCTACGTTCCCCAACAATGGCATATGAGGCAGGTGTATGCGTAGATGATATGCACGAGTAGAACACAAAGAGTTGTGGGCGATAATAGTCATACTGCTTACCACCAACGTCTTATTTTCATTCGACGGTATTGTTGGATGAAGCGGCCGGGACCAACCTTACATGACCACGTTCATGAGACCGGTTCCACCGACAGACATGCAACTTGTTTTGCATAAAGGTGGCTGGAGGGTGTCTGTTTCTCCAACTTTAGTTGAATCAAATTTGACTACGGCCGGTCCTTGTTGAAGGTTAAAACAGCACACTTGACGAAAAATCGTTGTGGTTTTGATGCGTAGGTAAGAATGGTTCTTGCTAGAAGCTCGTAGCAGCCACGTAAAACTTGCAACAACAAAGTAGAGGATGTTTAACTTGTTTTTGCAGGGCATGTTGTGATGTGATATGGTCAAGACATGATGTGATATAAGTTATTGTATGAGATGATCATGTTTTGTAAAAGTTATCGGCAACTAGCAGGAGCCTTATGGTTGTCGCTTTATTATATGAAATGAAATCGCCATGTAATTGCTTTACTTTATCACTATGCGGTAGCGATGGTTGTAGAAGAAATAGTTGGCGAGACGACAACGACGCTACGATGGAGATCAAGGTGTAAAGCCGGTGACGATGGAGATCATGACGGTGCTTTGGAGATGGAGATCAAAGGCACAAGATGATGATGGCCATATCATGTCACATATTTTGATTGCATGTGATGTTTATCTTTTATGCATCTTATTTTGCTTAGTACGGCGGAAGCATTATAAGATGATCCCTCACTAAATTTCAAGCTATAAGTGTTCTCCCTGAGTATGCACCGTTGCTACAGTTCGTCGTGCCAAGACACCACGTGATGATCGGGTGTGATAAGCTCTATGTTCACATACAATGGGTGTAAGACAGTTTCGCACGTGCAGAATTCTCAGGTTTAACTTGACGAGCCTAGCATATACAGATATGGCCTCGGAACACTGAGACCGAAAGGTCGAATGTGAATCATATAGTAGATATGATCAACATAGAGATGTTCACCATTGATAACTACTCCATCTCACGTGATGATCGGACATGGTTTAGTTGATATGGATCACGTGATCATTTAGATGACTAGAGGGATGTCTATCTAAGTGGGAGTTCTTAAGTAATGTGATTAATTGAACTTTAATTTATCATGAACTTAGTCCTGATGGTTTTTGCATATCTATGTTGTTGTAGAACAATGGCCCGTGCTACCGTTCCCTTGAATTTGAATGCGTTCCTAGAGAAAGCTCAGTTGAAAGATGATGGTAGCAACTACACGAACTGGGTCCGTAACTTGAGGATTATCCACATTGCTACACAAAAGAATTACGTCCTGGAAGCACCGCTAGGTGCAAGGCCTGCTGCATGAGTAACTCCGGACGTTATGAATGTCTGGCAAGCTAAATCTCATGACTACTCGATAGTTCAATGTGCCATGCTTTACGACTTAGAATCGGACTTCAAAGACGTTTTGAACGTCATGGAGCATATGAGATGTTCCAAGAGTTGAAGTTAATATTTCATGCAAATGCCCGAGTTGAGAGATATGAAGTCTCCAACAAGTTCTATAGCTGCAAGATGGAGGAGAATAGTTCTGTCAGTGAACACATACTCACAATGTCTGGGTACCATAACCACTTGACTCAACTGGGAGTTATTCTTCCGGATGATAGTGTCATTGACAGAGTTCTTCAATCACTACCACCAAGCTATAAAGGCTTCATGATGAACTATAATATGCAAGGGATGGAAAAGACAATCCCCGAGCTCTTCGCGATGCTTAAGGCTGCGGTGGTAGAAATCAAGAAGGAGCATCAAGTGTTGATGGTTAACAAGACCACTAGTTTCAAGAAAAAGGGCAAAGGAAAGAAGGGGAACTTCAAGAAGAATATCAAGCAAGTTGCTACTCCCGGAAAGAAGCCCAAGTATGGACCTAAGCCTGAAACTGAGTGCTTCTACTGCAAGGAAGTGGACACTGGAAGCGGAACTGCCCCAAGTATTCGGCAGATAAGAAGGATGGCAAAGTGAAAGGTATATTTGATATATATGTTATTGATGTGTACCTTACTAATGCTCGTAGTAGCGCATGGGTATTTGATACTGGTTCTGTTGCTCATATTTGCAACTCGAAACAGGGGCTACGGATTAAACAAAGATTGGCTAAGGACGAGGTGATGATGCGCGTCGGAAATGGTTCCAAGGTCGATGTGATCGCCGTCGGCACGCTACCTCTACATCTACCTTCGGGATTAGTTTTAGACCTGAATAACTGTTATTTGGTGCCAGCGTTGAGCATGAACACTATATCTGGATCTTGTTTGATGCGAGACGGTTACTCATTTAAATCAGAGAATAATGGTTGTTCTATTTATATGAGTAATATCTTTTATGGTCATGCACACTTGATCAGTGGTCTATTTTTGTTGAATCTCGATCGTAGTGATACACATATTTCATAATATTGAAGCCAAAAGATGCAAAGTTAATAATGATAGTGCAACTTACTTGTGGCACTGCCGTTTAGGTCATATTGGTGTAAAACGCATGAAGAAACTCCATGCTGATGGGCTTTTGGAATCACTTGATGCTTGCGAACCATGCCTCATGGGCAAGATGACTAAGACTCCGTTCTCCGGAACAATGGAGCGAGCCACTGACTTATTGGAAATAATACATACTGATGTATGCGGTCCGATGAGTGTTGAGGCTCGCGGCGGGTATCGTTATTTTCTGACCTTCATAGATGATTTGAGCAGATATGGGTATATCTACTTAATGAAACATAAGTCTGAAACATTTGAAAAGTTCAAAGAATTTCCGAGTGAAGTGGAAAATCATCGTAACAAGAAAATAAAGTTTCTATGATCTGATCGCGGAGGCAAATATTTGAGTTACGAGTTTGGTCTTCATTTGAAACAATGTGGAATAGTTTCGCAACTCATGCCACCTGGAACACCACAGCGTAATGGTGTGTCCGAACGTCGTAATCGTACTTTATTAGATATGGTGCGATCTATGATGTCTCTTACCGATTTACCACTATCCTTTTGGGGTTATGCTTTTAGAGACGGCTGCATTCACGTTAAATAGGGCACCATCTAAATCTGTTGAGAGGACACCACATGAACTGTGGTTTCACAAGAAACCTAAGCTGTCGTTTCTTAAAGTTTGGGGCTGTGATGGTTATGTGAAAAAGCTTCAACCTGATAAGCTCGAACCCAAATTGGAGAAGTGTGTCTTCATAGGATACCCAAAAGAAACTGTTGGGTACACCTTCTATCACAGATGCGAAGGCAAGACATTTGTTGCTAAGAATGGATCCTTTCTAGAGAAGGAGTTTCTCTCGAAAGAAGTGAGTGGGAGGAAAGTAGAACTTGATGAGGTAGTTGTACCTTCTCTCGAATTGGAAAGTGGTTCATCACAGAAATCAGTTCTAGTGATGCCTACACCAATTAGTGAGGAAGTTAATGATGATGATCATGAAACTTCAAATCAAGTTACTATCGAACCTCGTAGGTCAACCAGAGTACGTTCCGCACCGGAGTGGTACGGTAATCCTGTTCTGAAAGTCATGTTACTAGACCATGACGAACCTATGAACTATGAGGAAGCGATGATGAGCCCAGATTCCGCAAAATGGCTTGAGGCCATGAAATCTGAGATGGGATCCATGTATGAGAACAAAGTGTGGACTTTGGTTGATTTCCCTGATGATCGGAAAGCCATAGAAAATAAATGGATCTTCAAGAAGAAGATTGACGCTGACAGTAATGTTACTGTCTACAAAGCTCGACTTGTTGCGAAAGGTTTTCGACAAGTTCAAGGAGTTGACTACGATGATACCTTCTCACCCGTAACGATGCTTAAGTCTGTCCGAATCATGTTAGGAATTGCCCCATTTTATGATTATGAAATTTGGCAAATGGATGTCAAAACTGCATTCCTTAATGGATTTCTTAAAGAAGAGTTGTATATGATGCAACCAGAAGGTTTTGTCGATCCTAAAGGTGCTAACAGAGTGTGCAAGCTCCAGCGATCCATTTATGGACTGGTGCAAGCTTCTCGGAGTTGGAATATATGCTTTGATAGTGTGATCAAAGCATATGGTTTTATACATAATTTTGGAGAAGCATGTATTTACAAGAAAGTGAGTGGGAGCTCTGTAGCATTTCTAATATTATATGTGGATGACATATTGTTGATTGGAAATGATATAGAATTTCTGGATAGCATAAAAAGATACTTGAATAAGAATTTTTCAATGAAAGACCTCGGTGAAGCTGCTTATATATTGGGCATCAAGATCTATAGAGATAGATCAAGACGCTTAATTGGACTTTCACAAATCACATACCTTGATAAAGTTTTGAAGAAGTTCAAAATGGATCAGTCAAAGAAAGGGTTCTTGCCTGTGTTACAAGGTGTGAAGTTGAGTCAGACTCAATGCCCGACCACTACAGAAGATAGAGAGAAAATGAAAATCATTTCCTATGCCTCAGCCATAGGTTCTATCATGTATGCAATGCTGTGTACCAGACCTGATGTGTGCCTAGCTATAAGTTTAGCAGGGAGGTGCCAAAGTAATCCAGGAGCGGATCACTCGATAGTGGTCAAGAACATCCTGAAATACCTGAAAAGGACTAAGGATATGTTTCACGTTTATGGAGGTGACAAAGAGCTCGTCGTAAATGGTTACGTCGATGCCAGCTTTGACACTGATCCGGATGACTCTAAGTCACAAACCGGATACGTATTTATATTGAATGGTGGAGCTGTCAGTTGGTGCAGTTCCAAGCAGAGCGTTGTGACGGGATCTACGTGTGAAAAGGAGTACATAGCTGCTTCGGAAGCAGCAAATGAAGGAGTCTAGATGAAGGAGTTCATATCCGATCTAGGTGTAATACCTAGTGCATCAGGTCCAATGAAAATCTTTTGTGACAATACTGGAGCAATTGCCTTAGTGAAGGAATCCAGATTTCACAACAGAACCAAACACATCAAGAGACGCTTCAACTCCATCCGCGATCAAGTCAAGGAGGGAGATATAGAGATTTGCAAAATGCATACGGATCTGAATGTTGCAGGCCCGTTGACTAAGCCTCTTCCACGAGCAAAACATGATCAGCACCAAGACTCCATGGGTGTTAGAATCATTACACTGTGATCTAGATTATTGACTTTAGTGCAAGTGGGAGACCGAAGGAAATATGCCCTAGAGGCAATAATAAAGTTGTTATTTATATTTCCTTATATCATGATAAATGTTTATTATTCATGCTAGAATTGTATTAACCGGAAACTTGATACATGTGTGAATACATAGACAAAACATGGTGTCCCCAGTATGCCTCTATTAGACTAGCTCGTTAATCAAAGATGGTTAAGTTTCCTAACCATAGACATGTGTTGTCATTTGATGAACGGGATCACATCATTAGGAGAATGATGTGATGGACAAGACCCATCCGTTAGCTTAGCATAATGATCATTAAGTTTTATTGCTATTGCTTTCTTCATGACTTATACATGTTCCTCTGACTATGAGATTATGCAACTCCCGAATACCGGAGGAACACCTTGTGTGCTATCAAACGTCACAATGTAACTGGGTGATTATAAAGATGCTCTACAAGTGTCTCCGAAGGTGTTTGTTGGGTTGGCATAGATCGAGATTAGGATTTGTCACTCCGAGTATCGGAGAGGTATCTCTGGGCCCTCTCGGTAATGCACATCGTGATAAGCCTTGCCAGCAATGTGACTAATGAGTTAGTTACGGATGATGCATTACGGAACGAGTAAAGAGACTTGCTCGTAACGAGATTGAACTAGGTATGAGGATACCGACGATCGAATCTCGGGCAAGTAACATACCGATGACAAAGGGAATAACGTATGTTGTCATTGCGGTTTGACCGATAAAGATCTTCGTAGAATATGTAGGAACCAATATGAGCATCCAGGTTCCGCTATTGGTTATTGACCGGAGATGTGCATCGGTCATGTCTACATAGTTCTCGAACCCGTAGGGTCCGCACGCTTAACGTTTGATGACGATTTGTACTATGAGTTATATGTTTTGGTGACCGAAGTTTGTTCGGAGTCCCGGATGAGATCACGAACATGACGAGGAGTCTCGAAATGGTCGAGAGGTAAAGATTTATATATTGGACGATAGTATTTGGACACCGGAATGGTTTCGGGACGTTTCGGATATTTATCGGAGTACCGAGGGGTTACCGGAACCCCCCGGGGAAGTAACGGGCCAACATGGGCCATAGGGGAGAGAGAGGGTGTCACATCCCTAGTTCTGGTATGACCTAGGCTAGCTTTCATGTGAGCATCATGTTTAAAATTCAAATGAACTTGAAATGCGGGATGTTCAAACCCTAGCATCAATGAAATTCAAATTATTTTTCAGTGAACCTATTTGAATTTCATTGATTGTAGGGTTTGAACATCCCCCATTTCAAGTTCATTTGAATTTTAAACATGATGCTCACATGAAAGCTAGCCTAGGTCATACCAGAACTAGGGATGTGATAGAGGGGGGCCCACAAGGGGTAGCGCACGCCCCCCCCCCCCATAGGCTGTCCGAATTGGACAAGGGGAAGGGGGCGCCCCCCCTTCCTTTCCCCCTCTCCCTCTCCTTCCCTCTTTCCCCCTCCAAGAGAAGGAAAAAAAGGGGGGCGAATCCTACTAGGACTGGAGTCCTAGTAGGACCCCCCCCCCCCGCTTGGCGCGCCCCCTGGTGGCCGGCTTCCTCCTCTCCCTCCTTTATATATGTGGGCAGGGCACCCCTTGGAGATACACCATTCCAAGCCGTGTGTGGCGTCTCTCTCCACAGTTTACTCCTCCGGTCATATTCACATAGTGCTTAGGCGAAGCCCCGCGCGGATCATATCACCATCACCGTCACCACGCCGTCGTGCTGACGAAACTCTCTCTCGACCCCCTACTGGATCAAGAGTTCGAAGGACATCATCGAGCTGAACGTGTGCTGAACTCGGAGGTGCCACACGTTCGGTACTTGATCGGTTGGATTGCGAAGACGTTCGACTACATTAACCGTGCTAACCTAACGCTTCCGCTTTCGGTCTACGAGGGTACGTGGACACACTCTCCCCCTCTCGTTGCTATGCATCTCCTAGATAGATCTTGCGTGAGCGTAAGATTTTTTTTTGAAATTGCATGCTGCGTTCCCCAACAAGATCTGCACGTCAGGACCACGAATAACAGAGAGTTCGCTTAACCTGAAGCTAAATGAATTTATGGTAATCTGGTGTGATTGGTTATCAAATAATCACATCTGTTGAGTAGGCTAATCAGGGGGCGATCAGCCTAAGACTGGACCAGCTTCTATTGGTGCCAAATTGCCAAATCCTATGAGTTCGACTTGTATAAAACTGAATCTAGAAATTGAAAAGGGTCAAAAGTAGGACATATAAGAATATAAAGGTAAATAATCTGACCCGCAAAAAAACACAAAGGTAAGTAATCTGACAATAGTACTCGGTTACTTTATTATGTATATTAACAGCTTCACTTTACTGTATGTCATGGACCGATGTTAAGATTTACTGGGTATGAAACCAAATGCATCATGTGATTATTTTTTGAACATGTAAGAAAGAGCAATCTTCTCTTTGAAGTATATACCAAAATTGTACAGATATACATATGAGTCACTAAGTTAGAAGATTAGAAAAAAGGAACGAGACCTATGCTCAAAAAGATGAAAACAGATCACCTATTCTGAAAAACAGAGCACCTATTCTAAGCCATGTGGCAGCATGATAATACCTCTCCTGCAGCCAAAGAGGAGGTCCTTCTACGTTGTATCAATAGAGAACCTCAAGTAAAATCCTTCTACCTTGAGATGTATATATGTATATTATATCTCCGCTTTGTTCTATCTATAAAGAATCTGAACTAAAATCCTTTATGTTGATATTTACTACTATAGAAAAAGGTATATTCATCCTTTGAGTGGCTCAAGCTGCACTTCCATCGATCCAGGCGAACCTGAGTCCATTTTACTGTCGAACCTATCGGACTGCAGAAGATCAACTGAATCGTCTTCCTCAGTGTTGCCGAGCACAAATTTGTGCATAAGGCCATCGGCGCCATCTCTTCTTCGCTTAACCTTCATGTACTCGAGGTAAGCCACCACCAATACAGCACTCACAACCCATACAACCAATCCACATGTAAGTCCCTTGATCGTCTTGCTGCCGTACCTGTGCCCAAGATGCTGCAACCCGGTGAAGAGTGCCGTGACAGCGGCTACCAGAGCAGTCCTCCCGGTGTAGGTATGTAGATATTCCCAGGTGATCCTGTTTCTTGATAAAATTTCTCCATTCTCCGCTTGGTGTGGTCGGAGATAAGCATTTACCGGCTGCATACAAGTGAATGTAAATGCTATCGCGCCGACTTTAGCATGTGTGGATTTGAAAGAGAAACCCCGGAGCTCGGCCACAGCAAAGAGAACCCCCATGAACATGACAGCTAGGCCTGAGTACTGAAGATATGTGTGAGCCTGGAACCAGAGATCCCCTTTCACATGCTTCAGGTACCGTGCTGCGACGATTCCTCCTGGAAGCAGCAGTCCCCATGCCACAAACATCATGAAACCATGAACGGCGAGCACCGGCCGCAGATCCTCCACCGCCTCCGCCAAGCCGCTGAGAAGAAGGATTCGGATCGGACGGTTGCTAGTGACAGAGTGCATGTTCTTCACACTCAGTCGGCCAGATGACCACTGGGAGCCCATGGCCCAGATGACCTTCAGAGGTCAACCTGGCAGTCGGGTCGGGTTTGCCCGGGTCGATGTCTACCAAACCTGGCAGTCGGGTCGGGTTTGCCCGGGTCGATGTCTACCAAACCCATGCCCGATTACTAAATGGGTCTACCCAGTCGCCCACGACCCTGCCCATGGGCGAAGGATCAGACCCACGCCCGAACCCGATGGGGTACCCATCGGGCTGCTGTATAGTGTTCTTGTACAGTGTACAACAGAGTAGTGGCAAAATTCATATAACAAATATTGGTTCACACAGCAGCAAAAATGCACAAATAGCTTCAGTTCCTAACCATCAATGTGAATATATAGTAGAACAAATAGAAAACACAGTATCAGGAAGCCAAATACAAGGTTCAGGAGCACAAATAGCATCACAAATACATGGTGCAGGTCTTCAGAAGCACAAATACAAGGTTCAGGAGCAGAAATACAAGGTTCAGGTGCACAAATAGCAGCAGAAATACAAGGTTCAGCAGCAGCACAAATGCACAAATACAAGGTTCAGGTTGAGTAGTTGTGTGCCAACAAGCTAGCAGTGTAGCAGCCCATGGATAAATGTAAATAACAGCAGGTAGTAGTGTAGCACGCCGGGTCGTCGGCCTTCTCGTCGCAACCAAGCAGCAGCAGCAACATCATACAATCATGTTTCAGGCTTCAGTTAGGATGGATTGATCATCAACCTCCTGAAACATAAGAAAATAGAAGCATTCAAAGTAAAGAACAAGATTTGCATTAAAATCTAAGATTAAAAGGCATGCTAAGTTGCTAAAAGTAGAATCTGTTACCATCATTTCTGTGTCATCCTTAAGAACAGTTTCGAAGTCCGCAAAGAGAGTAGAATTTCAATCCCCTGATGCATAGATTTAGATATTAACATCTAGCAAGGAAATAATATTGTGTATGGAAAGAAGAGTCATGATTCAACTAGATTATCACCTAACATGTCTGCACGGGACCAAGCTTGCATACACATAAGAGCTTCGGTCATGTTTGGTGCAAGTGAACATCTATGTGCACTTAGTATTCTCCCACTAGTACTGAAGACAGATTCCAACGCACGGTTGTTACAGGAATGGCTAGTATATCATGAGCCATTCTTCGCAATGTAGGATACTTGATACCTCCAAACTGCCACCAATTGATGATGTCGAGACCCTCTGGCCTATGGATAATTTCCTCTTCCAAATATAAGTCCAGTTCTATCCGCACATGAGAAGCACTCGTAACAGACTTCGAGGACATATATTGTTTAAATATATTCTCCATTTCATCTACTGCAGCACCACCTTGGGTAGAAACACTCCTACCTACCTGTGACTCCGAGGTACCCACACCACCATCAGATGCTTGATATTCTAGCAACAAATCACCCATTAACTTTCTAATTTTCTCCACTTCTGTAGTTGCATGTTCAAACCCATAGAGAGAGACAAACAAAGCTTGCAACGTATGAAGCTTATATCTTGGATCAAGGACTGTTGCCACAGACATAAGACCATGGACTTCTTTCCAATACTTCTCAAACTTCGTCTTCATTTCCTCAGACATCTTTTGCAAAGGAACATGCTCACTAGTAGACCATTTTCGTATTGCTAGACGAATAGAAGATATTTTGTCGATACTTCAGATGTAAGTTTCCTCCTTTTAGTTTGTCCAGGTTCTGTACTAGTACCTTGGGTCGCCTCAGCCTCGATGCCATCTATACCCCCTGTTTCTTGTGGAGTGGATGACTTGTCATGTTCAGTTCCATGTACAGCTGAGCTTTGCATTGCCGGCGCCGAGGAAAGTCAGAACGAATGATTTGCCGTGATGATGACCACCGGCCTCCTCATATATTTATACACGTACGTACAAAGGATAAGTACAAGGTTGTTAGGGTTACAACTGATGGCGTGATTTGCCCTTATCTACAGCTAGCCTAACAACCAGAATCCTAACTATACATCACGTTTAACATTCCCCCGCAATCTCATCCTGACACAAGGTTGAGATTGGTGCGCAGCCGCTCAAGCATGACCTTCGTGAGAGGTTTGGTAAATGCATCGGCTACCTGATCAGCAGAGGCAATGAACCGGACGTCAAGTGCACCCATGGCCACCTTTTCTCTCACAAAATGGAAATCCACCTCAATGTGTTTAGTACGAGCATGAAACACCGGATTTGCAGTGAGGTACGTGGCACCGAGGTTGTCACACCATAGAATGGGTGCTCGAGGCTGCGGAACGTGCAACTCTTTCAGCAAGGATTGTATCCAAGAGGCTTCAGCGGTTCCATTCGCAAGCGCCTTGTATTCGGCTTCGGTGGATGAACGCGAGACTGTCGGCTGTTTCCTCGCACTCCATGAAACGAGGTTTGGTCCAAAAAAGACAGCAAAACCACTGGTGGATCTTCGGTCATCGCTGCAGCCAGCCCAATCAGCGTCAGTGAATACACTGATCAAAGTTGATGGCGAGCGCCTGATGGTCAGGCCTGTCGCAACTGTCCCTTTCACAAATCGCAAGATGCGTTTAACAGCTTCCCAGTGCACATTAGTGGGCCTTGACAAGAACTGGCAGACTTTGTTCACGGCGAACGAGAGATCCGGTCGTGTCAAAGTTAAGTACTGAAGAGCTCCAACGGTGCTTCTGTACTTGAAAGCTTCATCCTCATTCAGTTTATGTCCAGCATCACGAGTGAGCTTCTCATGGGTGCACATGGGTGTTGAAATTGCTTTGCAATTCACCATATCAGTACGCTGCAGCAAATCAAGGGCGTATTTTGTCTGAGTAAGAGTCATTCCCCCGGAATTGCGAAGTACTTCAATACCGAGAAAATAATTCAGAGAACCAAGGTCTTTCACAGGGAAGGTATCCGAGAGTCGCTGAAGCAGATTATGCATGGCAGAGGCAGATGAGCTCACGATGACGATATCATCCACATAGACAAGCATGTAGATGGTGACACCTCGATCAACAAGGATGAACAGAGATGTATCGGCTGCTGACGGATGAAACCCAAGCTGCTGAAGACGCTCACTAAGACGGGCATACCATGCACGAGGGGACTGTTTGAGGCCATACAACGCCTTGTGGAGCTTGCAAACATAGTCTGGCCGTCCTGAAAGCCGGGGGGCTGCTGCATGTAAGCTTCTTCAGTGAGGACACCGGGAAGGAAAGCATTGCTGATGTCCACTTGACGGAAGTGCCAGCCACGGGAAACAGCGAGCGAGAGGACGAGGCGCACGGTGGCAGGTTTGACTACCGGAGAGAATGTTTCCGAGTAATCAAGCCCGTACTGCTGAGTGAAGCCGCGCGCGACGAGCCGTGCCTTGAACTTGTCGAGGGAGCCATCTGCCTTATGCTTCACTTTGAAGACCCATTTGCAGCCTATAACATTTTTGCCGGGAGGTCGAGGCACCAATGACCATGTCTTGTTTTGTTGAAGAGCTTGGAACTCAGACTCCATCGCGGGCCGCCACTGATCATCGGCAAGGGCGGCGCGAAATGAGCGAGGCTCCGCGTGGAACGCACGACGGCGAGGGTCGTAGCGGACGGTGCCATCGCTTGGCACGAGCATCTTGACGATGTTGTTGCGAAGGCGAGTCGTCATCGGATGCAGGGCGCTGGACGAAGCAACTTCAGCCTCCGCGGCAGCATCGGACGACGGGGTCGCCGGCGGTACTGACGCTGGAGTTCCGGTGGACGAACAGGCCGGGTCGACGTCGTCAGCCTGGTTGGGCGTTAGACTAAGCCGGCTGACAGGAGAAGCCGGGCTGCGCGATCCAGGCGGCGTGACGAGAACGGCCGAGGGTCCGGCTGAAACATCTGCATGGCCCCCGTCTGTATGGCTGCTACGTGGCGCACATGGCGACGTGAACTCCTGGCGAGTACCTGCAGGAGACAAAGACGAGCTACACGAAGCATCAGGCAGCAAGGTCATGTCATATTTGCGCATGCGATCATCCATTAGAGCCGGCTCGGTGATGGGAAAAAAAGAGGATGGTGTGGAAAGAATGGGTGAGGACTTTTGCACTACTGAGCTAGTTGAGAACGGAAACACTTGTTCATCAAAAGTGACATCACGAGAAATATAAATGCGACCACTAGAGCGATCTAAGCATTTGTAGCCTTTGTGCATGGAGCTATATCCCAAGAAAACGCATTGCCGAGACCGGAATTCTAGCTTGCGGTTATTATAAGGGCGCAGGTTCGGCCAACAAGCGCAACCGAAAGCACGGAGAAATGTATAGTCTGGTTTATCGCCAAAAAGACAAGAGACTGGTGTGGAGTTTTGAAGGACTCGAGTGGGCATGCGATTTATGAGATAGCAAGCGGTGAGAAAAGCCTCGTCCCAAAACCGAACGGGGAGGGAGGAGTGAGCGAGAAGAGCGATGCCTGTTTCGACGATATGACGATGTTTCCGTTCTGCGATGCCATTTTGTTGTGAGGTATGAGGACAGGAAACCGGTGCGCGATGCCTTCTTTTTGGAAATAGCGGGAGAGACGGCGATACTCGCCGCCCCAATCCGTCTGAACAGTTTTAATTTTTGCATCGAGCATGCGTTCAACATGTTTTTGGAAGGTGTAGAAGGCTTGTTCAACATCGGATTTTCGTTTAAGGAGATAGATCCATGTAAAACGGCTATAATCGTCCAAAAAACTCACATAATATTTAAAACCACCAACGGAAGTAGTAGCAGGGCCCCATACATCCGAATGAATAATTTCAAGAGGTGTATAAGTGACATGATTAGAATCTCGAAAAGGTAGCTGATGAACTTTTGCGCGCTGACACGCATCACAAACACTAGACTCGGTAGATGGTGCACAAGCAAATTTATTTAACCTAAGAACTGAATCGACAATACTTTTGGACGGATGACCTAATCTTTTATGCCATAAATCTGAAGATAGCCTGATGCTGGAGAGAGCTCGAGAACCAGATACGAGCGACGACTGCTTGTAGCTTGGCACCGGGTAGAGACCATTGCGGCATCTACTTTGAAGAAGAACCGCCTTCGTTGCTTGGTCCTTAAGACGAAAAAGATCAGGATAGAATTCAGCAAAAGCATGATTATCATAGGCAAGTTTTTGTGCAGACAGGAGGTGTTTGTTGATGTGTGGAACATGCAGAATGTTACGGAGGTGCAGAGGTTTGGATAAACCGGGAATAGTGGAATGACCAACATGCGCAATAGACATACCTGCTCCGTTGGCTGCATGCACCTTGTCTTTGCCACCATACTTCTCATGGAAGCTGAGACGGTCCAGGTCACTCGTCAGGTGATCGGTGGCGCCGGTATCTACATACCAGTCGGTGTCGACGGAGTACGAGCCTCCTGGGCCGGTGTTGGCGACGTTGCCGGAGCGCTCACGCTGCTCTTCTGGCTGGAAGGCGTGGTTGAACCGGTTGCGGCAGTGGAGGGCGTCGTGGCCGAACTTGGAGCAGACCTGACACTTTAGGTTAGTCCGGCCGTTGTCGCGGCCGCGCGTTCCGCGACCACGTCCGCCCTGATCGCCGTGTCCGCCGCGTGCGCCTTGGCCGCCTTGTCCGCCACGATGACCATCAATGTGGCGCGCAGCAACATTTGCGGACGGATGGATGTTGCCGGACGATGCCTGCTGCTCGAGGCGAAGTTCGGCGCTGAGGAAGAAGGCATAGAAGCTGCTGAGGCTGATGGGGTCGTTGCGCGCCGTGATGGACGCGACCAGAGGCTCGAACTCAGGACCTAGTCCGGCGAGTATGTAGCCCAGCACCTCGTCATCGTCGAGCGGCTTGCCGATGGAAGCCATGGCGTCGGCGAAGCCCCGCATCTTGCGGTAGTATTCCGAGGCGGTGAGGTCTTTCTTCTTCAGATTGGATAGCTGGTAGCGCAACTGCATGATACGAGCACAATTTTGTGATGCAAACAACTCATGAAGAGTAGTCCAGACCTGAGCAGAAGTGGTGAGCTGGGTCATCTGCCCAAGTATATTCTCGGTCATGGAGACGAGGAGCGCGATCATGACGAGCTGATCCTTCTGGAACCAGCGAAGGAACTCCGGGTTGGCGACCTCGACAGCTGCATCGCCAGTGCCCTCTATGAGGGTCTGCGGCGGCGCTTCCTCGGTGCCGGCAACATAGCCGAACAAACCGTTCGAGGCGAGGGCAGGGACGGCTTGAGTCTTCCACATCAGGAAGTTGTCCCGGGTAAGGCGCAGCGTGATGAGGTTGCCGAGAGTGGTGACGGAGATTGGAGCGGAGGAGGAGGAGCCGGCGGCAAGGGTGCCGGCGTTGACGGTGGAAAGGGCGCCGGAAGTGTTGGTGATGGGAGCAGCGTTGGAGCCGGCCATGGTGGGTAGGATTAGATCTTATTGCTCTGAATACCAAGTCAGAACGAATGATTTGCCGTGATGATGACCACCGGCCTCCTCATATATTTATACACGTACGTACAAAGGATAAGTACAAGGTTGTTAGGGTTACAACTGATGGCGTGATCTGCCCTTATCTACAGCTAGCCTAACAACCAGAATCCTAACTATACATCACGTTTAACAAGGAACTATCCACCGGTGAACTCATCTACACAAGATCACACAAAATAGCTAGTTCAACACATCTCTCAGCTATTCTACACTTCTACTGTTGTGAACCAAATAGAAAGGCTGGAAAATGGGAGAAAGAAATGAGAGTCACCTTGGTGAGATAGAGGATGGCAGCGGTGCTGCTCCGGCGTGGTGATGGTGGCGGTGCTGCTCCGGTGACGTGAAGCCTTGGAGGAAGAACGAGATGGAGACGACGGCGGCAGTGCTTGCTGGAGACGGCAGCGGCGGTGCTTGGCAGGGGATCCAGCAGCCGACGAGGATGGAGGTGGCCTGCGGTGGGGATCCTGCGTCCCGTGAGGATGGAGGCGGCGGGGATCCTGTGGCCCATGAGGATGGCGGTCCGGGGATCCAGCAGCTTGCGGCGACGGGGATGGGACGGTGTGCGGCGGCGGCGGCGGCTTGCGGATGGGAGCGAGAGAGAGAGTGCGGCGGCGGCGGCTTGCGGATGTTAGACCTTTGAACATGAGCATTGATAGTTGTGGATGACGCTAGGAGAGTTGGGGCAATTTTCCCTGGTTTATTTCTCACACAATGCCATACCAACCTGAGGGGTTGGGGATACATACTTAGAGCATCTCTAGTGGATGGTGTAAATTTGAACGTGTATATCTCCATATACACGTCCATATACACCTTGCTAAATTATACACCTCCCAGTTTTTCAGTGGAACGTATAAATTAGGACGTGTATATTAGAAACGCAACGGCGACCTGGGGCGAACTCCTCCGATCCTTCCTCCGGGCGGGCGCGGGACGAAGCAGCGGTCTCCTTTTCGCGAGCTCACGAGCGTGGCTTGCTCGTGTATATTTTCACGCCTCGTACCGTCGTGGCCTGGGCGTGGATGTTTACACGCCCTTTTACACGAGTCGCTGGGAGCAGTTTTTTAGCTCGCATCGTGTATATTTGCTATACACGTCCATATAGATGATCCACTAGAGATGCTCTTATAGGCTGCTAGCCAGCCAAGCATATGCTGAGATGCTGCTAAGATGCCAGTCTAAGATGCTAGTCTAAGATGCCAGTCTAAGATGCTATCCTAACTGCCAGTCCTTGATGGTCAGGAACTCTATCCTAACTGCCACAAGGACCATGTGCTGCAGCCCCACAATGACCCTAGTACACAGACTTATCCATCATTCTCCCCCTAAGTCTTGTACGTTGTCTTGTGGGAAAGTTGAATCATCCCGATCCTGGAGCAAAGTTCGAGGAACTTGACCCTCCCAAGAGGCTTGGTGAGCAGGTCTGCGAGCTGGTCCGTGGTGTTGATGTAGCTCGCCTCGATGCTCCCTTCTTCCACATAGCTGCGGATGAAGTGATACCTCAGTCGGATCACTCATCTGGAAGGTGGCCTTCATGTCTTCCTTGAACGCCGCCACCTCTGCATCTTTGGTGCCGGTGATCACCAAGTCGTCAACATAGACGCCCACTAGCAGGGCATTTCCTCCACTGCCCCGTCGGTAGACGGCAGCCTCATGCGGGATTTGCTCGAAGCCCATCTTCTTTAGCGTGGAGTCCAGCTTGGCGTTCCACGCCCTAGGTGCCTGCCGTAGGCCATAGAGAGCCTTGCGCAGGCGGAGTACCTTGCCCTCCTGGCCGGGAATCGCAAATCCCGGTGGCTGCTGCACGTAGACTTCCTCCTTCAAGTCGCCATTGAGGAATGCCGACTTGACATCCATGTGATGGACACGCCAGCCCTCCTGGGCAGCCAGCGCAAGGAGAAGTCGCACGGACTCCACCCGTGCCACGGGAGCGAAGGCGTCGTCGAAGTCGACTCCTTCCTGCTGCGAGAAGCCTCGGGCCACCAGGCGAGCCTTGTGCCTGATGATGGCGCCGGCTCCATCCCTCTTCAGCTTGAACACCCACTTAAGGGTGATTGCGTGGTGACCACGAGGGAGGTCAGCGAGCTCCCAGGTGCGGTTTTGCTCGACCGCATCCATCTCCAACTACATTGCGGCGCGCCATGCCGCATCTCTCTTGGCCTCTGCAAAGGACCGTGGTTCGTCGTCCTCACACGCGAGTTGTAGCTGCGCCTCCAGGTCACGTTGTCGGAGTAAATGACCACGGGTAGCCTAACCGACTCCCCCTGGCTCTTCAAAAATTATCGGGTCGATCGAGCCTTCAAGCACCCAAAGCACAGGGCCGCCTTCCCCTGGCCGGCTATCTCACAGGCCGACTACTGGAAGGCGGCCCGGCCCTAATACCCTCCCGAAGAGAGCCACAAGAAGGCCGACTCCAAGAAGCCGGCCACAAGAAGACCGACTCCATGATGCCGGCCACAAGAGGGCCGGCTCCCGGCAAGCGGCCAAGATTGCACCCTCAAGGACTGCACCCACATAACGGTGACGAGACGGGGCGTGGCTACAGTAAAGCCTGCCACCCCCGAATCCCGGAGCACGCATGGCCACAGTGCGCCGTACGGGTCGGCCATCCCCCGTCCGGCGCAGCACTGTTGCCATGTTGACCATGACGCCACCCACGACAGGCTGTCAGTACGGCACGTGGGCGGCGGGCCCCTTCAGCCAGAGAGACGCTCGAAGGCGGCCAAGCCCCTCCCCCCTAGTCGGCCTGGGGTGTAGCCGGCTCCCAATAGCCGGCTACCTACGGCGGCACTGTAGCCATGCTTACCTCGGCAAAGCCCTTGTCATCAGGGGTGAGGCTACAGTAACCAGCCGCCGGCAAGACCCCCAAGCGGTGGGGCCGGCCTGTCGGCCAAGAGGCCGGCAGCCGGCGGGACCCACCAGTCGGCGGGCCCCAGCGGCCGGCGGAGAAGCCGGCGGATACAGACACTGACGGCCTGGACCCGCATCCAGCCGGATTACCATTGTACCCCTGGGGGGTAGGCCTATGTAAACCCCCCAGGGCACCCATGCAAAGGATTGATCTCTTAGAGTTTTAGACACCACATAGAGAGAAGAGGAGAGCTAGCCTTGCCCTTCTTCTTCCTCTAGCCGAACAGCTCAAGGAGCCACTTGTAGCCACTTGTGTTGATCTAGTGATCATGCGGAGACCCCGCAGAGCAGGACTAGGGGTGTTATCTCCACGGAGAGTCCCGAACCTGGGTAAGATTCGCCGGCGTGCATGTCTTCGCCTTATCTCATTTCCAGGCACCGGCAATGTCTTACTGGCTCCCACAATGATAAGCCACCCGTTGGCATATGTCGCACCTACCACCCAACATTTGGCGCCCACCATGGGGCCAGGTGCACCGTCGTCCGGAGACCTGTTCTGGACGGGAACCCATTTCCTTCCCAGCGAGCGTAGCCAGCCCGGCACGCCCGATGGCGCTTGCCCCGACGCGCTGCAAGGCGTCGACGACGCCTGCGCGGCGAGCTGCCTCCCCAATCTTCTTGGCGAGGCTCGCATCTCCGACGAGTCTGCGTCCGACGCGGGCACAGACTACCCCGAGAGCCGCCTCGTCAGCCTCCTCGATCAGCTTCACGTCTCCAGCGAGCCTGCTGTGGATTTGGAGTCGGTCGGCTCCACCGACCCGATGCTTGTCGACTCCGACACGGCATCGCTTGACGCCTTCCCCACCAACGTGGTGATCATCGACGACCCTCTTCCTCGAGCCGACAGTGGCGGCAGCACTATCACTGAGGTGCTGGTCATCAGCCATGGTGCCGTCTCAGGCGAGAACGCCCACGACGCCCTACAAGCGGCGCTACATGACCTGTCCGCCCCCATTCCGGCCGACGCCGACACCAAGACACTGGAGGCACGCCGCCTCGCCCTCATCGCGGAGGGCCAGAAGATAGCATCCATGGGACGCCTCATTGAGGCTCACCAGCGCGAAGTCGACCGCGCCGCCTTTGGTACGCCGCCTCCTGGCGGGCCGAGCCGAGTCGGCATCGTCAAGAAGCGCGGCGCGGCCATCGCCAGCATGCTGGGAGCAGACCGCCCAGTCTACGCCACGCCACTCGAGAACCTGCGTGCCGCTCAGGCGGCCGTTGAACGGGCTGAAGGCCGACGAGCTCCCCTACATGACTAGACGCATCCAGCAGCTGATCAACGCGGCCGCAGAGCGGCATGAAGCCGGCGCCCGCGCTGAAAGTCGTCCCCCACGCCGAGAGCACGGCACGACATCCCGGACGCCGACTGCAAGCGGCGCCCGCGGGAGAAAAGACAAGGAGCCGGCTGCTAGCCGCAGTCGGACTCGGCTCACCATCGAGCGCGACGCAGAAGGCCGCCCCCGAGCTGTGGAACGACGAGGCAATCCGCCTCCTCCCCCGCCTCGTGGGAAGAGATATCCCACCCCGCCGCCTATTACGCATCCGACTCTCGGCGACCGACTAGGCCACCGCGAAGGGGTCGGCGAGAATGACGCCCGCCACCGGATCGACCGCCTAGCGCGATCCCTGGCGCTAGAAGAAGAAGATGATGTCGGCCCGCCTTGCTTTGGCCCCCGCATCCACGACGAGCCCTTTCCCAAAGGGTTCTCACTCCCAAGAGACACGCCAAAATACAACGGCTCCGTGAAGCCGGAAGACTGGTTGATCGATTACTCCACCGCAATCCACATAGCAAACGGCAACAGGCGCGTTGCCGTGAAGTACGTCCCGCTCATGCTTCAAGGCACGGCACGCACCTGGTTGAATAGCCTCAAGCCCTACAGCGTCAACACCTGGCTAGACTTCACGGAAGTCTTCATCCGCAATTTCACCAGCACATACAAGCGGCCTCCCAAGCCCCGCCAGCTTTCCTTGTGCGTCCAAGGGCCTAACGAATCAACTCGTGACTACCTCACGCGTTGGGCCGAGCTCCGCAACTCCTGCGAAGGGGTTCACGAGGTTCAAGCCATAGAGTACTTCACCGCCGGGTGCCGAGAGGGCACCCTCATCAAGCACCGGCTCCTCTGCGACGAGCCGACTACCCTCGACGAGCTGCTGATCATAGCAGACAAGTACGCCACGGCCGACTCTTCAATGAAGACTGAGCTTCGAGTGGATGCCTCTGGAAAGGTGCTCGCTCCGGCTCCCAAGACGCCGGCCGGTGACTCCAATCGACGCCCGTACCCAAACGACAACAAGCGCAAGGCCCCTATGCCGCCTTCCACCAGTTGGCAAGTAGCCACAGTCGAAGACGAACAACCTGAAGGGCGGCCCATGCCCAAGAAGCAGAAGGGCGGCAGGCCGGCTTGGCAGCCGGCTTTCTCCTACGAGCAAACCCTTGATGCCCCCTGCAAGTTCCACAGCGGCGCGAAGCCGCCCAACCACACGACTCGGAAGTGTCATTGGCTCACGCGAATCTCCAAAGGCGAAGGGCTGGTGCCGCCTCCACCTGCTGGCCAGCCACCACCAGCCCATCAGCAGCCGGCTGCTCGACCAGCAGTCGGAGCCATTCAAGACGAGTTTCCGGACGAGCATGCCGCCTACGTCGTCTTTACAAGCCAAACTGAAAACAGACGCAGTAGGCACCGACAACACCAAGAAGTCAACGCGGTCGCATCTAACAACCTAGAGTTTATGCATTGGTCTGAGAAGCCTATCAGCTGGAGCCGGGCCGATCACCCAGAGGTGATGCCGTCTCCCGGCTCTTATGCATTGGTGTTGGACGCCACCCTCGTGACAGAAAGGCGAGCTGCCCGTTTCTCTCGAGTACTGATTGATGGTGGGAGCAGGATCAACATACTGTACCGCGACACCATGGAGAAGCTGAACATCAAGACGAAGCAACTCATGCCAAGCCGGACTGTGTTCCATGGCATCATACCCGGCCTGTCCTGCTCACCAATCGGCAAGATCAAGATAGATGTTCTCTTCGGAGACAAGGATCACTTCCGCCGAGAAGCAGTCTGGTTTGAAGTGGTGGATCTAGAGAGCCCTTACCACGCGTTGCTTGGCCGACCTGCCCTGGCCAAGTTCATGGTTGTGCCCCACTACGCCTACCTCAAGATGAAGATGCCTAGTTCAAAGGGGATCATCACCATAGCCGGAGACTACAAGAAATCCTCTGAGTGTGCTGCAGCCAGCAGCCGGCTGGCCGAGTCCCTCGTGATTGTCGAAGAAAAAAAGATGCTGGACCGAGTCATGGCCATGGCCGGCAAGCAGCCGGCCCTGTCCCCTAACCCCAAGGAATATGATGCTCAAGGCTCCTTCCAGCCGGCCAAGGAAACAAAGAAGATACCTCTGGACCCAGAGAACCCGGAGAGGTTTGCCGTCATTGGAGCAAACCTGGACAGCAAATAGGAAGGCGAGCTCGTCGATTTCCTCCGTGAGAATCGGGACATCTTTGCATGGTCCCCAAAGGACATGCCGGGTGTTCCGAAGGATTTCGCCGAGCACAAGCTACATGTCCGAGCAGACGCAAAACCAGTCAAACAACCTCTCCGCCGACTGTCGGAGGAAAAGAGAAGGATTGTAGGAGAAGAGATAGCCCGGCTTCTGGCAGCCGGCTTCATTATGGAGGTGTTTTTTCCAGAATGGCTTGCCAACCCGGTCCTTGTATTGAAGAAAAACAATAAATGGCGCATGTGTATAGATTATACCAGCCTCAACAAAGCCTGCCCCAAAGATCCGTTTTCCGTCCCTCGAATCGATCAAGTGATAGACTCCACAGCCGGATGCGAGTTGTTGAGTTTCTTGGATGCTTACTCAGGCTACCATCAGATCAAGTTGGATCCAGCCGACCGCCTGAAGACCGCCTTCATCACACCATTCGGAGCTTTCTACTACCTAACTATGACATTCGGCTTGAGAAATGCCGGTGCCACTTTTCAGTGTTGCATGCAGAAATGCCTCCTCAAGCAACTTGGCAGAAATGCCCACGTCTATGTAGACGATATTGTGGTGAAGACGGAGAAGCGCGGCACCCTGCTGGAAGACCTCAGAGAAACATTCGACAACTTGCGCCGGTTTCAGATCAAGCTCAACCCTGAGAAATGCGTGTTCGGAGTACCAGCCGGCCAACTTCTAGGCTTCTTGGTCTCCGAACGCGGCATCGAGTGCAACCCAGTGAAGATCAAGGCCATAGAGAGAATGGAGATTCCTACCAAGCTGTGAGACGTCCAAAAGTTTATCGGGTGCCTGGCCTCCCTGAACCACTTCATCAGCCGGCTAGGAGAGAAGGCTCTCCCCCTGTACCGACTCATGAAAAAGTCCACCCACTTCGAGTGGAACGACCAAGCAGACCAAGCTTTTCACGAGTTGAAGAAGATGCTGACCACGCCACCTGTCTTGGCGGCGCCAACTGAGAAAGAGCCAATGCTCCTTTACATTGCCGCGACTAGCTGAGTGGTCAGCACAGTTATTGTGGTCCAACGCCCAGAAGAAGGCCGGGCTCAGTTAGTCCAGAGGACGGTGTATTATTTGAGCGAAGTACTGTCCACCTCGAAGCAAAACTACCCGCACTACCAGAAGATGTGCTATGGAGTATACTTCGCCGCCAAGAAGCTGAAGCCCTACTTTCAAGAGCACCCCATCACGGTCGTATGTACTGCCCCGCTTGCCGAGATCATAGGCAGCCGGGATGCATCCGGCCGGGTGGCCAAGTGGGCCATTGCGCTGGCTCCTTACACGATCTTCTACCAGCCTCGCACCGCCATCAAGTCCCAAGCATTGGCCGACTTCCTTGTCGACTGGGCCAAGACCCAGTACCTACTGCCGGCTCCCGACTCCACTCATTGGCGGATGCACTTCGATGGATCCAAGATGCACACTGGCTTGGGAGCCGGCATCGTCCTCACCTCTCCCAAGGGCGACAAACTCAGATACACATTGCAAATTCATTTTGCCGCCTCCAACAACGTGGCCGAGTACGAGGCGCTCATACATGGGCTCCGGCTAGCCAAAGAGCTCGGCATCCGCCGGATCCTGTGCTATGGCGACTCGGATTTGGTAGTCCAACAATCATCTGGCGACTGGGATGCCAAGGACGCAAACATGGCGAGCTACCGATTCCTCGTTCAGCAAATCAGCGGATACTTTGAAGGATGCGAGTTCCTCCACGTGCCACGGGCCGACAACGAGCAAGCAGATGCCCTGGCACGAATCGGTTCCACCCGACAAGCTATCCCAACCGGCATCTCTCTCCAACACCTCCTCAAACCGTCTGTCAAGCCGTCTCCAGAATCAGACTCCATCTTCGTACCGCATGACCCTGATGCAGTTGGATCCGACTTGGGGAACCCAGCAGGCGGCTCGGGGACTTCGACAGGCGGCTCGGGGACTGCCGTAGTCGCACCCGGCTCGGGGGCTTCAGAACCCGGCCCGGGGACTGCAGCAGTCAGCCCGGGGACTGCAACGACACAATAGGCGGTGGCCGACTCCAACTCTTCACCACCCAACCCACCCACCCTGGTCGCGGTAGCCGTATTGGCAATAGAAGAAGTCACAGCTCCATCATGGGCCCAACCCATCCTCAACTTCCTGGTAAACAGAGAGCTGCCGACTGACAAGATCTCGGCAAGACAAGTTCAACGCCGAGCCGGATCATACACAATAGTAAACAGAGAACTCGTTAGGCGCAGCGTCACTGGAGTCTTCCAGCGCTGCGTCGAGCCAGAGAAGGGCATAGCAATCCTCAAGGACATCCACCAAGGCGAATGCGGCCACCACGCGGCCTCAAGATCACTTGTCGCCAAAGCTTTCCGCCATGGGTTCTTCTGGCCGACTACTTTGGAAGACGCCAAGGAATTAGTCAAATACTGCAAAGGGTGCCAAGTCTTCAGCTCCAAGCAACACCTGCCGGCTTCTGCACTCAAGACCATCCCCCTCACCTGGCCCTTTGCCGTCTGGGGACTGGACATGGTGGGCCCATTCAAGACGGCGCGCGGCGGCATGACACATCTGCTTGTCGCCTTGGACAAATTCACCAAGTGGATTGAAGCGAAGCCAATCAAGAAGCTGAACGGGCCGACTGTCATGACATTCATTGCAGATATCACCACCTGGTATGGCGTACCACACAGCATCATCACCGACAATGGCATGAATTTTGCCAAAGGAGCACTGCCACGTTTCTGTGCGACACAGAGCATCCGACTGGACTTAGCGTCCGTAGCCCACCCGCAGTCAAACGGCCAAGTCGAGCGAGCAAACGGCCTCATCCTCTCCGGCATCAAGCCTCGACTGGTCGTACCACTGGAGCGTTGGCCGGCTGCTGGCTCGATGAGCTGCCGGCCGTCCTCTGGAGTCTGCGTACTACCCCGAACAAGTCAACCGGCTTCACCCCTTTCTTCCTTGTATATGGTGCCGAGGCTATCATCCCAACTAACATTGAGTTCGACTCATCTCGGGTCACCATGTACACGGAGGCGGAGGCCAAGGAAGCGCGAGAAGACGGCGTTAACCTGCTGGAAGTGTTAGGGGACGTAGCAGAAATTCAAAATTTTCTACGCATCACCAAGATCAATCTATGGAGTAATCTAGCAACGAGGGGAAGGGGAGTGCATCTACATACCCTTGTAGATTGCAATGTGGAAGCGTTGCAAGAACGCGGATGAGGGAGTCGTACTCGTAGCGATTCAGATCGCGGTTGATTCCGATCTATGCACCGAAGAACGGTGCCTCCGCGTTCAACACACGTGCAGCCCGGTGACGTCTCCCACGCCTTGATCCAGCAAGGAGAGAGGGAGAGGTTGGGGAAGACTCCATCCAGCAGCAGCACGACGGTGTGGTGGTGATGGAGGAGCGTGGCAATCCCGCAGGGCTTCGCCAAGCACCGCGGGAGAGGAGGAGGGAGAGGGGTAGGGCTGCGCCGAAAGAGAGACGTTCTCGTGTGTCTTGGGCAGCCCAAACCTCAACTATATATAAGGGGGGAGGGGGCTGCGCCCCCCTTAGGGTTTCCACCCCCAAGAGGAGGCGGCCAGCCCTAGATCCCATCCAAGGGGGCGGCCAAGGGGAGGAGAGGGGGGGCGCCACTAGGGTGGGCCTTAAGGCCCATCTGGACCTAGGGTTTGCTCCCTCCCACTCTCCCATGTGCCTTGGGCCTTGGTGGAGGGGGCGCACCAGCCCACCTGGGGCTGGTCCCCTCCCACACTTGGCCCACGCAGCCTTCTGGGGCTGGTGGCCCCACTTGGTGGACCCCCGGGACCCTCCCGGTGGTCCCGGTACATTACCGATTTCACCCGAAACTTTTCCGTTGACCAAAACAGGACTTCCCATATATAAATCTTTACCTTCGGACCATTCCGGAACTCCTCGTGACGTCCGGGATCTCATCCGGGACTCCTAACAACATTCGGTAACCACGTACATACTTTCCCTATAACCCTAGCGTCATCGAACCTTAAGTGTGTAGACCCTACGGGCTCGGGAACCATGCAGACATGACCGAGACGTTCTCCGGTCAATAACCAACAGTGGGATCTGGATACCCATGTTGGCTCCCACATGTTCCACGATGATCTCATCGGATGAACCACGATGTCGGGGATTCAATCAATCTCGTATGCAATTCCCTTTGTCTATCGGTATGTTACTTGCCCGAGATTCGATCGTCGGTATCCCGATACCTTGTTCAATCTCGTTACCGGCAAGTCTCTTTACTCGTTCCGTAACTCACATCATCCCGTGATCAACTCCTTGGTCACATTGTGCACATTATGATGATGTCCTACCGAGTGGGCCCAGAGATACCTCTCCGTTTACACGGAGTGACAAATCCCAGTCTCGATTCGTGCCAACCCAACAGACACTTTTGGAGATACATGTAGTGCACCTTTATAGTCACCCAGTTACGTTGTGACGTTTGGTACACCCAAAGCATTCCTACGGTATCCGGGAGTTGCACAATCTCATGGTCTAAGGAACTGATACTTGACATTAGAAAAGCTCTGAGCAAACGAACTACACGATCTTGTGCTAGGCTTAGGATTGGGTCTTGTCCATCACATCATTCTCCTAATGATGTGATCCCGTTATCAACGACATCCAATGTCCATGGTCAGGAAACCGTAACCATCTATTGATCAACGAGCTAGTCTCCTAGAGGCTTACTAGGGACATGGTGTTGTCTATGTATCCACACATGCATCTGAGTTTCCTATCAATACAATTCTAGCATGGATAATAAACGATTATCATGAACAAGGAAATATAATAATAACCTATTTATTATTGCCTCTAGGGCATATTTCCAACAGTCTCCCACTTGCACTAGAGTCAATAATCTAGTTCACATCACCATGTGATTAACACTGACAGGTCACATCACCTTGTGACCAACATCCAAAGAGTTTACTAGAGTCAACAATCTAGTTCACAACATTATGTGATTAACACTCAATGAGTTCTGGTTTGATCATGTTATGCTTGTGAGAGAGGTTATTTGTCGACGGGTCTGAACCTTTCAGATCTGAGTGTGCTTTACGAATATCTATGTCATCTTGTGGATGCTACCACGCGCTATTTGGAGCCATTTCAAATAATTGTTCTACTATACGAACCCGGTTTACTACTCAGAGTCATCCGGATTAGCGTCTAAATTTGCATCGACGTAACCCTTTACGACGAACTCCTTTTCACCTCCATAATCGAGAAAATTCCTTAGTCCACTAAGGATAAGTTCAACCGCTGTCATGTGATCCATTCCCGGATCACTATTGTACCCCTTGACCAACTCATGGCAAGGCACACTTCAAGTGCGGTACACAGCATAGCATACTGTAGAGCCTACGTCTAAAGCATAGGGGACGACCTTCGTCCTTTCTCTCTCTTCTGCTGTGGTCAGGTCTTGAGTCTTACTCAATATTCACACCTTGTAACACAGCCAAGAACTCCTTCTTTGCTGATCTATTTTGAACTCTTTCAAAATCATGTCAAGGTGTGCGTTCCTTGAAAGTATCATCAGACGTCTTGATCTATCTCCATAGATCTTGATGCCCAATATGTAAGCAGCTTTTATCCAGGTCTTCCTTTGAAAAACTCCTTTCAAACAACCCTTTATGCTTTCCAGAAATTTTACATCATTTCGGATCAACAATATGTCATTCACATATACTTATCAGAAATGTTGTAGCGCTCCCACTCACTTTATTGTAAATACAAGTTTCTAACAAACTTTGTATAAACCCAAAAACTTTGATCACTCCATCAAAGCGTATATTCTGACTCCGAGATGCTTGCTCTAGTCCATGGAAGGATTGCTGGAGCTAGCATACCTTTTAGCATCCTTAGGATCGACAAAACCTTTCTGATTGTATCACATACAACCTTTCCTTACGAAAACTGGTAAGGAAACTTGTTTTGACATCCATCTGCTAGATTTCATAAATGCAGCTAATGCTAACATTATTCCGACGGACTTAAGCATCGCTACGGATGAGAAAATCTCATCGTAGTCAACTCCTTGAACTTGTGGAAATACTCTTTGCCACAAGTCGAGCTTCGTAGACGGTAACATTACCGTCCACGTCCGTCTTCTTCTCAAAGATCTATTTATCTCGGATTTCATGGCTTCTAACCATTTGTCGGAATATGGGCCCACCATCGCTTCTCCATAGCTCGTAGGTTCATCGTTGTCCAACAACTTGATTTCCAAGACAGGATCACGTACTACTCTGATGTATTACGCATCCTCGTCGTCCTACGAGGTTTGGTAGTGACTTGATCCGAAGTTTCATGATCACTATCATAAGCTTCCACTTCAATTGGTGTAGGTGCCATAGGAACAACTTCTTGTGCCCTGCTACACACTAGTTGAAGTGACGGTTCAATAACCTTATCAAGTCTCCACCATCCTCCCACTCAATTCTTTCGAGAGAAACTTTTCCTCGAGAAAGGACTCGTTTCTAGAAGCAATTACTTTTGCTTCCAGATCTGAAATAGGAGGTATACCCAACTGTTTTGGGTATTCTTATGAAGATGTATTTATCCGCTTTGGGTTCGAGCTTATCAGCCTGAAACTTTTTCACATAAGCTTCGCTGCCCCAAACTTTTAAGAAACGACAACTTAGGTTTCTCTAAATGGTGTCGTCTCAACGGAATTGCGTGGTGCCCCTTTTAAAGTGAATGCGGTTATCTCTAATGCCTAACCCATAAACGATAGTGGTAATTCGATAAGAGACATCATGGTATGCACCATATCCAATAGGGTGCAGTTATGATGTTCGGACACACCATCACACTATGGTGTTCCAGGCGGTGTTAATTGTGAAACACTTTCCACAATGTCTTAATTGTGTGCCAAACTCGTAACTCAGATACTCATCTCTATGATCATATCACAGACATTTTATCCTCTTGTCACGGCGATCTTCAACTTCACTCTGAAATTACTTGAACCTTTCAATAATTCAGACTTGTGTTTCATCAAGTAAATACACTCAGCATCTACTCAAATCATCTGTGAAGTAAGAACGCAACGATATCCACTACATGCCTCAGCACTCATTAGACTGCATACATCAAAATGTATTACTTCCAATAAGTTGCTCTCTTGTTCCATCTCACTGAAAACGAGGCCTTTCAGTCATCTTGCCCATGTGGTATGATTTGCATGTCTCAAGTGATTCAAAATCAAGTGAGTCCAAACGATCCATCTGCATGGAGTTTCTTCATGCATATATACCAATAGACATGGTTCGCATGTCTCATTCTTTTCAAAAACGAGTGAGTCCAAAGATCCATCTGCATGGAGTTTCTTCATGCGTTCTATACCAATATGACTCAAGTGGCAGTGCCACAAGTGTGTGGTACTATCATTACTATCTTATATCTTTTGGCATGAACATGTGTATCACTACGATCGAGATTCATTTTAGGTGCAAGACCATTGAAGGTATTATTCAAATAAACAGAGTAACCATTATTCTCCTTAAATGAATAACCGTATTGCAATAAACATAATCCAATCATGTTCAACGCAAACACCAAATCTCGATAGTAGAGAGAGCATGCGATGCTTGATCACATCAACCTTGGAAACACTTCCAACACATATCGTCATCTCACCTTTAGCTAGTCTCCGTTTATTCCGCAGCTTTTATTTCGAGTTACCAACACTTAGCAACCGAACCGGTATCTAATACCCTAGTGCTGCTAGGAGTACTAGTAAAGTACACATTCATATAACGTATATCCAATATACTTCTGTCGACCTTGTCTGCCTTCTCATCTACCAAGTATCTAGGGTAGTACTGCTTCAGTGACCGTTTCCCTCATTACAGAAGCACTTAGTCTCGGGTTTGGGTTCAACCTTGGGATTCTTCACTAGAGCAGCAAACGATTTGTTGTTTCATGAAGTGTCCCTTTTGCCCTTGCCCTTCTAGAAACTAGTGGTTTTACTAACCATCAACAATTGATGCTCCTTCTTGATTTCTACTTTCGCGGTGTCAAACATCGCGAGTTGCTCAAGGATCATCATCTATCCTTGATATTTATAGTTCATCACGAAGCTCTACTAGCTTGGTGGCAGTGACTATGGAGAACTATCACTATCTCATCTGGGAGATTAACTCCCACTCGATTCAAGCGATTGTGGTACTCAGACAATCTGAGCACATGCTCAACGATTGAGCTTTTCTCCCTTAGTTTGCAGGCTTAAGAAACTTGTCAGAGGTCTCATACCTCTTGACGTGGGCACTAGTCCGAAATCCCAATTTCAGTCTTCGGAACATCTCATATGTTCTGCGACGTTTCAAAAACGTCTCTTGTGCCACAATTCTAAACCGTTAGCATTACGCACTGAACTATCACGTAGTCATCAAAACGTGTATGTCAGATGTTTCGTAACATCTACAGATGACGCTGAGGTCCAGCACACCGAGCGGTGCATTAAGGACATAAGCCTTCTGTGCAGCAATGAGGACAATCCTCAGTTTACGGACCCAGTCCGCATAATTGCTACTACCAACTTTCAACTAAATTTTCTCTAGGAACATATCTTGAACAGTAGAACTAAAGCGTATGACATAATTTGTAAAGACCTTTTGACTATGTTCATAATAATGAAGTTCATTTGATTATGAACTCCCACTCAGATAGACATCCCTCTAGTCATCTAAGTGATACATGATCCGAGTCAAACTAGGCCGTGTCCGATCATCACGTGAGACGGACTAGTCATCATCGGTGAACATCTCCGTGTTGATCGTATCTGCTATACGACTCATGTTCGACCTTTCGGTCTCTTGTGTTCTGAGGCCATGTCTGTACATGCTAGGCTCGTCAAGTCAACCTAAGTGTTTCGCATGTGTTCCGAGGCCATGTCTGTACATGCTAGGCTCGTCAACACCCGTTGTATTCGAACGTTAGAATCTATCACACCCGATCATCACGTGGTGCTTCGAAACAACGAACCTTCGCAACGGTGCACAGTTAGGGGGAACACGTCTCTTGAAATTTTAGTGAGGGATCATCTTACTTACTACCGTCGTTCTAAGCAAATAAGATGCAAAACATGATAAACATCACATGCAATCAAATAGTGACATGATATGGCCAATATCATTTTGCTCCTTTGATCTCCATCTTCGGGGCACCATGATCATCTTTGTCATCGACATGACACCATGATCTCCATCATCATGATCTCCATCATTGTGTCTTCATGAAGTTGTCACGCCAACGATTACTTCTACTTCTATGGCTAACGCGCTTAGCAATAAAGTAAAGTAATTTACATGGCATTATTCAATGACACGCAGGTCATACAAAAATAAAGACAACTCCTATGGCTCCTGCCGGTTGTCATACTCATCGACATGCAAGTCGTGATTCCTATTACAAGAATATGATCAATCTCATACATCACATATATCATTCATCACATCTTCTGGCCATATCACATCACAAGGCACATGCTGCAAAAACAAGTTAGACGTCCTCTAATTGTTGTTGCAAGTTTTTTACGTGGCTTGTATAGGTTTCTAGCAAGAACATTTCTTACCTACGTAAGACCACAACGTGATATGCCAATTTCTATTTACCCTTCATAAGGACCCTTTTCATCGAATCCGTTCCGACTAAAGTGGGAGAGACAGACACCCGCTAGCCACCTTATGCATCTAGTGCATGTCAGTCGGTGGAACCTGTCTCACATAAGCGTACGTGTAAGGTCGGTCCGGGCCGCTTCATCCCACAATGCCGCCGAAACAAGATAAGACTAGTAGCGGCAAGAAGAATTGGCAACATCTACGCCCACAACTACTTTGTGTTCTACTCGTGCATAGAAACTACGCATAGACCTAGCTCATGATGCCACTGTTAGGGGACGTAGCAGAAATTCAAAATTTTCTACGCATCACCAAGATCAATCTATGGAGTAATCTAGCAACGAGGGGAAGGTGAGTGCATCTACATACCCTTGTAGATCGCGATGCGGAAGCGTTGCAAGAACGCGGATGAGGGAGTTGTACTCGTAGCGATTCAGATCGCGGTTGATTCCGATCTAAGCACCGAAGAACGGTGCCTCCGTGTTCAACACACGTGCAGCCCGGTGACGTCTCCCACGCCTTGATCCAGCAAGGAGAGAGGGAGAGGTTGGGGAAGACTCCATCCAGCAGCAGCACGACGGTGTGGTGGTGATGGAGGAGCGTGGCAATCCCGCAGGGCTTCGCCAAGCACCGCGGGAGAGGAGGAGGAGGGAGAGGGGTAGGGCTGCGCCGAAAGATAGACGTTCTCGTGTGTCTTGGGCAGCTCAAACCTCAACTATATATAAGGGGGGAGGGGGCTGCGCCCCCCTTAGGGTTTCCACCCCCAAGAGGAGGCGGCCAGCCCTAGATCCCATCCAAGGGGGCGGCCAAGGGGAGGAGAGGGGGGGCGCCACTAGGGTGGGCCTTAAGGCCCATCTGGACCTAGGGTTTGCTCCCTCCCACTCTCCCATGTGCCTTGGGCCTTGGTGGGGGGCGCACCAGCCCACCTGGGGCTGGTCCCCTCCCACACTTGGCCCACGCAGCCTTCTGGGGCTGGTGGCCCCACTTGGTGGACCCCCGGGACCCTCCCGGTGGTCCCGGTACATTACCGATTTCACCCGAAACTTTTCCGGTGACCAAAACAGGACTTCCCATATATAAATCTTTACCTCCGGACCATTCCGGAACTCCTCGTGACGTCCGGGATCTCATCCGGGACTCCGAACAACATTTGGTAACCACGTACATACTTTCCCTATAACCCTAGCGTCATCGAACCTTAAGTGTGTAGACCCTACGGGCTCGGGAACCATGCAGACATGACCGAGACGTTCTCCGGTCAATAACCAACAGCGGGATCTGGATACCCATGTTGGCTCCCACATGTTCCACGATGATCTCATCGGATGAACCACGATGTCGGGGATTCAATCAATCCCGTATGCAATTCCCTTTGTCTATCGGTATGTTACTTGCCCGAGATTCGATCGTCGGTATCCCGATACCTTGTTCAATCTCGTTACCGGCAAGTCTCTTTACTCGTTCCGTAACTCACATCATCCCGTGATCAACTCCTTGGTCACATTGTGCACATTATGATGATGTCCTACTGAGTGGGCCCAGAGATACCTCTCCGTTTACACGGAGTGACAAATCCCAGTCTCGATTCGTGCCAACTCAACAGACACTTTCGGAGATACATGTAGTGCACCTTTATAGTCACCCAGTTACGTTGTGACGTTTGGTACACCCAAAGCATTCCTACGGTATCCGGGAGTTGCACAATCTCATGGTCTAAGGAACTGATACTTGACATTAGAAAAGCTCTGAGCAAACGAACTACACGATCTTGTGCTAGGCTTAGGATTGGGTCTTGTCCATCACATCATTCTCCTAATGATGTGATCCCGTTATCAACGACATCCAATGTCCATGGTCAGGAAACCGTAACCATCTATTGATCAACGAGCTAGTCTCCTAGAGGCTTACTAGGGACATGGTGTTGTCTATGTATCCACACATGCATCTGAGTTTCCTATCAATACAATTCTAGCATGGATAATAAACGATTATCATGAACAAGGAAATATAATAATAACCTATTTATTATTGCCACTAGGGCATATTTCCAACAGGAAGAGGGCCGGCTGTTAGCACTCAGCCGGTCCGCCATCTACCAGCAGGGTTTGCACCGTTACCACAACCGGAAGGTCAAGCCAAGATCCTTCCAAGAAGGCGATCTTGTGCTCTGGCTGATCAAGCGAACAGCCGGCCAACACAAGCTCTCGGCCCCTTGGGAAGGCCCCTTCGTCATCAGCAAGGCCCTAGGCAACGACTCCTACTACCTGATCGACGCACAGAAGCCGAAGGCACGCAAGAGAGATGATTCCGGCAAGGAGTCGGAATGACCATGGAACGCCAATCTCTTCCGAAGATTTTACAGCTAAATGCAGTATGTACCACGCTACCTTTTGTATTAAGCACAAGACAACGGGCCCCCCGAGGAGCACTCGGGGACTACCCTCTTTTATCTACGAATGATGAGTGTCATACCTATGAATGTATTACTACATTTGTTTTCCTGTCCGGCACCGGGTTCGATCAGTCGGCCCGGGGACTTGCCGCCTTGAGTTATATTAAAGTTCTACCTGCAGTCAGACAAGTAGTGTGCCGGCACCCAAGCCCTCTCTTGTTGAAAGTCGCAGCTCGAAGAATCGAATGTCCGACTGGCAAGAGTCAAAGGCAGGAAAGGATGCCCACACGAAAAATGGCTAAGGACTAACGAACTTATATAACACAAGCCGGCTTCCCACCCCGCCAAACCGGCTGTCAGAACAGCCGGCTGGCCGGCTTCCGATTCACCTTGCTACAATCTAAGAAAGCTAGAGTACTTGTTGTTGGAAATATGCCCTAGAGGCAATAATAAATGGTTATTATTATATTTCTTTGTTCATGGTAATTTTCTATTATTCATGCTATAATTGTATTGTCCGGAAATCGTAATACATGTGTGAATACATAGACCACAAAGTGTCCCTAGTAAGCCTCTAGTTGACTAGCTCGTTGATCAACAGATAGTCATGGTTTCCTGACTATGGACATTGGATGTCATTGATAACGGGATCACATCATTAGGAGAATGATGTGATGGACAAGACCCAATCCTAAGCATAGCATAAAAGATCGTGTAGTTTCATTTGCTAGAGCTTTTCCAATGTCAAGTATCTTTTCCTTAGACTATGAGATCGTGCAACTCCCGGATACCGTAGGAGTGCTTTGGGTGTGCCAAACGTCACAACGTAACTGGGTGACCATAAAGGTGCACTACGGGTATCTCCGAAAGTGTCTGTTGGGTTGGCACGGATCGAGACTGGGATTTGTCACTCCGTGTGACGGAGAGGTATCTCTGGGCCCACTCGGTAATGCATCATCATAATGAGCTCAATGTGACTAAGGCGTTAGTCACGGGATCATGCATTGCGGTACGAGTAAAGAGACTTGCCGGTAACGAGATTGAACAAGGTATTGGGATACCGACGATCGAAACTCGGGCAAGTAACATACCGATTGACAAAAGGAATTGCATACGGATTGATTGAATCCTCGACACCGTGGTTCATCCGATGAGATCATCGTGGAACATGTGGGAGCCAACATGGGTATCCAGATCCCGCTGTTGGTTATTGACCAGAGAGGCGTCTCGGTCATGTCTGCATGTCTCCCGAACCCGTAGGGTCTACACACTTAAGGTTCGGTGACGCTAGGGTTGTAGAGATATATGTATGCGGAAACCCGAAAGTTGTTCGGAGTCCCGGATGAGATCCCGGACGTCATGAGAGGTTCCGGAATGGTCCGGAGGTGAAGAATTATATATAGGAAGTCCAGTTTCGGCCACCGGGAAAGTTTCGGGGGTTACCGGTATTGTACCGGGACCACCGGAAGGGTCCCGGGGGTCCACCGGGTGGGGCCACCTATCCCGGAGGGCCCCGTGGGCTGAAAGTGGAAGGGAACTAGCCCTCAGTGGGCTGGGGCGCCCCCCTTGGGCCTCCCCCCATGCGCCTAGGGTTGGGAACCCTAGGGGGGAGTTCCCCCTTGCCTTGGGGGGCAAGGCAACCCTTTCCCCCTTGTGGCCGCCGCCCCCCTTGAGATCCCATCTCTTGGGGCCGGTGCCCCCCCCAGGGGGCCTATCTAAAGGGGGGGAAGGGAGGGCAGCACACAACAGCCTTGGGCGCCTCCCTCCTCCCCTGCAACACCTCTCTCTCGCGCGCAGAAGCTCGGCGAAGTCCTGCCGGAGAACCGCTACATCCACCACCACGCCGTCGTGCTGTTGGATCTCCATCAACCTCTCCTTCCCCCTTGCTGGATCAAGAAGGAGGAGACGTCGCTGCATCGTACGTGTGTTGAACGCGGAGGTGCCGTCCGTTCGGCACTCGGTCATCGGTGATTTGGATCACGGCGAGTACGACTCCGTCATCCACGTTCATTGGAACGCTTCCGCTCGCGATCTACAAGGGTATGTAGATGCACTCCCTTCCCCTCGTTGCTAGTATACTCCATAGATGCATCTTGGTGAACGTAGGAAAATTTTAAAATTATGCTACGATACCCAACACTTGCCCTCCCAAACGGCCAAGCCCTTCCCCAGCCACAGACTGCAGAGCAGCTGTCCGGCTGGGAAGGCGGCGACCAAGGGAGGGCGGCAAAGGAAACAGCCAAAAGGATGAAAAGCAAATACAATCAGAAGCCAAGCACATGCATGATTATATTTACACAAAAGGCCTTCGAAAGGCCGGCGTTCAACATAGTTTGAATACACCCCCAGTGGGTGGAACTGCGCAAACCTAACAAATATTGTTCAAAGAGTAATAAACAGGAAAGCAAAGGTGGCGGATCAGGCCAAAGGTGCAATAGGCGAGCCAGGAAGGTCAGTGGAGACGGCAGTGCTGGCTGGAGGAGTGGCCAGCTGGCGAGTCTCGGCTTGATCATCACGCTGCAGGCGGCGCGCTCGCACGCGCCTCGTTGCTGGAGGCACGATCAAGCTGAGGCTGGCCGGTTGCTCCACCGTCTGGCACGGTGTCTTCACCATCCTCTCCCTCCTCCTCTTCGCCCTCGTCACTGGAGTCGATCTCCTCCGCCGAGTCTTCAACCCAAACCACTCCTCCGGCTGAGCAACGCCGTCATCATTCACCTCAGGGGCAAAGGCACTGGTGGCGGTGTAGTCGGCGATCGCCGAGGCGCGCTGGATGATAGCCGGCCGCACCGCCTCCAGCTCCTCGTTGGCCTCCTGCCGCCAGGTGGTCAGCTGGGCCAAATCCAGCCCAGGATACCAAGCTCGGATGAACTCCAGCGCCAGCCTGGCGCCTGACCGAGCCGCAGAAGCCTTCCAGGCCTCGAAGCGGCCAACCACTACCTCCAGCCAGTCGGCAGTCCGACTGGGGGTACGGGGAACCACCTCGTCGGGCCAGAGAGCGGCTAGCACTTGCGCCCCAACGCGCTGAAGACGACGGAGCATGCGGTGAGCCGGCTGGAGGCAGGCTTGGATCGCAAGAAGCTGCTCCTCAAGCGACCGGCGAGCATCCGGCGCGATCTCAACCCCAGCCTGCCTTTGCGCGTCGCGGCGGGCCTCGATGACTTGGTTGGCGGCAACGGAGTAACCGGGGAAGTACTCTGCGCTAAAAAAACACAAAGTCAGAAAATGGACCAAATGGCAGGCGGCAAGCAAAGGGACGAAGAAGAAGAAGGCCTACCGTCAACCAAATCTTCGATCTGGCCGTAGCCGTCGCTCATCGCTTGCCTTGCCTCAGCCCAGCTCGCCGCCTCGGTCTCGTATTCGGCTTGGAGGGCGGCCTCGCTGTCCTGCGCCGCCTTCAGGGCCGCCTTATGGCTCTCCTCCTGGTCGGCCAGCTTCTTGACCAAGCGGTCACGCTCCTGAGCCAAGGCGTTGCACTCGGCTTCCTTGGCAGGAAGGGCGATCTGGGCCCCACCCAACTGCTCCCTCAGGTCGGCATTGGCCTCTGCAGATATGGTAAAGAAAAAAAGCAATAAGAAAGAAGTCGCCAGGAAAGATCCGGCCCGGCTGCTCAGCAGTCGGCCCGAATCTCGGGGACTACACCCAGTGGGTGCGCTGACGCGCCCCCACGTGAGATAAAAGATGAAGCACTTACTCCGGCTCTCGGTCAGATCAATGGTCTTCTGGTTCAGCTCCCGGGCCTGGGAGTTGAAGGTAGCCGCGCGGAGGTTGTGATAGTCCTGCAAATAGGACAGAGGAGCGAATAAGAACAAGATAGCAATCGAAGTCTACTAAGAAGTTCTAAGTCGCCTGCTCAGCAGCCGACTCGGAACTCGGGGACTACACCCAGTGGGTGCGCTGACGCGCCCCCACGGAAGAAATCAAGAACAAGAAACAAAAAAGCGGGAAGACTCACCCGAATGGCCGTCCGCGTCGCGAGGAACTCTTGAGTACACTGCTTCAGCACGGTGGCTTGGGATTGAAGCCGGTTCCGGACTTCTTGCGCTGCCACGTTCAGCACGGCCGTCCCACCACCCGGCGTCCACCCCGGCGAGCTGGCGCTGGCCGTCTCCAGATCCTGGGCCGACGAGCTAGAGCCCGCGGCCTTCTGCGGGTCCGGCGCCGAAGTCGCCTTCCCTGCGCGCTGGCGCGATGGCGACCGGACCACAAGGTCAGCCCTCGCAGCCGGCTCGTCTCCAGCCGGTTGCACGGGCGGCGTGCTAGGCCGGCTGCCTTGGTCCGCCCCAGTCAGTGATGGCGGTGCCGCCTCCCTCTCCTGGACGACGACGTCGCCCTCCTCCCTCTCCACCACCAGCTGGTCGCCACCGGCTTCCTCCGGCGGGGGCACCGGGATCTCGGGCTCCACAGCACGAAGGAGGACAACAAGCTGCGGATGCCAGTTACGCAGGGCCTCCGCCGCCCTCTCTGCGGCTGCAGCCTCCGCCTGAGCCTTGGCCGCTGCGTCGGCTTGTGCCTCCGCCGACCTCTCCGTCGTCTCCTGCACCACCGTGGCAGCGGCCGCCCTCAGCTCCTCCGCCTCCCGCGCATTCCGCTCCATCGTCGCTTGAAGCTCGGCACGGGGGTCCACGCGGCGGGCGCTTGCAGATCCTCCCTCCGCTCCAACCACTGAGGCGGCAGCATTCCGCTCAAGAGAAAGCGAGCCCTATTTTTTTAAGTCAAGACAAGGACTCAGAAGAATATCAACAAAAAAGAAGAAGGAATACGTGAGAGAATTGACACTTACGCCGAAATCATTTGTGGCTGCTTCACCACCTTGCGGAAGCGGGCAGCCTTCGCGGCTGCCTCGTCCTGCTTGGTCGCCGCCGCCGCGCTCTTGGGCTTCTTCGGCCGACTACCGAATAGGCTCGGCGCGGCCCGGCGCTTCTGCGCGCCGCCTCGGACAGCCGACGCGGCAGATGAACCCGCGCCATGATGATCGGACGCCGGCTGGCGGCGCGGGACGACTTCCGCCTCGTCATCATCCGGCCAGTCGTCGAAGCTGGCTCCAAGCCCGGAGCCGCCTGCCTCGCCGCCTTCCCCCACGGTGTCGTCGTCCAGAGCGGTCGCCCCCAAGTCGGGGTCGTCCAAGTCATGCGTCGTCCGGTCGGGGGGATATTGGCGCTCCACCCCCGCTGCCCCGGCTGCCGGTCGAAGGAGGGGGCTCTACCAAGACAAACCGACTGGTCAGAGTCGGCCAAGAGAAACTTGGTGACAAAGGTAAAGAAGAGAAGAAAAAGAAAGCTTACCATAGGCGGGGGATTGGCACGGGAGTACGGCTCCTTGCCAAACTGCCACTCGTCGGTGAGCTTGCAGTTCGCAAGGTAGTTCATCATGTGAGCTACCTCTGCATGAGGCATCTCCTTGGTACACAGCCGACTCGGATCGAGTTGGCCGCTCATTTGACAAATCATATGAGGGCGGCCTTGGAGCGGGAGCACCCGGCGCACCACGAAGGCGGCCAGCAGGTCAGGCCCGGTCAGGCCCTCTGACTGGACCAATACCCGGAGTCGCGTGACGGCGGCGGCTCCAGCAGGCGACAGTGTTTTGGCCCAATAGGACCATTGGGGCCGCCTCCCAGCCGGCGGGCCGGCTACATAAGCCGGCAAGTTGACGAAGTCGCCTTGCGGAGCGACGTTCTTCACATAGAAGTAGGATTGCTGCCAGAGCTTCACCGACTGGATCAGCGTGATGGGAGGAAAAGGGTTGTCGGCTACCGGCCTCCGCATCGCGATGAAGGCGCCGCTCTGAGCCGGCACGCCCCTCATGGCGGTACCGAGCTTGGACTGGAAGAATTCCCCCCAGAGCTCGAGGGTGGGAAGGACGCCGAGGAAGCCCTCGCACAAAGTGACAAAGGCAGACAGCAGCACCACCATGTTTGGAGTGAGGTGGTGCGGCTGGAGCTGGTAGAACTCGAGGAAGGAACGGAAGAAGCCGCTCGCAGGCAGGCCGAGCCCGCGCAAGCAGTGTGAGCGGAAGATTACCCGCTCGCCCTCCTCCGGCGCCGGTGAGATCTCCCTCTCCGGCGCAAGACGGCCCCGCACATGATCCTTGCCGGGCAACCGCCGCGTCTTGCGGAGGAAGTCGATGTGGTCCTCGTGGACGTTGGAGCCGTCCCAGTCTCCGCCGCGCGACATGAGGGCAAGAAGCCGATGAAAAAGGCGCGGCGACGGCGAAAGCACGGCCCCGCGGCGGCGAAGCTGCGGGCTAGTGCGATGACTGGAGGGACGGCGCGGCAGCGAGGGGCTACAGCGATGGAGAGGAAGAAGAAGAAGATGGCGGAGCGAGGGCGAGCGTGCGAGCGTCTGCCGCTCCTCCTCCTCCCCCTATTTATAGCCTCGTGCGGCGAAGCCGAGGAGGCGAGGTGTAGGGGGGGCGTGGGATTAACTGCGCCCACTCCCCCACGTCCCGCGATTATTGCGCCCTAACGGCATGCGGAAACTGCCGTTGGAAGGCGAATGGCCCGTTTTGGGCCACAGAAGATCCACACCTAGGTCGAGGCGTGGAAGTGGCGGGCCCCGGCCTGCGGCGGCGTCCCGTCGTGCGCGTGGGCTGGCAGGCTCTCCCAGCCGGAGGGCGCCACGTGGCGCGCGGGCGGCAAGCGGCCGGCCCGCAACCTGGCGTGCGCGCCAGCTAGTTCCCGCCTTCAGACTTCAAAGCCTCACCAAGACAGCGCACCTGATCAAAGCCGGCTCCTAGCTGCTGGCTCCTCAAGATAGGAAGTTGATTAAGCTTCTCGTCCTCCTTTCAGCCTCGAAGCCCAACCAGCTTCCGGGACTACTGTCGGAGTAAATGACCACGGGTAGCCTAACCGACTCCCCCTGGCTCTTCAAAAATTATCGGGTCGATCGAGCCTTCAAGCACCCAAAGCACAGGGCCGCCTTCCCCTGGCCGGCTATCTCACAGGCCGACTACTGGAAGGCGGCCCGGCCCTAAAACCCTCCCGAAGAGAGCCACAAGAAGGCCGACTCCAAGAAGCCGGCCACAAGAAGACCGACTCCACGATGCCGGCCACAAGAGGGCCGGCTCCCGGCAAGCGGCCAAGATTGCACCCTCAAATACTGCACCCACATAACGGTGATGAGACAGGGCGTGGCTACAGTAAAGCCTGCCACCCCCGAATCCTAGAGCACGCATGGCCACAGTGCGCCGTACGGGTCGGCCATCCCCCGTCCGGCGCAGCACTGTTGCCATGTTGACCATGACGCCACCCACGACAGGCTGTCAGTACGGCCCGCAGGCGGCGGGCCCGTTCAGCCAGAGAGACGCTCGAAGGCGGCCAAGCCCCCCCAGTCGGCCTGGGGTGTAGCCGGCTCCCAATAGCCGGCTACCTCACTCCCTCGAAGTATGTGCATCATTAAGGACACAAGACGAGGTAAGACTACAGTGAGAGCCCGCCAGACGGCAGCACTGTAGCCATGCTTACCTCAGCAAAGCCCTCATCATCAGGGGCGAGGCTACAGTAACCAGCCGCCGGTAAGACCCCCAGGCGGTGGGGCCGACCTGTCGGCCAAGAGGCCGGCAGCCGGTGGGACCCACCAGTTGGCGGGCCCCAGCGGCCGGCGGATACAAACACTGACGGCCTGGACCCCCATCCAGCCGGATTACCATTGTACCCCTGGGGGGTAGGCCTATATAAACCCCCCAGGGCACCCATGCAAAGGGTTGATCTCTTAGAGTTTTAGACACCACATAGAGAGAAGAGGAGAGCTAGCCTTGCCCTTCTTCTTCCTATAGCCGAACAGCTCAAGGAGCCACTTGTAGCCACTTGCGTTGATCTAGTGATCATGCGGAGACCCCGCAGAGCAGGACTAGGGGTATTATCTCCATGGAGAGTCCCGAACCTGGGTAAGATTCGCCGGCGTGCATGTCTTCGCCTTATCCCATTTCGAGGCACCGGCGATGTCTTACTGGCTCCCACAATGATAAGCCACCCGTTGGCATATGTCGCACCTACCACCCGACACACGTGGCATCAGTCCCGGCACCGGCTGGTCACCGAGTAGATCATCCATCGTGCGATACCGCAGTTGTTCGCCTCCATAATACGCGTCGACACGCTCCTCATCGTGAGTGAGCGGGGAAGCGAACTTCATCGGGTTGTGCTCTGCGTGAGCTGGTGCTAATGAAGACGAACCCGGAGTGGTGACTGCCAGGGCTGGAGTATGCGGCGTCGCCAATTGTGGTGCCGTCGGCGTAGCAGGCACCGGAGTCGATGTAGTTTTGGGGGGCGGGGTAGACGTGCCCGGCGAAGAGGAGCTGCTTGCTCCCCCGGCTTCCTTGAAGTGGGCGTACTCGACAATGAAGTCGTCATACGTCAGCGTCGAGCCGTCGTCCACTGCCTTGTCCCATTGCCACCCTCGCCCTTCGTTGAACACGACGTCTCGCGCCGTGCGCACATGCTGTGTCTTTGGGTCGAGGATGCGGTAGGCCTTTGAGCCCTCCGCGTAGCCAATGAAGACTCCTGGAGTGCTCCTGTCGTCAAGCTTGCCAATGTGGCCGAGCTCCTTAGCGAACGCAAGACAGCCAAAGACCCGCAAATGGGAGACCGCCGGCTTTCGCCCATGCCAGGCCTCGTACGGTGTCCTGCCGTCGAGTGCCTTAGTAGGTGAGCGGTTGAGGATGTAGACGGCCGTCAGCACCGCCTCTCCCCAGAAAACAGCCAGCATCCCTCTCTGCTTGAGGAGAGCCCGAGCCATCCCCACAACCGTCTGGTTGCGCCGCTCGACGACTCCGTTTTGCTGCGGGTTGTACGGCGTGGAGTAGTGGTGCTGGATGCCCTCATCGGCGCAGTACGACGCGAATTCAGCCGCCGTAAATTCGTTGCCGTTGTTAGTGCGCAACACGCGCAATTTTCGGCCGCTCTCCGCCTCCACACCAGCCTGCGCGCGCCTGATGGCGTCCGCCGCTTCTCCCTTGCTGCCGAGAATCATCACCCACATGTAGCGAGAGAGATCGTCGACGAGCAGCAGGAAGTAGCATCGACCTCCTGGTGTGGCTGGCGTCACCGGGCCGCACAAGTCTCCGTGCACGAGCTCCAGCTTCTCCTTGGCCCAAAAACTCGCCTGTTGGGGAAAGGGGAGTCGTCTCTGCTTCGTCAGTACGCAGATGTCGCAGAACTACTCCACATGGTCGAGGCATGGCAGGCCTCGTACCATCTCCTTGGCACTTAGTTCCTTAGCGCGGGGATGTAGTAGACACCGGTGAGCAGCCGGTGCTCTCCCGTCTTGGTGGTGAAGATGATGGAGCCAGCGCCCTTAATTTCCACAGCGGAGGCATCCCCAAACTTGACGGAGCCTCGCGCATCGGAGTCGAGCTCGGCGAAGAATTCCCTTCGACCGGTCATGTGGTGGGTGGCGCCGGTGTCGAGGCACCACCCCGTAGTCTTGTCCTTCCCGGAGCCATCGCCGAGAAGAGCGTGAGCTTTTGGCTTGTTGAGGTGGATGAGAGCTTTTGCGACTGGTGTCGCTGAAGATAGCTCAATGCTTGCATGCGCCATGAACAGAGCCGTCTCCTCCTCCTTCGCCTGTGCGACGTGAGCCTGGCCTTGTCGTGGTTGCCGACACTCATTGGCCCAATGGCCAAACCGGCCACAGTTGTGGCAACTGTTGTCTTGTGCCGGCTTGGGCTTGCCAGCGACGCCGTCCTTGGCGCCTCCGCGGGCGTCACCTTCGGCACGTCCTTGTGCCCTGCCCGGGGGGCCTCTTCGCGTCTTACGCTGCTTGCCACGCTTGCGGCCGCCCGTCGTGGAAGAAGGCTCCCCCTTCTTCCTGTCACCAAGGATGGCATCCCACGGCTCCCGAGTTAGGAGCAGCTTCCCGCCGGTGGTGATGGGCCCCGAGGAAGGTTGTGGCTCGTCGGTGTCGACGGCCTTGAGGCGACCTATCGCCTCCTCGATTGTCATCGTGGAGAGGTCCAGCAAAGACTCGATCGACCGAGCCATCTGCTTGTACTTCTCGGGGATGCACCGAAAAAGCTTCTCGACAGCTCTCTCCTCGGTGTAGGTGGCATCACCAAACTTCACCAACTTCTGCAGCAGAGTGTTGAGACGGAGAGCAAAGTCATCAACGTCCTCACCTGGCTTGAAACCCAGGCTCTCCCACTCCTTACGAAGTGCCTGCAGAGTGGACTTGCGAGCACAGTCGCTACCGATGCGCGTCGCGGCGATGGCGTCCCAAGCTTCCTTGGCAGTCCGCTTGCTAGAAAGTGAGAACTGCATCTCGGGCGGGACTGTGGCGATGAGGGCGTCCAGCGCCCGTCGGTCCTCTTGGTGGTCGACGTTGCTGTCCTGGACTGCCTCCCACATGCGCCACACCTGGAGCCTGATCTTCAGATCCCGGCCCAGTTGACGTAGTTGGTTTTAGTGAGGGTAGGCCACCCAGCACTGGGACCAACATCCCTGACCACAGTCCGGACCTCGTAGAGGCCGCGGTCCTGGTCATTGCAGCCGCCGTCGCGGTGCGTACCTCCACCTGGAGCGCGGGCGTGCTCGGCTGCCCACTGCGCCGTCCGCTCTTGCGCCACTTTGGCGCGGTCTGCGTCAGCGCCGTCGTCCATAGGCGCGGAGCTGTTGAAGCTGCCGGAGCAGCCACGGAGTACCTTGGCATCTGCCGTAGCCTCACGTGTTGCGTCTGCTGCTGCTGCTGCTTCTACCTCCGCCCTGGCTACTTCTACCTCCACTCTGGCTGCTGCCAGCTCCGCTGCAGCCAGCCTCGACACCCTTGCTGCCACAGCAGCTGCTGCTACAGCTGCTCGCTCACGCTCCTCTGCCCGGGCGCGCTCAGCCTCCTGCCGGCCGTATGCTCGAGGTAGCCGTGTGCTGAGAGCGACCTGCAGACATGGCTTGCTGCAGGGGGGCTGTTGCGTGAAGAGGAGGCTGTTGAAGATGAACTGCTGCTCGACAGTCCAGAGGGAGGAAGGTAACCAGAGGCAGACGGAGCAGCTGCTGCTACCGACTTAGGCTGCTCACAGGAAATGCTCAGGGTATAAGATAATGAGGCTCTGATACCACTTGTTAGACCTTTGAACCTGAGCATTGATAGTTGTGGATGACACTAGGAGAGTTGGGACAATTTTCGCTGGTTTATTTCTCACACAATGCCATACCAACCTGGGGGGTTGGGGATACATACTTATAGGCTGCTAGCCAGCCAAGCATATGCTGAGATGTTGCTAAGATGCCAGTCTATGATGCTATCCTAGCTGCCAGTCCTTGATGGTCAGGAACTCTATCCTAACTGCCACAAGGACCATGTGCTGCAGCCCCACAATGACCCTAGTACACAGACTTATCCATCAGCGGATGGGATCGAGAGAGAGTGCGGCGGCTAGGGTTGTGGTTGGGTGATGATTGAGGAGGAGTGGAGTGGAGGACGCGATTGACCTCTCTCTGCCTAAACCTGAGGTGCTAGCTTACTGGATTGGGCCGGGGATGTTGGGCTGGCACTGGCAGCCTGGCATTGCAGGAAGCCACTACTATTTAGGTGGGGGCCCACATGTCAGTTAATCGGGCAACCCATCGGATGACCCACGGGCAGGACCTCACATCCATACCCTACCCATGACTAATCGGGTTACCCATCGGGCTTACCCATGGGTGAATATGTCGACCCATACCCTACCCATTAGGGTCGGGTGCCCATGGGCGCGGCCGCCCATGGGTCGGATTGCCGGGTTGATTCAGAGGTGTCGAGGGATCGATGTTCTTGCACTCCACCCTTCCACTGCACGAAGGTGTCAATGGACGGGTGAACTCGAATATGATCATGCCGTTCTCTGACAGGCACCTCTTGTAGGTGAGGTTCTCGTGTGTCTCGTGCACGCTCATGCCGTCCTTCCCGTCGATCCAGTACGAGTTGACATGTCCCATGTCGTTGCCGTCGACCCACCCTACGTAGGCGTAGTTGTTCCCCATTGCGCCGCCGAAGCCGATGGCGATGTACCCGCTCTTCTTCTCGCCGTGAGCTGCGATGTTGATGGAGTCGCCGGACAAAGTCCAGAAGAATGTCACCTGCTGATCGTCCAGCAGCACGCTGTTGTTGTACATGTCGCTGAGGCCGCCGTCGACCACCTGAATTTTCCAACCCATCTTGGGGTCGTAGAGGGATTGGTAGTATACTAGGTCCGGTGTGTTGCGGTCAGGCAGCCAGACAAGCTCTGTAGGCGTTGCCGGCACGCCCTCTGCAGTCGGGTTGCCGGCGTAGATTACCTCGGACATGTTCCGGGCCGTGGCGTTCCCGCCGACGGCGTCGGACATGATGTACAGCGGCACGTCGTGCCCGGCCTCGACGGAGAAGGTGACCGGCACGCCGCGCTCCACCTTGAGCAGAGGCGCCTCCTTCTTGTTGATGTAGAGCACCTTTTCTGGGTTGGGCGGGTTGGGGTAGTGCAGCGCTGGCCCCGTGGTGACCACCAGCGGGGTCTGCCGCTCCGCCTTGATCCTGCCTTGGTCCTCCTTGTCCTCGGCGTCCAGCGGCCCGGGGCACCCGTTGGTCGCCGCAGACACGTTGAGCGTGAGGAACCCGTACGCGGTGCCCGCCGGCGCGCCGTGGTTCAACGGCAGGTAGTACGGCCTCAGCAAGTCCGGCTGCCGGAGCAGCCCGATGGCCCAGATCACGGTCATCTCCCTCGTGGCGTTGACCGCCACGTCGTACCTCTTGTCGGGCGACGCCAGCGGGCGCGAGAAGCGCACGAAGGAGACGCCGTCGCGGCGGTGGCCGTAGACGAGCCTGGTGTTGTTGACGGACGCGTCGCCGGCGGTGCTGCCGTTGCGGCGGTCGTAGAACGTGTCCGGGCAGACGTCCTCGGCGCCGCCGTCGCCGCGGAGCAGGCACTCGCTGTACTTGGTGACGAAGTCGTCGTCGGCGAACGGGAGGCCCTCCTCGGTGAAGCCCGCGACGGCGACGTCGGCGCCGATCATGGAGACGTTCCTGCCGGGGTCCGCCCAGCCGAACGCCATGTAGTACTCGGACCCGACGGGGCCTCGAGCCCGACGTCGATGGCGTTGGCCGCCTCGCGGAGCGTCCAGCGCACGCGCAGCCGCGGCGAGAGCTGCGCGCAGGAGGCGAACATGGTGGGCTCCTCGGTGGGGGACGCGGCGGCGGCAGCTTTGGAGGAGGAGTTGGAGGCGGCGAGGCGGACGAAGCCGAAGAGGGAAGAGGTGAGCGGGTCGAAGGCGGCGAGGACGGGGACGAGCGGCCAGGAGTGGCCCGGGAGGAGGCGGAAGACGAGGGACTCGGAGGCGAAGGTGCGGTTGAGCGGGTCGGGCGCGGCGGGGGAGCCGCGGGAGAGCGCGGCGAGGTCGGCGCCGTCGGCCCGCCACCAGCGCGCGTCGGCGGAGCCGGCCAGGAGGTCCAGCGACGAGACGCGGAAGGAGCAGCCGTCCAGCACGGCCACGGGGCCCCGCAGCTGGTGCTGCGACATCCGCAGGTCCGCCTCGTGGCCCGCAAGGCTCGTGTTCCGCCCGCACTCCGCCGCGGAGGAGCGGGAGGGGGCGAGGAGGAGAAGGCGGGCGAGGCAGAGGAGGGCGAGCGGCGCCATGGCCGCGCTCGGGGCCCCTCGGGTGCGGGGGGTCAGGAGGCCGGTGGCATGGGCGCGATCGCGCGGCGCGGTGGGGGCTGCGGCGGGTTCGTCGGGGCGGGAGGAACAGGGCGATCGTGCGGCCTCGGAAGGCCTGTTTTGACCCTTTTCCATAACTTAAGCACGATTTAACCCTATAAGCAAAAGTTTTCCGGATCTGACTCTTTTCCTATCGACACTAGTATAATGTCCGTGCGTTGCCATGGACCATGGATACCAGTTGCACATACAAATACAATGCATATAAAATTTTGCATGTATAGAAATGATAGCCCATGTCAATGGAGAAGTAATTTGATATCCACTTAACTTGCGATGCAAGTCGATAAGAATATCCAACAAAACGATGTGTTCATAGACAACAATGATCCAGATAATCATCTCGTACAAAATATGATCTACTTGATGCGTTTAAATCATTCATGTGAGTTAACAAGTAACTGAAAATATAAACTGGACATATGAAAATCTCAGTAACATAACATGGTGATTCATAAGAGATGTGCATCTGGGTGAGGCATTGCAATGGATTCGGCGCAATGGGATCTTCCGCTTAGCTGCGAGGTCTGCATTGTGTTGAGTCTGCAATGCCTGCCTCTCGTCACGTGCTAGGGAATCAGATTGCTTTGACAGGAAGGGGATGGCAGTGCCGGTGTGAAAGGCGAACTCACCTTCAGGCGATGAAAGTGAGACTATGCAGTTTGTTGATGGTAAACTCATGTGACCGACTTGTCTGACGATCTCCTAGTGATCTGTCATCTGTGCTTGATGGAGAGCACGTGAGCTAGGGGTTTCGATGAATGACCAACCCTATAATAAATCATACTTAAATAACAATCTTCATATGACAAAGATATTTGAGGGAGTTATCAGTTTTGTTTGGCAACGAAATATACCTATGATAATTGAGGATTCTTTTCCATATCAATCAGGGCAATTATCTCCATATGACGGAGACATTTGAGGGAATCGTCAATTTTTATTTAGCAACCAAATATCTCCATAATAACAGGCAATTATTTTCCATATCTTATGCCTGACGACTGGTATGTAATCAGGGGGAGGGAGGCTGGATCGATAGATATATTATTATTTTTGAGAAAATCGATAGATAGATGAAGGGGAGGCAAATGAGCGAACAAAACCATATATTGTAAGTGCACCTTATCTATTAAATAGCTAAAAAATAATTTGGCGTACAAGAAAGCATTGCAAAGGGAGAACTACATCAGATTAAAGGACGATGCCACTTTTTGTGGTAATGTCCATGTTGTAAGTGCCTAGGCTATGAATCGAATTACCTGGATAGGTGGAAGAGCTCAGTCATGTACTGTACAACCTAGTACTACACTGATATATAAGAATATGTATATCCAGAATCCATCATTCCCTACTTGTAGGCCTGGTGCTGGTTTTCCCAAAGAGCATTTTTTGAACGCCGGCTCAACAAGGACAAATTTTTTTATCAGATATATTCTCTTATATTTTTCTGTTCTCCAGATTCAAAAACCACTGGCACTTTACAAGGAACAAGATTTTCCATTCTGAAAACCATTTCTTTTAATATCCAAACATGACTCTCGAATAAGTGATATTAGTATCTGATTAAGATGATTTTTTCAAGGCACCAAAACAAGAACTGGGTGAAGACGAGGAGTTGGTTGTGTATCGTCAGTTCATCACAATAGATATCATTACAGAAAGGGAAACGATTGTGACCTGTGCACCGGCCGAATTTTCAGCCGGACGCAAGCCACGCTGGCATCCCGTGCCCACGAAAACAGAGCCCCTGTGTGAGACACGTTTTTGTGGCCCCACGTAGATCGCGCCCTCCTCCCTTCTCTATTCCCAACCGCACACCTTCATCCCCTACCTCCAACCTCATCCCTCCCCGTGCCTGTGCTTTCTTCCCTTTACCCCCGCCCTGCTGACGACGTGGTCACCTATGTCGCCGGCTCCTCGCACCACCGCACACCAAGTGTAGCAAATTCGGTCGCCGGAGGTAGCTTTTCCCACTGCCGGTTGCAACAAATTCGCAACCGTCGTCGCCGGCCACACTTTCGCCGTCTTCGTGTTTGTAGCAAAAACGGAAAAGGCTTCAACCAGTGCATAAAAAGATTCATACGGTGAGTGAAAAGGCTTCAATGGCCATGGAAAAAAGCTTCATCACCGCCCATTTGTTACAAACGTTGTTAGTTTTTTCTACAACCGATGACCAATTTTGCTGCATCGCCGACGACCGGAGTTCTTCAACTTGCAAAGCTTCCACCGATGATTATTTTGCTTCGATGGCGATAGATGGAAGTGGTGACCAAGGAGACGATGACGATGCGAGCGACATGCACCCGACGGCGAGCATCGTCAGCGAGGGCGGCCGGCGGCGCATCTAGAGTTGCAACCATTGGGGTGGTGAGCTGCAACCGCTGCCGGCCGGTGCTACAACGGCGTGATGTCGGAGCGGCGACCTGTCATGGCGATGAACTGCAAAGACACGACGGTCTGCAATGAGGGGCCGGCGATGAGGGATGTGAACGGCGACGACGAGTTGCAAGCACGGCGTGGGAATGCCGGTGGTGCTCGCTATCGGCTTTTCTTCTCTCTGCGTGCGGTCGCGTGATTTGGGGAAGAAGACCACGGGGGATACAGACGAAAGGATCTGATCTGACGGTTGAAGGGATTGCATCGCACGCTGCATCGTACGGCTGGGGCTCGACCGGCCCAACAGTTGGGCCGGCGCGCCGGCGCAGATCATTGCCCTTACAGAAATATGTCATCACTTCTAGGTTACATTGGTTGTGTATCGTCAGTTCATCACAATAAGTAAATTCTTAAATACATATATCATTAGAAGTATTATATGCAGTAGAGGGCTCCTTTTCTCCTAGCTTCCACTTTCTCCTTGTGGTATCCAAAAGATTCACAAATTGAGGTGACAAATAAATTTGTTCACATGCAAGCTACAGAGGTATGCTGCAAAAGGATATCACATTTTGTTAGCAAGATTGATCAGCTAATTTGCTAGAATAACCCTGTCTCATTTCATTCTTATTTATTTGATTTGGGCACTTCAGGAAAATACATTGATCAAGTGAAATAAAAATACATCATCACATGCTTAGTGAAATAAAAAATGCATCTGTGTATGGAGAAATGTGTTGTCAGTTCATTACAGTAAGTAAATTCTAAAAATGCAGATATCATTGCGAAAAATGAAAGCATACATCTTATTAAATGGAGGGCTCCTTTTCTCCCAGCTTCGACTTTCTCCTTGGTATCCAAAAGATTCTCAAGCTGAGGTGGCAAATAAGTTTGTTCAGATGCAAGCTGAGGTATGCTGCAAAAGGATATCACTTTTTGTTAGCAAGGTTTATCAACTAATTTTTTGGAATAACCTGGCCTCATTTCATTCTTATTTATTTATTGGACACTTCAGGAAAATGCATTGATCAAGTGAAATAAAAATACATCATCACATGCTCAGTAAAATAAAAATGCATCTGTGTACACAGAAATGTGTCTTCAATTCATTTCGGTTAGTAAATTCTAAAATGCAGATATCATTGCGAAAAATGAAAGCATACATCTTATTCGGTGGAGGGCTCCTTTTCTCCTGGCTTTGACTTTCTCCTTGGTATCCGAAAGATTCTCAAGCTGAGGTGACTCCTAATGGGTGAATTAGCTTGTTTTTGTTGAATCTTGTATGTGTATCACTGACATATTTTTCAATGGTCATACACTGCTTGCACTGTTTTAGACAACAAGCCTCTGCTCTCCACCCCTGCTTGTGCATGATACGATGATAGTATTATGCCTTCCCAACTGGGACATGATTTCTTTCTTCGTCTCTCAATGTTTTTAGATTTTTGTTTGTACGTAAAAGCTGAAATGGCACCCTCAAAGTAGAGAAGGACCATGTAACTTTGGATGTGACCACTAATAAAACAGAATATGTTAAAAGAATATATTAACATACATAAAAGACTGAAACGGTAAAATAATATCATTTTTGTTGTTTCTACTTCTCTTCTAGCATAGACAACCAAATAAGATCAAATATCCACCTACAGTGTAAAGAATACGAAGTTGAAGTTGTCACGGAGCAGTGAGAACCGATACTCAGATCATAAGTAAGATGACATATGCCAGTTATATGTAAAGTTTAGCTTTAATGGCAACCACAAATCTACTGTGAGTGCATCTGTTCATTGATGTTATGTAGCTTTCAACTAATAACAAAAATATGGAGATAAGATTGTACCTCCAATTGTAAGATCGGCCAAGCAACAAGCTCTCAGTTGTTTTTTCGATCGATGGGAGAGAAGTAACGAACGAACGAAACGAAGTATGAATTGCTCCATTAGGAGTAGAGATTCGAATTTTCTCCCGGCTTTGACTTTCTCCTTGGTATCCAAAAGATTCTCAAGCTGAGGTGACTCCTAATGGGTGAATTAGCTTGTTTTTGTTGAAACTTGTATACGTATCACTGACATATTTTTCAATGGTCATACACTGCTTGCACTGTTTTAGACAACAAGCCTCTGCTCTCCACCCCTGCTTGTGCACGACACGATGATAGTATTATGCCTTCCCGACTGGGACATGATTTCTTTCTTCGTCTCTCAATATTTTTAGATTTTTGTTTGTACGTAAAAGCTGAAATGGCACCCTCAAAGTAGAGAGGGACCATGTAACTTTGGATGTGACCACTAATAAAACAGAATACGTTAAAAGAAATTATTAACGTACATAAAAGACTGAAACGGTAAAATAATATCATTTTTGTTGTTTCTATTTTTCTTCTAGCATAGACAACCAAATAAGATCAAATATCCACCTACAGTGTAAAGAATACGAAGTTGAAATTGTCACGGAGCAGTGAGAACGGATACTCGGATCATAAATAAGATGGCATATGCAAGTTAAATGTAAAGTTTAGCTTTAATGGCAACCACAAATCTACTGTAAGTGCATATGTTCATGGATGTCATGTAGCTTTCAATTAATAATAAAAATGTGGAGATAAGATTGTACCTCAATTGTAAGATCGGCCAAGCAACGAGCTTTCAGTTGTCGGTACAAACGCAGTTGATGTCGCAAGAAAAATCATCTCCTTGGTGCAGAACATAGGAGAAGTTTACCACAGAGCATCTTATCCTTAGTGATCCAAGTTATTCTCTTGCACGAGTGGAGAAACCTGGAATGTGTACCAAGACGATCTTAAATACTACTTACAATGATAAAATATCTTTGCCTTGGCACGTGTTTTTCCTCACTTTATGATGGGCAAGCACAAATGGCAATGCGACCATTCCAGTAGATCAAAATATTTTGGGTCTAGTGATCATCCAGAGGCGCATGTAGTGGCTGACCCCGAAGGTGATGTCCCCGACCGGCCACTTCCCTAGCATCTGTTCGTACGTGAATGACACCATCCTTGTTTCCCCCCCCCCCCCTCAACGACAGTTCGCCTGTGACAAAAAGATGTAAAAATAGATATGGCAACCTGCAAATAAATCAACATGCATGTAGTTGTTACAATCTAGTCAATACGATTTTATGGAAAGGCTTGATAAAAAAGCAAAATGAAAAGCAAGGCATAGAAGTAGAAGTCTCTCAAATTGTTTTTCAAGAGTGCCTTTGAGATGTTCACATCAAGTATTTTAACAGAGCAATGTGGAGTACTCACATTCAACATTTGAAAAAATGTATATGAGATGCATATTATGTCTATCACCATGGAAACGAAGCAATGAAAATGAGGCAATCAATTGAGCAGTGCATCAAACATACAACAAAAACTATTGTTGTCCGTGTCAATGTCACATTTTTACCCTCGCATTAACAGTAGGGGGTAATTTTCTATTAACTAATTTTAATAATTGTAGTAATTGCAACCATCTGGGATAATACAGTACTACAATTTATAAGATCTAACTTTGGCAAACCATACATCTAACTTGGGGTCGTAAGAGGATATCAAGAAAAAACTTGGGATTGTAAGAGCCGTCTGAATTGCGTGAGGCACGTCCATCTTGTGCCAACGCCCGATAGCTTGTTGAAACTATATCATTGTCGTCGATACTGCTCTCCACCTCCAGATCCTTACCCAAACCTGATAAAACTGCATTATATAGCATACAGATCATAGTAAGCAATGACATATCTTGTGCAAGCCCGTTTCCAAACAATGAAGCAAAGTTGATAGTATATCTGATAGTCACAGCAAATATCATACCTTAAGCTTCATAAGCAAGACAACAGTTGCCATCGCCAATATCATATTATGTAGGAATAACGTGACCACGGTTAGTAGTCATAGGGAGCCAAAATGAAGCAAACATAAGGCAACGGTGATCATCCTTCTGATAAGTATTCGAGAAAAATCCTTTGAGATTCTCATGAGAGGTGGTCATGGTTACAATTCATGATTTAACAGAATGTATAGTTCATTTATTTAATAGAAGGGAATGTTACAGAATGCATAGTTCATTTATTTACAGAAGGGAACATTGCAGAATGCATTAATGTCTCATTGTAAAAGGTATAAATCCACACTAATACTATGACAGAGAGAGTTCTCATGCTTGTACATATTACAGCCTTGATATTTTGGTTTCCATCTGTGTACAGGAAGAGATATTAGCAAGGGAGGAATTTAACACACACACACACAGAGAGAGAGAGAGAGAGAGAGAGAGAGAGATAACTTGTCTGAACCACAGGGCATAGCACAACACGCTCCCTGCACCCAGCGTCAACCTCTATGCATCCCCTAAGATGCAGAGCACAAGCTGTAGCGCCACAACACACCTTCCCATCCCTAGAGCAGACCCCTCTCCATCCTTATACCACCTACAGGATGGACCAAGACTCTCGGAGGCGACAGGCGAACCGGACTCTAGCATACCCTGTTAGATCCGTCGGGATCGGATAGGCTAGATATTCCGGTAGTTCTTACCTTCTACCTGGCCGGATGAACTCGATGGGGTGGCCATGGTGGATGGCGGCGGTGGTGATGGCAGATCATGGGCGAAGTGGTGGCGGCGCTTCCCATCAGCACTGCACTAACCCTAGATCGGTAGGGATGTAGGTGGGGTGTACGGCATCGCGACGAACCTCGTGATGCGAGCCGCCAGCCCCCACCTCTTTATATAGTGCAGGTGACAGGGGCCCGTCAACCATAGTGGGTTGAGCGCCCCCGATCAGGGCGCAGATCTAAGGGCCCGGTGGGCCGTTGGGCCCACACGGTGGAGATCATCCTAACATTCTCCTCCTTGATCTCAACTTTTTGACCTTATACTTTTACTTTACTCGTTTCATAACAGATCAATACATAGAATATGTTTCATCGTCACAGCTCAATTGCCGATAGAATCAGACAGCCACAACGTACCACTCTGTTTTGAAACAAATTCTTTAACCTTGGGCCCTTTTATTGTCCGGAAATCTTAGACTATACCATAAAACCCATGTCGACTGTGTGTTCTTCGAACACACTGGGCGGTAAGCCTTTAATAAGCAGATCTGCAAACACTTGTCTGTTGCTTTTATGCTTCAAGCATTTCTACATAATTCCGGACTTTCTCCTTTACAACGCATAACTCTGTGTCAGTGTGTTTGGCATCAACACTTGACTCGTTGTCATAGGAGCGAAAAACTTAAAATGGTTATCGCTGTTGTCAACCATTATTAACTCCGGGTACAGGTCTCCTTAACCATTTTGCCTGTCCCTCAGCCTCATATTAAGCTATAAAATATCTTTGCATCACACTGATGATAATTTCATTCTTTGGAGCTTTTCCACACAAAAACCTCCAAGTATGAAAGTTAGCGACAATTGTGGATTTCGCTATACATTTCACAAGTCCTGTCTTTGTACTCACAATCTTTTGAGAGCACTTATTTCTTTCAGCATGATGCCGATATCTTTGACTCCATTCCAGTGATCTATATATGGACTGGACATTGCCAAAACAACCCGGATACGTGAACTGTGTCAGGGTAATATATTGAGCTTCCAACAGCTGAAGCATATGGTACCATATCCGTTTTCAATCTTTTCTCATCAACTTTTGGAACACCATAGTTTCCAGTTCAATTACCCTTGACTATAAGAACAGGCGTAGGTTTTCTCGCATGCCTACTTTAGAGACCTTTGTTAGCATGTCCATGCGACATTCCTAATACCCCATTTTATTCTTTTCTTGGTGAATCTCGATATTTATAACGAGAGACACTCTGAGAAATGCAATTTTGAACTTTGAGGACAAGAACTTCTTTTCTCCTCCTGAAGTAGATTGACATCACCACTAGCAAGTAGGACGTCATCTACATGCACAGGATTGGGAAATGAATTTTCCATTCTATAACTTTGCATGAATACAATTGTCCTTCCATTTTCTTTAACCCAAAATATCATCTGATTCTTTAAACTTTAAATGCAACTGTCTAGAGACTTGCTCTAGTCCATAAAAAACTTCTTGAAGCAGTATCCCTTGTGTTCTATACATTCATCTGATGTAACTCAGATCATGATGTCGGTCATGATGTGCCACTAACACTCATTGTAATTTGTTCATTCTCTTTGCACAAAATCTTTCGATTCAAGTCGCGCTTTACACCTTTACATATTTTCTTTGGAGTCACATTGACCTTGTAGACCTTTTACAGCCTACTGTTTATGCTCCATTGAAAACTACTTATGAGTCCCAAACATTGTCAGGATTCACCAATTTTATTTCATCTCACATAGTCTCTTATCATTTGGACAAATAGACACTTCTCTAAGCTCGATTGAGCGCTTTAAATGAGGTGGGATCAACCTCGATTTGATTTTCACTAACATAGACTTTATAGTAATCAGAAGTATCTGATTTTCTCATTCCTTGAGACCATCTGTGTCTCAGGTACTGGCACTTCTTTCATATGGGGTTGTTGTTGCTCTGTGATTGCCAAGAGGCAAATTAATTCTATAGTCTTTTATTTCCAAGAGGCAATAGGTTTTACAGGGACCTGTGTCACAAGATCCATGTGTACTCATTCATCCTTTATAGATCTAACATCAGGTGTTGTATAGGTCATACAACATGCTCCCCCAGATTACTCCATCTTCACTAAAAATGGCGTATCTTTAAACTTTATTATTTGGGTTTATTCTGTTAAAACTTTCTTCTTTATGGCACTTTAAGCACCGTCTTAGTATTCCTTAGTCTGCTTTTGGAACTGTAAAAGATCCAGGAATACAGCTATTTCTTTTCTTTAGGGGTATTATTATGATCGTCGTACTCCCCCAGATGATCACATTCTTCATTAATGGATATCTCATATTTCTTTCTCCCCCTCGAAATGTGGCAAGAACTTTTCTGCCACAATTTCGAAAAACCATTCACAACTCTTATGAATTGAGGAAACTTTGGGTATCTACTTCATGTATCTGATTACTTCATATGTAATGAAGTTATCTGTTAACGGTATGGGAGTACTTTTTCCTTATTCCTCATTCCATTTCGGAAACTCAAAATAGTTCTTTATCATTAGTACTTTTGTAAGTCACACTTGCATATCATTCTTATCTTTAGGTTCGTCTGTAACTTTTATTCTCTTTGGATTTATTGAGTTCTTAATGACCGTTACACATAAGGTGTACGGTCGATACTAGGAAAGCATAATAGCTACTCCATACTTTTCTCCCAGAGTGGGACACATTAAACGCACATGAGTCATCATATCTTTCTCCTGTCATACAGGATAAGTCCTTTGCCTACATTTCTCCTGCCATACATGATTTTTTTGACATAATACTATGTCAACTTTACCCAGTTACGCAAGTATTTTCCCTGACTTTTCCCGCCATGCGGGTTTTATCATAATCCTCTTTTCCCGCTATGCGGGTAATTCCCTGTAAGGAACATAAATGCCAGAATTGGCTCTTTTGACTGCATATGCAATCATGAAATTCAGAAATAAATCCGAACGCTCTTTGACACACATGCTTGATCCGACGTTGGTCAAATTAAACACGCATGTTGCTTGTTTCATTTCAAATCATGTTGACTGGAAAATCTTCTTCATATAGAATACATGAAAGACATTCGTCAACCAAGACTCTCAATGATCTATTTGTTTTCTTTTCTTGGATTAATATCCAAGAATTCTTTTCTTTTAAAGCCATTCTTTAAAGAGAACATACTCCCTCATGTTCTGACCTTTCTTGGTCATCTTTCGGGTAACAAGTACCCAGCCATTCGCTTTCACGAATGAAAGCATGAAGAACTTTTAGTCTGAGAAAACTTAGCCAATAATCAACAATAATGAGCATAAAAAATAACCCTACGTTGGTCTGGTTAAAAAATATGCACATTAAACTTTTTAAAACTTTCTTTTCATACTCTAAATCACCGTTGTGGTAGAATTAGAATAAAACTAATTCTTCTACATTAATTCCATACCACCGTTGGGCGGAAATGGAAATAATGCATATAACTCATAAACAATGTGATGATAGTATTTCTATTAAACAACTTTGCTAAGAAATAATCATCATCATCAACTTTATTGCAACGGAAACAAGAAATATGCATTTCTCTAGTTCAAGAGCATTTCTTCATCTTTAACTGTTCTCTGAAAATTGATTACTTTGATACAAAAATTATCAGAGATTTAAGCTTTGAACATAAGACTCATAGAATTATCGTACTGTTATCATCAACGTTGGTCAGAAAATAACAATACCACATTTTAACTTTTAAAACAAATATCTTTCTTTTGTCATAGCGTAAACTATCTGCATCTTATTTCACCCACAGGGGAAAAACATTGCTAAGAACCGTTCTTCCAATTAAATTTTCCCGTTGGTTCCAATTTAACTGGAGGATAAACTTTTTACTTTGCAGCGGAAACTTTATAATATTCTATTCAGAAACAATTTTGTACTCTTTTACTCTCTAAGCAATTATAACCGATTGGTTCGAAAATGCATTAGAGAAGCAACAATTTTATCTTTTACTTTAGTTCTATTCACTTTTAAAAAGAGCACTTTTATTTTTATTTGCAGCGGAAACATGAATAGAAAATTCATGAACTTTTTCTTTTTACAAAAACTTTTCTTTCGCTAAATAAAAATTCATGAACTTTATTATTTTCTTTATAAAATTCACGAACGTTCCTTTTTCTGAAAATTTTCCATTTTCATTTTCAGAAAATTTTTCTGTTTACTTTTCTATTTTCTAAACAAAAAATTTCCTTGGAAAAATTTGCATAGAAAAACTATCTGAAATTTTCCCAAAACTTGGACAGAAAACAGAATAAACGAAAAAAACTGCAGCGCAGCCCAGCCTCGGGCCAGCGCATGCGCCCGCTGCGGCTGGCCACGGCCCAGCTCGCCACTGCCAGCCTCTCAGCTCTTTCGGCCCAAAAAGCCCGGCATGAGCTAGGGTTTCAATCTCGGCCATTCAAGTTGATCCGACGGCTACGCGCGCATTTCGCTGGAAGAAAGCAGGGGTCGATCCCCCCCCCCCCGACCGAACCAGTTCCTCCCCTCGCGCGCCGCTCGCCTTCGTCTCTCCCTCGTCGAGGGTTTCGGGCCTCACCGACCGCGGGCGACGGCGACGCACCACCGCGCCGCGCTGCGCCGCGCTAGCTCCCTACCTTCCCCTTTCTTTCCTTTGGCAGAGAGATAAAGCTACAGCTACGCCTCCTCTGCTCCTCCTCACCTCTCCCTCTCGCTCGCCGCATCCAGTGCCATAGAGGCACGCGGCTGCGCCCCAGTCGCCGGTGATGGCGGCGAGCCGCGCCAGCGCAAGCCCTTTCCTTTTCCCCTTTTGTTTTCTTCTTTTCTTTCATCCTTAACACCCCGTGGCAGAGAGAGAGAGAGAGAGAACCTGCTGCCCCCTTGTAACGCCCCGAGACCGACGCTTCAGAAGACTTCCTTACTTTTGTGATCTCTTTGTGTTTCTTTTGCTTGCTCTATTTATTTTTGCATTGCATCATGTCATCATGCCATCTTATCATTTAATTTTTTTTAAAACTCAACTAAGTAAATTGCATGGATCTTCGATCCATTTAAATCGAGGGAATTCACATGGTGTTTTCTCTTTATAACATATCCTCCCAATATTATTAGGGAGCTATAAAAAAATATTCCATTCTTTAGGAATAAACCATAACACATTTACAGGTTAAGTTTCATGCCTTTTCCTCCTCAATTCCCGGCCTCCATCCTTGCTATAAATTCTTTTGTCACCTTCCCAAGCTCCTCCATTAATGTTCAACTTATCCCTATAAATCCTAAATGATGCCTACACACTCTCTGCCGAATTACAGATCCTTTGGAATTGTTTTGGTTGGGTTCAAAAATGGCTTAAATTTGAATTTAATTCAAACTTGAATTATTTTTTATATCCTTAAAAATGTCCAAACCATTTTATTCAAATTTTGCCTAAATCCAGGATCTTATAAATATTTCCGTCTCAGCCTACTTCCTTCCTGATCTCCCTGTGCATTTCTGCTCTTGTTATTCTGCCTGAAGAATTAAGTAAAAGAAATGAGGAGAGAAAGGAAGAGCAGCCCAGCAGCAGACCCCGCAGCCCACATGTTTCTCTCCCCAGCCGGCCCAGCCCAGTGCCTCAAACGGCCACCTGCTCCATTTCCCCTCCGTCTCCCTCGCTTCAGACACAGGGAGCTCGCGCCGTCGCGCCGTGAGCTCACGGACGTTGAGGCCAGCACGTCCCCCGCCCCTAGAAAGCCCCGCAGCGATCCCTAGGGTTTTCCTCCGTCCTCCTCGCGCCGCCATCTCCCTCTTCCTCCCCTGCTTCCTCTGCTTCGCGGATAGCAAGTCCACCTCGCCTCGTCATCCGGCAACCGGCGCTGCCACCGGCGACCAGCAGATGAGCGCCGTGCCCTTCCCTTCTTCCCTTTTCCCTCGGGTTCCCTCTCCATCCTGTTCCCCCTCCCTAACCTCTCTCTCATGCCCCGGTCTCTCTCTGACCTCTCTCTCAACTGTGTGTTCTTCGCACAGGAGCCATGGTCGTTCGAAGCTTCAACTGCTGCCCGCCTCGTCAACATCCGACGTCGCCGCCCTGGCCTCGGATCCGTCGGGTCCCGTCCTCCCCGACGTTGCCGGACCTCCTCAACTCGCCGGAGTCCCAAGGCCCTGCGCCAAGTCCCGTCTCGCCGCTGCCTTCACTAGGTCGCCTCCACTACGTCGCCGTCTTCTTCCCCTGCTTCCTCTTCTTCACGGAGCCGAACGCCGCCATGATCAGCGCCTCCTCGCGCCGATGACGTTGTGCTTCCGGCCTCTTCGTCTTGTCCTATGGGACCCCGGTGAGCAGCCGCCCCTCCTCGCTCTTCATCGGCGTCGTTTGTTTTCCGTTCGGCCTCGATCTGTTCATGCCAGAGACTTGTCGCTATACCCTCGCCTTGCGCACGAAACAGAGCACCTCGCTCTCTGTCCATAGCTGCGTCCACGCACACCGTGCTATGCTCGCGTCCTTGCCAGTTTCCTCGCACGCCCGCGCACCCGCATGCCTCGTCGCGTCGCTGGTTTCGGCCGCCATGGCCGTGACCTCGAGCTCGAGTTCGTGCTCGTGCACGTCGCTGTACTTCCTCTGTTCTGCTCTTGCCTGAGTTTGTTCTCGAGCCCTTGCTCATGCCGTTGCTCCGCCGCTCGCACAACCGCACCCACACAGGTTTCCGCACGCCCGCTGCTGTCCTGTAGCGTCGATGCCCGCTGCTTTGCTCGCTTGCGCCGCCGGCGAGCATCTCCGTGAGCCATGGCTCCAAAAGCTCGACCTTCTGTAGTTGGCTCAAGTAAGATGGCGTCCTCATTTCTGTCACAAGCTAAGGCACAGCCGAGTTGGCTAGCTCAGCTGGCATTCAGTCAAGAGATCCTGTGTTCGAGCCCCAGGCGCCCCAATTTTTGCCCTCTTTACCATTTCTTTTGCCTGCACACATTCAGCCGCTTGGGCCCGATTCCATTCTGGGCCGATGCACTGCGTTGCTTCTGGCCCAAGTATGTTTTTTTTTCTGCTTTGTTGGTCTATCATCTTCCAGTGCATGCATAATTACAGAAAATGCCATCATCTTAAAATGCTCATAACTAAATGTCCATGCATCCAAATAAAACATGTTATATATGTAAAATGTTCAGAAATTTGTGTAGTTTAATAATATGCTGCTTGCACCCATGTTTAATATGTGTAAAGTGCTGTTTATTCAATCTGCTCGAATGCAATGTTAAAATGATTTAATTCATAACTAATTAACCGTAGCTCGGATTTTAATAAACTTTATATGTAAATGGGGTAGAAAAATGCCTAGTTTAACTTGGTGCACTTCATGTTGCTGTTTAACAATATTAAAATTGCGTTTATGGCAGAACAGTACCAAATCTAAATTATGGATATGGGGTTTTTCCGGTATTGTCGTTTGTTATTCCCGGTCTCTTTTAAACGTGCCTAGATAGGTTGTTTAATTATGCTTCACCCCTTGCCATGGTTAACAACATTTAATATTGTTGGTTACTTAAACAAGAGCGAACTAAATAATTAAATGTGGTGTTTCGTCAATATGCAACTCGTTGCATATTGAGCTCCACTTAATTTGTAGTGTTGTTTGTTGCATTTTCCCATGCCATACCTCATTTAAACCGGACATGCATCATACTTGATTGTGCCTAGATAGGTTGTTTAATTATGCTTCACCCCTTGCCATGGTTAACAACATTTAATATTGTTGGTTACTTAAACAAGAGCGAACTAAATAATTAAATGTGGTGTTTCGTCAATATGCAACTCGTTGCATATTGAGCTCCACTTAATTTGTAGTGTTGTTTGTTGCATTTTCCCATGCCATACCTCATTTAAACCGGACATGCATCATACTTGATTGTGCATCATGCCATGTTTATGATTGTGTGTTTACCGTGTTGTTTGCTTCTTTCCGGGTTGCTTCTCTCGTTAGCTTCGGTTTCTTTCCGGAGTTGTGAGGATTCGTTCGACTACGTCCGTTTGTCTTCTTCAGGGACTCGTTCTTCTTCCTTGCGGGATCTCAGGCAAGATGACCATACCCTCGAAATCACTTCTATCTTTGCTTGCTAGTTGTTCGCTCTATTGCTATGCCGCGTTACCTATTCACTTGCTCTTCAAGCCTCCCAAATTGCCATGAACCTCTAACCTTTGTCACCTTCCTAGCAAACCGTTGTTTGGCTATGTTACCGCTTTTGCTCAGCCCCTCTTATAGCGTTGTTAGTTGCAGGTGAAGTTGAAGATTGCTCCATGTTGGATTATGTTTATGTTGGGATATCACAATATCTCTTATATTATTAATGCATCTATATATTTGGTAAAGGGTGGAAGGCTCGGCCTTATGCCTGGTGTTTTGTTCCACTCTTGCCGCCCTAGTTTCCGTCATACCGGTGTTATGTTCCTTGATTTTGCGTTCCTTACGCGGTTGGGTGATTTATGGGACCCCCTTGACAGTTCGCTTTGAATAAAACTCCTCCAGCAAGGCCCAACCTTGGTTTTACCATTTGCCTACCTAAGCCTTTTTCCCTTGGGTTCTGCAGACTCAAGGGTCATCTTTATTTTAAACCCCGGGGCCAGTGCTCCTCTGAGTGTTGGTCCAACCTGTCAGTCGCCGGTGGCCACCAGGGGCAACTCTGGGCTGGCCTACCGGAAGCTTGGACAATCCGGTGTGCCCTGAGAACGAGATATGTGCAGCTCCTATCGGGATTTGTCGGCACATTCGGGCGGCTTTGCTGGTCTTGTTTTACCATTGTCGAAATGTCTTGTAAACCGGGATTCCGAGACTGATCGGGTCTTCCTGGGAGAAGGTTTATCCTTCGTTGACCGTGAGAGCTTATGATGGGCTAAGTTGGGACACCCCTACAGGGTATAAACTTTCGAGAGCCGTGCCCGCGGTTATGTGGCAGATGGGAATTTTTTAATATCCGGTTGTAGAGAACTTGACACTTGACCTTAATTAAAACGCATCATCCGCGTGTGTAGCCGTGATGGTCTCTTCTCGGCGGAGTCCGGGAAGTGAACACGGTTTCTGGGTTATGTTTGACGTAAGTAGGAGTTCAGGATCACTTCTTGATCATTGCTAGCTTCACGACCGATCCGTTGCTTCTCTTCTCGCTCTTATTTGCGTATGTTTAGCCACCATATATGCTTAGTGCTTGCTGCAGCTCTACCTCACTACACCATCCTTTCCTATAAGCTTAAATAGTCTTGATCTCGCGGGTGTGAGATTGCTGAGTCCTCGTGACTCACAGATACTTCCAAACAGTTGCAGGTGCCGATGAGACCAGTGCAGGTGACGCTACTGAGCTCAAGTGGGAGCTCGATGAAGATCTTGTCTGTTGTGTTGTTTCTTTTCTTGTTGATCAGTAGTGGAGCCCAGTTGGGACGATCAGGGATCTAGCAGTTGGGTTGTCTTCTTTTCTTTTGGTTCCGTAGTTGGACCTATGTGTGTATCTCTGAATGATGTATGATTTATTTATGTATTGCGTGAAGTGGCGATTGTAAGCCAACTCTTTATCCCATTCTTGTTCATTACATGGGATTGTGTGAAGATGACCCTTCTTGCGACAAAACCACAATGCGGTTATGCCTCTAAGTCGTGCCTCGACACGTGGGAGATATAGCCGCATCGTGGGTGTTACACCCCTCTCCTCCCATTCGAGTTCAACGACGGCAGAGCGAACGGCAGCGGCGCCGTGGCCTTCCCCCTCGCCGGCTGCGCGTCCACCTTGCGGTGAGCGCGCTGCCGTCGAGCGGATTGGTCGCAGTGCCCTTTGCCCCTTGCGGGGTTGTTCTTCGTCCGGACGGCTCGGCTTGCCGATGCCCGTTCGGATCGAGAGGAACTGGCGCGGCCGGAGTGGTGGCGCACTTTGCCGGCGGGGGCCAAGGCCCTTTGCCGGTGAACTTTCTGCTTTTTTGTTGTTCTTTGTCTCTGCCCTGCTAGGGTTCTTTGGGGGGTGGGGGTGGAGGGAGGAATTTTGGAAAAAGTACTCCCATACCGTTAACAGATAACTTCATTACATATGAAGTAATCAGATACATGAAGTAGATACCCAAAGTTTCCTCAATTCACAAGAGTTGTGAATGGTTTTTCGAAATTGTGGCAGAAAAGTTCTTGCCACATTTCGAGGGGGAGAAAGAAATATGAGATATCCATTAATGAAGAATGTGATCATCTGGGGGAGTACGACAATCATAATAATACCCCTAAAGAAAAGCAATAGCTGTATTCCTGGATCTTTTACAGTTCCGAAATCAGACTAAGGAATACTAAGACGGTGCTTAAAGTGCCATAAAGAAGAAAGTTTTAATAAAATAAACCCAAATAATAAAGTTTAAAGATACGCCATTTCTGTGTATGCACTTTGTACCGAAATTCTTAGCCTAGATGGCTCTGATACCATTGTTAGATCCGTCGGGATCGGATAGGCTAGATATTCCGGTAGTTCTTACCTTCTACCTGGCCGGATGAACTCGATGGGGTGGCCATGGTGGATGGCGGCGGTGGTGATGGCAGATCATGGGCGAAGTGGTGGCGGCGCTTCCCATCAGCACTGCACTAACCCTAGATCGGTAGGGATGTAGGTGGGGTGTACGGCATCGCGACGAACCTCGTGATGCGAGCCGCCAGCCCCCACCTCTTTATATAGTGCAGGTGACAGGGGCCCGTCAATCATAGTGGGTTGAGCGCCCTCGATCAGGGCGCAGATCTAAGGGCCCGGTGGGCCGTTGGGCCCACACGATGGAGATCATCCTAACATACCCATGCAGGGGGATGCACTAAGGGCAGTAGTCTCGAAGGCCATACCTGTCGCCTCAGGGTCTTGCTTTCCATCCCGCTTCACCTAGCGTCGCAGCCGCCGAACCAGAGGCCCGCTACAGCCGCCCTCACCTGCAGACCCATCTCCATCCTTGCCTCTGCTGCTCCCACCGCAACACAAGGAGGGTCCCAGGGGCTGCTCCATCACCGGCCTTGGTAGCTGCTGGGCGTGTGGGCGTGCAGGCCTACCAGCGGCGGCGTGATGGCATCGGTGTTGGAGCATCCGGCGGCAAAGGGAGTGGGGATTCGTGGGAGGGTGGAGCCGATCCACTGGCGAGAAGAGAGAAGCGACTCCGGTAGCCGGCGGCTGGGTACGAGGATAATCGGAGCCGGGGTCGGGCGTGGGTGAGACCGTGAGAATACGGGGCTCCCGAGCGGAAGGATCACGGCGGCAGCGTGCGCCCGAGCGTGAGACGAAACCCAGCCCTCGATCGGGAGTCCTATTTGATAGAGAGAAAATCATAAACGGCAGGTGAGGGAACTTTCCTTCTACGCTAATCACCGACCGCAGACTCCTCCCGATGACCCATGTCTCACACATGATTCTTTCCAAATCTCTTACGCATGATTCTTTCCAAAAATAAGGAGGCAGTTTGGGTTCGCCGTCGCTGCAACTCAGGGAGAAGATGGACGGGCCGGGATTCAGAAGGCATGTGCACTCACCGTGGGGGCGACCTTGGTGAGGTGCCAGATCTGGACTCCTCCGTCAGGGGCTTCATATTCGGCGGCGGCCATCTCGAGACCCTCCATCACGGCCGCACGAGCGCGGACCCGGGAGCCGCTTCCTTGATGATCTACAAGCGGATCCAGCGATGTAGAGGAGGGTGGAGGTGGCTGAGCGGGTGATAGTGGAAGGCGGGGGGCGGCGGCGGCGGAGTGGGGAGATTGGGGCGGCGGCGGCGGAGCGGGGAGATTGGGGGCGCTGCATCGCTAGACGAGGGAGATAGGGCGGCCGCATCGAGATCGGGTGGATCGAGAGACGGATGGTGGCGTATGTTTGTTTTTGTTTTGCACGGGGTGGTGGGAGGTGGCGAAAAAACCGACGAAAAATAACCAGACGAAAGCGGTGGGACGAAAATAAACCAGGAACGGAGACTACCAACTGAGACATTAGGAGTAGAGATTGTCTTTGGCGGTAGGGTAGTACATCCTACCGCCAAAGCCTTTGACGGTAGGACTTACTTACACCGTCACACTTGTTCGGTGTGTAAAAGACCCTACCGTCATAGTCTTTGGCGGTAGGGACATGCATATAATTATATAAGGGCACGCATGCAATAAAAGATTCATTTTTTGCAAAAAAGACCCTACCATCATAGCCTATGGTGGTAGGGTAACACATCCTACCGCCACAGACTATGGCGGTAGGGTCTTTTTTGCAAACAACGGAGATGACGGTGTAGGTAAGTCCTACCGCCAAGAGCCAAAGGTCTTGGCGGTAGGTTGAGTTATCCTACTGCCAAACACAATGACAGTAGAAAAAGGGTCAGATCTGAAAAACTTTTGCATATAGGGTCAGATGGTGCTAAACTAACGAAAAAGGGTCAAAACAGTCAATTTGGCCGCCTCGGGACGGACGGACGTGGGGTCTGTTTTGTCCGGCGCGCGGCTTTTCTTTCTTTCTTTTTTAAGAGGGAACTATTTTCTGTAACTTATATTTCATCCGTACGATATAGTGATACGCGTGGATCTTATGAACTAGAAAATGGGAAGTGCAAAAGGCACTATAATCTATTAAACAAATCATAACTAGGCGAGGATTGGGGCGATGTGTTGTTCGGTGATGGTTCTGCTGTGGGCATGGTCTCTCGGGGGCGCAATGTACGCCGACGCATGTTACTCTTGGATGATGTCTTCTCGTGGCAGAGACCGGCCAAAGGACCTAATTACAAAGTAAAGCTACCCCTGCCAAACAGACAGACCTTGCAATCTCTAACCTCACGGACCAGAACGACCAGCAACAATCTATGCCATCAATCATCGACATCGCGTTGACGTCATCCTCAAGATGAGGAGGCTGGAGGGACCTTATTCGTCGACCACCAGCAATGTGCTACCGCAGAACCCTTACCTAAGCTATCTACGGGCCAACATCGAGGTACCAGGGTTCTCCTCCCCACACCACCGAAGAGGTGACAAGAGGAGGGGGAATCCGCATGATTTTATCCGCAGGAAACTCTCTCCCTTATCGCCTTGAGGATCCGATGAGGGAAGAGAGATGAGACTTCCATGACCAAAACTAGACCTTAACAAGTTATTTATCGTAACTGGTTTGGATTTGTAATCACATTTTTTATTCCAACAATTATTTTATAAACATGAATATGATTTAGCATTGTTTTTATTACACTCTTTTGTGAGTTGCATAGAAAAAATATCCTTTTTCTTCATAGATGCGCTTCAATTTTTTTGGAAAAAAAAATTTGCCACTTGTTTTTGACATCAAATGGTTTGGCACATAGGGTGTGTTTGGTTTTGGCCCTAGCCAACCGATCAAACCTTTGCAAGCCTATATTTTGGTTAAGGTTTTACTCGCCCAAATTTTATTCAATATTGACCAAAAGGATGAATTGGAGTTGGCTAGAGTCAATGAGAATTGTCGAAATATTGGCAACCATGCATCCAACAGAATAGCAAAAAAGGGTAAAAATTGTCACCACCCAAACATACACGCGGATCCTATCATGAGAATCCAGGCATACACATCTTCTTTTTTGCGAAAAGGAACGGAAGTACAAAGCACCTCAAACATAATAAAAATTATATTGAGATCCATGGACCACCAAATGACCATTGCCGCTGCCAGAACGAGCCGCCTAAGTGCCGCTGTCACCACTCCAATATCGGAGCCAACCTGACCTTGTCGCTGACAGCCGGGAAGTCTGCATGCACGTACACCTAAGGACCAGCGCCCCGGAGCCACATGCGTTGTCATTGAATCCTTGAATCGTCTGAAAAATCTGACACCAAATATCTCCGTTGCGTACGCATGGCGGAAAATCCTAACCTCGCCGCCCCAAGAAGCTGGTAGGAATATACGCCAGAGCTACGTATAATCCGTCTCAATGAACGAACTTGATGAGGATCGGAGCCCGGAAGATTGACTTGAAGAAGGAGCGCCGTCATCTGTACAAATGCGGCCCCTACAAGGACTGAAACCCTATCTATCTACTAGTCGGAGCGGGAGGCGAAGGGGAGGCGAATCCACAGACTTGCCGGCGGAGATCGAGTGGAGAAAGGCTTTCCCAAGTCGCCTTGGGAGAGAGGAAAGGAAAGATTCTGACAAAAGCCTACGTGAAGGGCAAACACATGTTGGAAATATGCCCTAGAGGCAATAATAAATGGTTATTATTATATTTCTTTGTTCATGGTAATTATCTATTATTCATGCTATAATTGTATTGTCCGGAAATCGTAATACATGTGTGAATACATAGACCACAAAGTGTCCCTAATAAGCCTCTAGTTGACTAGCTCGTTGATCAACAGATAGTCATGGTTTCCTGACTATGGACATTGGATGTCATTGATAACGGGATCACATCATTAGGAGAATGATGTGATGGACAAGACCCAATCCTAAGCATAGCATAAAAGATCGTGTAGTTTCGTTTGCTAGAGCTTTTCCAATGTCAAGTATCTTTTCCTTAGACCATGAGATCGTGCAACTCCCGGATACCGTAGGAGTGCTTTGGGTGTGCCAAACGTCACAACGTAACTGGGTGACCATAAAGGTGCACTACGGGTATCTCCGAAAGTGTCTGTTGGGTTGGCACGGATCGAGACTGGGATTTGTCACTCCGTGTGACGGAGAGGTATCTCTGGGCCCACTCGGTAATGCATCATCATAATGAGCTCAATGTGACTAAGGCGTTAGTCACGGGATCATGCATTGCGGTACGAGTAAAGAGACTTGCCGGTAACGAGATTGAACAAGGTATTGGGATACCGATGATCGAATCTCGGGCAAGTAACATACCGATTGACAAAAGGAATTGCATACGGATTGATTGAATCCTCGACACCATGGTTCATCCGATGAGATCATCGTGGAACATGTGGGAGCCAACATGGGTATCCAGATCCCGCTGTTGGTTATTGACCAGAGAGGCGTCTCGGTCATGTCTGCATGTCTCCCGAACCCGTAGGGTCTACACACTTAAGGTTCGGTGACGCTAGGGTTGTAGAGATATATGTATGCGGAAACCCGAAAGTTGTTCGGAGTCCCGGATGAGATCCCGGACGTCACGAGAGGTTCCGGAATGGTCCGGAGGTGAAGAATTATATATAGGAAGTCCAGTTTCGGCCATCGGGAAAGTTCCGGGGGTTACCGGTATTGTACCGGGACCACCGGAAGGGTCCCAGGGGTCCACCGGGTGGGGCCACCTATCCCGGAGGGCCCCGTGGGCTGAAAGTGGAAGGGAACCAGCCCTTAGTGGGCTGGGCCTCCCCCCATGCGCCTAGGGTTGGGAACCCTAGGGGGGAGTTCCCCCTTGCCTTGGGGGGCAAGGCAACCCCTTTCCCCCTTGTGGCCGCCGCCCCCCTTGAGATCCCATCTCTTGGGGCCGGCGCCCCCCCAGGGGGCCTATATAAAGGGGGGAGGGAGGGCAGCAAACAACAGCCTTGGGCGCCTCCCTCTTCCCCTGCAACACCTCTCTCTCTCTCTCGCAGAAGCTCGGCGAAGCCCTGCAGGAGACCCGCTACATCCACCACCACGCCGTCGTGCTGCTGGATCTCCATCAACCTCTCCTTCCCCCTTGCTGGATCAAGAAGGAGGAGACGTCGCTGCACCATACGTGTGTTGAACGCGGAGGTGCCGTCCGTTCGGCACTCGGTCATCGGTGATTTGGATCACGGCGAGTACGACTCCGTCATCCACGTTCATTGGAACGCTTCCGCTCGCGATCTACAAGGGTATGTAGATGCACTCCCTTCCCCTCGTTGCTAGTATACTCCATAGATGCATCTTGATGAACGTAGGAAAATTTTAAAATTATGCTACGATTCCCAACAGTGGCATCATGAGCGAGGCCTATGCGTAGTTACTATGCACGAGTAGAACACAAAGCAGTTGTGGGCGTTGAGTTTGCCAATTCTTCTTGCCGCTACTAGTCGTTTCTTGTTTCGGCGGCATTGTAGGATGAAGCGGCCCGGACCGACCTTACACGTACGCTTACGTGAGACAGGTTCCACCGACTGACATGCACTAGTTGCATAAGGTGGCTAGCGGGTGTCTGTCTCTCCTACTTTAGTCGGAACGGATTCAATGAAAAGGGTCCTTATGAAGGGTAAATAGAAATTGGCAAATCACGTTGTGGTCATACGTAGGTAAGAAAACGTTCTTGCTAGAAACCTACAAACCACGTAAAAACTTGCAACAACAATTAGAGGACGTCTAACTTGTTTTTGCAGCAAGTGCTATGTGATGTGATATGGCCAGAAGATGTGATGAATGATATATGTGATGTATGAGATTGATCATATTCTTGTAATAGGAATCACGACTTGCATGTCGATGAGTATGACAACCGGCAGGAGCCATAGGAGTTGTCTTTATTATTTTGCATGACCTGCGTGTCATTGAATAACGCCATGTAATTTACTTTACTTTGTTGCTAAACGCGTTAGCCATACAAGTAGAAGTAATCGTTGGCGTGACGACTTCATGAAGACACAATGATGGAGATCATGGTGTCATGCCGGTGACAAAGATGATCATGGTGCCCCGAAGATGGAGATCAAAGGAGCATGATGATATTGGCCATATCATGTCACTATTTGATTGCATGTGATGTTTATCATGTTTTTGCATCTTATTTGCTTAGAACGACGGTAGTAAGTAAGATGATCCCTTATAATAATTTTAAGAAAGTGTTCACCCTAACTGTGCACCGTTGCGAAGGTTCGTTGTTTCGAAGCACCACGTGATGATCGGGTGTGATAGATTCTAACGTTCGAATACAACGGGTGTTGACGAGCCTAGCATGTACAGACATGGCCTCGGAACACACGCAATACACTTAGGTTGACTTGACGAGCCTAGCATGTACAGACATGGCCTCGGAACACGGAGGACCGAAAGGTCGAGCATGAGTCGTATAGAAGATACAATCAACATGGAGATGTTCACCGATCTTGACTAGTCCGTCTCACGTGATGATCGGACACGGCCTAGTTAAAGTCGGATCATGTTTCACTTAGATGACTAGAGGGATGTCTATCTGAGTGGGAGTTCATTAAATAATTTGATTATATGAACTTAATTATCATGAACTTAGTATAAAATCTTTACACTATGTATTGTAGATCAAATGGCCCACGTTGTCCTCAATTTCAACGCGTTCCTAGAGAAAACCAAGCTGAAAGATGATGGCAGCAACTATACGGACTGGGTCCGGAACCTGAGGATCATCCTCATAGCAGCCAAGAAAGATTATGTCTTAGAAGCACCGCTAGGTGAAGCACCAATCCCTGAGAACCAAGACGTTATGAACGCTTGGCAGCAGCGTGCTGATGATTACTCCCTCGTTCAGTGCGGCATGCTTTACAGCTTAGAACCGGGTCTCCAAAAGCGTTTTGAGAAACATGGAGCATATGAGATGTTCGAGGAGCTGAAACTGGTTTTTCAAGCTCATGCCCGGGTCGAGAGATATGATGTCTCCAACAAGTTCTTCAGCTGTAAAATGGAGGAGAACAGTTCTGTTAGTGAGCACATACTCAGAATGTCTGGGTTGCACAACCGCTTGTCTCAGCTGGGAGTTAATCTCCCGGATGACGCGGTCATTGACAGAATCCTCCAGTCGCTTCCACCAAGCTACAAGAGCTTTGTGATGAACTACAATATGCAGGGGATGGAAAAGACCATTCCTGAGGTATATTCAATGCTGAAATCAGCTGAGGTAGAGATCAGAAAAGAACATCAAGTGTTGATGGTGAATAAAACCACTAAGTTCAAGAAGGGCAAGGGTAAGAAGAACTTCAAGAAGGACGGCAAGGGAGTTGCCGCGCCCGGTAAGCCAGTTACCGGGAAGAAGTCAAAGAATGGACCCAAGCCTGAGACTGAGTGCTTTTATTGCAAGGGAAGTGGTCACTGGAAGCGGAACTGCCCCAAATATTTAGCGGACAAGAAGAAGACCGGCAACACCCAAGGTATATGTGATATACAAGTAATTGATGTGTACCTTACCAGTACTCGTAGTCGCTCCTGGGTATTTGATACCGGTGCAGTTGCTCATATTTGTAACTCAAAGCAGGAACTACGGAATAAACGGAGACTGGCAAAGGACGAGGTGACGATGCGCGTCGGGAATGGTTCCAAGGTCGATGTGATCGCCGTTGGCACGCTACCTCTGCATCTACCCACGGGATTAGTTTTAAACCTCAATAATTGTTATTTAGTGCCAGCTTTGAGCATGAACATTGTATCTGGATCTCGTTTAATTCGAGATGGCTACTCATTTAAATCTGAGAATAAAGGTTGTTCTATTTATTTGAGAGATATGTTTTATGGTCATGCCCTGCTGGTCAATGGTTTATTTTGATGAATCTCGAACGTGATGTTACACATGTTCATAGTGTGAACACCAAAAGATGTAAAGTTGATAACGATAGTCCCACATACTTGTGGCACTGCCGCCTTGGTCACATTGGTGTCAAGCGCATGAAGAAGCTCCATGCAGATGGACTTTTGGAGTCTCTTGATTACGAATCATTTGACACGTGCGAACCATGCCTCATGGGTAAGATGACCAAGACTCCGTTCTCCGGAACAATGGAGCGAGCAACCAACCTATTGGAAATCATACATACCGATGTGTGCGGCCCAATGAGTGTTGAGGCTCGCGGAGGATATCGTTATGTTCTCACTCTCACTGATGACTTAAGTAGATATGGGTATGTCTACCTAATGAAACACAAGTCTGAAACCTTTGAAAAGTTCAAGGAATTTCAGAGTGAGGTTGAGAATCAACGTGACAGAAAAATAAAATTCTTACGATCAGATCGTGGAGGAGAATATTTAAGTCACGAATTTGGTACACACTTAAGGAAATGTGGAATAGTTTCACAACTCACGCCGCCTGGAACACCTCAGCGAAACGGTGTGTCCGAACGTCGTAATCGCACTCTATTGGATATGGTGCGATCTATGATGTCTCTTACCGATTTACCGCTCTCATTTTGGGGCTATGCTTTAGAGACTGCCGCATTCACTTTAAATAGGGCTCCGTCGAAATCCGTTGAGACGACACCGTATGAATTATGGTTTGGGAAGAAACCTAAGCTGTCGTTTCTAAAAGTTTGGGGATGCGATGCTTATGTCAAGAAACTTCAACCTGAAAAGCTCGAACCCAAATCAAAAAAATGCGTCTTCATAGGATACCCTAAGGAAACTATTGGGTATACCTTCTACCTCAGATCCGAAGGCAAGATCTTCGTTGCCAAGAACGGGTCCTTTCTGGAGAAGGAGTTTCTCTCGAAAGAATTGAGTGGGAGGAAAGTGGAACTTGATGAGGTGATAGTCACCCCTTCCGAACCGGAAAGTAGCGCAGCGCGGGAAAATGTTCCTGTGGTGCCTACACCGACTGGGGAGGAAGTTAATGATGATGATCATGAAGCTTCGGATCAAGTTACTACTGAACTTCGTAGGTCCACAAGGACACGTTCCGCACCAGAGTGGTACGGCAACCCTGTCCTGGAAATCATGTTGTTAGACAACGGTGAACCTTTGAACTATGAAGAAGCGATGGCGGGCCCGGATTCCGACAAATGGCTAGAAGCCATGAAATCCGAGATAGGATCCATGTATGAAAACGAAGTATGGACTTTGACTGACTTGCCCGATGATCGGCGAGCCATAGAAAACAAATGGATCTTTAAGAAGAAGACGGACGCGGATGGTAATGTGACCATCTACAAAGCTCGACTTGTCGCTAAGGGTTATCGACAAGTTCAAGGGGTTGACTACGATGAGACTTTCTCACCCGTAGCGAAGCTGAAGTCCGTCCGAATCATGTTAGCAATTGCCGCATACTATGATTATGAGATATGGCAGATGGACGTCAAAACGGCATTCCTTAACGGCTTCCTTAAGGAAGAGTTGTATATGATGCAGCCGGAAGGTTTTGTCGATCCTAAGAATGCTAACAAAGTATGCAAGCTCCAGCGCTCATTTTATGGGCTGGTGCAAGCATCTCGGAGTTGGAACATTCGCTTTGATGAGATGATCAAAGCGTTTGGGTTTACACAGACTTATGGAGAAGCCTGTGTTTACAAGAAAGTGAGTGGCAGCTCTGTAGCATTTCTCATATTATATGTGGATGACATACTATTGATGGGAAATGATATAGAATTCTTGGAAAATATAAAGGCCTATTTGAATAAGTGTTTTTCAATGAAGGACCTTGGAGAAGCTGCTTATATATTAGGCATCAAGATCTATAGGGATAGATCAAGACGCCTCATTGGTCTTTCACAGAGTACATACCTTGACAAGATATTGAAGAAGTTCAATATGGATCAGTCCAAGAAGGGGTTCTTGCCTGTATTGCAAGGTGTGCAGTTGAGCACGGCTCAATGCCCGACCACGGCAGAAGATAGAGAAAAGATGAGTGTCATCCCCTATGCCTCGGCCATAGGGTCTATTATGTATGCCATGCTGTGTACCAGACCTGATGTAAATCTTGCCGTAAGTTTGGTAGGAAGGTACCAAAGTAATCCCGGCATGGAACACTGGACAGCGGTCAAGAATATCCTGAAGTACCTGAAGAGGACTAAGGATATGTTTCTCGTTTATGGAGGTGACGAAGAGCTCGTCGTAAAGGGTTACGTCGATGCTAGCTTCGACACAGATCTGGATGACTCGAAGTCACAGAGCGGATACGTGTATATTTTGAATGGAGGAGCAGTAAGCTGGTGCAGTTGCAAGCAAAGCATCGTGGCGGGATCTACATGTGAAGCGGAGTACATGGCAGCCTCGGAGGCAGCACAGGAAGCAGTCTGGATGAAGGAGTTCATTACCGACCTAGGGGTGATTCCCAATGCGTCGGGCCCGATGACTCTCTTCTGTGACAACACTGGAGCTATTGCCCTTGCGAAGGAGCCCAGGTTTCACAGGAAGACCAGGCATATCAAGCGTCGCTTCAACTCCATTCGTGAAAGTGTTCAAAATGGAGACATAGATATTTGTAAAGTACACACGGACCTGAATGTAGCAGATCCGTTGACTAAACCTTTCCCTAGGGCAAAACATGATCAACACCAGGACGCAATGGGTGTTCGATTCATCACAATGTAACTAGATTATTGACTCTAGTGCAAGTGGGAGACTGTTGGAAATATGCCCTAGAGGCAATAATAAATGGTTATTATTATATTTCTTTGTTCATGGTAATTGTCTATTATTCATGCTATAATTGTATTGTCCGAAAATCGTAATACATGTGTGAATGCATAGACCACAAAGTGTCCCTAGTAAGCCTCTAGTTGACTAGCTCGTTGATCAACAGATAGTCGTGGTTTCCTGACTATGGACATTGGATGTCATTGATAACGGGATCACATCATTAGGAGAATGATGTGATGGACAAGACCCAATCCTAAGCATAGCATAAAAGATCGTGTAGTTTCGTTTGCTAGAGCTTTTCCAATGTCAAGTATCTTTTCCTTAGACCATGAGATCGTGCAACTCCCGGATACCGTAGGAGTGCTTTGGGTGTGCCAAACGTCACAACGTAACTGGGTGACCATAAAGGTGCACTACGGGTATCTCCGAAAGTGCCTGTTGGGTTGGCACGGATCGAGACTGGGATTTGTCACTCCGTGTGACGGAGAGGTATCTCTGGGCCCACTCGGTAATGCATCATCATAATGAGCTCAATGTGACTAAGGCGTTAGTCACGGGATCATGCATTGCGGTACGAGTAAAGAGACTTGCCGGTAACGAGATTGAACAAGGTATCGGGATACCGACGATCGAATCTCGGGCAAGTAACATACCGATTGACAAAAGGAATTGCATACGGATTGATTGAATCCTCGACACCGTGGTTCATCCGATGAGATCATCGTGGAACATGTGGGAGCCAACATGGGTATCCAGATCCCGCTGTTGGTTATTGACCAGAGAGGCGTCTCGGTCATGTCTGCATGTCTCCCGAACCCGTAGGGTCTACACACTTAAGGTTCGGTGACGCTAGGGTTGTAGAGATATATGTATGCGGAAACCCGAAAGTTGTTCGGAGTCCCGGATGATATCCCGGACGTCACGAGAGGTTCCGGAATGGTCCGGAGGTGAAGAATTATATATAGGAAGTCCAGTTTCGGCCACCGGGAAAGTTCCGGGGGTTACCGGTATTGTACCGGGACCACCGGAAGGGTCCCGGGGGTCCACCGGGTGGCGCCACCTATCCCGGAGGGCCCCGTGGGCTGAAAGTGGAAGGGAACCAGCCCTTAGTGGGCTGGGGCGCCCCTCTTGGGCCTCCCCCCATGCGCCTAGGGTTGGGAACCCTAGGGGGGAGTTCCCCCTTGCCTTGGGGGGCAAGGCAACCCCTTTCCCCCTTGTGGCCGCCGCCCCCCCTTGAGATCCCATCTCTTGGGGCCGGCACCCCCCCCCCCCCCAGGGGGGCTATATAAAGGGGGGAGGGAGGGCAGCAAACAACAGCCTTGGGTGCCTCCCTCCTCCCCTGCAACACCTCTCTCTCTCTCGCAGAAGCTCGGCGAAGCCCTGCAGGAGACCCGCTACATCCACCACCACGCCGTCATGTTGCTGGATCTCCATCAACCTCTCCTTCCCCCTTGCTGGATCAAGAAGGAGGAGACGTCGCTGCACCGTACGTGTGTTGAACGCGGAGGTGCCGTCCGTTCGGCACTCGGTCATCGGTGATTTGGATCACGGCGAGTACGACTCCGTCATCCACGTTCATTGGAACGCTTCCGCTCGCGATCTACAAGGGTATGTAGATGCACTCCCTTCCCCACGTTGCTAGTATACTCCATAGATGCATCTTGGTGAACGTAGGAAAATTTTAAAATTATGCTACGATTCCCAACGACACATACTTCGTGGGGATGCATGTCAATTACCACTTTCTGCGTTTCCTCTCGTGTTCTGAACATCTGCTTCTGTATTATATTTTCTTGAAAGAAAAAACGATCTTATTAATTCACAAACTATTCCAAGTCACATGGAGATGACCAAACTAGATTACCTAGGATTCCTCCTTCAACCATTCCTTTTGAGCTGAAATATGCAAGTTTGGCAGGTTATATGGCTGAGCGTGTCAAGTTAACTTTTTGTAAAGTTCGGTGGTAGACTGCCGGTATATAAAATAGAGCCATGCTTGATGTTGGCACGACTCCACTGGTCCCTTTGCAACAGCAGTTTGTTACCTGATGGCGACCCACGATCATCGTGGAACTAACTAACATGCATGCATTGCAGTGCAAGGTAGGTAGATCCTGTTTCTTCCGAACAACACAAAGCGTGTGTGAAAGCCATTGCTTCTTGCAGCTAAAGTGCCACGCAATGCATCTTACATGAAACCGTTAAGATGTCCCCATAGTAGGTAATGTCACATGTTAGTTTGTAAGCATCCAGGCATGCATGTGAAGGTAGTTTCTGGACATCACAGAATTTGTCCAAATCTGCTAGAGGACATACATACCTTTGCCAGGAGAAGAAGATTTTGCATAAACATGCGCAACTAATTATGATGGAATTTGAAGAAGAATGGAGTTAGTTAAAGAATCACAAGTAAACATTGACAAGGGAAAAAGGTGAAGAAAAGAAAGGGAAAGGTCTCTGAAAAGAATCATTAGTACTCGCGTATCTCTACTGAGGATTGTTTCTCCATCTTATTTGGTCATCCAGAATTTTTAGTGCGTCGTCCTTTTCTTTGGCACGTCGTCTTTTGTCAGTCCTTTGCGTAAAAATAAGGCTCAAAAAATATATTGCGGTATGAGGACTCGAATCCCACCCGCATAGATGAAGTTGGCGCGCACAAACAAGCCCACCAAGATGACCTGTCGTTTGAGAAAGGTAAGGAAGAAACCCTTTTATATTTGTTATAAACAAGTTTTCTCAAATAAAAAAAACCCTTAGAAGCGAGACCGACCTATACATCACTCTGCCTCCCGATCCGCTCCCTCATCGCTCCGCCGCGGCAACCACTGGCCCTGTGGCTCAAACCGGAGGCTGCTGATCGAGCCGCTCACCGCTCCGCCGTCGTCCGTCTCTCAGCGCCCCCCTCCATCCGATTCGGATTGGAGTGCCCGTGACGTATCCACGGGGATAAAAAAGCCGTCCGAGCAAGCAGCCATGCGGTGGACGCGGCGCTGCCCCACCCTCCGCCGCGCTGTCCGGCGATAAGCTCCTATCCATGGGCAACATCACGGTGGTAATGTCCCCTCGATGGATTCCTGGAAACGGCCTGACGTCGTTCGCGATGGACATAGACATAGGGACGTCGCAATGAAGGTCCCCCACTTCAACTCGCGGCTCCGGTTCCGCATCAGTGGTGGGCTGTGAAGGAAATATGCCCTAGAGGCAATAATAAAGTTGTTATTTATATTTCCATATATCATGATAAATGTTTATTATTCATGCTAGAATTGTATTAACCGGAAACTTGATACATGTGTGGATACATAGACAAAACAGAGTATCCCTAGTAAGCCTCTACTAGACTAGCTCGTTAATCAAAGATGGTTAAGTTTCCTAACCATAGACATGTGTTGTCATTTGATGAACAGGATCACATCATTAGGAGAATGATATGATGGACAAGACCCATTTGTTAGCTTAGCATAATGATCGTTAAGTTTTATTGCTATTGCTTTCTTCATGACTTATACATATTCCTTTGACTATGGGATTATGCAACTCCCGAATACCGGAGGAATACCTTGTGTGCTATCAAATGTCACAACGTAACTGGGTGATTATAAAGATGCTCTACAGGTATATCCGAAGGTGTTTGTTGGGTTGGCATAGATCGAGATTAGGATTTGTCACTCCGAGTATCGGAGAGGTATCTCTGGGCCCTCTCGGTAATGCACATCATAATAAGCCTTGCAAGCAATGTGACTAAAGAGTTAGTTGCGGAATGATGCATTACGGAACGAGTAAAGAGACTTGCCGGTAACGAGATTGAACTAGGTATGAGGATACCAACGATCGAATCTCGGGCAAGTAACATACCGATGACAAAGGGAATGACCTATGTTGTCATTGCGGTTTGACCGATAAAGATCTTCGTAGAATATGTAGGAACCAATATGAGCATCCAGGTTCCGTTGTTGGTTATTGATCAGAGATGTGTCTCGGTCATGTCTACATAGTTCTCGAACCCGTAGGTTCCGCACGCTTAACGTTCGATGACGATTTGTATTATGAGTTATGTGTTTTGGTGACCGAAGATTGTTCGGAGTCCCAGATGAGATCACGGACATGACGAGGAGTCTCGAAATGGTCAAAAGGTAAAGATTGATATATTGGACGATAGTATTCGGACACCGGAATGGTTTCAGAGCGTTTCGGATATTTATCGGAGTACCGAGGAGTTACCAGAACCCCGGGAAAAATAATAGGCCTACGTGGGCCATAGGGAGAGAGAGGGGAGCCCGCAAGGGGTGGCGCGCCATCGTGCGTGCCGGCCGGAGAAGCACAGAGTAGTGTTCGGTGTGCCTGTGCGATGAACCACAGCGGCCATCGTACATGAAACGAACTGGCCGGTCAGAGGAAAGATGCATGTGTGAGAGGAGGGAAGTAGCAATAATTCTACACCTATGGGCTGTTACGTAAACCTTCAGATTTCCAACTAACAAATCATCAGATGGCACGATGATTTCGTAAGGAGTTTACGTATAAAAATTATGTAAGTGTAGCAAAGCTCGGGAAGTAAAGTAGAGAAAGCGCAGGTGGTATACATATACAAATGAGGTGCACACGTACACAAACCGTACGTACATATCAAACGCATACACTGGGACAGACCAGCTGAAATACATAGGAACTCGCTAAGGAGAACAAGAAAAAGAAAACTGCAGCGCGGAACAGAGTAACCAGACCTGCTAATAGAAATTATCGCGCAGCCATGCAAGGACAGGGAGGCGCGCGCAGAGCCCTCGTCGGGCCATTGCACTAGCACAGCAAACAACATCCCTTGGCTCGGCCAACCAGTCTAATCAAGTTGTTGGCCGTCAAGCAGCGTCGCTGTGTTACCAACCGTCAAAATGATTATTGGAAAGGTAGAGCCTCTGTAAATTTGCCAGATTGCCGATGGAGTACGGTATAGGTCCAACGAAGTTGTTTCCTCCAAGATCTAAAACTGTTAGGTTCTTTAGGGCCCCAATGCTCGGTGGCACTGTCCCAGACAAGTTGTTTGCACCCAAAAGTAGCCATTGAACCGAAACAGATAGATTACCGATATCGTATGGCAATGTGCCCCTTAGCTTATTTGTACTCAAGTCCAGTATTATAAGCTTGGATAGATTAAACAATGTTGTTGGAACTCTACCCGATAGCCTATTCTGACCGAGAAACACCGCCCGGTTCCTCCCCATATTCGGCAATTTCCCAAGATCTTCGGGAATGCGTCCTTTGAGTTGATTGTGGGTAAGTCGTAGCTCTTCTAAGTAAGTGTTGTTGCCGAAGGTTGGCGGAATGTTTCCTGTGAGGCTATTATTGGAAAGGTCGATTCCTACAAGATTGGAGAGCGAACCTATATTTTGGGGAATTGAACCCACTAGCATGTTAGAAGAGAGATCTAGCCCAACGAGTTCGGAACAATTTGTAAGAGCATTCGGAATGCTCCCTTGCAATAAGTTATCATGTAGGTAAAGGACCCGTAATCGTATAAGACGATTGAAAGGTGGCAACTGGCCAGATAGGAGATTATTGGATAGTTTTAGTTCCCGAAGGAAGGTTAGATTTCCAAGAGAGGGTGTGATTTGGCCTGTCAAGCTCAGGTTGGCAAGGTTTAGCACCGTAACACGTTCTGGGTGCCATGTGCTGCACTTGATGCCCGACCACATACAGTAGTGGATGTTCTCATTCCAAGAGCTTAAGGCTCCTCTTGGGTCCGCTCTGATGGCCCCTTTGAAATCAAGCAGTGAACGGTGATCTGTGGTGTTACCACGAACTGCTGAGCAATTAATGTCACTTGCTCCATAAAACAACCCTAAGAGCACTGGTAGAACAAGCATGCGGAGACCCATTAGGTTTATGTTTCCTGAAAAAGGCCAGACATGCATTTTCAACATGAGAAGCTCCAAAAAATTACAAACCTACATTAGTGCATACTACGTCACTTTTACTCAATAAGTTCCGATACAGATAGACCATTTTTTCACCAATGGGGTTGCAAGGATAAAAATGGAAAGTGGTCATAAATTAGTGTTTTATTTGTAAACATGTTTGTATTATATGCTCGCCGAAGAAGATAAGTACACCAAGGGGTGTTTGGTTGGGCTTAACTTTGGCTTTTGCACTTGGCTTATAAGCCCCAAATATACCTCTTATGGACATTTGGATTATACTCCCTCCGTTCCAAAATAAGTGTCTCAATCTTGATACAACTTTGTACTAAAGTTAGTACCATCATACGTGTCTTGTTTGCTTAATACCATCATATGCGTCTTTTTTGCTTATAGGCCAAAATGCAAAAGCCAAAGTTAAACCTAGCCAAATACCCCCTACCTCGTAGTATTTCGTTGCAAAGTGCAAGTCTGAACAGGGTACATAACTACATATGAACCTAATATCTGAACCTTCATGAAAAAAAAATCGTAGCTCTATTTTTAAAAATGTGTGAAGAAAAAACTAAAGACAGTACATATGGTAACAAGCCTAACAAGAAGACACAAGCCAAAAGAGATTACTTTTTGCGGATTTGCTAAGCATACGTTGTCTAGACGCGTCGTCCCCGGTAGAAGATAGGAAGAGGATAGACAACTACAAGGGTGCTTGCCGGCGCAGTAGAAGTATGGGGCTTAGAGGGATGGCCGGAACAACAGTGGTAGGCAGTTAAGCATGGGCTAGAGAGCGGGCCGAATGGGACGGGAAGAACATGAACAGTAGTCGCACGTGAAGGAAGAAAATGACTTATCCATAAAAACTTTTTCAGGCAACTGACGGATGAGTGCCCCCTCTTTTCGACGATAACAAGTCAAAAACAGAGGATTACTCGATACAACTATTAGTAAAATAAGGATGGAAGACCAACTCAAAACACCCATTTTTAGGCTTTTGGCTATCGGAAGTACTTCACATACAACGTGTTGTGGTACGATAATGGTACGATGGCTAATCCAACGGCCTTGCACATGAACGGTGTGATGTGGGATACCGTACAAATATTGGACGGGAAGTGTCCTGCGCGTACGTATCAGTGTTGTTTGGCTTTTGTACATGATGGTATAAGCCGGAAACCCATAAAATAGGTGATTTTTTGGCTTATAAGCCAAAATGCAAAGCCAAAGTTAAGCCCAACCAAATACCCCCTAACTCGTAGTACTTCGATGCAAAGTGCTAGTCTGAGCATGGTACATAACTACATATGAACGTTCACGGAAAAAAAAGATTATAGCTCTAAGTTTTGAAAATATGTGAAAAAACTGCAAAACAATACATATGGTAACAAGCCTAACAAGAAGCACAAACCGAAAGAGATATTTTTTTGCGGATTTGCTAAGCATTGGTTGCTTAGGCGCATCGTTGCCGGCACCATGCTGAGCATAGGAAGAGGGTTGACAGGTGCTTGCATGCGCATGAGAAGGGCGGAGCTTAGAGGGGTGGTCGGCACATCAGCGGTAGCCGGTAGGCAGCAGGGGCTAGAGAGTGGGCCGACTAGGAGGGGGAGAAGATGAATAGTACTCCCTCCGTTTCTAAATATATATCTATTTAGAGATTTCAATACAAACCGCATACGGATGTATATAAACATATTTTAGAGTGTAGATTCAATCATTTTGCTCCCTATGTAGTCTCTTATTGGGATCTCAAAAAGACTTATATTTAGGAACGGAGGAATTACTAGGCTGTTAAAATGCACTGATCATCCATAGAAACCTGGCAGCTAGGAAGGTGCTTCCTTTTATCGAGGATTACATGCCAAGAAAAGATAGTTACTCGATACAACTACTAGTATGTCAAGACGAGAGGACAACTCGCAAAATAGATAAACAAGAATCTGAACGAGAGATGCTAGTTGCGAACCTGTGATGAAGCGCACGGTAGGACGACGACCTCTTCTAGCTTGGGATTCTCCGGGTGGTGGCGTGTGACTAAGGTGAAAGTTGGATGCTCAGCTAGATGGCTAGCTCAGGCCGCAGGGGTTTAAGAACACTTGCGCAGCGCCCCTCACATCCACACACTCGGGTCGCATCTGCCATTGTCACGCATCATTTCAGCTTTGACATCCAACGCAGCGGCCAGGTCAAAATTTTATGCCATCTCCCACCTACTTTGCGTCGCTGTTTCTGCGGGGCAGAACATATTGCGGCGCAGCCAGGCAGAGAGAGACCTTCTGCGCGGCATGTCGACAAAATGCAGGGTGCACAACGGTCGGGTATTCGGCATCATGAAGAAATCAACATTTACTTATGATAGGAACGTCCTGGTCCAGATGTCTGACAGATAGTAGTAAGAATAGGATACAAAATGGCACAAGCTTGGACCAATGAGGGCAGTCACAATTAACTCAACATCAGCAATAGCTAAGAGATAGATATGGCCTTTGCTTGCCACTCAACTCAAGACACAGGTCGTGCTTTTTTTTCTCTTGCAAGTCGCATAACTATATAAAACGGCAGCTCCTTCAGACCCTACACCAAGATATTGTGAAAACAACCCTCAAGTGGATCCTAGAAGCTTCTGGACCATTGACTTCTTGCATCAACCAAGTGTTCATGTTCCCTATTTGTGACTACTACCTTTTACATAATTTAAAATTAGCTAATGTTACAACAGCAATACACACGTTTCAATGAGTCGCAATGCTCACAGGCTACAGTTTAAAAACCCTACCTAGTCGATCATAGAGTTGACTGAGATCAGCAAGGACAATGTAATAAGCTCCACAACAAGAGTCAGCCAATTAAACATCTACTTTGCTACTTACAGTCAAAACTAAGGGATATAAATTGTATTCTAGAGAGCATATGGCAAGCTTAGGAGCCTATAGCGAGAGAGCGCCAGATGCAAACAAAAGATTCCTCCGAGAAAACTGTAGTTGGAAAAAAGCAGTTAGTTGGTTTTCGCTCAACACGGTAACTATCATATGTTAACTGATGAGAACGGTGGATGGAAGGAGAATGGGTTTCTCACCCGCAAGTTATAAACAGGAGTCGATTTTGTAGGGAGAGCTTTCAGCAGCCTCAGTCGGTTCGTAGAACCAGCCTTGCTGTTTCACAAAAATAAACGATATTTAACAACTAGAGTAAGGCAAACCAAAGCAGCCTTTTACAAGGGAGCCAACCAACTTACGTGTCATCCATCTTCAGGGCCTTTGTGCTGGACGCAACATCCCAGAGTTTAACAGTGCAATCAGCCGATCCAGATGCAAGCAATGCTCCCTCGCAGCTATAAAACAGAGGAAGAATTGTTGAACTAAGATGATTCTTTGGTATAGCATATTAGCATGAAATTAAGGTAATCAAGCTTCTCCAAAAACTAAAAAAACATACTCCCTCCGTCCCATAATGTAACTAGACAGAACAACACAGCATGACTAGTAGCTAGACAGAACAACACAGCATGACTAGTCACTGGAAGAGAAAAAATGTACACTTCAAAACAGAAGAACTATCAGTGATACTCAATCTAATCCGTTGATGGAAGACATTTTTTTACATAATTTATACTGGAAACAGTGGTTAAAACATGGAAAGAAATTACAGGATTTTTAAATAATAGATCCAGAAGTAAATCTACTGCGGTCAACCAACAACTGCATTGCAACCAAGTACATAAGCTGGACCATCGATGTATGTTCAAGAAAAAACAACCACACACAGGCATTCAAGTTCCATGGTGTGGTCATTTGAAGACAGAATCATGCAATATTCCAGTTAAATACTCTAAAAAGGTGGCCAAAATGGTTAGTAAACCCATTGCTCATGTATAGATAAATCTAACCCAGTGTGAACTGAAGCCGCTGCTCAGCAAACTGATTAAAGGCAGAAGACAGGAAAGGCCAGTTTCTCAAGCCCTGCCATAAACTAATACTCCCTCCGTAAAGAAGTCTAAGAGCGTTTAGATCACTACTCTAGTGATCTAAAATGCTCTTATATTTCTTTACAGAGGGAGTACTCTTTACACATATTTGGTATATCAGCTACTGTTTGACACATGGGATACTAAGCAAGCAAAACAATGTATAATGATGAGTACCTGAAAGCAAGTGACCACACACAAGAGTTGTGTCCCGCTAGTGGTGAAACGCAGCGACCAGTAGAGAGATCCCACATCATGATGGTCCCATCTTCGTCTCCGGAGGCCATGTATCGCCCATCAGGAGACATTGCCAGTGATAAGACCATACTCCTATGACCAATGAACATTCGTATACATTCACCAGTTTGAACATCCCATAGCCTTACAGTTTTGTCACTAGAGCCGGTGGCAATGTAGTTACAGTTTACATGCCACTGCACACACTGTCAGATAAGTAGTTTGCAGAAGAAAACATCAGTCAGAACATGCAGACATCAGTAAATGGCATTGAAAGCATTCCCATAGGCAGACTACCAATTCTCAAATCAATACAAGTTCAGAGATAGAAGCACACTTACATCAACATCAGCAAGATGCCCAGCCATTATCCGCAAAGGTTGGATTTTATCCATTGACCAGATTCGAGCAGTCCTGTCATGCGAGGCACTGGCAAAATAATGGCCGACTGGACTAAACTGCCACAAAAACATAAAAATATGTCAGCAATACAAGTATACAACGCACAATGATGTCTATTCAATACAGCAGAATTAGAAAGCTATGCAACACAAATATATGTACCGGTCATAAGCTGTTGAAAAAAACATCAAGCCCAACAGACCTATTCCAAATCCCATCATCAGAAGTGTTCAAAATGAAGAACGAACTAGGAATATTTATCACAAGTATTTGCAGTTTTGCGCTCGCACCAAGATCAAGACTAAAACAATAGTAGGGCATGGACATTTTTTGTAACAATGAGGCCACTATTAGAACTCCAGAAGAGTTTTCTCTCAAAAAAAAATCCAGAAGAGTTAATTAAAAACTACTGAAATGAGGCCACTATTATTAGAACTTCAGAAGAGTTTATTTAAAACTACTGAAATGAGGCCACTATTAGAACTTCAGAAGAGTTTATTAGAAACTACTGAAATCAGGCCACTATTAGAACTTCAGAAGAGTTTATTTCAAACTACTGAACAACTGACTGACTGTACGGCATCGACACTGATTGTAACAACAGATCTGAGCATCATTCAAATAAAAACTGCTGAAGAATCAACTAACTAATCAAATGTTTTTGCCTGTAACTAGGTAGTCAAGACACCCCATGAAGCAAGAACTCAAATGTTGTTTTCACAACAACGACACAGAGAAAAGATTTGTTCACATACTTGGACATCCCAAACTGGGTAATTGTGTCCTTTGTAACAAACAAGATTGGCATTCAGCTTGGTACTCCACAGCCGAACTGTAACAAATATATAAAAAAATAGATGAACAGTTAGTTTGATTAAATAAATGAACAAGGAAATGAATGGTACTCCCTCCGTCCCATAATGTAGGACGTTTTTTGTTTTTGTCCTACAATGGGACGGAGGGAGTACAAAATAAGTATAATGTAAGTGAGACCTTACTTGTTGAATCTGAAGATGATGACAGGAGAAAATCTCCAAATGGACTAAAGGCAGCGGAATAAACTGGTCCAGAATGACCTTGGAATAATGTATACGGTCTTTTCCCCTCAGATGTTGATGACAAGCGCTCGTCCTGTGAAGATCCATTCTCTCCTTGTGAATTAGCTGAGAGTCCAAATTTGCCCAATCAGCAAATACCATCAAGAATTCAAGATAGAAATGAAAACACTACTATGTTAGGAATATGTTCTATGATTATTCTGAAGTTCTGGACAGGTTCCAGTCAAATACTGCAACGCCGTTAAAATATTCTAGCATGTCTAACAAGTAGCTCCAGAAGACATTTATTGCATTGTCCAAGACATGCATCAGTGCTACAACACCACCTTAAACTTCTAGGTTGTAACTTAAACTAAATGAAATAAACTAGAATCCTTAGAACAAAAGGCTACCATGACCGAAATCAGGTGTGCAGTTACAGAAGCATTTCACCATATCAGCGGAACAGAAACATCAGCAATATGTTGTGTAGAACGACTAACATGTTTTTGCTGGTTGACCAATCTTTGCCATATCCCAAACCTAGTGAACAAGAAAGTTTTACCAGTTAATGTAGTGATCACATGAGAAACAAACTATCACCTAAAGGGACTAACCTTTACTGACGAGTCTGAGAACCCACCAACAACCATAGATCCATCGTTTGAGATCGATGAGCAGTTTAATCTGTGTTCCACAGGATAATGTTTTCAAACCAAAGTATGCACACTGAAACAGTTGATACTAAATTACAGCTAAGCTTACCCGTTATGTGTATTAAGGAATGTGTAGAAGCTAACAGATGGCAATGCCAAGTTATTCAATTGTGCACGGTTTCGCAGGTCCTCAAGAATTGATTGTTCAACTTCAACAGGCCTGAAACAAACAAGTAATTTTTCAGGATCGTAAACGCAAGGCTGACACTTGACAGATCAAAAAGTACACAAGTGAGTATGTTCTGCAAAAAGAAAAAAGAGCAATATTTGGTCCTCCTGAAACTTGTAAGATAACTTTTCCAAGAGAACCCGCATCAAACCCCTCAGCCTTTATTTTAGGTTCCAAGTCAGGCTCAAGCGCATGACACTCACATGTCTGGAGTATGGACCCACATTCAGTTATAGGAATGGTATTTATTTTCAAAGAGTACAGTTGATAAATTATGTAGAACTTTTTTTAGAACTGCAGATAAGAGAATAAATGTTTACGTCGCTGGAAGGGTTAGCTCCGGTTTCACACGAGGTGCCGCAGAAATCATGCTTGTTTCGGATTTGGTATTTTTCCCTGTTGCACCTACAAGCTTATCCTTTTTGAGCTTTTTGTTCAGAGGACCACCCTGCTTTCCACCTTCTGAGGATTTTTTCTGTAGCAAATATAATAAGAAATAATGAAAGATCCAAGTTAGTAACAGAAAAGGGTATATGGACAGCATTCCTGTTCTTAAGATAACAGCAGAAGAAGAGAAGAACAAAAACATGCTGCTGAGTGTTGACAAAAAAGGAATGTCCAGGTTTCAATGGCAGAGAGCATATAACAAACATAATATAACAAGAGTTCCATACTACGAGAGAGTTTCTTGCCTTGTTATTATCTTCTGCATCTGCATCCTTGCTTTCTGCTTCAGCTCTATCAGAATCTGAGAGTGCTTTCTCCATACGCTCCTCAACTGAATCTTCAAGCAACTGCATACCATAAATTTAATTTTAACAATAACACATGCCTAAGGATAACGAAGAATAAATACTTAAATAGAAAACTGAAAAATTGCACTCATGGAAGAGGTTCGTTTGGGAAGTGGCAAAAACAGTGCTAGTAGAGTTTTTTCCCTATTTGATCGGCATTGTTAACCGTTTTGATAGAATAGATAATAGGAAACAAACACATTGATCACGGATGTGCTGAATAACATACCCCCCAATGCACTTCCTTCTGATTTATCTGTTTTGCCAAGTCCTTGCTGGTTCCAACCAGAGCAACAACATCCGCATCATCAGAGATCAATGAAGGCTGCCCAGCGGACACTGCCAATATAGATAGAGGGAAGTGGTGGAAAAGTGAGAAGTGAGGGTAAGTAAAATGTGCGATATAATCTCAACAGACTGGGAACTGTACCTTCAAAAATTATCCTTTCATTGATTATTCCAAGCATCACAAGAGCTTGTGTTTTCTGGAGATACTGGAGAAGTAATTCATATGAATACTGCAATGAAACACGAGGTAGAAACTTTGAACAGAGCAGTTGACATAATTTTATTGGAAAAACAAAATTGCAGTAAAGAAAAAAAGGTGAGATCATGATGTATCATGCAACGAGTTGCCAATTGAACTAGAAATCACCACATGGAATGTGCTTCGCCAGCAACATCTGTTAAAAACTGGTCTATATGCAGTTTGTGTCTCATATTTGACACTAGCATTCAGTATATGTATTATGGTATCATGATGACGTATCATCTACTCCTATGTGAAACTAGTTGCCCATTAGGATTCAGGAAGAAAAAGCTTGTAACAAACCTTAGATTGTGTTTGTTTCCCTTGGTCATAACAACACTTACCAAGTGGTGGAAAAGGGTACATGAGAATAAAGCATCTCAACTTATAAAGCTATTGTCACAACAACGGACATGCATCCAGTGGAACATTTTATCTATGTGCATTGATTTAACTCAAAAGGTGACCCACCCATACAATCGTAGTTGAAACAAAGAGATGGAATGCAAATATAGAAGAACTTGGTGCAGTACTACCTCACATAATTTAATTCTGAATTTATTTTCCCTTAAAGATCGGGCCAGATCCATTTCCTGTAAATTATAGCAGGCAGAACAATAAGTGCATGTTTTGTGAATCCTGAGAAGATAAAATCAAATAAACAAATGCAAATCTCCATTGACACTTGAATGGATACGAGAGAGCTAAATGATGAACCTCCAAATGCAAAGGAGAAAGAGTGCCTTCCAGCTTTTGGAGATCCCTTGAATGCATCAGTTCATGATCTTCCCGAAATTTAAGGAAAAATGCCCGAGCTGCAGGATTCATATGTGGTGATATCAATGACAGAAATGCTCCAAACAAACTAATTGGATGCATAAAATGCAAACAAATATTATCCCAGAAATGTACAGAAACTACAAATACCTTCCTTGCCCACAAAAATAATTACCTTCTAGTGTATGCCCCTCTGACACTAGATCCATGAAGCAATGGATAAACGCTGGATAAAGGACACGGAGTAATTCATGCTACAATATTAAAAGAAACTCAGAGGCATGAAATATATATAGCTGAATATACAAGAATAAAAAAGGCCATTCCATGTAATAGGTACATCAAATTAGAGCAAGTAGTCCATCCACCGCAACCAAATATCCCATTTCCAGCGACTACAATCATGTGACAAGTACATGATTATGCTTATGTGAATGGTTTTTGCTTTCTAGAAGGAGCTCTGCAGTGTGAACACATGCCATAAAACACAAAAAACATTTCAGAAATGCTACGTACATCTGAAGCTAGTAGGCAAGCATTCAGCCATGATCCCGGAAGCATGGTGCACCAACCACAAGCAGGCATGATCATTTTTAACAAGAGAAACATGAAAATAACTCATGAGTAGCATGCCAGATTACTGAACAGTGTGGATATAGCAGCTACATGCCTCAAAACATCTGTGAATGCTGCAAAGCAAAGTGCATTCAAATGTACTACTAGAGCTGTAAACGTGAATCACAATCCACACTTAATGTAGCACACCTTGTATTGGTCCAGAGAATTGTATGCCCATGATCTTAGCTTGTTGTAGCCATCATAGTATCTTGCTGGGTCGTTATCCGGCCTGTCAACAAAGGGGAACATGGTAAATTTTTCAGATTAACATGGAATTAGAGCAGTTTTCGAGCATATTTGACATGATACTCTAGATTAGCCCCCATAAACTCTGCTCAAGGCCCAAATCATGTTGAAGGTTTGCCATTGCCCAAGCCAAAGTAGTATCAATTTCTCACGCTCGAGCGGGTAAGCTGATTCTGAACATCGGAGTGACTTAAACCTAGCAGAAACAGCCCGGCCCGAGTCAGGATAGCCAAGGCGCCGCGGCTCGGCCACTCGGAACCACCAATCCGGCGCCATTCCTCACACAAACGGCACGAAAACCGGTGGCTACTACGCGAGACTTGGGGGGCGAGGCCGCTGCGGCCACCACAAGGGGCGGCGGGGTCGAGATTTAGGGGATTCGCACCTGGAGAGCGAGACGTCGGAGAGGGAGGTGGTGGAGAGGCGGTTGCGCTCCTCCTGCAGCGCGAGCTCGGTGAGGCGGAAGCCCTTGCGGTGCAGGTACTGCTGCACCTTCCTCTCCATCTCCTCGTCCTCCATCGCTCGCTGGCTCGCTCGCCGGCCGGCCGCCGTGCGCCGGGGAGGGAGGCGCCCTAGGGTTTAGGGGCGGGCCGGATCCGCTGGTACGGTGTGGGCGAGCGGGTCGGAGGGGAAGACGAAGGCGGAAGGGGATTAGAGCAGGGCAGCGAGGCCGGATGGGCTAGGCCCAGCAGGCTAGCAGGCTCGGCCTGGTTTGGATAGCCTGGTTAGGCCCGCGTTCACACGGGCCGAGTCGCGGGCCGAGAGGGTCTAGGATTCGACTTGTGAATCCGACGTTTAGTCCAACTCGGGGGCCCCGAGCCTCCTCCGGGTTGTAAAAAGGCACCGCCTACTCCGGTTTGCTCTCAGTACTTTGTCGAGATGGCTCCTGTCGTGGTTCGTAGATGCATCAGATGATGAACGAGCTGTTCTTGTACAGGATGCGTATGCGCTCTGGTTAGCAAGGAATAATGCACGTGATGGCCAGAAGATAGAAGACGCAAACGCGATAGCAAAAAGAGTTGTCAACTTAATGGGGGAATGGCAGTCCATTCATGGCCGGAAACACAAGCCAACGAGAGCTGTGGTGAAGGAGAAATGGGGTCCACCAGAGGAGGGGTGGGTGAAAGTAAATGTAGATGGAGCTACGGCCAAGGTGGGGGAGAATGGTGGCACGGGTGTCGTGCTCGGAAACCATGTGGGCGCATATATGGGTGCAGCATGTCATTTCCATCCAATGTGCACTGACCCAGCGACAGTTGAGCTACGGGCTTGCAGAGAAGCAGCTCGTCTGGCGGAAGAGCTAAATATACCCAGCGTACACATCAAGACGGACTGCCGCGAGATCGCCTGCAAGCTTTAGAGTAAAGGGAAGGATTTGTCGCCGCTAGGACCGATCTTCGAGGAAGTCAAGCAGCTGCTTGCATCGCGTGAGAGATGGAAGGTGTCATGGGTTAGACGAGAGGCAAACAGGGCCGCTCACTTAGTAGCTAGAGAAGCTGTGACAAATAAGCTAGACTATGTGTGGCGATTTGTGCCCCCAGATTTCATATTGCATGTGGTTTCGGACGAGATCCCCACAGGGGAATGATTAAATAAAGATTGATCTTTAGTTTCAAAAAAAAAGGCACCGCCTACGCTGGTTCGGTTCCTCGCACAGCGCACTCGAGACTCGTCTAATCCCACGATGGCAGCACAGGGGGAAGATGGAAGGGACGGCGGCGGCCTCGCTCCCGGACGACGTGGTCCGCGAGATCCTCGTGCGCCTGGACAACGTCGTCGACCTCTTCCGTTGCGTCGTGTCGTGTAAGCAAATGTGCCGTGTTATACTCGAGGCCTCCTTCCTTGGCCGGGCTCCACGCCGTCGTTCCTCTCCGGGCTCTTCATCTGGGAGAAGTTTGAAGTCATGGATGCCACTGCTTTTGTGACATCCTTCGCCCCGACGAAGCACTCGTTGTTTGGTCCTCACCGGCGCAATCTCAAGTCATTTTCCCCCATGAGCGGCACAAGAGGCCGCAAAGGACAGGTGATGCACAACGTGGTGCCGCTCGTCGCTCGCCACGGCCTCCTCCTCTTCCTGCGCTTGGATATGCCCAATGCCAATGTTTCTCCGGCATCAACTGTGTGGCTGGTCGTGTGCAATTTGTTTTCTGGCGCATGTGACGAGCTTCCTCCGCTTAAGTGTGATTGGGATCTCGACAAGAGCGGCTACGCCATCCTAACCAGCACAGATTGTTCCTCAAATGCCGAGCAGCAACATTCGGCGGCGCCCAGCTACTCAGCCTTCTTCAAAGTGCTCGTTGTCGAGACTGACACCAATCAACAACCACATAACCTCCACAAGTTCACGTCAGGCGAGCCAAGTTGGAGCGGCCCGAGTAAATTGTCCACTAAGGGGAGGGGTAACTATTGGCGGCTTAGGCACCCCCGCGTCGTTGTGTGACGTGGCATGGCACACTGGCTCATTGGTTACTCCATGGGTTGTTACTCGTGCTTGCATACCATTGACGTGGATGTTGAGACCTGTCGTGTATCTGTGACTAAGATTGAGAATCCTATCGAATATATCAAAACTGAAATTTATGGTGGACGACAATTTACTGCCCTTATTGTCGATGCTGATGGGTTACTCTCGTTGCTTCGGATGCGAGGCTCCCAGCTAGAGAGATGGACGCGACAAGAGGACGGTGATCCAACAAGGATGGCTCTGCACCCTGTTTATGAAGCTAAAACCACCTATGGATTATAAGATGCACTTGACCATTTTAGAAAAGAAGGGTGGTATGTTGCTCGTCGAAGACTACAGCGGTAATGTGTACACTACAAATTTTGAGACAGGGGCAATGGAGATGGTAGCACACTTTGATAAAACCAACCGTGGGCAGGTAGTGCCCATTGAGATGGACTGGCCAACACTCTTTGTTTCTCGCCTCAGGAAATGTCAACTCCGATCGAAGAAATAACCATCATAATATTTATTACTTTACCCTTGGTAAACTGTTAAGTATTACGATTCGGTGTGGATGAACCGTCGTCTTACTTATTACAACATGTCAAGTATTTCCTTATGTTGCATACAATATTGTGCAAAATAACACATGTAATGTTAGGAATAAACATGACCTCCATGTATTATACTAGGAGCTGTCTGACTAGGACTAGAAGTCTTCACCGGTTAGGATTCTTTGTTACCTTTTTGACGAAAATATGGCCCTAGGGCCACATTTCATTGATTAATCGGAGAGGAGAAAAATACAGTTACAAAGTTACAGACTGTTAGGAGGCACATTCATAGCGAGATTACATGCATATCTCTGGTTTCAAGAGAGCAACCACCTATAGTTTAACATTATGGTAGAGACATGGGACAGGGGTCAGTCTGTCGAACTGGTGGATCCCGGCGACAGACCAACATCTTGCCTCGTCCATGATGCGGCTGATGACCTGCCTGGGCATGCACCGGGTGTTGTTGAAGATGCGGGCATTGCGTTCCTTCCAGATCATCCATGCAACAAGGCAAATAGCTAACTTCCAAGTATTCTTGTGCACTGGAGCCGGCAGAGCACAGAGCTGGCCCATCCAAGATGATCGGAGGGATCCATCCCTGCTGGCCGTCGTGATCGACACCTGCAGCATGGAGAAGTGGGTCCCTAGCTTGTCGATGATGCAACTCCAAACCTCGGTTGAGAACGGGCAGTCACCCAGCAGGTAAGTGGCTGTCTCCGGCACCGTTGAGCATAGCGGGCAAGTCGGATTGTGTGGAATGCCTCGGATAGCCAAGTTATCACCAGTCATGCACCGTCCTCGGGCGGCAAGCTAGAGTAAAGTTTTGGCGCGTGGCGCCGCCTTGGCTGACCAAATAAGATTGTTGTTGTTCGTGCGCAGAGCTCCTTCAAATTGGTAGAGGTAGGTGATACGTCTCCAACGTATCTATAATTTTTGATTGTTCCATGCTATTATATTATCTGTTTTGGATGTTTTATACGCATTAATATGCTATTTTATATGATTTTTGGGACTAACTTATTAACCTAGAGCCCAGTGCCAGTTTCTGTTTTTTCCTTGTTTTAGAGTTTCGCAGAAAAGGAATACCAAACAGAGTCCAAACGGAATAAAACTTTCGCGATGATTTTTCTTGGACCAGAAGACACCCAGGAGACTTGGAGTGCAAGTCAGAAGAGCCACGAGGGTGGCCACAAGGGTGGAGGGCGCGCCCCCAACCTTGTGGGCCCCTCGGTGGCCTCCTGACCTAGATCTTCCTCCTATGTATACTCTTTGAAGGAAATATGCCCTAGAGGTAATAATAAAGTTGTTATTTATATTTCCTTATATCATGATAAATGTTTATTATTCATGCTAGAATTGTATTAATTAGAAAATTAGTACATGTGTGAATACATAGACAAACAGAGTGTCCCTAGGATGCCTCTACTAGACTAGCTCGTTAATCAAAGATGGTTAAGTTTCCAAGCTATAGACATGAGTTATCATTTGATGAACGGGATCACATCATTAGAGAATGATGTGATGGACAAGACCCATCTGTTAGCTTAGCACTATGATCGTTTAGTTTATTGCTATTGCTTTCTTCATGACTTATACATGTTCCTATGACTATGAGATTATGCAACTCCCGAATACCGGAGGAACACTTAGTGTGCCATATCAAATGTCACAATGTAACTGGGTGATTATAAAGATGCTCTACAGGTGTCTCCGATGGTGTTTGTTGAGTTGGCATAGATCGAGATTAGGATTTGTCACTCCGATTGTTGGAGAGGTATCTCTGGGCCCTCTCGGTAATGCACATCACTATAAGCCTTGCAAGCAATGTGACTAATGAGTTAGTTGTGTGATGATGCATTACGGAACGAGTAAAGAGACTTGCCGATAACGAGATTGAACTAGGTATGATGATACCGACGATCGAATCTCGGGCAAGTAACATACCGATGACAAAGGGAACAACGTATGTCGTTATGCGGTTTGACCGATAAAGATCTTCGTAGAATATGTAGGAACCAATATGAGCATCCTGTTGGGGAACATAGTAATTTTAAAATTTTCCTACGCACACCCAAGATCATGGTGATGCATAGCAACGAGAGGGGAGAGTGTCGTCTACGTACCCTCATAGACCGTAAGCGGAAGCATTATAACAACGCGATTGATGTAGTCGTACGTTGATAATCCCCAAGTGCAGGGAATCATCGTAGCAATTCCCAATGGTGGAAGTGATAAGTATGGAGTGTCGAACCCACAAGGAGCTAAAGGTAAGATCAATATTCTCTCAAGTCCTATCTGCCACTGATACGACTCTACGTACACCGAACGTTTGCTTCCAACTAGAAACAAGAAATAAAACTACGTTGTGGGCATGAAGAGGATAACTTTGCATGATATCGGAGAGCTAAAACATAAAAGTAGGTGTTGTTATCATAAAGTCAGAATATATTACTAAATATTATAACTAGCGAGTGTGGAATAATGATGGATCGATGTGCGGAGTTGTCCTAGGCAATTGTTAACAAGACCAGTAGTCATCATTGCAATTTCATATGAGGGAGAGGCATAAGCTAACATACTTTCTCTACTTGGATCAAATGCACTTATAATTGGAACTCTAGCAAGCATCCGCAACTACTAAAGATCATTAAGGTAAAACCCAACCATAGCATTAAAGCATCATGTCCTCTTTATTCCCATACGCAACAACCCCCTTACTCGGGTTTGTGTTTCAGTCACTCACCAACCCACTATAAGCGAATCATGAACGTGTTGCAACACCCTACAGCGGGAATCCCTCACGCTTGCGCGACACGGAGGGCACCATAGGACAGCACCAAAATAAAACATACAACTCGTACCAATCTATATCATCAATCAACCGAAAGACAAAGGATATCTACTCAAAACATCATAGGATGGCAACACATCATTGGATCATAATATGTGGCATAAAGCACCATGTTTGAGTAGGGATTACAGCGGGGTGCGGGAGAGTGGACCGCGTAAAAGAGATGAGGATGGTGATGATGGTGGTGATGTTGATGAAGACGATCACCGCGGCGATGATTCCCCTCCCGATGGCACTCCGGCACCACCGAGAGAGAGGATGAGAGGTTCTCCCCCTTGTGCTTCCTCCTCCATGGCCTCCCCCTAGACGGAGAGAGGTTCTACCTCTGGTCCTTGGCCTTTATGGTGATGATGGCCCCTCCGGGATCCTCCTCCATGTTGGAAATATGCCCTAGAGGCAATAATAAAATGGTTATTATTGTATTTCCTTGTTCATGATAATTGTCTGTTGTTCATGCTATAATTGTATTAACTGGAAACCGTAATACATGTGTGAATACATAGACCACAACATGTCCCTAGTAAGCCTCTAGTTGACTAGCTCGTTGATCAATAGATGGTTATGGTTTCCTGACCATGGACATTGGATGTCATTGCTAATGGGATCACATCATTAGGAGAATGATGTGATGGACAAGACCCAATCCTAAGCATAGCACAAGATCGTGTAGTTCGTTTGCTAGAGCTTTTCTAATGTCTAGTATCATTTCCTTAGACCATGAGATTGTGCAACTCCCAGATACCGTAGGAATGCTCTGGGTGTACCAAACGTCACAACGTAACTGGGTGGCTATAAAGGTGCACTACAGGTATCTCCGAAAGTGTCTGTTGGGTTGGCACGAATCGAGACCGGGATTTGTCACTCCGTATGACGGAGAGGTATCTCTGGGCCCACTCGGTAATGCATCATCATAATGAGCTCAATGTGACCAAGTGTTTGGTCACGGGATCATGCATTACGGTACGAGTAAAGTGACTTTCCGGTAACGAGATTGAACAAGGTATTGGGATACCGACGATTGAATCTCGGGCAAGTAACGTACCGATTGACAAAGGGAATTGTATACGGGATTGATTGAATCCTCGACATCGTGGTTCATCCGATGAGATCATCGTGGAACATGTGGGAGCCAACATGAGTATCCAGATCCCGCTGTTGGTTATTGACCGGAGAGTCATCTCGGTCATGTCTGCATGTCTCCCGAACCCGTAGGGTCTACACACTTAAGGTTCGGTGACGCTAGGGTTGTAGAGATATTAGTATGCGGAAATCTGAAAGTCGTTCGGAGTCCCGGATGAGATCCCGGACGTTACGAGGAGTTCGGGAATGGTCCAGAGGTAAAGATTTATATATGGGAAGTCCTATTTTGGCCACCGGAAAATGTTCGGGATTTTTCGGTATTGTACCGGGAAGGTTCTAGAAGGTTCCGAAGTGGGGCCCACCTGCATGGGGGACCCGCATGAACGTGGGTAGTGGGGGCAAGGCCCCACACCCCTGGACAAGGCGCACCAAGATCCCACCTTAGAAGGAATAAGATCATATCCCGAAGGGATAAGATCAAGATCCCTAAAAAAGGGGGATAACAATCGGTGGGGAAGGGAAATGATGGGATTTCTTTCCCCCACCTTTGCCAACGCCCCAATGGACTTGGAGGGCAAGAAACCAGCCCCCTCCACCCCTATATATAGTGGGGAGGCGCATGGGAGCAGCACCCCAAGCCCTGGCGCCTCCCTCCCTCCCGTGACACCTCTTCCTCCCCGCTTGCGCTTGGCGAAGCCCTGCCGGGATCCCGCTACTTCCACCACCACGCCGTCGTGCTGCTGGATCTCCATCAACATCTCCTCCCCCCTTGCTGGATCAAGAAGGAGGAGACGTCCCTGCTCCGTACGTGTGTTGAACGCGGAGGTGCTGTCCGTTCGACGCTAGGATCATCGGTGATTTGGATCACGACGAGTACGACTCCATCAACCCCGTTCTCTTGAACGCTTCCGCGCGCGATCTACAAGGGTATGTAGATGCACTCCCCTCTCTCTCGTTGCTAGATGACTCCATAGATTGATCTTGGTGATACGTAGAAATTTTAAATTTCTACTACGTTCCCCAACAGTGGCATCATGAGCTAGGTCTATACGTAGATTCTATGCACGAGTAGAACACAAAGTAGTTATGGGCGATGATTTGTTCAATTTGCTTACCGTTACTAGTCTTATCTTGATTCGGCGGCATTGTGGGATGAAGCGGCCCGGACCGACCTTACACGTACACTTACGTGAGACAGGTTCCACCGACTGACATGCACTTGATGCATAAGGTGGCTAGCGGGTGTCTGTCTCTCCCACTTTAGTCGGATCGGATTCGATGAAGAGGGTCCTTATGAAGGGTAAATAGCAATTGGCATATCACCGTTGTGGCTTTTGTGTAGGTAAGAAACGTTCTTGCTAGAAACCCATAGCAGCCACGTAAAACATGCAACAACAATTAGAGGACGTCTAACTTGTTTTTGCAGGGTATGCTATGTGATGTGATATGGCCAAAAGGATGTGATGAATGATATATGTGATGTATGAGATTGATCATGTTCTTGTAATAGGAATCACGACTTGCATGTCGATGAGTATGACAACCGGCAGGAGCCATAGGAGTTGTCTTAATTTATTGTATGACCTGCGTGTCAATAAAAAACGCCATGTAATTACTTTACTTTATTGCTAACCGTTAGCCATAGTAGTAGAAGTAATAGTTGGCGAGACAACTTCATGAAGACACGATGATGGAGATCATGGTGTCATGCCGGTGACGAAGGTGATCATGCCGCGCCTCGAAGATGGAGATCAAAAGGCGCAAGATGATATTGGCCATATCATGTCACTTTATGATTTGCATGTGATGTTTGTCATGTTTACATCTTATTTGCTTAGAACGACGGTAGCATAAATAAGATGATCCCTCACTAAAATTTCAAGAGATGTGTTCCCCCTAACTGTGCACCGTTGCGAAGGTTCGTTGGTTCAAAGCACCACGTGATGATCGGGTGTGATAGATTCTAACGTTCGCATACAACGGGTGTTGACGAGCCTAGCATGTACAGACATGGCCTCGGAACACAAGCAAAACACTTAGGTTGACTTGACGAGCCTAGCATGTACAGACATGGCCTCGGAACACAAGAGATCGAAAGGTCGAACATGAGTCGTATAGTAGATACGATCAACATGGAGATGTTCACCGATGATGACTAGTCCATCTCACGTGATGATCGGACACGGCCTAGTCGATTCGGATCATGTATCACTTAGATGACTAGAGGGATGTCTATCTAAGTGGGAGTTCATTAAATAATCAGATGAACTTAATTATCATGAACATAGTCAAAAGGTCTTTGCAAATAATGTCGTAGCTTACGCTTTAGTTCTACTAAGATATGTTCCTAGAGAAAATTTAGTTGAAAGTTGATAGTAGCAATTGTGCGGACTGAGTCCGTAAACTGAGGATTGTCCTCATTGCTGCACAGAAGGCTTATGTCCTTAATGCACCGCTCGGTGTGCTGAACCTCGAGCGTCGTCTGTAGATGTTACGAAACATCTGACATACACGTTTTGATGACTACGTGATAGTTCAGTATGTGATGCTAACGGTTTAAAATTGTGGCACCAAAGACGGTTTTGAAACGTCGCAGAACATATGAGATGTTCCAAAGACTGAAATTGGGATTTCAGACTAATGCCCACGTCAAGAGGTATGAGACCTCTGACAAGTTTCTTAAGCCTGCAAACTAAGGGAGAAAAGCTCAATCGTTGAGCATGTGCTCAGATTGTCTGAGTACTACAATCACTTGAATCGAGTGGGAGTTAATCTTCCAGATGAGATAGTGATGGTTCTCCATAGTCACTGCCACCAAGCTATTAGAGCTTCGTGATGAACTATAACATATCAGGGATAGACATGATGATCCTTGAGCAACTCGCGATGTTTGACACCGCGAAAGTAGAAATCAAGAAGGAGCATCAATTGTTGATGGTTAGTAAAACCACTAGTTTCTAGAAGGGCAAGGGCAAGAAGGGATACTTCATGAAACGGCAAATCAGTTGCTGCTCTAGTGAAGAAACCCAAGGTTGAACCCAAACCTGAGACTAAGTGCTTCTGAAATGAGGGGAACGGTCACTGAAGCAGAACTACCCTAGATACTTCGTAGATGAGAAGGCTGGCAAGGTCGACAGAAGTATATTGGATATACATTATATTAATGTGTACTTTACTAGTACTCCTAGTAGCACCAGGGTATTAGATACCGGTTCGGTTGCTAAGTGTTAGTAACTCGAAATAAAAGCTGCGGAATAAACGGAGACTAGCTAAAGGTGAGATGACGATATTGTTGGAAATATGCCCTAGAGGCAATAATAAATGGTTATTATTATATTTCTTTGTTCATGATAATTGTCTATTGTTCATGCTATAATTGTGTTATCCGGAAATCGTAATACATGTGTGAATATATAGACCACAACGTGTCCCTAGTAAGCCTCTAGTTGACTAGCTCGTTGATCAACAGATAGTCATGATTTCCTGACTATGGACATTGGATGTCATTGATAACGGGATCACATCATTAGGAGAATGATGTGATGGACCAGACCCAATCCTAAGCGTAGCATAAAAGATCGTGTAGTTCGTTTGCTAGAGCTTTTCCAATGTCAAGTATCTTTTCCTTAGACCATGAGATCGTGTAACTCCTGGATGCCGTAGGAGTGCTTTGGGTGTACCCAACGTCACAACGTAACTGGGTGACTATAAAGGTACACTACGGGTATCTCTGAAAGTGTCTGTTGGGTTGACATGGATCGAGACTGGGATTTGTCACTCCGTATGACGGAGAGGTATCTCTGGGCCCACTCGGTAATGCATCATCATAATGAGCTCAATGTGACTAAGGAGTTAGCCACGGGATCATGCATTACGGTACGAGTAAAGTGACTTGCCGGTAACGAGATTGAACAAGGTATTGGGATACCGACGATCGAATCTCGGGCAAGTAACGTACCGATTGACAAAGGGAATTGTATACGGGATTGATTGAATCCTCGACATCGTGGTTCATCCGATGAGATCATCGTGGAACATGTGGGAGCCAACATGGGTATCCAGATCCCGCTGTTGGTTATTGACCGGAGAGGCGTCTCGGTCATGTCTGCATGTCTCCCGAACCCGTAGTGTCTACACACTTAAGGTTCGGTGACGCTAGGGTTATAGAGATATTAATATGACCTGCCTCCCCGTCGCCAGTACGCCGTCGCCGCCCGGAGCTCGTCCTCGCCGGACCTCCCCGCCGGCCTGCCTCCCCGTCGCCCGGTCGTCGCCGTCGACCACCCCGAGCCCCGCTGCCCTGACCCTACGCCCGCGGTGAGGCCCTCGGCCGTGCTCATCCCCTCCCCTGCTTGCCGCGGTCGCCGCGCCCCCGCTCCCTCTCTCTCTCTGGCCCTGGTGCCGTCCCCGATGGCCACCGGCCCCGCGCTGCTTCGCCCCCGCCGGAGCCCTCTGCGGCTGCCGCTGCCGCCCCTTGCCTGCGCCGCTGGCCTCGACCCGGCCTCCCGCAACCCTCCCCGCTCCGACCGTCCTCGCCGGCCCCGCCCGCAGCCCTTGCTCGAAAGGCATCGCACGCCCGCCGCCCGCCCAACAGGCACACACCCCGCCGCTGCCCCCTGCCATGCTCGACGCTGCGCCATCACCCGCACGTCCGCTCACCTGCTCGCCACTCCGCCACTGTCTGGCCCCCTGCTTCGTCCCTCGCCGCCACTGCCGCGCCTCCCGGACCCCCTGCTGGCCGCGCCATGGCCGGCCCCAATGCACCGCGCGACCCCGCCACCACCTCCACCGCTGCAGCTTGCGCACGCCGCCGCACGCCTCACCTCCGACGCCTGACCTGGCCGGCGCCTTGCCGCCGTCGCCCGGCCGCCCCGTTGGCCACGCCCAGGCCAGCGCCCGCACGCCCGCACACTCACGGGGCTCTGCCCGCAACGCCCCAACGCCCGTGCGCCCGTTATGCCCTGCGGGGCCAATGACATGTGGGGCCCAGCCCACAGAACAAAAAGAAAAAAATGATTTAAAAAATATATAATAATAACAATAATAAATTAATTAATAAAAATTAATAAAGAAAATAAAATAAAAATAATTAATTAATTAGTTAATTAATTAAGTTAATTAACCCTGTTTAGATTAGTCTAATTAATTAGTTAATTTAATTAATAGTTAATTAATTAGTTAACCCTAATTACCCTAATCAGTCTATGACATGTGGGACCCACGTGTCAGATGACTGCTGACGTCAGCATGATGTCATGCTGATGTCATCACAACACTGTTTCGGATAATGTATATATTAAATAATTAAATAAATTCCAGAAATTAATTTAAATCTTTTAAAATTCATATAAAATAAACCGTAGCTCGGATGAAAAAACTTTGTACATGAAAGTTGCTCAGAACGACGAAACGAATCCGAATACGGAGTCCGTTTGTCAGCCACGCGTTCCTAACATAGCGGACATGGAACTTTCCCCCTCCGGTCCGTCTGTCCGAAAACGCGAAACATCGGGAATACTTTCCCGGATGTTCCCCCCCTTCGCCGGTACCACCTACTGCCGCGTTAGGGCACACCTAGCACCGCTCATTGTCATGTCACGCATTGTCATGCTTATGTTTGCATTGTATTTACTATTTCTCCCCCCTCTTCTCTCCGGTAGACTACGAGACCGACGCTGCTGCTGCCCAGTTCGACTACGGAGTTGACGACCCCTCCTACTTGCCAGAGCAATCAGGCAAGCCCCCACCTTGATCACCAGATATCGCCTATTCTTCTCTATACTGCTTGCATTAGAGTAGTGTATCATGTTACTGATTTCCGTTATCCTATCCTGATGCATAACCTGTCCTTGCTTCTACTGTTGTTACCTTTACCTACAATCCTACATGCTTAGTATAGGATGCTAGTTTTCCATCAGTGGCCCTACATTCTTGTCTGTCTGCTGTGCTATACTATCGGGCCGTGATCACTTGGGCGGTGATCACGGGTATATACTTATATACTATATACATGACACATGTGATGACTAAAGTCGGGTCGGCTCGTAGGAGTACCCGCAAGTGGATCTTTGTGGCGGAGCGACAGGGCAGGTTGAGACCACCTAGGCGAGAGGTGGGCCTGGCCCTGGACGGCGTCCGCGGTTACTTCAACATAACACGCTTAACGAGTTCTTGGTATTTGATCTGAGTCTGGCCATTTGGTCTATACGCACCTAACCATCTACGCGGGAGTAGTTATGGGTATCCCGGCGTCGTGGTATCAGCCGAAGCTCTTTTTGACGTCAGCGACTGAGTGGCGCGCGCCGCATTGGACCGTAAGCTCGCGCTTGTATTAAGGGGCTAGGTCTGCTTCCGGCCGCGTACGCAACGTGCAGGTGTGCATAGGGCGATGGGCCCAGACCCCTGCGCGCATAGGGTTTAGACCGGCGTGCTGACCTCTCTGTTGAGCCTAGGTGGGGCTGCGACGTGTTGATCTTCCGAGGCCAGGCATGACCCAGAAAAGTGTGTCCGGCCAAATGGGATCGAGCATGTTGGGTTATGTGGTGCACCCCTGCAGGGAAGTTTATCTATTCGAATAGCCGTGTCCCTCGGTAAAAGGACGACCCGGAGTTGTACCTTGACCTTATGACAACTAGAACCGGATACTGAATAAAATACACCCTTCCAAGTGCCAGATACAACCCGGTGATCGCTCTCTAACAGGGCGACGAGGAGGGGATCGCCGGGTAGGATTATGCTATACGATGCCACTTGGAGGACTTCAATCTACTCTCTTCTACATGCTGCAAGATGGAGGCTGCCAGAAGCGTAGTCTTCGACAGGATTAGCTATCCCCCTCTTATTCTGGCATTCTGCAGTTCAGTCCACTGATATGCCCCTTTACACATATACCCATGCATATGTAGTGTAGCTCCTTGCTTGCGAGTACTTTGGATGAGTACTCACGGTTGCTTCTCTCCCTCTTTTCCCCCTTTCCTTTCCACCTGGTTGTCGCAACCAGATGTTGGAGTCCAGGAGCCAGACGCCACCGTCGACGACGACTCCTACGACACTGGAGGTGCCTACTACTACGTGCAGCCCGCTGACGACGACCAGGAGTAGTTAGGAGGATCCCAGGCAGGAGGCCTGCGCCTCTTTCGATCTGTATCCCAGTTCGTGCTAACCTTCTTAAGGCAAACTTGTTTAACTTATGTCTGTACTCAGATATTGTTGCTTCCGCTGACTCGTCTGTGATCGAGCACTTGTATTCGAGCCCTCGAGGCCCCTGACTTGTATTATGATGCTTGTATGACTTATTTATGTTTTAGAGTTGTGTTGTGATATCTTCCCGTGAGTCCCTGATCTTGATCGTACACATTTGCGTGCATGATTAGTGTACGGTCAAACCGGGGGCGTCACAGAAGTCCAGTTTCGGCCACCGGGAAAGTTTCGGGGGTTATCGGTATTGTACCGGGACCACCGGAAGGGTCCCGGGGGTCCACCGGATGGGGCCACCTATCCCGGAGGGCCCCATGGGCTGAAGTGGGAAGGGAACCAGCCCTTAGTGGGCTGGGGCGCCCCCCTTGGGCCTCCCCCTGCGCCTAGGGTTGGAAACCCTGGGGGTGGGGGCGCCCCACTTGGCTTGGGGGGAAGCCACCTCCCCTTCCCCCTTGGCCGCCGCCCCCCCTTGGAGATCTGATCTCCCAGGGCCGGCGCCCCCCCAGGGGGCCTATATATAGTGGGGGGAGGGAGGGCAGCAAGACCACAGCCCCTGGCGCCTCCCTCTCCCCCTGCAACACCTCTCCCTCTCGCAGAAGCTTGGCGAAGCCCTGCCGAGATCCCCGCTACTTCCACCACCACGCCGTCGTGCTGCTGGATCTCCATCAACCTCTCCTTCCCCCTTGCTGGATCAAGAAGGAGGAGACGTCGCTGCTCCGTACGTGTGTTGAACGCGGAGGTGCCGTCCGTTCGGCACTCGGTCATCGGTGATTTGGATCACGGCGAGTACGACTCCATCAACCCCGTTCATTAGAACGCTTCCGCTCGTGATCTACAAGGGTATGTAGATGCACTCCTTTCCCCTCGTTGCTAGTATACTCCATAGATGGATCTTGGTGATGCGTAGGAAATTTTAAAATTCTGCTACGATCCCCAACGGTGGCATCATGAGCCAGGCCTATGCATAGTTACTATGCACGAGTAGAACACAAAGCAGTTGTGGGCGTAGATGTTGCCAATTCTTCTTGCCGCTACTAGTCTTATCTTGTTTCGGCGGTATTGTGGGATGAAGCGGCCCGGACCGACCTTACACGTACGCTTATGTGAGACAGGTTCCACCGACTAACATGCACTAGTTGCATAAGGTGGCTAGCGGGTGTCTGTCTCTCCCACTTTAGTCGGAACGGATTCGATGAAAAGGGTCCTTATGAAGGGTAAATAGAAATTGGCATATCACGTTCTTGCTAGAAACCTATACAAGCCACGTAAAAACTTGCAACAACAATTAGAGGACGTCTAACTTGTTTTTGTAGCATGTGCTATGTGATGTGATATGGCCAGAAGATGTGATGAATGATATATGTGATGTATGAGATTGATCATATTCTTGTAATAGGAATCACGACTTGCATGTCGATGAGTATGACAACCGGCAGGAGCCATAGGAGTTGTCTTTATTTTTTGTATGACCTGCGTGTCATTGAATAACGCCATGTAAATTACTTTACTTTATTGCTAAACGCGTTAGCCATAGAAGTGGAAGTAATCGTTGGCGTGACAACTTCATGAAGACACAATGATGGAGATCATGATGATGGAGATCATGGTGTCATGCCGGTGACGAAGATGATCATGGTGCCCCGAAGATGGAGATCAAAGGAGCAAAATGATAATGGCCATATCATGTCACTATTTGATTGCATGTGATGTTTATCATGTTTTGCATCTTATTTGCTTAGAACGACGGTAGTAAGTAAGATGATCCCTTATAATAATTTCAAGAAAGTGTTCCCCCTAACTGTGCACCGTTGCGAAAGCTCGTTGTTTCGAAGCACCACGTGATGATCGGGTGTGATAGATTCTAACGTTCGCATACAACGGGTGTTGACGAGCCTAGCATGTACAGACATGGCCTCGGAACACACGCAATACACTTAGGTTGACTTGACGAGCCTAGCATGTACAGACATGGCCTCGGAACACGGAGGACCGAAAGGTCGAGCATGAGTCGTATAGAAGATACGATCAACATGGAGATGTTCACAGATCTTGACTAGTCCGTCTCACGTGATGATCGGACACGGGCCTAGTTAACTCGGATCATGTTTCACTTAGATGACTAGAGGGATGTCTATCTGAGTGGGAGTTCATTGAATAATTTGATTATATGAACTTAATTATCATGAACTTAGTCTAAAATCTTTACAATATGTCTTGTAGATCAAATGGCCCACGTTGTCCTCAACTTCAACGCGTTCCTAGAGAAAACCAAGCTGAAAGATGATGGCAGCAACTATACGGACTGGGTCCGGAACCTGAGGATCATCCTCATAGCTGCCAAGAAAGATTATGTCCTAGAAGCACCGCTAGGTGAAGCACCAATCCCAGAGAACCAAGACGTTATGAACGCTTGGCAATCACGTGCTGATGATTACTCCCTCGGTCAATGCGGCATGCTTTACAGCTTAGAACCAGGTCTCCAAAAGCGTTTTGAGAAACATGGAGCATATGAGATGTTCGAAGAGCTGAAAATGGTTTTCCAAGCTCATGCCCGGGTCGAGAGATATGAAGTCTCTGACAAGTTCTTCAGCTGTAAAATGGAGGAAAATAGTTCTGTTAGTGAGCACATACTCAGAATGTCTGGATTACACAACCGCTTGTCTCAGCTGGGAGTTAATCTCCTGGATGACGCGGTCATTGACAGAATCCTTCAGTCGCTTCCACCGAGCTACAAGAGCTTTGTGATGAACTTCAATATGCAGGGGATGGAAAAGACCATTCCTGAGGTATATTCAATGCTGAAATCAGCGGAGGTGGAGATCAGAAAGGAACATCAAGTGTTGATGGTGAATAAAACCACTAAGTTCAAGAAAGGCAAGGGTAAGAAGAACTTCAAGAAGGACGGCAAGGGAGTTGCCGCGCCCGGTAAGCCAGTTGCCGGGAAGAAGTCGAAGAATGGACCCAAGCCTGAGACTGAGTGCTTTTATTGCAAGGGAAGTGGTCACTGGAAGCGGAACTGCCCCAAATACTTAGCGGACAAGAAGGCCGGCAACACCAAAGGTATATGTGATATACATGTAATTGATGTGTACCTTACCAGTACTCGTAGTAGCTCCTGGGTATTTGATACCGGTGCGGTTGCTCATATTTGTAACTCAAAATAGGAACTGCGGAATAAGCGGAGACTGGCAAAGGACGAGGTGACGATGCGCGTCGGGAATGGTTCCAAGGTCGATGTGATCGCCGTCGGCACGCTACCTCTGCATTTACCTACGGGATTAGTTTTAAACCTCAATAATTGTTATTTAGTGCCAGCTTTGAGCATGAACATTGTATCTGGATCTCGTTTAATTCGAGATGGCTACTCATTTAAATCCGAGAATAATGGTTGTTCTATTTATATGAGAGATATGTTTTATGGTCATGCCCCGCTGGTCAATGGTTTATTCTTGATGAATCTCGAACGTGATGTTACACATATCATAGTGTGAATACCAAAAGATGTAAAGTTGATAACGATAGTCCCACATACTTGTGGCACTGCCGCCTTGGTCACATTGGTGTCAAGCGCATGAAGAAGCTCCATGCAGATGGACTTTTGGAGTCTCTTGATTATGAATCATTTGACACGTGCGAACCATGCCTCATGGGTAAGATGACCAAGACTCCGTTCTCCGGAACAATGGAGCGAGCAACCAACTTATTGGAAATCATACATACCGATGTGTGCGGTCCAATGAGTGTTGAGGCTCGCGGAGGATATCGTTATGTTCTCACTCTCACTGATGACTTAAGTAGATATGGGTATGTCTACCTGATGAAACACAAGTCTGAAACCTTTGAAAAGTTCAAAGAATTTCAGAGTGAGGTTGAGAATCAACGTGACAGGAAAATAAAATTATTACGATCAGATCGTGGTGGAGAATATTTAAGTCACGAATTTGGTACGCACTTAAAGAAATGTGGAATCGTTTCACAACTCACGCTGCCTGGAACACCTCAGCGAAATGGTGTGTCCGAACGTCGTAATCGCACTCTATTGGATATGGTGCGATCTATGATGTCTCTTACCGATCTACCGCTCTCATTTTGGGGCTATGCTTTAGAGACTGCCGCATTCACTTTAAATAGGGCTCCATCAAAATCCGTTGAGACGACACCGTATGAATTATGGTTTGGGAAGAAACCTAAGCTGTCGTTTCTAATAGTTTGGGGATGCGATGCTTATGTCAAGAAACTTCAACCTGAAAAGCTCGAACCCAAGTCGGAAAAATGCGTCTTCATAGGATACCCTAAGGAAACCATTGGGTATACCTTCTACCTCCGATCCGAAGGCAAGATCTTTGTTGCCAAGAAAGGGTTCTTTCTGGAGAAAGAGTTTCTCTCGAAAGAATTAAGTGGGAGGAAAGTGGAACTTGATGAGGTGATAGTCACCCCTTCCAAAACCGGAAAGTAGCGCAGCGCGGGAAGATGTTCCTGTGGTGCCTACACTGACTGGGGAGGAAGTTAATGATGATGATCATGAAGCTTCGGATCAAGTTGCTGCTGAACTTCGAAGGTCCACAAGGACACGTTCCGCACCAGAGTGGTACGGCAACCCTGTCCTGGAAATCATGTTGTTAGACAACGGTGAACCTTCGAACTATGAAGAAGCGATGGCGGGCCCGGATTCCGACAAATGGCTAGAAGCCATGAAATCCGAGATAGGATCCATGTATGAAAATGAAGTATGGACTTTGACTGACTTGCCCGATGATCGGCGAGCCATAGAAAATAAATGGATCTTTAAGAAGAAGACAGACGCGGATGGTAATGTGACCATCTATAAGGCTCGACTTGTCGCTAAGGGTTATCGACAAGTTCAAGGGGTTGACTACGATGAGACTTTCTCACCCGTAGCGAAGCTGAAGTCCGTCCGAATCATGTTAGCAATTGCCGCATTCTATGATTATGAGATATGGCAAATGGACATCAAAACGGCATTCCTTAACGGCTTCCTTAAGGAAGAATTGTATATGATGCAGCCGGAAGGTTTTGTCGATCCTAAGAATGCTAACAAGGTATGCAAGCTCCAGCGCTCCATCTATGGACTGGTGCAAGCATCTCGGAGTTGGAACATTCGTTTTGATGAGATGATCAAAGCGTTTGGGTTTACACAGACTTATGGAGAAGCCTGTGTTTACAAGAAAGTGAGTGGGAGCTCTATAGCATTTCTCTTATTATATGTGGATGACATACTATTGATGGGAAATGATATAGAATTCTTGGAAAGTATAAAGGCCTATTTGAATAAGTGTTTTTCAATGAAGGACCTTGGAGAAGCTGCTTATATATTGGGCATCAAGATCTATAGAGATAGATCAAGACGCCTCATTGGTCTTTGACAGAGTACGTACCTTGACAAGATATTGAAGAAGTTCAATATGGATCAATCCAAGAAGGGGTTCTTGCCTGTATTGCAAGGTGTGCAATTGAGCACGGCTCAATGCCCGACCACGGCAGAAGATAGAGAAAAGATGAGTGTCATCCCCTATGCCTCGGCCATAGGGTCTATTATGTATGCCATGCTGTGTACCAGACCTGATGTAAACCTTGCCGTAAGTTTGGTAGGAAGGTACCAAAGTAATCCCGACATGGAACACTGGACAGCGGTCAAGAATATCCTGAAGTACTTGAAGAGGACTAAGGATATGTTTCTCGTTTATGGAGGTGACAAAGAGCTCGTCGTAAAGGGTTACGTCGACGCTAGCTTCGACACAGATCTGGATGACTCGAAGTCACAAACCGGATACGTGTATATTTTGAATGGAGGAGCAGTAAGCTGGTGCAGTTGCAAGCAAAGCATCGTGGCGGGATCTACATGTGAAGCGGAGTACATGGCAGCCTCAGAGGCAGCGCAAGAAGCAATCTGGATGAAGGAGTTCATTACCGGCCTAGGGGTGATTCCCAATGCGTCGGGCCCGATGACTCTCTTCTGTGACAACACTGGAGCTATTGCCCTTGCGAAGGAGCCCAGGTTTCACAGGAAGACCAGGCATATCAAGCGTCGCTTCAACTCCATTCGTGAAAGTGTTCAAAATGGAGACATAGATATTTGTAAAGTACATACGGACCTGAATGTAGCAGATCCGTTGACTAAACCTCTCCCTAGAGCAAAACATGATCAACACCAGAACGCTATGGGTGTTCGATTCATCACAATGTAACTAGATTATTGACTCTAGTGCAAGTGGGAGACTGTTGGAAATATGCCCTAGAGGCAATAATAAATGGTTATTATTATATTTCTTTGTTCATGATAATTGTCTATTGTTCATGCTATAATTGTGTTATCCGGAAATGGTAATACATGTGTGAATATATAGACCACAACGTGTCCCTAGTAAGCCTCTAGTTGACTAGCTCGTTGATCAACAGATAGTCATGGTTTCCTGACTATGGACATTGGATGTCATTGATAACGGGATCACATCATTAGGAGAATGATGTGATGGACCAGACCCAATCCTAAGCGTAGCATAAAAGATCGTGTAGTTCGTTTGCTAGAGCTTTTCCAATGTCAAGTATCTTTTCCTTAGACCATGAGATCGTGTAACTCCCGGATGCCGTAGGAGTGCTTTGGGTGTACCCAACGTCACAACGTAACTGGGTGACTATAAAGGTACACTACGGGTATCTCTGAAAGTGTCTGTTGGGTTGACACGGATCGAGACTGGGATTTTTCACTCCGTATGACGGAGAGGTATCTCTGGGCCCACTCGGTAATGCATCATCATAATGAGCTCAATGTGACTAAGGAGTTAGCCACGGGATCATGCATTACGGTACAAGTAAAGTGACTTGCCGGTAACGAGATTGAACAAGGTATTGGGATACCGACGATCGAATCTCGGGCAAGTAACGTACCGATTGACAAAGGGAATTGTATACGGGATTGATTGAATCCTCGACATCGTGGTTCATCCGATGAGATCATCGTGGAACATGTGGGAGCCAACATGGGTATCCAGATCCCGCTGTTGGTTATTGACCGGAGAGGCATCTCGGTCATGTCTGCATGTCTCCCGAACCCGTAGGGTCTACACACTTAAGGTTCGGTGATGCTAGGGTTATAGAGATATTAGTATGCGGAAACCCGAAAGTTGTTCGGAGTCCCGGATGAGATCCCGGATGTCACGAGTAGTTCCGGAATGGCCCGGAGGTGAAGAATTATATATAGGAAGTCCAGTTTCAGCCACCGAGAAAGTTTCGGGGGTTATCGATATTGTACCGGGACCACCGGAAGGGTCCCGGGGGTCCACCGGGTGGGGCCACCTATCCCGGAGGGCCCCATGGGCTGAAGTGGGAAGGGAACCAGCCCTTAGTGGGCTGGGGCGCCCCCCTTGGGCCTCCCCCTGCGCCTAGGGTTGGAAACCCTGGGAGTGGGGGGCGCCCCACTTGGCTTGGGGGGAAGCCACCCCCCTTCCCCCTTGGCCGCCGCCCCCCTTGGAGATCTGATCTCCCAGGGACGGCGCCCCCCAGGGGGCCTATATATAGTGGGGGGAGGGAGGGCAGCAAGACCACAGCCCCTGGCGCCTCCCTCTCCACCTGCAACACCTCTCCCTCTCGCAGAAGCTTGGCGAAGCCCTGCCGAGATCCCCGCTACTTCCACCACCACGCCGTCGTGCTGCTGGATCTCCATCAACCTCTCCTTCCCCCTTGCTGGATCAAGAAGGAGGAGACGTTGCTGCTCCGTACGTGTGTTGAACGCGGAGGTGCCGTCCGTTCGGCACTCGGTCATCGGTGATTTGGATCATGGCGAGTACAACTCCATCAACCCCGTTCATTAGAACGCTTCCGCTCGTGATCTACAAGGGTAAGTAGATGCACTCCTTTCCCCTTGTTGCTAGTATACTCCATAGATGGATCTTGGTGATGCGTAGGAAATTTTAAAATTTTGCTACGATCCCCAACAGATATGTGTTTGAAGTGTTTCCAAGGTTGATGTGATCAAGCATCGCATGCTCCCTCTACCATCGAGATTGGGGTTAAACCTGAATAATTATTATTTTGTGTTTGCGTTGAGCATAGACATGATTGGATTATGTTTATCGCAATACGGTTATTCATTAAAGGAAAATAATGGTTACTCTGTGTATTTGAATAATACCTTCAATGGTCTTGCACCTAAAATGAATGGTTTATTGAATCTCGATCGTAGTGATACACATGTTCATAAGATAGTAATGATAGTACCACATACTTGTGGCCCTGCCACTTGAGTCATATTGGTATAAAACGCATGAAGAAGCTCCATGTTGATGGATCTTTGGACTCACTCGTTTTTGAAAAGATTGAGACATGCGAACCATGTCTATTAGTATATATGCATGAAGAAAGTCCATACAGATGGATCATTTGGACTCATTTGATTTTGAATCACTTGAGACATGCAAATCATACCACATGGTCAAGATGACTGAAAGGCCTCGTTTTCAGTAAGATGGAACAAGAGAGCAACTTGTTGGAAGTAATACATTTGATGTGTGCAGTCCAATGAGTGCTGACGCACGCAGTGGATATCGTTATGTTCTTACTTCACAGATGATTTGAGTAGATGCTGAGAATATTTACTTGATGAAACACAAGTCTGAATTATTGAAAGGTTCAAGTAATTTCAGAGTGAAGTTCAAGATCGTCGTGACAAGAGGATAAAATGTATGTGATGATCATAGAGATGAATATCTGAGTTACGAGTTTGGCACACAATTAAGAAATTGTGGAAATTGTTTCACGACTAATACCGCCTGGAACACCATATTGTAACGGTGTGTCCGAACATCATAACTGCACCTAATGGATATGGTGCATACCATGATGTCTCTTATCGAATTACAACTATCGTTTATGGGTTAGGCATTAGAGACAACCGCATTCACTTTAAATAGGGCACCACGCAATTCCGTTGAGACGACACCGTATGAACTATGGTTTAGAGAAACCTAAGCTGTCGTTTCTTAAAAGTTTGGGGCTGCGACGCTTATGTGAAAAAGTTTCAGGCTAATAAGCTCGAACCCAAAGCGGATAAATGCATCTTCATAGAATACCCAAAACAGTTGGGTATACCTCCTATTTCAGATCTGGAAGCAAAAGTGATTGTTTCTAGAAACGGGTCCTTTCTCGAGGAAAAGTTTCTCTCGAAAGAATTGAGTGGGAGGATGGTGGAGACTTGATGAGGTCATTGAACCATCACTTCAACTAATGTGTAGCAGGGCACAGGAAGTTGTTCCTGTGGCACCTACACCAATTGAAGTGGAAGCTTATGATAGTGATCATGAAACTTCAGATCAAGTCACTACCAAACCTCATAGGACGACAAGGATGCGTACTACTTCAGAGTGGTACGTAATCCTATCTTGGAAGTCATGTTGCTAGACAACAATGAACCTACGAGCTATGGAGAAGCGATGGTGGGCCCGGATTCCGACGAATGGCTCGAGGCCATAAAATCCGAGAGGATCCATGTATGAAAACAAAGTATAGACTTTGAAAGAACTACTTGATGGTCGTAAGGATGTTGGGTACAGATGGATTTTAAAGGGAAGACAGACAATGATGGTAAGTGTCACCATTAAGAAAGCTCGACTTGTCGTTAAGATGTTTTCCGGCAAGTTCAAGGAGTTGACTGCGATGAGACTTTCTCACTCGTAGCGATGCTAAGAGTCTGTTAGAATTATATCAGCAGTTACTGCATTATTTATGAAATCCTGCAGATAGGATGTCAAAACATTGTTTCCTCGACGATTTTCTTGAGGAAAGGTTGTATGTGATACAACCAGAAGGTTTTGTCAATCCTAAAAGATGCTAACAAGTATGCAAAGCTCCAACAATCCTTCTAAGGATTGGAGTAAGCATCTCAGAGTTGGAATGAACGCTTTGATGAGATGATCAAAGATTTTGGGTTTATACAAAGTTCATGAGAAACTTGTATTTCCAAAGAAGTGAGTGGGAGCACTATAGATTTTTTGATGAGTATATGTTGTTAACATATTGTTGATCAGAAATGATGTAGAATTTCTGGAAAGCATCCAGGGTTATTTGAAAAGTGTTTTTAATGGAAAACCTGGATTAAGCTACTTGAACATTGAGCATCAAGATCTATAAGGATAGATCAAAAACGCTTAATGGTACTTTCAAATGAATACATACCGTGACAAGATTTTGAAGGAGTTCAAAATAGATCAGCAAAGAAGGAGTTCTTGGCTGTGTGAGTATTGAGTAAGACTCAAGACCTGACCACGGCAGAAGAAAGAGAAAGGACGAAGGTCGTCCCCTATGCTTTAGAGGTAGGCTCTACAATATGCTATGCTGTGTACCGCACCTGAAGTGTGCCTTGCCATGAGTTAGTCAAGGGGTACAATAGTGATCCAGGAATGGATCACATGACAGCGGTCGAACTTATCCTTAGTATCTAGTGTACTAAGGAATTTTCTCGATTATGGAGGTGGTAAAATAGTTCGTCGTAAAGGGTTACGTCGATGCAAACTTTGACACTAATCCGGATGACTCTGAGTAGTAAACCGGATTCGTATAGTAGAGAAGTTATTTGGAATAGCTCCAAGTAGCGCGTGGTAGCTACATCTACAAGATGACATAGAGATTTGTAAAGCACACACGGATCTGAATGTTGCAGACCCGTTGACTAAAACCTCTCTCGTAAGCATAACATGATCAAAACCTAGAACTCATTGAGTGTTAATCACATGGTGATGTGGACTAGATTATTGACTCTAGTGAACTTTGAGTGTTAATCACATGGTGATGTGAACTAGATTATTGACTCTAGTGCAAGTGGGAGACTGTTGGAAATATGCCCTAGAGGCAATAATAAAATGGTTATTATTGTATTTCCTTGTTCATGATAAATGTCTGTTGTTCATGCTATAATTGTATTAACTGGAAACCGTAATACATGTGTGAATACATAGACCACAACATGTCCCTAGTAAGCCTCTAGTTGACTAGATCGTTGATCAATAGATGGTTATGGTTTCCTGACCATGGACATTGGATGTCATTGATAACGGGATCACATCATTAGGAGAATGATGTGATGGACAAGACCCAATCCTAAGCATAGCACAAGATCGTGTAGTTCGTTTGCTAGAGCTTTTCTAATGTCAAGTATCATTTCCTTAGACCATGAGATTGTGCAACTCCCAGATACCGTAGGAATGCTTTGGGTGTACCAAACGTCACAACGTAACTGGGTGGCTATAAAGGTGCACTACAGGTATCTCTGAAAGTGTCTGTTGGGTTGGCACGAATCGAGACTGGGATTTGTCACTCCGTATGACGGAGAGGTATCTCTGGGCCCACTCGGTAATGCATCATCATAATGAGCTCAATGTGACCAAGTGTTTGGTCACGGGATCATGCATTACGGTACGAGTAAAGTGACTTGCCGGTAACGAGATTGAACAAGGTATTGGGATACTGACGATCGAATCTCGGGCGAGTAACGTACCGATTGACAAAGGGAATTGTATACGGGATTGATTGAATCCTCGACATCGTGGTTCATCCAATGAGATCATCGTGGAACATGTGGGAGCCAACATGGGTATCCAGATCCCGCTGTTGGTTATTGACCGGAGAGTCGTCTCGGTCATGTCTGCATGTCTCCCGAACCCGTAGGGTCTACACACTTAAGGTTCGGTGACGCTAGGGTTGTAGAGATATTAGTATGCGGAAATCCGAAAGTCGTTCGGAGTCCCGGATGAGATCCCGGACGTCACGAGGAGTTCCGGAATGGTCCGGAGGTAAAGATTTATATATGCGAAGTCCTATTTTGGCCACCGGAAAATGTTCGGGATTTTTCGGTATTGTACCGGGAAGGTTCTAGAAGGTTCCGAAGTGGGGCCCACCTGCATGGGGGGACCCACATGAACGTGGGTAGTGGGGGCAAGGCCCCACACCCCTGGTCAAGGCGCACCAAGATCCCACCTTAGAAGGAATAAGATCATATCCCGAAGGGATAAGATCAAGATCCCTAAAAAAGGGGGATAACAATCGGTGGGGAAGGGAAATGATGGGATTTCTTTCCCCCACCTTTGCCAACGCCCCAATGGTCTTGGAGGGCAAGAAACCAGCCCCCTCCACCCCTATATATAGTGGGGAGGCGCATGGGAGCAGCACCCCAAGCCCTGGCGCCTCCCTCCCTCCCGTGACACCTCTTCCTCCCCGCTTGCGCTTGGCGAAGCCCTGCCGGGATCCCGCTACTTCCACCACCACGCCGTCGTGCTGCTGGATCTCCATCAACTTCTCCTCCCCCCTTGCTGGATCAAGAAGGAGGAGACGTCCCTGCTCCGTACGTGTGTTGAACGCGGAGGTGCTGTCCGTTCGGCGCTAGGATCATCGGTGATTTGGATCACGACGAGTACGACTCCATCAACCCCGTTCTCTTGAACGCTTCCGCGCGCGATCTACAAGGGTATGTAGATGCACTCCCCTCTCTCTCGTTGCCAGATGACTCCATAGATTGATCTTGGTGATACGTAGAAAATTTTAAATTTCTGCTACGTTCCCCAACACTCCATGCCCTTCGGTGATGATGACCCCCTCCGGCAGGGTGCCGGAGAGGGCCTAGATTGATTTCTCATGGCTACAGAGGCTTGCGGCGGCGGAACTTCCGATCTAGGTTAATTTCGGAGGTTTCTGTATATATAAGAGGTTTTGGCGTCGAGAACAGGTCAGGGGGGTCTCCGAGCTATCCACGAGGTAGGGGGGCGCGCCCAGGGGGGTGGGCGCGCCTCCCACCCTCGTGGGCAGCCCGGGACTCTTCTGGCCCAAATCTTTTACTCCATGGCCTTCTTCTGGTGCAAAAATAAGCTCCGTCAAGTTTCAGGTCAATTGGACTCCGTTTGGTTTTCTTTTTCTGCGATACTCTAAAACAAGGAAAAAAACAGAAACTGGCACTGGGCTCTAGGTTAATAGGTTAGTCCCAAAAACCATATAAAATAGCATATAAATGCATATAAAACATCCAAGGTTGATAATATAATAGCATGAATACTTCATAAATTATAGATACGTTGGAGACGTATCAGCATCCCCAAGCTTAATTCCTGCTCGTCCTCGAGTAGGTAAATGATAAAAGAAATAATTTATGAAGTGTGAATGCTAGCAAGTGCACAAGTTTGATCAATGATAATTTCACTCACTTTTTCTAGCATAAATATATGTCATAACAGTAGCTCATCTTCATAAAACTTTTCATGATCAAGCAACAAGCTATTCACGTGTTAAAGTATAGATCATAAACTTTCTTGAAACTAACAAACTATATTCTCAGTCATCAAACAATTGCAATTCATCTTATTTTCAGGAAGGGTCTATGTCAGAGCTTTGATTTAGCAAACTCCACATACTCAACTATCATTTAATCTTTCACAATTGCTAACACTCACGTGATATTTATGAGTTCAAAGTTTTAATCGGACACAGAGAAAGATAGGGGCTTATAGATTCGCCTCCCAACCTTTTACCTCAAGGGTAATGTCAACAATAATAGTTCATGATAATTTACATCCAATTGGATATATATATATATATATATATATCGGGATCTTTCCAACACAATGTGCTTGCCAAAGGATAAAATGTAAAAAGGAAAGGTGAAGATCACCATGACTCTTGCATAAGGTAGAAGATAAAAGTAAAAGATAGGCCCTTCGCAGAGGGAAGCAGAGGTTGTCATGCGCTTTTATGGTTGGATGCACAAAATCTTAATGCAAAAGAATGTCACTTTATATTGCCACTTGTGATATGGACCTTTATTATGCAGTCCGTCGCTTTTATTTCTTCCACATCACAAGATCGTATAAAGCTTATTTTCTCCACATTAATAGATCATACATATTTAGAGGGCAATTTTTATTGCATGCACCGATGACAACTTACTTGAAGGATCTTACTCAATCCATAGGTAGGTATGGTGGACTCTCATGGCAAAACTCGTTTTAAGGGATGTTTGGAAGCACAAGTAGTATTTCTACTTGGTGCAAAGAATTTTGCTAGCACGAGAGGGAAAGGCAAGCTCAACATGTTGGATGATCCAAGACAATATACTTTATTTCGGATATAAGAAAACATAACCCATTACGTTGTCTTCCTTGTCCGACATCAACCTTTTAGCATGTCACATTTAAATGAGTGCTCACAATTACAAAAGATGTCCAAGATAGTATATTTATATGTGAAATCTCTCTTCCTTCAATATTCTTTCATGAATTGTTCAAGTGACCAATTCTACGTTTGCTAACTTTCAATAAGTTTACTACCTATACTTATTATGTGTGAAGTCATTACTCCCCATGTTATAAGCATATGAAACATATATAAATTCAGATTTATGACATTCAATTCATTCAACCATTTACTCATAGGATATACATGAAGCACATGAGTAAATGACAAACTACTCCAAAAGATATAAGCGAAGAACACTGAGTAGTCAAATAATTAACTAGCCATGGGAGGATTCTTTTTCATTCAATAATTCAGATCCAAAGATTTTATTCAAACAACAAGTAAAATTGAAAATACGCACCAAGCAAAACACATATCATGTGACGAATAAAAATATAGCTCCGAGTAAGGTATACCGATAGTTTTGAAGACGAAAGAGGGGATGCCTTCCGGGGCATCCCCAAGCTTAGGGTCTTTCCACTCCTTATTCTCCTCATATCGATATCTCACCCAAAGCTTGAAAACTTCAATCACACAAAACTTAACGAAACTTCGTGAGATAGGTTAGTATGATAAAGAGTAAACCATTCACTTTGGTACTGTCAAAGACAAGTTTCATAATTGTTCCCACACAATGTCTACTGTACCATATCATTTCTACAATTTATATTGAGAAATATAAGCCATAGAAACTAGAAAACAAGCAAACTATGCAATGAAAACAGAATCTGTCAGAAACAGAACAGTCTGTAATGATCTGGACAGCAACCATACTTATCCTACTCCAAAAATTATGAAATAAATTGGTGGACGTGAGGAATTTGTCTATTAATCTTGTGCAAAAAGAATCAACTCAAAAGCACTCTTCTATACAAAAAATGGTAGATAATCTCGTGAGCACAAAGTTTTTGTTTTTTTACAACAAGATCACATTAACTTTCACCCAAGTCTTCCCAAAGGTCTTACTTGGCACTTTATTGAAACAAAAGCTATGAAACATGATTACTACAGTAGCTTAATCATGTAAACACACGAAAACATTAAGGGTAAATATTGGGTTGTCTCCCAACAAGCGCTTTTCTTTAATGCCTTTTAGCTAGGCATGATGATTTCAATGATGCTCACATAAAAGATAAGAATTGAAACATAAAGAGGACTAGCACATTTGAATCTAACTAACTTCCTATGCCTAGGGATTTTGTGAACACATAATTTATAGGAACAAGAATCAACTAGCATAGGAAGGCAAAACAAGTATAACTTCAAAACTTAAGCACATAGAGAGGAAACTTGATATTATTGCAACTCCTACAAGCATATATTCCTCCCTCATAATAATTTTCAGTAGCATCATGAATGAATTCAACAATATAACCATCACATAAAGCATTATTTTCATGATCTACAAGCATAGAAATTTTTCTACTCTCCACATAAGCAAAATTCTTCTCATTCGAATAGCGGGATCACTAGTTCCTAAAGTTGACACTCTTCCAAACCCAGTTTAGATGATAGTATTATTCATACTCCAAAATATATAAGTGAAGTTCATGGAGCATTCTACAATTAATATAGACTAACCAATATCCAAGCTCAAAATATATAAGTGAAGCACACGAAGCATTCTATAAAACCATACTCAAAAGATTTAAGTGAAGCGCAAAGAGCATTCTATGAGGTCATACTTAAAAGATATAAGTGAGCACATGAAGTATTCTATAAATTGATGAAGGGCTATCTCATAATGGCATGGTTCTTAAAGAAAAAGGGAAACACCAGGGACAAAAATCATGTGAACAAAACAAAAACCGAGGTATACCGATAATTGTTGAAGAAGAAAGATGGGATGCCAACCGGGGCATCCCCAAGCTTAGATGGTTGAGTATCCGTGAAATATTTACTTGGGGTGCCTTGGGCATCCCCAAGCTTCAACTCTTGCCTCTCTTTATTCTTCTCACATCGGTAACTCCTCATTCTTCGAACACTTCATCCACAAAAACTTAACAAAAACTTTGTGAGATCCGTTAGTATACTAAAGCAAATCACTACCTTTAGGTACTATTTCAAACTCATTCCAATTTCATATTAGAACTATATCTACTGTATTCCAACTTCACCATGGTTCATACCCCCCGATACTACCCACAGATTCATCAAAATAGGCGATCAACACATAGAAAACAGAATCTGTCTAAAACAGGACAGTCTGTAGTAATCTGGAGGTTTAGTATACTTCTGTAACTCAAAAAATTACGAAATAAATTTGAAAATTTGAAAAATTTGTACAGAAGTAATGTGAAAAAAAATTCACACCCATTTGACATTCCAGTAAAAAAATGTAAAATCACGCGCTACAGCCAAAGTTTCTGTTTTTGTTCTGCACATAGTAAACAAGCAATCTAATCATCCTAAAACCAAAGCTTGGCACATTATTTTTATAATACAATGGATATATACAAGGGGATAATTATTTACAGAGAAACTTCCATGAAAAATTCTACATTGTTTCCGTGAGCATGAACACAAGTGCTCAAGGTTGGCCCTCACTTCTTCAATGCAAAACTTTCCAATCACTTCTCTTTTTTGAAAAACTTTTTAGGTAAGAGAGGCAAGTATTTTTTTTTGGTATTTTCATTCTTTTAAAACCTTTTTTGTATGTTTCACCCACAACTAAACAAAAACAAAATCTACTTAGTGAAGAAAGCAAACAAGCACACACGAGAATATCAACCCCACGCTATTGCTCCCCGGCAACGGTGCCAGAAAAGAGCTTGATAATCCCCAAGTGCAGGGAATCATCGTAGCAATTCCCAATGGTGGAAATGATAAGTATGGAGTGTCGAACCCAGAAGGAGCAAAAGGTAAGATCAATATTCTCTCAAGTCCTATTTGCCACTGATACGACTCTACATACACCGAACGTTTGCTTCCAACTAGAAACAAGAAATAAAACTACGTTGTGGGTATGAAGAGGATAACTTTGCATGATATAGGAGAGCTAAAACATAAAACTAGGTGCTGTTATCATAAAGTTAGAATATATTACTAAATATTATAAATAGCGAGTGTGGAATAATGATGGATCGGTGTGCGGAATTGTCCTAGGCATTTGTTAACAAGACCGGCAGTCGTCATTGCAATTTCATATGAGGGAGAGGCATAAACTAACATACTTTCTCTACTTGGATCATATGCACTTATGATTGGAACTCTAGCAAGCATCCGCAACTACTAAAGATCATTAAGGTAAAACCCAACCATAGCATTAAAGCATCAAGTCCACTTTATTCCCATACGCAACAACCCCCTTACTCGGGTTTGTGTTTCAGTCACTCACCAACCCACTATAAGAGAATCATGAACGTGTTGCAACACCCTACAGCGAGAATCCCTCACGCTTGCGCGACATGGAGGGCACCATAGGACAACACCAAAATAAAACATACAACTCGTACCAATCTAGATCATCAATCAACCCAAAGACAAAGGATATCTACTCAAAACATCATAGGATGGCAACACATCATTGGATCATATATGTGGCATAAAGCACCATGTTAGAGTAGGGATTACAGCGGGGTGCGGGAGAGTGGACCGCGTAAAAAAGATGAGGATGGTGATGTTGATGAAGACGATCACCGCGGCGATGATTCCCCTCCCGATGGCACTCCGGCGCCACCGAGAGAGAGGAGGAGAGGTTCTCCCCCTCGTGATTCCTCCTCCATGGCCTCCCCCCTAGACGGGGAGAGGTTCTCCCTCTGGTCCTTGGCCTTTATGGTGATGATGGCCCCTCCGGGATCCTCCTCCATGCCCTCCGGTGATGATGACCCCCTCCGGCAGGGTGCCGGAGAGGGCCTAGATTGATTTCTCGTGGCTACAGAGGCTTGCGGCGGCGGAACTTCTGATCTAGGTTAATTTTCGGAGGTTTCTGTATATATGAGAGGTTTTGGCATCGAGAACAAGTCAGGGGGGTCTCCGGGCTGTCCACGAGGTAGGGGGCGCGCCCAGGGGGGTGGGCGCGCCTCCCACCCTCGTGGGCAGCCCAGGACTCTTCTGGCCCAACTCTTTTACTCCATGGCCTTCTTCTGGTCCAAAAATAAGCTCCGTCAAGTTTCAGGTCAATTGGACTCCGTCTGGTTTTCTTTTTCTGCGATACTCTAAACAAGGAAAAAAACAGAAACTGGCACTGGGCTCTAGGTAATAGGTTAGTCCCCAAAACCATATAAAATAGCATATAAATGCATATAAAACATCCAAGGTTGATAATATAATAGCATGAATACTTCATAAATTATAGATACGTTGGAGACGTATCATACGTCTTCACGATCGACCGATCCTCAGCACCGAATGTACGGCACCTCCGCGTTCAGCACACGTTCAGCTCGGTGACGTCCCGTGAACTCACGATCCAATAGAGCTTCCGGGAAGAGCTTCGCCAGCACGACGGCGTGGTGACAGTGATGATGATGCTACCGACGCAGGGCTTCGCCTAAGCACCGCTACGATATGACCGAGGTGGATTATGGTGGAGGGGGGCACCGCACACGGCTAAGAGATCAATGATCAATTGTTGTGTCTTGGGGTGCCCCCTGCCCCCGTATATAAAGGAGCTAGGGGGGAGGCGGCCGGCCAGGAGGAGGGCGCGCGGGAGTCCTACTCCCACCGGGAGTAGGACTCCTCCTTTCCTATTAGGAGTAGGAGAAGGGGGAAGGAGGAGAGAGAGGGGAAGCAAAGGGGGCGCTGCCCCCCCTCCTTGTCCAATTCGGACTAGAGGGGGAGGGGCACGCGGCCTGCCCTGGCCGCCCTTCCTCTTCTCCACCAAGGCCCAATAGGCCCATTATACTCCCCGGGGGGTTCCGGTAATCCCCCGGTACTCCGGTATATGTCCAAAACCTCCCGAAACACTTCCGGTGTCCGAACATAGTCGTCCAATATATCGATCTTTACGTCTTGACCATTTCGAGACTCCTAGTCATGTCCGTGATCATATCCGGGACTCCGAACTACCTTCGGTACATCAAAACACAAAAACTCATAATACCGATCGTCACAGAACTTTAAGCGTGCGGACCCTACGGGTTCGAGAACTATGTAGACATGACCGAGACATGTCTCTGGTCCATAACCAATAGTGGAACCTGGATGATCATATTGGTTCCAACATATTCTACGAAGATCTTTATCGGTCAAACCGCATAACATACGTTGTTCCCTTTGTCATCGGTATGTTACTTGCCCGAGATTCGATCGTCGGTATCTTAATACCTAGCTCAATCTCGTTACCGGCAAGTCTCTTTACTCGTTCCGTAATGCATCATCCCGCAACTAACTCATTAGTCACATTGCTTGCAAGGCTTATTGTTATGTGCATTACCGAGAGGGCCCAGAGATACCTCTCCGACAATCGGAGTGACAAATCCTAATCTCGATCTATGCCAACTCAACAAACACCATCGGAGACACCTGTAGAGCACCTTTATAATCACCCAGTTACGTTGTGACGTTTGGTAGCACACAAAGTGTTCTTCCGGTATTCGGGAGTTGCACAATCTCATAGTCACAGGAACATGTATAAGTCATGGAGAAAGCAATAGCAGTAAACTAAACGATCAAGTGCTAAGCTAACGAAATGGGTCAAGTCAATCACATCATTCTCCTAATGATGTGATCCCGTTAATCAAATGACAACTCAAGTCCATGGCTAGGAAACTCAACCATCTTTGATTAACGAGCTAGTCAAGTAGAGGCATACTAGTGACACTATGTTTGTCTATGTATTCACACATGTATTATGTTTCCGGTTAATACAATTCTAGCATGAATAATAAACATTTATCATGAAATAAGGAAACAAATAATAAGTTTATTATTTCCTCTAGGGCATATTTCCTTCAGTCTCCCACTTGCACTAGAGTCAATAATCTAGTTCACATCGCCATGTGATTAACACCAATAGTTCACATCACCATGTGATTAACACCATAGTTCACATCGTCATGTGACCAACACCCAAAGGGTTTACTAGAGTCAATAATCTAGTTCACATCGCTATGCGATTAACACCCAAAGAGTACTTAAGGTGTGATCATGTTTTGCTTGTGAGAGAAGTTTAGTCAACGGGTCTGCCACATTCAGATCCGTATGTATTTTGCAAATTTCTATGTCAACAATGCTCTGCACGGAGCTACTCTAGCTAATTGCTCCCACTTTCAATATGCATCCAGATTGAGACTTAGAGTCATCTGGATCAGTGTCAAAACTTGCATCGACGTAACCCTTTACGACGAACCTTTTGTCACCTCCATAATCGAGAAACATATCCTTATTCCACTAAGGATAATTTTGACCGTTGTCCAGTGATCTACTCCTAGATCACTATTGTACTCCCTTGCTAAACTTAGTGTAGGGTATACAATAGATCTGGTACACAGCATGGTATACTTTATAGAACCTATGGCTGAGGCATAGGGAATGACTTTCATTCTCTTTCTATCTTCTGCCGTGGTCGGGCTTTGAGTCTTACTCAATTTCACACCTTGTAACACAGGCAAGAACTCTTTCTTTGACTGTTCCATTTTGAACTACTTCAAAATCTTGTCAAGGTATGTACTCATTGAAAAAACTTATCAAGCGTCTTGATCTATCTCTATAGATCTTGATGCTCAATATGTAAGCAGCTTCACCGATGTCTTTCTTTGAAAAACTCCTTTCAAATACTCCTTTATGCTTTCCAGAAAATTCTACATTATTTCCGATCAACAATATGTCATTCACACATACTTATCAGAAATGTTGTAGTGCTCCCACTCACTTTCTTGTACATACAGGCTTCACCGCGAGTCTGTATAAAACTATATGCTTTGATCAACTTATCAAAGCGTATATTCCAACTCCGAGATGCTTGCACCAGTCCATAGATGGATTGCTGGAGCTTGCACACTTTGTTAGCACCTTTAGGATCGACAAAACCTTCTGGTTGCATCATATACAACTCTTCTTTAAGAAATCCATTAAGGAATGTAGTTTTGACATCCATTTGCCAGATTTCATAAAATGTGGCAATTTGCTAACATGATTCGGACAAACTTAAGCATTGCTACGAGTGAGAAAATCTCATCGTAGTCAACACCTTGAACTTTGTCAAAACCTTTTTCGACAAGTCTAGCTTTGTAGATAGTAACACTACTATCAACGTCCGTCTTCCTCTTGAAGATCCATTTATTTCTATGGCTTGCCGATCATCGGGCAAGTCAACCAAAGTCCATACTATGTTCTCATAGATGGATCCCATCTCAGATTTCATGGCCTCAAGTCATTTCGCGGAATCTGGGCTCATCATCGCTTCCTCATAGTTCGTGGGTTCGTCATGGTCAAGTAACATGACCTCCAGAACAGGATTACCGTACCACTCTGGTGCGGATCTCACTCTGCTTGACCTATGAGGTTCGGTAGTAGCTTTATCTGAAGTTACATGATCATCATCATTAGCTTCCTCACTAATTGGTGTAGGAGTCACAGGAACAGATTTCTGTGATGAACTACTTTCCAATAAGGGAGCAGGTACAGTTACCTCATCAAGTTCTACTTTCCTCCCACTCACTTCTTTCGAGAGAAACTCCTTCTCTAGAAAGGATCCATTCTTAGCAACGCATGTCTTGCCTTCGGATCTGTGATAGAAGGTGTACCCAACTGTCTCCTTTGGGTATCCTATGAAGACACATTTCTCTGACTTGGGTTTGAGCTTATCAGGATGAAACTTTTTCACATAAGCATCGCAACCCCAAACTTTAAGAAACGACAACTTTGGTTTCTTGCCAAACCACAGTTCATATGGTGTCGTCTCAACGGATTTAGATGGTGCCCTATTTAATGTGAATGCAGCTGTCTCTAATGCATAACCCCAAAACAATAGTGGTAAATCGATAAGAGACATCATAGATTGCACTATATCTAATAAAGTACGGTTACGATGTTCGGACACACCATTACGCTATGGTGTTCCAGGTGGCGTGAGTTGCGAAACTATTCTGCATTGTTTCAAATGAAGACCAAACTCGTAACTCAAATATTCTCCTCCACAATCAGATCGTAGAAACTTTATTTTCTTGTTACAATGATTTTCCACTTCACTCTGAAATTATATGAACTTCTCAAATGTTTCAGACTTATGTTTCATCAAGTAGATATACCCATATCTGCTCAAATCATCTGTGAAGGTCAGAAAATAATGATACCCGCCGCGAGCCTCAACACTCATCGGATCGTATACATCAGTATGTATTATTTCCAATAAGTCAGTTGCTTGCTCCACTGTTTCGGAGAACGGAGTCTTAGTCATCTTGCCCATAAGGCATGGTTCGCAAGCATCAAGTGATTCATAATCAAGTGATTCTAAAATCCCATCAGCATGGAGTTTCTTCATGCGCTTTACACCAATATGACCTAAACGGCAGTGCCACAAATAAGTTGCACTATCATTATTAACTTTGCATCTTTTGGCTTCAATATTATGAATATGTGTATCACTACGAGCGTGATCCAACAAGCCATTTTCATTGGGTGTATGACCATAGAAGGTTTTATTCATGTAAACAGAACAACAATTATTCTCTAATTTAAATGAATAACCGTATTGCAATAAACATGATCAAATCATATTCATGCTCAACAGAAACACCAAATAACACTTATTTAGGTTCAACACTAATCCCGAAAGTATAGGGAGTGTGCGATGATGATCATATCAATCTTGGAACTACTTTCAACACACATCGTCACCTCGCCCTTAACTAGTTTCTGTTCATTCCGCAACTCCCATTTCGAGTTACTACTCTTAGCAACTGAACCAGTATCAAATGCCGAGGGGTTGCTATAAACACTAGTAAAGTACACATCAATAACATGTATATCCAATATACCTTTGTTCACTTTGCCATCCTTCTTATCCGCCAAGTATCTAGGGCAGTTCCACTTCCAGTGACCATTTCCTTTGCAGTAGAAGCACTCAGTTTCAGGCTTGGGTCTAGCTTTGGGCTTCTTCACGGGAGCAGCAACTTGCTTGCCGTTCTTTTTGAAGTTCCCCTTCTTCCATTTGCCCTTTTCTTGAAACTAGTGGTCTTGTCAACCATCAACACTTGATGCTTTTCTTGATTTCTACCTTCGTCGATTTCAACATCACGAAGAGCTTGGGAATTGTTTCCGTTATCCCTTGCATATTATAGTTCATCACGAAGTTCTAGTAACTTGGTGATAGTGACTAGAGAACTCTGTCAATCACTATCTTATCTGAAAGATTAACTCCCACTTGATTCAAGTGATTGTAGTACTCAGACATTCTGAGCACAAGCTCACTAGCTGAGCTATTCTCCTCCATCTTGTAGGCAAAGTACTTGTCAAAGGTCTCATACCTTTCGACATGGGCATGAGTCTGAAATACTAATTTCAACTCTTGGAACATCTCATATGCTCCGTGGCATTCAAAACGTCTTTGAAGCCCCGATTCTTAGCCGTAAAGCATGGTGCACTAAACTATCAAGTAGTCATCATACCGAGCTTTGCCAATAAGTTCATAACGTCTACATATGCTCCTGCAATAGGTTCGTCACCTAGCGGTGCATCAAGGACATAATTCTTCTGTGCAGCAATGAGGATAATCCTCAGATCATGGACCAAGTCCGTATCATTGCTACTAACATCTTTCAACATAGTTTTTATCTAGGAACATATCAAAATAAACGGGGAGCAACATCGTGAGCTATTGATCTACAACATAGATATGCTAATACTACCAGGACTAAGTTCATGATAAATTAAAGTTCAATTAATCATATTACTTAAGAACTCCCACTTAGATATACATCCCTCTAATCATCTAAGTGATCACGTGATCCAAATCAACTAAACCATAATCGATCATCACGTGAAATGGAGTAGTTTTCAATGGTGAACATCACTATGTTGATCATATCTACTATATGATTCACGCTCGGCCTTTCGGTCTCAGTGTTCCGAGGCCATATCCACATATGCTAGGCTCATCAAGTTTAACCCGAGTATTCTGCGTGTGCAAAACTGTCTTACACCCGTTGTAGATGAACGTTGAGCTTATCACACCCGATCATCATGTGGTGTCTCGGCACGACGAACTTTGGCAACGGTGCATACTCAGGGAGAACACTTTTACCTTGAAATTTAGTGAGAGATCATCTTATAATGCTACCGTCAAACAAAGCATAATTAGATGCATAAAGGATAAACATCACATGCAATCAATATAAGTGATATGATATGGCCATCATCATCTTGTGCTTTTGATCTCCATCTCCAAAGCACCGTCATGATCACCACCGTCACCGGCGCGACACCTTGATCTCCATCGTAACATCTATTGGATGTGGGGTTCCGGCAAACCCTTAAGGTTCGAACACTGGGGTGCACGCGAAGTCTTTCCCTCCTACCGATCTATGCCCTAGCTCGCTAAGATCTCGCGGACGAACTCGACGAACTCGCAACACAGAAAGACACGAGGTTTATACTGGTTCGGGCCACCGTTGTGGTGTAATACCCTACTCCAGTGTGGTGGTGGTGGATTGCCTCTTGGGCTGATGATGAACAGTACAAGGGAAGAACAGCCTCCTGAGGTTGAGGTGTTCTTGTGGCTAGGCTCTCAATCGGGTTGGATCAAGCTAAGATGAGACCCCCCCTACTATGGTGGCTAGCTCTACTTATATAGGCCCTGGTCCTCCTCCCAAATATCGAGCGGGAAGGGAGCCAACAATGGCGGGCAAATATGAAGGGGGGCAGCTAGTACAAGCTATCCTGACAAAAGTGGTATTCGCCTGCAAAAAGCTCTGGTGGTGACGCCGTCTTGGGCTCCACGATGACCTCCGTCTTGCCGTCCTCCTGGTCTTGGTCTCGTTGCACCAATATAGCAACCTTTTCCTGATGCCTCGGTACTCTTCGCCTGCGCTGGCCTCCTTAGCACCAAAGAGGAAATAAGGATGCTGCGCGCGCTGGCGCCCGCCTGGCGCCTGCCTGGTGCCGTGCGTCATGGCTCACATCATGAGAGCCTCGTGAGGTTTTGCCCCGCCTTGATATCTCCGCTCCTCGTGAGCCTGCCCGGCTAGGCTACTCCAGAGGAGGTCTTGCGTCGTCCGCCTCGCGAGGGTCTTGGATGCCTTGTTGATGAAGATGGGCCGTACGGCCTGCTGGCTTAGCCACGCGGTGGGCCGCAGGCAGGCAAGTCTGGGGACCCCCGTTCCCAGAACGCCGACAGTAGCCCCCGGGCCCAAGGTGCGCTTGGGCTTGGCTTCGCGGCGAAGCTAAGGGTCAAGTTCGGAGCACGGCGGGCCCCAAAAGCCTGCGGCCCCGGTTGACGCGTGGCGGTTGATTGGACGTGGGCGTCTCCGCTTCCCCATGCTGCCTTTGAACCCGCCTAGCTATGCGGCCCCCGTGGCCTACACAGTTATTCCTCCGTCGTCTGCGCCTTGCTTCCCCAATCTCCCTACTTCCTCGAGACTCTGTTTCCCTTCTCCAATCTGACTTGCGCTCCGCCTGCTCCATCGCCATGGCGCCGAAACAAGCTGAAAAGGGGAAGAGACCTCTATCTCTGCATGATGCGCCTCCGTCCTTTGTGCCGGCGCTCGGCCGGTCTCGGGTGCTCAACGACGAGGCCATGGACAAGGTGCGCCCGATGCTTGCTTCCAACTTCAACGAGTGGGGGGAGACGGTGGCCTGGCCTGCGTCTCGCACTCGCACGGCTCAGGCGGCCACCGAAGTCCCAATCTTCATAGATGCCCTCTGGACTGGCCTGATTCCTCCCTTCTCCGCCTTCTTCAACGCGGTGCTTGAGCATTATCAGATCCACATGCTGCATCTCGACCCTCAGTCTGTGACTCTTCTCGCCGTCTTCGCCTTCGTGTGCAAAGCCATGGCTGGCATAGCCCCTTCTGTGGCCCTCCTTCACCATTTCTTCTCATTGCATCTGATCGACCCCCAACAAAGCTCGGGATGCATGAGCTTCCATGCCGTGGCTGCGACGGCAGGCGAGGGGATCGACTTCGAGCTTCCTCCACCCATGAGCGAATTCCGGACACGATGGGTGTTCGTTGATGCCGGCGTGCTCAGTCCTCTGCTTCAGGCTCCGTTGGGGCCCGCTGTTCCTAACTCCGGCTGGAGCCATCAGCGGCTCACGAGCCCCGGCCTTGCCCACGTCTGGCTCAGGTTGAGGTTGCTGAAGGATCGCGGCGTGACCGCGCCGATGGTGGTGAAGGAATTCGTCAAGCGCCGGGTTGCTCCGCTTCAACGCCATTCTCGCCCAATGTGGACCTTGCTCCACAGCCAGGACCACATGAGGTTTCAGGAGTTTGGGCTCCTTCTCGGGACGCGGCAGACATTGCTCAGGGTCCTGACGGGTGTCCCTTCGCCGGCCGAACTGCCTGGGAAGAATTGCTTACTGTACCGCTGCAAGAACAAGGATGAATTTGCAGAGAGCATGCCTCCTTTTGACGAGTGGGGGCCGCGGCCGATCGGCCTGGAGGGACCTCGCGAGAACCCTGTCGTTGTGGTTCCCTTCCTTGCCCCTGGTGCTGAGCTCGCCCCAAGCGACGGTGCAGGTGGGCGAGCTCCGGCGGAGGCCGGTGGCTCGAGTGCTGAGGAGCAAGTGCCAAGTGGGGATCCTGGGGCATCGTCCTCAGGAGCCTGCCACCCCCCTCCTGAGGCGTCAGTTGCCGAGGAGACGCAGCATGCAACTCCCGGGGCCAAGGCTCCAGGAGCCTCGAGAGGTCATGGTGAAACGGTGCCCGGCTGTTTGCCGCAACCGGGCACCCCTGAAGATATCCTTCCGAGCTCTTCTTCGGCCCCGCTGCGCACCGGCCGTCACGTCCAGCGTTTCGGTCGTCTTTGTGTGGACTTCGAGGAGCTTCGCAAGAGGAAAGGGTCCCCCAGCGGCAGCAACATCTTTGGACCGCTGAAGCGGAGGAAGTACATCGCCGTTGACGTGTAAGTATCGTACCGCTGTGGCTCCTTGTGTGCTGTTTTTCATCTCCTGGCGTCAGTTCTTCAGGGCTCCTTCCGTCGAGGCGGTTGCGCCTCCTGAGAAACGGCCTCCTCCTTCCTTGACCCCCCCATTGGCCTTGAGCGTTCCTGGTCTGCTTACCGCCCCTGGAGCAGGGTCGGTTGGGGGAGTATCTCCGCCTCCGCGGCGCGCTGAGCCCGCGGCTTTGTCACTCCTCCCCCACGGTCTGGCGTGGAGCCTGGCAGGCGTGCCCAAGACTCCTCCACTGGTCTTGGAAGGCAATTTGTTGGCTTCGATCTTCGGATCCTCTTCAAGCAGCGAGCCCCGGCCAGCTTGGGCTCCTCGCGAGGACTGGTTGACGTCAGGCTTAGCGCCAGCCCCCAGCCCCCTGCCTGGAGGGGGCGCACCACTTGGTGCCCCGCCCGTAGCCCCCGAGGCGGAGGACGAGGTGGGCAGAGCGTTCGAGCTCAAGCGCGGGCGGAGCGTGGTTCGTCACGAGCTCTTCCAGGAGGCGATGGGCGCGATGCGTCGACTGGGTGAAGAGCTCGCTGGTGTTGACTCGTGCCTTGAGGCTGAAGGCCTCCGGCTGGTGGAGGAGCAGCGCAAGATGAAGGTGGCCATCAACCTCGGCCGCTATCAGCGCGATCTTGAGAATGCGAAGGCCGAGGCGTCCCTCAAGATTGCCCATGAAGCCCGCTCGCGAGCCTTGGAAGAGGCTCGCGAGGCTGACTGTCGTCGCGAGGCTGCGGAGAAGCGCGCGTGGGAGCACCAGGCCTGGAGCGCGTCCCTTGAGCAGCAGGTGGAGGCGCGTAGGGCCGCTCTTGCATCGCTGAGGGGGATGCCCGCAGAGGATGAGGAGGTCCGGAAGCGCGGCGAGGCGCTAGCCCTGGAAGCCGTGGAGCGCAGCCTCGAGCTCGAGCGACTGGAGACAAGGGAGCGTAAAGTTGCTCAAGCAGAAGATGCCATCGGGGCTCGCGAGGCCAGAGTCGAGGAGGAGGTCAATCGCCGGGTGGCCGAGGTTCGCGCAGACCTGGAGGGTAGGTACGACCTGAAGCTGAAGCTCGCGGGTGCGGAGGATGAGGGCACGGCCGCTGCCCTCAGGCCCAGGTTGGACGAGGCTGAGAGGCGTGCGGAAGCCACGGCCGCCGCCCTGGTTACGGCGCAGGCGGACTTGGCCTCCGCCCGCCCCGAGTTGCGTTCCCTCCGGAGGCGGGTTGACGATGCTGAGGCCGTCGCGAGGGCAAAACACGGAGGAAGTGCTCCAGCGACGAACGCTGGAGCCTGAGCATGCTCCCATGCTTTAGGATCTCCGGAACAGGGCCAACATCGCCCTGGGCCATATTTGCGACGCGGAGGCGCCGACCCCTCACTCGAATGATTATACCAGCCACCTGACCTTCTTCACCGAGGTGGTGACGCGCTTGGAGGCTCGATCTACCAGAGCTCGCCAGCTTGTGGAGGAAAGGGGTCATGGCTTGCTCGAGCGCGCTTTCTCCCGTGTCTTCAGCCACCTCCTGAACGCCGACCCCAACTTTGATTTCGACGCCGCCATCGCCCCCGTGCCCACGGCTGTCCGGGGCGACCTAGCGCGTTGGGTTGAGGACAATGTGGACGCGCTGGTCATGGCCTTCACTTCTGAGGATGACGCGGTGGTGGTCGTCGCAGACGAAGGCAACGTGGTTGACGACGGTGATGGGGGCGTCGCCGATAGCAGCGACGACGCCGATGAAGACGACGACGACGCGAGTGACGCATCCACGGGTGACGCAGCGAGCGACATTTCTGGCTGATCCCTTGTTCTCCTGTCATTTCACCCTGCGCACAAACTCGGGCGTGGCCCTTGGAAAACTTGTAAGAGCATTTTGAGAGGGGGAGCCCCTCATGTAAGCAAACTGCGGTTTTTTACTTTCCTATGCAATGCGAGTTTGTGTCCTCGTGAGCTCATGAATCCGGGTGCGAGTTCTCTATCGTGGTTTACCTTAGTCAGTGCCAGCTTTGAGCTGGGTCATGTCGCGTCGAGTTTCTGAGAACCCTGTGGAGCTCGTCGCCCCGTCAGAAGGGGCCCCACTAGAGGTGAGCACCGGTTGTAGTGCTAGCGCGCGCTTGGCGTGCGCGTGCTTCACGCAGTCCCGCTCGCGAGGAGCTCGTGAGGGGAAGGCGACGGACATGAGTCCCGGACAAAACAAGATCCAGAAGGCAAGAAATTGCTTTGAACGAGAAAAGGCTCCCCCCGCGCGCGTCAATAAAAATTCAACTTCAACTCAAATCCAGATCCAGAAAGCAAAGCTACTTCAACTCAAATCCAGATCCAGAAAGTAAAGCTACTGAGAAAGAGATCCAAAGCAAAAGGCCGCGTCCGGCACCTAGTCTAGTCTTCTGGTCTTCAAGTCTTCTCACCAGCGCGGAGCTAAGTGCTGCCACTAGGCGTGGGAGGGAGCCCCAGGGCCTGAGGCCGGCACCCCTGAGACTCCGGGGCGTGTACAACCCCAACTCATTATTACGTGAGAGTGTCACGGGCGGTGAGCTTCACAGGCACTGGGCCTTCTTCACAGGTACCGGCCTTGCTTCATATCGCCAGACGAGGGCCCCGCCTTGCGCCACCCTCGACCTCCTCTGAGCCGACCGGTCACCAGGACGACACAAAGGAGGGAAAGAGGACGCCAGCGGTTCCCTCGGCGACCACAGGTCCTCTGCCGGGCGAAGGGTTGTCGAGGCCTCCCCGGCAGAGGGCCTACCTCCGGGTGTCGCCAGGCGTCGCGCGCTGCGGGGAGGGGCCTTGCTCCTGGCTCCCTCCTGGCGGCCCCCAGCGTGTCTCCCTTGTTGGAACGGGTGCCGCCGTGCCAGGGTCGTCGATCGACGCTGCAACCTGATTCATCTGCAGCCCATGGTTAGCATAAGCATGTTCCTGAGAGATTAGCGGTACCCTGTAGTTGCCGTTGCCGACGCGATCGTTGTGGTTCTCCGTTGGTTCTTGGAAGGCTTCGGCTCCTAGCGCCCCCTCTCCCCAATATTCTCCAATGAATGAGCCGAGGTCGTCCTCTGGTGCGTACCCTTGATCCATCATGCGGGGCACGTAGGCTTCCGGGGCCGTCACCCCGAATACCTCGCCATGGTGCCCCACGCTCCATGTTGCTTGGCCCAGGGTGGCGTCCTGAGGATGGTAGCGTGGCATCCGGCTGGGACCATGAAGTGCGACGCTTGCGTTCGTGCTTGTCGCGGGCGGCATGGGGGAGTCGGAGCCCCCTACGCCACTGGCCGTGCTGATGTTGATGAAGCCCCCAGGCGTAGTTGATGGGACACGGATGTGGTGAGGTTCACCGTGCGGCCCTACAATGGCCTGAGGAGGAAGTCGATAGCAGAAGGGTGGTGCTCCCAATGCCGCTGCATCCAGCAGCTCAGCAACACGCTCCAGCAACGTATCCCGGCCGCTCTCCATCAGCCTGCATCGCAGCAGCTCCCTTGCCACCGTGAGTGCCGCCCGCATGTTTGCTTGCTCCCGCCGTGAGTGCGGCGCCGTTGCTGCAGCATGACTCGCCGCTCTTGCCGCCGCTCGTACTTGCCGCGGGGTGAGGGTGGATGACGCCTGGCCGCGCTGTCTGCGCCCGGCGGAGTTTGGCGGCGCTCGTGCCGCCTGGAGTGCGGGGCCGAGATCTTCATGGGCAGGCGGTGCTGTCCGGGCTGGCCAGGCTGCCCAGCGATCGGAGCCGGCCCTTGAGTCGCCGGACATTGTGGCTGTGGAGCGTCGGCGAGCTGGTTGGTGGAAAAGAAGCTCCGGCGCACCCCTACCTGGCGCGCCAAATGTCGGATGTGGGGTTCCGGCAAACCCTTAAGGTTCGAACACTCGGGTGCGCGCGAAGTCTTTCCCTCCTACCGATCTACGCCCTAGCTCGCTAAGATCTCGCGGACGAACTCGACGAACTCGCAACACAGAAAGACACGAGGTTTATACTGGTTCGGGCCACCGTTGTGGTGTAATACCCTACTCCAGTGTGGTGGTGGTGGATTGCCTCTTGGGCTGATGATGAACAGTACAAGGGAAGAACAGCCTCCTGAGGTTGAGGTGTTCTTGTGGCTAGGCTCTCGATCGGGTTGGATCAAGCTAAGATGAGATCCCCCCTACTATGGTGGCTAGCTCTACTTATATATGCCCTGGTCCTCCTCCCAAATATCGAGCGGGAAGGGAGCCAACAACGGCGGGCAAATTTGAAGGGGGATAGCTAGTACAAGCTATCCTGACAAAAGTGGTCTTCGCCTGCGAAAAGCTCTGGTGGTGACGCCGTCTTGGGCTCCACGATGACCTCCGTCTTGCCGTCCTCCTGGTCTTGGTATCGTTGCACCAATATAGCAACCTTTGCCGGATGCCTCGGTACTCTTCGCCTGCGCTGGCCTCCTTAGCACCAAAGAGGAAATAAGGACGCTGCGCGCGCTGGCGCCCGCCTGGTGCCGTGCGTCATGGCTCACGTCACGAGAGCCTCGTGAGGTTTTGCCCCGCCTTGATATCTCCGCTCCTCGTGAGCCTGCCCGGCTAGGCTACTCCAGAGGAGGTCTTGCGTCGTCCGCCTCGCGAGGGTCTTGGATGCCTTGTTGATGAAGATGGGCCGTACGGCCTGCTGGCTTAGCCACGCGGTGGGCCGCAGGCAGGCAAGTCTGGGGACCCCCGTTCCCAGAACGCCGACAGCATCGTTGTCGTCTCACCAACTATTGCTTCTACGACTATCGCTACCGCTTAGTGATAAAGTAAAGCAATTACAGGGCGATTGCATTGCATACAATAAAGCGACAACCATATGTCTCCTGCCAGTTGCCGATAACTCCGTTACAAAACATGATCATCTCATACAATAAATATAGCATCATGCCTTGACCATATCACATCACAACATGCCCTGCAAAAACAAGTTAGACGTCCTCTACTTTGTTGTTGCAAGTTTTACGTGGCTGCTATGGGCTGAGCAAGAATCGTTCTTACCTACGCAACGAAACCACAATGATATTTCGTCAAGTTAGTGTTGTTTTAACCTTCACAAGGACCGGGCGTAGCCACACTCGGTTCAACTAAAGTTTGAGAAACTGACACCCGCCAGCCACCTGTGTGCAAAGCACGTCGGTATAACCAGGCTCGCGAAAGCGTATGCGTAATGTCGGCCCGGGCCGCTTCATCAAACAATACAGCCGAACCAAAGTATGACATGCTGGTAAGCAGTATGATTTGTATCGCCCACAACTCACTTGTGTTCTACTCGTGCATATAACATGTACGCATAAACCTGGCTCGGATGCCAATGTTGGGGAATGTAATAATTTCAAATTTTTCCTACGCACACGCAAGATCATGGTGATGCATAGCAACGAGAGGGGAGAGTGTCGTCTACATACCCTCCTAGACTATAAGCGGAAGCGTTATAACAACGCGGTTGATGTAGTCGTACGTCTTCACGATCGACCGATCCTAAGCACCGAACGTATGGCACCTCCGCGTTCAGCACACGTTCAGCTCGGTGACGTCCCGCGAACTCACGATCCAGTAGAGCTTCCAGGAAGAGCTTCGTCAGCACGATGGCGTGGTGACGGTGATGATGATGCTACCGACACAGGGCTTCGCCTAAGAACCGCTACGATATGACCGAGGTGGATTATGGTGGAGGGGGGCACCGCACACGGCTAAGAGATAAATGATCAATTGTTGTGTCTTGGGGTGCCCCCTGCCCCCGTATATAAAGGAGCTAGGGGGAGGCGGCCGGCCAGGAGGAGGGCGCGCCAAGGGGGGAGTCCTACTCCCATCGGGAGTAGGACTCCTCCTTTCCTAGTAGGAGTAGGAGAAGGGGGAAGGAGGAGAGAGAGGGGAAGGAAAGGGGGGCGCCGCCCCCCCCTCCTTGTTCAATTAGGACTAGAGGGGGAGGGGGCACGCGGCCTGCCCTGGCCGCCCCTCCTCTTCTCCACCAAGGCCCAATAGGCCCATTATACTCCGGGGGGGGGGGGGTTCCGGTAATCCCCCGATACTCCGGTATATGTCTGAAACCTCCCGAAACACTTCCGGTGTCCGAACATAGTCGTCCAATATATCGATCTTTACGTCTCGACCATTTCGAGACTCCTCGTCATGTCCGTGATCATATCCGGGACTCCGAACTACCTTCGGTACATCAAAACACAAAAACTCATAATACCGATCGTCACAGAACTTTAAGCGTGCGGACCCTACGGGTTCGAGAACTATGTAGACATGACGGAGACAAGTCTCCGGTCAATAACCAATAGCGGAACCTGGATGCTCATATTGGTTCCCACATATTCTACGAAGATCTTTATCGGTCAAACAGCATAACAACATACGTTGTTCCCTTGGTCATCGGTATGTTACTTGCCCGAGATTCGATCGTTGGTATCTTAATACCATGCTCAATCTCGTTACCAACAAGTCTCTTTACTCGTTCCGTAATGCATCATCCCGCAACTAACTCATTAGTCACATTGCTTGCAAGGCTTATTGTGATGTGCATTACCGAGAGGGCCCAGAGATACCTCTCCGACAATCAGAGTGACAAATCCTAATCTCGATCTATGCCAACTCAATAAACACCATCGGAGACACCTGTAGAGCACCTTTATAATCACCCAATTACGTTGTGACGTTTGGTAGCACACAAAGTGTTCTTCCGGTATTCGGGAGTTGCATAATCTCATAGTCACAGGAACATGTATAAGTCATGGAGAAAGCAATAGCAGTAAACTAAACGATCAAGTGCTAAGCTAACGGAATGGGTCAAGTCAATCACATCATTATCCTAATGATGTGATCCCGTTAATCAAATGACAAGTCATGTACATGGCTAGGAAACTCAACCATCTTTGATTAACGAGCTAGTCAAGTAGAGGCATACTAGTGACACTATGTTTGTCTATGTATTCACACATGTATTATGTTTCCGGTTAATACAATTCTAGCATGAATAATAAACATTTATCATGAAATAAGGAAACAAATAATAACTTTATTATTGCCTCTAGGGCATATTTCCTTAACATCCAGGTTCCGCTATTGGTTATTGACCGGAGATGTGTCTCGGTCATGTCTACATAGTTCTCTAACCCGTAGGGTCCGCACGCTTAACATTCGATGATGATTCGTATTATGAGTTTATGTGTTTTTGATGTACCGAAGGTTGTTCGGAGTCTCAAAATGGTCGAGACATAAAGATCGATATATTGGACCATGTTTGTCAGGACCGCGATTCCAAGTCACATCGATCTAGCCGGTAACACCGCATATCACTTTGCGGCCTCACGCACGGTATTCCCACGGGTGTTGACTTACCATGGCCCGGGACCGTTTGCGCCTTTTGGCTCACGTATATGATAGTGTCGCTAGCATCCATATGACAGAGAACCCGGGCCGACATGACTAGTCGTGAACCCAAAGTGGCACTAACTTACGGGGACATGCATACATGAATCAACATCGAGCATGTCGGTCAGCAGCGTGCGAATCCGGGCTGTAGCACTGGGCTAACAGGACTCCAGTGAACCGGGCTGTAGTAGGCTAGGCAGGACTCCGGATGTCACCGCGTGACATTTCCCCGAAGGACAGACACATGAACGAAGTGAATCACATGCCGGTCAGTCAAGTGTTCCGGAGCAGTAGTGCTGGGCTAGCAGGACTCCGGTGAACCGGGCTGTAGCGGACTACTATGGCTCATGGAAGCACAAGACTACATTTCCCCATAAGAGAGGCTACCAAGGATAAACAACTAGGTTGTCGGATCCCACACATACCAAGCATTTCAATCATACACACAATATGCTCGATATGTGTAAATACAACATGACATCACAACAAAACTCTACGACTCAAAGTATTTATTCATTAGGATCCGAGGAGCGAGATATTACAAACATGGGTCTCATGACCCAACATTCAGAGCATAAAAGTCAAAGCACATGCGGAAGCTTAACATGTCTGAGTACAGACATCTACAAATGAAAAAGGCTAAGAAGCCTGACTATCTACCAAATCCTGCCGAGGGCACAAGATCGTAGCTGAGGTATCCAGCTAAACGTCGAAGTCCACACGGAACTACTAGCGAGACTGACGTCTCTCTGCAAAACATAAAATAGGCAAACCTGAGTACAAATGTACCCAGCAAGACTTACATCAGAACTAGCTACATATGCATCAGTATCAACAAAGGGGGTGGTGGAGTTTGACTGCAGCAAGCCAGCTTTGACTCAGTGGCTATCCTAAACTATGATTGCAAGTAACTCTTTTGAGGTGGCGCACACGAGTCCACATATTCACCATTCAATACACCACTATGGATCCGCTCCCGTCTCCCTACGAGAACGCCATCCATAGCACTCACGCTTATCTTGCGCATTTTAGAGTATCCACTTTCACTTGTCTATGAACTGTACAGGCAACCCAGAAGTCCTTTACCGCGGACACGGCTATTCGAATAGATGATGTTAACCCTGCAGGGGTGTACTTCTTCACACACGCTCTCGCCACTTACCGCCATGTACACGTCATGTATCTCGGCAACCTTCAAGCGGAAGCCTGGCGAGGGTGTTGGCCACGGCCTACCTAAACACTCAAGTCTCTAGTCCAGGTTTATCGCCTATTCAGGTTCCATCCGCAGGGAGTCCGGCCGAAGTTTCCACATACGGCCCCGAACGATGTGAGCAGGGTTCCCGAGACACCAAACGGGCGCTCGGTACACCGTGCCACGTGCCTACTGCATCACAGCCCACCCCGCGGGTCAGCGCTGCGCACGGCCTCCAGCATACTACAAACACCAGAAACTACTTGCAACTCCTAGACAGAGGACAAGGGTGGTTAAGAAGCCGAGAGGGTCCATTGGTTTCGGGCCCAATGCATGGTAGTAGTTGTTCATGGATCACAAACACAGAACTCAGTTCCTGAGGACGGCTACAATGAGACAACCCACCATGTACTCCTACATGGCCTCTCACCGCTACCTTTACCAAATCGTGTTCACACACCTAGCTCACACACAGTAGGACATGTTCATCACCATTCCAATTCATCCCCGATGAATCAGACCTGACTCAACTCTAAGCAGTAGCAGGCATGACAAACAAGCATGAATGAGTAGGCACATCAGGGCTCAAACAACTCCGACTCATGCTAGTGGGTTTCATCTATTTACTGTGGCAATGACAGGTCATGCAGAGGAAAAGGGGTTCAACTACCGCAGCATGTAACAGTTGAATCGTTGTTGTCCTAATGCAGTAAAAGAGAGTAGGAGCGAGAGAGTGGGATTGTATCGGAATGAACAAGGGGGTTTTGCTTGCCTGACAGAGTGGTAGTGGGATACTGCCCTTCAGTTGGATACTCGTGAATATCCTCGGAGACACAACCTACCACGAAGAACACATCGAAACACAATCATCACATGGCAATATGCAACAATATGATGCATGCAATGACATGGCAAAATGAGTGTGTTTTGGCTAATGCAACTTAGAACAGATTGGTTTGAGTTCATTTGAATCAAGGATTCAAATGCAAACCCAAAATAAGAGGTCATATTAGTGCATTAATTTGTTCACCTAAACAGCAAGGTTAAAGTGTTCTAACATGCATGAAACTAGTACAGATGGAAACATTGGATTTTTCTGATCAAATTTCATATATAAATCTTTGCATTTGGAGTTACAGATTAATTTCTATGAATTTTTGAAGTTTGCATTATTTTCTGAAATTTCCTGAATAAGAATAAATCCAGAAAATAAATAACTGCGTCAGCATGACGTTACTGTGATGTCAGCAGTCAACAGGGCCGGTCCAGGTCAAACCTGACGTGCGGGTCCCACTGGTCAGTGACTCAGGGCTAGTCAGACTCACAGACAGGTGGGACCAGTCAAAGCCACGTTAGCAAAGTCAATGCTGACCCATGGGTCCATCGGATTAGATTAACTCTAACTAATTTAGTTAGCCTGTTAATTGAACCGGTGGGTCCCGGCTGTAAGTGTCTAGGGGTTAAACTAATAGGTTTAGTTAGTCCCTAATCTAATGATTGCCACGTCGGCTAACCGGAGATTAGCCGCCGGCGCTAAGCAGGACACGGCGGAGGTCCTCGTCCGGCCGTTTCCGGCGACGAGAGGCCGGGCGGATGGGTTATGCGGGACCGGCGCTATGAGGCGCGTCGGACGGTGGCAGCTGCGGCTGCTGGGGTGGCGTGCAACGGCGGCGGCGACGAGCCAGGCGGCGGCCGGAGCTCGGGACACACGGGCGCGGTTGCTGCAGTGCGTTAGCGAGCGGGATGAGGTGCTGGGCGGACTCCACATGGCTCCGGGAGCACGCGGGACTCGATGGTTCGAGCAACAGAGCACAACAACTAGGTTCCCGGCGGCCATGGCGGACGGCGGTGCTCGGGCACGCGGGCGAGGATGCTACGGCGCGGGAACGAGCGAAATGAAAAAGGGAAAACGGGCAGGAGATCATGGTGAAGACGATGAGCAGGTCTGTGGGCTCGGGGGAGGCCGGACGGCGTCGGGGCATTGCCGGCGATCTCGGAGGCCGGAGTTGAAGACGACGGTGGTGGCGGCGTTCCCGGGCACCCAACATTGCGTGACTCGGTGGAGAGGACGAGGGCGTCTTCGCGAAGCTCAGGGGCGTGTCTAGGGGCGTAGGGGAGGCCGGTGGCTATGCGAACGGTGGACGGCGGCGACGGGGCCGCTCGGGTGCGTTCGGGTCTGCTCGGGAGAGGGGGCTAGAGGCCGAGGGAGAGAGCAGAGAGTGAGGGGAAAGGAACCAGGGGGCTCTGGGCGTCTCCAGGCGCTCGAGCGAGGCGGGGAGGAAGCAGGAGGTGGAGGCCTCGGGCACGCGCGCGTCGACACGCCTCTGCCTACTGGCAGAGGTTGAAGACGACCGCTTCGGCCAGTGGGCTGGGCCACCAGCTGGGCCACCAGGTGGGCTGTACAGGTAAGCCAGGTAAGCCTGCACTCTCTTCTGTCTTTTCTAGTTTTGTTCTGTTTTCTATTTATGAAAATTTGTTTTAATTTGGTTTTCAAACCAAATCACTTTAAAAAATTCTGAAAATAGTTATGGGCACTAAATGAATTATTCCAGAGGCCCTCAACTAATTCCAAAATTGTTGGAGCATTTAAACATATTTATAGTATTTATATGCCCCAATTCAAATACAATATTGTATGAGTTAATTCAAAAATCCAGAATGTCCTAGAAATATGTTCATCATTTTTGGCAGAGGTTTTCTCCTTTATCAGAAATCATGAACATTTTCAAAGGGCATTTTGGGTTCATTGAAAATGATTTTATGTTGAACCTAGTTGATTTGATCTGGTGCTAGGGTTTGATCAGTCCCCATTTCAAATTCAAAAGAATTTAAACATGATGCAACAGATGACTAGCTAGCTCAGAGCATACCAGAACTAGGGATGTGACAACTCACCCCCACTAAGCAAGAATCTCGTCCCGAGATTCAAGCGCAGGGTAAGATGGAAGGGAAACGCAAACTAACACAATCTTCATGATCCAGGTGGCACTTCATAATAACGTTGATTCGATCACCATCATTGTCTCGATGTCTTGCCCCGAGAACTCCAACTAACATGACAATGAGAGGAAAGAGAAAACTCTAGAAGGATCGATCTTATCGAACATCGAACAACTCAGGATCAACTCATGGAGCGAGACGCTGAAACAACTCTCGAGCTGAGACACGCAGCATACGTCCAGAGGGATGGAGTGAAACACATGACAAAGGTTCACTAGGTAGGCAACAATTCCACACCTAAGAAGGTGGTGAACGGTTGTCAATGTAGCGAGGAGTTGAGTTGCCATGATACCATAACGAGACATCTTAAGGAAGGTGACTCGCAGAAATATTCCCTTAAGTGGCAAAAAGAATTACTTTTGATTCATAGATCATTGAGACTCTTTATACCAACCTAAGGCAATCACATTCGATCATTTGAAGGAGTTCAAAAGAATAACATACTCAGACTAGAATGGATGATGTGGACTACCTTGTTGAAGACAACGCAATGGATGATTTTGCTTATCATCGGAAATGGATGGGACCCATGGTAGGACCACTTTTGAAGATGATCCTGAACAACAAATGCTGAGAAGGGCAGCCCATAGTAAAATGGCACAGCGTCGGGTGTAAAGCTGAGAACAAAATGCGAATGCTGGGAATGATTCTAGTAACTGGGGAAAAAACTCAACAGTCGAGAGTGATTCCCTTGTTTGAGTGGTTATAGGGTAATCGAAGAAACTGAGAGCACGAGAATTCCTAGGGAGCAACTTCTACAATAAGTCACACGAAATCCTCATGGAGAAGACGGAAAAATTGCTCAATCAAGATACTATAATGATAGATCTTCCGGCTAGGTGTGTCGGCCAGAACATCAACCTTGTCAGGACCTACATCATAGATCTTGGAATAGCTCCAACCATCATATCTGCCTGAGATTCAGATCTGGTTGGTAACGGAACATTTCAGACAGCATGTCTGGAAAAGAAATTTTGCAACACAAACCGACGAGATGATGTTGCGAGATTCTCAGGAAATGAACTACGACAGCAAGCTCCAAAACATGAGCTGATTCTGCCACATACATGTGAACATGATGTCCAAGACAAGCATGATCACGTAGAAGTCTTACAACAAAACACTACCGAGTTCAGGTGGGAAACCATCAATGAGGATATCGAAGTCCTTGTATAAGTCTTTCTCTTAAGAAGGAACTTCTTTTCCCTGAACAAACCAATCAGTGGCTTGGTGTGCTAGGAAACACATATGGAATGGAGGCGGCCAACCTATCAAACCATAGAGTACTTCGCACATATGCGTGACTAACTTGGGATGATTTCGGAGGAAGCAAAAACAAGCTTTCTCGAATCCACGGCGGCAACTTACATCAAATGCACGTGAATTAGAGGAAGTCACTTCTTTCATCCAAACGTATACCTCATGAGCGGAACATGAAGGCAATGCTTACAAAGTTTCCAATACTAGCTGGATGTTCAACACGAATCATGGAGAAGGTAGCAGTGTTGCTGATGGGCTCAACAACAATTCATCCAGGTTTCCATGGATATGGAATTCCATAATTATGTGAACAAGTGATAGCATTGGTCAGACCCAAAGGATATAATGGTGTATGCTCGAGGGATCAACCACGAGTAAGACAACATTATGAACATCGTTGGTTCTGATTTGATTGATGATAGCCCATACTCAATTCAAAGTTTTGATACGACAATAGGTCCAACAACTGATCACACGGATCAATCAATGAAGATATCATCTATCTTCAACACACACAAAAATATCCCTTGAAATGAACTGAGCTGGCAAGCTTTTATCTTCCAACTCTCCAAGTTATTCTTTAGCTTAACCAACTAGCTCAGGGGTAACCGACACAGATTCTTGGAGAATGGCTGGTTTACAAGAAACCAACTCAATCATGAACTCAACATAGCGGTGAGGTGACAACCTGGTAACACTTCCGAGAAGATTTTCGGAAAATCACGAACCACCAATATGTTACTAAGCTCGGGAACAATCTTGCTTTTCAGGGCAAGACGATATGATTAAACGAGCAAGGGATTAACACAATCCTAACTCATTGATCGAAGAGTGCACCTTAACTAAGGACTAGGGGGCAAGATCAACCTAGGGTGATGATTCAATAACCAACACGCTAAGAATGAGATTATTGTCCTTTAACTACCAAGCAACGGGGTTGCTAATAGTATTGATTTCACACATCATAGTTCACTTGTCAGCATTCAGGTTGCATCAACACAGAGACCGAGGAATGAAGAACGATGGCGAGAGTATCACTGCATCAAGAGTTCATAAGAGGTTGTGCAATTCCCATGACATACTTGATATGAAAGAGGGTAACACTCCAAGGTAGAACAGAACAAAAGCTGGTTTAGCATTTTGATCTGTGGATTACAACTACTTTGACCCAATCCTAGATATGGATGAGGTGCTGGAGTTTGTTTCTCCTAGTCATTCCGGAATAGAATGGCTTGATGGACCACAAGAATAATAGGCATCGATAACACGAATGCACAACTACTCTTGACCAACAATTGACAGACGAAGGTCAGATAACAACTAAAGAGGGACAACTCAAGGAACATATAACCTTTTGAGTTTTGGATGCATAGATTATCATGTCGAACGAGTTCAACATATTTCTCCCGGATAACCCATGCAGAAAGGTAGGATTGGCAGAGTCCCAACATAGAATCGAGAACTCGTCAAGAGCACTCTGGTTGTGATCTTTCGGTTCAGCGAGGAACTTCTGCCATAAGCGGTTCATAGTATTTGGAAAAAGGAAATACCACGGACCTCGAGGACTATCGCAAAGGTTACTAATATCCCTAAGGTATGAGCAACACTATCAACCCGAGGTAAGCAGAGTGAATCTTGGGCTTAAGAACCCAGAAATAGAAGGCCTACTAACTAGGTGGCATCACGGGATGCTTTCGAGAATGGTGGCCAGAATCATCACACTGGGAACACAAGACATGGCTAGATTACTAGGTGATCCTCTAAGACACCTAGGGTCATAATAATAGCTCCAACTTATATGTCGAGGCAACAAAATACCTCAACTCACGCGATTAGTGTGGTTAAACTGGCCCAAAGAAACATCGGGAACGGAAAGAAGGGAGTTCGAAATGCATCAGACTATTTAGAAATCTGGGATGACTCAGACAGCATAACAGCTGTAAATGCTCAAAAAGATTTGAGACATCCTGCAAAATGGTGGCATAACCACTTAACATCACAATATCAAAGTTCTGAGATCAACTATGAACACACGGAGGTAGAAGAAACTGAACTGAGACTTGAATCCATCAATCCTATAAGTCTATGGATTAGTAACATGTCATCCTGATAGATAGATGAGAAGGCCTAGTTCTTAATCCCCGTAAAAAAGAAGAGGTTGACTCAGATCATAAGGGCATAAGGTAAAGAAGTAAAAAGAGCCTTACGTTCCCTTCCACAATCAATTCCCTTACATAACTTAAGAATTTCTAGACTCAACTTCGTCCAGTTTGGCTTGGTAGTCCTACACACAGTCAGGCTCTGATACCAAAGCTGTCAGGACCCCGATTCCAAGTCACATCAATCTAGCCAGTAACACCTCATATCACTTTGCGGCCTCACGCACGGTATTCCCACGGGTGTCGCCTTACCATGGCCCGGGACCGTTTGCGCCTTTTAGCTCACGTATATGATAGTGTCGCTAGCATCCATATGACAGAGAACCCGGGCCGACATGACTAGTCGTGAACCCAAAGTGGCACTAACTTACAGGGACAGGCATACATGAATCAACATCGAGCATGTCGGTCAGCAGCGTGCGAATCCAGGCTGTAGCACTGGGCTAACAGGACTCCGGTAAACCGGGCTGTAGCAGGCTAGGCAGGACTCCGGATGTCACCGCGTGACATTTCCCCGAAGGGACAGACACAGGAACGAAGTGAATCACATGCCGGCCAGTCAAGTGTTCCGGAGCAGTAGTGCTGGGCTAGCAGGACTCCGGTGAACCGGGCTATAGCGGACTACTATGGCTCATGGAAGCACAAGACTACATTTCCCCATAAGAGAGGCTACCAAGGATAAACAACTAGGTTGTCGGATCCCACATATACCAAGCATTTCAATCATACACACAATATGCTCGATATGTGTAAATACAACATGGCATCACAACAAAACTCTACGACTCAAAGTATTTATTCATTAGGCTCCGAGGAGTGAGATATTACAAACATGGGTCTCATGACCCAACATTCAGAGCATACAAGTCAAAGCACATGCGGAAGCTTAACATGTCTGAGTACAGACATCTACAAATGAAAAAGGCTGAGAAGCCTGACTATCTACCAGATCCTGCCGAGGGCACAAGATCGTAGCTGAGGTATCAAGCTAATTGTCGAAGTCCACACGGAACTACTAGCGAGACTAACGTCTCTCTGCAAAACATAAAATAGGCAAACCTGAGTACAAATGTACCCAGCAAGACTTACATCAGAACTAGCTACGTATGCATCAGTATCAACAAAGGGGTGGTGGAGTTTGACTGCAGCAAGCCAGCTTTGACTCAGTGGCTATCCTAAACTATGACTGCAAGTACTCTTTTGAGGTGGCGCACACGAGTCCACATATTCACCATTCAATACACCACTATGGATCCGCTCCCGTCTCCCTACGAGAACGCCATCAATAGCACTCACGCTTATCTTGCGCATTTTAGAGTATCCACTTTCACTTGTCTATGAACTGTACAGGCAACCCAGAAGTCATTTACCGCGGACACGGCTATTCGAATAGATGATGTTAACCCTGCAGGGGTGTACTTCTTCACACACGCTCTCGCCACTTACCGCCATGTACACGTCATGTATCTCGGCAACCTTCAAGCGGAAGCCTGGCGAGGGTGTCGGCCACGGCCTACCTAAACACTCAAGTCTCTAGTCCAGCTTTATCGCCTATTCAGGTTCCATCCGCAGGGAGTCCGGCCGAAGTTTCCACATACGGCCCCGAACGATGTGAGCAGGGTTCCCGAGACACCAAACGGGCGCTCAGTACACCATGCCACGTGCCTACCTCATCACAGCCCACCCCGCGGGTCAGCGCTGCGCACAGCCTCTAGCATACTACAAACACCAGAAACTATTTGCAACTCCTGGACAGAGGATGTCACAGCCCTAGCTCAGCCCTTGTTGTCTTTGGTTGATCTTCATGTCATCATGTCTAAATTCAAATGAAATTTGAATTGAGGAATTTTCAAAGCCTCAGAAGCGTTTTAAAAAAATGATCAACCTTAAAATCTTCTCAAAGAAGCCCAAGAAAATGTTCTTGTTAAACCTTGAAAAATATTGGCAAGGATAAAATTCAAACCAATATTTTTGGAGGCTTTAAAATATTTATTTTGGGCCTTTGAATTAAATCAATAACATATTTGAGTTGGACTTATCTATGTTATATAAGAGATAAAGTTCAAATAATTTTTGTAAGTTGCATGTGGCCTTGGACTAGTTTCCTGAGCTCACATAAAAATTTACAGAAAGTTCTAAATGATTTGATGCTTCAAATCAAATCTAACAAACTACAGAAAATAGAAAACATAAAAGAAATGTTAGGGAGAGGAGAAAACTTTACCTGGCGCTTACCTACAGCCCACCTGGCGGCCCAGCTGTGCAGCCCAGCCCACCACCGCAGCTCCTGTCGCCTTCCTCCTCGCGCCAGAAGGACACGAGGCGCGTGGCCACCGTGCGCCCGCCATCTCCTGCCTGGCTGCCTGCGTCCCCGATGCCCTGGATGCCTCCGCGCATGCCACGCAACCTCCCCGACTGCTCTCTCACTCTGCCCTAGCTTCTCCCTTTCTCTGTCTCGCACTCTCTCCCCCAGCCGAACGCCACCGTCGCCGCCATTCGCTGCCGCCACGGCTACCGCACTGCCCTCGCCCTGCCCCTGATCCCAGAAGCACCGACGCGTCTTCCTCGTCCTCTACACCGAGCTTCGGGACGCCGAAAGGCCCTGCTTCGTCATCACCGCACTCGTCTTCAACCTTCGGCACCACCGGCCGCCGGCGTTGATTCACGGGATACAACACGCCCCCGACCTCTCCTTCGCCTCCGTTCGACTCCTAGTGAGCTCGCCCCTCTTTCCCCTCTGTTCTCTCGCTCGATTTCGAGCTGTAGCACCATCCCCTTGAACTTCTGTGCCGCCGTCCGCCATGGCCGCCGGGAACCTAGCTGCCGAGCTCCACTGCTCGAACCAACGAGCCATGCGTGCTCCTGGAGGCAAGTGGCGTCCTCCAAGCATCTAACCCTGCTCGCTAACGCACTACAGCGCCGCGCCCGCGCAAGCCCGACCTGCTGCCGCCGCAAACCTCGTCGTCGGCACCGATTCCGGTGACCCCCGCGACCAACTCCACCGCCGCTCGATGCGAGCGAGCAAGGGCTATGCCCTGGTGCCCCCAGAGCGCTAAACCACCGCCCGTACCGCGTTCCCGAGCGATGCCGTCGCGTTTGTGTGCTCGCCGGCGTTCAACTCCGGTGTGCTGACGTGGCAACGTCAATAGCGGCTAACAGCCCCGCTAATTAAACCCCACAGTCAATGACAAACGGGCCCCACCATTTAATTAACCAGCTAACGAAATAAGTTAGAATTAATCTAAGTCTAGTGGCCCCACGCGTCAGCGTTGACCTCGCTGACGTGGCCGTTGACCGACCCCACTCGTTAGTGACCAAGCCAGCAATGTGACACTGACCAATGGGTCCCACATGTCAGGTTTGACCTGGACCGCCCCAGTTGACCAGCTGACGCCATGCTGACGCAGTAACTCATTTCTGGATTTATTCTTATTCAGGAAATTTCAGAAATTAGTGCAAACTTCTAAAAATCATAGGAAATAATCTATAACTCAGAATGAAAAGATTTATATATGAAAATGATCAGAAAAATCCAATCTATCCATCTGTACTGGTTTCATGCATGTTTAAACAACTTAACCTTGCGGTTTAGATCAAAACATGATAATGCACTTTATAAGTTCTTAGTTTGAATTTGAATTTGAACCTTTGGTTCAAATCAACTCAAACTCTTCTGTTCTTAGCTGCATTAGTTCAAATCACAGCATATTGACATGTCATGATCATGCATCATATTGTGCATTGCATTGATTGTGTTCTTTCTCTGTTGCCGGTATTTGTTCCCTCTCGATAGACGTGTTCCGACGACGTGATCGATGACACCGATGAAGAACTATATTATCTTTAGAAGTGCCAGGCAAGCAAAAACCCCTTGTTCATTTCGATACAATCCCACTCTCTCGCTCCTGCTCTCTTTTACTGCATGAGGACAACAACGATTCATCTGTTACTTGTTGCGGTAGTTGAACCCCTTATCCTCTGCATGACCTGTCATTGCCACAGTAAATAGATGAAACCCACTAGCATGAGTAGGAGTTGTTTGAGCCCTGATGTGCCTACTCATTCATGCTTGTTTGTCGTGCCTGCTATTGCTTAGAGTTGTGTCAGGTCTGACTCATCGGGGATGAATCGGAGGTGTGTGAACATGTCTTACTGTTGAGAGCTAAGTGTGTGAACACGATTTGGTAAAGTAGCAGTGAGAGGCCATGTAGGAGTACATGGTGGGTTGTCTCATTGAAACCGTCCTCAGGAACTGAGTTCTGTGTTTGTGATCCATGAACAGCTACTACCACACATTGGGATCCTTAATTGACTCTCTCGGCTTCTTAACCACCCTTGTCCTCTGTCCAGGAGTTGCAAGTAGTTTCTGGTGTTTGTAGTATGCTGGAGGCCGTGCGCAGCGCTAACCCGAGGGGTGGGCTGTGATGCGGTAGGCATGTGGCCGGGTATGCCGGGCGCCCGTTTGGTGTCGCGGAACCCTGTACACATCGTTCGGGGCCGTATGTGGAAACCTCGGCCGGACTCCCTGCGGATGGAACCTGAATAGGCGATAAACCTGGACTAGAGACTTGAGTGTTTAGGTAGGCCGTGGCCGACACCCTCGCCAGGCTTCCGCTTGAAGGTTGTCGAGTACATGTCGTGTAAACGGCGATAAGTGGTGAGAGCGTGTGTGAAGAAGTACACCCCTGCAGGGTTAACATCATCTATTCGAATAGCCGTGTCCGCAGTAAAGGACTTCTGGGTTGCCTATACAGTTCATAGACAAGTGAAAGTGGATACTCTAAAATGCGCAAGATAAGCGTGAGTGCTATGGATGTCGTTCTCGTAGGTAGATGGGAGCTGATCCATAGTGGTGTATTGATTGGTGAATATGTGGACTCGTGTGCGCCACCTCAAAAGAGTTACTTGCAGTCGTAGTTCAGGATAGCCACCGAGTCAAAGCTGGCCTGCTGCAGTTAAACTCCACTACCCCCTTTGTTGATACCGATGCATATGTAGTTAGTTCTCATGTAAGTCTTGCTGGGTACATTTGTACTGACGTTTGCCTATTTTATGTTTTGCAGAGAGACGTCAGTCTCGCTAGTAGTTCCACGTGGACTTTGACGTTTAGCTTGATACCTCAGCTACGATCTTGTGCCCTCAGCAGGATCTGGTAGATAGTCACGCTTCTCAGCCTTTTTCATTTGTAGATGTTTGTACTCAGACATGTTAAGCTTCTGCATGTGCTTTGACTTGTATGCTCTGAATGTTGGGTCATGAGACCTATGTTTGTAATATCTCGCTCCTCGGAGCCTATTGAATAAATACTTTGAGTTGTAGAGTTTTGTTGTGATGCCATGTTGTATTTACACATATCGAGCATATTGTGTGTATGATTGAAATGCTTGGTATGTGTGGGATCCGACAACCTAGTTGTTTATCCTTGGTAGCCTCTCTTATGGGGAAATGTAGTCTTGTGCTTCCATGAGCCATAGTAGTCCGCTACAGCCCGGTTCACCGGAGTCCTGCTAGCCCAGCACTACTGCTCTGGAACACTTGACTGGCCGACATGTGATTCACTTCGTTCCTGTGTCTATCCCTTCGGGGAAATGTCACGCGGTGACATCCGGAGTCCTTCCTAGCCTGCTACAGCCCGGTTCACCGGAGTCCTGTTAGTCCAGTGCTACAGCCCGGATTCGCACGCTGCTGACCGACATGCTCGATGTTGATTCATGTATGCCTGTCCCCGTAAGTTAGTGCCACTTTGGGTTCATGACTAGTCATGTCGGCCTGGGTTCTCTGTCATATCGATGCTAGCAACACTATCATATACGTGAGCCAAAAGGCGCAAACGGTCCCGGGCCATGGTAAGGCGACACCCGTGGGAATACCGTGCGTGAGGCCGCAAAGTGATATGAGGTGTTACCGGCTAGATCGATGTGACTTGGAATCGGGGTCCTGACAGAGGAGAAGGGTGGTTAAGAAGCCGAGAGGGTCCATTGGTTTCGGGCCCAATGCATGGTAGTAGCTGTTCATGGATCACAAACATAGAACTCAGTTCCTGAGGACGGCTACAATGAGACAACCCACCATGTACTCCTACATGGCCCCTCACCGCTACCTTTACCAAATCGTGTTCACAGACTTAGCTCACACACAGTAGGACATGTTCATCACCATTCCAATTCATCCCCGATGAATCAGACCTAACTCAACTCTAAGCAGTAGCAGGCATGACAAACAAGCATGAATGAGTAGGCACATCAGGGCTCAAACAACTCCTACTCATGCTAGTGGGTTTCATCTATTTACTGTGGCAATGACAGGTCATGCAGAGGAAAAGGGGTTCAACTACCGCAGCATGTAACAGTTGAATCGTTGTTGTCCTAATGCAGTAAAAGAGAGCAGGAGCGAGAGAGTGGGATTGTATCGGAATGAACAAGGGGGTTTTGCTTGCCTGACAGAGTGGTAGTGGGATACTGCCCTTCAGTTGGATACTCGTGAATATCCTCGGAGACAGAACCTACCACGAAGAACACACTGAAACACAATCATCACATGGCAATATGCAACAATATGATGCATGCAATGACATGGCAAAATGAGTGTGTTTTGGCTAATGCAACTTAGAACAAATTGGTTTGAGTTCATTTGAATCAAGGATTCAAATGCAAACCCAAAATAAGAGGTCATATTAGTGCATTAACTTGTTCACCTAAACAGCAAGGTTAAAGTGTTCTAACATGCATGGAACTAGTACAGATGGAAAGATTGGATTTTTTTGATCAAATTTCATATATAAATCTTTGCATTTGGAGTTACAAATTAATTTCTATGAATTTTTGAAGTTTGCATTATTTTCTGAAATTTCTTGAATAAGAATAAACCCAGAAAATAATTAACTGCGTCAGCATGACGTCACTGTGATGTCAGCAGTCAACAGGGCCGGTCCAGGTCAAACCTAACGTGCGGGTCCCACTGGTCAGTGACTCAGGGCTAGTCAGACTCATAGACAGGTGGGACCAGTCAAACGCCACGTCAGCAAAGTCAATGCTGATCCGTGGGTCCATCGGATTAGATTAACTCTAACTAATTTAGTTAGCCTGTTAATTGAACTAGTAGGTCCCGGCTGTAAGTGTCTAGGGGTTAAACTAATAGGGTTAGTTAGTCCCTAATCTAATGACGGCCACGTCGGCTAACCGGCGATTAGCCGCCGGCGCTAAGCAGGACACGGCAGAGGTCCTCGTCCGGCCGTTTCCGGCGACGAGAGGTCGTGCAGATGGGTTATGCGGGACCGGCGCGACGAGGCGCGTCGGACGGTGGCAGCTGCGGCTGTTGGGGTGGCGTGCAACGGCGGCGGCGACGAGCCGGGCGGCGGCCGGCGCTCGGGACACACGGGTTGCTGCAGTGCGTTAGCGAGCGGGATGAGGTGCTGGGCGGACGGACTCCACATGGCTCCGGGAGCACGCGGGACTCGATGGTTCGAGCAACATAGCACAACAGCTAGGTTCCCGGCGGCCATGGCGGACGGCGGTGCTCGGGCACGCGGGCGAGGATGCTACGGCGCGGGAACGAGCGAAATGAAAAAGGGGAAACAGGCAGGAGCTCATGGTGAAGACGATGAGCAGGTCTGTGGGCTCGGGGGAGGCCAGATGGCGTCGGGGCATTGCCGGCGATCTCGGAGGCCGGAGTTGAAGACGACGGTGGTGGCGGCGTTCCCGGGCACCCAACATTGCGTGACTCGGTGGAGAGGACGAGGGCGTCTTCGCGAAGCTCAGGGGCGTGTCTAGGGGCATAGGGGAGGTCGGTGGCTATGCGAGCGGTGGACGGCGGCGACGGGGCCGCTCGGGTGCGTTCGGGTCTGCTCGGGAGAGGGGGCGGGAGGCCGAGGGAGAGAGCAGAGAGTGAGGGGAAAGGAACCAGGGGGCTCTGGGTGTCTCTAGGTGCTCGAACGAGGCTGGGAGGAAGAAGGAGGTGGAGGCCTCGAGCACGCGCGCGTCGACATGCCTGTCGGTGTCAAAACTGGCGGATCTCGGGTAGGGGGTCCCGAACTATGCGTCTAAGGCAGATGGTAACAGGAGGCAGGGGACACGATGTATACCCAGGTTCGGGCCCTCTCGATGGAGGTAATACCCTACTTCATGCTTGATTGATCTTGATGATATGAGTATTACAAGAGTTGATCTACCACGAGATCGTAGAGGCTAAACCCTAGAAGCTAGCCTATGGTATGATTGTTGTTGTCCTACGGACTAAACCCTCCGGTTTATATAGACACCGGAGGGGGCTAGGGTTACACAGAGTCGGTTACAAGGGAGGAGATCTACATATCTGTATTGCCAAGCTTGCCTTCCACGCCGAGGAGAGTCCCACCCGGACACGGGACGAAGTCTTCAATCTTGTATCTTCATAGTCCAACAGTCCGGCCAAAGGATATAGTCCGGCTGTCCGAGGACCCCCTAATCCAGGACTCCCTCAGTAGCCCCTGAACCAGGCTTCAATGACGATGAGCCCGGCGCGCAGATTGTCTTCGGCATTGCAAGGCGGGTTCCTCCTCCGAATACTTCATAGAAGATTTTGAACACAAGGATAGTGTCCGGCTCCGCAAAACAAATTCCACGTACCACCGTAGAGAGAATAATATTTCCACAAATCTAATCTGCTGACAGCTTTTCATAATGTGACGTTCTGCCGTGGTCTGGTCACGACGAACCGTTTTTCCGAGCCTGCCACTGCATGTGTTGCGAGGCGGTTTTATTGGCACGTCCTGTCAAAGCAGAGATCGCGTCCCTCTTTTCACGGGATTCTCATCAATACGGGCACAAGTAACCCAACCGCGCCATCAATTACGGCGCTTGGGGGATGAGCGATTTTACCGGGCAAGCGGGGAGGCGCAGAATACCTGCTGCCTTTATAAGGGGATAAGAACGCCCATTCGCACCCACACTTTCTTCTTCCCAATCCATTCCCCTCCGCCCGAGCTCCAGCGCCCAAGCGTTCATCTTTTCTGCCCACAAAGGCCTTCCAAAAATGTCCAGATCCGGAGCAGGAGGCAAATGGATGGCCTCTACCGTCTGGGAGAAGGATATCAAAAAGCTTCGGGAGGCCGGGTATCTGGCCAAGAAAATCAGCCACCATCTCCCGACGGCGGGACAGATCGTCCCTACTCCGGAACCCCACGAGAGGGTTGTATTTCTCCCTCACTTCGTCCGCGGGCTAGGGTTTCCCCCCCACCCGTTCGTTCGCGACATCATGTATTACTATGGGATCGATCTTCACGATTTGTCTCCTAATTCCTTCCTCGACATCTCGACATTCATTGTCATGTGCGAGGCTTTTCTCCGCATCTCGCCACACTTCGGCTTAGGGCTGAAGATTTTTAATGTGAAGCCCAAGGTAGTGGGCAGCGAGCACGCCAAGCGCGGGGGCGCTATGGTGAGCAAGATGCCCAATGTCATATGGCCAACAGGAACCTTTAACGATTCTGTCAAGGAGTGGCAACAGCAGTGGTTTTATATCACAGAGCCGCGCAGCACGAAATGGGCCGCTATTCCCGAGTTTCGATCCGGTGCCCCCCTGCGGCTTACATCGTGGGTCAAGAAGGGCCTGGACTGGTCCTCGCCCGACGAACTGTCGGTGCTTCAGACGCGCGTTAAAGATATGGGAGACAAGAACATTGAACTTGTCAATGTAGTCCAGGTGATGTTAGTTCGCCGGATCCTGCCTTGTCAACACTGGACTTGCAATCTATGGGAATTCGATCCGGCCAGGCACCAAACCTTACGAGAGCTTTTCGGCTCCTCGCACAAGGACATCTGGAAGGTGCTTTTCAAGTCCAGCAAATCATGGCCGGACTCCGCCGAGGACCGCGGGTACCAACTATCCCGCCCTGCAAGTTCGGTAAGTCATCATACTTTTTATCCGCGCAACCCAAAGGAAGCGCTTAACGTGTTTTATACAACTCTCCCAGGGCTGGACGAAGAAGGCGGAGCGGATCCATTGTCTGGCCCCGCTGCCCGAAGAACCGGCCGTCCCACTTCTGACGAAGATGCTGGTCCCGGCGCCTTACAAGGTGCCGAAGAAGACGGCCGAGAAGGAGGCCAAAAAGACCCGGGGTGGCCTTCGTCGCCGCGGCACTTCGGACACAATATCCGAAGGCTCTGATGCCCGTTCCGCCTCTGAAGAGGATGAGGAGGAGGAGGAAGATGAATCCCCTGTGGGGTGAAGAAATAAGAGGACGGCCTCCGTACACTTGGAGGCCGAGCTGCCCAAAAGGGGAAAGGCTCCTCCTCCGGAGGACTCCACTGCCGCCGCTGACAGCGGCCTGACGTGGTATCCCAGGGCCCAGCCCCTGGTGAACTCGTGAGTATATAAAATCCGAGTACGTTTATGCATCCAGACTCATCATGGCATAGTATTTTAACCTGAGCCATATTTTTTGTAGTCCGGCGAGGTCCCGTACCAAACAATCCTCATCAGAGGATTCGCTGAGCTCGGATGCTATGGAGAGCGGGACGCCCCCAAAGGCCCCTTCCAACAAACAGGTGCATAACACCGAGGATTCGTCCCAGAAGGACCCCGGCCAAGGAGGAGGGTTAAAGACCGTGAAGGCGGTGCCTGGAGGTCAAACTTCAGGGGCCGGACACATGGGGGAGAAAATTCCCACGGGAGCTGACGGCGGGGGCCATCTAGAATTCGGCTCCCAGCCGGATACAGTTTCGGAGACCAATACGGCTCCAGAATCAGGCAGGCAGCCTCTCTCAGCTAGAGGGGACATGCCTGTTACACCGGCAACCTCTGTCCAACCAGAGGTGTCGGATGCTTTGTTGGTGGCGCTGAAGAGCGCCTCCATCGTCGATGAACACCGTGCCCTTATGGGTGCGGTGATTGAGAAGATTCAGTCTGCTGAGAGTGGACTGAATGGAGCCTGTATCGGCCTTATAAAAGGTTTTGAGGTATGTTTTATGAGGTTTCAAAGAGTGTCATGGTACGAATAGTAGCCCCTGATACACTGTTCGGTGAAAGAAAGAACCGGACAGAGGATCAAATTTATGTTCGCGGGAAGACTCATTGAATGACATCTATTTCTCTTCTGTATAAGCAGGCGTCTGTAGCGGCTGCTGCCGCTCATACTACGGAGATCTCCGGACTGAATCAAAATTTGGAGCGGGCCAAGGAAGAACTTGGCCAGTTAAAAATGCAGTTGGGGGATAAACAAGGTATGCACAAGTCTTGTTCGCGTTTATTGCGGATGAATTTTCAGTATGATGAAATAAGCTTCATGATTTGCGCTAGGGATGGTGACCGAAGTTGAGGCTCTTAAGAAGGCTGTGGCCGAGGCCGAGGAAAAGGCAGCCACAGAGCAGGCTCTTCGTGAGAAGCATGAGGCCAGGGTTATTAAAGCTGAGCAGGAGCTGCAAGAGGCCGTGAGGAAATGCGAGACCTTGGAGCAGAGTTTAACGGAAAAAGAATCCGAACTCACCAAGGCGCATCAGGCCACGAACGATGCCCGGGGGGAAACCCAAAGCGCCCTGCAGGGGATCCGAGAGGCGAGAAAGATCGCGGCGGGTAAGGCTTTTTCCATGTAAAGCAAGTATTTGAGGGGAAAATTATGTTTCTAATTTTGAATTCGGATTTCTCAGGGGTATTTGCCGAGCTGCCCCGCAGCATATCAGATGCCGCCCAATTCTACCGAGCCGAAGAAAAGAACACTGCGGATAAGCTCTTTTGGTCATAGTATTTGGCACCGAATTATCCGGTGCCCTTTGTCGATCAACTGAAACAGCTGATCGAACTACATAAGGCGGCGGAACTGGCCATGAAGACTATGATTATCCGGCTATGGCCCGCCGAGCCAATTCCAAGCAGCTACTTCGGGCTCATGAAGCGGCTTGTGAGTGCCCGCCCTCGACTTGATGTCATCAAGCGGTCGGTCTGTATAGAAGGTGCGCGAATGGCCTTCGCCCGCGCAAAGGTGCATTGGGGGAAGATGGATGCTGAAAAGCTGATGACCGAAGGACCGCCAAAGGGAAGGAGCACCGCAAGCCTGAATTATATTATGAGAGTGTCCGGAAAGGATCCTACCTTGCAGCGGAGCTATGTAGCAAGGACATTATATTTCCATGAATGCAAATCATGTTGTCCTTTGTAATGTTTGAACATGGTCATTTATATTATTTATTGCTTGTTATGTAAAAGTTTATCCTCCTGCGCGGCCGTTTTATATATTAATCCTGAGAGTTGGCCAGTCGTCGGCTTCTGCCCCCACGTAAGAAGTACGGGGGTGTTCGGGATAAACCTGATCACTCTTTATCCCAGTTTTGGGTCCTTCGAAGGAGGTTTTCAGCACAACGAACCAGGCAATCGGACTATAAGGCGTTATCACTCTCACTTAGCCATAGGAGCTTTAGGAAGGTAGGCGCAGACCCTGGTGTTCGGAAGACCGCTCGGGGGGCTCTATAAGCACCTGATCGGAAGAAAAACCGATCCATCGCATGCTGCATTGGTTATGGCATTATGCGGGAGAAATCCTTAAAGATTTTGTAACCTCTCGAACAGCTGACCAGCTCTCACCGTATCATGACAGTCAGTTTTCGGCTTTCCCTACTGAGGTGCTCGTCCGGAAGAACCGGGACACAATCGCAGTAGTTCTCCCAGTGCTACCTTAGTCGATATAGCGGAACGTAAGGTACCAAAACATGGGAGCCGGGCAAACCCAACTATTGACCCGAGACATGATTCGGAGCTGATGCATATAATGCTATAGGTTCGGGGTGCCGATCTTCCGTGAAGGTGTTTGGACTTTATTGCCGTGTTATGGGTAAAACAAAGCCTCTGGCATATTTTAAGGCATATCGCTGTGTACGGATGCCACTTGACGAAAGAATTTCAATAAGAAATAACAGCAGGTAAGCGTCATATAAATCCACATGTTGTATTTGAATAGTACGTCTGCGTATGAGTACAGGTAATGTGATAAAAAAGGAATATGACTGCGGAACCTGCTGAGACCAGGGGGAAGAAGCTGAGTGCGGATCCGGAGTATAGCCGGATGGTCATTGCGGGGAATGTCTAAGGATTCCCTTGCGCGTTCAAGCTGCCTCCGTATCGCCCGTCCTGGTCAGCACAAAGGTGAACCTGCCAAGGAAATGTAAAAAAAACGTTTGCGTGCCGGTGAGTGGTTGAGTCGCCAAGTGCGGCCTGTCCTGGCCTTCGCCAGAGCGTTTAATCAAGCTCTGGACGAGTCGGGCTATCCTTCCGCGAAGTAGTTCGGAGTCCCTTGACGGTGTCCGGGAGCCTGGACGTCGACTCGAGGTTCGGCTGCCAGGTGCTGCTCGTTGCTTCTGCTGTTAAGGCAGTGATGTACTTGTTGGTGCCGAGGGAAGGTTCGGCCTTGCCATTAACCGTGATGATGCCACGTGGACCGGGCATCTTGAGCTTACGGTAGGCATAATGTGGCACCGCGTTGAATCGAGCGAACGCGGTTCATCCGAGCAATGCCTGATAATCACTGCGGAAAGGGACGATTTCAAAGATTAACTCTTCGGTATGGTAATTTTCTGGTGATCCGAAGACTACCTCAAGGGCGCTGGAGCCTGTACAGCTGGCTTCCACACCTGGTATAATGCCTCTGAAAGTGGCTTTAGTGGGTTTGATAGCCGAATGATCGATGCCCATCTTGCGCACTGTGTCCTGGTAAAGCAGATTTAGACTGCTGCCTCCGTCCATAAGGACTCGTGTGAGGTGGAACCCGTCAATTATTGAGTCGAGGACTAGTGCGGCTGGATTGCCCTGACTGGCGTTAATCGGACGATCCGTGCGGTTGAAGGTGACCGGCCCTAGTTGATATTGTGGGACGACTAGTTCCGTTGAGACAACATCCCTAAGGGTGCATATCCGGTCCGAGTTGGGAATTTGGGTGGTGTTTACCACATTCATCGATTGAATATGCGGGGGAAATTTCTTTTGCCCTCCTATGTTCGGTGATCTGGGCTCTTCGTCGCCATCATCGCTTTGAGACCCCCCTTCTCCGTTTTTGGCGCCTGCCCTGCCGGCTTGTTTGAAGACCCAACATTCTCTGTTGGTATGGGTGGCTGGCGTTCCTGGGGTGCCATGAATTTGGCATTGGCGATCGAGTATGCGGTCCAGACTGGATGGACCCGAATTGTTATTTTTGAGTGGCCCTTTCCGCTGACCGGACTTTGAGCCCCTAAACCCGGCATTAACTGCCATATCTTCGGCGTTTTCACCATATTTGCGGCACTTTTGTTTGTTGCATCGTGGTTTGCCGTTGCTATCCCTGGCCTCTGATGTGCCAGGTTTGCTTGCTGTATTGTTACTACGAGCCAACCAGCTATCTTCGTCCGCGCAAAAGCGGGTCATAAGTGTCGTGAGGGCTGTCATGGATTTTGGCTTCTCTTGGCCGAGGTGCCGGGCGAGCCATTCGTCATGGATGTTATGCTTAAATGCCGCTAAGGCCTCTGCATCCGGACCGTCGACAATTTGGTTCTTCTTAGTTAGGAACTGGGTCTAGAATTTCCTGGCCGATTCCCCTGGCTGCTGAGTTATATGACTTAAATCGTCAGCGTCCGGCGGTCGCACATAAGTGCCCTGGAAATTGTCCAGGAATGCGTCTGCCAGGCTCTCCCAACTTCCAATGGAGTTTGCCGGCAAGCTATTGAGCCAATGCCGAGCCGGCCCTTTGAGTTTTAGCGGGAGATACTTGATGGCATGTAAATCATCCCCACGGGCCATGTGAATGTGGAGGAAGAAGTCTTCTATCCATACCGCGGGGTCTGTAGTACCATCATATGTTTCAATGTTTACGGGTTTAAACCCTTTTGGGAATTCGTGATCCATTACTTCATCGGTGAAGCATAGGGGGTGTGTGGCGCCTCTGTGCCGGGCTATGTCACGACGCAGTTCATACGAGTCTTGTCTGCTGTATTCGGCCCGGCCGGATTTGCTTTTAGTGTATCCGGCGTGACGATCATCGTCACGCGTTGGGGCGCGACCCCGTGATCCATAGATCGATCTTGTATGTTTTGCTTTGTTTTCCAATACGTCTCGCAGGTCCCGCGTGTTGCCCCGGGCCTTGGTATTTTTCTTTGAATGGCGGCGGGGTGCAGGCTGGACTTCGGGCTGATATGCCTCTCTGTCTCGGCCACGAGGTGGCCGATCAGCCGCATCATACGCCGGTGATGTAGGTTTCAATGCTTCCTCCTCGAGTTGGGGTAGCAACCTGCGCTTTGGGTAACACTTCGTTGGGCGCTCGAGTTCGTATTCCTCGGCTGCCAGGACTTCAGTCCATCTATCCGCTAGCAGATCTTGATCAGCTCGAAGCTGTTGTTGCTTTTTCTTCAGGCTATTTGCTGTGGCTATAAGCCGGCGCTTGAAGCGCTCCTGCTCGACGGGATCCTCAGGCACGACAAATTCTTCGTCGCCGAGGCTCACCTCATCTTCGGAGAGAGGCATGTAATTGTCATCCTCTGATTCTCCGTTTGCTGCCTGTTCCGGAGGGCTAGCTTGTTCATCCTCCCGCTCGAGGTCTGGCTGGAGGGGATTATCGTCGTCTTCGGCACTATCCGGAGCATTATTGTCTCTTGTGCCGGTATCGCTGCTTTTGCTATGGCGGGACTTAGAGCGGCGCCGCTGACATCGGTGCTTGGATTGCTCTTGGAGGGATTATCCTCCGTTGTCTTATCGCCATCGCCTTCTTTGGGGGTGTCCACCATGTATATATCATATGATGAGGTGGCAGTCCAGTGCCCTGTGGGCGGTGGTTCCTGTTCGTGTCCTGCATCGTCGTCCATACCGTCGATGTCTTCGGAGCCGAAATCGAGCATGTCGGTTAAATCATCGACAGTGGCTACTAAGTGGGTGGTGGGTGGGCAGCGAATTTCTTCGTCGTCCGCATCCCATTATAGCCGGACATAGTTCGGACAAGGGTCTCCTGACAAGGAGAGAGACCTCAATGAGTTTAGCACGTCGCCCAGTGGTGAGTGCTGAAATATATCCGTGGAGGAAAACACCATGATCGGTGCCCAATCAGATTCGACACGCACGGACGCAGGCGGTTCGGAGCCCGTGGCCGGGGACGAATCCAAATGTCCGGCAACACGGGTCTCATAAGAGGTGAAGTGAGTATTCGGCTCTATCGCCGCTGAGTGTGCGGCCTCCGTGGCGGGGTCCATCCACCCGTCCTCGGACGGCGTAATCTGCTCCGGATCAAGGGTCGGAGTAGCTACAGGTGGGATCTCCCGAACACTGTCCGTCGGCAGAGCTAAGTCATGCCTGTCGTGACTGTGCGGCGCACCTGTCATGGGCTCGAATCCGTCGAAGATCAAGTCTCCGCGGATGTCGGCAGTATAGTTCAAGCTTCCATACCTGACCTGATGGCCAGGGGCGTAGCTTTCGATCTGCTCTAGATGGCCAAGCGAGTTGGCCCGCAGTGCAAAGCCGCCGAATACGAAGATCTGTCCGGGGAGGAAAACCTCACCCTGGATCGCATCGTTGCCGATGATCGAAGGGGCCATCAAACCTTGTGGTGACGGCACAGTGGAACTCTCAATGAAAGCACCAATGTAGGTGTCAAAACCAGCGGATCTCGGGTAGGGGGTCCCGAACTGTGCGTCTAAGGCGGATGGTAACAGGAGGAGGGGGACACGATGTTTACCCAGGTTCGGGCCCTCTCGATGGAGGTAATACCCTACTTCATGCTTGATTGATCTTGATGATATGAGTATTACAAGAGTTGATCTACCACGAGATCGTAGAGGCTAAACCCTAGAAGCTAGCCTATGGTATGATTGTTGTTGTCCTACGGACTAAACCCTCCGGTTTATATAGACACCGGAGGGGGCTAGGGTTACACAGAGTTGGTTACAAGGGAGGAGATCTACATATCCGTACTGCCAAGCTTGCCTTCCACGCTAAGGAGAGTCCCACCCAGACATGGGACAAAGTCTTCAATCTTGTATCTTCATAGTCCAACAGTCCGGCCAAAGGATATAGTGCGGTTGTCCGAGGACCCCCTAATCAAGGACTCCCTCAACGCCTCTGCCTACTGGCAGAGGTTGAAGACGACCGCTTCGGCCAGTGGGCTGGGCCACCAGGTGGGCTGTACAGGTAAGCCAGGTAAGCCTGCACTCTCTTCTGTCTTTTCTAGTTTTGTTCTGTTTTCTATTTATGCAAATTTGTTTTAATTTGGTTTTCAAACCAAATCACTTTTAAAAATTCTGAAAATAGTTATGGGCACTAAATGAATTATTCCAGAGGCCCTCAACTAATTCCAAAATTGTTGGAGCATTTAAACATATTTATAGTATTTAAATGCCCCAATTCAAATACAATATGAGTTAATTCAAAAATCCAGAATGTCCTAGAAATATGTTAATCATTTTTGGCAGAGGTTTTCACCTTTATCAGAAATCATGAACATTTTCAAAGGGCATTTTGGGTTCATTGAAAATGATTTTATGTTGAACCTATTTGATTTAATCTGGTGCTAGGGTTTGATCAGTCCCCATTTCAAATTCAAAAGAATTTAAACATGATGCAACACATGACTAGCTAGCTCAGAGCATACCCGAACTAGGGATGTGACAATGTTATTCGACACCGGAAGTGTTCCGGGTAGTTTCGGATAAAACCGGAGTATCGAAGGGGTTACCGGAACCCCCGGGGAAGTAATGGGCCTTAGGGCAGAGAGAGGGCAGCAGCCAGGAGGTGCCCCGCCCCCCCCCCCCAAGGAGGAGTCCTAATAGGACTAGGGGAGGGGCGCGGCCCCTCTTTCCCTCTCCCTCTCCCTCTCCTTCCTTCTTCTCCTACTTGGACTAGGAAAGGGGGAAACCTACTCCTACTAGGAGTAGGAATCCCCCCTTGGGCGCGCCCCTTGTGACCGGCCCTCCTCCTCCTCCATCCTTTATGTACGGGGGAGGGGGCACCCCATAGACACACAAGTTGATCTTTAGCAGCGTGCGGTGCCCCCCTCCACAGTTTTCCACCTCGGTCATATTGTCGTAGTGCTTAGGCGAAGCCCTGCGTCAGTAACTTCATCATCACCATCACCATGCCGTCGTGCTGACGGAACTCTCCCTCGGCCTCAACTTGATCAAGAAGTTCGAGGGACGTCACCGAGCTGAACGTGTGCAGATCGCGGAGGTGCCGTGCGTTTGGTACTTGATCGGTTGGATCGCGAAGACGTTCGACTACATCTACCGCGTTACTAAACGCTTCCGCTTTCGGTCTATGAGGGTACGTGGACACACTCTCCCCGCACGTTGCTATGCTTCTCCTAGATAGATCTTGCTTGATCGTAGGAAAATTTTGAAATACTACGTTCCCCAACAGTGGCATCCGAGCCAGGTCTATGCGTAGATGTTATATGCACGAGTAGAACACAAAGAGTTGTGGGCGATAATAGTCATACTGCTTACCAGCATGTCATACTTTGATTCGGAGGTATTGTTGGATGAAGCGGCCCAGACCGACATTACATGACCGCGTTCATGAGACTGGTTCTACCGTCGTGCTTCGCACACAGGTGGCTAGTGGGTGTCTGTTTCTCCAACTTTAGTTGAATCGAGTTTTACTACGCCTGGTCCTTGTTGAAGGTTAAAACAACACACTTGACGAAAAATCGTTGTGGTTTTGATGCGTAGGTAAGAACGGTTCTTGTTAAAAGCCCGTAGCAGCCACGTAAAACTTGCAACAACAAAGTAGAGGATGTCTAACTTGTTTTTGCAGGGCTTGTTGTGATGTGATATGGTCAAGACGTGATGATATATAAATTGTTGTATGAGATGATCATGTTTTGTAACAGTTATCGGCAACTGGCAGGAGCCATATGGTTGTCGCTTTATTGTATGAAATGCAATCACCATGTAATTGCTTTACTTTATCACTAAGCGGTAGCGATAGTCGTAGAAGCAATAGTTGGCGAGACGACAACGATGCTTCGATGAAGATCAAGGTGTCAAGCCGGTGACAATGGTGATCATGACGGTGCTTTGGGGATGGAGATCAAAGGCACAAGATGATGATGGCCATATCATATCACTTATTTGATTGCATGTGATGTTAACTTTTTATGCATCTTATTTTGCTTAGTATGGCGGTAGCATTATAAGATGATCTCTCACTAAATTTGAAGGTACAAGTGTTCTCCCTATGTATGCACCGTTGCGACAGTTCGTCGTGCTGAGACACCACATGATGATCGGGTGTGATAAGCTCTACGTTTACATACAACGGGTGCAAGCTAGTTTTGCACATGCAGAATACTCGGGTTAAACTTGACAAGCCTAGCATATGCAGATATGGCCTCGGAACACTGAGACCGAAAGGTCGAGCGTGAATCATATAGTAGATATGATCAACATAGTGATGTTCACCAATGAAAACTACTCCATCTCACGAGATGATCGGACATGGTTTAGTTGATATGGATCACGTGATCACTTAGATGATTAGTGAGATGTCTATCTAAGTGGGAGTTCTTAAGTAATATGATTAATTGAACTTTAATTTATCATGAACTTAGTACCTGATAGTTTTTTGGATATCTATGTTATTGTAGATAAATGGCCCGTGCTACTGTTCCGTTGAATTTTAATGCGTTCCTACAGAAAGCTAAGTTGAACGATGATGGTAGCAACTACACGGACTGGGTTCGTAACTTGAGGATTATCCTCATTGTTGCACAGAAGAATTACGTCCTGGAAGCACCGCTAGGTGCAAGACCCGCTGCAGGAGCAACGCTAGACGCCGTGAACGCCTGGCAGAGCAAAGCTAATGACTACTCGATAGTTCAGTGTGCCATGCTTTATGGCTTAGAACCGAGACTTCAACGACGTTTTGAGGATCATATGAGATGTCCCAGGAGTTGAAGTTAATATTTCAAGCAAATGCCAGGATTGAGATATATGAAGTCTCCAATAAGTTCTACAGCTGAAAAATGGAGGAGAATAGTTCTGTCAGTGAACATACACTCAAAGTGTCTGGGTACCACAATCACTTGACTCAGCTGGCAGTTAATCTTCCGGTTGATAGTGTCATTGACAGAGTTCTTCAATCACTACCACCAAGCTACAAAAGCTTCGTGATGAACTATAATATGCAAGGGATGGATAAGACAATTCCCGAGTTCTTCGCAATGCTAAAGGCTGTGGAGGTAGAAATCAAGAAGGAGCATCAAGTGTTGATGGTTAACAAGACCACTAGTTTCAAGAAGAAGGCAAAGGGAAGAAGGGGAACTTCAAGAAGAACGGCAAGCAAGTTGCTGCTCAAGTGAAGAAGCCCAAGTCTGGACCTAAGCCTGAGACTGAGTGCTTCTACTACAAAGGGACTGGTCACTGGAAGCGGAACTACCCCAAGTATTTGGCGGATAAGAAGGATGGAAAAGTGAAAGGTATATTTGATATACATGTTATTGATGTGTACCTTACTAATGCTCGTAGTAGCACCTGGGTATTTGATACTGGTTCTGTTGCTCATATTTGCAATTCGAAACAGGGGCTACGGATTAAGCGGAGATTGGCTAAGGACGAGGTGATGATGCGCGTGGGAAATGGTTCCAAAGTCGATGTGATCGCCGTCGGCACGGTACCTCTACATCCACCTTCGAGATTAGTTTTAGACCTAAATAACTGTTATTTGGTGCTAGCGTTAAGCATGAACATTATATCTGGATCTTGTTTGATGCGAGATGGTTATTCATTTAAATCAGAGAATAATGGTTGTTCTATTTATATGAGTAATATCTTTTATGGTCATGCACCCTTGATGAGCGGTCTATTTTTATTGAATCTCGATAGTAGTGATACACATATTCACAGTATTGAAGCCAAAAGATATAAGTTTAATAATGATAGTGTAACTTATTTGTGGCACTACCGTTTAGGTCATATTGGTGTAAAGCGCATGAAGAAACTCCATGTTGATGGGCTTTTGGAATCACTTGATTATGAACCACTTGATGCTTGTGAACCATGCCTCATGGGCAAGATGACTAAGACTCCGTTCTCCAGAACAATGGAGCGAGCAACAAACTTATTGAAAATAATACATACTGATGTATGCGGTCCGATGAGTGTTGATGCTCGCGGCGGGTATCGTTATTTTCTGACCTTACAGATGATTTGAGCAGATATGGGTATATCTAGCTACTTGATGAAACATAAGTCTGAAACATTTGAAAAGTTCAAAGAATTTCAGAGTGAAGTCGAAAATCATCGTAACAAGAAAATAAAGTTTCTACGATCTGATCGTGGAGGAGAATATTTGAGTTATGAGTTTGGTCTTCATTTGAAATAATGCGGAATAGTTTCGCAACTCACGCCACCTGGAACACCACAGCGTAATGGTGTGTCCGAACGTCGTAACCACACTTTATTAGACATGGTGCGATCTATGATGTCTCTTACTGATTTACCGCTATTGTTTTGGGGTTATTCTTTAGAGATGGTTGCATTCACGTTAAATAGGGCACCATCTAAATCCGTTGAGACGACACCATATGAACTATGGTTTGGCAAGAAACCCAAGTTGTCGTTTCTTAAAGTTTGGGGCTGTGATGCTTATGTGAAAAAGCTTCTACCTGATAAGCTCGAACCCAAATCGAAGAAATGTGTCTTCATAGGATACCCAAAGGAGACTGTTGGGTACACCTTCTATCACAGATCCGAAGGCAAGATATTTGTTGCTAAGAATGGATCCTTTCTAGAGAAGGAGTTTCTCTCGAAAGAAGTGAGTGGAAGGAAAGTAGAACTTGATGAGGTAACTGTACCTGCTCCCTTATTGGAAAGTAGTTCATCACAGAAATCAGCTCCAGTGATTCCTACACCAATTAGTGAGGAAGCTAATGATGATGATCATGAAACTTCTAATCAAGTTACTACCGAAGCTCGTAGGTCAACCAGAGTAAGATCCGCACCAGAGTGGTACGGTAATCCTGTTCTAGAAGTCATGTTGCTTGACCATGACGAACCTACGAACTATGAGGAAGCGATGATGAGCCCAGATTCCGCGAAATGGCTTGAGGCCATGAAATCTGAGATGGGATCCATGTATGAGAACAAAGTGTGGACTTTGGTTGACTTGCCCGATGATCGGCAAGCCATAGAAAATAAATGGATCTTCAAGAAGAAGACTGACGCTGACAGTAATGTTACTGTCTACAAAGCTCGACTTGTTGCGAAAGGTTTTTGACAAGTTCAAGGAGTTAACTACGATGAGACTTTCTCACCCGTAGCGATGCTTAAGTCCGTCCGAATCATGTTAGCAATTGCCGCATTTTATGATTATGAAATTTGGCAAATGGATGTCAAAACTGCATTTCTTAATGGATATCTTAAAGAAGAGTTGTATATGACGCAACCAGAAGGTTTTGTCGATCCAAAAGGTGCTAACAAAGTGTGCAAGCTCCAGCGATCCATTTATGGACTGGTGCAAGCATCTCGGAGTTGGAATATACGCTTTGATAGTGTGATCAAAGCATATGGTTTTATACAGACTTTTGGAGAAGCCTGTATTTACAAGAAAGTGAGTGGGAGCTTTGTAGCATTTCTGATATTATATGTGGATGACATATTGTTGATCGGAAATGATACTGAATTTCTGAATGGCATAAAAGGATACTTGAATAAGAATTTTGCAATGAAAGACCTCGGTGAAGCTGCTTATATATTGGGCATCAAGATCTATAGAGATAGATCAAGACGCTTAATTGGACTTTCACAAAGCACATACCTTGATAAAGTTTTGAAGAAGTTAAAAATGGATCAAGCAAAGAAAGGGTTCTTGCCTGTGTTACAAGGTGTGAAATTGAGTCGACTCAATGCTCGACCACTGCAGAAGATAGAGAAAAAATGAAAGTCATTCCCTATGCCTCAGCCATAGGTTCTATGATGTATGCAATGATGTGTACCAGACCTGATGTGTGCCTTGCTATTAGTTTAGCAGGGAGGTACCAAAGTAATCTAGGAGTGGATCACTGGACAGTGGTCAAGAACATCCTGAAATACCTGAAAAGTACTAAGGATATGTTTCTCGTTTATGGAGTTGACAAAGAGCTCGTCGTAAACGGTTACGTCGATGCAAGCTTTGACACTGATCCGGATGACTCTAAGTCACAAACCGGATACGTATTTATATTAAATGGTGGAGCTGTAAGTTGGTGTAGTTCCAAGAAGATCGTCGTGGCGGGATCTACGTGTGAAGCGGAGTACATAGCTGCTTCGAAAGCAGCAAATGAAGGAGTCTTGATGAAGGAGTTCATATCCGATCTAGGTGTCATACCTAGTGCATCGGGTCCAATGAAAATCTTTTGTGACAATACTGGTGCAATTGCCTTGGCAAGGGAATCCAGATTTCACAAGAGAACCAAGCACATCAAGAGACGCTTCAATTCCATCTGCGATCAAGTCAAGGAGGGAGACATAGAGATTTGCAAGATACATACGGATCTGAATGTTGCAGACCCGTTGACTAAGCCTCTCTCACGAGCAAAACATGATCAGCACCAAGACTCCATGGGTGTTAGAATCATTACTGTGTAATCTAGATTATTGACTAGTCCAAGTGGGAGACTGAAGAAAATATGCCCTAGAGGCAATAATAAAGTTGTTATTTATATTTCCTTATATCATGATAAATGTTTATTATTCATGCTAGAATTGTATTAACCGGAAACTTAGTACATGTGTGAATACATAGACAAACAGAGTGTCCCTAGTATGCCTCTACTAGACTAGCTCGTTAATCAAAGATGATTAAGTTTCCTAGCCATAGACATGAGTTGTCATTTGATGAACGGGATCACATCATTAGAGAATGATGTGATGGACAAGACCCATCCGTTAGCTTAGCACTATGATCGTTTAGTTTATTGCTATTGCTTTCTTCATGACTTATACATGTTCCTATGACTATGAGATTATGCAACTCCTGAATACTGAAGGAACACTTAGTGTGCTATCAAATGTCACAACGTAACTAGGTGATTATAAAGATGCTCTACAGGTGTCTCCGATGGTGTTTGTTGAGTTGACGTAGATCGAGATTAGGATTTGTCACTTCGATTGCCGGAGAGGTATCTCTGGGCCCTCTCGGTAATGCACATCACTATAAGCCTTTGAAAGGACATGCGGTGCCCCCATGTGTGGTTTTGGTAATTGATGACAATCTCTATGGACTAACGGTTGCCTTGAGTTATATTTGAAAGATTTGTCCATAGGATTGTCTTGAAGTCCATGTGTTGGTTTCAAGGAGTTTATGAGATGGCCAAAGTGCTTTTCAAGGAATTATCCAAAGATTGGTCATGTGAGAGTTGAGCTTATTGCAAGCATGTCTTGAAGAACAAGATTGTGTGAACATTCAAGTTTACCTTCAAGACATCATCCTAATGAAGAGAGTTGGAAAGATTCAAGGTTGATCAAGACTAAGTACAGAGAGTGATTCAAGTTGATCAACACACAAAGCGCACAAGTTGTACCGAGAGGGACCAAGTGATCCCATGGTATGGTAAGCATTGTCCATTAAGCTTTGTGTACTAACCCATGGTCTACGTGAGAGTTCTTTGTGGGGTTAGGTATGTTTCCATGGTTTTGCGTCAAGAGGAAGATCTCATACAACCCATGGAGGATGACATCAAGTGGTGATCGTCATCAAGTTTGCAGTGTGCAAGTTCAAGTGGAGCAACACGAAGAGTGGCTCACCCATAATGGAGTATGGGGGAGCAATCAAGCTTGAAGCTTGCCGTCCATTGTGGTGTCAATGGAATTGTGAAGATGTGCCGAAGAATGGCTCACCCATAGTGGAGTATGGGGGAGCAATCAACTAGTCTTCATCGAGACAACACAATCTAGAAAGGTGGTCCAACTTGAGGAAGTCAAGATCGTCATTATCTAGCTCAAGTGGACTATGTGCAAGACAAAGGTTTGCCCTTAATAGGTTTTCTATTTTACCGGTCTCATAGTGGTAGTTGGGAGACCGGGTTGTAGGACGATTGCCGTACTATCAAGGGTGGCTCTCTAGTGAGTAGCTTGATCGTATCGTTCGTCGAGAGCTAAAACCATTGCATCCTTGCATCATCTCTCTTGGTTCTTGTTTGGTTCTTCTCCTTGTGATATTTGGATCTCATGGTCATCTTCCTGACAAGCTTGAGTTCATCGAAAACCGATTTCATATGCATCTTCTTTTGTGTTTTCGGTGTTGGAGGTTTTACCGGTCTTAATTGAGAAAGGGTTCTCACCATTTTATTTTGGGTATTTTCTCAATTGCTATTTCTTGATATTTCTATCAAGATTGTGTTTTCTCTTGTCCTTAGCTTTCCAACAAACTTGATTTCGTCGAATTCGGAGCTCGTATGCGAAAGTTGTGGTTGTTTTGATATTGCCTGTTTTACATAGAGAGGTTGTACCGCCCCATAGAGAGGTTGTACCGGTTGACCGGTACAACCGGTGTTTGGAGCGGTTGTACCGCTCCAGAATTGGTCCGGAGGTTGTACCGGCCATGTACTACTCTACCACCGGACTAGTTTCTGTTGTGGTGCGGTTGTTGGGCGGTTGTGGGCCGGTTATACCGCTTATTGCCTGTTACCGGTTGTACCGGTGCTCATAGCGGTTGTACCGCTCCTATGTTATTCTGCACATAATGGGCAGATTCATGGGGACTTATTTAAGGGGGTCTTCTTCCCCAATGGTTCCCCGTCTCTTGAGCACGTTTTTGCCCCCATTGTTGACCTTCTTTGAGCTTGCTAACTCTCAATCCCTTCATGGATTCTTGCTAGTTTTTGAGGGAAAAGAGAGAGGAGATTGAAGGAAATATGCCCTAGAGGCAATAATGAAGTTATTATTTATTTCCTCATATCATGATAAATGTTTATTATTCATGCTAGAATTGTATTAACCGAAAACATAATACATGTGTGAATACATAGACAAACATAGTGTCACTAGTATGCCTCTACTTGACTAGCTCGTTAATCAAAGATGGTTGGGTTTCCTAGCCATAGACATGAGTTGTCATTTGATTAATGGGATCACATCATTAGGATAATGATGTGATTGACTTGACCCATTCCGTTAGCTTAGCACTTGATCGTTTAGTTTACTGCTATTGCTTTCTCCATGACTTATACATGTTCTTGTGACTATGAGATTATGCAACTCCCAAATACCGGAAGAACACTTTGTGTGCTACCAAACGTCACAACGTAAATGGTTGATTATAAAGGTGCTCTACAGGTGTCTCCGATGGTGTTTGTTGAGTTGGCATAGATCGAGATTAGGATTTGTCACTCCGATTGTCGGAGAGGTATCTCTGGGCCCTCTCGGTAATGCACATCACAATAAGCCTTGCAAGCAATGTGACTAATGAGTTAGTTGCGAGATGATGCATTACGGAACGAGTAAAGAGACTTTCCCGTAACGAGATTGAGCTAGGTATTAAGATACCGACGATCGAATCTCGGGCAAGTAACATACCTATGACAAAGGGAACAACGTATGTTGTTATGCGGTTTGACCGATAAAGATCTTCGTAGAATATGTGGGAACCAATATGAGCATCCAGGTTCCGCTATTGGTTATTGACCGGAGACATGTCTCGGTCATGTCTACATAGTTTTCGAACCCGTAGGGTCCGCACGCTTAAAGTTCTGTGACGATCGGTATTATGAGTTTTTATGTTTTGATGTACCGAATGTAGTTTGGAGTCCCGGATATGATCACGAACATGACGAGGAGTCTCGAAATGGTCGAGATGTAAAGATCGATATATTGGATGACTATGTTCGGACACCGGAAGTGTTTCGGGAGGTTTCGGACATATACCGGAGTACCGGGGGATTACCGGAACCCCCCGGGGAGTATAATGGGCCTATTGGGCCTTGGTGGACAAGAGGAGGGGTGGCCAGGGCAGGCCGGGCGCCCCCTCCCCCTCTAGTCTAAATTGGACAAGGAGGGGGGGCGGCGCCCCCCTTTCCTTCCCCTCTCTCTCCTCCTTCCCCCTTCTCCTACTCCTACTAGGAAAGGAGGAGTCCTACTCCCGGTGGGAGTAGGACTCCCCCCTTGGCGCGCCCTCCTCCTGGTCGGCCGCCTCCCCCTAGCTCCTTTATATACGGGGGCAGGGGGCACCCAAAGACACAACAATTGATCATTGATCTCTTAGCCGTGTGCGGTGCCCCCCTCCACCATAATCCACCTCGGTCATATCGTAGCAGTGCTTAGGCGAAGCCCTGCGTCGGTAGCATCATCATCACCGTCACCACGCCGTCGTGCTGACGAAGCTCTTCCCGGAAGCTCTACTGGATCATGAGTTCGCGGGACGTCACCAAGCTGAACGTGTGCTGAACGCGGAGGTGCCGTACGTTCGGTGCTGAGGATCGGTCGATCGTGAAGACGTACGACTACATCAACCGCGTTGTTATAACGCTTCTGCTTACGGTCTATGAGGGTACGTAGACGACCCTCTCCCCTCTCGTTGCTATCCATCACCATGATCTTGCGTGTGCATAGGAATTTTTTTGAAATTACTACGTTCCCCAACAGAGATCTAGATGCACACTTCCACAAATCACTTTCTCCTCTATGTGAGGGGAACCCCTTGGATCTAGATCTTGGAGTTCTTGGTGTTCTCCTTCTTGTTCTTCCTCTCACTTTCCTCCCTAGCATTAGTTGCTTTGGTGGGATTTGAGAGAGAAGGACTTGGGCACTCCGTGTGCCCTCGCCATTGCATTTGTGCATCGGTTTGAGTTCTCCACGGTGATACGTGGAAGTTACAAGTTGAGAAGCTTATTACTCTTGGGTGCTTGGTACCTTTGAGCTTGTTCCTCTTGGGTGCTTGGGCGCCCTAGACGGTTCGTGGTGTTCGGAGCTCAATCATTGTGGTGTAAAGCTCCCGGCAAGCGTCGGGGTCTCCAATTAGGTTGTGGAGATCGCCCCGAGCAATTTGACGGGTACCGGTGACCGCCTCCAAGGGTTGCCAAAGTGTACGGGTTCGGTGACCGCCCCCAAGGGTTGCCATTTGTACGGGTTCGGTGACCGCCCTCAAGGGTCCCTTAGTGGAATCACGACATCTTGCATTGTGCGAGGGCGTGAGGAGATTACGGTGGCCCTAGTGGCTTCTTGGGGAGCATTGTGCCTCCACATCGCTCCAAATGGAGATTAGCATCCGCAAGGGTGTGAACTTCGGGATACATCGTCGTCTCCGCGTGCCTCGGTTATCTCTTTCCCGAGCCCTTTACTTATGCACTTTACTTTGTGATAGCCATATTGTTTCTAGTCATATATCTTGCTATCACCTAGTAGTTTATCTTGGTTAGCATTAGTTGTTGGTGCACATAGGTGAGCCTAGTTGTTGTAGGTTTTGTGCTTGACAAATTAACCGCTAGGTTTATTCCGCATTTGTTCAAGCCTAAACCGTAATTATTTTAAAGCGCCTATTCACCCCCCCCTCTAGGCGACATCCATGATCTTTCAATTGGTATCAGAGCCTCGTCTCTCTTTGATAGGCTTAACCGCCTAGAGAGTAAAGATGTCGACTAGGGGATTAGGATTCTCTGACACTCTTAGTTTTGATGGCACAAATTTTGATATTTGGGTAATTCGCATGCTTAATCTCTTTAGGGTCATGGACCCAAATTTAGAGCGAATTGTAGATATGGGTTTTTCTCCTCCAAAGGATCCCCAAAGATTATCTTTAGATGATGAGAAAAACTCTTATCACAATGCTCAAGCTTCTAATGTGCTTTTCGATGCTTTGAGCCATGTAGTTATATCTCAACTCATGCCGTTCCGGGATGCTCATGAGTTGTGGACAAAGCTTCAAGATAAATATGGCGTGTCCAAGTTTTGTGGGGATGATTGTTCTCCCTCCACCTCCGACCGTGTTGTGTTCTCAACTTATTCTACTTCACCTACATGTGATTTTCCACAAGGTAATGACATGGTGAGTATTCATTGCAATGATGATAGTGGGCTTATTGTTGATAATCCTTCATCACTTTCTTATTGCAATGCTTCATCTTTGGACTTTAGCACTTCGAGCACTCCAAATGTTTCACATGCTTGTGATGATAGTCCTTGCATATCATGTAGAAATTGCTTGACTAAATCTCATGATGATATGCTTACTATGTCTTGTTGCCATGATAAAAATGCATATATTTCCTTGAATTATTGTGCTAACAATGTAGAGGAAACCCAACACTCCGTGGAACAAGATGTGGTCTTGAATGGTGCTTCAAGGGATCCTACATCATCATCTATTTCATTTTGCCTTATGGCCAAGGATTCAAAGGTATCTCCCACTTTGAATCCCAATATATCTTGTGATGATATTGATGATGGCAAGAGTGATGATGATGTTGATTATGATGAAGATAATGATGATGTTGCCTCCTTAAAAATTAAGGTGGAAATGATTTTTAAAGCTCTTCTTAAGAATAAAATTGATCGTTCCAACTTCATGGAAATCATGTCTATTGCTATTGAGGGCAAGAAATATATTGATGAGTTGGAATCTCGTCTTGAGGAGCATGAGGTCACCATTGATAAAATGGAAGGTCATGAGCGTGATTACACTAATGAGATTGCGGACCTCTCTCAAGCTCTTGAACTTGAACAAACCACCAAGGAATCTCTTGAGGAGACTTTTGCTCTAGAATTATCTAGAGTGAAGGAATCTCATGATAGAGATTTTGAGGTGGCCAATGTTTTTGAAACTAAAAATGCTAAGCTTGAAGTTGCTCATGCTAGACTCCTTGAGGATTTTGAGCACCTCGAAAATGGCTCAAGGGTCGTCAAGGGTGAGCTCATCAAACTCACCGGGTCTCATGCACAACTTCAAGCCTCATATTCAAAAGAGCTTGTAAAGTTGCCTTCTCCTCTTGCTATTATTGATGATTCTTGTGCTACTAACTCTATTACATGTGAAGCATCCATTTTGAAGGAGAATGTTGAGCTACGGGCTCAACTTGAGTTGCTATCTAGCAATTATGGGAAATTGGAAGAAAGCCATGAAAAGCTCTCAAGCTCTCATGATGATCTTCTAGTATCCCATAATGTGCTAAAGATAGCTCATGAGGCCATGCTTGCTAAGGTAACATCTAGTGAGCCTCATGTGGATACTAGCACTACTTCTAGTCAAAATGCTATATTGCCATGTGCTAGTCCTCATGATTCATCCATGCATAACATTGGTACATCTTGTGATGAATTGCTTTCCTTGCCTTGTTGCTCTAACAATGAAGCTTATACTTCCTCTAGTACTTGTGTTGAGACTAACCATGTAGAGGAAATCAAAGAGCTCAAGGCCCAAGTCACTTCTTTAAAGAAAGACTTGGAAAAGTGTCATGAAGGAAAATCCACACTCAAAAATATATTGAGTGTGCAAAAATCCCCCAATGACAAAGGTGGACTTGGATTCAACTCCAATAAGAAGACGTCCAAGATGAACAAGAAGAAGGGCCAAGAACAAGTCAAGAATTCGGCCAAGATTGTTTGCTTCAAGTGCAAAATTGAAGGGCATCATGTTAGATCTTGCCCATTGAAGAAGAAGGCCATTAGTGAAAAGCAACAAGGAAAGCGGCCACAAGTTCAATCTCATGCTCAACCACAAGTTGAAGAAATGCCTCTTCCCAAGAATACTCAAGCTAATGCTTCTCAAGTTGAGAAATCAAGTGAGAAGAAAGTGAAGAGTAGACGTTGCTACTTATGCCGTGATAAAGGTCACCTCGCTTCTTCATGCACTAGTGGTAACTCATCCAACCCAATTATTATTGATGATATCTATTCTCTTGGGAAGGATAAGGTTGGCAATGTGTTTGCCAAGTTTGTTGGTACTCAAAGTGGTGTCAAGCAAAGAACCATTTGGGTAGCCAAGCCTATTGTGACTAACCTCTTAGGACCCAACTTGGTTGGGGACCAACTAGCTCAAACTTGATCAATAGGTGTCTACGGACGGCATTGGAGACTTGGCTACATTATGAAGAATTAAGGGGATTTTCATTATTAATATTGTATCAAGCCAAGTCATTCGGATTATCAAGTTTCTATCTTATCCAATGTCAGTAACTCGTGCTTAAGTTGTTTACATTGAAAGTTACTTGCCCCTTTGCATGTTTGGTTTTGTTCCTGCATGTGTTTGTATATGTTGTTCTTCCAACTTGATTATCTTGAGCAATCAAGTTTGTGTGTGTTGGTTTGCACATCATGTACGTGTGTGTCGTGCATTGAGCCTTTATGCTTCTTGTTTGTACCCTAGTTGGCTCGTGTGTGAGATTAATGGAACATCCCATTTTGGGGGAGTGATGTCTTTGTGCACCTCACAATCCTATAAATGTGTGTACATGAGGAATACCATCTAGTAGTAATATTATAAGATTATCTAGTCGCTAGGTGGTATATCTCTCATGAGAAATTCAAATTCTAAAAAGTCCATTGATTATCTCTTGTTGGTTCCTCTTATTGCCTCTTGTTAAGTTTTCTTGGTATCACATTATGGGGGAGTAATATGCTATGTGCATATTACAAGCCTAGAAAATGTGTACATTTGAGATATTGTCACTTAGAGTTGATATTATTAATTATCTTGTTCCTAGGTGACATGTTAGCTCTACAAGTTGCAATTTGCTTGTGTTTGTTGTGAAGATGATGTTGGATATCCTTGTTATCTACCACCAGGAATTATTTCCAAATACTTCTTGTCTTTTGACAATTGGTACTCACTTATGTGTGGTAGAATTTATTGATCATCTTTACATTGGCTTTTGCTTTTATTTGCCTTATCTCTTGCCAAGGATTGTGTCAACTCCCGTTTTCTTCCATATCACTGATACGTCTCCAACGTATCTATAATTTTTTATTGCTTCATGCTATATTATATTCTGTTTTGGATGATTAATGGGCTTTGTTATACACTTTTATATTATTTTTGGGACTAACCTATTAACCGGAGGCCCAGCCCAAATTGCTGTTTTTGCCTGTTCCAGAGTTTCGCAGAAAAAGAATATCAAACGGAGTCCAAACGGAATGAAACCTTCGGGAACGTAATTTTCGGAACAAACATGATCCAGAGGACTTGGACCCTACGTCAAGAAAGCAACCAGGAGAGCACGAGGCAGGGGGCGCGCCTACCCCCTGGGCGCGCCCTCCACCCTCGTGGGGCCCACGTTGCTCCACCGACGTACTTCTTCCTCCTATATATACCTACGTACCCCCAAACAAACAGAAGCATCCACGAAAACCTAATTCCACCGCCGCAACCTTCTGTACCCGTGAGATTCCATCTTGGGGCCTTTTCCGGCGTCCTGCCGGAGGGGGCGTTGATCACGGAGGGCTTCTACATCAACACCATAGCCTCTCTGATGATGTGTGAGTAGTTTACCTCAGACCTTTGGGTCCATAGTTATTAGCTAGATGGCTTCTTCTCTCTTTTTGGATCTCAATACAAAGTTCTCCACGACTCTCGTGGAGATCTATTCGATGTAATCTTCTTTTGCGGTGTGTTTCTTGAGACCGATGAATTGTGGGTTTATGATCAAGTTTATCTATGAACAATATTTGAATCTCCTCAGAATTCTTTTATGTATGATTGGTTATCTTTGCAAGTCTCTTCGAATTATCAGTTTGGTTTGGCCTACTAGATTGATCTTTCTTGCAATGGGAGAAGTGCTTAGCTTTGGGTTCAATCTTGCGGTGTCCTTTCCCAGTGACAGCAGGGGCAGCAAGGCACGTATTGTATTGTTGCCATCGAGGATAACAAGATGGGGTTTATATCATATTGCATGAGTTTATCCCTCTACATCATGTGATCTTACTTAAAGCATTACTCTGTTCTTATGAACTTAATACTCTAGATGCATGCTGGATAGCGGTCGATGTGTGGAGTAATAGTAGTAGATGCAGAATCGTTTCGGTCTACTTGTCACGGACGTGATGCCTATATACATGATCATACCTAGATATTCTCATAATTATGCTCAATTCTATCAATTTCTCAACAGTAATTTGTTCACCCACCGTAATACTTATGCTCTTGAGAGAAGCCACTAGTGAAACCTATGGCCCCCGGGTCTATTTTCCATCATATTAATCTTCCAACACTTAGCTATTTTTATTGCCTTTTATTTTACTTTGCATCTTTATTATAAAAATACCAAAAATATTATCTTATCATATCTATCAGATCTCACTTTCGTAAGTGACCGTGAAGGGATTGGCAACCCCTTTATTGCGTTGGTTGCGAGGTTTTTATTTGTTTGTGTAGGTGCGAGGGACTTGAGCGTGGCCTCCTACTGGATTGATACCTTGGTTCTCAAAAGCTGAGGGAAATACTTACGCTACTTTACTGCATCACCCTTTCCTCTTCAAGGGAAAACCAACGCAGTGCTCAAGAGGTAGCAAGAAGGATTTCTGGCGCCGTTGCCGGGGAGTCTACGCAAAAGTCAACATACCAAGTACCCATCACAAACTCTTATCTCCCGCATTACATTATTTGCCATTTGCCTCTCGTTTTCCTCTCCCCCAGTTCACCCTTGCCGTTTTATTCACCCTCTCTCCGTTCGCCTCTTTTTCGCTCGCTTCTTGTTTACTCGTGTGTTGGATTGCTTGCTTGTCACGATGGCTCAAGATAATACTAAATTGTGTGACTTTACCAATACCAACAACAATGATTTTCTTAGCACTCCGATTGCTCCTCTTACCGATACTGAATCTTGTGAAATTAATGTTGCTTTGTTGAATCTTGTCATGAAAGATCAATTCGCCGGCCTTCCTAGTGAAGATGCCGCTACCCATCTAAATAGCTTCGTTGATTTGTGTGATATGCAAAAAAAGAAAGATGTGGACAATGATATTGTTAAATTGAAGCTATTTCCTTTTTCGCTTAGAGATTGTGCTAAAGTTTGGTTTTCGTCTTTGCCTAAAAATAGTATTGATTCTTGGAATAAGTGCAAAGATGCTTTTATCTCTAAGTATTTGCCTCCCGCTAAGATCATCTCTCTTAGAAACGATATTATGAATTTTAAGCAACTTGATCATGAACATGTTGCACAAGCTTGGGAGAGGATGAAATTAATGATACGTAATTACCCTACACATGGTTTGAATCTTTGGGTGATTATACAAAACTTTTATGCCGGATTGAATTTTACTTCTAGAAATCTTTTAGATTCGGCCGCGGGAGGCACTTTTATGGAAATCACTTTAGGAGAAGCTACTAAACTCCTAGATAATATTATGGTTAATTATTCTCAATGGCACACTGAAAGATCTACTAGTAAAAAGGTGCATGCGATAGAAGAAATTAATGTTTTGAGTTGAAAGATGGATGAACTTATGAAATTATTTGCTAATAAAAGTGTTCCTTCTGATCCTAATGATATGCCTTTGTCTACTTTGATTGAAAATAATAATGAATCTATGGATATGAATTTTGTTGGTAGGAATAATTTTGGTAACAACGCGTATAGAGGAAACTTTAATCGTAGGTCGTATCCTAGTAATTCCTCTAATAATTATGGTAATTCCTACAACAACTCTTATGGAAATTTTAATAAGATGCCCTCTGAATTTGAGACTAGTGTTAAGGAGTTTATGAATTCACAAAAGAATTTCAATGCTTTACTTGAAGAAAAATTGCTTAAGGTTGATGAATTGTCTAGGAACGTTGATAGAATTTCTCTTGATGTTGATTCTTTGAAACTTAGATCTATTCCACCTAAGCATGATATCAATGAGTCTCAAAGCCATGAGAATTTCCATTGATGAGTGCAAAGAAAGAACCGCTAGGATACGTGCTAAGAAAGATTGCTTTGTAAAAGCGTGTTCTTCTAGTTTCTATGAAAATAAAGATGAAGATCTAAAAGTTATTGATGTGTCCCCTATTAAATCTTTGTTTTCCAATATGAATCTTAATAATGATGGGACTGAATATGAGCCACCTTTACCTAGAAGGCGTTCCAAAAATTTGGAGTTTTTAGATCTTCATGCAAAAATTGGTAAAAGTGGGATTGAAGAGATCAAAACTCTAGATATTAATAAACCCACTATTTTGGATTTCAAGGAATTTAATTATGATAATTGCTCTTTGATAGATTTTATTTCCTTGTTGCAATCCGTGCTAAATTCTCTGCATGCTTATAGCCAACATAAAGCTTTTACCAAACATATCGTTGATGCTTTGATGCAATCTTATGAAGAAAAACTTGAGTTGGAAGTTTCTATCCCTAGAAAACTTTATGATGAGTGGGAACCTACTATTAAAATTAAAATTAAAGATCATGAATGCTATGCTTTGTGTGATTTGGGTGCTAGTGTTTCCACGATTCCAAAAACTTTGTGTGATTTGTTAGGTTTCCGCGAATTTGATGATTGCTCTTTAAACTTGCACCTTGCGGATTCCACTATTAAGAAACCTATGGGAAGAATTAATGATGTTCCTATTGTTGCAAATAGGAATTATGTGCCCGTAGATTTTATTGTTCTTGACATAGATTGCAATCCTTCATGTCCTATTATTCTTGGTAGACCTTTCCTTAGAACGATTGGTGCAATTATTGATATGAAGGAAGGGAATATTAGATTCCAATTTCCATTAAGGAAAGGCATGGAACACTTCCCTAGAAATAAAATTAAACTACCATATGAATCTATTATGAGAGCCACTTATGGATTGCCTACCAAAGATGGCAATACCTAGATCTATCCTCGCTTTTATGCCTAGCTAGGGGTGTTAAACGATAGCGCTTGTTGGGAGGCAACCCAATTTTATTCTAGTTTTTTTTGTTGCCTTTTGCTTCTGTTTAGGAATAAATCTTTGATCTAGCCTCTGGTTAGATTTGTTTTTATGTTTTAATTAGTGTTTGTGCCAAGTTAAACCTATAGGATCTTCTTGGATGATAGTTATTTGATCTTGCTGAAAATTCCAGAAACTTTCTGTTCACGAAACAAATTGTTAAAAATCACCAGAACGTGATAAAATATTAATTCCAATTTCTTCTGATCAATAAACAAATTTTATAGGTCTTCCTATTTTGGCTGAATTTTTTGAGGTCCAGAAGTTTGCGTTAGTTACAGATTACTACAGACTGTTCTGTTTTTGACAGATTCTGTTTTTCGTGTGTTGTTTGCTTATTTTAATGAATCTATGGCTAATAAATAGTTTATAAACCATAGAGAAGTTGTAATAAAGTAGGTTTAACACCAATATAAATAAATAATGAGTTCATTACAGTACCTTGAAGTGGTGTTTTCTTTTCTTTCGCTAACGGAGCTCACGGGATTTTCTGTTAAGTTTTGTGTTGTGAAGTTTTCAAGTTTTGGGTAAAAGATTTGATGGATTATGGAACAAGGAGTGGCAAGAGCCTAAGCTTGGGGATTCCCATGGCACCCCAAGATAATCTAAGGACACCAAAAAGCCAAAGCTTGGGGATGCCCCGGAAGGCATCCCCTCTTTCGTCTACTTTCATCGGGAACTTTACTTGGAGCTATATTTTTATTCACCACATGATATGTGTTTTGCTTGGAGCGTCTTGTATGATTTGAGTCTTTGCTTTTTAGTTTACCACAATCATCCTTGCTGTACACACCCTTTGAGAGAGACACACATGATTCGGAATTTATTAGAATACTCTATGCGCTTTGCTTATATCTTTTGAGCTATATAGTTTTTTGCTCTCGTGCTTCACTTATATCTTTTAGAGCACGGTGGTGGTTTTGTTTTATAGAAACTATTATTCTCTCATGCTTCACTTATATTATTTTGAGAGTCTTAAACAGCATGGTAATTTGCTTAAATAGGAAAATTAATCCTAATATGCTAAGTATTCAAGACTAGTAAAAACGTTCTTATGAGTGTGCTGAATACTAAGAGAAGTTTGATGCTTGATGATTGTTTTGAGATATGGAGGTAGTGATATTAAAGTTGTGCTAGTTGAGTAGTTGTGAAATTGAGAAATACTTGTGTTGAAGTTTGCAAGTCCCGTAGCATGCACGTATGGTAAACGTTATGTAACAAATTTGAAACATGAGGTGTTCTTTGATTGTCTTCCTTATGAGTGGCGGTCGGGGACGAGGGATGGTATTTCCCTACCAATCTATCCCCTAGGAGCATGCGCGTAGTGCTTGGTTTTTGATGACTTGTAGATTTTTGCAATAAGTATGTGAGTTCTTTATGACTAATGTTGAGTCCATGGATTATACGCACTCTTACCCTTCCATCATTGCTAGCCTCTTCGGTACCGTGCATTGCCCTTTCTCACATTGAGGGTTGGTGCAAACTTCGCTGGTGCATCCAAACCCCGTGATATGATGCGCTCTGTCACACATAAATCTCCTTATATCTACTTCAAAACAACCACCATACCTACCTATTATGGCATTTCCATAGCCATTCCGAGATATATTGCCATGCAACTTTCCACCGTTCCGTTTATCATGACACGTTCATCATTGTCATATTGCCTTGCATGATCATGTAGTTGACATCGTATTTGTGGCAAAGCCACCGTTCATAATTTTGCATACATGTCACTCTTGATTCATTGCCTATCCCGGTATACCGCCGGAGGCATTCATATAGAGTCATACCTTGTTCTAGTATCGAGTTGTAATCATTGAGTTGTAAATAAATAGAAGTGTGATGATCATCATTCATAGAGCATTGTCCCAAAAAACAGAAAGGCCAAAAAAAGGAGGCCCCCCAAAAAAGGGACAATGCAACTACCCTTTTTTCCACACTTGTGCTTCAAAGTAGCACCATGATTTTCATGATAGAGAGTCTCTTGTTTTGTCACTTTCATATACTAGTGGGAATTTTTCATTATAGAACTTGGCTTGTATATTCCAACAATGGGCTTCCTCAAATGCCCTAGGTCTTCGTGAGCAAGCAAGTTGGATGCACACCCACTTAGTTTCTTTTGTTGAGCTTTTATGCATTTATAGCTCTAGTGCATCCGTTGCATGGCAATCCCTAATCCTTGCATTAACATCAATCGATGGGCATCTCCATAGCCCGTTGATTAGCTGCGTTGATGTGAGACTTTCTCCTTTTTTGTGTTCTCCACATAACCCCCATCATTATATTCTATTCCACCCATAGTGCTATATCCATGGCTCACGCTCATGTATTGCGTGAACGTTGAAAAAGTTTGAGATTACTAAAGTATGAAACAATTGCTTGGCTTGTCATCGGGGTTGTGCATGATGAGAGCATTCTTGTGTGACAAAAATGGAGCATGACTAAACTATATGATTTTGTAGGGATGAACTTTCTTTGGCCATGTTATTCTGAGAAGACATAATTGCTTAGTTAGTATGCTTGAAGTATTATTGCTTTTATGTCAACATTAAACTTTTATCTTGAATCTTTCGGATCTGAATATTCATACCACAATTAAGAGGGTTACATTAAAAAATTATGCCAAGTAGCATTCCGCATCAAAAATTCTGTTTTTATCATTTGCCTACTCGAGGACGAGCAGGAATTAAGCTTGGGGATGCTTGATACGTCTCCAACGTATCTATAATTTTTGATTGCTTCATGCTATATTATATTTTGTTTTGGATGATTAATGGGCTTTGTTATACACTTTTATATTATTTTTGGGACTAACCGATTAACCGGAGGCCCAGCCCAAATTGCTGTTTTTTTTGCCTATTTCAGAGTTTCGCAGAAAAAGAATATCAAACGGAGTCCAAACGGAATGAAACCTTTGGGAACGTGGTTTTCAGAACAAACGTGATCCAGAGGACTTGGACCCTACGTCAAGAAAGCAACCAGGAGAGCACGAGGCAGGGGGCGTGCCTACCCCCTGGGCGCGCCCTTCACCCTCGTGGGGCCCATGTTGCTCCACCGACGTACTTCTTCCTCCTATATATACCTACGTACCCCCAAACCAACAGAAGCATCCACGAAAACCTAATTCCACCGCCGCAACCTTCTGTACCCGTGAGATCCCATCTTGGGGCCTTTTCCGGCGTCCTGCGGAGGGGGCGTTGATCACGGAGGGCTTCTACATCAACACCATAGCCTCTCTGATGATGTGTGAGTAGTTTACCTCAGACCTTCGGGTCCATAGTTATTAGCTAGATGGCTTATTCTCTCTTTTTGGATCTCAATACAAAGTTCTCCACGACTCTCGTGGAGATCTATTCGATGTAATCTTCTTTTGCGGTGTGTTTGTTGAGACCGATGAATTGTGGGTTTATGATCAAGTTTATCTATGAACAATATTTGAATCTCCTCAGAATTCTTTTATGTATGATTGGTTATCTTTGCAAGTCTCTTCGAATTATCAGTTTGTTTTGGCCTACTACATTGATCTTTCTTGCAATGGGAGAAGTGCTTAGCTTTGGGTTCAATCTTGCGGCGTCCTTTCCTCGTGACAGCAGGGGCAGCAAGGCACGTATTGTATTGTTGCCATCGAGGATAACAAGATGGGGTTTATATCATATTGCATGAGTTTATCCCTCTACATCATGTGATCTTACTTAAAGCATTACTCTGTTCTTATGAACTTAATACTCTAGATGCATGCTGGATAGCGGTCGATGTGTGGAGTAATAGTAGTGGATGCAGAATCGTTTCGGTCTACTTGTCACGGACCTGATGCCTATATACATGATCATACCTAGATATTCTCATAATTATGCTCAATTCTATCAATTGCTCAACAGTAATTTGTTCACCCACCGTAATACTTATGCTCTTGAGAGAAGCCACTAGTGAAACCTATGGCCCCCGGGTCTATTTTCCATCATATTAATCTTCCAACACTTAGCTATTTTTATTGCCTTTTATTTTACTTTGCATTTTATTATAAAAATACCGAAAATATTATCTTATCATATCTATCAGATCTCACTTTCGTAAGTGACCGTGAAGGGATTGACAACCCCTTTATTGCGTTGGTTGCGAGGTTTTTATTTGTTTGTGTAGGTGCGAGGGACTTGAGCGTGGCCTCCTGCTGGATTGATACATTGGTTCTCAAAAACTGAGGGAAATACTTACGCTACTTTACTGCATCACCCTTTCCTCTTGAAGGGAAAACCAACGCAGTGCTCAAGAGGTAGCAATCACTTGTGGATCTTGTTAATTTCTTGGTCTTGCCTAGTGTTTTCTAGAGATAGTGAAAGTGGTGATCCCACCTTGTGCATTTTGTATTCAAATGCAAATTCTCTATAATGCACTACTCATGGGGGAGCTATGGTATTTTCTCTAGAACACTCATCTTGTGATCCTTATCAAGTGTGTTGGTGGAAGGCAAGCCGTTTCCTTTTGGTACTTTGTGCCATCATGAAACTTTGTAGAGAGCTTGGTTTGTTTGGAACCAACCTCTCTTTTGGGGGTTTGACATCTCTTTTTTTACGTGTTTAATGGATATCTCATTCCTTAATGTATCTTTTAATGATATCTTCCAAGTGATGATTTATCCATTTGGTATTCTATTTTCACTTGGTATTTCTTTTTATTTGGTTTCGGTCCTTGAAAGTCTTGAGCATGCATATATCCTTCATGTATTTTCTTTGGCATGCTTTCTTTCTTTGACCCATTATATAGGGGAAACTCCACCAAGTCTCAAATTGGATGAGATGTGCATGAATTTCTATTTCCTATCTATGTGCACATATTTATGTGGAGTTTGTCCTATGTATTGGTGTTTCTAACTCTTTGGTCCCAATGAGCATTTTGTTTGTATTGTTGTTCTAGGAACAATTGGAGATGCATTGGATGCTCGGCTCACTCACAAGGAAGGTGGTGTCACCATGTGCTTATTGGAGTCAAGCTAGGATGATCAATGAACTACTATCTACCTTTGATTGGTATCTACTACATCCTTCCATTGATTTCCCGGTAACAAGTATCATCATCTTCTTCATGCACACATTTCTTGCATCAACCTTGTGTAGGTTGCATCATGGCATGTAATACATTCTTTCTTGTGATACATGTTTCCTTTCTCAAAGCATCCCAACAACGATCTTTTGTTGCTAGTTGTGATGTCTTTGATGTTCGTGTGTGGAATTCTTTGATATACAATAAGACAATATTTAGCCTTGTGCTATGCTTTTCAAGCAAAGATCTTATCAGTATATTTTATGACTTTCGTTTGGTTATCCTATTATCCCTTGAGTAACCATTTCTTGTGTGCATCCTTCTTTGTGGATTGATATCATTTCATCTACCTAGAATCTTATACACTTGAGAGAAGTTACATCTTTAGTGGATAGCCTTATTCTTTCACGTCCACCTTTCTTTCCTTTGTATTTCCTAGGTGGCTCCATGAAAGGATTTGTCTTGAGTGCGGATCTTATATATTTGCATCTTGTTGCACTCTTGTGTGGTGAATATTATTTTCCTCATGCTTGTCTTTACGAGGCTTTTGCCATCTTAATTGGTATCCCTCGTCTTGATGAGGCTTTCATCTTCTATCTTCACCATGGGTTGTCGCAAGCCTTGTTGTTAATTCTCATTTTAGTGAGCTTGTGAATCCATTTGCTTGTTGGGTGTGTGTGGGGAGGACATGGCATGCACCATGTATCTCATTTATCCAAGACTATGTTGATGCTTTATGCTCATCCTTATATTAGTCTTCTCAAGTGCTTTGTCATGACTCACACGCATCATTTTGGTTGAGCCTATTCTTAAGTTGCCTCTTTTACATGTTGCTCAACCACTTGTTTGTTGCAAGTGCTAGGCTTTGTTTCCTATATGCTCACTTGCACTTGTTGTGAGTTTCTATTGATTTTGGGGGAGCTATGATCCTATTTTGTGTACTGTGTATCCAAATACAAAAATTCTTATGTGTGCACAAATCATGGGGAACTTCTCTAGTTTCTTTAGAACACTCCTTTGCTCATATCATAATATCCTTTATTCTTGTGGCTCATAGGATCTTTGGTCTAGTTGGTTCAATTGATACCCTTTGATTGCTTGCTTCAATTGGTATATTTTGATTGCATGATTGCTTGTTTCTCTCTTTGCATATCATTATTTTGCAATCTTTGGGCCTCAATATAGTCTGTCTTCCTCCAAGTATTTACCGTTGGATATGTGTATTGCATTCCACTCTCTTGTTGAGAAATACACAATTTATGGAGGAACACTTTTTATATTGGCCTTCTAATATTTTCGCCCATTTTGGCAATCGATGCCAATGGGGGAGAAGTTTCAGAAAGTTTTGTGGATAAGTTTAGAGAGTTATTTCTTCTTGCTTTGGTTTTGTTCCTAAGCATTTGCATCTGATATTCACATGCATTATTGGTTGTTGCATTGTATGGTGATGCATAATTCCATATATAAACTCTCTTGAAAGTGATTGTCATCAATTACCAAAATGGGGGAGATTGAAAGGACATGCGGTGCCCCCATGTGTGGTTTTGGTAATTGATGACAATCTCTATGGACTAACGGTTGCCTTGAGTTATATTTGAAGGATTTGTCCATAGGATTGTCTTGAAGTCCATGTGTTGGTTTCAAGGAGTTTATGAGATGGCCAAAGTGCTTTTCAAGGAATTATCCAAAGATTGGTCATGTGAGAGTTGAGCTTATTGCAAGCATGTCTTGAAGAGGAAGATTGTGTGAACATTCAAGTTTACCTTCAAGACATCATCCTAATGAAGAGAGTTGGAAAGATTCAAGGTTGATCAAGACTAAGTACAGAGAGTGATTCAAGTTGATCAACACACAAAGCGCACAAGTTGTACTGAGAGGGACCAAGTGATCCCATGGTATGGTAAGCATTGTCCATTATGCTTTGTGTACTAACCCATAGTCTACATGAGAGTTCTTTGTGGGGTTAGGTATGTTTCCATGGTCTTGCGTCAAGAGGAAGATCTCATACAACCCATGGAGGATGACATCAAGTGGTGATCGTCGTCAAGTTTGCAGTGTGCAAGTTCAAGTGGAGCAACACGAAGAGTGGCTCACCCATAATGGAGTATGGGGGAGCAATCAAGCTTGAAGCTTGCCGTCCATTGTGGTGTCAATGGAATTGTGAAGATGTGCCGAAGAGTGGCTCACCATAGTGGAGTAAGGGGGAGCAATTAACTAGTCTTCATCGAGCCAACACAATCAAGAAAGGTGGTCCAACTTGAGGAAGTCAAAAACGTCATCATCTAGCTCAAGTGGACTATGTGCAAGGCAAAGGTTTGCCCTTGATAGGTTTTCTATTTTACCGGTCTCATAGTGGTAGTTGGGAGACTGGGTTGTAGGATCGATTGTCGTACTATCAAGGGGGGCTCTTTAGTGAGTAGCTTGATCGTATCGTTCGTCGAGAGCTCAAACCATTGCATCCTTGCATCATCTCTCTTGGTTCTTGTTTGGTTCTTCTCCTTGTGAGATTTGGATCTCATGGTCATCTTCTTGACAAGCTCCAGTTCATCGAAAACTGATTTCATATGCATCTTCTTTTGTGTTTTCGGTGTTGGAGGTTTTACTGGTCTTAATTGAGAAAGGGTTCTCACCATTTTATTTTGGGTATTTTCTAAATTGCTATTTCTTGATATTTCTATCACGATTGTGTTTGCTCTTGTCCTTAGCTTTCCAACAAACTTGATTTTGTCGAATTCGGAGCTCGTATGCGAAAGTTGTGGCTGTTTTGATATTGCCTATTTTACATACAGAGGTTGTACCGCCCCATAGAGAGGTTGTACCGGTTGACCGGTACAACCGGTGTTTGGAGCGGTTGTACCGCTCCAGAATTGGTCCGGAGGTGGTACCGGCCATGTACCGCTCTACCACTGGACTAGTTTCTGCTGTGGTGCGGTTGTTGGGCGGTTGTGGGCCGGTTGTACCGCTTATTGCCTGTTACCGGTTGTACCGGTGCTCATAGCAGTTGTACCGCTCCTATGTTGCTCTGCACATAACGGGCATATTCGTGGGGACCTATTTAAGGGGGTCTTTTTCCCCAATGGTTCCCTATCTCTTGAGCTCGTTTTTGCCCCCATTGTTGACCTTCTTTGAGCTTGCTAACTCTCAATCCCTCCATGGATTCTTGCTAGTTTTTGAGGGAAAAGAGAGAGGAGATCTAGATCCACACTTCCACCAATCACTTTCTCCTCTATGTGAGGGGAACCCCTTGGATCTAGATCTTGGAGTTCTTGGTGTTCTCCTTGTTGTTCTTCCTCTCACTTTCCTCCCTAGCATTAGTTGCTTTGGTGGGATTTGAGAGAGAAGGACTTGGGCACTCCGTGTGCCCTTGCCATTGCATTTGTGCATCGGTTTGAGTTCTCCACGGTGATACGTGGAAGTTACAAGTTGAGAAGCTTATTACTCTTGGGGTGCTTGGTACCCTTGAGCTTGTTCCTCTTGGGTGCTTGGGCGCCCTAGACGGTTCGTGGTGTTCGGAGCTCAATCATTGTGGTGTAAAGCTCCGGGCAAGCGTCGGGGTCTCCAATTAGGTTGTGGAGATCGCCCCAAGCAATTTGACGGGTACCGGTGACCGCCCCCAAGGGTTGCCAAAGTGTACGGGTTCGGTGACCGCCCCCAAGGGTTGCCATTTGTACTGGTTCGGTGACCGCCCTCAAGGGTCCCTTAGTGGAATCACGACATCTTGCATTGTGCGAGGGCGTGAGGAGATTACGGTGGCCCTAGTGGCTTCTTGGGGAGCATTGTGTCTCCACACCGCTCCAAACGGAGATTAGCATCCGCAAGGGTGTGAACTTCGGGATACATCGTCGTCTCCGCGTGCCTCGGTTATCTCTTTCCCGAGCCCTTTACTTATGCACTTTACTTTGTGATAGCCATATTGTTTCTAGTCATAGATCTTGCTATCACCTAGTAGTTTATCTTGGTTAGAATTAGTTGTTGGTGCACATAGGTGAGCCTAGTTGTTGTAGGTTTTGTGCTTGACAAATTAACCGCTAGGTTTATTCCGCATTTGTTCAAGCCTAAACCGTAATTATTTTAAAGCGCCTATTCACCCCCTCTAGGCGACATCCACGATCTTTCAGCCTTGCAAGCAATGTGACTAATGAGTTAGTTGCAGGATGATGCATTACGGAACGAGTAAAGAGACTTGCCGGTAACGAGATTGAACTAGGTATGATGATACAGACGACCGAATCTCGGGCAAGTAACATACCGATGACAAAGAGAACAACGTATGTTGTTATGCGGTTTGACCGGTAAAGATCTTCGTAGAATATGTAGGAACGAATATGAGCATCCAGGTTCCGCTATTGGTTATTGACCGGAGATGTGTCTCGGTCATGTCTACATAGTTCTCGAACCCGCAGGATCCGCACGCTTAACGTTCGATGACGATTCGTATTATGAGTTTATGTGTTTTTGATGTACCGAAGGTTGTTCGGAGTCCCGGATGAGATCACGGACATGACGAGGAGTCTCGAAATGGTTGACACATAAAGATTGATATATTGGACCATGTTATTCGGACACCGGAAGTGTTCCGGGTAGTTTCGGATAAAACCGGAGTACCGGAGGGGTTACCGGAACCCCCCGGGAAAGTAATGGGCCTTAGGGGAGAGAGAGGGCAGCAGCCAGGAGGGGGCGCCCCCCCAAGGCGGAGTCCGAATAGGACTAGGGGAGGGGGCGCGGCCGCTCTTTCCCTTTCCCTCTGCCTCTCCTTCCTTCTTCTCCTACTTGGACTAGGAAAGGGGGAAACCTACTCCTACCAGGAGTAGGAATCCCCCCTTGGGCGCGCCCCTTGTGGCCGGCCCTCCTCCTCCTCCCCTCATTTATATACGCGGGGGGGGGGGGGGGCACCCCATAGACACACAATTTGATCTTTAGCCGTGTGCGGTGCCCCCCTCCACAGTTTTCCACCTCGGTCATATTGTCATAGTGCTTAGGCGAAGCCCTGCGTCGGTAACTTCATCATCACCATCACCATGCCATCATGCTGACGAAACTCTCCCTCGGCCTCAACTGGATCAAGAAGTTCGAGGGACGTCACCGAGCTGAACGTGTGCAGATCGCGGAGGTGCCGTGTGTTCGGTACTTGATCGGTTGGATCGCGAAGACGTTCGACTACATCAACCGCGTTACTAAACGCTTCCGCTTTTGATCTACGAGGGTACGTGGACACACTCTCCCCGCTCGTTGCTATGCTTCTCCTAGATAGATCTTGCGTGATCGTAGGAAAATTTTGAAATACTACATTCCCCAACACTCTTATACCCCAAAAACATCCAGGGGAGCCACGAAACCACTTTTCCACCGCCACAACCTTCTGTACCCGTGAGATCCCATCTTGGGGCCTTTTCCGGCATCTTGCCCGGGGGGATTCGATCACGGAGGGCTTCTACATCAACACCATTGCCTCTCCAATGAAGCATGAGTAGTTTACCACAGATCTACGGGTCCATAGCTAGTAGGTAGATGACTTCTTCTCTCTCTTTGATTCTCAATACAAAGTTTTCCTCGATGTTCTTGGAGATCTATTCGATGTAATACTCGTTTGCGGTGTGTTTGCCGAGATCCGATGAATTGTGGATTTATGATCAGGTTATCTATGAATATTATTTCAATCTCCTCTGAATTCTTTTATGCATGATTTGATATCTTTGCAAGTCTCTTCGAACTATCGATTTGGTTTGGCCAACTAGATTGGTTTTTCTTGCAATGGGAGAAGTGCTTAGCTTTGGGTTCAATCTTGCGGTGCTCGATCATAGTGTCAGAAGGGGAACCGACACGTATTGTGTTGTTGCCATCGAGGATAAAAAGATGGGGTTTTCATCATATTGCTTGAGTTAATTCCTCTACATCATGTCATCTTGCTTAAGGCGTTACTCTGTTCTTATGAACTTAATACTCTAGATGCATGCTGGATCGCAGTCGATGTGTGGAGTAATAGTAGTAGATGCAAAATCGTTTCGGTCTACTTGACACAGACGTGCCTATATTCATGATCATTGCCTTAGATATCGTCATAACTTTGCGCTTTTCTACCAATTGCTCGGCAGTAATTTGTTCACCCACCGTAATAATTTCTATCTCGAGAGAAGCCTCTAGTGAAACCTATGGCCCCCGGGTCTATTTTCCATCATATAAGTTTCCGATCTACAATTCTAGTTTCCTATTTACTTTCTTTTGCAATCTTTTACTTTCTGTTCCATAAACCAAAAATAACAAAAATATTACTTTACCGTTTATCCATCTTCATCAGATCTCACTTTGTGAATAACCGTGAAGGGATTGACAATCCCTTCGTCGCGTTGGTTGCAAGTTGGTGTTTGTTTGTGCAGGTATTTGGTGGCTTATTGCGTTGTCTCCTACTGGATTGATACATTGGTTCTCAAAACCGAGGGAAATACTTACGCTACTTTGCTGCATCACCCTTTCCTCTTCAATGGAAAAACCAACGCAAGCTCAAGAGGTAGCAGAGCTCCTCGCCTTCCTCCGAACCAACTAGAACATATCCGTATGGAAGCCCGCCGACATGCCAGGAGTGCCAGCAGAGAACGCCGAACACTGCCTAAACATCCGCAAGGACATGAGGCTGGTAAAGCAGGCTGTGCGGCGCTTCGCTACAGAGAAATGAATGACGTAGGAGAAGAAATAGCACACCTACTCATGACCAAGTTCATAAGGGAGGTCGCACACCTGAGTAGCTGGCAAACCCCGTGATGGTGCTGAAGAAGAACAACACATGGCCCAAGTGTGTGGACTACACCGAACTCAACAAGGCGTGCCCGAAGGACCCATTCCCGCTACCAAGGATCGATCAGATAATCGACTCCACGGCAGTGTGCGAGCGCCTATGCTTCCTGGACCCATATTCAGGATACCACCAGATTCGGATGAAAGAATCCGACCAGGAAACAACCTCTTTCTGCAAGTAGGCAAGCGAAACGGCAGCGCCGTGGTATTGTGCACAAGAACAATGACATGAATCTCGTCCTTTAACACATCATTAAGAAGGGAAAAAGGCATCCCCGATTGTTGCTAGGAGCCAATAGTGAGTGCATAGTTTCATTGAACCCAACTGTGTATTCAGAAACTGACTCTGTTTGCCGCAAATGAAACAATTCATGCAACAACACTTAGAATTCGTTACGGCCAAATTGTTCATCTACCAAAGCATAGAATAATTCAAAATTCATTTCCTCCCAATCTCACCCAACATTTTCTAACCACAACATAGCAAGAAATGCAAATGCATTGATGTTGTATCTAACCAGAGTGCGGGATTTGTATGGAACACCCTAAAATACGACTCATAATTTCTTCTCCAACTTCGTGGTATCTCCCCCTAGGGATGCAAATTTGGAACCTTTATGGTACCCTCCGACCCTATTTAGATCAATCAAATGAACTTAAGTTTCAAAAATGAAGTGAATTTTGGAGATTTAGTTCATTTAGTTGAACTAATGAGGGTTGGAGGGTACCTACTCTGGCGGAGGAGGACGAGGGAGGGGTTCAGGAAAGGCGTGCATGCCCACAACACGAACATGGTAGCCACACCAATGACGGACCCCCGTGGTGTTATCTCGACGTGGTGGCCACCTGGCCCGTGATCGAGGTCACTGATGTTGCTCGGCTAGACATCGGGAAGGCATGGGATGAGCGACTATAGATCAAAGGGTTTGAGGATCAATATCGAATTTTGTGCCACCAAATTCAGTTCCTTGCGCATCCCGCCCATCCCAGTCCCCGGACTTGCTACTGATGCCTCCATAGTCGGCTTCCATGGGTCAACTCCTCCATGGGCAGCTTAAGCGCCTCGAACACGTTGTTAGACACCGTCACCACCTTCTAGATGACCGCGTTCTGCTCCTGGATGGCCTTGAGAACCACGGTGATGTCGTCGATCCGTTGCTTCATATGATGGTTTGACGTTGTTGGTGAGTGGAGAAGGTGAGGTTCTTGAGGTAGCGCGGGGCTTCACCAAACATCATGGCCATACAAAGAACAATAGAAGTACCAAAAATTACTCCCATATCCATAGAGCACCTAGTAGTGACGACTACAAGCACTGGAGCGAGCTGAAGGCACACCGTCGTCATCGTCCCTCCCTCAGCGGAGACAGGTAAACCTTGTTCTAGTAGACAGTCGAGACATTGTCGTGCTAAGCCCGAAAGGATCAGCACACCAGAACAACAACTGTCGTCAATGATGAGAAGCGTCGATAAGAAGGATCAAACTTGTAAACACATGAACACAGAGGAACGAATACTATCCACCGAAGACAAAGACCGACCGAATCCCCTGAGATCCGTTGGAGTTGTATATAGGAGGGAAGTAAAATGATTTTTATGAAAGAAAATAGTACATATAATTTTGTAGACGTATTGGTCTATGGAAGAGAACAATATATTGTGGAGGTGTTGAACGCCTATCTTTATTGAACGCAATGAACATTTTTAATTCAAAAAAAAAATAGTCTTGATCATGTCGTTCGTCGCTTATATTAGCGCAGCACACACTTTTGCGAAAAGACTGAATTGTCATGGCCTCTTAATTTCAAAGATTTACTCGATTGACTGTTATTTTTTGATTAGCGTGAGATTTTACCTATTTCTTTTCCTTTGCACCTTATGAACCCTGAAAAAATTACACTTCATAAAAAATGAATGGAGGGAGTAATACGTAGGAATTTTGTTCGAAACAAATAAAATGAGAGTTCAGACCAAACATGTGGCACAAGCTTGGCCTCGTTGCAAAGGCTTGCCGCCACCCGGCGACTTCCTTTGGCACGATCACGATCACGTCACATGGACGAAATCACGAGCGACAAATTACAACGTGACGATCAGGAAAGAAAGACCAGAACACTGCCGTGACAGATTGAAGTTTCGAGCACCATTATCATCGAGCCAATCGGACAACACAGCCTCCAGTGTAGTGAGGACTGAGGAACTGAGGATGTGTCCGTACTTCGTGCTGGTCGCCGGCGTCGCAGCGCTCCTCGCCTTCAGCTGCGTCGTCATCAGGAAGGCTCGTGGCAGCAGCAGCAGCAAGCTCCCGCCCTCGCCGCCGTCGCGTCCGCTGGTCGGCCACCTGCACCTGATGGGCAGCCTCCCGCACCGCTCCTTGCGCGAGCTGCACGCTCGGTACGGCACCGACGGTGGGCTCCTGTTCCTGCGGCTCGGGCGCAGGCCGACGCTGGTGGTGTCCACGGCGGCGGCGGCGGCGGACCTCTACAAGAACCACGACCTCGCCTTCGCCTCCCGCGTGCCCAGCGTGCCGGTGGACAAGCTGACGTACGGCTGCATGAACGTATCGTTCGCGCCCTACGGCGACGCCTGGCGCCGCAGCAAGAAGATGGCCGTCATCCACCTCCTCTCCCCGCGCCGCGCCGACTCGTTTGCCCCTGTGCGCGCCGCCGAGGCGGCCGCCCTCGTCGCGGGAGCCCGCCGCGCCGCGGAGGCCGGTGAGGCCGTGGAGCTGAGGGAGCTCCTGTACGCCTATAGCAACTCGGTGGTGACCCGCGCGGCCGCCGGCGCCGCGGGGGCCACGGCGGAGAAGATGAAAGAGCTTATGGGGAACTCTGCGGCGTTCATGTCGGGGCTCCAGGCGGAGGACGTGCTTCCTGGCGCGGCGGCTAAGATGGTTAGGTGGGCGACGGGGCTGGAGAAGAGGATCGACGTCCAGGTCGAAGCGTGGGACAAGTTCCTATCCGAGATAATGGCCGAGCACGTTGAGAAGAAGCGTGACGACGGCGCAGAGGAAGACTTCTTGGACGTCTTGCTCCGGCTGAGGAAAGAAGGCACCGCCGGGCTCGAGCTCACCGACAATCGCATCAAAAGCATCATCAAGGTGATCGCCGAAGAATTCGCTTTAAATTTCTCAGCAAATTTTAACTTAAATCGTTTCCCTTTATCCTCTGCTCCATGTCCGTTTCTTGATATGCAGGACATGATCTTCGCCGGAACTGAGACGTCATCTATCACGCTGGAATGGGTCATGGCGGAGCTCATCGGAAACCCGCGGGTAATGGCCAAGCTGCAGGACGAGGTAACACGGATCGCCAACGGCAAGCCGGCCATCGAGGAAGACGATTTGAGGAGGATGGAGTACCTTAAGGCGGTGCTGAAGGAGGTCCTCCGGCTCCACCCGCCGGCGCCGCTCCTCGTCCCGCACGAGTCGACGGCGGCGGCGGTCGTCCAGGGCTACGAGATCCCCGCCAAGACGGCGCTCTTCATCAACGATTGGGCAATCGCGAGGGATCCCGCGGCGTGGGGCGACGCGGCGGAGGAGTTCCGGCCAGAGCGATTCTTGGACGGCGCCAGCGCGACGGACGTGGACGTGCGGGGGAATGACTACCAGCTCCTCCCGTTCGGCGCCGGCCGGCGAATCTGCCCCGCCATAAACTTCGCACTGCCGGTGCTGGAGATCGCGGTCGCCAGCCTTGTGCGCCACTTCGACTGGGAGCTCCCGGCCGGGACACGTCTGGACATGGCCGAGACGCCGGGTCTGGTCACGCCGCCGCTGGTTCCGCTGCGCCTCGTCCCCAAGTGCAGGACGCCTGCTTAATTAGCCGCCATTTAGCGGTGCCACGGAATCCGTAGGGGATTTCCTAAGAATTCAGTAGGATGCTAAATTTCTAAAGAATGTAATGCAAAAAGTGTCCTTAGAAATGATTTTATAGAATTCAATTATACGAATTAAACAACCAATATAAAAATAATAAGGATTTCAATCCTCGAAATTCCTTGACAAGAACTTCTCAAAATTTTGAGAAGAATTGCCCCTTCCTCCTAATTTGAGTAGCCAAAGCTCATTCTCATTACAAGATTCCCTCCTCGAGAAACGCCCGCGCCTCATGTTGGTTCCGTTCACGGCACTGCGCGCCGCTACGGCCGAGTGCCCCGACCGTTGACGCAAAACCCCATCGCCACGCGATCATCACGGTTCCACCCCACTAATATCTGACGAAATTTTTCTTCAATTTCTCGTTGTCCGGTCATTGTTGCGCTCCTTCCCGTCGTTCCCGGTCACAGCCACGCTCCTCCCCTCCATCCCCGACCATGGGCGGAGAAGAAAAAGACCCACAACAACACGTACACAACAACCTACACAAAGCGACCTAGAGAAAAGCATCTACAAAGGAGCACTTACATGACAACTAGCATCGTCGCCGATTTCAACGTATCGTGTGTTCCGGACCACGCCATCGAGTCAAATGAGAACGAAAAGGGGAAGAACACATTCGAACAAAGAATTACCCAAAACGTCGCCCGTGGATGGCGAATTTCGCCAAATTTCTGAACTCCATCACGCTTACAGAGCGTCTATCAAATTACTTTTGCAGGTCATCCATCCTAGGCCCTAGCTAGCACCTGGACATCATCTACGCCTAGAAGTCGTTGTTCGCCATGTGGTAATAAGAAGAACGAAGAAGGAATAAGAGGGGGAGAGACTTCATGTGGGGTCTAGTTTCTCTAAGGAGTCAAGTTTGAGGGTTTGGTTCCACCTGAAGCGTGGTTTAGGGACACCCGGGCCGAACGAATCGTTCGGTACTGGGGGGGCGATCCATCGAATGATTCCGTTCGCCACTGTCACCAGAACGCAGCAGCCCACGTATCCCAACCCCACGTCAATCCCCACGACCAGGACCAGCTCTGGTAATGGGCCTCCCCATCAGCCCACGTCAGTTCAAGTCACAAAGAAAAACAGAAAAAGTTCATTAAAAAAGCCCAATTTCGTGATGACTACTATCAAGTCTTCAAGCTGGGGACTTTTCCCTCTAGTTAGGGTTTATCTTCCTCTCGTCGCCGCCGGCGATGTTGAGATCGGACTGCCCTTCCTGCCATTAAACTTGGGTCTTGGACTCAGGCAGAAGCAAGAGGGAGAGATCTGTTTTCCTGGCCCCTCCGTTGGTTTTACCTCGCGGGACTAGGGTTTTCTTTGATACACCGCAATATCGCAAGAGTTGCCCTTGCTCCGCGATGGCGAACAAGGGTGATCCGTCGGGCTCAGGATCCAAGGGCAAGGGCAAGTTGGAGGATTTGATGCAGGAGCTGGCGCTGAAAGAGGATGATCTGGATGACGTGATCTTTGAGGATGATGATGAGCCGGCAGAGGAAGAACTCCGGTGGATGATTCTGGCTCGGGTTCACATGGATAAGGGCTATAGCTCGTACTGGTTCTTCCGAAACATGAGGACGGCTTGGGATCTTGCCAGGCCGGTTAAGATCAAAACCCTAGAGGAGAACCTGTTTCAAATGCAGTTCGACTGCCTAGGGGATTGGGAGCGGGTCACGCTAGGGGGGCCGTGGCACTTCAGAGGAAACCCTGTGATCATTGCTCCGTATGATGGCTACTCAAAACCCTCTGAGATCGAACTTTTCAAGTTTGAGATCTGGGCAAGAATTATTGATCTCCCGATTGCTTTCCATGGCAAAGTCAAGGCACTAGCCTCCAAGTTCGGCGAGTTTGTCGAGTCAGAACCATCATCTTTTGATTTCGAGGGGAATTTCTACAGAGTTAGGGTCAGGCTTGATGTGTGCAACCCCTTGAAGAAAGCAACCTCGCTGATCCGAGGGGGTGAGAGACAGATTTTTGCTGTCAAGTACGAACTCCTGCCAGACTGGTGTCAAGTTTGCGGCATGATGGGTCACGAGTACAAGGAGCATGGCAGTAGGGTTCACCCGCCCTCGGCCCTAATCTTCAAAAATCTTCGAGCTCTGGCCACAACAGCATGGGGTACCAGGCGCCGTAACAAAAACCAGAGGAACAGGACAGCTGACCAACAAGGGTCGGGCCAGCAAGCTTCGGAAGATGATGATGATCTTGAGCGAGAAAAGATGGAGACGGAGGAGTCTGATGCCAATCGCAAACGTCCTTCTGATGAAGTGCAGGGATTGCAAAACCAAAAAGGTAATACGGGGCTGGAAGTGGTGATCTCCGGCAAGAACGGAACCGCTACCCCAATCAGCCCTCCTCCAAAACAAGACCCGAAGAGGCCGAAAACTTTGCAGATAGAGAAACCAAGTTGTGGAGTGGTGAAGAAGATCCCTTCTATGGGAAAGATCTCGGACGCGAGAACGGCGGCCTCCCCGGCAGAGGACCGCCAGACGCAATGAATCTTCTAAGCTGGAACTGCGGGGGGATTGGCAACGCCCCGACAGTTCAAGAGCTTCGCGAACTCGTGACTAAGTTTGCCCCTAAAGTTCTTTGTATTATGGAAACCCAGATAAGTGGGGTTAGAGCTGAAAATCTTAAGAGTACTTTAGGATATGATAATTCTTTTGCTGTTGATTCCTCCGGACGGAGTGGAGGCTTAGCAATTTTTTGGAATGATGAAATAAAGATCGAGATTTTGGGTTACTCTAAGTACCATATTGATGGGAAAATCTCTGGTCTCGGTGATAACACATGGAGGCTTTCTTGCTTTTATGGAGAGGCCCAGACTCATCTCCGGCATCATACCTGGGATACAATGAAGAACCTCTCATCTCTCCAAGACCTGCCATGGGTGTGTGTGGGAGACTTTAACGAAGTTTTGAAACATGATGAGCATGAAGGCATCGGTTCCAGAAGCCAGTCCCAAATTCAGGGTTTTAGGGACGCAGTAGATGTGTGCGGTCTAGTTGACCTTGGTTTCAAGGGAACTAAATGGACCTTTGAAAAAAGAGTTGCGGGTGGTTCCTACACTCGAGTACGGCTGGACAAGGCGCTGGGCTCAGTTGATTGGTGCGGTATCTTTCCAGCGGCGTCGGTTGAGCACCTGACGGCAGCGACTTCGGATCACTCGCCGATATTGGTCCAGCTCTCACATCCACTGAGAAGCAGGAAAAGGAGGAACCAATTTCGATATGAAGTCATGTGGGACAGGCACCCAGAGCTTAAGGCGACCATCAAAACTGCTTGGGAGCCCAACGGTCACAACTTGCATGTGCATGAGGTGCGGGCTAAACTCGAGGCCCTTGCAAACAATTTGGGGGATTGGTCCCGCACCACTTTTGGGAGTGTAAGAGGTGAGATAAGAAGTTTAAAGAAAGAGTTGGAACGAATGCGTAGTGATGTAATGCGTGTCGGGCCATCGCATGCGGAGATTAAGATCAATGATCATTTGATCGAACTATACTTACGGGAGGAACTTATGTGGAGACAAAGATCCCGTGTTCAGTGGCTCTCAGAAGGGGACCGAAACTCTCACTTTTTCCATATGAGAGCCTCAATGCGCCGGAGGAAGAATCTTATAAAGGCGTTGCAACGGCCGGATGGGCAAATGACGGACGACTTAATAGAGATGCAACAGATGGCCCTCGATTTTTACAAAACCCTATATGCCTCGGAGGGGGTTCAGGGGGTGGACGATGTGCTTGATCACGTACCGGTGAAAGTGACTCATGCTATGAATGAAACCCTTCTTGCACCTTACAGTGATAAGGAGGTAAAGGAAGCGTTGTTCCAAATGTTTCCTACAAAATCCCCGGGCCCGGATGGCTTCCCAGCACACTTTTTTCAGCGGCATTGGGATATTTGTGGAGAAGTGGTTACTAGATCGGTGCTAGCAATTGTGAAAGGAGAAGAGAGGCCGGCATGCATAAATGATACAATGTTGGTTCTCATCCCTAAGGTACAAAACCCCACGTTGCTTTCTCAATTCTGACCGATAAGTTTATGTAATGTTTTCTACAAGATTGCCTCGAAAGTTCTGTCAAACCGTCTGAAGCTGGTTCTACCGGATATCATATCTGAGGAGCAGTCGGCGTTTGTACCAGGGCGATTGATAACAGACAATATAATTTCAGCCTATGAATGTTTGCATTTCATGAAAAGGAGTAGATCAAAAAACAATAGCTATGCTGCACTGAAACTCGATATGATGAAGGCTTATGATCGTGTGGAGTGGACATACTTGAGAGCTATGATGCACAAGTTGGGTTTTGCACCAGCATGGGTTGATATTGTGATGACCATGGTTAGTTCAGTAACCTTTTCAGTCATGTTCAATGGTGTTAAGTCTGAGGTGTTTACACCCTCGCGAGGTATACGACAGGGAGACCCGATCTCTCCATACCTTTTCCTGATAGCAGCAGAGGGCCTTTCGTGCCTCTTAAAATCCCAGAATCAGTCATCCCAGCTTAGCGGCATTAAGGTGGCACCGTCCGCACCGGCGGTGAGTCATCTTTTATTCGCGGATGACAGCCTGCTGTTTTTTAGGGCAAGTGCCAATGGAGCGGAAGCAGTGTCAAACCTGTTGGATACGTATTGTATGGCCTCGGGCTAGAGAATTAACAAGGAGAAATCTTCCATCTTTTTCAGCAAGGGATGTCCAGAGATAGTACGTAACGTGGTTAAAGGATTCCTCCAGGTACCAAATAAATCTTTGAGTGACAGATACCTGGGCATGCCAACTGATGTAGGTCACTCAAAGAAGGGAACTTTCAAATACTTGAGTGATAGGGTTTGGGATAAGGTGAAAGGGTGGATGAGCAAGTGCCTTTTAGCTGGTGGAAAAGATGTGTTAATCAAATCGGTAGCCCAAGCTATCCCAGTCTACTCTATGTCTTGTTTTAAGTTGCCACGAGGTTTATGCGATCACATAAAATCTATTATTCGGAAATTTTGGTGGGGTTGCAAACAAGGTGAACGAAAGCCTGCGTGGGTTTCTTGGGACATCATGACGCGACCAAAGCATTTGGGAGGCCTTGGTTTCAGAGATCTTGAACTTTTTAACTTGGCCCTGTTGGCACGCCAAGCTTGGAGATTACTACAAGAACCGACGAGCCTTAGTGCAAGAATCTTGAAAGCTGCGTACTACCCGGAGGGGACAATTTTAGATGCAGTGCTGGGTACAAAACCGTCACAGATTTGGCGTGCAATCTTGAGGGTCATGATCTGTTACAGCAAGGAATCATTCGCCGGATCGGCAACGGCCAAACGACGGAGATTTGGGTTGACAACTGGATACCAAAAGAGATGACTCCACGACCGATAACTTCGCTAGTGGCTGATCCTCCCAGGTATGTTTCAGAGTTAATACTACCGGCTACAACATCTTGGAACGAAGAAGTAATCAGAGAGGTATTTCTACCGATCGACGCCGAAGCTATTTTGAGGATACCGGTTTGCACACGCAACATAGAGGATTTCTGGGCTTGGTATCCGGAGAAGAAGGAAAAATTTCACGGTCAGCTCCGCCTATAAATTTTTGCAACAAACAAAAATGCAGAGGGAGGAATGGTTGGAAGGACGGGGCGGTTCATCTAGCTCCGACAGAGATGAGAAATCCTGGAGCATGCTGTGGAAAATCAAGGTTCCCTCAAAGATAAGAATCTTCTTATGGAGGTTGGCACACCATTCACTTCCAACTACTGATATTTTGAACCGGAGGAACATGTCTACCCGAGACGCTTGTCCGCTGTGTGGATGCGAGGATTCATGAAGACATGCTCTTGTGGCCTGCACTATGTCGAGGTGTGTGTGGGCTTTGACGGAAGACACCATCGTATCCAGAATGACCGAGAACGAGGAAGCTGATGCGAGGATCTGGCTATTTCAGCTGCACGAGTCGATGGACCATGTCAATTTCACATGGATGGTCATCACTCTATGGTCGATCTGGTACGCTCGTCGGAAGGCTATATATGAATCAATTTTCCAAAGCCCACAGTAAACTGTCAACTTTGTTAACAACTATATCAGCGATCTCGGCCTTATTACCGCACAGGAGTATCATCCAGCTCGCACATCACCCGCCCAAGAAAGGCCATTGCGATGGCTTCGATCGCCGGCTGGCAACGTTAAGATCAACATAGATGGGGCGCTGGCAAGGCGAAGCAGAGGAGGAGCAGTAGCGGTTCTATGCCGGGACCAAGACGGTGTCTACTTGGGATCGTCGGCGGTGGTTTTTCACCACACGCGGGATCCTCTTCTTCTGGAGACATATGCTTGTCGGGAGGCACTAGCACTCGCCGACGACCTTGGAGTAAGAAACATCTATGTGGCTTCGGATTCCCAGGAGGTGGTTAACGACATCAACAGGGGCACCGGAGGCCCAAATGCATCCATTGTACATGAAATACTGAGTCATTGTAATAATTTTAGCTCTTGCTCTTTTGTTCATGAGCGAAGGAACTTCAACTTCGAGGCTCATAATCTCGCTAAATATGCTTGTAAGCTAGGTATAGGGCGTCATGTTTGGTTGGGCACACCTCATGACCCAACATCTGTACCTATGACTATTTCTTTGATTGAATAAAGTCTGCGAGATTCCTAAAAAAAAAGCCTTAGAGCTGGGATCTGAACCTGATTATGAATAGGAAAATATCTTTTTTTTCATATAATATGTATAATAAAACTATCCATGCTAGTTATGAAAATTAAGAAAAAGGCCAAAATTTAAGAACACATAGAAGAAACTTTGGCAACGATCTGAACCTGATTATGAGCACATAGAAATTAAGAACACATACAATCTGAATTTTCCATGGTAAAAGATTAAAGAATTTGTCGTGGTCCAAAACCTAAATGTTCCATGGTGAAATAACTATAATTGTTATAATTGTCATGATCCACAATCTAGATTTTCCATGGTAAAAAATTGAAGTTAATTTGTCATGTTCCAAAAAGTAAATTTGCCATGGTCAAATAACTGAATTTGCCGTGATTCACAATCTAAATTTGCCATGGTCAAAATTTAGAATTTTTCGTGGTCCAAAAACTAAAGTTTGCCATGGTCAAATAACTGGAATTGCCCATGTTAGAGAAAAAAGGAAAAAAAATCATTTGACCCATGTGAATGAATGCAAAAAAATCCATGGCAAAACAAAAAGAAAATATTCCTATGGAAAATTTTCAAAGCAAAAAATTGCCATGTTATGGAAAATATATCAATGTTTAAAAAAAAGGAAAAATAAGAATGCCTTGACAGAGAAATTGCCGTGGTCCAAAAACTAAGTTATGGTGAAATAACTGAAATTGCCCATGTTAGAGAAAAAAGAAATAATACACATTTGACCCATGTCAATGAATGCAAAAATTTGACACGGGAACAACAAAAGACAAAATTGCCACAGCAATTTTTTCCATGAAAACAAAAGAGTTTGCCATGCCTTGCAAAACAAATCTCAAAGTATCAAAACTTTTTCCCATGGCAAAACATATTTGAAAGATCAAACTTGCCATGTTCTCAAAACTAATGTGTAATTGATATGGCAAACATTATTTGGATGGACATGGCAAAAAGACACAACGATTCATGGCAACAATCCATGGAAAAAACATGAGTAAAATTTGTCACGTTCCGGAAAAATATAAATTTGCCATCATATTTAAATTAAAATTGCCATGCTCATTACAATAAATTTGCTATGGCAAAAATGAAATAAATTTGCCATGAAAAAAATGGACTAAATTTTGGCATGGCAAAAATGGATTAAATGCCATGGGAATAAATTAAAAATTGCCATGGTTGCACAGGTATATTTTCCATGCTACATATTAAAAACTGTCATGTTTTGGAAATGTAAAAATTGCCATCTTATTTAAATTAAAATTGCCATGCTCTACATAATAAATTTTCCATGTAAAAAAATGAAGAACAAATTGCCGTGTCAGAAAAAGTAAAAGTTGCCATGGCAAAGAAAAATGTAGGGAAATGCCACTTTTGGGGTGAATTAAAGTATTTTTGCCATGCCTCGTGAACTACAAGTGCCATGCCCTGTTAAGTTTGTCGTGGCAAGTTTTCCATGCTTTTGAACATAATAAGTTGCCATGTTTTTGAACATCTACTACTTTGTCATGTTTTTGAACATGTAAAGTTGTCATGGCAAGTTTGCCATGTTGTTAAACATATTAAATTTCCGTGGGACATCTAGTGAATTTGCCATGGCAAAATAAAAAAATTGACATCATCTTGAAAAAACAAAAACTTGCCATGGGCATTAAAGTGAATTTGTCGCGGGACATTCTAGTGAATTTGCCATGGCAAAATCAATAAAAAAACTTGCCATGGGCATTAAATTGAATTTTTTGTGGGACATCTACTGAATTTGCCATGGCAAAATCACTATAAAAGTTTTGACATCGTCGTGAAAAAAGAAACTTGCCATGGGCATTGAATCGAATTTGTCGTGGTACATCTAGTGAAGCACTGGTCCTGTATTTCAATGGGTTAGTGGTTCGTGGTCCCTTGAGCACGAAGAAAGATTGTTATGATACCATTGTTTGTAGATATATATTGTTATGGTTACAGAGATGATATTGTTCCTTCTTCAGATGAAGATTCTAAAGCCGCGTCAATTAATTTGGATCAGAGATAGTATTTTTCTTGGTTAGTAAAGAGAGAGGGGATGCTTGCATTTTCTTGTGAGAAAGTAATTCTCATTTGTATATTCTCAAATACTGTTCTCACCCGGTGCAGGCTCCCAAAAATGTTTGATTGCATAAGACACATGTGGATATCTCTACTTCTAATGGAGCAGTTGGTAGCCTAGTACTTCGGTTTTATTTTCACCCACCTCCCACCACCTCCTCCCACGGGTTTTCTTATCCATTGGTTTATTTTTTACTCCACTATTTTCTTTAAAAAATCAGCACTTTCCAAACATACAAAAGATCACGGATCTAACTTTCCTAACTTATCCAAATCAACCGATCTCTCTCATTAATATAATTTGCTTTAGGAAACAAACAATAGATTTTCGGGAAACAAATCAAGGATTTTTAAAAAATTAACAAGTAAACCATGACAAACAAATCTTATTGTGGAAGTGTTACTTTTTCTACCCTTCCCATCGACCGAGCGAGCGAAGCCCATCGATCCCTCACCGGTGTGAAAAAAACCACGCACATCCCTCCCCAATCCCTCGTCTTCCCTTCTCCACCCGCAGTCGTAGCCGCCGCCGCCTGCCCGTAGCCCTCCTCCCCTTCCGCCGCTCCGGTGCCTTGCTCCCCGGCAATTCTCGACCGTCCTGACGCAGGCTGGTTCTCCAGCTCCTCCTCCGTGTCATCCACGGCTGGATCGTAAACACATGTCCATCTGCAGCCTCCCTCCACTCCGAGCCGCGGCACGCCCCTGGATTCTGTCCACTTCCTGTCTAAGATGACAAGGAGCACGTCGACTCCCTCGACCCGGGAATCCCCGTCCCCATCGACGGCGGTGTCAGGCCCATCCCAAGGCGCCACCCGCTCGTCGTGGACATGCCCGAGCCCGCCAAGAAGTCCGCCGCGCCACGGAGGGGCTCCTGGGGGCCCGAGAACCATAATGGCGCCGGCGGTGCTGGGGTGTTCGCGTCACCCAAGGTGGTCAGGCCTATTGCGCTGAACTTTGAGGAGAGGACGCCCGTCAAGGAGTGGCCCTCGCCGGCCCGCAGCTCGGCGTCGCTTAGGAAGAGCACCACCGTCATGCCCAGGCTGGTGACACGAAGGCGGATCTTAGTCGCCAACAGGGGCGACCCTCTTCCTCCTCGGAACAAGATCCCAACAGCGTGTTCCCACCTGTATGTACTCTGCACACCAGAACTCAACATGTTATGTTTTGCTGCTTCTGAAGATGAACTGAACTGAAGCTTAAACTGTATGTCCAGCCCACCAGGTCAGGTCGAAGATGACAATCTGATAGTGTTCACTACAGTTTGCTGATGGTGCCTTAGGTAGCTTAGCGGGAATATGTCCTTTTGTTTAATATACACGCTGCTCTTAATTGATCCATTGTATAGACAACTGTGAATACTGGAAACTAAAGAGCTAGATGAATATTGACAGTTGTGATTGCTTGGTCTATGTATACGTGTCTTTTATAAAATTCATAGATGAAGAATTGGTAAGTCTGCATTGTATATTCTGCTTTTTATTCTTAATTAATCCCTTGTATAATTTCATAGGTGGGATGTACAGCCTGGTTTAGTTCTTGCTTTCTTTACCATCTGTGCTTTTTATTCTTGCTACGTTTGTTTTATTATGTTCTGTACAATGCTTCTTACAAGTTAATGCAATTATTGTGATTCGGTGGTGCTGCAACATGTAGACAAGATGGAGCTATTTACACGTTTGAATTTCTTGCCATATGATGGTAATTTCTGATTGTATAAATGTCAGGAAAAAACTAATTACTGCATCGTTCTCTGCTAGCAAAATAATAAGAGGTAAGTACTTTGGAGAGCAACATCATGGAGGATCATGGTAAGAGTTGCCCTGATCTATAGTATATTCAGATTCTTTAGTTTCTCTAAATTTCCAAATTTTGTGGTAGGGGATATGGGGCACCTGAATACTGATCCTGGGCGTAGTTTCCATCAAGACAAAATTAATAAGATGGGCTATTTGTGGTAATTCAGGTGACCATTCTTCCCTTACTTCTATTTCTCAGGTACCCTGATCATCCATTTGACTGAATAGGGAATCTGATTGGTCTATGGGAGAAAAGTAAACTGCAAATCCTTATCAACCATAGTTGTTCTCACTGAAAAGTAATTTCAGTTATTGTAGAATACAGTCTGGTATGCATCACTGTCAATTGTTGCCGAGTTCCCTGTGATTTGCTTCAATTGTCTTCTTTACTGTATTTGTGATGTTGCTTCATCCGTCATTATTTACCTATTGGTTAGCTCTGAATCACTACAGTCTACCCATGTACATATCGTATTACCCTACTTCTCACTCATTTTTTCTAATGCCCAATTGATTCTGCCTCTTCATGCTACTAATAGGATACCCTCCTATAGTCGCGTTGTTGTTGTCTGAGGCGGCACTGCACCTCATGAAAATCCTTTTGGCTCCATCATTGGAAGCTGCACATTGATATCTTTCTCTCCTTTCTCCTCTATGCCTTGCTTATGCTGTTTTTTTGTCTTCCCTCTTATGAAATTACAAAGATAAATGCATTCTTCTTCCTATGTGTTGATATCACATATGCAAAATGTTTTTTATATACTTCTACTCTGTAATTTCGTGAGCATTGTTTGTTCTAGATATGGTTGATGATCTATTTGATTTCCAACAAATACATCACTCGTATGGTTCATGCGAAAAAACCATAATGCAGGACTGATTGTTGATTGCAAAGTAGACTTGTTAGAATTTTAGTCAACTGTCTTGATCCTGGATACACCAAGATTTACCAGATATGGACTGCTAATATGTATCATATTGATAGTTGTGGTGTTTGATTTGAAGGGTTTTAATAGGGCCAACTGATAATTTGTAATTACGAGAAAAAGTGAGATATTTTAAAAATATATTTCAGTTTTAGGTCGATGCTAGGGGGTTGCAGCAGGAACTGTGAGGAAGCGAGGCGGAGAGGAAAAACCCTCTCTGGCATAAAGTGGAGAGAGGTACCGCTGACGATGGAGATGCACATCTAGCTTCTCCCTTATCTTCGTAGATATGGAACAGCTCCCTGGTAGGGGTTGCTTGCAAGGGCGTGCCACTGTAGGGTTTTGTTGGGGAACGCAATATTTCAAAAAAATTCCTACGATCACGCAAGATCTATCTAGCAGATGCATAGCAACGAGAGGGAGAGTGTGTCTATGTACCCTCGTAGACTGAAAGCGGAAGCGTTTATCAACGTGATTGATGTAGTCGTACACCTTCATGATCCATTCCGATCAAGTACCAAACGTATGGCACCTCCGCGTTCAGCACACGTTCAGCTCGATGACGTCCTCGCCTTCTTGATCCAGCAAGAGGGGCGAAGTAGTAGATGAGTTCCGACAGCATGACGGCGTGGTGACGGTGTTGGTGAAGAACAATCTCTGCAGGGCTTCGCCAAGCACTACAGAAACTATGACGGAGGATAAACTAGAGGGGACGGGGTTGCCGGCACACGGCTTGGTGATTCTTGATGTGTCTTTGGTGCAAGCCCTGCCCCTCTATTTATATGTTGAGCCCTGGGGTCGAAACTTGGAGCAAAAGCCTCCTCAACGTCGGTTTTGCCTGAAAGGCAAGAGTCCCACTCGGACTCCAGGACCAAACACAATCCTTGGCGTCTGGCCTAGACGCCAAGGGCCTTGGCATCTGGCCCAGGGCCAGACGCCAGGGTCTCCGGCGTTTGGCCTCTGACCTCCGTAAAACTTTCTTTTGCACCGACTTATAGCCCCGTGGGCCTGACCCCTTGGCCTAACCATATCATCCAATATATGAATCTTTACCTCTGGACCATTCCAGAGCTCCTTGACACGTCCGTGATCTCATCCGGGACTCCGAACAACATTTGGTCACCAACATTCATAACTCATATAGTGCTATATCGTCAACGAACGTTAAGCGTGCGGACCCTACGGGTTCGAGAACTATGTAGACATGACCGAGACACCTCTCCGGTCAATAACCAATAGCGGAACCTGGATGCCCATATTGTCTCCTACATATTCTACAAAGATCTTTATCGGTCGAACCTTATGACAACGTACGTAATTCCCTTTGTCATCGGTATGTTACTTGCCCGAGATTCGATCGTCGGTATCTTCATACCTAGTTCAATCTCGTTACCGGCAAGTCTCTTTACTCGTTCCGTAATACATCATCCCGTAACTAACTCATTAGTTACATTGCTTACAAGGCTTATTATGATGTGTATTATTGAGAGGGCCCAGAGATACCTCTCCGATACACGGAGTGACAAATCCTAATCTTGATCTATGCCAACCAAACAAATACCTTCGGAGACTCCTGAAGAGCATCTTTATAATAACCCAGTTACGTTGTGACGTTTGATAGCACACAAGTTGTTCCTCCGGTATTCGGGAGTTGCATAATCTCATAGTCAGAGGAATATGTATAAGTCATGAAGAAAGCAATAGCAAGAAAACTAACGATCATTATGCTAAGCTAACGAATGGGTCTTGTCCATCACATCATTCTCCTAATGATGTGACCCCGTTCATCAAATGACAACACATGTCTATGGTCAGGAAACTTAACCATCTTTGATTAACGAGCTAGTCTAGTAGAGGCATACTAGGACACTTTGTTTTGTCTATGTATTCACACATGTATCAAGTTTCCGGTTAATACAATTCTAGCATGAATAATAAACATTTATCATGATATAAGGAAATAAAATAATAACTTTATTATTGCCTCTAGGGCATGTTCCTTCAGTCTCCCACTTGCACTAGAGTCAATAACCTAGTTCACATCGCCATGTGATTTAACACCAATAGTTCACATCACCATTTGATTAACACCCATAATTCACATCGCCATGTGACCAACATTCAAAAGGGTTTACTAGAATCAATAATCTAGTTCACATCGCTATGTGATTTACACCCAAGAGCACGAAGGTGTGATCATGTTTTGCTTGTGAGATAAATTTAGTCAACGAATCTGCCACATTCGGAGCCGTATGTATTTTGCAAATTTCTATGTTTACAATGCTCTGCACGACGCTACTCTAGCTAATTGCTCTCACTTTCAATATGTATCCAGATTGAGACTCAGAGTCATCCAGATCGGTGTCAAAGCTTGCATCGACGTAACTCTTTATGACGAACTCTTTATCACCTCCATAACCGAGAAATATTTCCTTAGTCCTCTAAGGATGATTTTGACCGCTGTCCAGTGATCTACTCCTAGATCACTATTGTACTCCCTTGCCAAACTCAGGGCAGGGTATACAATAGGTCTGGTGCACAGCATGGCATACTTTATAGAACCTATGGCTGAGGCATAGGGAATGACTTTCATTTTCTCTCTTATCTTCTGTCGTGGTCGAGCTTTGAGTCTTACTCAACTTCACACCTTGCAACACAGCCAAGAACTCCTTTGACTGTTCCATTTTGAACTACTTCAAAAACTTGCAAGGTATGTACTCATTGAAAAAACTTATCAAGCGTCTTGATCTATCTCTATAGATCTTATATGCTCAATATGTAAGCAGCTTCACCAAGGTTTTTCTTTGAAAAACTCCTTTCAAATATTCCTTTATACTTCCCAAAAAATTCTACATCATTTCCGATCAACAATATGTCATTCACATATACTTCTCAGAAAAGTTGTAGTGCTCTCACTCACTTTCTTGTAAATACAGACTTCACCGCAAGTCTGTATAAAACTATATGCTTTGATCAACTCATCAAAGCATAAATTCCAACTCCGAGATGCTTGCACCAGTCCATAGATGGATCGTTGGAGCTTTGTACACTTTGTTAGCACCTTTAGGATCGACAAAACCTTCTGGTTGCATCATATACTACTCTTCTTTAATAAATCCATTAAGGAATGCAGTTTTGATATCCATTTGCCAGATTTCATAAAATACGGATATTACTAACATGATTCGGACAGACTTAAGCATCGATACGAGTGAGAAAATCTCATCGTAGGCAACATCTTGAATTTGTCGAAAACCTTTTTCGACAATTCGAGCTTTATAGATAGTAACACTACCATCAGCGTCTGTCTTCCCCTTGAAGATCCATTTATTCTCAATGGCTTGCCGATCATCGGGCAAGACCACCAAAGTCCATACTTTGTTCTCATACATGGATCCCATCTCAGATTTCATGGCCTTAAGCCATTATGCTGAATCTGGGCTCATCATTGCCTCCTCATAGTTCGTAGGTTTGTCATGGTCTAGTAACATGACTTCCAGAACCGGATTACCGTACCACACTGGTGCGGACCGTACTCTGGTTGACCTACGAGGTTTGGTAGTAACTTGATCTGAAGTTTCATGATCATCATCATTAACTTCCTCACTAATTGGTGTAGGCATCACTGGAACTGATTTCTGTGATGAACTACTTTCCAATAAGGGAGCAGGTACAGTTACCTTATCAAGTTCTACTTTCCTCCCACTCACTTCTTTCGAGAGAAACTCCTTCTCTAGAAAGGATCCATTTTTAGCAACGAATATCTTGCCTTCGAATCTGTGATAGAAGGTGTAACCAACAGTCTCCTTTGGGTATCCTATGAAGACACATTTCTCCGATTTGGGTTTGAACTTATCAGGTTGAAGCTTTTTCACATAAGCATCGCAGCCCCAAACTTTAAGAAACGACAGCTTAGGTTTCTTGCTAAACCACAGTTCATACAGTGCCGTCTCAATGGATTTAGATGGTGCCCTATTTAACGTGAATGCAGCTGTCTCTAATGCATAACTCCAAAACAATAGTGGTAAATCGGTAAGAGACATCATAGATCGCACCATATCTAATAAAATACGATTACTACGTTCGGACACACCATTACGCCGTGGTGTTCTGAGTGGCGTGAGTTGCGAAACTATTCCGCATTGTTTCAAATGAAGACCAAACTCGTAACTCAAATATTCACCTCCACGTTCAGATCGTAGAAACATTATTTTCTTGTTACGATGATCACTTCACTCTGAAATTCTTTGAACTTTTCAAATGTTTCAGACTTATGTTTCATCAAGTAGATATACCCATATCTGCTCAAATCATCTGTGAAGCTTAGAAAATAACAATACCCGCCGCGAGCCTCAACACTCATCGGACCGTATACATCAGTATGTATTATTTCCAACAAGTCTGCTGCTCGCTCCATAGTTTCGAAGAATGGAGTTTTAGTCATCTTGCCCATGAGGCATGGTTCGCATGATGGGGAACGTAGTAATTTCAAAAAAATTCCTACGCACACGCAAGATCATGGTGATGCATAGCAACGAGAGGGGAGAGTGTTGTCCACGTACCCTCGTAGACCGACAGCGGAAGCGTTATCACAACGCGGTTGATGTAGTCGTACGTCTTCACGATCCGACCGATCAAGTACCGAATGTACGGCACCTCCGAGTTCTACACACGTTCAGCTCGATGACGTCCCTCGAACTCCGATCCAGCCGAGTGTTGAGGGAGAGTTTCGTCAGCACGACGGCGTGGTGACGATGATGATGTTCCACCGACGCAGGGCTTCGCCTAAGCTCCGCAACGGTATTATCGAGGTGTAATATGGTGGAGGGGGCACCGCACACGGCTAAGAGATCTCAAGGATCAATTGTTGTGTCTCTGGGGTGCCCCCCTTCCCCCGTATATAAAGGAGCAAGGGAGGAGGAGGCCGGCCCTAGGAGGGGGCGCACCAAGTGTGGAGTCCTACTAGGACTCCCTAGTCCTAGTAGGATTCCACCTCCCATATGGAATAGGAAAAGAGGAAGGGAAAAAGAGAAGGAAGGAAGGGGGCGCCCCCCTTCCCTAGTCCAATTCGGACCAGACCAAGGGGAGGGGTGTGGCCACCCTTGAGGCCCTTTTTCTTCTTTCCCGTATGGCCCAATAAGGCCCAATACGTATTCCCGTAACTCTCCGGTACTCCGAAAAATACCCGAATCACTCGGAACCTTTCCGAAGTCCGAATATAGTCGTCCAATATATCGATCTTTACGTCTCGACCATTTCGAGACTCCTCGTCATATCCCCGATCTCATCCGGGACTCCGAACTCCTTCGATACATCAAAACTCAATAAAACTGTCATCGTAACGTTAAGCGTGCGGACCCTACGGGTTCGAGAACTATGTAGACATGACCGAGACACGTCTCCGGTCAATAACCAATAGCGGGACCTGGATGCCCATATTGGCTCCCACATATTCTACGAAGATCTTTATCGGTCAGACCGCATAACAACATACGTTGTTCCCTTTGTCACCGGTATGTTACTTGCCCGAGATTTGATCGTCGGTATCTCGATACCTAGTTCAATCTCGTTACCGGCAAGTCTCTTTACTCGTTCCGTAACACATCATCCCGCAACTAACTCATTAGTCACAATGCTTGCAAGGCTTATAGTGATGTGCATTACCGAGTGGGCCCAGAGATACCTCTCCGACAATTGGAGTGACAAATCCTAATCTCGAAATACGCCAACCCAACAAGTACATTTGGAGACACCTGTAGAGCACCTTTATAATCACCCATTTACGTTGTGACGTTTGGTAGCACACAAAGTGTTCCTCCGGTAAACGGGAGTTGCATAATCTCATAGTCATAGGAACATGTATAAGTCATGAAGAAAGCAATAGCAACATACTAAACGATCGAGTGCTAAGCTAACGGAATGGGTCAAGTCAATCACGTCATTCTCCTAATGAGGTGATCTCGTTAATCAAATGACAACTTATGTCTATGGCTAGGAAACATAACCATCTTTGATTAACGAGCTAGTCAAGTAGAGGCATACTAGTGACACTCTGTTTGTCTATATATTCACACATGTATTATGTTTCCTGGTTAATACAATTCTAGCATGAATAATAAACATTTATCATGATACAAGGAAATAAATAATACTTTATTATTGCCTCTAGGGCATATTTCCTTCATCGCAAGCATCAAATGATTCATAATCAAGTGATTCCAAAAGCCCATCAGCATGGAGTTTCTTCATGTGCTTTACACCAATATGACCTAAACGGTAGTGCCACAAATATGTTGCACTATCATTATCAACTTTGCATCTTTTGGCATCACTATTATGAATATGTTTTTTTATTACGATCGAGATTCAGTAAACCATTTATATTGGATGTATGACCATAGAAGGTTTTATTCATGTAAACAGAACAACAATTATTCTCTGACTTAAATGAATAACCGTATCGCAATAAACATGATCAAATCATATTCATGCTCAACGCTAACACCAAATAACATTTATTTTGGTCCAACACCAATCCCGAAGGTATAGGGAGTGTGCGATGGTGATCTTATCAACCTTGGAATCACTTCCAACACATCTCGTCACTTCGCCCTCAACTAGTCTCTGTTCATTTTGCAACTCTCGTTTCTAGTTAGTACTCTTTAGTAACTGAACCAGTATTGTCGTGGAATTGTCACGGCAGATGTCCTAATGAAAGGACTTAGTCGTGAGGCCAACGCATCTATGTGGTAGCTTGAGAGGGGTTGAGCGGAATCGAGAGACGCGACACAAGACGGGGATTTAGACAGCTTCGGGCCCCGGGAAACATCATCCGGTAACAACCCTACATGCTGTTTGAGGCTAGGTCTCATTATCATCACGAGGGAGTCGCCGGTAAACCGGCTCTTTGTGTCTAGCCCTAGAGATTATTGATTGTTGCCTGTCTTCTTTGGGGAGCCCTGCCCCTCCTTATATATCTTGAAGGGGCGGGTTACATGTGGAGTCCTATTAGGATTAGGACTAGTCTATCTCTAATACAAACCGGATACAAGTCCAAGTCTTAACTCCTTGTAAGACAAATATTCCTCACGCCTTTCCTCTTAAACCGGCCCACCATAGTATGAACCGGCCTTCATGAACCGCCCGTTGGGCCACCGGGTCTTGTCGCTCCTCTGACCCGCCTGCCGGATTACCAATGAATCGTAAACCGCCAGGTCCAAACGGGTCGCCAGTGAATCGTTAAGTCTCAGCCGGGTCTCAAGTAAACCGCCAAGTCCGGCCGGGTTAAACTTTCGGCCGGTTTACGCCGCGGGGTATATCCCCGACAAGTATCAAATACCGAGGGGTTGCTATAAACACTAGTAAAGTACACATCAATAACATGTATATCAAATATACCTTTGTTCACTTTGTCATCCTTCTTATCTGCCAAATGTTTGGGGTAGTTCCGATTCCAGTGACCATTCTCCTTTGCAGTAGAAGCACTCAGTTTCAGGTTTAGGTCTAGCTTTGGGCTTCTTCATGGGAGTGACAACTTGCTTGCCATTCTTCTTGAAGTTCCCTTTCCTTTCCTTTTCCCTTTTGTTGAAACTAGTGGTCTTGTTAACCATCAACAATTGATGCACTTTCTTGATTTCTACCTTCGCCGATTTCAGTATCGTGAAGAGCTCGAGAATCATTTTCGTTATCCCTTGCATATTATAGTTCATCATGAAGTTCTAGTAACTCGGTGATAGTGTCTAGAGAACTTTGTCAATCACCATCTTATCTGGAAGATTAACTCCCATTTGATTCAAGTGATTGTAGTACTCAGACATTCTGAGCACATGCTCACTAGCTGAGCTATTCTCCTCCATCTTGTAGGCAAAGTACTTTGTCAGAGGTTTCATACCTCTTAACACGGGGATGGGTCTGAAATACCAATTTCAACTCTTGGAACATCTCATATGCTCCATGTCGTTCAAAACAATTTTTGAAGTCCCGGTTCTAAGCCGTAAAGCATGGTGCACTAAACTATCAAGTAGTCATCATACCGAGCTTGTCAAACATTCATAACGTCTGCATCTGCTCCTGCAATAGTTCTATCACCCAGCGGTGCATCAAGGACATAATACTTTTGTGCAGCAATGAGGATAATCCTCAGATCATGGAGCTAGTCCGCATCATTGCTACTAACATCTTTCAACTTATTTTTCCCTAGGAACATATCAAAAAATAAACGGGGAACTACATCGCGAGCTATTGATCTACAACATAGATATGCAAATACTATCAGGACTAAGTTCATGATAAATTAAAGTTCAATTAATCATATTACTTAAGAACTCCCACTTAGATAGACATCCCTCTAGTCATCTAAATGATCATGTGATCCAAATCAACTAAACCATGCCCGATCATCACGTGAGATGGAGTAGTTTTCAATGGTGAACATCACTATGTTGATCATATCTACTATATGATTCACGCTCGACCTTTCGGTCTCCAGTGTTCCGAGGCCATATCTGCATATGCTAGGCTCGTCAAGTTTAACCCGAGTATTCTGCGTGTGCAAAACTGGCTTGCACCCGTTGTATGTGAACGTAGAGCTTATCACACCCGATCATCACATGGTGTCTCGGCACGACGAACTGTAGCAATGGTGCATACTCAGGGAGAACACTTGTACCTTGAAATTTAGTGAGAGATCATCTTATAATGCTACCGCCGAACTAAGCAAAATAAGATGCATACAGGATAAACATCACATGCAATCAAAATAAGTGATATGGCCATCATACTCTTGTGCCTTTGATCTCCATCTCCAAAGCACCGTCATGATCACCATCGTCACCGGCTTGAGACCTTGATCTCCATCGAAGCATCGTTGTCGTCTGGCCAACTATTGGTTCTACGACTATCGCTACCGCTTAGTGATAAAGTAAAGCAATTACATGGCGATTGCATTTCATACAATAAAGCGACAACCGTAAGGCTCCTTCCAGTTGCCGATAACTTTACAAAACATGATCATCTCATACAACAATTTATATATCATCACGTATTGACCATATCACATCACAGCAAGCCCTGCAAAAACAAGTTAGACGTCCTCTACTTTGTTGTTGCAAGTTTTACGTGGCTGCTACGGGCTTAGCAAGAACCGTTCTTACCTACGCATCAAAACCACAAGGATTTTTTCGTCAAGTGTGCTGTTTTAACCTTCAACAAGGACCGGGCGTAGTCACACTCGATTCAACTAAAGTTGGAGAAACAGACACCCACTAGCCACCTGTGTGCGAAGCACGGTGGTAGAACCAGTCTCATGAACGCGGTCATGTAATGTCCGTCTGGGCCGCTTCATCCAACAATACCGCCGAATCAAAGTATGACATGCTGGTAAGCAGTATGACTATTATCGCCCACAACTCTTTGTGTTCTACTCGTGCATATAACATCTACGCATAGACCTGGCTCGGATGCCACTATTGGGGAACGCGGTATTTCAAAAAAAATCTACGAACACGCAAGATCTATCTAGCAGATGCATAGCAACGAGAGGGAGAGTGTGTCTACGTACCCTCGTAGACCGAAAGCGGAAGCGTTTATCAACGCGATTGATGTAGTTATACACCTTCACGATCCGTCCCGATCAAGTACCGAACGTACGGCACCTCCGCGTTCAGCACACGTTCAGCTCGATGACGTCCTCGCCTTCTTGATCCAGCAAGAGGGGCGAAGTAGTAGATGAGTTCCGGCAGCACGACGGCGTGGTGACGGTGTTGGTGAAGAACAATCTCCGCAGGGCTTCGCCAAGCACTACAGAAACTATGACGGAGGATAAACTAGAGGGGACGGGGTTGCCGGCACACGGCTTGGTGATTCTTGATGTGTCTTTGGTGCAAGCCCTTCCCCTCTATTTATATGTTGAGCCCTAGGGTCAAAACTTGGAGCAAAAGCCTCCTCAAAGTCGGGTTTACCCGAAAGGCAAGAGTCCCACTCGGACTCCAGGACCAAACGCCACAATCCTTGGTGTCTGGCCCAGATGCCATGGGCCTCGGTGTCTGGCCCAGGGCCAAATGCCAGGGTCTCCGGCGTTTGGCCTCTGACCTCCGCAAAACTTTCTTTTGCACCGACTTATAGCCCCGTGGGCCTGACCCCTTGGCCTAACATTATCATCCAATATATGAATCTTTACCTCCGGACCATTCCGAAGCTCCTCGTCATGTCCGTGATCTCAACTGGGACTCCGAACAACATTCGGTCACCAACATTCATAACTCATATAGTACTATATCGTCAACGAACGTTAAGCGTGGGGACCCTACGGGTTCGAGAACTATGTAGACATGACCGAGACACCTCTCCGGTCAATAACCAATAGCGGAACCTGGATGCCCATATTGGCTCCTACATATTCTACGAATATCTTTATCGGTCGAACCTTATGACAACATACGTAATTCCCTTTGTCATCGGTATGTTACTTGCCCGAGATTCGATCGTCGGTATCTTCATACCTAGTTCAATCTTGTTACCGGCAAGTCTCTTTTCTCGTTCCGTAACTAACTCATTAGTCACATTGCTTGCAAGGCTTATTATGATGTGCATTACCGAGAGGGTCCAGAGATACCTCTCCGATACACGGAGTGACAAATCCTAATCTTGATCTATGCCAACCAAACAAACACCTTCGGAGACACCTGTAGAGCATCTTTATAATCACCTAGTTACGTTGTGACGTTTGATAGCACACAAGTTGTTCCTCCGGTATTCGGGAGTTGCATAATCTCATACTCAGAGGAATATGTATAAGTCATGAAGAAAGCAATAGCAATAAAACTTAACGATCATTATGCTAAGCTAACGGATGGGTCTTGTCCATCACATCATTCTCCTAATGATGTGACCCCGTTCATCAAATGACAACACATGTCTATGGTTAGGAAACTTAACCATCTTTGGTTAACGAGCTAGTCTAGTAGAGGCATACTAGGGACACTTTGTTTTGTCTATGTATTCACACATGTATCAAGTTTCCGGTTAATACAATTCTAGCATGAATAATAAACATTTATCATGATATAAGGAAATAAAATAATAACTTTATTATTGCCTTTAGGGCATATTTCCTTCGGGTTTTCACCCAGATCGGCTAGAACTAAACGGGCATTGAGTGGTTGTGGCATGTTGGGAGAAGTAGCATGTGGTGTAGTGGAGTAGACTGGATCCAGGTTGCCTATGGCGTAGCTCGGGTCGTGACACCGGATTTCTTTCTTGACTGTAGCACTTGGGAGAATAAGTGAATGGCTGTCGTGTGAGGTGTTCAATGAGGTTTGGTCCAGGCAAGTAACAATGGACATGGATTCGCACTGTGAAGTAATAGCACAATAAAATGAGAAAATCAAGGAAGATGGCAGTTAATCGGGTCTTTGTGATTAGTTTGATTTTCCTAGCTACACCTTTTTCCATTTATGATCTTCAGAAACTAGCATTGCAGAGCATGCATATTTCATTGTTTGTAAATAAAACATTTAATACACCACCATCTCTCGATGTAGGTAAGAATCATTTCATATCTCACCGTACATTAGGAACATTTCATATATGTGCTCCCAATGGTTCCCGCTTGATTATAATGTGGGACGACATACTTCTGAAGTAATGACAACATTGGTGTTCATCCAGGAGAGAAGTTGCAGTAGTAGACAAAGGCAAATGAATATCAGCCTGAATGGATGAAGTGACTGCTAATGAAATCATGTTGGGTTGTTTAGGTTGTTACATGCACAACAAACCAAAGAGATATAGGATGGATAGAAGTTCCAACATCTTTTCGCTTTATGCTCTCTGCTGAATGTACACTACCTTGTTATGTTCAGCAGGGTGACGAGGAAAGACAATGTAAGTATTCGTGATTCATTTGTCGCAAGGTTAGTACACTACCTTGCTGTGTTCAAGTGATTTTTACTAACAAAAGAACTGATCGTGGCATGTCGCCTTTTTCTGGTAGCATATTTGTAACAGAAAACTGTATGCACATGCATCTTGTTCATAATTCACGAAACATATGTTTTAGTGCGATGGAGGTAGTATTGAGAGACAAGGAAACCCATCAGGTAAGGAAAAGAATAGTATGTCTTGATAAGGAAAAGTAATAGTATATCTTGTATGAATGAATGAGAGAACTTGATGAAACAGTACGATTGTTAAATCCTCGCTGCTTTTTTTGAGTCTACTATCTTTTATACAGACAATCCACTGAGTCATTGTTTATTCTATGTCATAGAAGCATAGAGGGTAAGGAATTCAGACATCGGACATACAATTCGTTCATCCAAAAGGGCCAAGATAGTTCAAATTCAAACTAAAACAAAAATAAAACAAATAAATATAAACATAGCAAGGCAGGCGGCCAGAGTTGACCGCTTGGCCGGGCCCTTGCCCTTGCGGTCAGCATGACCTCTTGGAGGAGCGCCTTTTCCGGTTCGATGGGGTCGCAACACGCCCGCTGGCGGGAAGAGTCTGGCTCTGCTGCGGCCGCCACATGCTGCTTGTGCCGGGCCGCCTCCGCCTCCGACTCCTGCATGCGCATCTGCACGGGAGACGCGGGCACGAGCACCCACCGCTGCCCGAGCGGTGTTGGCGCTGGAGGGGAAGGGGAGACCCTACTCTAGATCTAGAGCGACGCAGAGCTGGACGAGCGCTGGAGGGGAAGGGGAGAAATGAACTTTGACTTTCAAAACGACCTTAATCATTTGTTGATTCATTTAAATGTATTATAGCCCGTAGCAACACACGGGAGTTCTACCAGTTATGTTTAAAAGCTCGAGTCAAAAATGCATTATCCTATGTAATAGAACAACAATGGGCCATTAGGAAAGTAAAACTCCTCTAGACTTTTTTTCACCTCTCTTACTCCATTCCTCACAACTAAAACTGCCACGAAATCGTTCGCATATGCCACCCTCCTTGGCGAACGTTTGCCGTTAACCGAGTCCTATGATAATCGTTTAAAATAAGGGGACCCTAAATTAAGCTATCAGACATCGGATTTACCCAAATTTCTTGCCTCATTTCGCTGGATATAATGGGTCCAGTGAAAACCATCATGATCCGGCGAAAATAGCAGAGATCTGATTGGAGCTTTTTTTTAGAACTTTGAAAACTTTTCATCGGAGCTCATAGTCAGACCAAACTGTAGCACGAGCTTAGCCGGCACCCGGCGGCTTTTTTGGTACGATCACGATCACATGGACGATATCAAAGTTGACACATGATCCGAAGACAATGACACTGCCGTCGCTGCCCCTCGACCTCACAAGTCACGTCGCCTTTTCTCGCGGGGAAATAAAGTCACAACGCCACACCGGCACCCAATAATCGAATCCAAAATGTCACAACACGCCACACGATATATACCCAGGCAAGGATTTTCAGGTAGTATAACCAGCACGGTTGTCGAGCGGAAGGAGGATGTCTCCGTTCGCCGTGCTCGTCGCGGCCGTCGCCGTGCTCGTCGCCTTCTGCTACGTGACCAAGAAAGCTCGAAGCAAGAACAGCAAGCTCCCGCCGTCGCCGCCGTGTATGCCGCTGCTCGGCCACCTCCACCTCCTGGGCCGCCTCGCGCACCGCTCCCTGCGCGACCTGCACGCTCGGTACGGCAGCGACGGCGGCCTCCTGCTCCTGCAGCTCGGGCGCAGGCGGACGCTGGTGGTATCCACGGCGGCCGCGGCGGCGGACCTGTACAAGAACCACGACCTCGCCTTCGCCTCCCGCGTGCTCAGCGCGCCCGTGCACAAGCTCTCCTACGGCTCGATCAACGTCTCCTTCGCGCCATACGGCGACGCCTGGCGCCGCAGCAAGAAGATGGCCGTCGTCCACCTGCTCTCCCAGCGCCGCGCCGACTCGTTCGCCCCCGTGCGCGCCGCCGAGGCGGCCGCCCTCGTCGCGGGAGTCCGCCGCGCGGCGGAGGCCAGGGAGGCCGTGGAGCTGAGGGGGCTCCTGTACGGCTACGGCAACGCGGTGGTCACCCGCGCGGCCACCGGCGCCGCGGGGGCCACGGCTGAGAGGATGAAGCAGCTGATGGGCAACTCTGCGGCGCTCATGTCGGGGCTCCAGGCGGAGGACGTGCTTCCCGACGCGGCGGCGAAGGTGGTGAGGTGGGCGACGGGGTTCGAGAAGAGGCTGGACGACCAGATGGAAGCGTGGCACAAGTTCTTGTCCGAGATAATCGCTGAGCACCTTGAGAAGAAGAAGTGTGACGACAGCGCAGGGGAGGAGGACTTCTTGGACGTCTTGCTGCGGCTGAGGCAAGAAGACACCGCCGGACTCGACCTCACCGACGATCGCATCATAAGCATTGTCCAGGTGATCGACCGAAAGCCCAAGAATTTCATCTTTAATTTCGGGTCCATGGTCTGTCTATGATTTTCAGAATTGCTATACTTTTCGTATAAATGATCTTCTTTTCAATTTCAGTTAATTCTTAATTCTCCTATACTCTTTATATTTTGAATGATTTGAATAATGCAAATCACGCTTTCCGCTCGGTCCAATTATTCTCTTTATTTGCATGTCAGCTTTCATCCATTCATTTATAATTTTCTTTTAGGATATACTCCCTATGTGTCTATATGGAATACATGCAGACTGAAATGGGTGAACAAATACACTAAAACGTGTCTATATACATTTTAAAAATAAGTTAGAACATCTTATATTTGTGAATTGAGGGAGTATTTGTTACTTTGGCTTAAGCGGTTTTGGTATCTAATTTATTATTTATTTATATCGGGTAACAGACAGCCGTGGGTCATGGGTTTTGCTTGCAGTTGAATCGAACTTGTTTTGTTTATTATCTCTTATTTTCTTCCTTTTTGCCTTTTTTGTCTCTTCTGTTTGTTGCTAGTTACTTCAATGTATATTTTCATATTTTAAAAGTAGCAAATCAAAAAAAAAATCTTACATGTAATTGTGTGTTAAGAGAATGTAGGTTTAATAATGTGGTAAATAGAAACTCACTTTTGATTTGAATAGTTGCTGGTTGAAGGTGTTAACAAGGCAAATTGGATTTTCTTTGTGTGAAATGTTTATTTGTAGCAAGTAACAGTCCGTTACACCTGTCTCCACAAGCTCCGAAACAAGAAAATCATAGCAAACAAGGGTGTAACTGAGGTTTTGAAATCGTGTAAAATATATTTTTATTTTATAATGACATATGTCATTGTTTGTATGGTGTAAACTTTTGATTAACAAAGAACTGAAAATCAGTCAACTTGATAGTGTCATGTGTCATTGTTTGTACAGTGGAGAACTCTAACCAATACCAAATTATAAACCAGTCAATTACCAAATAGACAATCCATAATTTTTCTTATAACACCTACAACAGAAATACTCCCACTCAATTGAGATATAGGAAAACCATTTAGTTCCTTACTAATTTATTTTCTATCCTTTGCTTTGTGTTTTTTGGGGGCATATGTAGGACCTGATCTTCGCCGGAACCGAGACATCATCTATTACGCTGGAATGGGCCATGGCGGAGCTCACGAGAAAACCCCAGACAATGGCCAAGTTGCAGGACGAGGTAACACGAGTCACCAACGACAAGTTGGTCATCGAAGAAGATGACCTCAGCAGGATGGAGTACCTCAAGGCGGTGTTGAAGGAGGTGTTGCGTCTCCACCCACCAGCACCACTCCTCATCCCACACGAGTCGACGACGACGTCAATCGTCCAGGGCTACGAGATCCCAGCAAAGACGACACTCTTTATCAATGCGTGGGCAATCGGGAGGGACCCCGTTGCGTGGGGTGAAGGGGCGGAGGAGTTTTGGCCTGAGCGGTTCTTGGCCAACGGTAACGTGACAGGCGTGGACGTGAGGGGAAACGACTACCAACTCCTCCCATTCGGTGCCGGTCGACGACTCTGTCCCGCCATCAACTTCGCGATGCCGACGCTAGAGATTGCGCTAGCTTGCCTCGTACGCCACTTCGACTGGGGTCTCGCCGCTGGCACATGTCTGGAGATGGGCGAGGCCCCGGGGCTGACCACACCTCCATCGACTCCGGTGCGCCTTGTCCCCAGATGCATAACAACTTAATTAGACGCCATTAGCAGTGCCATAAAGTAGTTGGAATAAGATATATTATAAAGGCGAAGCATCTCATCGGTGACCGGGTCGAGGTCAACAACATCAACAATATGAGCACGATCCTCGTTGTTATTGTGCAACTAGCTTGACCGATGATGTGATGCAAACACCATTTGACACTGTGACTACCCAATTGTGCGGGGCGTCTATACATAACATAAAACCACAAAATGAAAACATTATAGATCGATTGTCTGGTTATTGTAAAAAATATATCATGATGCATACACACACAAAATTTACCGTATAAATATTACTTTCTATGATTTTTTCATGTAACAAGATCCATACGATGAAGACAATTTGTCTAAGTAGTGAATTTTTCATCCTGAAAAGCACCGGCCATGCACTTCCATGATCCTTGGGGTAGTGGCCGCCATGGCCTCTCGCGCACAATGAAGTCTGCTATGATACCATGTATTTAGATGTTCGACTTTGCGAAAAAAAAGACATTTGACTTTCGTGATATTAATTTTTGTTTTCAAGATTATTATGGTAGTGAATTGTAGTATGGATTTTTTAAATGATGTTATGATAATGATGCTGGAGAGAGGGGGGAGGGTAATTGTATTTTCTTGAGAAATCAATCCCCATTCATGTATTTAGACAACTATTACCAAGAGAATAAAATCGATTGACAAATTTGACCTTCTTTGAAAAATCTTCTGACATAACTTAGTGCGTCAAAATTTCTCTGCCAAGCGGAGAGGAGGAGATTTATTGCACTCCATCATCGAGACCCTTTCAATAGTTTGTCATGGATGTTGGGGTTGAGGATCTCAGAAAAAATCCGCCATTTTCGACAACACAATGACAAGGCATCTCCAACGCCTTGGGGGCATCAATCAGTAGAATTCATGGAAATGTCTTAAATGAAAATAAAAAAGAAATTTGCCCTAGCTCCTATCTTTGGCTCAAGAGGAAAAGGGTGGTCCATATTATATTGAATTGGTTCTGCTTCTCCTCTTTTTAAAGAACTACTAGATGATACCCCACACGTTGTTGTGAATTCTTTTGCAATATATTTCAACGATACTTACTTTTATAAACATGGATATGTGGATTAATAGCATGAGACCTAACAATATATACGATTGTTGTATAACTATATATCTATTACACATAAGTAGTATAAAGTAACTGAGTGCAGCGATACGGTGCCCAGACTCATCTGCACCCGACCAAAAAAATTTCACAAAAATACTAGAAAATTTAAAAAAACTCCAAAATTTTTCCATGGTAGAAAATTTATTGCGTGAGGTTCGCTCCAAATTCTAGCTCATTCGGACATCTGAGCAACTCTCAGCAAAAAAGACAAATCGGGTCAAAAAGTACATGAATAGTAAACTATTTTACAGACCCTGACTTTGTCTTTTTTCGGAGAGTTGCTCATTTGTCCAAATCATTTGAAAATTGGAGCGGGCCTCACGCATCAAATTGTCTACAATGGGAAATTTTTTGGTTTTCTTTTGAATTTTTATAGTATTTGTTTTGATTTCTTTATTCAACACGGGTGCAGATGAGCCCGGGCTCAGAAAACGATTTTCGAAAGTAACTAAAATATTTAATATTTTTTTCATGCACGGTTGCATGTTGAGGTAAATATGTTAGTGGCGATGAACTACTTAGTTATATAGGATAGAGGATACCGAGTTGGGTTCTTCTCCTACAAATATTGAGTAGAACATGTTGAACAACATCTTCCTCATTGGGTGTGGGAAGAGGGAACAAAAAAAAGGGTCTTATTTGGTAAGTTTATAAATTAAAGAGTAAGAAATGTAAGAGTATATGTTTGCCTGCGGAACTCTTATTGAATTATAATACTTTACCACATTCCGATAAGAGTAAAAATAAGACCCTTATTTTCTCAAAACACAAATTTGGCCCAAGATTGGCCTTTTTTTATTCTAGGGTTTCTCTGAATCTAAAAGTTACCTCTTAGAAGGTTTCAATATCAAGGCTCAGTACAATCAAGTCCACGACGTCCACCGAATACCCTTCATGTATTGAAGTAAAAGACCTTAATACAACACCAACCCTATAGATGTAAATAGTTGATCCCCATTATTTATATTTCTAACAACACACGGGTTATCTTCTAGCTTTTAGAAAGTAACATGCCTCGTACGGAACTAGCATATTTTTGCTTCGAGTGTTGCCCATCGTCGAGAATAGTTGAAGTGTCAAGCTCGAAGGACTTAAACAACATATTGCCTGGTCTAGAGAATTAGAAACATCAAAGCAAAACAACACAAGACAACACCGAATAGATGAGGATGAAGTTAGAAAACGTGTTTCCTACACCACTGTCTCTGCCGCCATGGACCCCCCGTCATACACAAAATCTTACAACACTAGACTAGATCTGCACACTCAAAACGTTGAGCAGTGAAAAGAGAAGAACATTGAGCAACGGTCTCCTTCGTCTTTCGGCGGTAGAATGGAGGCAAGAGAGAATATATTGTTTTTTTCGATAAGGTTGTACTTTTCTTTACGTGGGTTATATGTAAGTCACAAGATTTTTTCCGGTGTAAGTCAAATCTTCACCCATTGTTTTTTGTTCCAAGATTCATGTTGCCTTTTTTTTTATCTTAGTTACATCAAATTAATTTCCATTCGGTTTCGGTTTTGACCAATTTCCGTTGCACATGGACTATATGTAAACCGACTGATTATTCTTTGTGTAATTCACTTTTTCTTTACTCGTATTAAGTCTATTTTTCTTCCCTTTTTTCTGTTTGTGTGCCTTTGCGCATGGTGGTGTTTATTTTTGCGCCGAATTGTGTATTCGCGCGCGTGCGTGCGTGTGTGTGTGTGTGTGTGTGTGTGTGCTGGAGTGTGTTGGTGTGTGTGCGCGCTGGTGTGTGGGGGAATGACTAGTGTAAAAGCAGCACCTAGTGTGAAAAAAATAGAAAAACTCAATGACATCCGTTGGATCCTGAATGGATGTCTCAGATTCAAAGCAGGGGATTGGTGGAGCTTCTCGTTTATAATTTTTTTTCTCGAATACGCATAAGCATGCGTATCATTCATTAAAGGAGAAGGGGGAAAGACTCCCCAAAGTCATATTTACATGCCGGATTTCCGACACCACCCACACACTCAAGGCTCCCTTCCTACTGAAACCCTCTTGACTAACAGTTATGTATAAACTGATCCATCCACCATGTCTCTCAAGTTGGATCCAGGCACTCATTCAACACTCGATGGATGTCGTTGCCTACATGCTAAGTGTTGCTTTTATGTTACAAGTGAAAAATAATTTTAATAAGCATTTTATAGTTGGAACAATGCAATTTCTACATAATCTGTGAGCAAAATTTTGTCTTTATTTTATTTTATTTCTTCTTTTTAGGGTAACACCAATGACCCTAATTCATTTTACCTTAGAATAACTTTTGTTTTTTGTTTTTGATTTGATGGTGCTTTTAGTTTATGATTATGCGTAATGGAACTAATAAGTGATTGTGGGTATCGTACGTTCGCTTTCCATAGTTTTGACCAAGTGCATTACTACATACGTGAATTAACAATAGACATTAAATACATACTTTTTTTGTAAAAAAGATTGTGAAAGTCTACATGTGTAGTAAAAGAAAAACCAGTAACACATATAGCAACGAAAAAGTGACTTACACAGAAAAAATGACCTAGCACAAAATATGAATTACACAAAAAATATGACTTGTACATACAAAATAATTCATTCAACTTACACTGGGCCAGTTATTTTTTCCCCAAAAGAAGCCGATAGTCGCTCCTTTTTTTTTGGGGGTACCCGTGTTCATGTCCAACCCGGTGGACACACAGCCCTCTCGTCCCTCAGGCCCAACCGACACCAAAACTCCACGCCCGGCCCGGCCCGGCCCAGCACCGTACAGGAAGAGTCCGTGGCACTTCCTCTCCCACGCCACGGCTCCCCTCACGCCGAGCGTACCCTACCCTACCCCCCCAACTCCAATCCAAAACCGATGCGGCTCCAAAATCCTCCTTCCTATAGTCGTCTCGCCGCAACCGCCGCTGTGCCCTAGAGCTGCCGCCGTTTGCCGCTCCCCGCTCGCCGCCGACGCCCCAGCCCCCCCGAACCCCCGCCGCGGCCTCTCGCGCGCGTCGCCGCCGCCCCCGCCCCACCTCGTCGCCTTCCGCGCCGCCCCCGCCCGCCCCGCGTCCTCGGGCATTGATTTTCGAGGTACGAGCTCCCTCGGTCTGGTTATCCGGCGGTTGGCTGCTTCAATCCCGGGCTAACCCCGACGAACTCTGCGTGCGTCCAGGCCCGCCCCTGTCCCCGGCGCGGCGTAGGCCATGCCGACCACCCCGGATATCGTGCTGGAGGGCGACGGCGGCGGAGGGGGCGAGAAGCCTGAGGAGGACTCCCAGGCCGCTGGAGACGACGTGGCGGCGGGGGAGACTGTGGGTGTCGCGAACGACTCTGATCCGGCTGATGAGAAGCCCGAGGAGGGTGCTGGCGCTGGGTCGCAGTTGAATGGGGACACTGCTGCTGTGGATGACCCCGCAGACCTGGGTGCTTCCCCGGCTGATGTCGGTTCCGACCAGACTGGTCAGGGGATTCATGATGGTGCTGACGAGGCTGATCAATTTGGACTCGGTGCGCAAGATGATGCTCGTCTTATTGTGGATAGTGATATCGCGGTTAGTGATTATGGGGTGGATGCTCATGATGAGGAGGGTGCACCAATGGATGCAGTTGCTGCAACTGAGTTAATTGATAGGGAAGCAGAGCTTGTCAAAGAAGACGATGATGTTGCAGAGGTGGATACACATCCCTCAACTGGAATTGACTATGGAGAGGAAGCTGTTGCAGCAGCTGATGATGCTTCCACGGATGAGGGGAGGCAGATGGATGCAGTTTCCATCAGTAGAGATGTCGATGAGGAGAAAGCTGCCGGTGCAGTTGGTGTTAATGCCACAGGTGAGGACAGACAGGTGGATGCAGTTGACCCAACTGTAGTTGATAGTCAGGAAAAGGAGATCTCTTCAGCTGGTGATGATGGTGCAGCTGGAGTTGAGGGTGAAAGAGATGTCATGGCTGCCCAAAATGTTGCTGAAGAAGCTGATAGGGTTCCGGAAGAAGCTGAACTCGACATGATTGATAATGTTGTTGCAGAGGAGGTCACAGAGATGGATATTCTTGCCTCAACGGGAAATGGCAATGAGGATGAAGGGATCGTAACAGCTGGTGATGCTTCTGCAGATGAGGGGACGTCAATGGATGCAGTTTCCATCAGTAGAGATGTCAATGAGGAGAAATGTACTGATGCAGCTGGTGTTGGTTCCACAGATGAGGACATGCAGATGGATGAAGGTGGAGATCAGGAAAAAGAGGCTGGTGATGATGGTGCAGATGAGGAGGGTGTTGAAAAACATGTGGTTACTATGACTGGAGAAGATGAAGAAGATGATATGGCTGAGCAAAACATCGCTGAAGAGGCTGACAGTGTTCCGGAAGAAGTTGACTTGGCTGGTGATGTACCTGAAGAGGAGGATGTGCAGATATATGAGGATGACGATGATGACGAACCTCCACCGTTGGCACGAAGAGGTGTAGGGCGCCCAAAACGAGGTCGTGCATCTTCGAAGGCTCAGGCTGTGGTGAAGCCATCTGTTAAAAGAAAGGATGAGGAGGAGGTGTGCTTCATTTGCTTTGATGGTGGTGAACTTGTGATTTGTGATCGTAGGTTTGTGCGACAGCTATGTTATTTTTCATTTGCCATTAAAAAATACACAACTATGTTACAGCTGTTGACTGCTCATTTTGTGTCCTCAGGTTTTGTCCTAAGGCTTATCATCCTTCTTGTATTAATCGGGATGACGATTTCTTCAAGTCAAAGGGCCAATGGACTTGTGGTATGTGGGATGATCTTCAGTTTGAATCCTTCCGAGTGCTCTTAAACAGTTGCATTTCAACTTTGTGGATATTGCATATTACAATCATGAATCATCCCAAATCCATGTTTTCAGGAGGAATTTTTTGCAACGGACCTTACTTACAATTCCTTTGTTGGGATTGTCACATAATTTTCCTGTTCGATATATCTGATTTAGAAAATTTGTTATTTGTCCGTGACTGAAATTAGCTGCATCCCTTTGTTGCATGGTCTTTTTCTATCTGTTTCCATGCATGTATTATGAAATACTCACAATGATACATGAGTTTACCTCTAATAATCATAATGATTTTTCTTTTGTAAAGGTAGACAATGACTAGTATTGATGCTCAGCCTACATATAAAATCTCCAGAATTCTTATATTTGATTCCATTTACTTTGCGTAATTTGTCAGGGTGGCACATTTGTAGCAATTGTCAGAAACCTGCTCGCCAAATGTGTTACACATGTACCTTCTCGTTATGTAAAACATGCATTAAAGAGACAAACTTCATCTCTGTCAGAGGAACTAAAGGCTTCTGTGAGACATGCCTGAATACTGTGATGCTGATAGAGAACAAAGAGGAGGCAACTGAGCAAATGGTAACCCTTTCACCTTACTCTTAGCTTCCCCAGTCTAATATTTTCTTTGAGTTTAGTAACTTGGTTTCATCTAATGTCTTGTTTTTATAGTTTTTTTGTTTTCTGTTATGGCATTGAGGAGCTCATTAGTGTTGTGTGATTCTTGTTCGTATGATAGGTCTGAACCTAGAAAGATTGCAAGCTTAATGCTCATTCTTTAGATGTCTGCATAATTTAAGCATACATATTGACATGTGCTCTATCTTTGATTTTGTAAAATCAAGTGGGTGAACCTAACTTGTATGCAACTGAACATGTACGGTGTACCTATAACTATTGTTCTGAATTATTGTGCTAGAACTTGGTATACTGCATTCATGAAATGTTTGAACGTTTTTTTGCATGCAATTTCTGCATTAGCATTCAGAACCGTCATGGCTTCAAATTGTTTAATTTTGTTGTTTTTGCATTGGACGGTAATTATTTTCCTGTGCTGCCAATTGGGTGGTGTGCTTTAAAAACTATTGAGGTGCATCCGCGGATAAGCTGTAGGATAACAAATGAAACCCTACTTATGGGTGCACCTCTGATCATTATTGAGGTGCACAAGGCACACGCAAAACACGAACTTGCCCCATGGAAGCAAGATTATGGAAGAAGTGATATAAATTACGAATTGCTTAGTTGTCTGATGATGAACGGGGCTGTTGACATTTACATGGCATGTACATTGTACCAGTAAACAACCGTTGCTTTGGAGTAGGGTCATTGCAGGTTTTGAAGTACTTGCCGGCCCAGCTAGCTTTGATGACATTGTTAGCCACTTATGGTACTTGGTCTCCGCACTCTAGTGGGAAACCATGCTTTATCGTTTGGAGGATCACGTCCAAGGTTATCGCCTAGACAGTAACCAGAAGTTGAGCACCTGGTATGTTCGCAGTCTGCTTCGGTGTAGGCAATGAGAGCGTTGGTCAACAAGGCTCTGAGCTGGAGGGCATTATAAATTTGCCCTTGAGGTATGAAATCACCTAGACAGTAACCAGACGTTGCACACCTGGTATGTGTCCAGTCTATTTCGGTGTAGGCAATGAGAGCTTTGGTCAAAAAGGCTGTGAGCTGGAGGACATGATAAAGTGCGCTCTTGAGGTATGAAATCAACTGCTCGGCGAGGGGGAGGTGCTGCTCGCATGGGTCGTGCATATGCAAGCATACTTGTTTCATGGCATATGCTATATCGGTCCTCATGAACCTGTAGATGCTGTAGTGTGCCACTGGATCCTCAACACGAGGGCCTGCTGGGAGAAGATTCTGGCGGGTAGACAACAGTATTTAGAAGATTACAACTATCCATATTCCTAATCCACGGTTATGATGTTGGCTAGGGGACTAAACACATACGGGAACACCCGTGTTGAGAAAACAATGGCATGTTGCACAAATGACCTATTCTGTTTTAAATGCTGGTTAATCATCTGTCCATTCTTATATTCCAGTTAGACTTAGGATGCCGGGAAGTTTTTGGTTGGTTAGTCTATGTTTAGCTTCTGCTTGTTCTTTCCTTTTGCTTTGTTGTCATGACATGTCCATTTAACTTAGTATTGCTGCAAATTGCTTGTGAGATGTCTTCTTTTCCTGCTGACCAGTTGTCATGTCAGCAACTTTACATGCATGAAATGATCTATTAATGGTTCTCTGGTGCTCATACTTTCTACTTATACTATTGCATCCAACAGGATGTAGATTTTGATGACAAAGAGAGCTGGTGGTCTTTGTTCAAGGATTATTGGCTGAATTTGAAAGAGAAGTTACCATTGCCGTATGCAGAAGTATCAGCTGCTAGGCGTCTAAATAATAGATCTTATCTTAGTGAACTACCTGAAGCTAATGATGAAGAGGAGGCTAATTCAGACAGTTCACCAAAAACGAGGGGAAAGAAGCGATTAAAGCGTGCTGCTGAGGAGGACAGCTCCAAAGGGAAAGGCACCACTCGTAAATATACTAAACAAGGCTCAGTTAGCCGTGATGCTAAGCCTAAGAAGCCTAGAGGTGCAAAGGCTAGACAACTGTCAAAGCGTGCTTCGAGCAGTGATCATGGACCAAAAGAATCTGAAAGTGTGGGGACATCGACATCCTCAGCTGAGGAGGCTAATTGGGCCTCAAAGGAGCTCTTGGATTTTGTTGCACATATGAGGAATGGTGACAAATCAGTGCTATCTCAGTATGAAGTTCAACGCCTTGTACTTGAGTATATTGCACGTGAAAATCTGCGGGATCCTCGCGGGAAAAGCATGATAGTTTGTGATTCTTGGCTCCAAAGTCTTTCTGGGAAAGAACGTGTTGGGCATTTTGAAATGCTGAAGCTTCTTGAATCTCATTTTCCTTTGGCTGAGGTCTCACCAGCTGATATTGATGGCAACCATGGTGGTGTTGTAGACCCAGATCCTAGCCAGGACGCTGATGGTAACAGTGAAGCATCAGTTGTGATGAGTTCAGAAAAAAGAAGGAAATCACGGAAGTATGATCACAGAGCTCTGCAAACGAACCTTGATGACTTCGCCGCGATAGATAACCATAATATCGGCTTGATATACCTGCGTCGCAACCTAATGGAAGAGTTGATAGGTGATGCTGACACATTTAATGAGAAAGTTCTTGGAGCATTTGTGAGAATACGTATATCTGGTACAGGTCAAAGGCAAGACATCTATCGACTTGTGCAGATTGTCGGTAAGATGGTACACTTTCAGAACTGTTGTTGCCAGATTCAGCTCTTCATGGGTCTGATTGCTGAATTTTTCTTTATTTGTGCGCAGGGACTGGAACAGCTGCTGAGAAGTATAAATGTGGGAAAAAGACAACTGACATAACATTAGAGATACTAAACTTGGACAAGAAAGAGGTTATTAGTATTGACATAACCTCAAATCAAGAATTCACTGAGGTATTTTCTTTACTCAATAGGAATATGATAGTCGTACTCAATAGGAAATCCATATTTGGTTTTATAGTTCTCATCTGTACTGAATTACTCCCTCCATTACAATGAATAAGGCGTGCACACATTCCAAAATTGAACTTTGACCATAAATTAGACCAACTAAATGTTGGTTATGCGTGACAAAAATTATACCCCTGAATTCGTATTCGCAAGAAGTTTTCAGTGGTAAATTGCTGAGTCACAAAAATATATATTATTGGTCTACTTTATGGTCAAAGTTTGATTTTGGGATGTGTGCGCGCCTTATTCATTGGAATGGAGTAAGTATTGGTTTTAGTTACTGTCACTTTGTATACTATTAGTAAGTGATTGGTGCTGACGTATCTGATCTTTTACTATAATGATATAAGCGATGCACTTATTCAGTAGATGTATTTGCATTTGCTGATTGCTATCATTGTTCTTGTTGTAGGAGGAATGCAAACGTTTACGGCAGAGCATAAAGTGTGGATTCATTTCAAGACTGACGGTGGTAATGTTATTGTTATTACATACTATTATGTTGTGTTTGTGTTACGGTGCACTGTTTTCTATTGTAACCATCCTATCTTCCAGGGAGAGATTCAGGAGAAGGCAAGGGTTCTCCAGTCTGTGAAAGTCAATGATGTAAGCAACTAGTATTGAAGAACTTTTGAAGTTTTCAGTCAAGCATTTCTATTTCATTTGTTTATTCATGAATGACATTTGGATCGTTGCAGTGGATTGAAAGTGAAAAGATGCGTCTTGCGCATCTTCGTGACCGCGCCAGCGATATGGGCCATAGAAAAGAATATCCTTTTTGACATTATTTGATCAATCAATATTTAGTTGTTTCTGTAGATCATGATTCAAGATTATGGTCAAATTTCTCTTTTTTTTTCTTCTGGTTGTTTGCTTATATTTTGAGTTTAATTTTTCTGCAATGAGGATGCATCTCTTTCTGTTGCATCGTAATTTAGCTTGCCTGCCTTGACCAGTATCTACGCTTAGAGAATGTGTAGAGAAGCTGAAGCTTCTAAGTACTCCAGAGGAGCGTGCTCGTAGGCTAAAGGAAGAACCTGAAATACATGCTGACCCCGCCATGGATCCGAATTATGAATCTCCAGAAGAACCAGAGGAGGATGCTGAGAGAAGTACTTAACTTGATTTTGCTTTGTTCTGCTGTAATTTTTTTTCCTGATTCAAATTTCTTATGAGTCTGACATCGACTTCCATTTTTCTTTTATACAGGTAGCTTCAGTAGGCCGAGAGGTTCTTTCTCTAGGAAAGATATCAATCCAGTGTCTCCTGGTAAAGGGGAGGGTAGGAATGCTGCACGAGATTCAAGAACTAACTGGGAGTCAAACCGAAACACATGGTCAAGTACACAATTGGAATCTCCTCATGGGCGGAGATCTACATTTTCTTCTCATGGTGAAAGTGCTGGTTACACGGGTAAATCAGAGAGTCCAAACGTCAGTGCACAAAAAGTTAATGTGGAAGCCACGGCAGCTAATACTCCACATGGACCATCTGTTATCTCATCTAAAACTCTAACGGCCAATTTAATGTCGCCAACGCCAGCATCACAGTCAACAGTCAATGAGTCTGAAAAGATATGGCAGTACATGGACCCCTCTAATAAAATCCAAGGCCCTTTTTCAATAGTTCAGCTGCGTAAATGGAACAGCAGTGGGTACTTCCCTCATAATTTGAAAATATGGAAATCTAATGAGAAGCAGGAGGACTCAATATTGTTGCCTGATGCTTTGGCTGGGAAGTTTGAGAAAGACCTGCCTCCATGGGAACCACCACTTGGTAGCTCTTCTCAAACGGACAAAGGGTACTTGAGAAGCAGCTCAGATGTAGGTGCTAGACCCTCTGGTGACTCCCTTGTGGAAAGGACAAAAGCTGGTGAACATATTTCAAAATCAGCAGTTTTAAATAAGTCACAGTCTTTCCCGGATACAACAAATCCTGGATCAACTGTGATCCAGTCTGGCGCACAAAGTTATTATGGTACGCAGAATCCTCAGGCAGCTTTTGCAAGCCAACAATCTCTCATTGAAAGTTGGAATGCATCCTCAAGTCAGTTTGGTGCTGCAGTAAATCCTATGACACTTACTCAGCCTATCATAGGAGGAGGCTTTTCAGGACAGAATAATACAGTTGCAGGAAATGTAGGTCAGCTAACTCCTGTACCAGCTCCTGCAACAGTGGGCACAGAAATTGTTAATTCGCAGTCTTCAGGTGAAGGTAAGTCCCTTTGCATGGTTTATATGCTTCAGAAATTTGGTTGAAATTTGGAATTTGTAGTACATATGTATTTTAGTTTGATGTATATTATTTCTTTCTCCTTGCAGATCGTGGACTAGTTCAGCCCGGAGCTGCGCCATCAAACACTCAGCAATTTGGAGGTAGCTCATTGCTTGTCCTCTTTTATGCCGTGTTTTCTCTGCAATCTTGATTCAACAGTTCGAATGCGAAGTCTCAGGGTTTTTCAATGTTAAACATCTCTTGTTGCTCCATGGGAATTATGGTTTTCAAGTGTAAACCTACCTAATGTCGTTATTATGGATCACCTGCAGATGCAAGGAACCAATCAACCGACGCCTCCAACTCGACACAGCTGATGACACATGCACAAGTGGCAAACACATCTGGCCAAGCTCAGGGGGCTGGAAATACGAACTGGGGATCCACACTTCAGAGTAATGCAAACATGGCCTGGGGAATGATGGGACAGACTAATATGAACATGCCCTGGGCGGCACCAGCACAAGGTGCCGCCAGCTACAACATGGGTATGACTATGCCAACACAGCAAAATGCAGTCCAAAACATGGGCTGGGTCACACCAAATCCAGGAAACACCAACATGAATATGGTGTGGGCTACAAATCAAGGCCAAGGGACTCCAAATGCAGCTGCTATGATGGGGGCTCAGATGCAAGGAGTTGCGATGGCACCTTGGGGCGGTGCCATTGCGCAAGGAAATGCAAATTCTTATCCTGGTTGGGTGCCCCAAGTTGGAAACGCAAGTCAAAATGCCGGCGGCTGGAGTGCTCCTCCACAGGGAAATTCAGTTCCTAACCCTGTAAATGGTACAGGCCAGGGGAATAATAACGTGAACTGGAATTCACCAAGTGGGAACCCGACATGGAACAACCAGCAGGATTTTAATGGTGGTGGCTCGCGTGGGAGGTCATGGAGGCCGCAGTCTGGGGGTCGGGGGTCACGGCCGCCCTGCCATCTCTTCCAGAAGACTGGTCGCTGCAACAAAGACAATTGCTTCTATTCCCATACGCCAGGAGACGAGGGATATTCACAGAGAAACGATCGCCACTTTGATAGGCGGCCTTCGAGCAACGAGAGACCTCAGCATGACAGGCGGCCTTCGAGCAACGAGAGACCTCAGCATGACAGGCGGCCTTCGAGCAACGAGAGACCTCAGCATGACAGGCAAAACGATAAACATTTTGATCGTCAAGCGTCAGGCAGCGAGAGGCAGCAGGATAGGCCCAACAGCAGGCAGAGCGGCTGGGATGGCTGGGATAACGGTGGGAAGGCTGATAGGTCAGAATCAAAAGAGGGGCAGTAGAACCATGGGGGCTTCTTCTTCTGGTCCGTTCTCCTGTTTTGTTGTATATGCAGTAGCTAGCCTGCGTGTTTCCGAACCTACCTACCTGATGCGCTGTAGCGATTAGCATCCTGCCCGAACTGTCATGTGGTAGAAGAATTGTAGCTTAAAGCATCATGTGCATCCTACTCTTGTGTTTTCTTTCTTGCCTTGGAACCAAACCAATACATTTTCTGAATAAATCCTGATGTCGGAGATGCAAGGGCTTGAGGTAGGTCCTGTTGTAATGTTGCTTGAGCTGCTGCTGCTGTGTCTGTATGCATTCTCGTTGGGCGTCAGGTGTTGTTGTTTATGCGTGAAGGTTTGCTTCTGTGGAGCTTTGCTTGACCTAGTTTGCCTTGCACAAAGATCTCGCGGGCTTGGATTATACTGCAAATATAGTGGATTGTGCCATCCCCTCTAATTTTTGTTTGCCTTTGCTTGACCTGTTTAAATTCTGCAAGGTGTCTGTGGGGTTGGATAATTCTGGTGGCCAGATGCCAGTCCCTTTTCCTGGCACTCTTTGGGGGTATTTCGAGGTGCGTTCCTTGATCTTGGGTCGTGCATGTTGTTTTTGAAGGATGTTTGGTGAGAAGGCCAAGTGAAGATTCCCCAGTTTATACTCTTTTGCCCATGATCCAGGCATGTCCATGCAACGTGTGCTTCAAGAGGGCCCCTTTCTGAATTGGCCTTTGAAGAGTTGCATCAGGTGCTCTGTGTTACTTGATGCTTCCGTGTAAGCATCAAGTTTGCTCAGCTGACATGTAGACATATGCCCACTGAAACAAAAAAGATTTTGCTTGGTTACCACCGATGGACAGATTGAAAGAGCAGACATGAGCGATTATGTGGCCAATATGGCGTTGGGCACATAGTGGTTGCCCAAAGAGACTTGATTCTTCGCTGACATTGGCCCTAACCGTGCTTCGTGCTCTTCTAGTGTGTTGGATCATCTATTTTTTGAGTGCCTTTTGCTTCTAGTTCTAGGTCTATTGCTAAAGTGACCTGGCTTACGGCAGCCACGTTGGCTTTGCTAGATCCAAAACTGTGCCCTGTCTTTCGGAGATGATTATATGAACATTTGAAAAATAAGAAATGCCTTAAGTTTTCAGCAAAAAAAGTAGCATTGTAGCTGCCCTGGGAGGCTCTCTTCATTGCTGACCCTTAAGCTTGAGACCCATCGTATCAAGGCCTCAAAGAAGCAAGCTTTCTGTCTTTGGTGCTCTTCTTTGCAATTTCCCTGTTAGCTGCTTGTCTTTTTAGTGTAGTATGCTCGGACCACCTTCTCTTCAACATTGTGACATTCTCTCTTCATTTTTGGGACCATGTAATCTTGAAAGCATTGTGTTCGGACTGAGGTCCCTTTTTTCTGCATTTTCATTTAATACAAAATACCGTGGGAGTTTCAAAAACAAAAGTTGATTCAGAGGTGCGGTCTCACTTTCAAGTCCAATGCCGGAGTAAAAGATGTTTGCCAATGCCCCACTGTCGAGAACGTGATGTATTTGAGCCTGAGCTCAATGAGCTTGGGTGAACAGTAACCCTGAAAACAATTTAAAAATAATTCAAAAAATTCTAATTTTTTTTGGGTGCAAACATTAACAAAAGTTCTCAGTGCTCACAAAATTTCATCACAAAATAACATTCGTGGAAGTCACAGCAAAAAAACAAAAAACAAAATTGATGCTCCAAAAATGTTATTTTCAAAAACATTTTGGAGTACTGATTTTGTTTTTTTTGCCACGACTTGTACTAATGTCATTTTTGGATGAAATTTGGCAAGTACTAAGAATTTTTGTCAATGTTTCCACCCAAAAAAATTCAGATTTTTTTTAAATGTTTTTCATTTTGTTTTGATTTTACTGTTCATCCCGAGCTCAATGAGCTCGGGAGCAGAACATGACTTTCGATACGTTCATTCCTTTCTTGCTTAGCTTAGCAAATCGAGTAGTATTGTATATTATGTACAATGGTGCAAGTGTTTCTACTACCTACCTTGGGAGGTCGCGGCGATCTATTATAGGAGCCGCACAACCTTGATCTTGGCTAGCTAGCTGTGCAAGGATCAAAACAAACATATATTTTTTTTTAAAAAGGAGGAGGACCTCCGGCCACTGCATCTGGACGTTGCATGCAGTCATTTTATTAATTATTCATACAAGACCTTACAAAGTTAAACAACAGTAAGACTAAAACCACTGTCTAGGCAACATCTGTCGCTACTCCTATCCAATTGATGAAGAGATGCTGATAGTCTGGGCCTAATACCAAACAGACCTCGAAGCCAAACCTATCATCTAAGACCTGAGGTCCCAACCAGGACACCTGCCGGGTATGCGGCACCCACTAGTCCGGCGCACTCCTCAACCAGGACGCCTGCCGGGTATGAGGCCGTCGCAGCCACCAGCCACCAATCCATCCCCAGTGCTGTACTGTTGCATCTACCTTGCCCGGTCTAGCTGCCGTCGATGCCAGACAACACCACCATCCTGCGCTCGTCCATCATCACACGCCCACCAGCGAGACCCCGCTGCTCCATGCCGCTGAGACCCGCCGTTGTCGACGTGCCAGATGCCACTCCACTCCTCCTTCACGAACACCACCTGCTGCCACTGGCCCCATCCCTCCGCCCGAGTCCTCTCCCAAACACCCAAGCCTCCCCAGACGACGCCTTCATGAAGGGTACAACGCACAAGTCATCGTCGCCGTCCAATCACGCGGATTTTGGACTTTCTGTTGGGGAACGCAGTTTTTCAAATTTTTTACCTACGATCACGCAAGATCTATCTAGGAGATGCATAGCAACGAGCGGGGAGAGTGTGTCCACGTACCCTCATAGACCGAAAGCGGAAGAGTTTAGTAACGTGGTTGATGTAGTCGAACGTCTTCGCGATCCAACCGATCCAAGCACCGAACATACGACACCTCCGCGTTCAGCACACGTTCAGCTCGATGACGTCCCTCGATCTCTTGATCCAGTTGAGGACGAGGGAGAGTTCCGTCAGCACGACGGCGTGGTGACGACGATGATGAAGTTACCGGTGCAGGGCTTCGCCTAAGCACTACGACGATATGACCGAGGTGTGTAACTGTGGAGAGGGGCACCGCACACGGTTAAGAGAAACTTGTGTGTTCTAGGGTGCCCCCTGCCCCCGTATATAAAGGAGGGGAGGGGGAGGCCGGCCGGCCCTGTAGGGCGCGCCAGGAGGAGGGAGTCCTACTAGGACTCCAAGTCCTAGTAGGATTCCACCTGGAGGAAAGGGGGAAGAAGGAAGGGAGAGGGGGAAGGGAAGGAAAGGGGGGCGCCGCCCCTTCCCCTAGTCCAATTCGGACCCAAGGGGGGGGGGGGCGGCCAGCCCCTTGTGGCCCTTCCTATCTCCCCACTAAGGCTCATCAAGGCCCATTAGTTCCCCCGGGGGTTCCGATAACCCTCCAGCACTCCGATAATTATCCGGTACCTCTCGGAACTCATCCGATGTCTGAATAACATCGTCCAATATATCAATCTTTATGTCTCGACCATTTCGAGACTCCTCGTTTTGTCCGTGATCTCATCCGGGACTCCGAACAAACTTTGGTCATCAAATGACATAACTCATAATACGACCCTATGGGTTCGAGAACTATGTAGACATGACCGAGACACATCTCCGGTCAATAACCAATAGCGGAACCTGGATGCTCATATTGGCTCCTACATATTCTACGAAGATCTTTATCGGTCAAACCGCATAACAACATACGTTGTTTCCTTTGTCATCGGTATGTTACTTGCCCGAGATTCGATCGTCGGTACCCTCATACCTAGTTCAATCTCGTTACCGGCAAGTCTCTTTACTCGTTCCGTAATGCATCATCCCGCAGCTAACTCATTAGTCACATTGCTTGCAAGGCTTATAGTGATGTGCATTACCGAGAGGGCCCAGAGATACCTCTCCGATACACGGAGTGACAAATCCTAATCTTGAGCTATGCCAACTCAACAAACACCATCGGAGACACCTGTAGAGCATCTTTATAATCACCCAGTTACGTTGTGACGTTTGATAGCACACAAGGTGTTCCTCCGGTATTCGGGAGTTGCATAATCTCATAGTCAGAGGAACATGTATAAGTCATGAAGAAAGCAATAACAATAAAACTATACGATCATTATGCTAAGCTAATGGATGGGTCTTGTCCATCACATCATTCTCTAATGATGTGATCCCGTTAATCAAATGACAACACATGTCTATGGTCAGGAAACTTAACCATCTTTGATTAACGAGCTAGTCAAGTAGAGGCATACTAGGGACACTCTGTTTGTCTATGTATTCACACATGTACTAAGTTTTCGGTTAATACAATTCTAGCATGAATAATAAACATTTATCATGATATAAGGAAATATAAATAACAACTTTATTATTGCCTCTAGGGCATATTTCCTTCAGTCTCCCACTTGCACTAGAGTCAGTAATCTAGTTCACATCGCCATGTGATTTAACACTAATAGTTCACATCACCACGTGATTAACACCCATAGTTCACATCGCCATGTGACCAACACTCAAAGGGTTTACTAGAGTCAATAATCTAGTTCACATCACTATGTGATTAACACCCAAGAGTAATAAGGTATGATTATGTTTTGCCTGTGAGAGAAATTTTAGTCTACGGGTCTGCAACATTCAGATCCGTATGTATTTTGCAAATTTCTATGTCTACAATACTCTGCACGGAGCCACTCTAGCTAATTGCTCCCACTTTCAATATGTATCTAGATCGATAGTTAGAGTCATCCAGATCGGTGTCAAAGCTTGCATCGATGTAACTCTTTACGACGAACTCTTTGTCACCTCCATAACCGAGAAACATTTCCTTATTCCACTAAGGATAATTTTGACCGCTGTCCAGTGATCCACTCCTGGATCACTATTGTACCCTCTTGCCAAACTCATGGTGAGGTACACAATAGGTCTAGTACACAGCATAGCATACTTTATAGAACCTATGACTGAGGCATAGGGAATGACTTTTCATTCTCTTTCCATTTTCTTCCGTGGTCGGGTTTTGAGTCTTTACTCAACTTCACACCTTGCAACACAGACAAGAACTCCTTCTTTGACTGTTCCATTTTGAACTACTTCAAAAACTTTTCAAGGTATGTACTCATTGAAAAATTTTATCAAGCGTCTTGATCTATCTCTATAGATCTTGATGCTCAATATGTAAGCAACTTCACCGAGGTCTTTCTTTGAAAAACTCCTTCCAAACACTCCTTTATGCTTTCCAGAAAATTCTACATTATTTCCGATCAACAATATGTCATTCACATATACTTATCAGAAAGGCTGTAGTGCTCCCACTCACTTTCTTGTAAATACAGGCTTCACCACAAGTCTGTATAAAACCATATGCTTTGATCACCTTATCAAAGCGTATATTCCAACTCCGAGATGCTTGCACCAGTCCATAGATGGATCGCTGGAGTTTGCACACTTTGTTAGCACCTTTAGGATCGACAAAACCTTCTGGTTGCATCATATACAACTATTCTTTAAGAAGTCCATTAAGGAATGCAGTTTTGACATCCATTTGCCAGATTTCATAAAATGTGGCAATTGCTAACATTATTCAGACAGACTTAAGCATCGCTACGGGTGAGAAGGTCTCATCGTAGTCAACACCTTGAACTTGTCAAAAACCTTTTGCAACAAGTCGAGCTTTGTAGACAGTAACATTACCGTCAGCGTCAGTCTTCTTCTTGAAGATCCATTTATTCTCTATGGCTTGCCGATCATCGGGCAAGTCAACCAAAGTCCACACTTTGTTCTCATACATGGATCCCATCTCAGATTTCATGGCCTCAAGCCATTTCGCGGAATCTGGGCTCATCATCGCTTCCTCATAGTTCGTAGGTTCGTCATGGTCAAGTACCATGACCTCCAGAATAGGATTACCGTACCACTCTGGTGCGGACCTTACTCTGGTTGACCTACGAGGTTTGGTAGTAACTTGATCTGAAGTTTCATGATCATCATCATTAGCTTCCTCACTAATTGGTGTAGGAATCACTGGAACTGATTTCTGTGATGAACTACTTTCCAATTCGGGAGTAGGTACAATTACGTCATCACGTTCTACTTTCCTCCCACTCATTTCTTTCGAGAAAATCTCCTTCTCTAGAAAGGATTCATTCTTAGCAACGAATATCTTGCCTTCGGATCTATGATAGAAGGTGTACCCAACAGTCTCCTTTGGGTATCCTATGAAGACACATTTCTCCGATTTGGGTTCGAGCTTATCAGGTTGAAGCTTTTTCACAGAAGTATCGCAGCCCCAAACTTTAAGAAACGACAGCTTAGGTTTCTTGCTAAACCACAGTTCATACAGCGTCGTCTCAACGGATTTAGATGGTGCCCTATTTAACGTGAATGCAACTGTCTCTAATGCATAACCCCAAAACGATAGTGGTAAATCGGTAAGAGACATCATAGATCGCACCATATCTAATAAAGTACGGTCACGATGTTCGGACACACCATTACGCTGTGGTGTTCTAGGTGGCGTGAGCTGCGAAACTATTCCGCATTGTTTCAAATGAAGACCAAACTCATAACTCAAATATTCACTTCCACGATCAGATCGTAGAAACTTTATTTTCTTGTTACGATGATTTTCTACTTCACTCTGAAATTCTTTGAACTTTTAAAATGTTTCAGACTTATGTTTCATTAAGTAGATATACCTATATCTGCTCAAATCATCTATGAAGGTCAGAAAATAAAGATACCCGCCGCGAGCCTCAACACTCATCGGACCGCATACATCAGTATGTATTATTTCCAGTAAGTCAGTTGCTCGCCACATTGTTCCGGAGAATGGAGTTTTAGTCATCTTGCCCATGAGGCATGGTTCGCAAGCATCAAGTGATTCCAAAAGCCCATCAACATGGAGTTTCTTCATGCGCTTTACACCAATATGACCTAAACGACAGTGCGACCAATATGTTGCACTATCATATCAACTTTGCATCCTTTGGCTTCAATATTATGAATATGTGTATCACTACGATCGAGATTTAATAAACCATTTATATTGAGTGTATGACCATAGAAGGTTTTATTCATGTAAATAGAACAACAATTATTCTTTGACTTAAACGAATAACCGTATTGCAATAAACATGATCCAATCATATTCATGCTCAACGCAAACACCAAATAACATTTATTTTAGGTTCAACACTAATCCCGAAGGTAAAAGGAGTGTGCGATGGTGATCTTATCAACCTTGGAATCATTTCCAACACACATCGTCACCTTGCCCTTAACTAGTCTCTGTTCATTTTGCAACTCCTGTTTCGAGTTACTAATCTTAGCAACTGAACCAGTATCAAATACCCCGGGGTTACTATGAACACTAGTAAAGTACACATCAATAACATGTATATCAAATATACTTTTGTTCATTTTGCCATCCTTCTTATCCGCCAAGTATTTGGGGTAGTTCCGCTTCCAGTGACCATTACCTTTGCAGTAGAAGCACTCAGTTTCAGGCTTAGGTCTAGCTTTGGGCTTCTTCACGGGAGTGGAAACTTGCTTGCCATTCTTCTTGAAGTTCCCTTTTCTTTCCCTTGCCCTTTTACTTGAAACTAGTGGTCTTGTCAACCATCAACACTTGATGTTTTTTCTTGATTTCTACCTTCGCCGATTTCAGCATCGCGAAGAGATTGGGAATCGTTTTCGTCATCCCTTGCATATTATAGTTCATCACGAAGTTCTAGTAACTTGGTGATAGTGACTAGAGAACTCTATCAATCACTATCTTATCTGGAAGATTAACTCCCACTTGATTCAATCGATTGTAGTACCCAGACATTCTGAGCACATGCTCATTAGCTGAGCTATTCTCCTCCATCTTGTAGGCAAAGTACTTGTCAGAGGTCTCATACCTCTCGACACGGGCATGAGTCTGAAATACAAATTTCAGTTCTTGGAACATCTCATATGCTCCATGGCGTTCAAATTTTTTTTGAAGTCCCGGTTCTAAGCCGTAAAGCATGGTGCACTAAACTATCATGTAGTTATCATACCGAGATTGCAAAATGTTCACAACATTTGCATCTGATCCTGCAACAGGTTTGTCACCTAGTGGTGCATCAAGGACATAATTCTTCTATGCAGCGATGAGGATAATCCTCAGATCGCAGACCTAGTCCGCATCATTGCTACTATCATCTTTCAACTTATTTTTCTCTAGGAACATATCAAAAATAAACGGGGAGCTACATCGCAAGCTATTGATCTACAACATAGATATGCAAATACTACCAGGACTAAGTTCATGATAAGTTAAAGTTCAATTAATCATATTACTTAAGAACTCCCACTTAGATAGGCATCCCTCTAGTCATCTAAATGATCACGTGATCCATATCAACTAAACCATGTCCGATCATCACGTGAGATGGAGTAGCTTTCAATGGTGAACATCACTATGTTGATCATATCTCCTATATGATTCACGTTCGACCTTTCGGTCTCAGTGTTCCGAGGCCATATCTACATATGCTAGGCTCGTCAAGTTTAACCCGAGTATTCTGCATGTGCAAAACTGGCTTGCACCCGTTGTATGTGAACGTAGAGCTTATCACACCGGATCATCACATGGTGTCTCGGCACGACGAACTGTAGCAACGGTGCATACTTAGGGAGAACACTTATACCTTGAAATTTAGTGAGAGTTCATCTTATAATCCTACCGCCGTACTAAGCAAAATAAGATGCATAAAGGATAAACATCACATGCAATCAAAATAAGTGATATGATATGGCCATCGTTATCTTGTGCCTTTGATCTCCATCTCCAAAGCACCGTCATGATCACCATCGTCACCGGCTTGACACCTTGATCTCCATCGAAGCATGGTTGTCGTCTCGCCAACTATTGCTTCTACGACTATCGCTACCACTTAGTGATAAAGTAAAGCAATTACATGGCGATTGCATTTCATACAATAAAGCGACAACCATATGGCTCCTGCCATTTGCCGATAACTGTTACAAAACATGATCATCTCATACAACAATTTATATCTCATCACGTCTTGACCATATCACATCATAGCAAGCCCTGCAAAAACAAGTCAGACGTCCTCTACTTTGTTGTTGCAAGTTTTACATGGCTGCTACGGGCTTCTAGCAAGACCCGTTCTTACCTACGCATCAAAACCACAACGATTTTTTGTCAAGTGTGTTGTTTTAACCTTCAACAAGGACCGGGCGTAGTCAAACTAGATTCAACTAAAATTGGAGAAACAGACACCCGCTAGCCACCTGTGTGCGAAGCACGTCGGTTGAACCAGTCTCATGAACGCATTCATGTAATGTTGGTCCGGGCCGCTTCATCCAACAATACCGCCGAATCAAAGTAAGACATTGCTGGTAAGCAGTATGACTATTATCGCCCACAATTCATTGTGTTCTACTCGTGCATATAACATCTACGCATAGACCTGGCTCGGATGCCACTGTTGGGGAACACAGTATTTCAAAAAAATTACCTAGATGGAGATGCATAGCAACGAGCGGGGAGAGTGTCCACGTACCCTCGTAGACCGAAAGCGGAAGTGTTTAGTAATGCGGTTGATGTAGTCGAATGTCTCCGCGATCCAACCAATCCAAGCACCGAACGTACGGCACCTCCGCGTTCAGCACACGTTCAACTCGATGACATCCCTCGATCTCTTGATCCAGTTGAGGACGAGGGAGAGTTCCGTCAGCACGACGGCGTGGTGACGACGATGATGAAGTTACCGGTGCAGGGCTTCGCCTAAGCACTACGACGATATGACCGAGGTGTGTAACTGTGGAGAGGGGCACCGCACACGGTTAAGAGAAACTTGTGTGTTCTAGGGTGCCCCCTGCCCCCGTATATAAAGGAGGGGAGGGGGAGGCCGGCCGGCCCTGTAGGGCGCGCCAGGAGGAGGGAGTCCTACTAGGACTCCAAGTCCTAGTAGGATTCCACCCGGAGGAAAGGGGGAAGAAGGAAGGGAGAGGGGGAAGGGAAGGAAAGGGGGGCGCCGCCCCCTTCCCTTAGTCCAATAAAGACCCAAGGGGGGAGGCAGCCCCTTGTGGCCCTTCCTCTCTCCCCACTAAGGCCCATCAAGGCCCATTAGTTCCCCCGGGGGTTCCGATAACCCTCCGGCACTCCGATAATTATCCGGTACCTCTCGGAACTCATCCGGTGTCCGAATAACATCGTCTAATATATCAATCTTTATGTCTCGACCATTTCGAGACTCCTCGTCATGTCCGTGATCTCATCCGGGACTCCGAACAAACTTCGGTCATCAAATCACATAACTCATAATACAAATCGTCATCGAACGTTAAGCGTGCGAACCCTATGGGTTCGAGAACTATGTAGACATGACCGAGACACATCTCCGGTCAATAACCAATAGCGGAACCTGGATGCTCATATTGGCTCCTACATATTCCACGAAGATCTTTATCGGTCAAACGCATAACAACATACGTTGTTCCCTTTGTCATCGGTATGTTACTTGCCCGAGACTCGATCGTCGGTATCCTCATACCTAGTTCAATCTCGTTACTGGCAAGTCTCTTTACTCGTTCCGTAATGCATCATCCCGCAGCTAACTCATTAGTCACATTGCTTGCAAGGCTTATAGTGATGTGCATTACCGAGAGGGCTTAGAGATACCTCTCCGATACACGGAGTGACAAATCCTAATCTCGATCTATGCCAACTCAACAAACACCATCGGAGACACCTGTAGAGCATCTTTATAATCACCCAGTTACGTTGTGACGTTTGATAGCACACAAGGTGTTCCTACGGTATTCGGGAGTTGCATAATCTCATAGTCAGAGGAACATGTATAAGTCATGAAGAAAGCAATAGTAATAAAACTATACGATCATTATGCTAAGCTAAAGGATGGGTCTTGTCCATCACATCATTCTCTAATGATGTGATCCCGTTCATCAAATGACAACACATGTCTATGGTCAGGAAACTTAACCATCTTTGATTAACGAGCTAGTCAAGTAGAGGCATACTAGGGACACTCTGTTTGTCTATGTATTCACACATGTACTAAGTTTCCGGTTAATACAATTCTAGCATGAATAATAAAAATTTATCATGATATAAGGAAATATAAATAACAACTTTATTATTGCCTCTAGGGCATATTTCCTCCAGTCTCCCACTTGCACTAGAGTCAATAATCTAGTTCACATCGCCATGTGATTTAACACTAATAGTTCACATCACCATGTGATTAACACCCATCGTTCACGTCGCCATGTGACCAACACTCAAAGGGTTTACTAGAGTCAATAATCTAGTTCACATCACTATGTGATTAACACCCAAGAGTAATAAGGTATGATTATGTTTTGCCTATGAGAGAAATTTTAGTCTATGGGTCTGCAACATTCAGATCCGTATGTATTTTGCAAATTTCGTCCGGGAGGGGGGAGGGGTCAGGAGACGAAATTAACCACATGGCACCACACACCAAATTCTCCTAGCCAAACGGCGCCCCCATGGAGGTAACGACACCGAGCGCTGCCGCCGTCGCATCCGCAAGGGATAACAGGAATTAACCTTGGGTCAGAGAAGAGGGGGTGGGGAGAAGGGATCTCGCCGATGCCTCCAGGAAGGGAAGTAGCGCTCGCAGGCGTTGTCACCGACGTTGATGGCCAAGCCACCAAAGGATTTCTCCCGAACCCGACTCACACCACCGTGCCCAGCCACCATCAACCCGGTGAAGATCACCGACGGGAGATCCAGTGGGAAGTGGACCAGATGGAGAACTTCAGATCTAATGCCAAGAGAACCGCCGGCCGCATAAAGAACTGTTGGGGAACGTAGCAGAAATTCAAAATTTTCTACGCATCACCAAGATCAATCTATGGAGTTTACTGGCAACGAGAGGGAAGGAGTGCATCTACATACCCTTGTAGGTCGCGAGCGGAAGCGTTCAAGAGAACGGGGTTGATGGAGTCGTACTCGTCGTGATCCAAATCACCGATGATCCTAGCGCCGAACGGACGGCACCTCCGTGTTCAACACACGTACGGAGCAGCGACGTCTCCTCCTTCTTGATCCAGCAAGGGGGGAGGAGAGGTTGATGGAGATCCAGCAGCACGACGACGTGGTGGTGGAAGTAGCGGGATCCCGGCAGGGCTTCGCCAAGCGCAAGCGGGGAGGAAGAGGTGTCACGGGAGGGAGAGGGAGGCGCCAGGGCTTAGATATTGCTGCCCTCCCTTCCCCCCACTATATATAGGGCCAAGGGAGAGGGGGGGGGGGGCGCAGCCTTGGCCCTTCCTCCAAGGAAGGGTGCGGCCAGGGAGGAGTCCTTCCCCCCCAAGGCACCTCGGAGGTGCCTTCCCCCTTTAGGACTCTCCCTTTTCCTTATCTCTTGGCGCATGGGCCTCTTGGGGCTGATGCCCTTGGCCCATATAGGCCAAGGCGCACCCCCTACAGCCCATGTAGCCCCCCGGCGCTGGTGGACCCCCTTGGTGGACCCCCGGACCCCTTTCGGCACTCCCGGTACAATACCGATAAAGTGCGAAACTTTTCCGGCGACCAAAATAAGACTTCCCATATATAAATCTTTACCTCCGGACCATTCCGGAACTCCTCGTGACGTCCGGGATCTCATCCGGGACTCCGAACAACTTCCGGGTTACCACATACTAATATCTCTATAACCCTAGCGTCACTGAACCTTAAGTGTGTAGACCCTACGGGTTCGGGAGACACGCAGACATGACCGATACGACTCTCCGGTCAATAATCAATAGCGGGATCTGGATACCCATGTTGGCTCCCACATGCTCCTCGATGATCTCATCGGATGAACCACGATGTCGAGGATTCAATCAATCCCGTATACAATTCCCTTTGTCTATCGGTATGTTACTTGCCCGAGATTCGATCGTCGGTATCCCTATACCTTGTTCAATCTCGTTACCGGCAAGTCTCTTTACTCGTTCCGTAACTCACATCATCCCGTGATCAACTCCTTGGTCACATTGTGCACATTATGATGATGTCCTACCGAGTGGGCCCAGAGATACCTCTCCGTTTACACGGAGTGACAAATCCCAGTCTCGATTCGTGCCAACCCAACAGACACTTTCGGAGATACCTGTAGTGCACCTTTATAGCCACCCAGTTACGTTGTGACGTTTGGTACACCCAAAGCATTCCTACGGTATCCGGGAGTTGCACAATCTCATGGTCTAAGGAAATGATACTTGACATTAGAAAAGCTCTGAGCAAACGAACTACACGGTCTTGTGCTAGGCTTAGGATTGGGTCTTGTCCATCACATCATTCTCCTAATGATGTGATCCCGTTATCAACGACATCCAATGTCCATGGTCAGGAAACCGTAACCATCTATTGATCAACGAGCTAGTCAACTAGAGGCTTACTAGGGACATGGTGTTGTCTATGTATCCACACATGTATCTGAGTTCCCTATCAATACAATTCTAGCATGGATAATAAACGATTATCATGAACAAGGAAATATAATAATAACCAATTTATTATTGCCTCTAGGGCATATTTCCAACAGTCTCCCACTTGCACTAGAGTCAATAATCTAGTCCACATCACCATGTGATTAACACTCATAGGTCACATCACCATGTGACCAACATCCAAAGAGTTTACTAGAGTCACCAATCTAGTTCACATCACTATGTGATTAACACTCAATGAGTTCTGGTTTGATCATGTTATGCTTGTGAGAGAGGTTATTAGTCAACGGGTCTGAACCTTTCAGATCCGTGTGTGCTTTACGAATACCTATGTCATCTTGTGGATGCTACCACGCGCTATTTGAAGCCATTTCAAATAATTGCTCTACTATACGAATCCGGTTTACTACTCAGAGTCATCCGGATTTGTGTCAAATTTCGCATCGACGTAACCCTTTACGATGAACTCCTTTTCACCTCCATAATCGAGAAAATTCCTTAGTCCACTAGATACTAAGGATAAATTCGACCGCTGTCATGTGATCCATTCCCGGATCACTATTGTACCCCTTGACCAACTCATGGCAAGGCACACTACATGTGCGGTACACAGCATAGCATGATATAGAGCCTACGTCTAAAGCATAGGGGACGACCTTCGTCCTTTCTCTCTCTTCTGCTGTGTGTTCTTTGAAAGTATCATCAGGCGTCTTGATCTATCTCTATAGATCTTGATGCCCAATATGTAAGCAGCTTTATCCAGGTCTTCCTTTGAAAAACTCCTTTCAAACAACCCTTTATGCTTTCCAGAAATTTTACATCATTTCGGATCAACAATATGTCATTCACATATACTTATCAGAAATGTTGTAGCGCTCCCACTCACTTTATTGTAAATACAAGTTTCTAACAAACTTTGTATAAACCCAAAAACTTTGATCACTCCATCAAAGCGTATATTCTGACTCCGAGATGCTTGCTCTAGTCCTTGGAAGGATCGCTGGAGCTAGCATACCTTTTAGCATCCTTAGGATCGACAAAACCCTTCTGATTGTATCACATACAACCTTTCCTTACGAAAAATGGTAAGGAAACTTGTTTTGACATCCATCTGCCAGATTTCATAAATGCAGCTAATGCTAACATGATTCCGATGGACTTAAGCATCGCTACGGATGAGAAAATCTCATTGTAGTCAACTCCTTGAACTTGTGAAAATACTTTGCCACAAGTCGAGCTTCATAGACGGTAACATTACCGTCCATGTCCGTCTTCTTCTCAAAGATCCATTTATCTCGGATTTCATGGCTTCTAACCATTTGTCGGAATATGGGCCCACCATCGCTTCTCCATAGCTCGTAGGTTCAGTATTGTCCAACAACATGATATCTCAGACATGATCACGTACCACTCTGAAGTAGCACGCATCCTCGTCGTCCTACGAGGTTTGGTAGTGACTTGATCCGAAGTTTCATGATCACTGTCATAAGCTTCCACTTCAATTGGTGTAGGTGCCACAGGAACAACTTCCTGTGCCCTGCTACACACTAGTTGAAGTGACGGTTCAATAACCTTATCAAGTCTCCACCATCCTCCCACTCAATTCTTTCGAGAGAAACTTTTCCTCGAGAAAGGACTCGTATCTAGAAACAATTACTTTTGCTTCCAGATCTGAAATAGGAGGTATACCCAACTGTTTTGGGTTTTCTATGAAGGCGCATTTATCCGCTTTGGGTTCGAGCTTATCAGCCTGAAACTTTTTCACATAAGCATCGCAGCCCCAAACTTTTAAGAAACGACAACTTAGGTTTCTCTAAACGGTGTCGTCTCAACGGAATTGCGTGGTGCCCCTTTTAAAGTGAATGCGGTTGTCTCTAATGCCTAACCCATAAACGATAGTGGTAATTCGATAAGAGACATCATGGTATGCACCATATCCAATAGGGTGCAGTTATGATGTCCGGACACACCATCACACTATGGTGTTCCAGGCGGTATTAATTGTGAACACTTTCCACAATGTCTTAACTGTGTGCCAAACTCGTAACTCAGATACTCATCTCTATGATCATATCACAGACATTTTATCCTCTTGTCACGACGATCTTCAACTTCACTCTGAAATTACTTGAACCTTTCAATAATTCAGACTTGTGTTTCATCAAGTAAATACACTCAGCATCTACTCAAATCATCTGTGAAGTAAGAACATAACGATATCCACTGCATGCCTCAGCACTCATTGGACTGCATACATCAAAATGTATTACTTCCAATAAGTTGCTCTCTTGTTCCATCTTACTGAAAACGAGGCCTTTCAGTCATCTTGCCCATGTGGTATGATTTGCATGTCTCAAGTGATTCAAAATCAAGTGAGTCCAAACGATCCATCTGCATGGAGTTTCTTCATGCATATATACCAATAGACATGGTTCGCATGTCTCAATCTTTTCAAAAACGAGTGAGTCCAAGGATCCATCTACATGGAGCTTCTTCATGTGTTCTGTACCAATATGACTCAAGTGGCAGTGCCACAAGTATGTGGTACTATCATTACTATCTTATATCTTTTGGCATGAACATGTGTATCACTACGATCAAGATTCATTTTAGGTGCAAGACCATTGAAGGTATTATTCAAATAAACAGAGTAACCATTATTCTCCTTAAATGAATAACCGTATTGCGATAAACATAATCCAATCATGTTTATGCTCAACACCAAATAACAATTATTTAGGTTTAACACCAATCTCGATGGTAGAAGGAGCATGCGATGCTTGATCACATCAACCTTGGAAACACTTCCAACACATATCGTCATCTCACCTTTAGCCAGTCTCCGTTTATTCCGCAGCTTTTATTTCGAGTTACTAACACTTAGCAACCGAACCGGTATCCAATACCCTGGTGCTGCTAGGAGTACTAGTAAAGTACACATTCATATAATGTATATCCAATATACTTCTATCGATCTTGCCTGCCTTCTCATCTACCAAGTATCTAGGGTAGTACTGCTTCAGTGACCGTTCCCCTCATTACAGAAGCACTTAGTCTCGGGTTTGGGTTCAACCTTGGGATTCTTCACTAGAGCAGCAAATGATTTGCTGTTTCATGAAGTATCCCTTTTGCCCTTGCCCTTCTAGAAACTAGTGGTTTTACTAACCATCAACAATTGATGCTCCTTCTTGATTTCTACTTTCGCGGTGTCAAACATCGCGAGTTGCTCAAGGATCATCATCTATCCTTGATATTTATAGTTCATCACGAAGCTCTAATAGCTTGGTGGCAGTGATTATGGAGAACCATCACTATCTCATCTGGAAGATTAACTCCCACTCGATTCAAGTGATTGTAGTACTCAGACAATCTGAGCACATGCTCAACGATTGAGCTTTTCTCCCTTAGTTTGCAGGCTTAAGAAACTTGTCAGAGGTCTCATACCTCTTGACGTGGGCACTAGTCTGAAATCCCAATTTCAGTTTTCGGAACATCTCATATGTTCTGCGACGTTTCAAAAAACGTCTTTGGTGCCACAATTCTAAACCGTTAGCATTACGCATTGAACTATCACGTAGTCATCAAAACGTGTATGTCAGATGTTCCGCAACATCTACAGACGACGCTGAGGTTCAGCACACCGAGCGGTGCATTAAGGACATAAGCCTTCTGTGCAGCAATGAGGACAATCCTCAGTTCACGGACCCAGTCCGCGTAATTGCTACTATCAACTTTCAACTAAATTTTCTCTAGGAACATATCTTAAACAGTAGAACTAAAATGTATGACATAATTCGCAAAGACCTTTTGACTATGTTCATGATAATGAAGTTCATCTGATTATTGAACTCCCACTCAGATAGACATCCCTCTAGTCATCTAAGTGATACATGATCCGAGTCAAACTAGGCCGTGTCCGATCATCACGTGAGACAGACTAGTCATCATCGGTGAACATCTCCATGTTGATCGTATCTACTATACGACTCATGTTCGACCTTTCGGTCTCTTTTGTTCCGAGGCCATGTCTGTACATGCTAGGCTCGTCAAGTCAACCTATGTGTTTTGCATGTGTTCCGAGGCCATGTCTGTACATGCTAGGCTCGTCAACACCCGTTGTATTCGAACGTTAGAATCTATCACACCGATCATCACGTGGTGCTTCGAAACAACGAACCTTCGCAACGGTGCACAGTTAGGGGGAACTTTTAGTGAGGGATCATCTTATTTATGCTACCGTCGTTCTAAGCAAATAAGATGTAAACATGATAAACATCACATGCAATCAAATAGTGACATGATATGGCCAATATCATTCTGCTCCTTTGATCTCCATCTTCGGGGCACCATGATCATCTTTTTCACCGGCATGACACCATGATCTCCATCATCATGATCTCCATCATTGTGTCTTCATGAAGTTGTCACGCCAACGATTACTTCTACTTCTATGGCCAACACGCTTAGCAATAAAGTAAAGTAATCTACATGGCGTTATTCAATGACACGCAGGTCATACAAAAAATAAAGACAACTCCTATGGCTCCTGCCGGTTGTCATACTCATCGACATGCAAGTCGTGATCCCTATTACAAGAATATGATCAATCTCATACATCACATATATCATTCATCATATCTTCTGGCCATATCACATCACATAGCACATGCTGCAAAAACAAGTTAGACGTCCTCTAATTGTTGTTGCAAGTTTTTACGTGGCTTGGATAGGTTTCTAGCAAGAACGTTTCTTACCTACGTAAGACCACAACGTGATATGCCAATTTCTATTTACCCCTCATAAGGACCCTTTTCATCGAATCCGTTCCGACTAAAGTGGGAGAGACAGACACCCGCTAGCCACCTTATGCAACTAGTGCATGTCAGTCGGTGGAACCTGTCTCACGTAAGCGTACGTGTAAGGTCGGTCCGGGCTGCTTCATCCCACAATGCCGCCGAAACAAGATAAGACTAGTAGCGGCAAGAAGAATTGGCAACATCTACGCCCACAACTACTTTGTGTTCTACTCGTGCATAGAAACTACGCATAGACCTAGCTCATGATGCCACTGTTGGGGAACGTAGCAGAAATTCAAAATTTTCTACGCATCACCAAGATCAATCTATGGAGTTTACTGGCAACGAGAGGGAAGGAGTGCATCTACATACCCTTGTAGGTCGCGAGCGGAAGCGTTCAAGAGAACGGGGTTGATGGAGTCGTACTCGTCGTGATCCAAATCATCGATGATCCTAGCGCCGAACGGACGGCACCTCCGCGTTCAACACACGTACGGAGCAGCGACGTCTCCTCCTTCTTGATCCAGCAAGGGGGGAGGAGAGGTTGATGGAGATCCAGCAGCACGACGACGTGGTGGTGGAAGTAGCGGGATCCCGGCAGGGCTTCGCCAAGCGCAAGCGGGGAGGAAGAGGTGTCACGGGAGGGAGAGGGAGGCGCCAGGGCTTAGATATTGCTGCCCTCCCTTCCCCCCACTATATATAGGGCGAAGGGAGAGGGGGGGGGGCGCAGCCTTGGCCCTTCCTCCAAGGAAGGGTGCGGCCAGGGAGGAGTCCTTCCCCCCAAGGCACCTCGGAGGTGCCTTCCCCCTTTAGGACTCTCCCTTTTCCTTATCTCTTGGCGCATGGGCCTCTTGGGGCTGATGCCCTTGGCCCATATAGGCCAAGGCGCACCCCCTACAGCCCATGTAGCCCCCCGGCGCTGGTGGACCCCCTTGGTGGACCCCCGGACCCCTTTCGGCACTCCCGGTACAATACCGATAAAGTGCGAAACTTTTCCGGCGACCAAAATAAGACTTCCCATATATAAATCTTTACCTCCGGACCATTCCGGAACTCCTCGTGACGTCCGGGATCTCATCCGGGACTCCGAACAACTTCCGGGTTACCGCATACTAATATCTCTATAACCCTAGCGTCACTGAACCTTAAGTGTGTAGACCCTACGGGTTCGGGAGACACGCAGACATGACCGAGACGACTCTCCGGTCAATAACCAACAGCGGGATCTGGATACCCATGTTGGCTCCCACATGCTCCTCGATGATCTCATCGGATGAACCACGATGTCGAGGATTCAATCAATCCCGTATACAATTCCCTTTGTCTATCGGTATGTTACTTGCCCGAGATTCGATCGTCGGTATCCCTATACCTTGTTCAATCTCGTTACCGGCAAGTCTCTTTAGTCGTTCCGTAACTCACATCATCCCGTGATCAACTCCTTGGTCACATTGTGCACATTATGATGATGTCCTACCGAGTGGGCCCAGAGATACCTCTCCGTTTACACGGAGTGACAAATCCCAGTCTCGATTCGTGCCAACCCAACAGACACTTTCGGAGATACCTGTAGTGCACCTTTATAGCCACCCAGTTACGTTGTGACGTTTGGTACACCCAAAGCATTCCTACGGTATCCGGGAGTTGCACAATCTCATGGTCTAAGGAAATGATACTTGACATTAGAAAAGCTCTGAGCAAACGAACTACACGGTCTTGTGCTAGGCTTAGGATTGGGTCTTGTCCATCACATCATTCTCCTAATGATGTGATCCCGTTATCAACGACATCCAATGTCCATGGTCAGGAAACCGTAACCATCTATTGATCAACGAGCTAGTCAACTAGAGGCTTACTAGGGACATGGTGTTGTCTATGTATCCACACATGTATCTGAGTTCCCTATCAATACAATTCTAGCATGGATAATAAACGATTATCATGAACAAGGAAATATAATAATAACCAATTTATTATTGCCTCTAGGGCATATTTCCAACAAGTACCGCGCCTGCCGTCGCCGCCGATGCCAACACTAACGACGGACGAGGCCCGCCCAGGCCCATCGGCCCTACAGGCCCGCAGATGCCAGGTCTGGATCCTACAGGGGCCAGGCTCGCCGGACGTCGCCTCGGAGTCCCATGGCCGGCCGGACTAGCCATCGTAGGGCGGAGGGATGTTGACGAGCCACCGCCTTGCTGCCGAAGGCGCCGCTGTGCCGGGGAAGACCACCGCGGGCCAAAGCCCAGATCGAACCCTCTCCCAGGGCGAAATAACCCCGCCGCCGCCATCCTGGGGTGCGGCTCGGACTTGGCCGGCGCCAGCCTCAAGCGGCGGCGAGGGATCGAAGATGTGTGAAGCCCGACGGTGGCGCTCGTGTTCGCCCTCGAGTCGCCCACGCGGGGCGGTGCGAGGGTACCGGTTCACTCGTAGATGTGATCTACTCCCAAGAACAAACATATGTGACAGTTTATAATCCACTGATGCTCGCTCACAAGTCACAACGAACCCCAACACTTATCCAAACTCACGCGCCATGCCTGAACAAAGCACATGGAATGGAGGTTGATTTTTCATTTTGTTCATGAGTGAGTGGCACTTGACATCGGATTTCTTTGATTCAAGGATCAACTAGCAGATATCTTCAGAAAGGCATTGCCAATTGACAGGTTCAACAAGCTACGGTTCAATCTTGTCTCGGTCCCAGGGAAGTTGTGATCCAAGGGGCAAATATATATAGAGATATGATTCCCTTTTTTCTTCAAAGCGAAAGCAAAAGATTTGCTCATCCATTAAATAAGCAGAAGAGAGTTGCCCGGTTAATTGACGGAAAACCGGACTAAAAGTGTCACAAACCGCCGAGCGGCACACAAAAGATACCCCACACAAACCTCAACAAGGAGGGCCTCATCAAGATATACTCGGACGTCATCGTTATCACTTCTCCCCAGTAGACGTCATTGCCCTCCCTAGACTCCGACTTCACCAAAGACGAACCTCGACCCCACCCTCACTATAAAGGCTGTGTGGAAACACAAGCAAAATCGTGCCAGACCCAGCCACCCGCAGCGAAAGCAGCGCAACTACAGCTTTGATGGAGAGCTCCGAAGGATAATTATTCATGGCTGGCACCATAGAAGACACCGAACAGACCACCTGCTGCCTATCATCGTTGCCATAGGGGCCCCGCCGCCGTAGCTCCAACTCCGCCATAACAAAACAACCCGAGGTAATCGCACGGACACACGAGAGAAGAGCTGGCTACCGCAACCATTGTCACACCTCCGGCTTTGCTTGCCGTTGCCATCGTTGCCACAGAAGTCTTGACGCCAACAATCACCATCTTCCACCTGTTCCTCTTGCCAATGCCCCGCTCCAAAGACAAAGCCCTCAAGAGGGGATACGACGCCGAGGCACTGCCTTCGTCTGATCACACGGATCTAGGGTTTCCCATGGATCTGCATCGACCAACCTGTGCGTGAGGGGTGAGAAATCAAGACAACGATGCCTCCAAGAAATGTCCATGACGCCCGCAGGCTTTGCCAACGCTGGTCATAGGCCGAAGACCAAGACATGGTTTTCAGTCGAGCTTCCGAACACCACCTCAACGACCCACACTGGTGTTGGCAAGAACACCAAACCAAGGTCAGCCTATCTACGAAGAGACGCAGAGCGGCCATCCGCGCCTCTCGGAGGCCACTGGCGGCCAAAACAGCAGCCACCCATGTTAGATCCACCCACGACATACTAGGACAAGAGCCACCGGATGTAGCAATCATTGTCGCGCACTAGCGAGCACCATGCCGTCCAGGGAGCAGGGAGCGTCACCCGAGGCTAAGGACCATGGCGGTGCCCAGCCATAGCCTGTGTTGGACGACCGAAGACGCCAAACCCGTCACGACACGCCAACCAGCCAACCAAGGCCATCATCCACGCGCATTGGAGCACCCTGCGGACCGCGCGACCAAAGGATGCCGCGCTCACCCGCCTCTTGCCTCCGAGCCGACCCCCGCATGCCAGATTTGGTCCGCACTCGCCCGTGCGCCCTTGCAGCATTTGGCCGCCCCTCGGCCAGCTCCTCACACTGCACTACACCACCCCCGGCCGCGTCATGCCGCGCACCGACCACCACCACCCCACTGCCTCACCACGCTGCCCCGAGAAGCCACGCGCCCGAGCCCGAGCTCCTCCCGATTCAACCGGCTTGCACCTGATACGTCTCCAACGTATCTAATTTTTGATTGTTCCATGCTATTATAATATCTGTTTTGGATGTTTTATATGCATTAATATGCTATTTTATATTATTTTTGGGACTAACTTATTTACCTAGTGCCTAGTGCTAGTTTTTGGTTTTTCCTTGTTTTTGACTTTTTCAGAAAAGGAATATCAAACGAAGTCCAAATGGAATAAATCTTTATGATGATTTTTCTTGGACCAGAAGACACCCAGGAGACTTGGGGAGGGGGCCACAGGAGTCCCGAGGAGGCCACAAGCCTCTAGGGCACTCCCCAGGGGGGCGCCCCGTGGCTTGTGGGCCCCTCGAGGGTCCCCTAACCCTAATTCCAGCTCTATATATTCTCAAATATTCCCCGAACATCAGAAGAGTCACCAAAAATACTTTTCCACCACCGCAAGTTTCCGTTCTCGTGAGATCCCATCTTGGGGCCTTTTCCGGCACTCCGCCGGAGGGGGATTCGATCACGGAGGGCCTCTACATCAACCTTGCTGCCCTTCCGATGATGCGCGAATAGTTTACCACAGACCTACGGGTCCATAGCTAGTAGCTAGATGGCTTCTTATCTCTCTTTGATCTTCAATATAATATTCTCCTCGATGCTCTTCGAGATCTATTCGATGTAATCCTCTTTGCGGTGCGTTTGTCGAGATCTAATGAATTATGGATTTATGATCAGATTATCTATGAATAATATTTGAGTCTTCTCTGAATTCTTATATGCATGATTTGATAGCTTTGTATTTCTCTTCGATCTATCGATTTGGTTTGGCCAACTAGATTGGTTTTCTTGCAATGGGAGAGGTGCTTTGTGATGGGTTCAATCTTGCGGTGTCCTCTCCCAGTGACAGAAGGGGCAGTGAGGCATGTATTGTATTGTTGCCATTAAGGGTAAAAAGATGGGGTTTATATCATATTGCTTGAGTTTATCCCTCTACATCATGTCATCTTGCTTAAGGCGTCACTCTGTTCTTATGAACTTAATACTCTAGATGTAGGCATGAGTCGGTCGATGTGTGGAGTAATAATAGTAGATGCAGGCAGGAGTCGGTCTACTTGTCACGGACGTGATGCCTATATTCATGATCATTGCCTTAGATATCGTCATAACTTTGCGCTTTTCTATCAATTGCTCGACAATAATTTGTTTACCCATCGTATGTTTTCTTTCAAGAGAGAAGCCTCTAGTGAAACCTATGGCCCCCGGGTCTATTTTCCATCATATATTTTCAGATCTATAAAACCAAAAACACAAAATTACCTTGCTGATTTTATTTACTTTTATTTGTTTTAAATCTATCTCTATTTGATCTCACTCTTGCAAGTGACCGTGAAGGATTGACAACCCCTTCTTCACGTTTTGTGCAAGTGTTTGTTAGTTTGTGTAGGTGCATATATTGGGGACTTGCTTGTGCCTCCTACTGGATTGATACCTTGCTTCTTAACTGAGGTAAATACTTATCTCTACTTTGCCGCATCACCATTTCCTCTTCAAGGGAAAAATCAACGCAAGCTCAAGAAGTAGCAGGAAGAATTTCTGGCGCTGTTGCCGGGGAGGTTATATATCAAGCCTACCAAGTACCTATCATAAACTCTCATCTCTTGCACTTACATTATTTGCCATTTGCCTCTCGTTTTCCTCTCCCCCACTTCTAAAACGTTTTCAGAAAAACACAAAAATATTTGCCTTTTTATTCGCCTTCTTTTCGTTTGCCTTTTGTTTGCTTGTGTGCTAGATTGCTTGCTTTTTCACAATGACTCAAGAGAATACTAAGTTGTGTGACTTTTCCGACACTAATAATAATGATTTTATTAGTACTCCGATTGCTCCCGCCACTAGTGCGGAATCTTATGAAATTAATGCCGCCTTGTTGAATCTTATTTTGAAAGAACAATTTTCAGGTAGTCCTAATGAAGATTCTGCATCCCATCTAAATACTTTCGTTGAGTTGTGTGATATGCAAAAGAAAAAGATGTGGATAATAATATTATTAAATTGAAGCTATTTCCGTTCTCACTACGAGATCGTGCTAAAACTTGGTTTTCATCTTTGCCTAAAAATAGTATTGATTCATGGAATAAGTATAAAGATGCTTTTATTTCCAAGTATTTTCCTCCCGCTAAGATCATCTCCCTTAGGAATGATATAGTGAATTTTAAGCAACTAGATCATGAACATGTTGCACAATCTTGGGAGAGGATGAAATTGATGATAAGAAATTGCCCTACTCATGGTTTAAGTTTATGGATGATCATACAATTTTTTTATGCCGGGTTGAATTTTGCATCTAGAAATCTTTTGGATGCCGTCGTGGAAATTGCATCAGGAGAAGATACTAAACTCCTAAATAATATTATGGCAAATTACTCTCAATGGCATACCAAAAGATCTTCTACTAGTAAAAAAGTGCATGTGATTGAAGAAATTAATACTTTGAGTGGAAAGATGGATGAACTTATGAAATTGATTTCTAGTAAGAGTGCTGCTTTGATAATAATGATATGCCTTTGTCTACTTTGATTGAGAATAATAATGAATCTATGGATGTGAATTTTGTTGGTAGGAACAATTTTGGTAATAATGCGTATAGAGGCAATTTTAATCCTAGGCTGTTTCCTAGTAATTCCTCTAATAATTATGGGAGTGCTCCTTTGATAATAATGATATGCCTTTGTCTACTTTGATTGAGAATAATAATGAATCTATGGATGTGAATTTTGTTGGTAGGAACAATTTTGGTAATAATGCGTATAGAGGCAATTTTAATCCTAGGCCGTTTCCTAGTAATTCCTCTAATAATTATGGTAATTCCTACAACAATTTTTATGTAAATTATAATAAAATACCCTCTAATATTGAGAATAATATTAAGATTTCATTAATTCTCAAAAGAGTTTTAGTGCTATGGTTGAAGAAAAATTGCTTAAGATTGATGATTTGGCTAGGAACGTTGATAGAATTTCTCATGAGATTGATTCTTTTAAGATGGGATTTATGCCACCCAAGATTGATATTAATGAATCTCTAAAAGCTATTCAAGTTTCTATTAATGAAAGTAGAGAAAGAACCGCTATGATGCGTGCTAAGAGAGATTGGTTTGTAAAAGCATGTTCTTCTAGTTTTTGTGAAAGTAATGATGAAGATCTTCTAGTTTTTGTGAAAGTAATGATGAAGATCTTAAAGTGATTGGTGTTACTCCTATTGAGTATTTGTTTGCTAATATAAATCTTGATAAAGATGGGACTGGAGATGAGTCAACTTTAGCTAGAAGGCGACCAATAATTTGAGTTTAAAGATCTTAATGAAAAAATTGATAAAAGTGGGATTGGCAAGGTCAAAACTTTAAGTAGCGATGAACCCACTCTTTTGGATTTGAAGGACTTTAATTATGATAATTGCTCTTTGATAGATTGTATTTTATTGTTGCAATCCATACTTAATTCAGCTCATGCTTATAATCAAAATAAATCTTTTTACTAAACATATTGTTGACGCTATGATGAAATCTTTTGAAGAAAAACTTGAGTTGGAAGTTGCAATCCCTAGAAAGCTTTATGACGAATGGGAGCCTACTACTAAAATTAAGATCAAAGATTATGAGTGCAATGCTTTGTGTGATTTGGGTGCTAGTGTTTCAACAATTCCAAAAACTCTATGTGATGTGCTAGGTTTCCATAAGCTTGATGATTGTTCTTTAAATTTGCATCTAGCGGATTCCACTATTAAGAAACCTATGGGAAGGATTAATGATGTTCTTATTTTTGCAAATAGGAATTATGTGCTCGTAGATTTTATTGTGCTTGATATAGGTTGCAATCCAACATGCCCTATTATTCTTGGTTGACCTTTCCTTACAACGATTGGTGCAATTATTGATATGAAAGAAGGAAACATTAGATTTCAATTTCCATTAAGGAAAGGCATGAAAAACTTTCCAAGAAATAAAATTAAGTTGCCATATGAATCTATTATGAGGGCTACTTATGGATTTAATACCAAAGATGACAATACCTAGGTCGTTGCATTATGCCTAGCTAGGGGCGTTAAACAATAGCGCTTGTTGGGAGGCAACCCAATTTTATTTTTGTTTTTACCTTCTGCTTCTGTTTTCCAATAATTATATCATCTAGCCTCTGGTTAGAGGTGTTTTCATGTTTTAATTAGTGTTTGAGCCAAGTAAGACCTTTGGGATGGTCTATGGTGATAGTTGATTTGATCTTGCTGAAAAACAGAAACTTTTGCGCTCGTTGCCAGAATTTTTTTAAAAATCACAGAATTGTGGTTTTGATCTTAATTTTTTACACAAGATTGATATACAAATTGCCTAGATTTTCCTAATTTTTCAGAATGTTTGGAGTTACAGAAGTATACGAAGTTTCCTGATTACTACAAACTGTTCTGTTTTTGACAAATTCTGTTTTCATTGTGTTGTTTGCTTATTTTGATGAACCTATGGGTAGTATCTTGGGGTATGATCCATGGAGAAGTTAAAATATAATAGATATAACACCAATATAAAATTAGAATGAGTTCACCACGGCACCTAAAGTGGTGATTTGCTTTATTATACTAACGGATCTCATGATTTTTCTGTTGAGTTTTGTGTTGTGAAGTTTTCAAGTCTTGGGTAAAGACTTGATGGACTACGGAATAAGGAGTGAGAAGAGCCTAAGATTGGGGATGCCCTAGGCACCCCAAGGTAATATTCAAGGACAAACAAGCATCTAAGCTTGGGGATGCCACAGATGGCATCCCCTCTTTCGCCTTCAATCCACCGGTAAAATTACTTGAGGCTATATTTTATTCACCACATGATATGTGTTTTGCTTGGAGCATCGTGTATGATATGAGTCTTTGCTTTTTAGTTTGCCACAATCATCCTTGCTGTACACACCTTTTGAGAGGGACACACATTAATCGTGAATTTATTAGAATACTCTATGTGCTTCACTTATATCGTTTGAGCTAGGTAGTTGCTCTAGTGCTTCACGTATATCTTTTTGAGCACGTCGGTGATGTTATTTTGAAGAAATTGTTGAAATCTCATGCTTCACTTATATTATTTTGAGAGTCTTAAACAACATGGTAATTTGCTTGGGTTATGAATTTGTTCCTAATATGATAGGCATCCAAGGGGGATATAATAAAAACTTTCATAAAGAGCATTTAATATATGAGAAGTTTGATTCCTTGCAATTGTTTGAGATATGAAGATGGTAATATTAGAGTCATGCTAGTAGTGAATTGTGGAATAGTAGAAATACTTGTGTTAAAGTTTGTGATTCCCGTATCATGCACGTATGGTCTTCTAGTTATGTGATGAAGTTGGAGCGCAATTTATCCTTGATTGTCTTCCTTTGTGTGAAAGTCGAGAGCGCGCAATGGTTAACTCCTACCAACCTCTCCCCTAGGAGCATGCGTAGTAGTACTTTGCTTCGAGGGCTAATAAACTTTTTGCAATAAGTATGTGAGTTCTTTATAACTAATGTTGAGTCCATGGAATATACACACTCTCACCCTCCCACCTTCGCTAGCCACTCTAGTACCATGCAACTTTCACCGGTGCATTAAACCCACCTTATACCTATCCTCAAAACAACCACCATACCTACCTACTATGGCATTTTCATAGCCATTCCGAGATATATTGCCATGTAAATCCACCGTTCCGTCATTATAAGATTCTACCTTGAGTTGTATTTTTTGAGTTGTAACTAAATAAAAGTGTGATGATCATCATTTTTAGAGCATTGTCACATGTGAGGTTATAAAAAAAGAGGCCAAAGAGCCCAAATAAAAAAAGAGGCCAAATCTCCCAAAATAATAATAATAACAATAAAGAGGCCAAAGAGCCCAAAATAAAAAAATGAGAGAAAAAGAGAGAAGGGACAATGTTATTATCCTTTTCCACACTTGTGCTTCAAAGTAGCACCATGTTCTTCATGATAGAGAGTCTCCTATTTTTACACTTTCATATATTACTAGTGGGAATTTTTCGTTATAGAACTTGGCTTGTATATTCCAATAATGGGCTTCCTCAAATTGCCCTAGGTCTTCATGAGCAAGCAAGTTGGATGCACACCCACTTAGTTTTCTTTTGAGCTTTCATACACTTATAGCTCTAGTGCATCCATTACATGGCAATCCCTACTCACTCTCATTGATATCAATTGATGGACATCTCCATAGTCCATTAATTTGCCTAGTTGATGTGTGACTTTCTCCCTCCTTTTGTCTACTACCACCTTCTATTCCACATATAGTGCTATATCCATGGCTCACGCTCATGTATTGCATGAAGAGTTGAAAGCTGAAGCGCGTTAAAAAGTATGAACCGATTGCTTGGCTGACACCAAGGTAGTACATGATTTATACTTTGTGTTGAGAAGAGGGAGCATTACAAGACTATATGATTTTGTAGGGATACCTTTCTTTAGCCATGGTATTTTGAAGTTTCGTGATTTTGCTTTTTAGTATGCTTGAAGTATTATTGTTTTTATGTCAATATTAAACTTTTGTTTTGAATCTTATGGATCTGAACATTCATGCCAAAATAAGAAGAATTGCATTGATAAATATGTTAGGTAGCATTCCAGATCAAAAATTCTGTTTTTATCATTTACCTATTCAAGGACAAACATGAATTAAGCTTGGGGATGCTTGATACGTCCCCTGGGCCAGCACCTCACACCGCGCTGCACCACCCCCGGCCGCGTCATGCCGTGCACCGAGCACCACCACCCCACTGCCTCGCCGCGCTGCCCCGAGAAGCCACGTGCCTGAGCCCGAGCTCCTGCCGATTCAACCGGCTTGCACCTGATACGTCTCCAACGTATCTATAATTTTTGATTGTTCCATGCTATTATATTATCTGTTTTGGATGTTTTATATGCATTAATATGCCATTTTATATTATTTTCAGGACTAACTTATTAACCTAGTGCCAGTTTCTGGTTTTTCCTTGTTTTTGACTTTTTCAGAAAAGGAATATCAAACGAAGTCCAAACGGAATAAAACTTTACGATGATTTTTCTTGGACCATAATACACCCAGGAGACTTGGGGAGAGGGCCAGAGGAGTCCCGAGGAGGCCACAAGCCTCTAGGGCGCGCCCTGATGTCTGCTAGAACTACGTCGGTATTTCCCCAAAGAGGAAGGGATGATGTAGCACAACGACGGTAGGTATTTCCCTCAGTGATGAAACCAAGGTTATCAAACCAGTAGGAGAACCAAGCAACACAACGTAAACAACCCCTGCACACAAATAACAACCACTCGCAACCCGACGTGTTAAAGGGGTTGTCAATTCCTTCCAGGTAACGGCGCTAGAAATTGGCAAACGGACGTGAGAAAGTTGTAATAGATTGATAGATCGAACACCAAATAAAATAAATAATAATAATACGCAGCAAGGTATTTTTGTATTTTTGGTTTAATAAATCTGAAAATAAAGCAAATAAAATAGATCGCAAAGGCAAATAATATGAGAAAGAGACCCGGGGGCCGTAGTGAAGGAAATATGCCCTAGAGGCAATAATAATGTTGTTATTTATATTTCCATATATCATGATAAATGTTTATTATTCATGCTAGAATTGTATTAACCGAAAACTTAGTACATGTGTGAATACATAGACAAACAGAGTGTCACTAGTATGCCTCTACTTGACTAGCTCGTTAATCAAAGATGGTTAAGTTTCCTAACCATAGACATGAGTTATCATTTGATGAACGGGATCGCATCATTAGAGAATGAAGTGATTGACAAGACCCATCCGTTAGCTTAGCACGATGATCGTTTAGTTTGTTGCTATTGCTTTCTTCATGACTTATACATGTTCCTATGACTATGAGATTATGCAACTCCCGAATACCGGAGGAACACTTAGTGTGCTATCGAACGTCACAACGTAACTGGGTGATTATAAAGATGCTCTACAGGTGTCTCCGATGGTGTTTGTTGAGTTGGCATAGAACGAGATTAGGATTTGTCACTCCGATTGTCGAAGAGGTATCTCTGGGCCCTCTCGGTAATGCACATTACTATGAGCCTTGCAAGCAATGTGACTAATGAGTTAGTTACAAGATGATGCATTAGGGAACGAGTAAAGAGACTTGCCGGTAACGAGGTTGAACTAGGTATTGAGATACCGATGATCAAATCTCGGGCAAGTAACATACCGATGACAAAGGGAATAACGTATGTTGTTATGCGGTTTGACCCATAAAGATCTTCGTAGAAAATGTGGGAGCCAATATGAGCATCCAGGTTCCGCTATTGGTTATTGACCGAGATGAGTCTCGGTCATGTCTACATAGTTCTCAAACCCGTAGGGTCCGCACGCTTAACGTTCGATGACGATCGGTATTATGAGTTTATGTGTTTTGATGTACCGAAGATTTTTCGTTGTCCCGGATGTGATCACGGACATGACGAGGAGTCTCGAAATGGTCGAGACATAAATATTGATATATTTGACGATGTTATTCGGACACCGGATGAGTTCCGGGGGTCACCGGATAAATATCAGAGTGCCGGGGGGTTATCGGAACCCCCGGGGGAACTAATGGGCCAACATGGGCCTGGTGAGAGAGAGAGGAGGGGCCCCTAGGGCTGGCCGCGCCCCCCCCCCCCCTTGAGGAGTACGAATTGGACTAGGAGGGGGCGGCGCCCCCCTCTTTCCCTCTCCCTCTCTCCCTCTCCTTCCTTCTCCCTCTCTTCCCTTGTTGGAAACCTACTAGGAATAGGATTCCTAGTAGGAATCCTACTTGGGGCGCGCCCCATGAGGGCCGGCCGGCCTCCCCCTTGCTCCTTTATATATGGGGGCAGGGGGCACCCTAGAACACACAAGTCAACAGTTGTTTTAGCCGTGTGCGGTTCCCCCCTCCATAGATTTCCACCTCGGTCATATCGTTGTAGTGCTTAGCTGAAGCCCTGCGTCAGTAACTTCATCATCACCGTCATCACGCCGTCGTGCTGACGAAACTCTCCCTCGGCACTCAGCTGGATCAAGAGTTCGAGGGACGTCACCGAGCTGAATGTGTGCAGATCGCGGAGGTGTCGGGCGTTCGGTACTTGATCGGTTGGATCGCGATGACGTTCGAATACATCAACCGCGTTACTTAACGCTTCCGCTTTCGGTCTACGAGGGTACGTGGACACACTCTCCCCGATCGTTGCTATGCATCTCCTAGATAGATCTTGTGTGATCGTAGGATTTTTTTTTGAAATATTGCATTCCCCAACAGTGGCATCAAAGCCAGGTCTATGCGTAGATGTTATATGCACGAGTAGAACACAAAGAGTTGTGGGCGATAATAGTCATACAACTTACCAGCATGTCATACTTTGATTCGGCGGTATTGTTGGATGAAGCGGCTCAGACCAAAATTACGTGTACGCTTACGCGAGACTGGTTCTACCGACGTGCTTTGCACACAGGTGGCTAGTGGGTGTCTGTTTCTCCAACTTTAGTTGAATCGAGTGTGACTACGCCCGGTCCTTGTTGAAGGTTAAAATAACACACTTGATGAAAAATCGTTGTGGTTTTGATGCGTAGGTAAGAACGGTTCTTGCTAAGCCCGTAGCAGCCACGTAAAACTTGCAACAACAAAGTAGAGGACGTCTAACTTGTTTTTGCAGGGCATGTTGTGATGTGATATGGTCTAGACGCGATGATATAAATTGTTGTATGAGATGATCATGTTTTGTAACAGAGTTATCGACAACTGGCAGGAGCCATATGGTTATCGCTTTATTGTATGAAATGCAATCACCATATAATTGCTTTACTTTATCACTAAGCGGTAGCGATAATCGTGATAGCAATAGTTGGTGAGACGACAACGATGCTTCGATGGAGATCAAGGTGTCAAGCCGGTGACGATGGTGATCATAATGGTGCTTTGGAGATGGAGATCAAAGGCACAAGATGATGATGGCCATATCATATCACGTATATTGATTGCATGTGATGTTTATCCTTTATGCATATTATTTTGCTTAGTACGGCGGTAGCATTATAAGATGATCTCTCACTAAATTTCAAGGTACAAGTGTTCTCCCTGAGTATGCACCGTTGCGACAGTTCGTCGTGCCGAGACACCACGTGATGATCGGGTGTGATAAGCTCTACGTTCACATACAACGGGTGCAAGCCAGTTTTGCACATGCAGAATACTCGGGTTAAACTTGACGAGCCTAGCATATGCAGATATGGCCTCGGAACACTAAGACCAAAAGGTCGAGCATGAATCATATAGTAGATATGATCAACATAGTGATGTTCACCATTGAAAACTACTCCATCTCACGTGATGATCGGACATGGTTTAGTTGATTTGGATCACGTGATCACTTAGATGATTAGAGGGATGTCTATCTAAGTGGGAGTTCTTAAGTAATATGATTAATTGAACTTTAATTTATCATGAACTTAGTACCTGATAGTATTTTGCATGTCTATGTTGTTGTAGATCAATGGCCCGTGCTACTGTTCGTTTGAATTTTAATGCGTTCCTAGAGAAAGCTAAGTTGAAAGATGATGGTAGCAACTACACGGACTGGGTCCGTAACTTGAGGACTATCCTCATTGCTGCACAGAAGAATTAAGTCCTGGAAGCACCGCTAGGTGCAAGACCCGCTGCAGGAGCAACGCCGGACGTTGTGAAAGCCTAGCAGAGCAAAGCTGATGACTACTCGATAGTTCAGTGTGCCATGCTTTACGGCTTAGAACCGGGACTTCAACAACGTTTTGAATGTCATGGAGCATATGAGATGTTCCAGGAGTTGAAGTTAATATTTCAAGCAAATGCCCGAATTGATAGATATGAAGTCTCCAATAAGTTCTACAGCTGTAAAATGGAGGAGAATAGTTCTGTCAGTGAACATATACTCAAAATGTCTGGGTATCATAATCACTTAACTTAGCTGGGAGTTAATCTTCCGGTTGATAGTGTCATTGAAAAAGTTCTTCAATCACTACCACCAAGCTACAAGAGCTTCGTGATGAACTATAATATGCAAGGGATGGATAAGACAATTCCCGAGCTCTTTGCGATGCTAAAGGCTGCGGAGGTAGAAATCAAGAAGGAGCATCAAGTGTTGATGGTCAACAAGACCACCGGTTTCAAGAAAAAGGGTAAAGGGAAGAAGGGGAACTTCAAGAAGAATGGCAAGGAAGTTGCTGCTCAAGTGAAGAAGCCCAAGTCTGGACCTAAGCCTGAGACTGAGTGCTTCTACTGCAAAGGGACTGGTCACTGGAAGCGGAACTGCCCCAAGTATTTGGCGGATAAGAAGGATGACAAAGTGAACAAAGGTATATGCGATATACATGTTATTGATGTGTACCTTACTAATACTCGCAGTAGTACCTGGGTATTTGATACTGGTTCTGTTGCTAATATTTGCAACTCGAAACAGGGACTACAGATTAAGCGAAGATTGGCTAAGGACGAGGTGACGATGCGCGTGGGAAATGGTTCCAAAGTCGATGTGATCGCCGTCGGCACACTACCTCTACATCTACTATCGGGATTAGTTTTAGACCTGAATAATTGTTATTTGGTGCCAGCGTTAAGCATGAACATTATAATTGGATCTTGTTTGATGCGAGACGGTTATTCATTTAAATCTGAGAATAATGGTTGTTCTATTTATATGAGTAATATCTTTTATGGTCATGCACCCTTGAAGAGTGGTCTATTTTTGTTGGATCTCGATAGTAGTGATACACATATTCATAATATTGAAGCCAAAAGATGCAAAGTTGATAATGATAGTGCAACTTATTTGTGGCACTGCCGTTTGTGTCATATTGGTGTAAAGCGCATGAAGAAACTCCATACTGATGGACTTTTGGAATCACTTGATTATGAATCACTTGGTACTTGCGAACCATGCCTCATGGGCAAGATGACTAAAACTCCGCTCTCCGGAACAATGGAGCGAGCAACAAATTTATTGGAAATAATACGTACTAATGTATGCAGTCCAATGAATGTTGAGGCTCGTGGCGGGTATCGTTATTTTCTGACCTTCACAGATGATGTGAGCAGATATGGGTATATCTACTTGATGAAACATAAGTCCGAAACATTTGAAAAGTTCAAAGAATTTCAGAGTGAAGTGGAAAATCATCGTAACAAGAAAATAAAGTTTCTGCGATCTGATCGTGGAGGAGAATATTTGAGTTACGAGTTTGGTCTTCATTTGAAACAATGCGGAATAGTTTCGCAACTCACGCCACCCGGAACACCACAGCGTAATGGTGTGTCTGAACGTAGTAACCACACTTTATTAGATATGGTGTGATCTATGATGTCTCTTACCGATTTACCGCTATCGTTTTGGGGTTACGCTTTAGAGACGGCTGCATTCACGTTAAATAGGGCACCATCTAAATCCGTTGAGACGACACCTTATGAACAGTGGTTTGGCAAGAAACCCAAGTTGTTGTTTCTTAAAGTTTGGGGTTGCGATGCTTATGTGAAAAAGCTTCAACCTGATAAGCTCGAACCCAAATCGGAGAAATGTGTCTTCATAGGATACCCAAAAGAGACTATTGGGTACACCTTCTATCACAGATCCGAAGGCAAGATACTCGTTGCTAAGAATGGATCCTTTCTAGAGAAGGAGTTTCTCTCGAAAGAAGTGAGTGGGAGGAAAGTAGAACTTGCTGAGGTAACTGTACCTGCTCCCTTATTGGAAAGTAGTTCATCACAGAAATCAATTCCTGTGATTCCTACACCAATTAGTGAGGAAGCTAATGATGATGATCATGTAACTTCAGATCAAGTTACTACCGAACCTCGTAGGTCAAGCAGAGTAAGATCCAAACCAGAGTGGTATGGTAATCCTGTTCCGGAGGTCATGTTACTTGACCATGACGAACCGACGAACTACGAGGAAGCGATGATGAGCCCAGATTCCGTGAAATGGCTTGAGGCCATGAAATTTGAGATGGGATCCATGTATGAGAACAAAGTGTGGACTTTGGTTGACTTGCCCGATGATCGGCAAGCCATAGAGAATAAATGGATCTTCAAGAAGAAGACTGACGCTAACGGTAATGTTACTGTCTACAAAGCTCGACTTGTTGCAAAAGGTTTTTGACAAGTTCAAGGAGTTGACTATGATGAGACCTTCTCACCCGTAGCGATGCCTAAGTCCGTCCGAATCATGTTAGCAATTACCGCATTTTATGATTATGAAATTTGGCAAATGAATGTAAAAACTGCATTCCTGAATGGATTTCTGGAAGAAGAGTTGTATATGATGCAACCCGAAGGTTTTATCGATCCAAAGGATGCTAACAAAGTGTGCAAGCTCCAGCAATCCATTTATGGACTGGTGCAAGCATCTCGGAGTTGGAATAAACGTTTTGATAGTGTGATCAAAGCATATGGTTTTATACAGACTTTTCGAGAAGCCTGTATTTACAAGAAAGTGAGTGGGAGCTGTGTAGCATTTCTAATATTATATGTGGATGACATATTGTTGATTGGAAATGATATAGAATTTCTGGATAGCATAAAAGGATACTTGAACAAGAGTTTTTCAATGAAAGACCTCGGTGAAGCTGCTTATATAATGGGCATCAAGATCTATAGAGATAGATCAAGATGCTTAATTGGACTTTCACAAAGCACATACCTTGATAAAGTTTTGAAGAAGTTCAAAATGGATCAAGCAAAGAAAGGGTTCTTGCCTGTGGTACAAGGTGTGAAGTTGAGTCAAACTCAATGCCCGACCACTGCAGAAGATAGAGAAAAAAATGAAAGTCATTCCCTATGCTTCAGCCATAGGTTCTATCATGTATGCAATGCTGTGTACCAGACCTGATGTGTGCCTTGCTATTAGTTTAGCAGGGAGGTACCAAAGTAATCCAGGAGTGGATCACTGGACAGCGGTCAAGAACATCCTGAAATACCTGAAAAGGACTAAGGATATGTTTCTCGTTTATGGAGGTGACAAAGAGCTCGTCGTAAATGGTTACGTCGATGCAAAGCTTTGACACTGATCCGGATGACTCTAAGTCGCAAACCAGATACGTGTTTATATTGAACGGTGGAGCTGTCAGTTGGTGCAGTTCTAAGCAAAGCGTCGTGGCGGGATCTACGTGTGAAGCGGAGTACATAGCTGCTTTGGAAGCAGCAAATGAAGGAGTCTGGATGAAGGAGTTCATATCCGATCTAGGTGTAATACCTAGTGCATCGGCTCCAATGAATTTTTTTTGTGACAATACTGGTGCAATTGCCTTGGCAAAGGAATCCAAATTTCACAAGCGAACCAAGCACATCAAGAGACGCTTCAGTTCCATCCGCGATCAATTCAAGGAGGGAGACATAGAGATTTGCAAGATACATACGGATCTGAATGTTGCAGACCCGTCGACTAAGCCTCTCTCATGAGCAAAACATGATCAGCACCAAGACTCCATGGGTGTTAGAATCATTACTGTGTAATCTAGATTATTGACTCTAGTGCAAGTGGGAGACTGAAGGAAAAATATGCCCTAGAGGCAATAATAAAGTTGTTATTTATATTTCCTTATATCATGATAAATGTTTATTATTCATGCTAGAATTGTATTAACCGGAAACTTAGTACATGTATGAATACATAGACAAACAGAGTGTCACTAGTATGCCTCTACTTGACTAGCTCGTTAATCAAAGATGGTTAAGTTTCCTAACAATAGACATGAGTTGTCATTTGATGAACGAGATCACATCATTAGAGAATGATGTGGTTGACAAGACCCATCCGTTAGCTTAGCATGTTGATCGTTTAGTTTGTTGCTATTGCTTTCTTCATGACTTATACAAAGATTATGCAACTCCCGAATAACGGAGGAACACTTAGTGTGCTATCAAACGTCACAACGTAACTGGGTGATTATAAACATGCTCTACCGGTGTCTCCGATGGTGTTTGTTGAGTTGGCATAGATCGAGATTAGGATTTGTCACTCCGATTGTCGGAGAGGTATCTCTGGGCCCTCTCGGTAATGCACATCACTATAAGCCTTGCAAGCAATGTGACTAATGAGTTAGTTACGGGATGATGCATTACGAAACGAGTAAAGAGACTTGCCGGTAACGAGGTTGAACTAGGTATTGAGATACCGACGATCGAATCTCGGGCAAGTAACATACCGATGACAAAGGGAACAACGTATGTTGTTATGCGGTTTGACCGATAAAGATCTTCGTAGAATATGTGGGAGCCAATATGATCATCCAGGTTCCGCTATTGGTTATTGACCGAGATGAGTCTCGGTCATGTCTACATAGTTCTCAAACCCGTAGGGTCCGCACGCTTAACGTTCGATGACGATCGATATTATGAGTTTATGTGTTTTCATGTACCAAAGATTGTTCGGAGTCCCAGATGTGATCACGGACATGACGAGGAGTCTCGAAATGGTTGAGACATAAAGACTGATATATTGGACGATGTTATTCGGACACCGGATGAGTTCCGGGGGTCACCGGATAAATATCGGAGTGCCGAGGGGTTATCGGAACCCCCGGGGGAACTAATGAGCCAACATGGGCCTTGTGAGAGAGAGAGGAGGGGCCCTAGGGCTGGCCGCGTGCCCTCCCTTGAGGAGTCCGAATTGGACTAGGAGGGGGCGGTGCCCCCCTCTTTCCCTCTCCCTCTCTCCCTCTCCTTCCTTCCCCCTCTCTTCCCTTGTTGGAAACCTACTAGGAATAGGATTCCTAGTAGGAATCCTACTTGGGGCGCGCCCCATGAGGGCCGGCCGGCCTCCCCCTTGCTCCTTTATATACGGGGGCAGGGGGGCACCCTAGAACACACAAGTCAACAGTTGTTTTAGCCGTGTGCGGTGCCCCCTCCACATATTTCCACCTCGGTCATATCGTTGTAGTGCTTAGGCGAAGCCCTGCGTTGGTAACTTCATCATCACTGTCATCACGCCATCATGCTGACAAAACTCTCCCTCGGCACTCAGCTGGATCAAGAGTTCGAGGGACGTCACCGAGCTGAACGTGTGCAGATCGCGGAGGTGCCATGCGTTCGGTACTTGATCGGTTGGATCGCGAAGACGTTCGACTACATCAACCGCGTTACTCAACGCTTTCGCTTTCGGTCTACGAGCGTATGTGGTCACACTCTCCCCGCTCGTTGCTATGCATCTCCTAGATAGATCTTGCGTGATCGTAGGAATTTTTTTGAAATACTGCGTTCCCCAACACGTAGGTTTCACTAGTGGCTTCTCTCGAGAAAAATAGCAAACAGTGGGTGAACAAATTACTGTTGGGCAATTGATAGAACTTCAAATAATCATGACGATATCCAGGCAATGATCGTTATATAGGCATCATGTCCAAGATTAGTAGACCGACTCCTGCCTGCATCTACTACTATTACTCCACACGTCGACCGCTATCCAGCATGCATCTTGTGTATTAAGTTCATGAAGAAACGGAGTAATGCAGTAAGAATGATGACATGATGTAGACAAGATCTATCTACGTAGAGATAGACCCCATCATTTTATCCTTTGTAGAAACGATACATATGTGTCGGTTCCCCTTCTGTCACTGGGATCAAGGACCGTAAGATCGAACCCACTACAAAGCACCTCTTCCCATTGCAAGATAAATAGATCAAGTTGGCCAAACAAAACCCAAATATTGGAGAAGAAATACGAGGCTATAAGCAATCATGCATATAAGAGATCAAAGAAACTCAAATAACTTTCATGGATATAAAAAGATAGATCTGATCATAAACTCAAAGTTCATCGGATTCCAACAAACACACCGCAAAAAAAGTTAGATCATATGGATCTCCAAGAGACCATTGTATAGAATCCTGCGAGAGAGAGGAAGCCATCTAGCTACTAACTAAGGACCCGAAGGTCTACGAAGAACTACTCATGCATCATCGGAGAGGCACCAATGGAAGTGGTGAACCCCTCCGTGATGGTGTCTAGATTGGATCTGGTGGTTCTGGACTCTGCGGTGGCTGGAATTGATTTTCGTCGACTCCCCTAGGGTTTCTGGAATATTGGGGTATTTATAGAGCAAAGAGGCGGTCCGGGGGGCACCCGAGGTGGGCAGAACCCACTAGGGCACGCCTGGGCCTCCTAGCGCGCCCTGGTGGGTTGTTCTCCCCTCGGAGCACCCCCCACGCGCAGCCTTAGCCCATTAGGTGTCTTCTGGCCCAAAAAAATTCTCCGTGAAGTTTCGTTGCATTTGGACTCCGTTTGGTATTGATTTCCTGCGATGTAAAAAACATGTAGAAAACATCAACTGGCACTTGGCACTATGTCAATAGGTTAGTACTAAAAAAATGATATAAAATGACTATAAAATGATTATAAAACATCCAAGGTTGATAATATAACAGCATGGAACAATAAAAAATTATAGATACGTTGGAGACGTATCAGCATCCCCAAGCTTAACTCCTACTCGTCCTCGAGTAGGTAAGTGATAAAAACAGAATGTTTGATGTGGAATGCTACCTAACATGTCATATCATATTCTTTTCTTTATAGCATGGACATTTGGAATTTTAAGTGATTCAAAGCAATAGTCTAGTTTTGACATCATAATTTAAATACTCAAGCATATCAACAAGCAACCATGTCTTTCAAAATATCAATGCTAAAATAAGTTATCCCTAGCCCATCATGCTCAATCATTGATCCATTCATGAAACACACTCGCATATTAACTACCCCCAATACTGAAGTACGATCATATTGCCTCCTAGTTGGTGCTTTTATAAGAGAAGGTGGAGACTCAAATTCAAAATAAAAATTGCATAAAGTAAAAGAAAGGCCCTTCGCAGAGGGAAGTAGGGATTTGTAGAGGTGCCAGAGCTCAAAGCGAAAAACTTAGAGATAAAAACATTTTGGGAGGTGTGTCTTTCCCACCAACGAAAACGACTTAGAGTTCCCAACACTTTCCATGCTAGATATATCATAGGCGGTTCCCAAACAGAAAATAAAGTTTATTCCTTTTTCCACCATACTTTCACTTTCCATGGCTAGCCGTATCCACGGTTGCCTTCCATACCAACACTTTCCAAGGAATTTATTATTTGACAACACAAAGTAAATTCATTTTTCATTTTGGGACTGGGCATCCCTAATACCTTTGCCTTACTCTCGTGCAATGACAAGTGAATAAACACTCATCGTGAGAATAACACATCTAGCATGGAAAATATTAGCCACCCCTCACCACTCCGCGAGCAGTACGAACACACAAAAGAGAAGTTTATTTTGAAAATTAGAGATGGCACGTACAAATTTGCTTAGAACGGCAAGAGAATACCGCATATAGGTAGATATTGTGGACTCATGTGGCAAAACTGGTTTAAAGGTTTTTGGATGCACAAGTAGTGATCATACTTAGTGCAAAATGAAGGCTAGCAAAAGATTGAGAAGCGACCAACCAAGAAACGAATAATCTCATAAACGAGCATTAAGCATAATTAACACCAAATAATGCACCACAAGTAGGATATAATTTCATTGCATAATTATTGACTTTCGTGCTTGCATAGGGAATCACAAACCTTAACACCAATATTCTTACTAAAGCATAATTACTCATTAACATAACTCACATATCCCATCATCATATCTCAAAACTATTACTAAGAATCAAGTTAATTTTGTCCAATGATCTTCATGAAAGTTTTTATTATATCCTTCTTGGATATCTATCACTTTGGGACTAATTTTCATATGTTGCTTTTCATAAGCTCAAACAAATATAAGTGAAGATCATGAGCATAAAATTTCTTTCTCTCAAATTAATTTAAGTGAAGCAAGAGAGAATTTCTTGAAATTTTTACTAACTCTCAAATAAATCTAAGTGAAGCAAGAGAGCAGTTCTTCAAAAATACTAAAGCACACCGTGCTAAAAAAGATATAAGTGAAGCACTAGAGCAAGTCCATAGCTCATAAAAGATTTAAGTGAAGCATAGAGAGCAATTCTAAAAAGTCATGAAATAATTTTGGTTCTCTCAAATAGGTGTGTCCAGCAAGGAACCAAGACTTAAAACACAAAATAAAACAAGCAAAGACTCATATCATACAAGACGCTCCAAGCTAAACACATAGTATGTGACGAATAAAAATATAGCTTCGAGTAAAATACCGATGGTCGTTAGAAGAAAGAGGGGATGCCACTCGGGGCATCCCCAAGCTTAGTTGCTTGCTTATTTTGGATAATAGCTTGGGATGTCGGGGCATCCCCAAGCTTAGGCTCTTCTTACTCCTTATTCCTTCATCCATTGTAAGATAACTAAAAACTTGAAAACTTCAATCACACAAAACTCAACAAAACCTTCGTGAGATCCATTAGTATAAGAAAATAAATCACTACTATAAGTACTGTTGCAACCTATTCATATTTTGTTTTTGCATTATATCTACTGTATTCCAAATTTCTATGGCAAAAACTCATCAAAGAAAACCATAGAGCCATCAAAACAAGCACACAACGCAAAGAAAACAGAATCTATCAAAAATAGAACAGTCTGTAGCAATCTGGATATTTCGAATACTTCTGAAACTCCAATTTTTTTAAAAAAATTAGGAAGACCTGAGAAATTTGTATATTAATTTTCTGCAAAAAGAATCAGGGCAAAAGCACGTTTCTGTGATTTATGAAAATTATTTTCGTGAGTGCATAAGTTTCTGTTTTTCAGCAAGATCAAACAACTATTACCCAAGAAGATCCTAAAGGCTTTGATTGGCACAAACACTAATTAAAACACAAAAAACACAATCATAACAGTAGCATAATTGTGCAAACACTCAAGAATAGAAAGCAAAAAGCAAAAATAATTTTTATTCATTGGGTTGCCTCCCAACAAGCGTTATAGTTTTACGCCTTTAGCTAGGCATAAAGCAAGGATCTAAGTTTTGTCATCCTTGTTCTTAACTTTCTTAGAGGTGTTTTCCTCATGGGGTTTTGTAAATACAACATAAAACATATTATCCATAGAAACCTTAGCGTTCCTAAGTTGGTTTTCATCATAACCTTTTTGATTTCCCGCAACAATCCAAGAGTGATGTTGATTAACATTGTTGAAAACTTGTTGGATTATATCTAGAACGGGGACTTCCTTCTTAAGATTCTCATCAAAGATTTTATTATCCCCGAGAAAATGTCTTAGCGCATAATCACTATTGTAAAGAATTTCATCCATCACGGGCTTTTCACGATTCATACCATAAAAATCAAAGATTTATCTTGCTTCCTGTATTATGTAGTCAAATTCATTCATAAGAACAAGAGTGACCAACTTTTTAGCTTTAGGATTCTTTATAATAGGAAGCTCAAAAAAATCTTTGCAAGGTAGGATGAGTACGGATAAATTTACTTTCAAGTTTCAGAACTAGTGCTGAAATAGCATCCGCATAAGATCTAGTAGTTTTAAGTATAGGAGCATCATCAAGACTTAGATTTCCAACACAATTGAAAAATTCTTGGATACGTTCTTTTCCCATAACATTCCCTTGCCCCAAGATAAAAGTTTTAGCATCCAGATAGCCCGTACGCCCCATCTTAGGAGTTAGGCCATCATCTGTTGGTGCCATACTGAAATCACTCATGATTGCAAGCAAAGGATAGATCTGACGAGAAAACGGCAAACGAAAAAGAGGGGGCGAATAAAACGGCAAATTTTTGTGAAGTGGGAGAGAGGAAAACGAGAGGCAAATGGCAAATAATGTAAATTACGAGGAGATGAGATTTGTGATTAGGAACCTGGTATATGTTGAAGATCCTCCCCGGCAACGACGCCAGAAAGTTCCTTTTGATGTCTGCTAGAACTACGTCGGTATTTCCCCAAAGAGGAAGGGATGATGCAGCACAGCGACGGTAGGTATTTCCCTCGATGATGAAACCAAAGTTATCGAACAAGTAGGAGAACCAAGCAACACAACGTAAACAGCCCCTGCACACAAATAACAACCACTCGCAACCCCACGTGTTAAAGGGGTTGTCAATCCCTTTCGGGTAACGACGCCAGAAATTGGCAAACGGACGTGAGAAAGTTGTAATAGATTGATAGATCGAACGCCAAATAAAATAAATAATAATAAAATGCAGCAAGGTATTTTTGTATTTTTGGTTTAATAAATCTGAAAATAAAAGCAAATTAAATAGATCGCAAAGGCAAATAATATGAGAAAGAGACCCGGGGGCCGTAGGTTTCAGTAGTGGCTTCTCTCGAGAATAATAGCAAACGGTGGGTGAAAAAATTACTGTTGGGCAATTGATAGAACTTCAAATAATCATGACGATATCCAGGAAATGATCATTATATAGGCATCACGTCCAAGATTAGTAGACCGACTCCTGCCTGCATCTACTACTATTACTCCACACATCGACCACTATCCAGCATGCATCTAGTGTATTAAGTTCATGAAGAAATGGAGTAATGCAATAAGAACGATGACATGATGTAGACAAGATCTATCTATGTCGAGATAGACCCCATCATTTTATCCTTAGTAACAACGATACATACGTGTCGGTTCCCCTTTTGTCACTGGGATCAAGCACCGTAAGATCGAACCCACTACAAAGCACCTCTTCCCATTGCAAGATAGATAGATCAAGTTGGCCAAACAAAACCCAAATATCAGAGAAGAAATATGAGGCTATAAGCAATCATGCATATAAGAGATCAAAGAAACTCAAATAACTTTCATGGATATAAAAAGATAGATCTGATCATAAACTCAAAGTTCACCGGATCCCAACAAACACACCGCAAAAAGAGTTACATCATATGGATCTCCAAGAGACCATTGTATTGAGAATCCAGTGAGAGAGAGGAAGCCATCTAGCTACTAACTACGGACCCGAAGGTCTACAAAGAACTACTCACGCATCATCGGAGAGGCACCAATGGAAGTGGTGAACCCCTCCGTGATGGTGTCTAGATTGGATCTGGTGGTTATGGACTCTGCGGCGGCTGGAATTGATTTTCGTCGACTCCCCTAGGGTTTCTAGAATATTGGGGTATTTATAGAGCAAAGAGGCGGTCCGGGGGGCACCTGAGGTGGGCACAACCCACCAGGGCGCGCCTGGGCCTCCTGGCGCGCCCTGGTGGGTTGTGCTCCCCTCAGAGCACCCCCAGGCGCAGCCTTGGCCCATTATAGGTGTCTTCTGGTCCAAAAAAATTCTCCGTGAAGTTTCGTTGTATTTGGACTCCATTTGGTATTGATTTCCTGCGATGTAAAAAACATGCAGAAAAAAAACTGGCACTTGGCACTATGTCAATAGGTTAGTGCCAAAAAATGATATAAAATGACTATAAAATGATTATAAAACATTCAAGATTGATAATATAACAACATGGAACAATAAAAAATTATAGATACGTTGGAGACGTATCGCGCCTGGGGGGGGGGGGGGCGTGGCTTGTGGGCCCCTTGAGGCAAGTTTCTGTTCCCATGAGATCCCATCTTGGGGCCTTTTCCGGCACTCGGCCGGAGGGGGATTTGATCATGGAGGGCCTCTACATCAACCTTGCTGCCCTTCCGATGATGCATGAATAGTTTACCACAGACCTACGGGTCCATAGTTAGTAGCTAGATGGCTTCTTCTCTCTCTTTGATCTTCAATACAATATTTTCCTCGTTGTTCTTCGAGATTTATTCGATGTAATCTTCTTTTGGAGTGTGTTTGTCGAGATCTGATGAATTGTGGATTTATGATCAGATTATCTATGAATAATATTTGAGTCTTCTCTGAATTCTTATATGGATGATTTGATAGCTTTATATTTCTCTCCGATCTATCCATTTGGTTTGGCCAACTAGATTGGTTTTTCTTGCAATGGGAGAGGTGCTTTGTGATGGGTTCAATCTTGCGGTGTCCTCTCCCAGTGACAGAAGGGGCAGCAAGGCACGTATTGTATTGTTGCCATTAAGGGTAAAAAGATAGGGTTTATATCTTATTGCTTGAGTTTATCCCTCTACATCATGTCATCTTGCTTAAGGCGTTACTCTGTTCTTATGAACTTAATACTCTAGATGCAGGCAGGAGTCGGTCGATGTGTGGAGTAATAGTAGTAGATGCAGGCAGGAGTCGGTCTACTTGTCATGGACGTGATGCCTATATTCATGATCATTGCCTTAGATATCGTCATAACTTTGCGCTTTTCTATCAATTCTCGACAGTAATTTGTTTACCCACCATATGTTTTCTTTCAAGAGAGAAGCCTCTAGTGAAACCTATGCCCCCCGGGTATATTTTCCATCATATATTTTCAGATCTATAAAACCAAAAACACAAAAATACCTCGCCGATTTTATTTACTTTTATTTGTTTTAAATCTATCTCTATTAGATCTCGCTCTTGCAAGTGGCGGTGAAGGGATTGACAACCCCTTCTTCGCGTTGTGTGCAAGTGTTTGTTAGTTTGTGTAGGTGCATATATTGGGGACTTGCTTGTGCCTCCTACTGGATTGATACCTTGGTTCTTAACTGAGGGAAATACTTATCTCTGCTTTGCTGCATCACCCTTTCCCCTTCAAGGAAAAATCAACGCAAGCTCAAGAAGTAGCAGCACCGCTCGATCCAAAAAAGGAGGAGGAAAAGAGCCACCCTGCCGCCGCCGAGCCACACGGGCTTTACCTAGCGGTGCTTGCCGCTGGCGGTTGCGTGGGGAGTGGGACGGCGGTGTGGAGCGTTGGCATGGCTAGGGTTTGCTCCCTGTTCGTTCACGGGAGCGACCGGGGGGAGCCGATGGTTTCCTTATGCCGTGAGAGATATGATTCTGATATGCAATCCTTGTAGAAAATACTCTCTCTGTAAGCACATGACTCTAAAACATCTTACATTAGTGTAAAGAGGGAGTAGTGTAGAGGTAGTTGTAACAGATTGCAATCCTAGTAAATTAAGTTGTCAAATGGCCATATTATATATGATGTTTATTTTTTCAAGAGTATGCCAATGGCGTACCATTTTTTTATAGAAGGGAGAACAAAAGTTTACAAGAGATCTATGAAGATGCGAGCATCGACATAGGTACACCAACACCACCAAGAAACAAAAGGATCACTCTCTCACAAATCTACTTAAGGCTACTCCTCCAACTCCTGTAGTCTTCCGTGCTTTGATCTCTTCCAAAACTTAGTTGCACAAGCCTCATAGGTGTTCTTATTTGCTCCGTTCTATTGAAGACTCTCGCATTCCTTTGCTTCGACAATAGCCAAGCAGTGGCAATCACCAGAGTGTCGAAGCGCCTCTTGTATGGTTGTCGAAAAAGGTGACTTGTCCTCTCCCACCAGACCATGAAAGTATCTTTAGTTTGCGGGATGGTCACATTTATCTCAAAGCAGCCGTGCCATACCTCTCGCGCATAGATGCATTGAGCGAGGATGTGATCCAGATTATCCTCATCATGTAGGCATGTGTAACATGCTGAGGGGTTGTCTTGCAGCCCATGTCGAGCCCGGCTATCCGATGTCCATAATCGGTATTGTGAAGCTAGCCATGCAAAGATCTTGCATTTTAGAGTTGCCCAACTCCTCCAGATGCACGTAGCAGTGCTCGAGCGTACCATGCCTTGCCACAAGCGGTTGTAGGTCGATTTAGCTGTGTACGAACCCGACTCCTCAGATGGTCAGCTGAAACTGTCTTCCTCCATTGTGTTTCTGGGCACATTGGCAATGACATGCTGCAGGTGCATGAGTTGTATTTGAGCGGTGAAGGATATATCTCCTCTGATATCATGCAACCATGCATCATTCAGCAGTGCTTGTTGCACAGTCCTATGATTTTTGAAGCGCGTGTCCACTGCAGCCACAAGCATTGGCGCAATGTCACCAACAACAAAACCCTCAAGCCACCGATCGGTCCAGAAGAGCACTCTATCTTCTACACCCACATTGATGACAAACGTGCTATCAAAGACTGCTTTAGCCTCGCCATCAATCATGAATGCTAGCCCCTACCATGGTCGATCTCTGTCCGTTCTTCTCAGCCATTCCAACCGTACTCGGAGGGCGAGAGCTTGCAGTTTCAAGTTCTTCACACCCAGACCTCCAAACTGAGTTGGCCTACATATAGTGTTCCATGCAACCAGGCATTGCCCTCCATTTGTATGCTCTTTTCCGGCCAAAAAAAGGACCTCATCCAAGCATCTATCTCTTCAAAAACCCACTGTGGTGCATCTAACACTAGCAAGTGATGCGACGGTCTTGCCGCAATAACGATCTTTACTAGTATCAATCTTCCCGGTCCCTGTATAAGGCCACGCTGCCAGGATGGCATGAAGTTCTTAACCCGATCAAGCAAGGGAAGGCTCCAAATTGACATTGTAGGCACTGTCCAACTCTATCTATGTCATCTTGATATCCTCTTATGAGTATAGCGGATGTCTTTGTGTAGTTGAGTCTCAATCATGTGGCCTGAGGCCTCTCCAAAGACAATGAGCACACATCCGAGGCATGAGAGATCGATAGCAGAGGGAGGCGTACAAAAAGAGCTACATCATCGGCGTAAATGGATAGCCTCTGTGTTGCTGTTATTCCCGGGTAAGAGGAAAGAGGACCCTCAGATGTAGCCTTGGTGATTAGTGTCGTGAGCACATCCATCGCTATGACGTAGAGCAGCGGGGAGACGGGATCTCCTAAGCCCTTGGCATATGAGAAATTTCTCCTTGTACAACCATTAATAATCACCTTCGTGCTCGCAGTTTGTAGCAGAATTTGCACCCATCGAGTGAAATTTTGTCCAAAGCCTTTGGCTTGCAATAACTCAAAGAGGAAAGGCCACGGTAGTGAGTCAAAAGCCCTTGAAATATCAATCTTCCGCGCATGCATCCTTCTAGCCACATGTCTCACCAGCAGAAAGTTATCATGTAAATTTCTGCCGTGAATGAATGCAGATTGGTTGGCATTCACGAGTTCTTTCATTCTTCTCCGAGCCCTTATATCAATCAAGTAAACCAATAGCTAATAGTACACATTGACGTTCCAAACAATCCCATTATCACCTCTGGTTAAAACTGATCTTTATTTATCTTTTGAATAGACGGACCACACGGCCCCGGTTTTCGTTAAGAAAATGGGGCTCACTACAACAGCTACGAAAACCATTAGCGAATCCCATTTCGATACATCCATCCATCCAATCTGTTAGGAGCGTGCAAACCCGAAAATGCATAGGGAAATTAAAAATAAATACTAGGAAAAATAAAAAATTCTAAAATTTTCGTGTCCCGATCATGTTTGCTCGATCATTGGTCGATCGAGCTGGAAAGAAAAGAGAAGCTAACTATTCTTGCCAGAGAGCAACACACCATGGATGAGCGAATCAAGATTAGTCAACGATCTCGCCATGGACCGGACAGCCACCTCCCTCCACTCGGCCGCTCTCTTCCTCATCTCCCTGCCCTTGTCCCCGCCCACCGCCTCCTTGATCCTCCCCTCGACCACCTCCCGCCGCACGTTGTCGCCGATCTCCATCGCCACCCCCCACTCGGCGCACTTGTACCGGCAGTTGGTCTGCTGCTCCGCGAAGAAGGGCCAGCACAGCATCGGCACGCCGCCGCAGAGGGCCTCCACCGTCGAGTTCCACCCGCTGTGCGTCAGGAAGGCGCACACGGCATCGTGCCGCAGCACCGCCTCCTGGTCGCACCAGCTCGCCACGAGGCCCCTGTCCCTGGTCGCCTGCAAGAACCCGGGGGGCAGCGCGGCGCCGGCGCCGGCGGCCTCGCTGCTCCTCACGACGTCCGGCCTGACGATCCAGAGGAACTCCTGGCCGCTGTTGGCCAGCCCCCACGCGAACTCCGCCAGCTCGTGGCTGCTCATCACGGTCACGCTCCCGAAGTTCACGTACACCACGGAGCGGGCCCTCTTGCCGTCGAGCCACGGCAGGCAGACGTCGTCCTCTTTCCAGAGGCTGGAGCTCACCGTGCGCAGGGGGTCCCCGCGGGGGATGGTTTGGTCGGCGAGGGAGTTGAGCGGGCCGATGGTGTAGATGGCCGGTATGATGGCGCGCATCGCGTCGAGCGCCGGCTGCTCGAGCTGGTCCATGGTGTTGATGATGACGGCGTCGGCCGCCTCCGCGCGCTCCACTTGGTGTAGCTGGAAGGTCAGCAGGGTGTCGTCGCGGTCCGTCGTGCGGAGGAAGCTCGGGAAGTCCTTCAGCCGCATGTGCTTGCTCAGCCCGGGCGCCCAGTCCACCGCCATGTCCATGAACCCGTTGGTCAGCTGCTCTTCGTCTGTTCGATCTCCACGCAAAAATCAATTCGTTGTTGAGAAATTGGAGATTTAGGCCAAGTCAAAATTTTGAAGGAAGAAGATGAGGAATTCATAGCTAGCCTTTGAGGGGAATGATGCCCCGGTCGATGAGAGGGCGGAAGTTCCGGTAGCCCATGTAGCCGCAGGCGCTGGCCGTCCAGAACAGAGCGCACGGCACGCCGAGCTCCCTCGCGGCGTCCACGGCGAAGCTCATGAGGCCGTCCGCCACGATGCACGTGACCGGCGGCGCCCCGGACGTGCTGCCGTTGAGGCCAGCGAGTAGATTCTTGAAGTGGGGGAGGCAGGTGGTCATGATGGAGTAGCAGAGCGACGGCGGGTCCTGCGTGACGTCGGCGTCCGACGAGGGAAGGCCGTCGGGGATGGTGGCGAAGACGAAGCCGGGGAGGCCCGCGGCGGCGCTCGGCCCGCGGGAGCGGATGAGGCGTCGGTGGTTGTACTCGGTGCTGACGAAGGTGACGTGGAAGCCCCTGCAGCGGAGCACCTTGGCCAGCTTCATCATCGGCGTGATGTGCCCCTGCGCCGGGAACGGCAGGCACACGGCGTGCGGCTTCTCGCCGGCGGCGGGATCCATGTCTAGCAGTGGGGCGATTGGTTCGTCGATGGAGCTTTCTTGCCTTGTCACCCGCTCGAATAAGAAACTCAGCGGGCGAAGACTGGAAGCCAGAAGATAGCTGATACAATATGCAGCGGCGCCTACCACGTTTGACTTGGGAATTTCCAACGTCCCCTAGTTATTTTTTTGGTCATTTGCGCGCGCGTGATGCGTTGCTATCTTGTGGCTGTGAGTTGATAGATATGTGACACGAATGATGAGAAGAACTCGTGATCCTATTGGCAGATCAGAATGGCATGCAGATGCAGGGCCCATGCATCCCAGCAGCAGATTGAGTGTCGGATTATGTCGATCTCCACTTTCTGTCCTTTCTTGTACTGACGCCACTCTCTTTCTTTCTTTGGGCTCTCCTGGTCATCCTCCGCTTAAGAGCAACTTCAACGGGCCCGATCCAAACGAACGACGCTTTTGTCCGCTCTTTGTCGGGTCGGCCGCCCGCCCGGCGGCCGCCCTCTTTTAGATTTGGGTCGGCAGCACGGCCTAACACGCCGACCCAAATATTACATTGATTTGCATTCAAGCATATTGTCAAACATAGTTCACCGAATAAAATAGTATAGTTTTACAAGCCGGATACAAATAAAAATGTTTCACATAGTTTTGCAAACAAATACTCCCTCCGTTCCTAAATATTTGTCTTTCTAGATATTTCACCAAGTGACTACATATGGAGCAAAATGAGTGAATCTACACTCTAAAATATGTCTACATACATCTGTATGTGGCAGTCTGTTTGAAATGTCTAGGAAGACAAATATTTAGGAACGGAGGGAGTAAAAGAAGATACATTTATTGGTTGCCAACATGAGCCCACATATGCTCAATTAAATCATTTTGCAGTTGCACGTGAGTTTCCCAATCACGCATGTCTTCATGAAATTGGGTGAACTATTCAAAAGTTGCCGCTACTCCATGTTGAGGCACAACATTCTCACCATGAAACTGAAACCCTTGATCATACAGACGTTCCAGGCGCTCGTCTTCTACGATCATATTGTGCATGATCACACAAACAGTCATCACCTCCCACAGTTTCTGCGTGCTCCAGGTATTAGCAGGATACCGAACGATGCCCCATCGAGATTGCAAAACACCAAAGGCACGCTCGACATCCTTCCTAGCACTCTCTTGTTCTTGGGCAAATCTTTTCTTCTTCTCTTCGACAGGGTTGGGTATTGTCTTGACAATAGTGGTCCACTGAGGATAGATACCGTCACCCAGGTAGTATCCTTTGTCGTAGTTGCGGCCGTTGACAGTAAAGTTCACCGGTGGGCTGTTGCCTTCGGCAAGACTAGCAAACACCGGCGAGCGCTAAAGCACGTTGATATCATTGTGTGATCCAGCCATGCCAAAGAAAGAGTGCCAGATCCAGAGATTTTGAGACGCCATGGCCTCTAGTATGACAGTGCAAACCCTGACATGTCCCTTATACTGCCCTTGCCAAGCAGAAGGACAGTTCTTCCACTCCCAGTGCATGCAGTCTATGCTGCCAAGCATCCCTGGGAAGCCCCTTCTGGCATTCATCGCCAACAAACGGGTTGTATCTTCAGCTGTCGGCTCTCTCAAGTACTCAGGGCCAAACACAACAATAACAGCCTTGCAGAACTTATACAGGGACTCTAGGCATGTAGACTCACTCATACGAACATACTCGTCAATGAGATCACCGGGCACTCAGTATGCCAGCATTCGGATGGCGGCAGTGCATTTCTGATAAGAGGAGAAACCGATCTTGCCGACGGCATCCTCTTTGCACTCGAAATAGTCATCATAGCCGACCACCCCCTCTCTAATACGGTTGAAAAGATGCCTACTCGTACGGAAACGGCGGCGGAATTTTTAATGTTTGAACAACGGGTTTGTTGTATCAAAGTAGTCCTTCCAAAGAAGGAAATGCCCGCTCTCTTGGTTGCGATTCAACGCCGGAAGGTGGCCCGGAATGGAGCCACGGAACAACGGTCGCTGGCTGTTGAGGTGGTGATGGACCAACACGGCAGCCAATATCTCCTCCTCGTCGTCGGACGACAAATCGTTGGAGTCGCAAAGGAAATTGTGGAAAAAGAACTCGTCAGCGGAGTTCATTTTCATACCTTGGCAAACTATCGAACAGCTTGCGGGCGTCGAAGAAGGAGACGGCCGGCTAGGGGAGTCGCGGCGCGCACGGACCAGCTAGCTGCCCTGCCGGCGTCCTATGAGTGGGGCGGCGAGGCGGCTTCTTGGTCGCGGGCGGCTGTGCGGTGGGGGGAGCGGCGGCGGGAAGCCGTTTGCTCCCTGGCGGCAAGACGGCGGTGGCGGGTGACGGGAGGCGGCGGGGGGGGGGGGGGGGAGGGGGGTGGGCGGCGTTGCTGGGCGGATGTGGAGGCGGCGGCAGCTGGCAGAGTCACCGGCAAAAATGGGCGGCGGCGGCGACGACGAAGGAGGTGGGCGGGGGTTGCTGTTGGCTAGGGGGTCAGGGGGGAGGCCAATGTGCCACCGACCAGCGGGCCCGGGGAGAGGAGAAGGCGAGCGTGCGTGCGTCCGTCGCGTGTCCGCGCCGACGCAAATCCGGCTCAAAAATGGGCCGGGAATGGGTTGCTCGCGGACGAAAAGCGGACGCGCGTCCGTTTGGGTCGGCGCGTTGGGCCGCCTTTTGTGTCCGCGCCGACCCAAACGGACGGCGGCGGACGAAATGGGTCGCCCCATTGGAGTTGCTCTAATTCCCCATTCCGGAGCTTCATAGCCTTAAGGCCAACTCCAGCGCGCGACCCCATCCCGTCCGGCCCCATTCGTTTGGGGCAAAACGGACAAGCCAGACGGCCCAACGCGCGACGGCCTGGACCCATCTGGTCCGTTTTGTGTCCGGGCCGACTCATTTCGAGCGCAAACATGGGCCAGGTTTGGGTCGCGGCGGACAGCAAACAGACACGTCGCTCGTCCGCTTCGGGGCCGCGTGGCAGGCGGCCACCTACCTCCCACCGCCCGACATTAATGCGCACGCACGGTCGGCCCCACCTGTCATCCGCCTAGGCGAACGGTCGCCGTCGTTCTTAAATGGGAAGTCGTGGACCGGTCACAGTCCACACTCCCCACTCCAGCCCGTGCTGCCTCCTCAAAACCCGACACTTCCCAAATCCTAGCTCTTCCTCTCCCCGTCCTCGATCTCGCCGGCCGGCCGCCACGCAGCCATGGGGTTCTGGAACACCACTGAAAGGGGAAGCACGACCACGAGGCTGGCTCGTCCTCGGGCCGCCGCCACCGCGGCGTCAAAGAGGAGCCTGCATCACCACCGTGAAGGGCCCCCGCGCCGCCCGCATTCTCCATCGCCCCTACGGCCGCCGGCGAGCGCGACCGGCACTACATCCATGCGGATGTATGCCGTCGTTATTGGGAGACAAGGACGCCGTTCCCCTGGAGTGACGTGCACCTCCCCAATAACTGGCATCTCTCTGCCGACCGGGTGCTGATCCCGCCGGTCCCGTTGAGCGGCTGTGCGCGCCGCGAGGAGATCGAGCACCGCCGCCGTCTCCTGCCGGACGACCTCTACTACGACCCCAGGTATGCCGTCGACTCCGACCTCTGGGACACTTGGTTCCAGGACGAGCACGAAATGTGGCGCGCCTCTTTCTTCGGCGGCACCTCGTCGGGGGCGCGTCGGCCACGTGAGCGCCGCGCGCGCGCTCCGAGCCCTCCCCAAGTGTGCGGGCATAGGGTGGTGCGCGGCATCACGCCGACGCCGCCGCCCTCTCCGTCGCCACCACCTCCTCCTCGCATGACAGAGGAGGAGGAGGAGGCCTGGCTGCTTCGATGTGTCATGGAAGACTCCATGAACATGCACGATGAGCAGCAGTGGGAGGGCCTGGAGACCATGATGGCCCTCTCTGCCGCCAGCGACGTCGCCTTCCCCAAGCTGGAGATGGTGCAGGCGGTGGAGGAGGCGCCATGGAGGGAGGAGGTGCTGGAGGAGGAGCCCGTGGCCACGTTCCACCCAGGCCTGGTGGGCGAACGGTGGAGCTGGTCGTGCACGGCTCCGGAGATGGCCGACGCCGTGGGGGGCGTGAACTGGTGCCCTATGCCGCCACGGTCACAGGAGCAGGAGGCGTCGCCACGGGAGGATGTGGTGCAGGCACCTCCCGCCATCGAGACCACCCGCGTGTACCAGGCACCGCCGTCCCACCTCTGGACGCCGCTGACCTACGTCGACCTCGTCAGCGACAACGACGACAACGGCGGCCACGGCATCGACGGGCACGGCAGGAACGCGCGGGCGGCAGATTTTTTTTTGTTTTTTATGTTAATTAAGTCTATGTGAACTGTGGAACTAGGCCGTTTTGTGGTCGTGATGTTTAATTATGTTTGCATTTTTTTGGCATTTCATTTTAGTTTTTGTGTTTTTTTAATCACGTCCACCCTAGACAGATTTGGGGTGCGGCCGCATGTTGGGCGCACCGACAACCCAACGGCCCCAAGCGGACATGGGCGACCCCATTGCCGCCCCAAACGGACGAAAATAGGCCAAACCGAACGTCCATTTGGGGTCGTGCGCTGGAGTTGGCCTAAGAGCAACTCCAACGCGCTGACCCATTTCTGCGTCTGTCCATTTAGATCAAAACAAACACAAAAGTTGGCCCAAGGCACAGATCAAAACGAACGCGAGTTCGCTTTTCGTCCACCAGGCGACCTATTCCTGGCCAAAATTTGGACCTCATTTGTGTCGGCACGGACACGAGGCGGACACGCATGTCGCTCGCCTATTCCTCTCACTGGCCTGTCAATTGGTGGCACATAGGCCATTCTCTTCCTCCCATCGACAGCAAGCCCCCGGCCGCCCCACCCCGTCACCGCCGCCGCCCAGTTCTGGTGCCCTCGTCAGCAGTCCACACCCACATACCTTCCCTGTAGCATGCCACCTTCCCACGTTGCCACCGCCACTACCTCGCCGCTGGGACACTGCAGCTCCCCGTCCCCCCGCCCCGACGATTCCGCGAGCACCACCACGGCCCCGCGCCCCCGGCCAGCTCCTTCGACAACGCGGGCACGCTCGTCTGATGCCTCCATGCTCGCCGGACACCGCCTGGCCAGCTACCTAGTCCAGGGGAGGCGCACATCTCTTTGCCGGCCTGCTTCTTCGACGACGCCCGCAAACTGTTCAACGGTTTGCCTGCAAGGTATAAATGGACTCCGTCGACGAGTTCTTTTTCCACAATTTCCTTTGCGACTCGAATGATTCTTCATCTGACGATGAGGAGTGATAACTCACAAGTATAGGGGATCATTTGTAGCCTTCTTCGATAAATAAGAGTGTCGAACCCAACGAGGAGCTAAAGGTAGAACAAATATTCCCTCAAGTTCTATCGACCACCTATACAACTCTACGCACACTTGATGTTTGCTTTACCGAAAACAAGTATGAAACTATTTTTCAAGAATAAAACTACGATTACTTTGCGAGAATAAAACTACGAGTAAATTGCAAGGTAATAAAAGTAGATGGCTTTTGTCCACAAGAAAGTCATTTGTCCCTAGGCAATCGATAACAAGTACCGATAATCATTCTTGCAATTATATATGAGGAAGAGGCATGAGCTAACATACTTTCTCTACTTGGATCATATGCACTTATGATTGGACCCCTAGCAAGCATCAGCAACTACTAAAGATCATTAAGGTCATGAAACCCAACCATAACATTAAGTATCAAGTCCTCTTTATCCCATACGCAAAAACCCACCTACTCGGGTTTAAGTTTATGTCACTCTCGCAACCCACCATAAGCAAATCATGAACATATTGCAACACCCTACAGCGGGGACCCCTCACGTTTGCGCGAGACGGAGGGCACCGTAGGACAGCACCATAAATAAAATATACAATCATACCAACCAAGATCACGATTAACCCACAGGACAAAACAGATCTACTCAAACATCATAGGATAACCATAGATCATTGGGAAATAATATATGGAGTTGAGCACCATGTTTAAGTAGAGATTACAGCGGGGGGAAGAGGTGTTACACCGCTGCAGAGGGGGGGAGAAAGTTGGTGTTGACGGTAGCAAGATTGTTGATGTAGATCGCCGTCACGATCCTTGCCCCGGCGGCACTCCGACGCCACAGGGAGAGAGGGGGAGAGAACCCCCTGCTCCTTCTTCTTCCTTGGCCTCCCCCTAGATGGGAGGAGAGTTCCCTCTCTGGTCCATGGCCTCCATGGCGGCGGAGGGGCGAGAGCCCCTCCGAGATTGGATCTGTCTCTCTGTCATCTTCTGTTTCGTGCTCCCCAGATCTGGCTCTTCACCGTTTCTTAAATTCCCGGAGATCCATAACTCCGATTGTGCTGAAATTTTTACACGATTTTTTCCATAAATTATCTTTATTGCACCAGAAGAAGGGCCCCAACCGAGGTTCGAGGAGGGCACAAGATACGTGGGTGCGCTAGGGGTACCCGGCGTGCCCTAGTGGGTTGTGGTCACTATGGGCCCCCGTTTGCGTTGATTCCACCTCCCAAAAATCACATATATTCCAAAATAATTCTCCGTAAAAATTTATCGCGTTTGGACTTTGTTTGATATGGATTTTCTACGAAATGAAAAACATGCAACAAACATGAACTGGCATAGGGCACTGGATCAATATGTTAGACCAAATAAATCATATAAAATGTTGTCAAAAATATGTGAAAGTTGTATAATATTGGCATGAAACAATCAAAAATTATATATACGACGGAGACATATCAACACCCCCAAACTTAATTTCTGCTCGTCCTCGAGTAGGTAAATGATAAAAAAGATAATTTTTGATATGGAATGCTACCTAATATAAACTTGATCATATATCTAGTCATGGCATGAATATTAAGACATAAGTGATTCAAAGCAATAGTCTATAATTTGACATAAAGACATCAATACTCAGGCATCCCAACAAACAATCATGTCTTTCAAAATATCAACGCTAAAGAAAAGCTATCCCTACAAAATCATATAGTCTTGTCAAGCTCTGTCTTCGTAACACAAAGTATTTATCATGCACAACCCCAATGACAAGCCGAGCAATTGGTTCATACTTTTTAACGCGCTTCAGCTTTTTCAACCCTCACGCAATACATGAGCGCGAGCCATGGATATAGCACTACGGGTGGAATAGAGTATGATGATAGGGGTAAATATAGAGAAGACAAAAAAGTAAGAAAGTCTCACATCGACGTGGCTAACAAACGGGCTATGGAGATGCCCATCAATTGGTATCAATGTGAGGAGTAGGGATTTCCATGCAACGGATGCACTAAGAGCTATAAGTGTATGAAATCTCAATATGAAAACTAAGTGGGTGTGCATCCAACTTGCTTTCTCATGAAGACCTTGGGCATTTGAGGAAGCCCATCATCGGAATATACAAGCCAAGTTCTAGAATGAAAAATTCCCACTAGTATATGACAGTGAATAAATAGGAGACTCTCTATATGAAAAACATGGTGCTACTTTGAAACACAAGTGTGGTAAAGCATAGTAACACTGCCCCTTCTCTCTCTTTTTCTTTGTTTTTTTCTTTTTTCTTTCCTTTTTTTTCTTTCTTTTCTTTTCTTTTTTCTCTTTTTTTCTCTTTTTTTCTCTCATTGTCCAGAGTCTCATCCCGACTTGTGGGGGAATCATAGTCTCCATCATCCTTTTCTCACTGGAGAAATGCTCTAATAATGAATAATGATTATCATCACACTTCTATTTACTTATAACTGAAATAAAAATTACAACTCGATACCTAGAACAAAATATTACTCTATATGAATGCCTCTGACAGTGTATCAGGATGTACAATGATCTAGCGTAACATGTATGAAAAATGATGAACGGTGGCTGAGCCACAATTGCTATGTCAGCTATATGATCATGCAAAGCAATATGACAATGAATGCTCAAGTCATCAAAATGGAAGCGGTGGAAGTTGCATGGCAATATATCTCGGAATGGCTGTGGAAAGGCCATAATAGGTAGGTATGGTGGCTGTTTTGAGGAAGATATAATAAGGCTTATGTGTGATAGAGCGTATAATATCATGGGGTTTGGATGCACCTCCGAATTTTGCACCACATCTCGAGGTGAGAAAGGGCAATGCACGGTACCGTAGAGGCTAGCAAATTGCGAAAAGGTAAGAGTGCGTATAATCCATGGACTCACATTAGTCATAAAGAACTCATATACTTATTGAAGGAAATATGCCCTAGAGCAATAACAAAGTTATTATTTATTTCCTTATTTCATGATAAAGTTTATTATTCATGCTAGAATTGTATTAACCGGAAACTTAGTACATGTGTGAATACATAGACAAAACATAAGTGTCCCTAGTATGCCTCTACTTGACTAGCTCTTTTATCAAACATGGTTATGTTTCCTAACCACACACATGTGTTGTCATTTGATGAAAGGGATCACATCATTAGGAGAATGATGTGATGGACAAGACCCATTCGTTACTTAGCATTATGATCGTTACAGTTTCATTGCTACTGCTTTCTTCATGACTTATACATGTTCCTCAGACTATGAGATTATGCAACTCCCGAATACCGGAGGAACACTTTGTGTGCTATCAAACGTCACAACGTAAATGGGTGATTATAAAGATGCCCTACAGGTGTCTCTGAAGGTATTTGTTGGGTTGGCATAGATCGAGATTAGGATTTGTCACTCCGTGTTTCGGAGAGGTATCTCTGGGCCCTCTCGGTAATGCTCATCACTATAACCCTTGCAAGTAAAGTGACTAATGAGTTAGTTGTGGGATGAAGTATTACGGAACGAGTAAAGAGACTTGCCGGTAACGAGATTGAACTAGGTATGATGATACCGACGATCGTATCTAGGGCAAGTAACATACCGATGACAAAGGGAACAACGTATGTTGTTATGCGGTTTGACCGATAAAGATCTTCATAGAATATGTAGGAACCAATATGAGCATCCAGGTTCCGCTATTGGTTATTGACAGGAGATGTGTCTCGGTCATGTCTATATAGTTCTCGAACCCGTAGGGTCCGCACGCTTAACGTTCGATGACGATTTGTATTATGAGTTATGTGTTTTGATGACCGAAGTTTGTTCGGAGTCCTGGATGAGATCACGGACATGACGAGGAGTCCCGAAATGGTCGAGACATAAAGATTGATATATTGGACCATGTTATTCGAACACCGGAAGTGTTCTGGATAGTTTCGGGTAAAAACGGAGTGCCGGAGGGGTTACCGGAAGCCCCCGGGGGAACTAATGGGCCACCATGGGCCTTATTGGAGAGAGAGGAGGGCCGCCAGGGCAGGCCGCCCCCCTAGCAGTCCGAATTGGACAAGGGAATGGGGGGCGGCGCCCCCTTTCCTACTCCCTCTCCTTCCTTCCCCCTCTCTTCCTTCTGGAGGAATCCTACTAGGACTAGTAGTCCTAGTAGGACTCCCTCTCCTTGGGCGCGCCCCTAGGGCCGGCCGGCCTCCCCCTCCCTCCTTTATATACGGGGGCAAGGGGGCACCCTAGAACACACAAGTTTCTCTTAACCGTGTGCGGTGCCCCCCTCCACAGTTACACACCTCGATCATATTGCTGTAGTGCTTAGGCGAAGCCCTGTGCCGGTAACATCATCATCATCACCGTCGCCACGCCGTCGTGCTGACGGAACTCACCCTCGTCCTCAACTGGATCAAGAGCACGAGGGACGTCATCGATCTGAACGTGTGCTGAACACGGAGGTGCCGTACGTTCGGTACTTCGATCGGTTGGATCGCGAAGAAGTTCGACTACATCAACCGCGTTACTAAACGCTTCCGCTTTCGGTCTACGAGGGTACGTGGACACACTCTCCCTTCTCATTGCTATGCATCTCCTAGATAGATCTTGCGTGATCGTAGGATTTTTTTTTTGAAATTACTACGTTCCCCAACAGTGGCATCCGAGCCAGGTCTATGCGTAGATGTTATATGCACGAGTAGAACACAAAGAGTTGTGGGCGATAATAGTCATACTGTTTACCAGCAACGTCTTACTTTGATTCGGCGGTATTGTTTGATGAAGCGGCTCGGACCGACATTATATGACCGCGTTCATGAGATTGGTTCTACCGACGTGCTTCGCACACAGGTGGCTAGCGGGTGTGTGTTTCTCCAACTTTAGTTGAATCAAGTTTGACTACGCCCGGTCCTTGTTGAAGGTTAAAACATCACACTTGATGAAAAATCGTTGTGGTTTTGATGCGTAGGTAAGAACTGTTCTTGCTAGAAGCCCGTAGCAGCCACGTAAAACTTGCAACAACAAAGTAGAGGACGTCTAACTTGTTTTTGCAGGGCTTGCTATGATGTGATATGGTCAAGACATGATGTGATATAAATTGTTGTATGAGATGATCATGTTTTGTAACAGAGTTATCGGCAACTGGCAGGAGCCATATGGTTGTCGCTTTATTGTATGCAATGCAATCGCCATGTAATTGTTTTACTTTATCACTAAGCGGTAGCGATAGTCGTAGAAGCAATAGTTGGCTAGACGACAACGATGCTACGATGGAGGTCAAGGTGTCGTGCCGGTGATGATGGAGATCATGACGATGCTTCGGTGATGGAGATCATGAGCACAAGATGATGATGGCCATATCATGTCACATATTTTGATTGCATGTGATGTCTTTTATGCATCTTATTTTGCTAGTACGGCGGTAGCGTTATAAGATGATCCCTTACTAAAATTCAAGGTATAAGTGTTCTCCCTGAGTATGCACCATTGCTATAGTTCGTCGTGCCGAGACACCACGTGATGATCGGGTGTGATAAGCTCTACGTTCACATACAACGGGTGCAAGCCAGTTTTGCACACGCTATATACTCGGGTTAAACTTGACGAGCCTAGCATATGCAGATATGGCCTCGGAACACGGAGACCGAAAGGTCGAACGTGAATCATATAGTAGATATGATCAACATAGTGATGTTCACCATTGAAAACTACTCCATCTCACGTGATGATCGGACATGGTTTAGTTGATTTGGATCACGTGATCATTTAGATGACTAGAGGGATGTCTATCTAAGTGGGAGTTCTTAAGTAATATGATTAATTGAACTTTAATTTATCATGAACTTAGTCCTGATAGTTATTTTGCATGTCTATGTTGCTTTGAATTTTAATGCGTTCCTAGAGAAAGCTAAGTTGAAAGATGATGGCAGCAACTACACGGACTGGGTCCATAACTTGAGGATTATCCTCATTGCTGCATAGAAGAATTACGTCCTGGAAGCACCGCTAGGTGCTAGGCCTGCTGCAGATGCTACTCATGACGTTAAGAACGTCTGGCAGAGCAAAGCTGATGACTACTCGATAGTCCAGTATGTCATGCTTTACGGCTTAGAATCGGGACTTCAAAGACGTTTTGAACGTCATGGAGCATATGAGATGCTCCAAAAATTGAAGTTAATATTTCAAGGAAATGCCCGAGTTGAGAGATACGAAGTCTCCAACAAGTTCTATAGCCGCAAAATGGAGGAGAATAGTTCTATCAGTGAACCCATACTCAGAATGTCTGGGTACCATAACCACTTGACTCAGCTGGGAGTTAATCTTCCTGATGATAGTGTCATTGACAGAGTTCTTCAATCACTGCCACCAAACTATAAAGGCTTCGTGATGAAGTATAATATGCAAGGGATGAACAAGACAATTCCCGAGATCTTCACAATGCTAAAGGCTGCGGAGGTAGAAACCAAAAAGGAGCATCAAGTGTTGATGGTCAACAAGACCACTAGTTTCAAGAAAAAGGGCAAAGGGAAGAAAGGGAACTTCAAGAAGAATGGCAAGAAAGTTGCTGCTCAGGAGAAGAAACCCAAGTCTAGACCTAAGCCTGAAACTGAGTGCTTCTACTGCAAAGGGACTGGTCACTGGAAGCGGAACTGCCCCAAGTATTTGGCGGATAAGAAGGATGGCAAAGTGCAAGGTATATTTGATATACATGTTATTAGTGTGTACCTTACTAATGCTCGTAGTAGTGCCTAGGTATTTGATACTGGTTCTGTTGCTAATATTTGCAACTCGAAACAGGGGCTACGGATTAAACAAAGATTGGCTAAGGACGAGGTGACGATGCACGTGGGAAATGGTTCCAAGGTCGATGTGATCGCCGTCGGCATGCTACCTCTACATCTACCTTCGGGATTAGTTTTAGACCTAAATAATTGTTATTTGGTGCCAGCGTTGAGCATGAACATTATATCTGGATCTTGTTTGATGCGAGACGGTTATCCATTTAAATCAGAGAATAATGGTTGTTCTATTTATATGAGTAATATCTTTTATGGTCATGCACCCTTGCTTAGTGGTCTATTTTTTTTGAATCTCGATCGTGATGATACACATGTTCATAACATTGAAGCCAAAAGATGCAAAGTTGATAATGATAGTGCAACTTATTTGTGGCACTGCCATTTAGGTCATATCAGTATAAAGCGCATGAAGAAACTCCATGCTGATGGGCTTTTGGAATCACTTGATTATGAATCACTTGGTGCTTGCGAACCGTGCCTCATGGGCAAGATGACTAAAACTCCGTTCTCCGGAACAGTGGAACGAGCTACTGACTTATTGGAAATAATACATACCGATGTATGTGGTCCAATGAGTGTTGAGGCTCGTGGCGGGTATCGTTTTTTTGTTACCTTCACAAATGATTTGAGCAGATATGGTTATATCTACTTAATGAAGCATAAGTCTGAAACATTTGAAAAGTTCAAAGAATTTCAGAGTGAAGTGGAAAATCATCGTAACAAGAAAATAAAGTTTCTACAATCTGATCGTGGAGGTGAATATTTGAGTTACGAGTTTGATCTTCATTTGAAACAATGTGGCAAGTTTCACAACTTACGCCACCTGGAACACCACGGCGAAATGGTGTGTCCGAACGTCGTAACCTGATGGCCCACAAGTATAGGGGATCAATTGTAGCTCTTTTCGATAAGTAAGAGTGTCGAACCCAACGAGGAGCAGAAGGAAATGACAAGTAGTTTTCAGTAAGGTAATGTCTGCAAGTGTTGAAATTGTAAGTAGCGAGTAGTTTTATAGCAAGATAATTTGTAACGAGCAAGTAACGATAGTAGTAACCAAAGTGCAGCAAGGTAGCCCAATCCTTTTGAGGCAAACGATAGGCCAAAATGGTCTCTTATGATAAGCAAAGCGTTCTTGAGGGTACACAGGAATTTCATCTAGTTACTTTCGTCATGTTGGTTTGATTTGTGTTCGCTACTTTGATAATTTGATACCGGTGCTTAGGTGTTGTTCTTACTTGAACAAACCTCCTACTTATGATTAACCCTCCCGCAAGCATCCGCAAGTACAAGAAAAGTATTAAGAATAAATTCTAACCATAGCATTAAACTCTAGTATCCAATCGGTCCCTTACGGGATAGTGCATAAACTGGGGTTTAAGTTTCTGTCACTCTCGCAACCCACCATCTATTTACTACTCCACAATGCATTCCCTTTGGCCCAAGTATGGTGAATTGTCATGTAGTCGACGTTAACATGACACCACTAAGGGAATCACAACATACATACTATCAAAATATCACATATCAAATTCACATGATTACTTGCAACATGATTTCTCTCGTGACCTCAAGAACAAAAGTAACTACTCACAAACAATAAACATGCTCATGATCATAGGGGTATTAATATGCATAATGGATCTGAACATATAATCTTCCACCAAATAAACCATATAGTAATCAACTACAAGATGTAATCAACACTACTAGTCACCCCCTAGCACCAATTGTTGGAAATATGCCCTAGAGGCAATAATAAAATGGTTATTATTATATTTCCTTGTTCATGATAATTGTCTATTGTTCATGCTATAATTGTGTTATCCGGAAATCGTAATACATGTGTGAATACATATACCACAACATGTCCCTAGTGAGCCTCTAGTTGACTAGCTCGTTGATCAACAGATAGTCATGGTTTCCTGACTATGGACATTGGATGTCATTGATAACGGGATCACATCATTAGGAGAATGATGTGATGGACAAGACCCAATCCTAAGCATAGCACAAAGATCGTGTAGTTCGTTTGCTAGAGCTTTTCCAATGTCAAGTATCATTTCCTTAGACCATGAGATCTTGTAACTCCCGGATGCCATAGGAGTGCTTTGGGTGTACCAAACGTCACAACGTAACTGGGTGATTATAAAGGTGCACTACGGGTATCTCCGAAAGTGTCTGTTGGGTTGGCACGGATCGAGACTGGGATTTGTCACTCCGTATGACGGAGAGGTATCTCTGGGCCCATTCGGTAATGCATCATCATAATGAGCTCAATGTGACCAAGTGTTTGGTCACGGGATCATGCATTACGGTAGGAGTAAAGTGACTTGCCGGTAACGAGATTGAACAAGGTATTGGGATACCGACGATCGAATCTCGGGCAAGTAACGTACCGATTGACAAAGGGAATTGTATACGGGATTGATTGAATCCTCGACATCGTGGTTCATCCGATGAGATCATCGTGGAACATGTGGGAGCCAACATGGGTATCCAGATCCCGCTGTTGGTTATTGACCGGAGATTCGTCTCGGTCATGTCTGCATGTCTCCCGAACCCGTAGGGTCTACACACTTAAGGTTCGGTGACGCTAGGGTTGTAGAGATACTAGTATGCGGTAACCCAAAAGTTGTTCGGAGTCCCGGATGAGATCCCGGACGTCACGAGGAGTTCCGGAATGGTCCGGAGGTAAAGAATTATATATAGGAAGTCCAGTTTCGGCCACTGGGAAAGTTTCGGGGGTCACCGGTATTGTACCGGGACCACCGGAAGGGTCCCGGGGGTCCACCGGGTGGGGCCACCTATCCCGGAGGGCCCCATGGTCTGAAGTGGGGAAGGGAACCAGCCCTTGGTGGGCTGGTGCGCCCCCCTTGGGCCTCCCCTGCGCCTAGGGTTGGAAACCCTAGGGGTGGGGGGGGCGCCCCACTTGGCTTGGGGGGCAAGCCACTCCCTTGGCCGCCGCCCCCCCCTTGGAGATCAGATCTCCTAGGGCGGGCGCCCCCCCAGGGGGCCTATATATAGGAGGGGGAGGGAGGGCAGCGTCACCACAGCCCCTGGCGCCTCCCTCTCCCTCCCGTGACACATCTCCCTCCTCCCGTAGCGCTTGGCGAAGCCCTGTCGGAATCCCGCTACTTCCACCACCACGCCGTCGTGCTGCTGGATCTCCATCAACCTCTCCTTCCCCCTTGCTGGATCAAGAAGGAGGAGACGTCGCTGCTCCATACGTGTGTTGAACGCGGAGGTGCCGTCCGTTCGGCGCTCGGTCATCGGTGATTTGGATCACGACGAGTACGACTCCATCAACCCCGTTCACTTGAACGCTTCCGCTCGCGATCTACAAGGGTATGTAGATGCACTCCTTCCCTCTCGTTGCTAGTAAACTCCATAGATGGATCTTGGTGATGCATAGAAAATTTTAAATTTCTGCAACGATCCCCAACAATGGCATCATGAGCCAGGCCTATCCGTAGTTTCTATGCACGAGTAGAACACAAACTTGTTGTGGGCGTAGATGTTGTCAATTTTCTTGCCACTACTAGTCTTATCTTGTTTCGGCGGCATTGTGGGATGAAGCGGCCCGGACCGACCTTACACGTACGCTTACGTGAGACAGGTTCCACCGACTGACATGCACTAGTTGCATAAGGTAGCTAGCGGGTGTCTATCTCTCCCACTTTAGTCGGAACGGATTCGATGAAAAGGGTCCTTATGAAGGGTAAATAGAAATTGTCATATCATGTTGTGGTTTTACGTAGGTAAGAAACGTTCTTGCTAGAAACCTATAGAAGCCACGTAAAAACTTGCAACAACAATTAGAGGACTTCTAACTTGTTTTTGCAGCATATGCCTTGTGATGTGATATGGCCAAAAGGATGTGATGAATGAGATATATGTGATGTATGAGATTGATCATGTTCTTGTAATAGGAATCATGACTTGCATGTCGATGAGTATGACAACCGGCAGGAGCCATAGGAGTTGTCTTTATTTTTTGTATGACCTGCGAGTCATTGAATAACGCCATGTAAATTACTTTACTTTATTCCTAAACACGTTAGCCATAGAAGTAGAAGTAATCGTTGGCGTGACAACTTCATGAAGACACGATGATGGAGATCATGATGATGGAGATCGTGGTGTCATGCCGGTGACGAAGATGATCATGGCGCCCCGAAGATGGAGATCAAAAGGAGCAAAATGATATTGGCCATATCATGTCACTATTTGATTGCATGTGATGTTTATCATGTTTTACATCTTATTTGCTTAGAACGACGGTAGCTTAAATAAGATGATCCCTCGCAATAATTTCAAGAAAGTGTTCCCCCTAACTGTGCACCGTTGCTAAGGTTCGTTGTTTCGAAGCACCATGTGATGATCGGGTGTGATAGATTCTAACGTTCGAATACAACGGGTGTAAGCCAGATTTACACACGCAATACACTTAGGTTGACTTGACGAGCCTAGCATGTACAATCATGGCCTCGAAACATGGAAGACCGAAAGGTCGAGCATGAGTCGTATAGAAGATACTATCAACATGAGGATGTTCACCGATGTTGACTAGTCCGTCTCACGTGATGATCGGACACGGCCTAGTTGACTCGGATCATGTTTTCACTTAGATGACTAGAGGGATGTCTATCTGAGTGGGAGTTCATTGAATAATTTGATTAGATGAACTTAATTATCATGAACTTAGTCTAAAATCTTTACAATATGTCTTGTAGATCAAATGGCCCACGTTGCCCTCAACTTCAACGCGTTCCTAGAGAAAACCGAGCTGAAAGATGATGGCAGCAACTATACGGACTGGGTCCGGAACCTGAGGATCATCCTCATAGCTGCCAATAAAGATTATGTCCTAGAAGCACCGCTAGGTGAAGCACCCATCCCTGAGAACCAAGACGTTATGAACGCTTGGCAGTCACGTGCTGATGATTACTCCCTCGTTCAGTGCGGCATGCTTTACAGCTTAGAACCGGGGCTCCAAAAGCGTTTTGAGCAACACGGAGCATATGAGATGTTCGAAGAGCTAAAAATGGTTTTCCAAGCTCATGCCCGGGTCGAGAGATATGAAGTCTCCGACAAGTTTTTCAGTTGTAAGATGGAGGAAAACAGTTCTGTCAGTGAGCACATACTCAAAATGTCTGGCTTACACAACCGCTTGACTCAGCTGGGAGTTAATCTCCTGGATGACGCGGTCATTGACAGAATCCTTCAGTCGCTTCCACCGAGCTACAAGAGCTTTGTGATGAACTTCAATATGCAGGGGATGGAAAAGACCATTCCTGAGGTATATTCAATGCTGAAATCAGCGGAGGTGGAGATCAAAAAGGAACATCAAGTGTTGATGGTGAATAAAACCACTAAGTTCAAGAAAGGCAAGGGTAAGAAGAACTTCAAGAAGGACAGCAAGGGAGTTGCCGTGCCCGGTAAGTCAGTTGCCGGGAAGAAGCCAAAGAATGGACCCAAGCCTGAGACTGAGTGCTTTTATTGCAAGGGAAGTGGTCACTGGAAGCGGAACTGCCCCAAATACTTAGCGGACAAGAAGGCCGGCAACACCAAAGGTATATGTGATATACATGTAATTGATGTGTACCTTACCAGTACTCGTAGTTGCTCCTGGGTATTTGATACCGGTGCGGTTGCTCATATTTGTAACTCAAAACAGGAGCTGCGGAATAAGCGGAGACTGGCGAAGGACGAGGTGACGATGCGCGTCGGGAATGGTTCCAAGGTCGATGTGACCGCCGTCGGCACGCTACCTCTACATTTACCTACGGGATTAGTTTTAAACCTCAATAATTGTTATTTAGTGCCAACTTTGAGCATGAACATTGTATCTGGATCTCGTTTAATGCGAGATGGCTACTCATTTAAATTCGAGAATAATGGTTGTTCTATTTATATGAGAGATATGTTTTATGGTCATGCCCCTCTGGTCAATGGTTTATTCTTAATGAATCTCGAACGTCATGTTACACATATTCATAGTGTGAATACCAAAAGATGTAAAGTTGATAACGATAGTCCCACATACTTGTGGCACTGCCGCCTTGGTCACATTGGTGTCAAGCGCATGAAGAAGCTCCATACTGATGGACTTTTAGAGTCTCTTGATTACGAATCATTTGACACGTGCGAACCATGCCTCATGGGTAAGATGACCAAGACTCTGTTCTCCGGAACAATGGAGCGAGCAACCAACTTATTAGAAATCATACATACTGATGTGTGCGGTCCAATGAGTGTTGAGGCTCGCGGTGGCTATCGTTATGTTCTCACTCTCACTGATGACTTAAGTAGATATGGGAATGTCTACCTAATGAAACACAAGTCTGAGACGTTTGAAAAGTTCAAGGAATTTCAGAGTGAGGTTGAGAATCAACGTGACAGAAAAATAAAATTCTTACGATCAGATCGTGGAGGGGAATATTTGTTGGGGAACGTAGTAATTTCAAAAAATTTCTACGCACATGCAAGATCATGGTGATGCATAGCAACGAGAGGGGAGAGTGTTGTCTACGTACCCTCGTAGACCGGAAGCGGAAGCATTAACACAACGCGGTTGATGTAGTCGTACGTCTTCACGATCCGACCGATCAAGTACCGAACGCACGGCACCTCCGAGTTCAGCACACGTTCAGCTCGATGACGTCCCTCAAACTCCGATCCAGCCGAGTGTTGAGGGAGAGTTTCGTCAGCACGACGGCGTGGTGACGATGATGATGTTCTACCGACGCAGGGCTTCGCCTAAGCACCGCTACGATATTATCGAGGTGTAATATGGTGGAGGGGGGCACCGCACACGGCTAAAAGATCGTTGATCAATTATGTGTCTAGAGGTGCCCCCTGCCCCCGTATATAAAGGTGCAAGGGGGAGGCCGCCGGCCAAGGAGGAGAGGCGCGCCTAGGAGGAGTCCTACTCCTACCGGGAGTAGGACTCCCCCCTTTTCCATGTTGGACTAGGAGAGAGGGGGAAGAGGTGGAGGGGAGGAAGGAGGGGGGGGGGCGCCGCCCCCTTCTCCTTGTCCTATTTGGACTGGGGGGGGGGGGGGAAGGGGCGCGCGGCCCTGCCCTGGTCTCCTCTCCTCTCTTCCACCTAGGCCCAATAAGGCCCATTAAGTTACCGGGGGGTTCCGGTAACCTCCTGGTACTCCGGAAAAATCCCGATTTCACCCGGAACACTTCCGATGTCCAAACATAGGCGTCCAATATATCAATCTTTATGTCTCGACCATTTCGAGACTCCTCGTCATGTCCGTGGTCACATCTGGGACTCCAAACAACCTTCGGTAGATCAAAACATATAAACTCATAATATAACTGTCATCGTAACGTTAAGCGTGCGGACCCTACGGGTTCGAGAACTATGTAGACATGACCGAGACACCTCTCCGGTCAATAACCAATAGTTGAACCTGGATGCTCATATTGATTCCCACATATTCTATGAAGATCTTTATCAGTCAGACCGCATAACAACATACGTTGTTCCCTTTGTCATCGGTATGTTACTTGCCCCAGATTCGATCGTCGGTATCTCTATACCTAGTTCAATCTCGTTACCGGCAAGTCTCTTTACTCGTTCCGTGATACATCATCCCGCAACTAACTCATTAGTTACAATGCTTGCAAGGCTTATAGTGATGTGCATTACTGAGTGGGCCCAGAGATACCTCTCCGACAATCGGAGTGACAAATCCTAATCTCGAAATACGCCAACCCAACAAGTACCTTTGGAGACACCTGTAGAGAACCTTTATAATCACCCAGTTACGTTGTGACGTTTGGTAGCACACAAAGTGTTCCTCCGGTAAACGGGAGTTGCATAATCTCATAGTCATAGGAACATGTATAAGTCATGAAGAAAGCAATAGCAACATACTAAACGATCGAGTGCTAAGCTAACGGAATGGGTCAAGTCAATCACATCATTCTCCTAATGATGTGATCCCGTTAATCAAATGACAACTCATGTCTATGGCTAGGAAACATAACCATCTTTGATCAACGAGCTAGTCAAGTAGAGGCATACTAGTGACACTCTGTTTGTCTATGCATTCAAACATGTATTATGTTTCCGGTTAATACAATTCTAGCATGAATAATAAACATTTATCATGATATAAGGAAATAAATAATAACTTTATTATTGCCTCCAGGGCATATTTCCTTCAGTCTCCCACTTGCACTAGAGTCAATAATCTAGATTACACAGTAATGATTCTTACACCCATGGAGTCTTGGTGCTGATCATGTTTTGCTCGTGGAAGAGGCTTAGTCAACGGGTCTGCAACATTCAGATCCGTATGTATCTTGCAAATTTCTATGTCTCCCACCTGGACTAAATCCCGGATGGAATTGAAGCGTCTTTTGATGTGCTTGGTTCTCTTGTGAAATCTGGATTCCTTTGCTAAGGCAATTGCACCAGTATTGTCACAAAAGATTTTCATTGGTCCCGATGCACTAGGTATGACACCTAGATCGGATATGAACTCCTTCATCCAGACTCCTTCATTTGCTGCTTCCGAAGCAGCTATGTACTCCGCTTCACACGTAGATCCCGCCACGACACTTTGCTTAGAACTGCACCAACTGACAGCTCCACCGTTCAATGTAAACACGTATCCGGTTTGCGATTTAGAATCGTCCGGATCAGTGTAAAAGCTTGCATCAACGTAACCATTTACGATGAGCTCTTTGTCACCTCCATAAACGAGAAACATATCCTTAGTCCTTTTCAGGTATTTCAGGATGTTCTTGACCGCCGTCCAGTGATCCACTCCTGGATTACTTTGGTACCTCCCTGCTAAACTTATAGCAAGGCACACATCAGGTCTGGTACACAGCATTGCATACATGATAGAGCCTATGGCTGAAGCATAGGGAACATCTTTCATCTTCTCTCTATCTTCTGCAGTGGTCGGGCATTGAGTCTTACTCAATCTCACACCTTGTAGTACAGGCAAGAAACCTTTCTTTGCTTGATCCATTTTGAACTTCTTCAAAACTTTGTCAAGGTATGTGCTTTGTGAAAGTCCAATTAAGCGCCTTAATCTATCTCTATAGATCTTGATGCCTAATATATATGCAGCTTCACCGAGGTCTTTCATTGAAAAACTCTTATTCAAGTATCCCTTTATGCTATCCAGAAATTCTATATCGTTTCCAATCAGTAATATGTCATCCACATATAATATCAGAAATGCTACTGAGCTCCCACTCACTTTCTTGTAAATACAGGCTTCTCCAAAAGTCTGTATAAAACCAAATGCTTTGATCACACTATCAAAGCGTTTATTCCAACTCCGAGAGGCTTGCACCAGTCCATAAATGGATCGCTGGAGCTTGCACACTTTGTTAGCTCCCTTTGGATCGACAAAACCTTCCGGTTGCATCATATACAACTCTTCTTCCAGAAATCCATTCAGGAATGCAGTTTTTACATCCATTTGCCAAATTTCATAGTCATAAAATGCAGCAATTGCTAACATGATTCGGACAGACTTAAGCATCGCTACGGGTGAGAAGGTCTCATCGTAGTCAATCCCTTGAACTTGTCGAAAACCTTTCGCAACAAGTCGAGCTTCATAGACAGTAACATTACCGTCAGCGCCAGTCTTCTTCTTGAAGATCCATTTATTTTCAATGGCTTGCCGATCATTGGGCAAGTCAACCAAAGTCCATACTTTGTTCTCATACATGGATCCCATCTCGGATTTCATGGCTTCAAGCCATTTTGCGGAATCTGGGCTCACCATCGCTTCTTCATAGTTCGTAGGTTCGTCATGGTCTAGTAACATAACCTCCAGAACAGGATTACCGTACCATTCTGGTGCGGATCTTAATCTGGTTGACCTACGAGGTTCAGTAATAACTTGATCTGAAGTTTCATGATCATTATCATTAACTTCCCCACTAATTGGTGTAGGTGTCGCAGAAACTGGTTTCTGTGATGATCTACTTTCCAATAAGGGAGAAGGTACAGTTACCTCATCAAGTTCTACTTTCCTCCCACTCACTTCTTTCGAGAGAAACTCCTTCTCTAGAAAGGATCCATTCTTAGCAACGAATGTCTTGCCTTCGGATCTGTGATAGAAGGTGTACCCAACAGTCTCCTTTGGGTATCCTATGAAGACACATTTCTCCGATTTAGGTTCGAGCTTATCAGGTTGAAGTTTCTTCACATAAGCATCGCAACCCCAATCTTTAAGAAACGACAACTTTGGTTTCTTGCCAAACCATAGTTCATAAGGCGTCGTCTCAACGGATTTCGATGGTGCCCTATTTAGAGTGAATGCAGCCGTCTCTAAAGCATAACCCCAAAACGATAGCGGTAAATCAGTAAGAGACATCATAGATCGCACCATATCTAGTAAAGTACGATTACGACGTTCGGACACACCATTACGCTGTGGTGTTCCGGGTGGCGTGAGTTGCGAAACTATTCCGCATTGTTTCAAATGTAGGCCAAACTCGTAACTCAAATATTCTCCTCCATGATCTGATCGTAGAAACTTTATTTTCTTGTTACGATGATTTTCAACTTCGCTCTGAAATTCTTTGAACTTTTCAAATGTTTCAGACTTATGTTTCATTAAGTAGATATACCCATATCTGCTCAAATCATCTGTGAAGGTGAGAAAATAACGATATCCGCCACGAGCCTCAATATTCATCGGACCACATACATCTGTATGTATGATTTCCAACAAATCAGTTGCTCTCTCCATAGTTCCGGAGAACGGTGTTTTAGTCATCTTGCCCATGAGACACGGTTTGCAAGTACCAAGTGATTCATAATCAAGTGATTCCAAAAGTCCATCAGTATGGAGTTTCTTCATGCGCTTTACACCGATATGACCTAAACGGCAGTGCCACAAATAAGTTGCACTATCATTATCAACTCTGCATCTTTTGGCTTCGACATTATGAATATGTGTGTCACTACTACCGAGATTCATTAAAAATAGACCACTCTTCAAGGGTGCATGACCATAAAAGATATTATTCATATAAATAGAACAACCATTATTCTCTGATTTAAATGAATAACCGTCTCGCATCAAACAAGATCCAGATATAATGTTCATGCTCAACGCTGGCACCAAATAACAATTATTTAGGTCTAATACTAATCCCGAAGGTAGATGTAGAGGTAGCGTGCCGACGGAGATCACATCGACTTTGGAACCATTTCCCACGCGCATCGTCACCTCGTCCTTAGCCAGTGTTCGCTTAATCCGTAGTCCCTGTTTCGAGTTGCAAATATTAGCAACAGAACCAGTATCAAATACCCAGGTGCTACTGCGAGCTCTGGTAAGGTACACATGAATAACATGTATATCACATATACCTTTGTTAACCTTGCCATCCTTCTTATCCGCCAAATACTTGGGGCAGTTCCGCTTCCAGTGACCAGTCTGCTTGCAGTAGAAGCACTCAGTTTCAGGCTTAGGTCCAGACTTGGGTTTCTTCTCCTGAATAGCAACTTGCTTGCTGTTCTTCTTGAAGTTCCCCTTCTTCTTCCCTTTGCCCTTTTTCTTGAAACTAGTGGTCTTATTGACCATCAACACTTGATGCTCCTTTTTGATTTCTACCTCCGCTGCCTTTAGCATTGCGAAGAGCTCGGGAATTGTCTTATTCATCCCTTGCATGTTATAGTTCATCACGAAGCTCTTGTAGCTTGGTGGCAGTGATTGAAGAATTCTGTCAATGACGCTATCATCTGGAAGATTAACTCCCAGTTGAATCAAGTGATTATTATACCCAGACATTTTGAGTATATGCTCACTGACAGAACTATTCTCTTCCATCTTGCAGCTGTAGAACTTATTGGAGACTTCATATATCTCAATCCGGGCATTTCCTTGAAATATTAACTTCAACTCCTGGAACATCTCATATGCTCCATGACGTTCAAAACGTCATTGAAGACCCGGTTCTAAGCCGTAAAGCATGGCACACTGAACTATTGAGTAGTCATCAGCTTTGCTCTGCCAGACGTTCATAACTTCTGGTGTTGCTCTTGCAGGCGGCCTGGCACCCAGCGGTGCTTCCAGGACGTAATTCTTCTATGCAGCAATGAGGATAATCCTCAAGTTACGGACCCAGTCCGTGTAATTGCTACCATCATCTTTCAACTTTGCTTTCTCAAGGAACGCATTAAAATTCAACGGAACAACAGCACGGGCCATCTATCTACAATTGACATAGACAAGCAAGATACTATCAGGTACGAAGTTCATGATAAATTTAAGTTCTATTAATCATATTACTTAAGAACTCCCACTTAGATAGACATCTCTCTAATCATCTAAGTGATTACGTGATCCAAATCAACTAAACCATAACCGATCATCACGTGAAATGGAGTAGTTTTCAATGGTGAACATCACTATGTTGATCATATCTACTATATGATTCACGCTCGACCTTTCGGTCTCAGTGTTCCGAGGCCATATCTGCATATGCTAGGCTCGTCAAGTTTAACCTGAGTATTCAGCATGTGCAAAAACTGGCTTGCACCCGTTGTAGATGGACGTAGAGCTTATCACACCCGATCATCACGTGGTGTCTGGGCACGACGAACTTTGGCAACGGTGCATACTCAGGGAGAACACTTTTATCTTGAAATTTTAGCGAGAGATCATCTTATAATGCTACCGTCAATCAAAGCAAGATAAGATGCATAAAAGATAAACATCACATGCAATCAATATAGTGATATGATATGGCCATCATCATCTTGTGCTTGTGATCTCCATCTCCGAAGCACCGTCATGATCACCATCGTCACCGGCTCGACACCTTGATCTCCATCGTAGCATCGTTGTCGTTCGCCAACTATTGCTTTTACGACTATCGCTACCACTTAGTGATAAAGTAAAACAATTACATGGCGATTGCATTGCATACAATAAAGCGACAACCATGTGGCTCCTGCCAGTTGCCGATAACTCAGTTACAAAACATGATCAACTCATACAATAAAATATAGCATCATGTCTTGACCATATCACATCACAACATGCCCTGCAAAAACAAGTTAGACGTCCTCTACTTTGTTGTTGCAAGTTTTACGTGGCTGCTACGGGCTTAGCAAGAACCGTTCTTACCTACGCATCAAAACCACAATGATAGTTTGTCAAGTTGGTCCTGTTTTAACCTTCGCAAGGACCGGGCATAGCCACACTCGGTTCAACTAAAGTGAGAGAGACAGACACCCACCAGTCACCTTTAAGCAACGAGTGCTCGCAACGGTGAAACCAGTCTCGCGTAAGCGTACGCGTAATGTCGGTCCAGGCCGCTTCATCTCACAATACTACTGAAACAAAGTATGACATGCTGGTAAGCAGTATGACTTATATCGCCCACAACTCACTTGTGTTCTACTCGTGCATAACATCAACGCATAAAACCAGGCTCGGATGCCACTGTTGGGGAACGTAGTAATTTCAAAAAAATTCTACGCACACGCAAGATCATGCTGATGCATAGCAACGAGAGGGGAGAGTGTTGTCTACATACCCTCGTAGACCGGAAGCGGAAGCGTTAACACAACGCGGTTGATGTAGTCGTACGTCTTCACGATCCGACCGATCAAGTACCGAACGCACGGCACCTCCGAGTTCAGCACACGTTCAGCTCGATGACGTCCCTCGAACTCCGATCCAGCCGAGTGTTGAGGGAGAGTTTCGTCAGCATGACGGCGTGGTGACGATGATGATGTTCTACCGACGCAGGGCTTCGCCTAAGCACCGCTACGATATTATCGAGGTGTAATATGGTGGAGGGGGGCACCGCACACGGCTAAAAGATCGTTGATCAATTGTGTGTCTAGAGGTGCCCCCTGCCCCCGTATATAAAGGTGCAAGGGGGAGGCCGCCGGCCAAGGAGGAGAGGCGCGCCTAGGAGGAGTCCTACTCCTACCGGGAGTAGGACTCCCCCCTTTTCCATGTTGGACTAGGAGAGAGGGGGAAGAGGTGGAGGGGAGGAAGGAAGGGGGGGGCGCCGCCCCCTTCTCCTTGTCCTATTCGGACTGGGGGGGAAGGGGCGCGCGGCCCTGCCCTGGTCTCCTCTCCTCTCTTCCACCTAGGCCCAATAAGGCCCATTAAGTTACCGGGGGGTTCCGGTAACCTCCCGGTACTCCGGAAAAATCCCGATTTCACCCGGAACACTTCCGATGTCCAAACATAGGCTTCCAATATATCAATCTTTATGTCTCAACCATTTCGAGACTCCTCGTCATGTCCGTGATCACATCCGGGACTCCGAACAACCTTCGGTACATCAAAACATATAAACTCATAATATAACTGTCATCGTAACGTTAAGCGTGCGGACCCTACGGGTTCGAGAACTATGTAGACATGACCGAGACACCTCTCCGGTCAATAACCAATAGCGGAACCTGGATGCTCATATTGGTTCCCACATATTCTACGAAGATCTTTATCGGTCAGACCGCATAACAACATACGTTGTTCCCTTTGTCATCGGTATGTTAATTGCCCGAGATTCGATCGTCGGTATCTCTATACCTAGTTCAATCTCATTACCGGCAAGTCTCTTTACTCGTTCCTTAATACATCATCCCGCAACTAACTCATTAGTTACAATGCTTGCAAGGCTTATAGTGATGTGCATTACTGAGTGGGCCCAGAGATACCTCTCCGACAATCGGAGTGACAAATCCTAATCTCGAAATACGCCAACCCAACAAGTACCTTTGGAGACACCTGTAGAGAACCTTTATAATCTGTTGGAAATATGCCCTAGAGGCAATAATAAATAGGTTATTATTATATTTCCTTGTTCATGATAATCGTTTATTATCCATGCTAGAATTGTATTGATAGGAAACTCAGATACATGTGTGGATACATAGACAACACCATGTCCCTAGTAAGCCTCTAGTTGACTAGCTCGTTGATCAATAGATGGTCACGGTTTCCTGACCATGGACATTGGATGTCGTTGATAACGGGATCACATCATTAGGAGAATGATGTGATGGACGAGACCCAATCCTAAGCCTAGCACAAGATTGTGTAGTTCTATTGCTCAGAGCTTTTCTAATGTCAAGTATCATTTCCTTAGACCATGAGATTGTGCAACTCCCGGATACCGTAGGAATGCTTTGGGTGTACCAAACGTCACAACGTAACTGGGTGGCTATAAAGGTGCACTACAGGTATCTCCGAAAGTGTCTGTTGGGTTGGCACGAATCGAGACTGGGATTTGTCACTCCGTGTAAACGGAGAGGTATCTCTGGGCCCACTCGGTAGGACATCATCATAATGTGCACAATGTGACCAAGGAGTTGATCACGGGATGATGTGAGTTACGGAACGAGTAAAGAGACTTGCCGGTAACGAGATTGAACAAGGTATAGGGATACCGACGATCGAATCTCGGGCAAGTAGCATACCGATAGACAAAGGGAATTGAATACGGGATTGATTGAATCCCCAACATCGTGGTTCATCCGATGAGATCATCGTGGAACATGTGGGAGCCAACATGGGTATCCAGATCCCGCTGTAGGTTATTGGCCGGAGAACGTCTCGGTCATGTCTGCATGGTTCCCGAACCCGTAGGGTCTACACACTTAAGGTTCGATGACGCTAGGGTTATAGGGAAAGTCTGTACGTGGTTACCGAATGTTGTTCGGAGTCCCAGATGAGATCCCGGATGTCACGAGGAGTTCCGGAATGGTCCGGAGGTAAAGATTTATATATGGGAAGTCCTGTTTTGGTCACCGGAAAAGTTTCGGGTGTTATCGGTAATGTACCGGGACCACCGGGAGGGTCCCGGGGGTCCACCAAGTGGGGCCACCAGCCCCAGAAGGCTGTGTGGGCCAAGTGTGGGAGGGGACCAGCCCCAGGTGGGCTGGTGAGCCCCCCACCAAGGCCGAAGGCGCATGGGAGAGTGGGAATGGGCAAACCCTAGGTCCAGATGGGCCTTAAGGCCCACCCTAGTGGCGCCCCCCCTCTCCTCCCCTTGGCCGCACCCTAGATGGGTTTGGGGGCTGCCGCCACCCCTGGGGAGGGAACCCTAGGTGGGGGCGCAGCCCTCCCTCTCCCCTATATATAGTGGAGGCAAAGGGGCAGCCCAACAGATGAGAACGTCTCTCTTTCGACGCAGCCCTACCCCTCTCCCTCCTCCTCCTCTCCCGCGGTGCTTGGCGAAGCCCTGCGGGATTGCCACGCTCCTCCATCACCACCACGCCGTCGTGCTGCTGCTGGATGGAGTCTTCCCCAACCTCTCCCTCTCACCTTGCTGGATCAAGGCGTGGGAGACGTCACCGGGCTGCACGTGTGTTGAACGCGGAGGCACCGTTCTTCGGTGCTTAGATCGGAATCAACTGCGATCTGAATCGCTACGAGTACGACTCCTTCATCCGCGTTCTTGCAACGCTTCCGCATCGCGATCTACAATGGTATGTAGATGCACTCCCCTTTCCCTCGTTGCTAGATTACTCCATAGATTGATCTTGGTGATGCGTAGAAAATTTTGAATTTCTGCTACGTTCCCCAACAGTGGTATCAGAGCTAGGTCTATGCGTAGTTTCTATGCACGAGTAGAACACAAAGCAGTTGTGGGCGTAGATGTTGCCAATTCTTCTTGCCACTACTAGTCTTATCTTGTTTCGGCGGCATTGTGGGATGAAGCGGCCCGGACCGACCTTACACGTACGCTTACGTGAGACAGGTTCCACCGACTGACATGCACTAGTTGCATAAGGTGGCTAGCGGGTGTCTGTCTCTCCCACTTTAGTCGGAACGGATTCGATGAAAAGGGTCCGTATGAAGGGTAAATAGAAATTGGCATATCACGTTGTGGTTTTACGTAGGTAAGAAACGTTCTTGCTAGAAACCTATACAAGCCACGTAAAAACTTGCAACAACAATTAGAGGACGTCTAACTTGTTTTTGCAGCATGTGCTATGTGATGTGATATGGCCAGAAGATGTGATGAATGATATATGTGATGTATGAGATTGATCATATTCTTGTAATAGGAATCACGACTTGCATGTCGATGAGTATGACAACCGGCAGGAGCCATAGGAGTTGTCTTTATTTTTTTGTATGACCTGCGTGTCATTGAATAACGCCATGTAAATTACTTTACTTTATTGCTAAGCGCGTTAGCCATAGAAGTAGAAGTAATCGTTGGCGTGACAACTTCATGAAGACACAATGATGGAGATCATGATGATGGAGATCATGGTGTCATGCCGGTGACTAAGATGATCATGGTGCCCCGAAGATGGAGATCAAAGGAGCAAAATGATATTGGCCATATCATGTCACTATTTGATTGCATGTGATGTTTATCATGTTATGCATCTTATTTGCTTAGAACGACGGTAGTAAGTAAGATGATCCCTCACTAAAATTTCAAGAGACGTGTTCCCCCTAACTGTGCACCGTTGCGAAGGTTCGTTGTTTCGAAGCACCACGTGATGATCGGGTGTGATAGATTCTAACGTCGAATACAACGGGTGTTGACGAGCCTAGCATGTACAGACATGGCCTCGGAACACATGCGAAACACTTAGGTTGACTTGACGAGCCTAGCATGTACAGACATGGCCTCGGAACACAAGAGATCGAAAGATCGAACATGAGTCGTATAGTAGATACGATCAACATGGAGATGTTCACCGATGATGACTAGTCCGTCTCACGTGATGATCGGACACGGCCTAGTTTGACTCTGATCATGTATCACTTAGATGACTAGAGGGATGTCTATCTGAGTGGGAGTTCATTAATCAGATGAACTTCATTATCATGAACATAGTCAAAAAGGTCTTTGCAAATTATGTCATAGCTTGCGCTTTAGTTCTACTGTTTAAGATATGTTCCTAGAGAAAATTTAGTTGAAAGTTGGTAGTAGCAATTATGCGGACTAGGTCCGTAAACTGAGGATTGTCCTCATTGCTGCACAGAAGGCTTATGTCCTTAATGCACCGCTCAGTGTGCTGAACCTCAGCGTCGTCTGTAGATGTTGCAAAACATCTGACATACACGTTTTGATGACTACCTGATAGTTCAGTGCGTATTGCTAACGGTTTAGAATTGTGGCACCAAAGACGGTTTTGAAACGTCGCAGAACATATGAGATGTTCCGAAGACTGAAATTGGGATTTCAGACTAGTGCCCACGTCAAGAGGTATGAGACCTCTGACAAATTTCTTAAGCCTGCAAACTAAGGGAGAAAAGCTCAATCGTTGAGCATGTGCTCAGATTGTCTGAGTACTACAATCACTTGAATCGAGTGGGAGTTAATCTCCCAGATGAGATAGTGATGGTTCTCCATAGTCACTGCCACCAAGCTAGTAGAGCTTCGTGATGAACTATAACATATCAGGGATAGTTATGATGATCCTTGAGCTATTCGCGATGTTTGACACCGCGAAAGTAGAAATCAAGAAGGAGCATCAATTGTTGATGGTTAGTAAAACCACTGGTTTAAGAAGGGCAAGGGCAAAAAAAGGGATACTTCATGAAACAGCAAGTCATTTGCTGCTCTAGTGAAGAATCCCAAGGTTGAACCCAAACCCGAGACTAAGTGCTTCTGTAATGAGAGGAACGGTCACTGAAGCAGTACTACCCTAGATACTTGGTAGATGAGAAGGCAGGCAAGGTCGACAGAAGTATATTGGATATACATTATATGAATGTGTACTTTACTAGTACTCCTAGCAGCACCAGGGTATTAGATACCGGTTCGGTTGCTAAGTGTTAGTAACTCGAAATAAAAGTTGCGGAATAAATGGAGACTAGCTAAAGGTGAGATGACGATGTGTGTTGGAAGTGTTTCCAAGGTTGATGTGATCAAGCATCGCATGCTCCCTCTACCATCGAGATTGGTGTTTCCGTTGAGCACAAACATGATTGGATTATGTTTATCGCAATACGGTTATTCATTAAAGGAGAATAATGGTTACTCTGTCTATTTGAATAATACCTTCAATGGTCTTGCACCTAAAATGAATGGTTTATTGAATCTCGATCGTAGTGATACACATGTTCATGCCAAAAGATATAAGATAGTAATGATAGTACCACATACTTGTGGCACTGCCACTTGAGTCATATTGGTATAAAACGCATGAAGAAGCTCCATGTTGATGGATCTTTGGACTCACTCGTTTTTGAAAAGATTGAGACATGCGAACCATGTCTATTAGTATATATGCATGAAGAAAGTCCACACAGATGGATCATTTGGACTCACTTGATTTTGAATCACTTGAGACATGCAAATCATACCACATGGGCAAGATGACTGAAAGGCCTCGTTTTCAGTAAGATGGAACAAGAGAGCAACTTGTTGGAAGTAATACATTTGATGTGTGCAGTCCAATGAGTGCTGACGCACGTACTGGATATCGTTATCTTACTTCACAGATGATTTGAGTAGATGCTGAGAATATTTACTTGATGAAACACAAGTCTGAATTATTGAAAGGTTCAAGTAATTTCAGAGTGAAGTTGAAGATCGTCGTGACAAGAGGATAAAATGTCCGTGATATGATCATAGAGATGAATATCTGAGTTACGAGTTTGGCACACAATTAAGAAATTGTGGAAATTGTTTCACGACTAATACCGCCTGGAACACAATATTGTGATGGTGTGTCCGAACATCATAACTGCACCCTATTGGATATGGTGCATACCATGATGTCTCTTATCGAATTACAACTATCGTTTATGGGATAGGCATTAGAGACAACGGCATTCACTTTAAAAGGGGCACCACACAATTCCGTTGAGACGACACCGTTTAGAGAAACCTAAGTTGTCGTTTCTTAAAAAGTTTGGGGCTGCGATGCTTATGTGAAAAAGTTTCAGGCTGATAAGCACGAATCCAAAGCGGATAAATGCGTCTTCATAGAATACCCAAAAACAGTTGGGTATACCTCCTATTTCAGATCTGGAAGCAAATGTAATTGCTTCTAGAAACGGGTCCTTTCTCGAGGAAAAGTTTCTCTCGAAAGAATTGAGTGGGAGGATGGTGGAGACTTGATAAGGTTATTGAACCGTCACTTCAACTAGTATGTAGCAGGGCACAGGAAGTTGTTCCTTTGGCACCTACACCAATTGAAGTGGAAGCTTATGATAGTGATCATGAAACTTCGGATCAAGTCACTTCCAAACCTCGTAGGACGACGAGGATGCGTACTACTTCAGAGTAATGCGTACTCCTGTCTTGGAAGTCATGTTGTTGGACAACGATGAACCTATGAGCTATGGAGAAGCGATGGTGGGCCCATATTCTGACAAATGGTTAGAAGCCATGAAATCCGAGATAAATGGATCTTTGAGAAGAAGACGGACGTGGACGGTAATGTTACCGTCTATAGAAGCTCGACTTGTGGCAAAGAGTATTTTCACAAGTTCAAGGAGTTGACTACGATGAGATTTTCTCATCCGTAGCGATGCTTAAGTCCATCGGAATCATGTTAGCATTAGCTGCATTTATGAAATCTGGCAGATGGATGTCAAAACAAGTTTCCTTACCTGTTTTCGTAAGGAAAGGTTGTATGTGATACGATCAGAAATGTTTTGTCGATCCTAAGGATGCTAAAAGGTATGCTAGCTCCAGCGATCCTTCTAAGGACTGGAGTAAGCATCTCGGAGTTGGAATGTACGCTTTGATGAGATGATCAAAGATTTTGGGTTTATACAAAGTTTATGAGAAACTTGTATTTCCAAAGAAGTGAGTGGGAGCGCTACAACATTTCTGATAAGTATATGTGATTGACATATTGTTGATCCGAAATGATGTAATTTTTTTCTGGAAAGCATAAAGGGTTGTTTGAAAGGAGTTTTTGAAAGGAAGACCTGGATAAAAGCTGCTTACATATTGGGCATCAAGATCTATAGAGATAGATCAAGACGCCTGATGATACTTTCAAAGAACGCACACCTTGACATGATTTTGAAAGAGTTCAAAATAGATCAGCAAAGAAGGAGTTCTTGGCTGTGTTACAAGGTGTGAGTATTGAGTAAGACTCAAGACCTGACCACAGCAGAAGAGAGAGAAAGGACGAAGGTCGTCCCCTATGCTTTAGACGTAGGCTCTACAGTATGCTATGCTGTGTACCGCACATGAAGTGTGCCTTGCCATGAGTTGGTCAAAGGGTACAATAGTGATCCGGGAATGGATCACATGACAGCGGTCGAACTTATCCTTAGTATTTAGTGGACTAAGGAATTTTCTCGATTATGGAGGTGAAAAGGAGTTCGTCGTAAAGGGTTACGTCGATGCGAACTTTGACACTAATCCGGATGATTCTGAGTAGTAAACCGGATTCGTATAGTAGAGCAGTTATTTGAAATGGCTCCAAGTAGCGCGTGGTAGCATCCACAAGATGACATAGATATTCGTAAAGCACACACGGATCTGAAAGGTTCAGACCCGTTGACTAAATAACCTCTCTCACAAGCATAACATGATCAAACCAGGACTCATTGACTGTTAATCACATAGAGATGTGAACTAGATTGTTGACTCTAGTAAACTCTTTGAATGTTGGTCACATGGTGATGTGACCTATGAGTGTTAATCACATGGTGATGTGGACTAGATTATTGACTCTAGTGCAAGTGGGAGACTGTTGGAAATATGCCCTAGAGGCAATAATAAATAGGTTATTATTATATTTCCTTGTTCATGATAATCGTTTATTATCCATGCTAGAATTGTATTGATAGGAAACTCAGATACATGTGTGGATACATAGACAACACCAAGTCCCTAGTAAGCCTCTAGTTGACTAGCTCGTTGATCAATAGATGGTTACGGTTTCCTGACCATGGACATTGGATGTCGTTGATAACGGGATCACATCATTAGGAGAATGATGTGATGGACGAGACCCAATCCTAAGCCTAGCACAAGATCGTGTAGTTCGTTTGCTCAGAGCTTTTCTAATGTCAAGTATCATTTCTTTAGACCATGAGATTGTGCAACTCCAGGATACCGTAGGAATGCTTTGGGTGTACCAAACGTCACAACGTAACTGGGTGGCTATAAAGGTGCACTACAGGTATCTCCGAAAGTGTCTGTTAGGTTGGCACGAATCGAGACTGGGATTTGTCACTCCGTGTAAACGGAGAGGTATCTCTAGGCCCACTCGGTAGGACATCATCATAATGTGCACAATGTGACCAAGGAGTTGATCACGGGATGATGTGAGTTACGGAACGAGTAAAGAGACTTGCCGGTAACGAGATTGAACAAGGTATAGGGATACCGACGATCGAATCTCGGGCAAGTAGCATACCGATAGACAAAGGAATTGAATACGGGATTGATTGAATCCCCGACATCGTGGTTCATCCGATGAGATCATCGTGGAACATGTGGGAGCCAACATGGGTATCCAGATCCCGCTGTTGGTTATTGGCCGGAGAAAGTCTCGGACATGTCTGCATGGTTCCCGAACCCGTAGGGTCTACACACTTAAGGTTCGATGACGCCAGGGTTATAGAGAAAGTATGTACGTGGTTAACGAATGTTGTTCGGAGTCCCGGATGAGATCCCGGACGTCACGAGGAGTTCCGGAATGGTCCGGAGGTAAAGATTTATATATGGGAAGTCCTGTTTTGGTCACCGGAAAAGTTTCGGGTGTTATCGGTAATGTACCGGGACCACCGGGAGGGTCCCGGGGGTCCACCAAGTGGGGCCACCAGCCCCAGAAGGCTGCGTGGGCCAAGTGTGGGAGGGGACCAGCCCCAGGTGGGCTGGTGCGCCCCCCCACCAAGGCCCAAGGCACATGGGAGAGTGGGAGGGGGCAAACCCTAGGTCCAGATGGGCCTTAAGGCCCACCCTAGTGGCGCCCCCCCTCTCCTCCCCTTGGCCGCACCCTAGATGGGTTTGGGGGCTGCCGCCACCCCTGGGAAGGGAATCCTAGGTGGGGGCGCAGCCCTCCCTCTCCCCCTATATATAGTGGAGGCAAAGGGGCAGCCCAACAGATGAGAACGTCTCTCTTTCGACGCAGCCCTACCCCTCTCCCTCCTCCTCCTCTCCCGCGGTGCTTGGCGAAGCCCTGCGGGATTGCCACGCTCCTCCATCACCACCACACCATCGTGCTGCTGCTGGATGGAGTCTTCCCCAACCTCTCCCTCTCACCTTGCTGGATCAAGGCGTGGGAGACGTCACCGGGCTGCACGTGTGTTGAACGCGGAGGCACCGTTCTTCGGTGCTTAGATCGGAATCAACTGCGATCTGAATCACTACGAGTACGACTCCTTCATCCGCATTCTTGCAACGCTTCCGCGTCGCGATCTACAATGGTATGTAGATGCACTCCCCTTTCCCTCATTGCTAGATTACTCCATAGATTGATCTTGGTGATGCGTAGAAAATTTTGAATTTCTGCTACGTTCCCCAACATAATCACCCAGTTACGTTGTGACATTTGGTAGCACACAAAGTGTTCCTCCGGTAAACGGGAGTTGCATAATCTCATAGTCATAGGAACATGTATAAGTCATGAAGAAAGCAATATCAACATACTAAACGATCGAGTGCTAAGCTAACGGAATGGGTCAAGTCAATCACATCATTCTCCTAATGATGTGATCCCGTTAATCAAATGACAACTCATGTCTATGGCTAGGAAACATAACCATCTTTGATCAACGAGCTAGTCAAGTAGAGGCATACTAGTGACACTCTGTTTGTCTATGTATTCACACATGTATTATGTTTCCGGTTAATACAATTCTAGCATGAATAATAAACATTTATCATGATATAAGGAAATAAATAATAACTTTATTATTGCCTCTAGGGCATATTTCCTTCAATATTTGAGTCACGAATTTGGCACACACTTAAGGAAATGTGGAATTGTTTCACAACTCACGCCGCCTGGAACACCTCAGCGAAATGGTGTGTCCGAACGTCGTAATCGCACTCTATTGGATATGGTGCGATCTATGATGTCTCTTACTGATCTACCGGTCTCATTTTGGGGCTATGCTTTAGAGACTGCCGCATTCACTTTAAATAGGGCTCCGTCGAAATCCGTTGAGACGACACCGTATGAATTATGGTTTGGGAAGAAACCTAAGCTGTCGTTTCTAAAAGTTTGGGGATGTGATGCTTATGTCAAGAAACTTCAACCTGAAAAGCTCGAACCCAAGTCGGAAAAATGCGTCTTCATAGGATACCCTAAGGAAACCATTGGGTATACCTTCTACCTCAGATCCGAAGGCAAGATCTTTGTTGCCAAGAACGGGTCCTTTCTGGAGAAAGAGTTTCTCTCGAAAGAAGTAAGTGGGAGGAAAGTGGAACTTGATGAGGTGATAGTCACCCCTTCCGAACCGGAAAGTAGCGCAGCGTGGGAAGATGTTCCTGTGGTGCCTGCACCGACTGGGGAAAGTAGCGCAGCGCGGGAAGATGTTCCTGTGGTGCCTGCACCGACTGGGGAGGAAGTTAATGATGATGATCATGAAGCTTCAGATCAAGTTACTGCTGAACTTCGTAGGTCCACAAGGACACGTTCCGCACCAGAGTGGTACGGCAACCCTGTCATGGAAATCATGTTGTTAGACAACGGTGAACCTTCGAACTATGAAGAAGCGATGGCGGGCCCGGATTCCAACAAATGGCTTGAAGCCATGCAATCCGAGATAGGATCCATGTATGAAAACGAAGTATGGACTTTGACTGACTTGCCCGATGATCGGCGAGCCATAGAAAATAAATGGATCTTTAAGAAGAAGACAGACGCGGATGGTAATGTGACCATCTATAAGGCTCGACTTGTCGGGTTATCGACAAGTTCAAGGGGTTGACTACGATGAGACTTTCTCACCCGTAGCGAAGCTGAAGTCCGTCCGAATCATGTTAGCAATTTCCACATTCTATGATTATGAGATATGGCAAATGGACGTCAAAACGGCATTCCTTAACGGCTTTCTTAAGGAAGAATTGTATATGATGCAGCCCGAAGGTTTTGTCGATCCTAAGAATGCTAACAAGGTATGCAAGCTCCAGCGCTCCATCTATGGGCTGGTGCAAGCATCTCGGAGTTGGAACATTCGATTTGATGAGATGATCAAAGCGTTTGGGTTTACACAGACTTATGGAGAAGCCTGTGTTTACAAGAAAGTGAGCGGGAGCTCTGTAGCATTTCTCATATTATATGTGGATGACATACTATTGATGGGAAATGATATAGAATTCTTGGAAAGTATAAAGGCCTACTTGAATAAGTGTTTTTCAATGAAGGACCTTGGAGAAGCTGCTTATATATTAGGCATCAAGATCTATAGAGATAGATCAGGACGCCTGATTGGTCTTTCACAAAGTACGTACCTTGACAAGATATTGAAGAAGTTTAATATGGATCAGTCCAAGAAGGGTTCTTGCCTGTATTGCAAGGTGTGCAATTGAGCACGGCTCAATGCCCGACCACGGCAGAAGATAGAGAAAAGATGAGTGTCATCCCCTATGCCTCGGCCATAGGGTCTATTATGTATGCCATGCTGTGTACCAGACCTGATGTAAACCTTGCCGTAAGTTTGGTAGGAAGGTACCAAAGTAATCCCGGCATGGAACACTGGACAACGGTCAAGAATATCCTGAAGTACCTGAAGAGGACTAAGGATATGTTTCTCGTTTATGGAGGTGATGAAGAGCTCGTCGTAAAGGGTTACGTCGATGCTAGCTTCGACACAGATCTAGATGACTCTAAGTCACAAACCGGATACGTGTATATTTTGAATGGTGGGGCAGTAAGCTGGTGCAGTTGCAAGCAAAGCGTTGTGGCGGGATCTACATGTGAAGCGGAATACATGGCGGCCTCAGAGGCAGCACAAGAAGCAATCTGGGTGAAGGAGTTCATTACCGACCTAGGAGTTATTCCCAATGCGTCGGGCACGATGACTCTCTTCTGTGACAAGACTGGAGCTATTGCCCTTGCCAAGGAGCCCAGGTTTCACAGGAAGACCGGTCATATCAAGCGTCGCTTCAACTCCATTCGTGAAAGTGTTCAAAATGGAGACATAGATATTTGTAAAGTACATACGGACCTGAATGTAGCAGATCCGTTGACTAAACCTCTCCCTAGAGCAAAACATGATCAACACCAGAACTCTATGGGTGTTCGATTCATCACAATGTAACTAGATTATTGACTCTAGTGCAAGTGGGAGACTGTTGGAAATATGCCCTAGAGGAAATAATAAAATGGTTATTATTATATTTCCTTGTTCATGATAATTGTCTATTGTTCATGCTATAATTGTGTTATCCAGAAATCGTAATACATATGTGAATACATAGACCACAACATGTCCCTAGTGAGCCTCTAGTTGACTAGCTCGTTGATCAACAGATAGTCATGGTTTCCTGACTATGGACATTGGATGTCATTGATAACGGGATCACATCATTAGGAGAATGATGTGATGGACAAGACCCAATCCTAAGCATAGCACAAAGATCGTGTAGTTCGTTTGCTAGAGCTTTTCCAATGTCAAGTATCATTTCCTTAGACCATGAGATCGTGTAACTCCCGGATGCCGTAGGAGTGCTTTGGGTGTACCAAACTTCACAACGTAACTGGGTGACTATAAAGGTGCACTACGGGTATCTCCGAAAGTGTCTGTTGGGTTGGCACGGATCGAGACTGGGATTTGTCACTCCGTATGACGGAGAGGTATCTCTGGGCCCACTCGGTAATGCATCATCATAATGAGCTCAATGTGACCAAGTGTTTGGTCACGGGATCATGCATTACGGTACGAGTAAAGTGACTTGCCGGTAACGAGATTGAACAAGGTATTGGGATACCGACGATCGAATCTCGGGCAAGTAACGTACCGATTGACAAAGGGAATTGTATACGGGATTGATTGAATCCTCGACATCGTGGTTCATCCGATGAGATCATCGTGGAACATGTGGGAGCCAACATGGGTATCCAGATCCCGCTGTTGGTTATTGACCGGAGATTTGTCTCGGTCATGTCTGCATGTCTCCCGAACCCGTAGGGTCTACACACTTAAGGTTCGGTGACGCTAGGGTTGTAGAGATACTAGTATGCGGCAACCCGAAAGTTGTTCGGAGTCCCGGATGAGATCCCGGACGTCACGAGGAGTTCCGGAATGGTCCAGAGGTAAAGAATTATATATAGGAAGTCCAGTTTCGGCCACTGGGAAAGTTTCGGGGGTCACCGGTATTGTACCGGGACCACCGGAAGGGTCCCGGGGGTCCACCGGGTGGGGCCACCTATCCCGGAGGGCCCCATGGGCTGAAGTGGGGAAGGGAACCAGCCCCTGGAGGGCTGGTGCGCCCCCCTTGGGCCTCCCCTGGGCCTAGGGTTGGAAACCCTAGGGGTGGGGGGCGCCCCACTTGGCTTGGGGGGCAAGCCACTCCCTTGGCCGCCGCCCCCCCTTGGAGATCAGATCTCCTAGGGCCGGCGCCCCCCTAGGGGGCCTATATATAGGAGGGGGGAGGGAGGGAAGCCGCACCACAGCCCCTGGCGCCTCCCTCTCCCTCCCGTGACACATCTCCCTCCTCCCATAGCGCTTGGCGAAGCCCTGTCGGAATCCCGCTACTTCCACCACCACGCCGTCGTGCTGCTGGATCTCCATCAACCTCTCCTTCCCCCTTGCTGGATCAAGAAGGAGGAGACGTCTCTGCTCCGTACATGTGTTGAACGCGGAGGTGCCGTCCGTTCGGCGCTCGGTCATCGGTGATTTGGATCACGATGAGCACGACTCCATCAACCCCGTTCACTTGAACGCTTCCGCTCGCGATCTACAAGGGTATGTAGATGCACTCCTTCCCTCTCGTTGCTAGTAAACTCCATAGATGGATCTTGGTGATGCGTAGAAAATTTTAAATTTCCGCAACGATCCCCAACACCAATCTATAGTTCCGGTAACAAGATTGAGTACAAGAGATAAACTAGGGTTTGAGATGAGATGGTGCTGGTGAAGATGTTGATGGAGATTGCCCTCCCCAAGATGGGAGAGTTTTTGGTGATGATGATGACGATGATTTCCCCCTCTGGGAGGGAAGTTCCCCCGGCAGAATCGCTCCGCCGGAGGGGAAAAGTGCTCCTGCCCAAGTTCCACCTCGAGGCGGCGGCGTTTCGTCCCGAAAGTCTTCTCCTTATTTTTCTAGGTCAAAATGACTTATATACCAGAAGATGGGCACCAGAGGTGGGCCGAGGAGGCCACAACCCACATCCAGGTGGGTTGTGCCCACCTAGTGGCCCCCCTCTGGTAGTTATCGGCTCCAATATTTCTTATATATTCCATAAAAATCTCCGTCAAGTTTCAGCTCATTTGGCGTTGTGCAGAATAGGTAGCCTGACGTAGCTTTTCCAGGTCCAGATTTCCAGCTGCCGGAATTCTCCCTCTTTGTGTGTTCCTTGCAAATTATGAGAGAAAAGGCATTAGAATTACTCCAAAAAGCATTATTGTGGATAAAAACATTATAAATAACAGTAAGAAAACATGATGCAAAATGGACGTATCAACTCCCCAAGCTTAGACCTTGCTTGTCCTCAAGCGAAAACCAAAATCGAAAAACATGTCCACATGCTTTGAGAGAGAGGTGTCGATAAAAAAAATACGAACATAGAAGCATCATGTTGATTATTATAACAGCCACAAAATTGAACATAGGACTTTTATCATTGAACTTGCATCATATACTTCCCATGAATAAGTAACAATTCATCACATAATCGAAGTATAAAGCAAAAACTCTATTAAAAACCAACAAACTATGTTCTCAGTCAACTTTGCAACTACAATTCATCATCTTTTCAGTAAGAGTCACATGTCGGAGCCTTTTAGCAAGTCCACATACTCAACCATCATATAGTCTTCTATGATTGCTAACATTCACCTCGTACACATGAGCAAAACGTTTCAACCGGACACATAGAAAGATAGGGGCTTATAGTTTCGCCTCCCAACATACTCACCTCAAGGGTGATGTCAACAATAATAACTCATGCTATCTATATTCAACTGGACATATGTGCGTAGATCTTTCCTCACCACATGATGCTTGCCAAAAGAGAAAATAAAAAGGAATAGAAGGAAAACTTTGACTCTTTGCATAAAAGTAAAAGATAGGCCCTTCGTATCCATGCGCTTATTTTTTTGCATGCTCAATCCCTTAGTGCAAGAGAACGTCACGTTGTATTGCCCCTTAAGATGACAACCTTTATTATGCAGTCTGTCGCTATTATTCTTTGTCATCCAAGTTCATACAACGCTCAATTTTCTCTTACACTAAATGATCTCACATATTTAGAAGCAATTTTTATTGCCCTTTTGCACCGATGACAACTTACTTGAGGGATCTTGCTCAATCCATAGGTAGGTATGGTGGACACTTGAAAAAGATTTGGGTTTAAGGGTTTTGGATGCACAAGTAGTATCTCTACTTGGTGCGGAATTTTTGGCTAGCAAAGATAGGGGGCAAGCGTCACATTTTAAAGGATCTATGACAATATGACTTCTATTTGAATATAAATATACATAAATCATTAAGTTGTCTTCCTTGTCCAACGTCAACAATTTTGGCATATAATATTTTGATGAGGGCTCACAATCATAAAAGATTTCTAGGATAGTATATTTATATATGAATCTTCTCTTCCCTTATTAATTCTTTCATGAGTTGCATCATTGACTAATGCTATGTTTGTCAATCTCTAATAAAATTTCCTACTTATACTTTTCCTTATGTGGTGCTATCACCTACCATAGGATTAGTATATAATCTTATTGATTTATTTCCTTTCTTTCTTTTATTTTTTTTCTTTGTTTCTTATTTCTTTTCTTTATTTGCAACATGAAAGTAAAGAAAGCGAAACTCAAACTAACTTTATTATATAACTTGCACATGATTACGAGGATAGATCACTAAGCAGACTCTCAAATAAGAGAGGATCGAACTAACTTTACTTCACCTAAAGCAAAAAGATCGAACTAAGATAAGTAAAAGCAAAAAGATAGTGGAATGATGAGATACCGGGGCACCTCCCCCAAGCTTGGCGAAAGCCAAAGGGAGTGCCCATACCCGATACTCAGTTCTCCTTTGGCGGCGTCCGTAGGCTCCTCCCGCTTCGTCTCGATCTTCATCAGCCAAGCATCTTCTTCCATGTGGTTGGAGGAGCAGGAAGGCATGATGCTTAGCTTGATAAACCTGACCGGAAATAGCAAGAAAAGAGAACACAGGATTTTCTCCGTGATACGGTGGTTAACAAGATCAGGAAGTATATATAGATTTTTTATCTTGGAGGTCAAGCATACAGGAGAAAAACGGAGTACGGAAGGTGTCCTAGGTGGGCACAACCCATCTGGGCGCGCCAGGCATGCCTGGCGTGCCCTGGTGTCTTTTGCCCACCAGGGGACGCTTCCTGGAAGTTTCTTTATTTCCAAAATTCTAAAATATTCCAAAACTGGCAAAAAATATTTTTGCGGATTTTTCGGAGACCGTTTACTTACTGTATCACGTACCTCCTTATTTTGACGATTATGGGGTGTTCCGGAAGGACTCTTTTATGTGTTCTTCCGGTGTCAAAGTTTGGATAATATTACTTTCAATATTAATAGGCGTACCTGGGATATAATGCTTTATTCGTTGCCCGTTGACAACCTTCGGGTTAGTGCCTTTGAAATTATTTATTTTGATGGCTCCAGACCGGTAAACCTTCTTGATGACATATGGGCCTTCCCATTTCGAGAGGAGCTTTCCGGCAAAAAATCTAAAACGAGAGTTGTACCAAAGAACATATTCTCCGAATTTAAACTCACGCTTTTGGATTCTTTTGTCATGCCATCTTTTAACTTTCTCTTTGAATAATTTTGCATTTTCATAAGCCTGGGTTCTCCATTCATCTAAAGAGCTAATATCAAATAACCTCTTTTCACTGGCAAGTTTGACATCATAGTTGAGTTCTTTAACTGCCCAGTATGCTTTGTGTTCTAACTCAAGAGGCAAATGACAAGCTTTTCCATAAACCATTTTATAAGGGGACATACCATAGGATTTTTATATGTTGTTCTATAAGCCCAAAGTGCATCATCTAATTTCTTATACCAATTCTTCCTGGACCTATTGACAGTCTTTTGCAAAATTAATTTTATTTCTCTATTGCTAAGTTCAACTTGACCACTAGACTGAGGATGATAATGTGATGCAATTCTATGGTTAACATCATACTTGGCAAGCATTTTATGAAAAGCACCATGAATAAAGTGTGAACCACCATCAGTCATTAAATATCTAGGGACTCCAAACCTTGGGAAAATAATTTCCTTAAGCATTTTAATAGAGGTGTTGTGATCAGCACTACTAGTTGGAATAGCTTCTACCCATTTAGTAACATAATCAACAGCAACCAAAATATGTGTATACCCATTAGAGGAAGGAAAAGGTCCCATGTAATCAAATCCCCAAACATCAAATGGTTCAACTGCACCTGAATAATTCATAGGCATTTCTTGCCGCTTACCAATATTACCTATTCTTTAGCATTCATCACAAGATGAGACAAACTTACGGGCATCCTTGAAGAGAGTAGGCCAATAAAATCCAGATTGCAATACCTTGTGAGTAGTTCTATCTGCAGCATGATGCCCTCCATAAGCCTCTGAGTGACATTTCCGTAGGATTTGTCCCTGTTCATGCTCAGGTACACAACGTCTAATAATACCATCTACTCCTTCTTTATAAAGATGTGGGTCATCCCAAAAGTAATGTCTTAAATCATAGAAGATTTTTTTTCTTTTGTTGGTACGTAAAGCTAGGAGGTAAATATTTAGCAATAGTGTAATTAACATAGTCGGCATACTAAGGAGTACTATTAGCAACATTTATTGCAGCTAACTGCTCATCAGGAAAGCTATAATCAATAGGTAGTGGGTCATCAAGCACATTTTCAAGCCTAGACAAGTTATCTGCTATGGGGTTCTCAGCTCCTTTTCTATCGATAATATGTAAATCAAATTCTTGTAACAAGAGAACCCAACGAATAAGTCTAGGTTTAGCATCTTTCTTTTCCATAAGATATTTAATAGCGGCATGGTCGGTGTGAACAATTACTTTGGAATCAACAATATAAGGTCTAAATTTATCACAAGCAAACACCACTGCTAAGAATTCTTTTTCAGTAGTAGCATAATTTCTTTGAGCACTGTCTAGAGTTTTACTAGCATAATGAATAACATTCAATTTCTTATCAACTCTTTGTCCTAGAACAACAACAACAACATAATCACTAGCATCACACATAATTTCAAAAGGCAAGTTCCAATCAGGTGGTTGAACAATAGGTGCATAAATTAAAGCTTTCTTGAGTATTTCAAAGGCTTCAAGACAATCATCATCAAAAACAAAAGGAATATCCTTTTGCAAGAGACTAGTGAGAGGCCTAGAAATTTTAGAGAAGTCTTTAATAAATCTCCTGTAGAAACCAACATGACCTAGGAAACTACGAATACCTTTGATGTCCTTAGGACATGGCATTTTCTCAATTGCATCAACCTTAGCTTGGTCCACTTCAATACCTCTTTCAGAAATTTTATGACCCAATACAATGCCTTCATTAACCATAAAGTGACACTTCTCCTAATTCAAGACAAGATTTGTTTGTTCACATCTCTGCAAAACTCGCTCAAGATTGCTTAAACAATCATCAAAAGACTTCCCGTAAACAGAAAAGTCATCCATGAAAACCTCAAGAATATTTTCACAAAAGTCAAAGAATATAGCCATCATGCATCTTTGAAAGGTAGTAGGTGCATTCACTAGTAAAAAAAGACACATCCGTGACATTTTGGGTCAAACGAAAAAAAATTATGTCATACATATGACACTTCTATGACGATAATTGTGACAAAACCCGGTATCATCATAGATGTGGTGGGCTCCTACTTCTATGACAAAAAATCATGACAGAAAATGGGCTTTTCGTCCTGGGCGGGCCGGAGACGCAGCTGCATGACATTCTTTGGGCCGTCCATGACGGAAAAAACCGTGGTAGAAGCAAGGGCGAGGAAAATTTCGGGAAGTTCCCGGTTACGGTGGGAGGTCGGGGGCCGAGCGATGTGCGTTTCTCTCGTACACGTACGTGCGTGTGTGCGAGGCGTTGGCTCTAACTGAACTAGAGCGAGGTGTTGGGCTCTAACTGAACCCGAGCGATTGCACTGCAGGCTACGCGTTACTGAACCCGAGCGATCGATCGATGGCTACTAACTGAACCCGATCGAGCGATTCGTTCGCTACTGCTGCTAACTGCAGCCGATCGATGCTGCCTCTGGGATGAACAGTGAGCGTTGCGGGGGGGGGGGGGTTGGATGAACAGTGAGCGGTGGCGTTGCCTCTGGATGAACAGGACCCCGTGGTGTGGAGGGCTGGATGAACAGTAGACGGTGGAGGGGTGCCCGTGGAGGGGTGGTTGAACAGGACCCCGTGGTGTGGAGGGCTGGATGAACAGTAGACGGTGGAGGGATGCCCGTGGAGGGGTGGTTGAACAGTAGCCGGTGGAGTAGCGCGCGGTGGAGGCTGGATGAACAGGAGCCCGTGGAGGCTGGAGGAGGTCGACGGTAGCCCATGGAGGCTGGAGGAGGTCGACGGTGGAGATGAACAGTATCCCGTGGAGTACCGTTTTGCGGTACGCCACACCCCTCCCGATGAACAGGACCCCCGTTTCGACCGTAGGAGGTCCGTTTCGTCCGTTTTGCGGTACGCCACACCCCTCCCGATCAACAGGACCCCCGTTTCGACCGTAGGAGGTACGTTTCCTCCGTTTTGCGGTACGCCACACCCCTCCCGATCAACAGGACCCCCGTTTCGACCGTAGGAAGTCCGTTTCGTCCGTTTTGCGGTACGCCAGACCCCTCTCGATGAACAGGATCTCGTTTCGAACATGGCCGGTCGAACACAAGGCCGTTTCCTCCGTTCCGCGGTACGCCAGGCCTCGTTTCCATCGCCTGTTCCGTCCAAGCCCTCCCGATGAACACGACCACGCATTCCGTTCCGACCCAGCCGGTTGGCTCCCACGCGTTCCGTTGCCTCCCGATGAACACGACGCATTCCGTTGCCTCCCCATGAACACGACGCATTCTGTTGCCTCCCCATGAACACGACGACGACGCTGTTTCTCCGTTTCGACCCAGCCATGTCAACGAGCCCTCGCCGTATGTATGCGCAAGTAGGCCTTCGAGACCCCGCCCGTATGTACACATACGTGGCCGTATTTTCTTTCTTGCACCCTGGCCGCTGTACGTACGTGTACATGCTACGTGCGCGCCTCTACTACGACACGTGCGCGCCTCTACATCCACCAATATATATGTACGTACACGTTCGCGACCAGAATGACAACGCTACGTACGCTTCGACCAGGTGGGTCCCGGCTGTCAGGCACTTCCTTGCGTGCGAAGATGTAGCTGGTGGGTCCCAGCAGTCAGGGGGGCGAATCGTTTTTTTGCCCGGACGCACTTCCTTGCGTGCGAAGGTGTAGCTGGTGGGTCCCAGCAGTCAGGGGGGAAACTTTTTTTCGCGAAATACGGTGGCCTGTCCGGTGGGTCCCCACTGTCAGGTGGAGGAATAATTATTTTGCGCGTAATAAGGAGGCACTTCCTTGCTGCGGCCGTGGACCCAGCTGTCAGCGTCTCCACGCACAGTACTCTTCCGATGGAAGTCGGTCATTGACCACATTGACCACGCCGCGCCGAGAGCACCACAGCGGTGGACGACGGCGAGGCCTAGGAAGGGGACGACACGGAGGCAGGGAAGACTCGGCAGTTGTTTCCCACGTGGAGGGGAGTACGACTCTACGAGGGTTTACTGGTTCGTCTGCCGTCGCCGGAGAATAACAGCAGGTGTGGGTGAGTAGAGGGATGGCTAGGCCAGCGATGGGAGTCCGGTGGGGCGGTGAGGCCTGCGCGGCAGTACAGCCGGCCGCGGGGAGGAGGGAGCAGGCAGTCCCACCGGCGCTTGTTTGAGCGGCTGGAGCAGGAAGAGCAGAGATTGAAGAAGCACGACGGCCGTTGGATGGACATCCAACAGTCAGTGCTTGTGCGTCAACCTTTTTTTAGGAAAGCCTCAAATCTGTGGAAAACAGCATACAACCCATCTGCCATTATTTCTAATAATTTACAGCCCATTTGCTAATTCTTAAGGTTTTTTTGGAGCCCATATTCTTTTTGTTAGCATTACAGCCCATATTGTGGCCACGGTTAAAAAATTATATGAAATTTTGCATATTTCGGTGCGGTCCGAACTGTTTTTAATCCCGAAATTTCGACTCACATTCAAACTGATTTTAAAAATAAATGTATATCAATATAAAATCCAACAAATTCTCCACGCATAAAAATTAATGTAATTTAAAATCTTGAAATGAAAAAAAAAGATATTTGAAACTAATTGCCGGTTTGATGTGTTTTAAAAATGTACAACCCATTTCTCATTACTGATGAGCCATTTTCTCGGCCAGCCGAATGAAAGCTCTGCTCGTCTTGAAAGATTTGCAGCCCAACAGGCCAGACAAAGCGACTTACTTGGCAAATCACAAAAAAACTGGGTTGTGGCCGTGGACCCAGCTGTCGGCCTCTCCACGTACAGTACTCTTCCGATGGAGGTCGTTCCTTGACCACGTTGACCACGCCGCGCGGAGAGCACCACGGCGGTGGATGACGGTGAGGCCTAGGAAGGGGACGACGCGGAGCCGGGGAAGACGCGGTAGTGGAAGCCCGCGTGGAGAGGAGTAGGAGGGTTCACTGGTTCGGCTGCGGTGTGAGGCTGCCATCGCCGCAGGGCCTGGCCAGCGGTGGGAATAGTAGGGGGCGGTGAGGCCTCTGCGGCAGCACAGCTGGCCACGGGAGGCAGGAGCATGCGGCACGACCGGCGCTGCTTTGGGCGGCTGGAGCAAGATGACCAGAGGTTGAAGAAGCACTACGACCGTTGGATGGACATCGTACGGTCACTTGAGCTAGAATCGTTCATATTGACTAAGTTGACAAAGCCCTTCGTCCCCGTCAACTTAGTAGGCCCGCAAGTCAGCCTCCCACCAAGGTGGGTCCCAGCTAGCCGGGGGAGTATTCATTTTTTTGTGCGTAATAAGGAGGCACTTCCGGTGGGTCCGAGCTGACAGCGGGGGGAACATTTTTTTCGCGAAATACGGTGGCCCGTCCGGTGAGTCCCAGCAGTCAGGGGGAAACATTTTTTTCCGCAAAATACTGGTGGCCCGTCTGGTGGGTCCCCGCTGTCAGGTGGACGAATAATTATTTTCCGCGTAATAAGGAGGCACTTCCTTGCGGCTGCCGTGGACCCAGCTGTCAGCCTCTCCACGTACAGTACTCTTCCGATGGAAGTCGGTCGTTGACCACATTGACCACGCCGCACCGAGAGCACCACGGTGGTGGACGACGGCGAGGCCTAGGAAGGGGATGACGCGGAGCCGGGGAAGACGCGGCAGTGGAAGCCCGCGTGGAGAGGAGTACGAGGGTTCACCGGTTCGGCTGCGGTGTGAGGCTGCCGTCGCCGCAGAATAACAGGGGGTGTGGGTGAGTAGAGGGATGCCCTAGCCAGCGGTGGGAGTAGTAGGAGCGCTGAGGCCTGCGCGGCAGCACAGCCGGCCACGGGAGGCGGGAGTAGGCGGTCCCGCCGGCGCTGCTTTGGCGGCTGGAGCAAGAAGATCAGAGATTGAAGAAACACGACGGCCGTTGGATTGACATCCAACGGTTACGTCTGCTAGAATCGTTTGTTGACGTATATAATAACTAAAAAAATCTTGCATACGCGTCAACTAAACAGGCCCACAAGTCAGACCACTCCCTCTTTTTTTTAATAATTTATATATAGCTCATGGCAACTTCTTATGCAATTTATTGCAGTCGTTTTTTGGTTGGCCAGGGCCAATTTCGCATATTTCTGTGGGTTCCAAACTATTTTTAATACCGAAATGTCGAGCCAGATTTAAAGTACTTTGAAGATATATTTAAATTAGGTTAATGCCCAGTGAAATAGGAATATGAAAATGTGAAAAAAAATCAGAAATTATAAAGTAATTGCCAATTTGTCATCTGTTTTTATATTTACAACCCATTTCATATTACTTTCAAGATTTGCAGGCGTCTTGAAAGAGTTGCAGCCCATCAGGGCGTAGAAAAATAAGTAGGCCTGGATTGGGTATTCTTCAGAAAAAATAAACTGGGCTCATTTTCACAAAGAAAAAATAGCTGGGCTGGTCACATGGTGAACATAAAATATAAGCTTGGGCTAGACGGGCCACAGCCCAGTTCAAACCCTGCTCCGTCTCAACAATACCAAACAAAAAAAATACTGCTCGAGTAGCTACATCCCAGGTGTCAGCCGATCTTGTGCTGTTCTCTTGTCTATTGACTATATACGCTCACAATGTCGTGGGTCCCAGATGTCAGGAAAACACTAGGAGGAAGCATTTTATTTTTCCATACGCTGACGTGGTGGGCCCCTACTGTCATCCTCTCCACGTACTTCTGCCGATTCCTGTTGTTTGTTGACCATGTTGACAACGCGAGAGGGCGGCGCCGCGGCGAGCGCACCAAAGCGCGCGGAGGACGTCGGCGTTAACGATTTAGGAGACGATGGGGTGGCGATGCGTGCGCTGAGGCGCAGCCAGCCGTGGGAGGCGGAAGCATGTGGCCCCGCCGGCGCTGGTTTGGTTTTGGCGGCTGGAGGAAGACAGGACTGAAGAAACATGACAGACTGTAAAAGCAGCAGGAGTACTTAACAACCTTAACTGAAACCAGCAGGGGCACTTAACAACCAAAGCAGAAAGCAGTATGAGTACTTATACAGGTTCAACCATACAAAGCACGCCTCGAACAGTGCTACTTTGCCTACAGTTAACCAAGGGTGAGGCCGCCAAGCCCCAGGACAAGGCCCAGGCGCCACCCCGCGCATCCACAACCTTCTGAAAGCGGCTTCATCTCGCAACGTGGTCAATAAATAGGATATTCGCTTTAGAGCCATGGAAAAGCATGAACATAATCTTCTGTCCTATTCTCCAAGATGGACGGGCCTTCATTATTTGAGACCACCCATGAATAAGTATCTTTTCACCTCCAAGGGGAATTGAGTAGGTCGACATAAAAATCATGTTGTGACCAAGCGCAAGTCTGACCCGACCATGGTCAGGCATCTGTATAGGAACAATAGAACTCGGCAGTTCCTGTTTCAAGAAGATCATAGCTGTAAAACTGTGTATAAGCAATAGTTTATGAACAACATATATAACAGAAAACAGCTCGTACCATAAGTTTCTCGACACAGTTGGACCTATTCAACGAGTGCAGCAGTGGCACACATATCCCACGTGGCCTTCCACCATTGAAACGCCCCACAAGGACCTCAACATGATCAATAAAGTGTAGGAACTTGTGGATGTCGATCCAGTCAACTTCAGTGCCATTAGTAACAGCCGAGTTATTATAGAGTAACAAACGAGCAGACTGCTTAACTCTGAAAAAACCTACACGTGCCACCAATTATAATAAAATATTAGTTAGAAGTAGCATCTTCGTGAGAGATTCGTTGCTACTTCTAAAGTTAAATTGTGATTAGTTAGACAGAATAGGTGGATTAAGAAGTAATCGAGGCAACAAGCAAGAACCAGATACAAAACTAACATGAATGAACAACTGGAACGACGTCGGGGTGGAAGATCGCAGTGAAGATGGGACCAGGTTCTGCTATTTCCATCAACATTCGTGCGCCAACTTTCAGTCCGTAACACTTGAGAAAGTTTATCCAAGTTCGGCCATAAAAAAGCAGTGATCTTCTTGGTTCATGAACCCAACTCGGAACTTATATCCATGGCTTGTCTTCACTGTGACCATTAAACTAGTGTATTCAGTTATGGCAAGGCCGAGCATCTTGAGTACATGTGTTCTGGCAGAGCAAATAATACACTGCAGGAAAAATAATATGAGAACACAGCATGTTCAAAAAACCCCCACCCTCCCGGATAGAAAAGAGGATTCTAGGAACATACTGTGCGCGTTTCAAAATGCTGTGTTAGGATGAGAAGGAACAAGTGTGGCGTCTCGCCGAGGGCGCAGAAACCTGTAGGGTACTCGCACTTTGGGCACTGCAAATGAAACACACTAGATTCAGTAGGAAGAAAAATGCATCAACGGCGGCGGCTGCCATCCTAGGATTACCTGCGACCAAGGGACTTGGATTTATCGGGGATGGATGAAGAATTCGTACCTGGTTCTCCATGAGAAAACCCTATGCAATCGCCGAGAGGGGGTTTTCTCTGAACAAGCAGACGAGGGAGAAGGGGATTCAGGCCCAGTGAAATATTGCTGCTTCGTCCGTCCAGCTTACTGCTAAAGCTGGAAAGGGGGGTTGTGATTTGACGGCTCATTGGGCATTACTGCGGCGCTACGACCGGGGTGTGTCTACCGTGAAGTTGTGCACTCTAATTTGTGCATATGGCACGTGGACCCCGTTGCCGGTTGCCCCACATATCAGCGAAAGGAAGTAGAAAGAGAGGAGTAACTAGTTACACATAAATATATTTTTTGACAGAGAGATACTCCCTCTGTAAAGAAATATACAAATCTTTTATATCACAGGCTCGCCTTGCCAAGAAATATACTCCCTCTTCAACGCACGGGCATTATGGGGGTTCAGCTTTTTTTATGGGGGTTCAGCTGAGAATATAATACTCAGATAGGCTCACGGTTCTGGACTTTGGGCCGCAGGCCGACCCTGCATGTTTGGGGGCCCATGTGTTCTACCTCAGCGCTTTTCATATTGCAAGTGATCGGTACGACGCTGGTTTTAGATGCTGTCGCAAGGCGAATACACAAAATTGAATAAAGCACGGCAGCTGTTGGAATGAAATCGAACGACAGTTCCTAACCAGCAATCAGAGTTGCAATTCTATCAACAATATACCATGTGATAAATAATACTGTCGTACTACTTATACACACAGGACACTTGTTTCACCATGCCAGATTATTACATCAAAATCTCTCGGAGGATAGATCAGTTCGGCAGTTGCGTGCTGCTACTGAAGAATTTCAAAGTTGATTTGGACCAGCTCTCCTTGCCGAGAAAGTTCGATTTTGACATCATCCCCTACCGCAAGATATGATTTAGATTTGAACCTTAACCATCCTTTAGCATCAATCATCATGCGACCATCCTTTGTACTTACGGTATATTGAGCAGGTTCATTCACACCAAGGCTGCACATGGTAAGAGAAACTTGGCCGCGGTCGCCCGGATTGTTGAACGACTCCCTCATTGCTCTAGGAATTCTCTGTTTGCAAACAAGAAGACATACCCAAATAGTTAGATCAACACAGTGAATCATGTGAAACAACATGGAAAGAAAAAAGAACGAAGAACTTGGGCGGCCAATGCTTACCAAGAAGGTGGACATGTCGGTTTTTGTAAGGACTTTGGTATATGAAGTGCGAACTGCGGCCCAGTCTGTTGCCGGTGCAACTGCACAGGCCGGAGCAGATGCAAGTGTAAGTGTTGGTGCAGGTGCCGAAGCCGCTGCTGCTGCCGGAGATGGTGCTCCTTGTAGAGCTGGTGCCGGTGTCGGAGCAGGTGCCGGTGTCGATGCCCGATCCTTCGGTAGATTAGACTGATCCGCTGACGCGGTCGGTGCCCAATCCTCAGCTGGATCAGACTGAGCTGCTGCCGCTGTCAGTGCTAGAGCAACTACCGGTGCTCGATCTGTGCGAGACATTAGCGATCGTGTTTGGTCTGCTATGATCAGCTTTCTAACTTGACTAGGATCCGTGACCGTGATCCAGTTTTTTTCTTCATTTCTTTTAAACGTGAGAAGGACTAATTGTGGCGTTTTTGTTAAACCAAACTGCAGTTCATCATAGGGATTCAGCTTGTACTCACACAACAGACTGATCCAATTTTTTCCAGTAATATAAGTGATGGACAGTGCCTTCGTTACTGACATGACATAAGAAGTGAAACCTGCAAAAATAGCCATCGTAGAGCAAACCAAACGGTTTATTCTGTGATGAATGTCACATGGCAAAACCTGCATCGTAAAATTGCAGGAAAAGAAAGAAAACATGACATTAAATCAATAAGATTTAGACAGTAAATCAATAAGATTTACTTGATGTGACACGAGTGAATCCTTACCAGGAAATCACTATGTTGAAGTACTAAACAGAAGATTGATCGTCCAACTACGCGTGGCATGCAGGGGCCCCGCCTACTCCCACAAGCACGATAGTCCAAAGGTCGTGACAAATCGTATGGACCGAACATCCATGGGACTGGAAATCCTGGTGGGTGCAATAAACCCTGCAATGCATACAGATATTGGAGTGTAACCATAATTGATAAACCGTTCTCACAAAAAATTTGATCTGGATACTTCAAAATATACAGACTGAATTGAGTGGACAGACATTAACATAGACATTAACATAAACCGTTCACACACCAAAAGCGGCAGTACTAATAAACAATACAGGGTTCACAAACACAAATCAAGTACTGAACAATAGTACTTACTACAGACAAGCAAAGTTGCTCTAACTAAACTCTGCAGACTATTTCTTGCCACCGACCTACGGGATGAACCCTGCATAACTGACTAGGCCATGGACTTCGTGTGAGATGTCTACATGCACCATCACCATCTTGTCAACCTTGGAGAACCTAACAGAGTGGTCTTTCCACTCATAAACATGATGATGAAGACAGGCCGCATCAAATTTGTTGGGAAGCTTTACAAGAACCACACCCTTCGTAATCGAAGGCACAACCAGGAAATTGTTGTGGTCAAGTACAGCCTCGAGAACACGCCTGACAACAATGCTACAGGAAAACACTAGTTCAGGACACGTGGCGACAAGGACACAGCAGCTGGATAGTTCAGCAGTAGAACTCATCATCAGGTCTTCCAGTTCACACGACATGACTTTGAGAACTTCATCTCCACCGCGGACCTGGTTCTAATTCAAACAGAAAACCATATTTTATTACTACCTCCGTTCAGAAATATAAGATGATTTTCGATATTATACTTCATATATGACTACATATACGCACAAAAATGAGTGAACAAAGACACTAGAACATGTCTTCAAAGGCATGAGAGCAGAGGGATTACATGCAATATCCATAACACAAGTTACTGAGGCAAATATACCCTCTTAAAAGGTAGCATTGATGTTCATAAAGTACTCCCTCCATCCCAAAATTCTTGTCTTAGATTTGTCTAGATACGGATGTATCAAGTCACATTTTAGTATTAGATACATCCGTATCTAGACAAATCTAAGACAAGAAATTTGGGACAGAGGGAGTAGTTGAAAGTAATCTATAAGAAATCAGTGTCAACCTCTCGCATGTTTTGGTTAAAAGAGGAATTTAGAACCGTCATTTGGCACACTAAAATCACATGCAAGATCACCCAGAAAGTTGTACTACCAGTACTAGTACTGCGTGTTAGATGAAAAAACACGATCAAGATCGAGAAAAAGATCGTCAACAAGAGGCATTACCTGGACTTGCTTAATGAGGGATCCCGGAGAGGGGGGCTTGGACAGGGCGATGGCTTTGAGCTTGTCTGTGGTAGTCTCGGCGGGGTGCTTGCGCTTCTTCATACCATGAGCCTCGGCAGTTTTGGCTAGAGCCATAGACATCATGTCGGCCGGTGCTCCGGCGTCCATCCAAGAGAGGAAGCTGAGAGAGAAGAGTGAAAGGAGGAACGAGATGAGGGAGAAGCGAAGCGAGTGGGGGTTTTCTTCAAGAGAGGAAGCTGAGAGAGAAGAGTGAAATGATGGTTGCTTCGTCCATCCAACTTACTGCTGGAAAGGAGGGGGTTTTGTGATTTGACGGCTCATTGGGCATTACTGCGGCGGTTCGATCGGGGTAGTCTACCGTCACTCTACTACGGAGTAATTTAGTGCATGGCTGGTGGACCCAGGTGCTGGCTGTCCCACACGTCGGCGAAAGTGAGTAATTTAGTGCATGGCTGGAGGAGGATCCGCACGGTAGAGCGTGTCCACTATTTTTCTGAAGAAAAAAATGATTACAACAAGCGTTTCCACTCTTACGACGGAGGAGTGCGAAACACGGCAGCCACTTGAACATACACAGTGCTCCTACTACTAGGCATGTGCAGTGGTTCATATGTCAGTACTACGCAATCTTGTTGCTAGTGTAGTAAGATATGACGATAACAAATGATGTTGTGCGCATGTCAACTACTCCTATATGTAACATAGTACCGCTTTTTCGACTATCCGGTCGAGAATGAACGGTGAGATCAATGTTAACAGAACTAGGTCCACAGCGCACGGAGAGTACGGTGCTACAGTACTCCACGAAACATGAACCATATGAAGCACGAATAGTGTTAGGCAGGGTGTATGAAGGGTGCACGGGATGGGAGCAAAAGTTCCCTTCTCGACCCACTTTTGGGTGTTTGGCAGAGTGCATGAAGGGTGCATGAGTCCACACTAGTAGGTTGACAAAAATACACGAAGAGGAAACAACTATATTGAGATGAGAATGCAACCAAATAGACCCACACGCTTTGTGCTACAGTGACTGATCTGCACCATCTGAGTTTGATCCAACGGTCATGTTGCGCCGAGACATGGACATGCCCATGCAGAGGGCGCCTAAACACCATCGAGGTCCCTCTGCTTCTCGAGGCGCACAACGTTGGTGATGCAGGGTGCAACCGCCCGCAGAGCCCGCTCCCGGTCGACGGGAGCCAGCTCGTCAAAGACGACGTCCAATGGCACGAATGGATTTCGGTGACGGAGCCCTGAAAGGATTCGCCCGGCAACGGCGACGGCAGCCCGCAACCCCTCCTTGTCCAGCTCAGCCCCCACCATCGCGCGGAGACGGCTCAGCTCCTCAGAGATATAGGTGAAGAAGGAGACCAGGTCAGGAAGCCGCAGCTCGTTGAAGTCGACCGGGTGGTCGAACGGGTTTAGCCCGACGGCCGGCATCGTCGCGCTGGCACGACGGTAGGCATCGCGCAATCGCAACACGTGCGTGGCAACTTGGTTCACCAAGTGGCTGAGGCGATCCTGGACCTCGTCACGATCGGCCTGCTCGCGCTCCAGCCGGCTCCCCTGACGGCCTATCGTATCTCCCGCTTTCTGCAGCAACGCCGCCGACGCCTCGAGCATCTTTGTGGTGGACGCCTGCCGCTTTTGAAGCTCCGTGAACTCCCGCACATAACAGAGGAGCATGGCACTCCTCTCCTCCTTGAGCTCACGGAGCTCCACGTCCTTGGCCCTGAGCTCCGCATCCTTGGCATGGAGCTCCTATGTCAGGGGCCTCACCTCGGACTCCGTGATCTGCTGCGCCGCCATGGCACCAGGTAGAAGCAATGGGGAGAGGAAGCAAAGGGGGCGAAATGGCTGAAAGGCAATGCAATCTACGGGAAGGCGGAGGGAGCGGGGAATCTTTTGGTTTTCACCACGGTAAAACACCAGTCGACGACTTCTCACATCAGGGAGCAGTGGGTTTTTACAGGCGGAGTCATCGTGACTAATTGCTGCCGCGCCTGCTCCTATCAATCAAAAAATTAAAAATCCTGCCACGCCTGCTCCCGTCAATCAAGAAATTAAAAATCCTGCCGCACCCAAACACCAGAGCAACGCCGCGGTGGATATTTAAATTTACCTGCCGGCAAGTAGATAAAAAAGGGGTGAAAAAACAAATGTCGCGGCGGCCTGGCTAATCGGTCGAACTAGCCCAACTAGCTAGCCACCGTGCTTCACTGATGTACTCGGCGGAAAGGTGGTCTTTCATGATTTGACGAATCATTTACTTGCTTCGGCGCTACGACCGAGGAGGACCCAGAAAACACGCGGTAGGGCATCCCACGTCAGGAAGAATATATGTGTGCACCACCCGGGAGGACCCCGAAACCGCGCGGTAGGGTGTGCCACGTCTCGGCACGGAGGAAAAATGTGTGTGTAAAAATATACTGTATCAGACGTAGTACCTATGGTTCGACCTCGGGACCCAGCCAGTCGGTCGAAAACACCCCACTAGCCACACAGCTTCATCATGCAAACGTGGCACGAAGGATATATGTGGTTAGCTCCGTCTCGACCAGCCACAACGTCTCTTGTTCTAGGCGATTCTTCTATTTTCCAAGCTTTTTTTAGTTGTAATAACACCACGGCAAGCTAGCGCCACTCTTCGTGTGTGCCCGTGCAAAGGTTAGACGATGGAGAGAAGAGAGATTGAGATCACAGACCTGGGACCCACCAGTAAGTGAGACAATGGTCATGCACGTGTTGACGAGGCACTCCCTCTACTCTACTCAACGCAAGTACTGTATAAAATCAAGTTATGGGACAAAGCCAACAACCGTTCGTTTTTTCAGGCTATCGACTTACGCTTTGTAGTCCAGGTTGCCAGTTCGAATCTCGTCTTTCAGATTTGTTAGTTTTAGGTCCAAATTTGATTAATGACAAGTGGGACCCCCGTGTGTTGTTCCGATATTTCAGTGTAGGATGGTTTTTTTGAACAAACACTTTGCACGGTTAGACAAGTAACGGCACGAGTTACACGTATTTTGCAAGTTTACGAACAAAAATGACAGCGGCATAGAATATCACATCCACCCCGCAGCTTAGATACTATGGTGATACGAGTTTTTACACCGTTGGAAGTGAGATCCAATGGCTTGGGAGTAGTCTTTGTAATTATGCGCAATTTCCAAACTCTCCAAAGGTTTTTTTGCAAATAAAACATTCAGGCCTCGTGTGTGCCGCTGCATCTTCAATCCAACGGCTCTCCGGTGCTCATAGTAGGTGCTCCCCGTAGCTTAATTACCCGCTACGGTGATATGAGCATCTAGTGATCAGATGGCACATGCTTAGTACTTGTACTTTCTGCGCATTTCCCAAACTCTATCAGCCATATATTGCAAAAACATTCACACCTCCTACTGTGGGCCGTTAGATCTCAGTGAACTCGTATCACCATAGAATCTATGGTGCGGGAGCACCTCATACTCTCCCGTGCGAGAAAACATAAGGTGCTATCGCAGCTTGGATGCTACAGTGATACGAGCTTGGAGGTCGTTTGATCTGAGATCCAATGGCATCTGAGCAGTCTTTATGCTTGTAAGAAGTGGCCGATCTCTTTTGGGGCTTTTCTGCAAAAAACCATTCGAACCACCGAGGAGGTGTTGGTTCACAAATCCAATGCCTCCGAAGAGCTTGTATCACCAAAGCATCTAAGGTGTGGTAACACATGATATTCTTACATACAGGAGAATATGATGTCCTCCTTCATCTTAGATGCTACGGTGATACGAGCTTCGAGGTCGTTGGATATGGGATCAAAGGGCATCTAAGTAGTTTTTGTACAAATTGTGTGCAATTCTCAAACTCATCAAGGTTTCCTGCAAAAATATTAAGACACATCATGTGAGCTGCTATATCTCAGATCTACAAGATCCAAGCAACTCGTATCGGCATATAGCATCTAAGGTATGGGGGCACATGATATTCTCCCGGGGAGGAGGGGTGGGGGTGCACAACCAATCGGTGGTTGGGAGGGTGGGGACAAATATAATCTAAACAACCCTAAACAGAGCTCACATGATGTGTCGAGGGGTTGACCCCCGACAATCATAGCTCCGCCTAAACACAACATTTGCATGTATTGTAGTACTAGACTTAATATTCATGTTTCAGTTTCATGTTCATTTTAAATATTGAACTGAGGACCATGGATGTCTTACATTTTACTCCCTTCGTTCCTAAATATCAGTCTTTTAGAGGCTTCAAATGGACTGGCACATACAGATGTATATAGACATATTTTAGAGTCTAGATTCACTCATTTTGCTCCGTATGTAGTCACTTGTTGAACTCTCTAAAAGACTAATATTTAGGAATAGAAGGAGTATTTTTGAATTCGTGTCATACATGCATGGTTTGGAAAAATAGATGCACTATACTTATTGGATTGTTGTTGTGTTCGTGCGTGTGTGTCTCTGTGTGTGTGTGTGTGTGTGGTCATATGCTTGATACATACAAAGTTTTCTCACCTCCATATTGTTCATCTTTTAAATTTGAATTTGCATTGGAAAACTTACTAGGGAAACCATGAAATGTGAAATCCACGTTGAGATCACTATATCACAAACTCACTCTAATTCAACAACTCATCATAAATCAATTACCACGTTGAGATTAGTATTTGCAAGGAAAATACGGGTATTGTAATACACATAGATTCGTTCGGCAATTTAAAAGGTTCCTTTCGTATTCTCGAATGGTAGGACCCAACGGCGTACCAGCCAGACCTTGGCTCGTGTTGATCCTAAAAAAATCGGGCTCGTGTCCTTCGGTGGCGTGCGTGGTACGCACATTAGGCAACCCCAACCAGTCGAGCCTCAGCGTTTCAAGTCGAAATATCTGGCGGCCAGAATTCCAGCCCTAGGAAATTCCCCTCATGTCCCCGGTCCATAATGACTACCGATGAACAACGGAGGGATGCTTTAGTAACTAGACAACGTTACCTACCGTGCCGAGCACGGTTCAATTCCCTCGGTCGCCGCTCGTCAAGGTCACCCGTCAACTGCATTGCCTAGTACTACTACTACTACACCAGGATGAGCACAGAATTGAGCCCGTTTGTTCATGCCTAGTACTTGAGTTAATATATCAGGCAATGCACTGGTACGGAGGGATTATCCTTTTACTCTGCATATATAACTTGTCTGAAGTCTAACTAAGCAAAATGTTTGACCAAAACCTTTTGTTAAGAAATACAATAGGATAGATGTACGGCTTGAAAATTTATTGCATGATGCAGGTTATGATATTGTTTCGAATCCTGGATCTTAAATTTCAGAAAATCCAAAAGTGAGCATAAATTCTTGAAACTAAGCATGGTCACGTGATATGGCACAAATATTACTTCGTAAGTTTTTTCTTCAATTTGAGACAAGCTGCTTATGACAAGTTGCACAAATGAAGAGCCAAGGTATTTTGGAACAAAGACCTGTCACGTTAAGGCGAACGCTTTCACTATTGAAACCGTTGGCGTTTACGTGCCGCCACGAGTCCCCGCTTCTCATCGGCAGGTGTCGTCCGAGCAAGCGTGTGAGTCGACGGGAGGCGTGCGAGCAGACCGTTGCGCCGGCTATCAGGGAGGCGTGCGAGCAGACCGCTGTGCAGGCTCACCGGGAGGCGAGCCTTTTGACCAGGCTCCGCCGCCCACCGTCGTCCCAACTGCTCCCACTTTTAATGTCGTCGGCGCCGCAGTTTAAAATCAACCCCGCACTACCCGGTATCGCTACAATCCTCTCTCTTCCTCTCCGATTATCCTGTCGTCTACCTCCAACTAGCCTGACCTAAACGTACGCCATGCCGCATCACGATGGTCTGCCCTTAGTGTTCCAGTTTCCTGAGGAAGACACCCAGCCGGAGTCTCAAGAACATAAGGCACTTTGGGAGGTTGAACTGGCCTTGCGGGAAGACGTCACGCCTGTCCTCGCTCCCGTTTCGGCTCCCGTCGCCCCGACTGCGCCAGCGCCCATCCCCGTGGCATTGATGGGCTGGGAGCCACACATTGTCGCCGAGCTTGATCCCACGGGGTTCCACGAGGTCCCCGCCGACTTTCACACGCCCGTGCACCTGCCAGCGCATGCGCCTGCGCGTGCACTGACGCGCACGCCCGTGCCGGTGCCCGTGCACCTGCCAGTGCATGCGCCTGCACTGACGTGCGCGCCCGTGCCTGTGCCCGTGCACACGAATGTCTCCGCCGTGCCGTTGACAGCGCCTGTCCCAGCGCGGGTGCCAGTGCCCCCCTCAGCGGCATGGATGGCCGCCGTCGACCACTTCCTTGCACCAACGCCAGTTGCCTCCTGCCGCCAGTTGACTCGCTTCGAAGTCTAGAACATTTTGGCCTTCCTTGAAGCTAGAACAACGTCCAGGAGTACGCCAACAACGGCGCAAGACGCCACCGTCGCCGTCGGTCAGTGGCCCGACGACACACAGAGCACGGCAGAGGAGCCGCTTCCCAACGCGAGACGCCCCCGCTGCCGCCGCGTAATCTAAATTTGCCATGAAAAACGTTCGGATTGCCATGCTTAAAATCCGAACGTTTATCATTTTCGTTTATTTTATATCGATCGTCGTATAATTTAGAGTCGGAGTCAGACTGAACGAAATGTATGGTTTGATCGATTGAATGTTCTGCTAGAGCCATATCAAATTAAATATAAAACGTCATCAAGCCACATGTATTCCTTGTCATCCAATGACCTAGACTGCTTCAATGTCGAGCGCTCAACACGTTTAGCGTGTAGTTAATTTCATGCCAAAAATAGTGCTAATCACATGACAACACGCAAATAATATCCTAGTAGTTAATATCCGCATGCACTTAATATACTTCCAAATTAACGTGCATTGCACGTACACACTGACTAGTGCTGCTAGTACGTGAAACTAGTGTCGTGACTTGTGAACGCGTCCAGATATGGTCAACGGCAACATCGCCCGCGAGTTCTTCCTGTTTGCCCGTGCGTCTAAACGCAGAAGGGGAGGAGAGAGAGAGAGAGAGCACACATGGAACCCACCAGTAAGTGAAGGCGAATAGTACTAAAAATAATATTTCATGTTATCCATTAATTAGGCCGTGGTAATATAAAAACATTATGTGAACAAAGGCGGTACAACAAACATTGCTATTCTACGTATGTTGCCTATTGACGTGCGGCTTGAAGGCCCGGTCGCATGTTTGATCCTCGTCCTTTATTTTTTCAATTTGTATATGGGTCCAAATTTGTTTCATGACATGTGGGCCCCTCGGTGTGTGGTTTGTAGCACTTTAATTTGTGGGTAGAAATTTGTTCCATTCCAAGTGGACTATCGGTGTGTAGTTTTGTAGCTTATTTATAATAATTAAAGAGAACAACATAGTTTTTTCAATAATACCATGGTGCGACGTTGAAGGCGAGAAAGGACGTGCGAGAGAGCGATGACCGAGCCAGAGGGAAATCAACTAGGGGAGTTGCGTGGGTTGCAACGGTGTTTGGAATAGTTGTGGGCCGAATGCTATGAAAATATAATCTAAACCGACCGGAATAAATGCCTACACAAATTAATCCAAGGTTGGAGTGCCCCTCGCAATGTAAATAGCTCCGGCTTTGCGACGGATGGAGAGGTAGTAGCTTCAATGCGTGGAAGATACGGTGTGAGAAAGCGAGGTCAATCGAGAGACATATAGATAGAGAGACAAAGTGAGTGTGGTCCGACATTCATTGAACAAATATATATGCTCTGGAGAGATATTGTCCGATTGAGCTTTTTGGCAAGGGTGAGGGCTGTAAGATAGAGCTTGAGAGATGATCCAGTCACAGACGTGTAGATATATTTTGTGCGTGGGAGGAAGCAAGGTCAACCGATCACATAGGGTCGCCGTGCGATCGAAAGAGTGAGACGGGTTGGAGAGAGTGACCTAGATAGACGATGTGCGTGAGAGAGTATACAATGTGAATAGGTCGAATTGGGCTCAAACATGGTGATATATCATTTTTGTCCGAGAAAGAGCGAGGTCAATCGAGACATACGGAGAGAGAGAGAGTGAGAGAGGGATAGAGAGAGAGATTGAGTGAGCATGGCCCACCATGAGGTCGAAAGAGTGGCGGCGGCTTGGATGGACTGACCTAGATAGACAATCTGCGTGAGAGAGTATAGAGTGTGTCGATCGAGGCCTGAACAGGGAGATATATCATTTGTGTGTGAAAGAAAATGAGGTTAAACGAGACACAGATAAAGAGGGCGAGATTGAGCGAGTGTGGCCCGCCGTGCGGAAGAAAGAGTGAGACAGTCTCGAGGGAGTGACCTAGATATACAACGTGTGTGCGTGCGAATGAGAGGTTGGGGGGCTAGATAGGCAATGCATGTATTTAGCGCGAGAGGGTGAGAGAGAGAGAGCTCGGCATGGGGTGCAATGGCGGGTGTGTGAGGTAAATACATTTGGTAATAGAGTGGAAAAAGGGGTTGTGTAGTTGAGAGACTTAGAGATCGAAACATGGAGAGAAAGAATGAATGTGTGTTGGAAACCGAAAGCTTCCTAAGGTGGTTAGGAGAGGAAGATTGACCGATACAGGAAGTATGTAGCGTTTGTGCGGGGGGGGGGGGGGGGGGGGGCGCTAAAAACAACATTTGAATGTACATAGTACGAGACTTAATATCGATGTTTCAATTCGGTGTACATTGTAAGATTTGAACCGAGGACCAGGCATACAGGTAATTATTTTGAATTCGTGCCATACTAAGTTTCGAAAAGTTGACATTGACTCAGTTTGTTGTGCTATTTTGTAGGTCATATGTTTGAATCCATCCAAAAGTTTTCTCACTACGATGGTGTTCATCATATACATATGAATTTGTATTAAAAAAAGTAGCATGGATACAGTGAAATGCGAAATCCATGTTAGAATTAGAGTGGATACACACTCTAATTCAAATAACTAACTACATGACACACACTCTAATTCAAATAACTAATTATGTGACACACACTCTAATCCACGTTAGCGTGGGTACCATTTCGATTTTTTTTCAAATAACTCCTCATTAATTAATTTATAGTACTCCCTCTGTTCACTTTTATAAGACCTTGAAGACATTTCAGACAATGTGCAAAATAGTTCATTTTAAGTTGTCTGAAACGACTTACAAAAGTGAACGGATGGAGTATCTCGTTTCGAATGACTAATTATTGCAAGGAAAACACGGGCATGGTAATACATACAGATTCGTTTGCAAATGAAAGAAGATTCGTTTGCATTCTCAAATGTAGGCGCACCAGGCAGACCAGGGTCGTGTCGGGGTGGATGCTGCTTCGGTGCCTTAAAGGCATCTGCCTTTGGGTCACTGACATGTGGGCCAGCCACCTGTTGGGCCCACATGTCATGGACACAAAGGTAGGTGCCTTAAGGCACCGAAGCATAGTCCTGTCGGGGTGGTCGCGTGTGTCGGACGGACGCGTAGCACCCAGCCACCCACCCCTCTCCTCCCCAAAAAAGGACGATGACAATATAAGTTCGCACCTCCACGTTTCGGATTGAAATATCTGGCGGCCCCAATTCCAGCCCTGCAAAATCTCTCTTCTTCACCGTCCCCTTCCGCGCCCAGATTGCTCAAATCCCTAATTCGCCGCCAACCCTCGAATCACCCCTCGTCTCGTCTCTTTCCCCACCGTTCCCCACCTCTGTGCCGGACGACGACGACGAAGACGACGGCCGCGCTTCACCACCGCACCGGAGCTACCTCATCTATGCCCTCGTCCACCGCACCGGGTGGTCCACCGACAACGTCGGCCGCCGCAACCGACATGCCTCACAGACACCGAGTTCCACCGCATCAGGTGCGCTTCACCGACGCCGTCTCCCAGCTCACCGGGGCTACTTCACCGAGCACATCGTCGCACCTCCGCCCCTTGAGGCCGTTGGGGCTTCACCAACGGTCTCGTCCACCGCATCGTAGCGCTCCGCTGCCACTCAAGATCTACATCCGTGCGCGGCCAGCCAACGCCAGCGCATCACCCTCAACGGCTCTGAAGTGGCCCGCACTCTAGCTAGGCGAGCATGCCCAAACGCCGGCCCGAACTAGGTATCCACACATCACTCCCTTGTGCACTGTTCCGACGATGTTTGGATATCCTTTCACTGCTCTCTTAGCTTACTCGCCTATGCAACTCTGACTTTAACTCTTATTTCTTCTGGAGATATCATCTGAAACAAGCAAATCCATTTTTTAGCGAAGCATGACGGCGCTATGGGTTCTAGTACACATCCTGCACACCCGTATAACCTTGTAAGTATCTGTCCTCCGGTACAACATCAAGGTCGATTCCTCTTATTTGATCAACCATTCGCCGTGTCAAAAATGCAGAGGGGGATGCAAGGAGCACAAGGCCTGCACATCCAAGCAAGTGGTAACATGGACTTGTACATGGAACATCCCAAGCGCAAGCAGAGCTGCAGTGAGCCTGTACAACGAGCTAGCGTAAGTCCCTGCATTTCATTTAATTCATACTGGCATTCGTGTATGATTTGTGTGCAGTGGCTGATCCACGAATTCAAGTTACCAGGGGCGACCATTTAACATAAAAAATATGAAGGCACTTGCACTCCGGAAATCAACATAACTTGAGAAATGTGAAGCTACATGCACTTTGAAAACCAGCTAATGATCCAAAGTAGTTCAGATTATAAACACTAAATGATGCAAGCACCAAAAAACACAAAATGCAACATGGTGTACAAGGACTACAAACATGGTCTGTACCTGCTTGAATTATTCGTTCCCTGGCTGAAAATATCGAAGTGTAATTGCACGTATAACCAGTGCGCAAACTGCATATCAATATATCTATCCTGCACAAGTATGCCAATAGTTTCAAACAACAGATTAGAAAAGTATTTATGCTATGTTGTCATGATACGAGGACTTTCTGGTAGATGGCCTCGACGTTTCCTCAAGCTATGAAAATGCACTATAATTTGCTTGTCATCAATGCCTGCAAATCTCTGTCTCTCTCAACATAGTAGATCATCATTAGACACTAAATCCTTCAATGAGCTTGCAAAATGCTTGCATTAGATCCCTCATTAGACACTATATGTTCATCACCAGGAGCATGTAAAATGTTTGCATCAAATCCTTCATTAGCAGTCTGTTCATTAGACACTTCAGCTCAAGAACAACATGAGCTTGTATGTTTGCACCGGAAACTTGATTAGATACATCAGATTCAGTCAGTTCAGTATTGATTGGGGGAGTTATAAAATAAGTAGAAATTGGTTTCATTTTCTCATAGATTCCCTACATACAAGCAGTTTTACAACACCGTCAGGTTTAACTATTGGCCAGAAATTGAAGAGTTGAATTAGATATAATTAGGGATGTGATGTACCTGCTCGTTGCGCATGCTACTCTTGCAAGCTGCGACTGTCCGTTTGCGCAAGCTCGATGCCATGCCCGTGCTACCGCCGCTGCCTCCCACGCAGGCTACACCCAGGGTTGGATCTTCATCTTCTTGTCCTTCCGTTAACTTGAAGCCCGGCGACCGCCCTCCAACGAGGGCGCGAGGAAGTGCTGTGTCGGTCTGTCCAGTGGCGGCTAGGTTAGGAGCAAACCAGACTGGAGGCTGGAGCGAATGAATTGGGATTTTTCCTGCTGTCGATCGATATGGGAGGCGCTCGTTTGGGCCGCGAGCCTGCTATAGGGCCTGCCTTGCACTTATGTTATTGGCCCATCCAAATTGAAACATTTTTCTTCATTTTTTACATTGCCTGCTCATGCGTTGGGACAAACAAAACTAGCGTGGGCCAACCTGGACGACTCAAACTAGGTGCACACTTTCCAGCCACCTGAGGCGGCCGCCCATACCAGCCCCTATGGTGGCATCGCCCCTTTTTACGTGTATGATTGGATAATGAAAAATATTCCAGTGGCGCTTTTGATTTACCCACAGAATGGTTGAATTGCTTGTTTCTATGAACTGAGTTCGCCAATAATGTGAAGGATGCCAGTCTTTTCATCCTATTGTAGATTGCTTAGATCTTGATATGCCAAAAGTAATCGCATGAAATATACAGTAAAAGCCAGTGTGATGTGTTTGGCTACAACTAGTCTGACTACACGTCCTCATATAACATATCAAAGACGCACCATCTTACCAGATTAACCATTCGACTTACCCATGCAGTGTGGAAAGAAAGAAGTATTGGGACTGCATATCTAAGCAATTGATGCCATGGACTCCTTCGTACAACCTTATAAGCGAAAAAGAAGTTGCAGTGTGCCTGTACAAAGAACTAGCGTAAGTTCAGTTACCTGCTTCTCGGAATTTTAGTTAGCCACTTATTGCAAAATTGTTCAATTACGTTGCTTGGCTTAATTTAGTTTGCTACTGATTACATAATGGCACAGCCTGTTAATCATATTGTAGACTGCGCCTATCTATGTGTTTGATACTTACTGTTAAGAATTACCTGTTTGCCTTAACTTAAATATCTACTTGTTTGTTTAACTGCTTTGCTGCTGCAACAGCGGGTTACAATGATGTTAATAACTACTTTTCAGCATCCAATTGAAACTCTTTAATTCCTTGTTTGTTTAACTGGTTTGCTGTTATAACTCCCAATTGAGATGTTTTGCTAACTTCAACTTTTCTGAATCCAATCGGAACTTTAATGGCAAAACAGGTTAGCCCAAGATCAAAGAGCGAGGTCCCCATGGACATTGCATCATCCCACAGCAGTGGCACCGGCCCAATCATGCATTATGAATTGCCAACTGCTGATGCTCTAGAGGCTAAACTAGTGGTAGAAAGAGATTCTGCTTCTGCACTTAGAGATGAAGTTGACATGTTGAGGAAGCAAACAGCACAATCATAAGCAGTACTCAAGACAACCATTACATATTTGGTGGATTTCAAAACGAAGCAAGCTGAGACTGACCAAATTGTTAAGGTCCTGAAGGAAAAAAGGAAATTAAATTCCTACTTGGTAAATCATAGGTGAAATGTGAAGGAAATATGCCCTAGAGGCAATAATAAAGTTATTATTTATTTCCTTATATCATGGTAAATGTTTATTATTCATGCTAGAATTGTATTAACCGGAAACATAATACATGTGTGAATACATAGACAAACAGAGTGTCACAAGTATGCCTCTACTTGACTAGCTCGTTGATCAAAGATGGTTATGTTTCCTAGCCATAGACATGAGTTGTCATTTGATTAACGGGATCACATCATTAGGAGAATGATGTGATTGACTTGACCCATTCCGTTAGCTTAGCACACGATCGTTTAGTATGTTGCTATTGCTTTCTTCATGACTTATACATGTTCCTATGACTATGAGATTATGCAACTCCCGTTTACCGGAGGAACACTTTGTGTGCTACCAAACGTCACAACGTAACTGGGTGATTATAAAGGTGCTCTACAGGTGTCTCCAAAGGTACTTGTTGGGTTGGCGTATTTCGAGATTAGGATTTGTCACTCCGATTGTCGGAGAGGTATCTCTGGGCCCACTCGGTAATGCACATCACTATAAGCCTTGCAAGCATTGTAACTAATGAGTTAGTTGCGGGATGATGTATTACGGAACGAGTAAAGAGACTTGCCGGTAACGAGATTGAACTAGGTATCGAGATACCGACGATCGAATCTCGGGCAAGTAACATACCGATGACAAAGGGAACAACGTATATTGTTATGCGGTCTGACCGATAAAGATCTTCGTAGAATATGTGGGAGCCAATATGAGCATCCAGGTTCCGCTATTGGTTATTGACCGGAGAGGTGTCTCGGTCATGTCTACATAGTTCTCGAACCCGTAGGGTCCGCACGCTTAACGTTACGATGACGGTTATATTATGAGTTTATGTGTTTTGATGTACCGAAGGAGTTCGGAGTCCCGGATGAGATCGGGGACATGACGAGGAGTCTCGAAATGGCCGAGACGTAAAGATCGATATATTGGACGACTATATTCGGACTTCGGAAAGGTTCCGAGTGATTCGGGTATTTTTCGGAGTACCGGAGAGTTACGGGAATTCGTATTGGGCCTTAATGGGCCATACGGGAAAGGAGAGAAAGGCCCCAAAGGGTGGCCGCACCCCTCCCCATGGACTAGTCCAAATTGGACTAGGGAGGGGGCGCCCCCTTCCTTCTTTCTCCTTCTCCCTTCCCTTTTCCTACTCCAACAAGGAAAGGAGAAGTCCTACTCCCGGTGGGAGTAGGACTCCCCCCTTGGCGCGCCCTCCTCCTAGGCCGGCCGGCTCCCCCCCTTGCACCTTTATATACGGGGGCAGGGGGCACCCCATAGATACAACAATTGATCATTGATATCTTAGCCGTGTGCGGTGCCCCCCTCCACCATATTACACCTCGATAATATCGTAGCGGTGCTTAGGCGAAGCCCCGCGTCGGTAGAACATCAGCATCGTCACCACGCCGTCGTGCTGACGAAACTCTCCCTCAACACTCGGCTGGATCGGAGTTCGAGGGACGTCATCGAGTTGAACGTGTGCTGAACTCGGAGGTGCCGTGCGTTCGGTACTTGATCGGTCGGATCGTGAAGACGTATGACTACATCAACCGCGTTGTGTTAACGCTTCCGCTTTCGGTCTACGAGGGTACGTGGACAACACTCTCCCCTCTCGTTGCTATGCATCACCATGATCTTACGTGTGCGTAGGAATTTTTTTGAAATTACTACGTTCCCCAACAGTGGTATCAGAGCCAGGTTTTATGCGTTGATGTTATGCACGAGTAGAACACAAGTGAGTTGTGGGCGATATAAGTCATACTGCTTACCAGCATGTCATACTTTGGTTTAGCGGTATTGTGAGATGAAGCGGACCGGACCGACATTACGCGTACGCTTACGCGAGACTGGTTTCACCGTTGCGAGCACTCGTTGCTTAAAGGTGACTGGCGGGTGTCTGTCTCTCTCACTTTAGTTGAACCGAGTGTGGCTACGCCCGGTCCTTGCGAAGGTTAAAAAAGCACCAACTTGACAAACTATCGTTGTGGTTTTGATGCGTAGGTAAGAACGGTTCTTGCTAAGCTCGTAGCAGCCACGTAAAACTTGCGACAACAAAGTAGAGGACGTCTAACTTATTTTTGCAGGGCATGTTGTGATGTGATATGGTCAAGACATGATGCTATATTTTATTGTATGAGATGATCATGTTTTGTAACCGAGTTATCGGCAACTGGCAGGAGCCATATGGTTTTCACTTTATTGTATGAAATACAATCGCCATGTAATTGTTTGACTTTATCACTAAGCGGTAGCGATAGTCGTAAAAGCAATAGTTGGCGAGACGACAACGATGCTACGATGGAGATCAAGGTGTCGCGCCGGTGATGATGGTGATCATGACGGTGCTTCGGAGATGGAGATCACAAGCACAAGATGATGATGGCCATATCATATCACTTATATTGATTGCATGTGATGTTTATCTTTTATGCATCTTATCTTGCTTTGATTGACGGTAGCATTATAAGATGATCTCTCACTAAAATTTCAAGATAAAAGTGTTCTCCCTGAGTATGCACCGTTGCGAAAGTTCTTCGTGCTGAGACACCACGTGATGATCGGGTGTGATAGGCTCTACGTTCAAATACAACGGGTGCAAAACAGTTGCACACGCGGAATACTCAAGTTAAACTTGACGAGCCTAGCATATGCAGATATGGCCTCGGAACACGGAGACCGAAAGGTCGAGCGTGAATCATATAGTAGATATGATCAACATAGTGATGTTCACCATTGAAACTACTCCATCTCACGTGATGATCGGACATGGTTTAGTCGATATGGATCACGTGATCACTTAGAGGATTAGAGGGATGTCTATCTAAGTGGGAGTTCTTAAGTAATATGATTAATTGAACTTAAATTTATCATGACCTTAGTCCTGACAGTATTTTTGCATATTATGTTGTAGATCAATAGCTCGCGTTGTTGCTTCCCTGTGTTTATTTTTGATATGTTCCTAGAGAAAATTATGTTGAAAGATGTTAGTAGCAAAAGATGCGGATTGGATCCGTGATCTGAGGATTATCCTCATTGCTGCACAGAAAAATTATGTCCTTGATGCACCGCTAGGTGACAGACCTATTGCAGGAGCAGATGCAGACGTTATGAACGTTTGGCTAGCTCAATATGATGACTACTTGATAGTTTAGTGCACCATGCTTAATGGCTTAGAATCGGGACTTCAAAGACGTTTTGAACGTCATGGACCATATGAGATGTTCCAGGAGTTGAAGTTAATATTTCAAGCAAATACCCGAGTTGAGAGATATGAAGTCTCCAACAAGTTCCATAGCTAAAAGATGGAGGAGAATAGCTCAAGCAGTGAGCATGTGCTCAGATTGTCTGGGTACTACAATCGCTTGAATCAAGTGGGAGTTAATCTTCCAGATAAAATAGTGATTGACAGAATTCTCTAGTCACCATCACCAAGTTAGTAGAACTTCGTGATGAACTATAGTATGCAAGGGATGACGAAAGTAATTCCCGAGCTCTTCGTGATGCTGAAATCGACGAAGGTAGAAATGAAGAAAAACATCAAGTGTTGATGGTTGACGAGACCACTAGTTTCAAGAAAAGGGCAAAGGGAAGAAGGGGAACTTCAAGAAGAACGGCAAGCAAATTGCTGCTCAAGTGAAGAAGCCTAAGTCTGGTCCTAAGCCTGAGACTAAGTGCTTCTACTGCAAAGGGACTGCTCACTGGAAGCGGAACTACCCCAACTATTTGGTGGATAAGAAGGATGGCAAAGTGAACAAAGGTATATTGGATATACATGTTATTGATGTGTACTTTACTAGTGTTTATAGAAACCCCTCGGTATTTGATACTGGTTCAGTTGCTAAGAGTAGTAACTTGAAACGGGAGTTGCAGAATAAACAAAGACTAGTAAAAGGCGAGGTGACGATGTGTGTTGGAAGTAGTTCCAAGATTGATATGATCATCATCGCACACTCCCTATACTTTCGGGATTAGTGTTGAAACTAAATAAGTGTTATTTGGTGTTTGCGTTGAGCATGAATATGATTTGATCATGTTTGTTGCAATACGGTTATTCATTTAAATTAGAGAATAATTGTTGTTCTGTTTACATGAATAAAACCTTCTATGGTCATACACCCAATAAAATGGTTTGTTGGATCTCGATCGTAGTGATACACATATTCATAATAATGAAGCCAAAAGATGCAAAGTTAATAATGATAGTGCAACTTATTTGTGGCACTGCCGTTTAGGTCATATTGGTGTAAAGCGCATGAAGAAACTCCATACTGATGGGATTTTGGAATCACTTGATTATGAATAACTTGATGCTTGCGAACTGTGCCTCATGGGCAAGATGACTAAAACGCCGTTCTTCGGAACTATGGAGAGAGCAATAGATTTGTTGGAAATCATACATACAGATGTATGTGGTCCGATGAATATTGAGGCTCGTAGCAAGTATCATTATTTTCTGACCTTCACAGATGATTTGAGCAGATATGGGTATATCTACTTAATGAAACAGAAGTCTGAAACATTTGAAAAGTTCATATAATTTCAGAGTGAAGCGGAAAATCATCGTAACAAGAAAATAAAGTTTCTACGATCTAATCGTGGAGAAGAGTATTTGAGTTACGAGTTTGGCCTTCAGTAAAAACAATGTGAAATAGTTTCACTACTCACGCCACCTGGAACACCACGGTGTAATGGTGTGTCCGAACATCGTAACCGTACTTTATTAGATATGGTGCGATATATGATGTTTCTTACCGATCTACCACTATCGTTTTGGGGTTATGCATTAGAGACAGCTGCATTCACGTTAAATAGGTTACCATCTAAATCCGTTGAGACGACATCTTATGAACTGTGGTTTGGCAAGAAACCAAAGTTGTCATTTCTTAAAGTTTGGGGTTGCGATGCTTATGTGAAAAGGTTTCTTCCTGATAAGCTCAAACCCAAATCGGAGAAATGTGTCTTCATAGGATACCCAAAGGAGACAGTTGGGTACACCTTCTATCACAGATCCGAAGGCAAGACATTCGTTGCTAAGAATGGATCCTTTCTAGAGAAGGAGTTTCTCTCGAAAGAAGTGAGTGGGAGGAAAGTAGAACTTGATGAGGTAATATTACCTGCTCCCTTATTGGAAAGTAGTTCATCACAGAAATCTGTTCCTGTGACTTCTACACCAATTAGTGAGGAAGCTAATGATGATGATCATGTAACTTCAGATCAAGTTACTACCGAACCTCGTAGGTAAACCAGAGTGATATCCGCACCAGAGTGGTACGGTAATCCTGTTCTGGAGGTCATGTTACTTGACCATAACGAACCTACGAACTATGAGGAAGCGATGATGAGCCCAGATTCCGCAAAATGGCTTGAGGCCATGAAATCTGAGATGGGATCCATGTATGAGAACAAAGTGTGGACTTTGGTTGACTTGCCCGATGATCGGCAAGCCATAGAAAATAAATGGATCTTCAAGAGGAAGACGGACGCTGATAGTAGTGTTACTATCTACAAAACTAGAATTGTCGCAAAAGGTTTTCGACAAGTTTAAGGTGTTGACTACGATGAGAGTTTCTCACTCGTATCTATGCTTAAGTCTGTCTGAATCATGTTAGCAACTGCCGCATTTTATGAAATCTGGCAAATGGATAAACAAAACTGCATTCCTTAATGGATTTATTAAAGAAGAGTTGTATATGATGCAACCAGAAGGTTTTGTCAATCCTAAAGGTGCTAACAAAATATGCAAGCTCCAGCGATCCATCTGTGGACTGGTGCAAGCATCTCGGAGTTGGAATATACGCTTTGATAAGTTGATCAAAGGATATAGTTTTATACAGACTTGCGGTGAAGCCTGTATTTACAAGAAAATGAGTGGGAGCACTACAGCATTTCTGATAAGTATATGTGAATGACATATTGTTGATCAGAAATAATGTAGAATTATTCTGCAAAGCATAAAGGAGTGTTTGAAAGGAGTTTTTCAAAGAAAGACCTCGGTGAAGCTGCTTACATATTGAGCATCAAGATCTATAGAGATAGATCAAGACGCTTGATAAGTTTTTTCAATGAGTACATACCTTAACAAGATTTTGAAGTGGTTCAAAATGGAACAGTCAAAGAAAGAGTTTCTTGCCTGTGTTACAAGGTGTGAAATTGAGTAAGACTCAAAGCCTGACCACGGCAGAAGATAGAAAGAGAATGAAAGTCATTCCCTATGCCTCGGCCATAGGTTCTATAAAGTATGCCATGCTGTGTACCAGGTCTATTGTATACCCTACACTTGTCGGGTGGTTGGTGCGACATATGCCAAGGGATGGCTTATCATTGTGGGAGCCAATAAAACGTCGCCGGTGCCCGGAAACGGGATGAGGCGAAGACATGCACGCCGGCGAATCTTACCCAGGTTCGGGGCTCTCCGTGGAGATAACACCCCTAGTCCTGCTCTGCGGGGTCTCCGCATGATCACTAGATCGATAAAAGGTAGCTACAATCGCTCCTAGAGCTGTTGAGATCAAGGGAGAAGAAGAACAAGGCCAGCTCTTGCTTCTCTCTGTCTATGGTGTGTGTGCTATGCTTAGAAGGCAACTCTATGCTCAGAGGCCAACTATGCTTAGGTGCGAACCCTTTGCATGGGTGCTCCGGGGGGTTTATATACGCCTACCCCCCGGGGGTACAATGGTAACCCGACTGGGTGCCGGTCCCAGCCGTCAGTGTCTACGCTCGCCGGCTTCTCCGCCGGCTGCTGGGTCCCGCCGGCTGGTGGGTCCCGCCGGCTGCCGGCTACTTGGTCGACAGGCCGGCCCCACCGCCTAGGGTCTTGTCGGCGGCTGCTTACTGTTGCCTCGCCTGTGATGACGAGGGCTTTGTCGAGGTAAGCATGGCTACAGTGGGCCGCCTCGGGGGCTATCACTGTAGCCTTACCTCGTCTTGTCTCATTAATGGGGCTCCTGCTTCGAGGAAGGGAGTAGCCGGCTTCTGGAGGCCGGCTATGCTCTTGGCCGACTGGGAAAGGCCGGGCCGCCTTCACGCCTCTCTCTGGCTGAAGGGGCCCGCAGTCCTTGGGCCGTATAGGAGTTGGTTGTGGATGACGTCGAGGCTAGCATGGTTACAGTGCCGAGCCGCACGGGAGACGGCCGTCCCGTACGGCCTCCTGTAGCCACGCCCGCCTCGGGCTTCGGGGGTAGTGGGCCGCACTGTGGCCACACCCTGTCGTGTCGTCGTTATGTGGGAACAGCTTTGGCGGTTGTGGTCTCGGCCGGCTGCTAGGAGCCGGCGTCCTTCTTGGCCGGCTTCTTGGAGTCGGCCACCCCGTAGTCGTCCTGGGGAGAGGTTGCTCGAGGCTGGGTCGCCTTCCGGGAGTCGGCTTCAGGGGTAACCGGCCAGGGAAGGCGGCCCAAATGCTTGGAGTGCTTGAAGGCCCAAAGGCCCGATAATTTTTCTGAAGAACCAGGGGTAGTCGGTTGGGCTACCTGTGGCCATTTACTCCGAGGTGGAGTAGGGGTTGAGAAGCTCGATCAGCTTCGAGGTGGAGTAGGGGTTGAGAAGCTCGATCAGCTTCCTATCTTCACAAGCCGGCAGCTGGGAGCCGGCCTTGGTCAGGCGCGCCGCCTGAGTCGAAATCTTCTGGAATTGGAGGGCGGGAGCCCACAGGCACGTGCACCGGGCCGCGGGCCGGCCACGGGCCGTCGGCGAACCACGTGGCCGGAAAGCCTGCCAGCCCACGCGCGTGATGGGACGTCGCCGCAGGGAGGGGGCCCGCCACGTCCGTGCCCCGGCCCAGGCGCAGATCCTTTGTATCCCGAAACCGCCTGCACGTTCCGTGCGGCAGTTTCGGCTCGCACTTATGCGCAATAAACGCGAGATGTGGGGGGAGTGGGCGCAGTTAATCCCATGTCTCCCCCCCACGTTCGGCCTCTTCGGCCTCGTGAGGCTATAAGTAGGGGGAGGTGGAGGGCGGCAGGCCCTCGCACGCTCCTCCTACTTCCACCGTCTTCTTCCCTCGCTCGTTCTCGCGACAGCGCCTCGCCGCCGCGCTCTTCCACCGCACGCTCCTCCGCCGCCGTGCTAGCTCTCGCCATGCCTCCCCACGTAGAGCAGCTTGGCGGGGATTGGGACGGCTCCATCGTCCATGACGACCACGTCGACTTCCTCCGCGATACGTGGCGGCTGCCCGGCGCGGACAAAGTGGAGTTCCGCCTCGCGCCGGCGAAGGAAATCTCGCCGAGGCCGCAGGAGGGCGAGCGGGTGGTCTTCCGCTCGCACTTCTTGCGCGGCTTCGGCCTGCCAGTGAGCGCCTTCTTCCACTCCTGGCTCGAATTCTATCAGCTCCAGCCGCACCATCTCACCCCCAATGCGGTGGTGCTGCTGTCTGCCTTCGTCACCCTGTGCGAGGGCTATCTCGGCGTCCTCCCCACCCTTGAGCTCTGGGGGGAGCTTTTCCAGTCGAAGCTGGGCACGCGCAGCAAGGGCGTGCCGGCTCATACTGGCGCCTTCATCGCGTCGCGGAGATCGGGCGCCGACAACCCCTTCCCCGTCATCACGCTAATCCAATCGGTGAAGAAGTGGCAGAAGTCGTACTTCTACGTGCGGAACATCGCTCCACGGGGCGACTACATCAACCTGCCGGCTTACGTAGCCGGCCCACCGGCGGGCAGGCTGCCCCAGTGGTCCTTCCGGGCTGTGACGCTGTCGCAGGCAGGAAACGCCGCCATCGCCCGACTGCGGGTGATGGTCCAGTCGGAGGGCCTGACAGGGCCCGACCTCCTGGCCGCGTTCGTCACGCGCCGGGTTCTTCCGCTCCAGAGCCGGCCTCATCTGATCTGTCAGATGAGCGGCCAGCTCGATCCGAGCCGAATGTGCACCAAGGAGATGCCGCGCCACGAGGTCGCCTACATGGCGAACTACCTCGCCAACTGCCAACTCTCTGAAGAGTGGCAATTCGGCAAGGAGCCATATAGCCGTGCCAATCCTCCGCCTACGGTACGCTCCCCTTGTCTCTTTTTCTCTCTCTCTCTCTCAGCCTTGTTGCCGGGTTCCTCTGGGCCGACTCTAACTTAGTCGGCTTGTTCTTTTGACAGAGTCCTCTGCTTCGGCCGGCCAGTGGGACAGACGTGGAGCGCCTGTAGCGACCAGACCTCAAATGGCATGTGCTGCTGTGCACCAGTGTCATCCCTGGATCAGTAATGCTGACACGCACAGTACAAATGGAGGATTTATAACAGAGTAGCAATCACACACTTATTACATCGAATATCTCCGAAGAGATTAAGTATGATAAACATGGCTTAAGGCCATCTAACAACGATAACAGCGGAAGACTTGGAAGATAAGTGAGTCCATCAACTCCAGCGGCATCACTGAGTATAAGACCACGACCTATGGCACCTTACTCGTCGTCTAAAAAGTCTGCAACATGAAACGTTGCAGCCCGAAAACGGGTCAGCACATAGAATATGCTGGCAATGTAACACATAGAGAACAATGAACAATAATTATGCTATACTATATGCATTTATGGCTGGTGGAAAGCTCTATGGTTACAGTTTTGCGAAAAGCCAATTTTATCCTACTTCAAAAGGAATAAATTTTATTTAACTATCATGGTGGTTGAAACATTGAGAAGGTACCTCCAACTCAATCCCAATTAAGTATCATCATTAACCCAACAAAATTAATTATAAGTATCACGGTGATGAGATTCAATCGATAATCCAGGTACTAGATACTCAAGTTGTCCATAACCGGGGACACGGCTAACCATGATTAGTTTGTACACTCTGCAGAGGTTTGCGCACTTTTCCCCACAAGACTCGACCGCCTCCGCTTGATTCTCGCACTGCATGATGTTTGAGAAACGGATGACCGAGACACAGTCTTTCAGAAACAATCACTCTTTACTCTGGATGGACCGGTACACCTACTTTCCCCTACATCTGCTAGTCCACCTCTTCAAGAGATCCTGTAACCTACTCAGCTATGCTAGAGCCCATAATAGCTTGTGGCTGCACACGGAAGTTTCTAGCATGAATAATCTTATGATCCCTTTGAGCCTGGGTGGCGGACCTTATACATACAGACAACACTGGGTTCTCCAGGTGCCTCAATCCACCCAGATGTGAGTTTTAGTTGCCACCTTAAGTTGAACCATTATTAACAATCTCACATCTGTCATGAATTTCACTCAAACCCAATCCACGTCTACGAGCATAGCATGGCAATAAAATAGCAACGTAGAAGTAACTCCCAAGGGCTTGATAAGAAAACAGGTAATAGGTACTACCTCAACTACTTCCCAATACCCACAGTTTAATTAGATCCTAATCATGCAATGTTTGAGGAATAGATCTAATGCAATAAAAACTGGGTATGAACGGGGTATGATCAAAGTGTTACTTGCCTTGCTGATGATCCGCAAAACCTAGCGAGTCGAAGTAACAAGCGGCACACTCCGGGTACTCTATCGCAAACAAACAAGCATACAATCAGTACTCATCTAATGCACAGGTAAAACTCGAATGAAAGATCCAACCAGAAAGTTCAACTTAAGAACTCCGGTTTGCAAAAAGAATCAACTCGAAAGAAGCAACGAAAGTCAAACGGCGAAAGAAAGAAACTTCGTTTGCTAATCTGGATCTAGGTCGAATTTTACTGTAGCAAAAACTTGTTTGAGTAGGTTAAACGGAAAAAGAATTTCGAGACGGAACTCTAGGCGCTTGAATCGCCTGATTCCGATAAACGAGCGAGAAGTTAAACAGAATCGAAGATTCGATCAGAAATCGAATCTGAGAAAATCGCAGAAAAAATCCGATGAAAAAGAAAAACGAACGAACAGTTAAAGAACGGACGTTCGTTAACAGAGAAAAACCGACGAACGTGTTCGTTAAAATGAACGGTTCGGTGAACGCTCGTAAAATAATAAAACCGAAAAAAACCGATCTAGGTTTTTTTTTAACGAAGGGAGTTTTTTTTACAGAAAACCGGCAACGACGGGAATCGGGGCAGCGGCGGTACCTCGACGGCGGGCTCCGGCGAGGGGCTCCGGCGGGGGCGGGGCTCGGGGGTGCGGGGGCGGCGGCTCCGGCGGCGGCGGGGGGGGGGGGGGGGAAAACGGCGGCGGCGGCGGGGCGTGTTGCGGCGGCGGCGATGAGGGGCTCCGGCGGCGGCTCGAGGTGAGGAAAGAGAGGGGGGCGCGGTATTTAAGGAGGGGGGTGTGCGGCGGCTTGGGCAAGGGGGCACCCGAGGCGGCGGCGGCTCCCGTGCCCGGGACGGACTCCGGCGGCGAGCTCCCGTGCGGGAAGAGGAAGGCGCGAGGCGGGCCGTCGGCTGGGCCTTTGGCCCAGTCGGCGCGCGGGCGGTTTTGTTTTTTTGTTTTTTTTTAAATAAGTTCCGCGGAAAATAATACGTAGAAAAATAAATAAAAATCAGAAAAATATGAAATAAATTTTCCCCGTCTAGTTAGAAAATCTAGAATAGGGTGAACATTCTTAAAATCAAAAATAAATATTTTGAAAACATGCAATATTTTTAATGCAATAAGAATTGCAAATAAAATCCAAATAAATTCCAAATAATATTTTTAACATTTTTCCTCCAGTATTTCATTTGTTTTGGAGAAGTCATATTTTCTCCTCTCGTTTATTTAAAATGAAATATTTTTTCCGGAGAGAAAAATAATTAAAACCACAATCCTCGTTTGAAAAATCAAATTTGAAAATTCGAGAAATCCCCAACTCTCTCCGAGGGTCCTTGAGTTGCTTAGGATTATCGAGGATTTGTCAAAATGCAACAAAACATGATATGCAATGATGATCTATGTATAACATTCCAAATTGAAAATTTGGGATGTTACAAACCTACCCCCCTTAAGATGAATCTCGCCCTCGAGATTCGGGTTGGCTAGAAAACAGGTGGGAGTGGTTTTTCCGTAGATCTTCCTCTCGCTCCCAGGTGGCTTCATCCTCCGTGTGGTGACTCCACTGAACTTTGCAAAACTTGATAACCTTGCTGCGGGTAACTCGGCTGGCATATTCGAGAATCTTAACCGGCTTCTCCTCATAGGTCAAATCACTTTCCAACTGAATTGCTTCCAGTGGCACAGTATCTCTCAGCGGTATCTCAGCCATTTCTACGTGGCACTTCTTCAACTGAGAAACATGAAATACATCATGTACTCCAGACAATCCTTCGGGCAATTCCAGCTTGTAAGCAACTTCTCCCATACGTTCCAACACTCTGTATGGTCCGATAAAACGGGGCGCTAACTTTCCTTTAATTCCAAAACGCTTCACTCCTCGAAGTGGTGATACTCGAAGATACACTCTGTCTCCGACTTCGTGAACTGTCTCCTTTCGTTTAGAATCAGCATAACTCTTCTGCCTGGACTGGGCTACTTTGAGCCTATCGCGAATCAACCTTACTTTCTGTTTAGACTCCTTAATCAAATCTGGTCCAAACAACTGACGATCTCCAACTTCGTCCCATAACAACGGTGTTCTACACCTCCTTCCGTACAAAGCTTCGAAAGGGGCCATCTTCAAACTGGTTTGATAACTGTTGTTATACGAAAACTCCGCATATGGCAAATTGTCGTCCCAACTAGATCCATAATCTAGTGCACATGCTCTCAACATGTCCTCCAAAATCTGGTTGACTCTCTCGGTCTGTCCATCTGTCTGTGGGTGGAAAGTTGTACTAAATTCCAGCCTGGTTCCCAATGTTTCATGTAACTGCTTCCAAAACTTCGAGGTAAATTGGGTTCCTCTGTCTGATACAATGGTCCTCGGCACTCCATGCAAACATACTATCCTGGTCATGTATATCTTTGCCAACTTAGCACTGGTGTAAGTGGTCTTCACTGGAATGAAATGAGCCACTTTCGTCAAACGATCGACTACAACCCATATCGAGTCATAGCCTGAACGAGTCCTGGGTAATCCCGTGATAAAATCCATGCCTATTTTATCCCACTTCCATTCGGGTATCGGCAATGGCTGTAGCAATCCTGCTGGCTTCTGATGCTCTGCCTTCACTCTCTGACATACATCACAAACTGCTACATACTCCGCAATATCCTTTTTCATTCCGGTCCACCAGAAAGTATTCTTCAAATCCAAATACATCTTGGTATTCCCTGGGTGAATCGAGTATGGTGAATCATGGGCTTCTTGCAAAATCAACTTCCTGATCTCCGGATCATTTGGTACATATACGCGGTCCTCGAACCATAAGGTATCGTGCTCATCCTCACGAAATCCCTTGGCTTTTCCTTTGCTCATCTTCTCCTTTATCTCTTCAATCTCCTTGTCTGTTTTCTGAGCTTCTCTGATCCTTTCCATCAAGGTAGACTGAATATCCAATGACGCTAAATAGCCTCTTGGGACTATCTCCAAACATAGCTCGCGAAGGTCCTCGGCTAACTCCTGAGGTAACTCTCCTGTCATGAGGGTGTTAACATGACTCTTGCGGCTCAACGCGTCTGCTACTACATTAGCCTTTCCAGGGTGATAATGCAATCTCATATCATAATCTTTAATGAGCTCCAACCATCTCCTCTGTCTGAGATTTAACTCCTTCTGCGTGAAAATGTACTTCAAACTCTTGTGATCCGTGTACACCTCACAATGGTTTCCAATGAGAAAATGTCTCCATGTCTTCAATGCATGCACCACGGCTGCTAATTCCAAATCATGCGTAGCGTAATTCTTCTCATGGGGTTTAAGTTGTCGTGAAGCATACAACACAACTCTTCCTTCCTGCATAAGCACCGCTCCAAGTCCTCGACGAGAAGCGTCGCAATAAACTTCATAGTCCTTGCGCTGATCTGGCAGAATCAACACTGGTGATGTAACCAATCGTTTCTTCAACTCTTGGAAACTAGCTTCACATTCCTCAGTCCAATTGAATTTGGTGTCCTTCTTCAATAGCTCAGTCATGGGCTTAGCAATCCTTGAGAAATTCTCGATGAATCTTCGGTAGTATCCTGCAAGTCCAAGAAAACTCCGGATTTCTCCAACTGTCGCGGGTGATTCCCAACTTGTCACTGTGTCAACCTTGGCAGGGTCTACTGCTATTCCTTCTCCAGAAATAACATGTCCAAGGAATCCAACTTCCTTCAGCCAAAATTCACACTTGCTGAACTTGGCATATAACTGATGTTCTCTGAGCTTCTCAAGTACCAATCGTAAATGCTCCTCATGCTCTTCTTCATCCTTGGAAAAGATTAAAATATCATCAATGAACACCACGACGAACTTATCCAAAAACTCCATAAACACTTTGTTCATCAGGTTCATGAAATAGGCCGGTGCGTTAGTCAGTCCAAATGACATAACGGTATACTCATACAATCCATATCTGGTGGTAAATGCCGTCTTGGGTATATCCTGCTCTCGAATCTTTAACTGATGGTATCCTGATTGTAGATCGATCTTGGAAAATACTTTAGCTCCTTGCAAGCGGTCAAACAAATCATTTATCATCGGCAGTGGGTACTTGTTTTTGATGGTCACTTCATTCAGTCCTCGGTAATCAACAACCATCCTTAGTGATCCATCTTTCTTCTCCACTAGAAGTACTGGTGATCCCCAAGGTGACGAACTTGGGCGAATATAGCCTTTATCCAGTAACTCCTTGATCTGCTTCTTTATTTCCTCCAAATCCTTTGCGGGCATCCTGTACGGTCTCTTAGATATTGGCCCTGTGTCTGGCAAAAGTTCAATCAAAAACTCAATGCCTCTGTCTGGTGGCATGCCTGGCAACTCTTCTGGAAATACATCCGGATAATCCTTCACCACTGGTACTTCCTCCTGTACAACTCCTGATAAGGAATTCACTTGAGTCCTCTTCGGCATATGCCGGGATACATACTTGATCCTTTTTCCTTCTGGGGTGGTAAGCAAAATCGTCTTCCTGGCACAATCGATGTTTCCTCCATACAACGATAGCCAATCCATTCCCAAAATCACATCCAAACCTTGCGATTCCAAAACAATGAGGTCTGAGGGGAAAACATGCCTACCAATGGCCAACGGTATCTGAAAACATCCTTGGGTGGCCATATACTCTGCTCCTGGCGAGGTTACTAACATGGGGCTTTTGAGAACTTGCGTGGACATCTTAAACTTGTTTACGAATCCCCTTGATATGTATGAATGCGATGCACCAGTATCGAAAAGAACGGTTGCAGTAAATGACTTAACCAAAAACTTACCTATTACTGCATCAGGCTGAGCTTCAACCTCCTCCACGCTCACGTGGTTCACATGTCCTTTGTTGAACGGGTTCGGCTTCTTCCCAGAGCTTCCATTGCCAGTTCCATTTTGGGCTTCGGGACAATCAGTAGCATAATGTCCCGGCTTTTGGCACTTGAAACAAGTAATGTGACTTAGATCTCTCTTGGTTGGGGTAGATGGGTTGGTGCGGTTCTGTCCGTTTCCTCCTCCATTCCCATTACCATTCTTGGAGCCATTATGGTTGTGTGAACTACCTCCTCCATGGGTATGCTGAAACTGTCCTCCCGGCTTCGGGGTAAATCGTGGCTTCTGCTCTCCAGAATTGTACTTCCCTTGTCCATACTTCCTCTTACGGTTTTCAATCTGCTGTTGCTTCCCTTCAATCATGAGAGCTCTATCTACCAGCTCCTGGTAGTTGTTGAAAGTTGCTACCATCAACTGCATACTCAGTTCATCATTCAATCCTTCCAGAAACTTCTCCTGCTTGGCTGCATCTGTAGTAACGTCATCTGGTGCATAACGTGCTAACTTACTGAAATCCTCCACATACTGGCCTACGGTGCGTCCTCCTTGGCGTAGGTTGCGAAACTCACGCTTCTTCATAGCCATAGCTCCTGTTGAAACATGGGCTGTACGGAAGGCTTGCTGAAACTGGTCCCATGTGACAGTGTCAATAGGATGCGTGGCCGTGTAATTCTCCCACCATGATGCTGCGGGTCCATCAAGCTGATGTGCGGCAAAACGCACTCTTTCCGCATCTGTGCATCCTGCAGTGGTCAACTCCCTTCCAACTTTGCGGAGCCAATCATCTGCAACAATCGGCTCGGTGCTACTGGAAAACACCGGCGGGTTTAGCCTTAAGAAACGGGCTAAGTGATCAACAGGTGGTGGTGGCGGTGGGTTGTTGTTGTTGTTGTTGCCTTGGTTCTAAACTAACACTTGCATCAGGGCATTCTGTTGCTGAATCAACTGGGTGATCTCTGGCGGGAAAACAAATCCGGTGTGGCGTCTCGGAGGCATCTGATAGGTTTAGAAAAGATGAGAGTTTAGAATAGAATGAGGTCTAGAGAGAAAACACTACCCATATGCTCATGAGACAAATTCAATCAATATCACTAAATCAATCCAAACCAGGCAAAACAATCGATCTAACTAGCGTTACAAAGTGCTTGAACTATAATATTAAATGGGGGAAAACTACTACTGATATGGTGGTCTACTAGAAATTCTGATCCGTGGAAGACTCCATGATGTCTGCTCCAGCTTCATCAATCCATTCGTCTTCACTTGGTTCCGAGTCGGTGTCGTCGATGATGATGTAGTTATCCGGACAAGTGCATTCGTCGACTTCTGCTTTTGGCACTGGATTTCCCACGAATGCTCCAACCTTATTCTCCAGGTCGTCAATCTTCCCTACTAGTGCGTTGATTTCCTCCAAGTAATCTTCGCGTGTAGTCTTGAGTTATTCTTGGAGTTCCTTGATCTTCGTGAATGCCTTCTTCAGTTCTTCCTTGTCCGTGCAATCTGGTTCTCCTGGCGACGAATATGTTGGTTCTGCTCCTGGATGAAAGCTGCAATTGATCCATCCTTCTTGGTCTTGATCATCTCCCATTGCGCGTCTCGACGTCCACAAATTTGGTAAATTGTATCCTTAAGCTCCTGGTGATAGACTTCTCCAATGCGTCCCATGGCGATGTGTGCGGCCATGCTCTTCCCTAAACTCCAAGTTGGTGCTTCGAAAACTAATCTCATGGGTTCAGTAATTGGCACAAACGTCCTTCCTGGAATGATAACTTGAATCTTCCAGCTCTCCTCTTCAGGAAATGTGGCGTTGTAGGTTCCAGTGACGCTTGGTATTCCTATATTCAAGTACTTGGTGACTTCCTTCAAATGTCGACCAAACGGCGTGTCTTCATCTGGTTGCATGAACTTGCTCCTTGCATTCGCCATTCCTAAAAGAGTATAAAGTGGAGAGGGGTCAGAAATGAGAAGAGAGAAGTTTTCTAGGGCTTAAGCTTAGTGGTCGTGTCCTACAGTCAGCGTGTGCTCTGATACCAACTTTGTAGCGACCAGACCTCAAATGGCCTGTGCTGCTGTGCACCAGTGTCATCCCTGGATCAGTAATGCTGACACGCATAGTACAAATGGAGGATTTATAACAGAGTAGCAATCACACACTTATTACATCGAATATCTCCGAAGAGATTAAGTATGATAAACATGGCTTAAGGCCATCTAACAACGATAACAGCGGAAGACTTGGAAGATAAGTGAGTCCATCAACTCCAGCGGCATCACTGAGTATAAGACCACGACCTAAGGCACCTTACTCGTCGTCTGAAAAGTCTGCAACATGAAACGTTGCAGCCCGAAAACGGGTCAGCACATAGAATATGCTGGCAATGTAACACATAGAGAACAATGAACAATAATTATGCTATACTATATGCATTTATGGCTGGTGGAAAGCTCTATGGTTACAGTTTTGCGAAAAGCCAATTTTATCCTACTTCAAAAGGAATAAATTTTATTTAACTATCATGGTGGTTGAAACATTGAGAAGGTACCTCCAACTCAATCCCAATTAAGTATCATCATTAACCCAACAAAATTAATTATAAGTATCACGGTGATGAGATTCAATCGATAATCCAGGTACTAGATACTCAAGTTGTCCATAACCGGGGACACGGCTAACCATGATTAGTTTGTACACTCTGCAGAGGTTTGCGCACTTTTCCCCACAAGACTCGATCGCCTCCGCTTGATTCTCGCACTGCATGATGTTTGAGAAACGGATGACCGAGACACAGTCTTTCAGAAACAATCACTCTTTACTCTGGATGGACCGGTACACCTACTTTCCCCTACATCTGCTAGTCCACCTCTTCAAGAGATCCTGTAACCTACTCAGCTATGCTAGAGCCCATAATAGCTTGTGGCTGCACACGGAAGTTTCTAGCATGAATAATCTTATGATCCCTTTGAGCCTGGGTGGCGGACCTTATACATACAGACAACACTGGGTTCTCCAGGTGCCTCAATCCACCCAGATGTGAGTTTTAGTTGCCACCTTAAGTTGAACCATTATTAACAATCTCACATCTGTCATGAATTTCACTCAAACCCAATCCACGTCTACGAGCATAGCATGGCAATAAAATAGCAACGTAGAAGTAACTCCCAAGGGCTTGATAAGAAAACAGGTAATAGGTACTACCTCAACTACTTCCCAATACCCACAGTTTAATTAGATCCTAATCATGCAATGTTTGAGGAATAGATCTAATGCAATAAAAACTGGGTATGAACGGGGTATGATCAAAGTGTTACTTGCCTTGCTGATGATCCGCAAAACCTAGCGAGTCGAAGTAACAAGCGGCACACTCCGGGTACTCTATCGCAAACAAACAAGCATACAATCAGTACTCATCTAATGCACAGGTAAAACTCGAATGAAAGATCCAACCAGAAAGTTCAACTTAAGAACTCCGGTTTGCAAAAAGAATCAACTCGAAAGAAGCAACGAAAGTCAAACGGCGAAAGAAAGAAACTTCGTTTGCTAATCTGGATCTAGGTCCAATTTTACTGTAGCAAAAACTTGTTTGAGTAGGTTAAACGGAAAAAGAATTTCGAGACGGAACTCTAGGCGCTTGAATCGCCTAATTCCGATAAACGAGCGAGAAGTTAAACAGAATCGAAGATTCGATCAGAAATCGAATCTGAGAAAATCGCAGAAAAAATCCGATGAAAAAGAAAAACGAACGAACAGTTAAAGAACGGACGTTCGTTAACAGAGAAAAACCGACGAACGTGTTCGTTAAAATGAACGGTTCGGTGAACGCTCGTAAAATAATAAAACCGAAAAAAACCGATCTATGGTTTTTTTAACGAAGGGGGTTTTTTTTTACAGAAAACCGGCAACGACGGGAATCGGGGCAGCGGCGGTACCTCGACGGCGGGCTCCGGCGAGGGGCTCCGGCGGGGGCGGGGCTCGGGGGTGCGGGGGCGGCAGCTCCGGCGGCTCCCGGCGGCGGCGGCGGGGCAAACGGCGGCGGCGGCGGGGCGAGTTGCGGCGGCGGCGATGAGGGGCTCCGGCGGCGGCTCGAGGTGAGGAAAGAGTGGGGGGCGCGGTATTTAAGGAGGGGGGGTGTGCGGCGGCTTGGGCAAGGGGGCACCCGAGGCGGCGGCTCCCGTGCCCGGGACGGACTCGGGCGGTGAGCTCCCGTGCGGGAAGAGGAAGGCGCGAGGCGGGCCGTCGGCTGGGCCTTTGGCCCAGTCGGCGCGCGGGCGGTTTTGTTTTTTTTTTTAAAATAAGTTCCGCGGAAAATAATACGTAGAAAAAGAAATAAAAATCAGAAAAATATGAAATAAATTTTCCCCGTCTAGTTAGAAAATCTAGAATAGGGTGAACATTTTTAAAATCAAAAATAAGTATTTTGAAAACATGCAATATTTTTAATGCAATAAAAATTGCAAATAAATTCCAAATAATGTTTTTAACATTTTTCCTCCAGTATTTCATTTGTTTTGGAGAAGTCATATTTTCTCCTCTCGTTTATTTAAAATGAAATATATTTTTTCCGGAGAGAAAAATAATTAAAACCACAATCCTCGTTTGAAAAATCAAATTTGAAAATTCGAGAAATCCCCAACTCTCTCCGAGGGTCCTTGAGTTGCTTAGGATTATCGAGGATTTGTCAAAATGCAACAAAACATGATATGCAATGATGATCTATGTATAACATTCCAAATTGAAAATTTGGGATGTTGCAGCGCTGCTTCGTACCCGACCGGACCGAACACGACCTGGAGGACCCCGACCTGGGGGCAGTCCATATGGACGACGCCGTCGAGCCGGCCGGTGGCCAAGCCGGCGGCGAAGCAGGCGGCTCCGGGTTCACTGCTACCTTCGACGACTGGCCGGACGAGGATGAAGCCGAAGCCGTCCCGCGCCGCCAGCCGGCATCCGGACGCGGCGCGGGCTCCTCCGGCGCGCAGCCTGCTCGGGGTGGAGGCCAGAAGCGTCGCGCCGCCCAAGGCTTGTTCGGCAGCCGAACGAAGAAGCCCAGGGGCAGGGCGGCAGCCACCAGGCGGGAAGAGGCGGCCGCGAAGGCGGCTCGCTTCCGCAAAGTGGTGAAGCAGCCGCAGACCGTGTCGGCGTAAGTTCTCTTTCTCTATGTACTCTCTTTCTTTCTTTTCTTTGGTGGTTCTTGAACTCTCGTCTTTTTCTTCAACGATCAGAGCTCCGTTGTCTCTTGAGCGGGCGGCCGCCGGCTCCGTCGTCGAGTCGCCAAGGGGCTCTGGGAGCACCACCCGCCGCGTGGACCCCCGCGCCGACCTCCAGGAGGCGACGGAAAGGAACGCGCGGGAGGTGCGGGAGGAGCAGGAGGCACGGGAGGCGGAGGCACGGAAGGCAGCCGCCGCCCAGGCGGCTCGGGAGGAGGAGGCGGCGAAGGCACTCGCCGAGGCTGCAGCCAAGGCCCAGGCAGAGGCTGAGGCCGCGGCGGCGGCAGGGGAGGCTTTGATGGTCACCCCCCTGCGCGTCATGGCGCCTGGGGACGTGGATCCCTCGCCAGGGGGAGCCAGCGGCTCCCAGCCGGGGCTGGGAGGAAGCGGCGACGACGTCATCATTTTAGAGAAGGGGCCGGAGCCGACCCAGCCAACTGGGGCGGCCCAAGGCGGCCGGCCTGATTCGCCGCCTGCACAGTCGGCGGAGGGCGAGCCGGCCGCGGGGGCTGAGGTGGCGGTCCGGGTTCCGCCAAGCCGGCGTGCGGGGAAGGCCGCGTCGGAGCCACAGCCGGCCGTGGGCTCCAGCTCGTCGGCCCGAGACGCGGAGGCGGCCAGTGCTACCTCGGGGTGGACGCCAGGCGGAAGGACAGCCGTAGTGAACGTGGCTGCACAAGACGTCCGGACCCGGCTCCAAAGCCAAGCCGCGGCGCTGAGGCAGTTCACCGACGAATTCCTCGCAACGCGGGCAGCCATCCGGGTTAGTATTCCCGTCTTGTTTCTTCTTGAACTTGATTTCTTCCCTTGATCTTGATTTCTTCCGTGGGGGCGCGTCAGCGCACCCACTGGGTGTAGTCCCCAAGTTCCGAGTCGGCTGTTGAGCAGGCGGCTTGAAACTTCTTGGAGGATTTGCCTTTGCTGTTTTTGTTCTTACTTTGGTCTTCTGTCCATCTTGCAGGACTACCACAACCTTCGAGCAGCCGCCTTCAACTCCCAGGCTCGGGAGCTGACTCAGAAGACTGCCAACCTTACTGAGAGCCGAGGTACGTGGCTTGATCTTTATCTCATGTGGGGGCGCGTCAGCGCACCCACCGGGTGTAGTCCCCGAGATTCGGGCCGACTGCTGAGCAGTCGGCTCGGATCTTCCTTGACGATTTCTTATTGTTCTTCTTCTTCTGCCGTCTCTGCAGCGGCCAACGCCAGTCTGAGGGCACAGCTGGGGGAGTCCCAGACTGCTCTTCATGTCAAGGACGCCGAGCTCGCCGCCTTGGTGCAGGAGCGCGACCGCCTGGTCAAGAAGCTGGCCGACCAGGAGGAAGGCCACAAGGCGGCGCTAAAGGCTGCGCAGGATCGCGAAGCCACCCTCCAGGCCGAGTTCGAGACGGAGGCGGCCGGCTGGGCAGAGGCCAAGCAGACTCTGGTCTCCGGCTATGGCCAGATCGAGGATCTGGTTGACGGTAAGCCGTCTACCTCTTCGTCCTTTCTTGCCATCTGCCACTTTGGCTTGTTTTCTGATTTTGGTGTTCTTCTCTTCCTTTCTTCTTCTTCTCTTCGCGCAGAGTATTTCCCTGGCTACTCAACTGCCGCCAACCAGGCCATCGAGGCCCGTCGCCAAGCGAAGAGGCAAGCCGGCTTTGAGATCTCGCCGACCGCCGGCCGCTCGCTGGAGGAACAGCTCCTGGCGATCCAGGCTCGCATCCAGCCGGCTCACCGGCTGCTCCGCCGGCTTCAGCGTGCCGGGTCACAGGTCTTGGCCACCCTCTGGCCTGGCCAGGTGGTCCCTCGCACCCCGAGTCGGACCGCCGACTAGCTGGAGGTGGCCATCGGCCGCTTCGAGGCTTGGAAGGCGTCGGCGGCTCGCTCCGGTGCCAGGCGGGTGCTGGAGTTCGTCAAGGCCTGGTATCCCGGCCTGAACCTGGACCAGCTGGCTACCTGGCGGCAGCAAGCTGACACGGAGCTGGAGCCGGCGCGGCCGGCCATCATTCGGCGGGCTTCGGCGATCGCCGACTACACCGACACCAACGTCTTCGCCCCTGAGGTGGACGACAATGGAGTCGCCCAGCCGGAAGAGTGGTTCGGGCTGGACCCGGCGTACGGTGAGGACTCGGCGGAGGAGATCGACTCCAGCGACGAGGGCGAAGAGGAGGAGGAGGAGGGTGAAGACGCCGAGCCGGCTGGTGGAGTAGCCGGCCAGCCTCAGCCTGACCGCGCCTCCAGCACTACGTCGCGCGCGAGTGCGTCTCCTGCCGCAGGAGGTGGTCAAGCCGGGACTCGCTAGGCGGCCACTCCTTCAGCCGGCGAGGCCGCCTTTACCGACCAGCTCGGCCTTCATGTCGCGCCCTAGTCTTCTTTCTTTTGTTTTCCTGTCTTGTTACTTTTGAACAATGTTTGGTTAAGTCTGCACAATTCCACCCACTGGGTGTATTCGAACTTAAGTCTGGTGCCGGCCTGTTGGCGGCTTTATGTATATATAACTTATGCATTTGGTCTTTCCTTGTACTTTTGCTTTTTGTCCTTCTGCTTTTTCCTTTGCCGCCCTCCCTTGGTTGCCGCCTCCCCAGTCAAACAGTTGCTCTGCAATCTGTAGCCGGGGAGTGCCTGGCCGGTTGGGGAGGGGGAAGTACTTTAGCTCTGCTGGACTAAAGCTAAGTTTTTTAGGAAGCCGGCCAGCCGGCTGCTTTGACAGCCGGCAGGCATATTTGGAGGCCGTCTCTTTGCTATATAGGTTAGTTGTTCCTTAGCCATTTTTCGTGTGGGCGTCCTTTCTGTCTTCTCTCTTGCTAGTCGGGCAGTCAGTTCTTTGAGCTGCGACTTTCAACAAGAGAGGACTTGGGAGCCGGCGCACTACTTTTCTGACTTTAGGAGAAACTTTCGATATAGCTCAAGGCGGCCAGTCCCCGGGCCGACTAGTCGAACCCGGTGCCGGACAAAAATTCAAAATGTAATAATACATTCATGGATATGACACTCGTCATTCATAGATAAATAAAAGGCAGTCCCCGAGTACTGTTCGGGGGGCCTGTTGGTTTGTACTTAATACAAAAAGGGGAGCGTGATACATACTGCTTTTCAGCTGTAAAATCGTCTTAGGAGGTTTGCGTTCCATGGTCGCTCCGACTCCTTGCCGGAGTCGTCTCTCTTGCGTGCTCTTGGTTTTTGCGCGTCGATCAAGTAGTAGGAGTCGTTGCCGAGTGCCTTGCTGACGACGAAGGGGCCTTCCCAAGGGGCCGAGAGCTTGTGCTGGCCGGCTGTTCGCTGGATCAGCCGGAGCACAAGGTCGCCCTCTTGGAAGGATCTTGGCTTGACCTTGCGGTTGTAGTAGCGGCGCAGCCCTTGCTGGTAGATGGCGGACCGGCTAAGGGCTAACAGCCGGCCTTCTTCCAGTAGGTCGACGCCGTCTTCTCTTGCTTCTTTGGCTTCCTCCTCCGTGTACATGGTGATCCGAGGCGAGTCGAACTCGATGTCTGTTGGGATGACAGCCTCGGCACCGTACACAAGGAAGAATGGAGTGAAGCCGGTTGACTTGTTGGGTGTAGTGCGCAGACTCTAGAGGACAGCCGGCAGCTCTTCGAGCCAGCAGCCGGCCGATCGCTCCAGTGGTACAACCAGTCGGGGCTTGATGCCGGAGAGGATGAGTCCATTTGCTCGCTCGACTTGGCCGTTTGACTGCGGGTGGGCAACGGACGCTAAGTCCAGTCGGATGCCCTGCGTCGCGCAGAAACGTGCTAGTGCACCTTTGGCGAAGTTTGTGTCGTTGTCGGTGATGATGCTGTGCGGCACGCCGTACCGAGTAGTGATGTCGGTGATGAATGTCACGGCAGTCGGCCCATTCAGCTTCTTAATCGGCTTGGCTTCGATCCACTTTGTGAACTTGTCCACAGCAACGAGTAGATGTGTCAAGCCGCCGCGGGCTGTCTTGAAAGGGCCCACCATGTCCAGTCCCCAGACGGCAAAAGGCCAGGTGAGGGGAATGGTCTTGAGGGCAGAAGCCGGCAGGTGTTGCTTGGAACTGAAAACTTGACATCCTCTGCAGCTCTTGACTATTTCTTTAGCATCCTCCAAGGCAGTCGGCCAGAAGAAACCATGACGGAAAGCCTTGGCCACAAGGGATCTTGAGGCTGCGTGGTGGCCGCATTCGCCTTGGTGGATGTCTTTGAGGATTGCTACTCCTTTTTCTGGCTCGACACAACGCTGGAAGACTCCAGTGACGCTGCGCTTCACAAGCTCTCTGTTGATTATTGTATATGCTGCGGCTCGTCGTTGCACTAGTCTTGCTGAGATCTCGTCAGCCGGCAGCTCTCTGCTGACTAGGAACTTGAGGATGGGTTGGGCCCATGAGGGAGCTGTGACTTCTTCTTCTGTTAATGTGGCCACCATGACTCGGGTGGGTGGGTTGGGCGCTGAATTGGAGTCGGCCACCGCTTCTTGTGTCGTTGCAGTCTCCGGGCCGACTGCTGCAGTCCCCGGGCCGGGTTCTGAAGTCCCCGGGCCGGGTGCGACTACGGCAGTCCCCGGGCCAGTCGTCGAAGTCCCCGTGCCGCCTGCGGGATTTCTCGAGTCGGATCCGGCTGTTTCTGGCGCAGGCGGTACAAAGATGGAATCCGACTCTGGAGACGGCTTGATGGACGGCTTGAGGAGGCGCTGGAGGGAGACGCCAGTCGGTATGGCTTGTCGGGTGGAGCCGATCCGTGCTAGGGCATCTGCTTGGTCGTTGTCGGCCCTTGGCACGTGAAGGAACTCGCACCCTTCGAAGTATCCGCTTATCTGCTGGACGAGGAAACGGTAGCTCGCCATGTTCGCGTCCTTGGCGTCCCAATCGCCAGATGACTACTGGACCACCAAGTCTGAGTCGCCGTAGCACAGGATCCGGCGTATGCCGAGTTCTTTGGCTAGCCGGAGCCCATGTACGAGCGCCTCGTACTCGGCGACATTATTGGAGGCGGCGAAGTGGATCTGTAGCGTGTACTTGAGCTTGTCGCCTTTGGGAGAGGTGAGGACGATGCCGGCTCCCAAGCCGGTGCGCATCTTGGACCCGTCAAAGTGCATCCACCAATGGGTAGAGTCGGGAGCCGGCGGTAAGTACTGGGTCTCGGCCCAGTCGACGAGGAAGTCGGCCAATGCTTGCGACTTGATGGCGGTGCAGGGTTGATAGAAGATCGTGTAGGGCGCCAAGGCAATGGCCCATTTGGCCACCCGGCCGGATGCATCCCGGCTGCCTATGATCTCGGCGAGCGGGGCAGTGCACACGACCGTGATGGGGTGCTCTTGGAAGTAGGGCTTCAATTTCTTGGCAGCGAAGTACACCCCATAGCACATCTTCTGGTAGTGCGGGTAGTTTTGCTTTGAGCTGGACAGTACTTCGCTGAGATAGTAGACCGGCCTCTGGACTAGCTGAGCTCGGCCTTCCTCCGGGCGCTGGACCACAACAACAGTGCTGACGACTCGGCTTGTTGCGGCGATGTAGAGGAGCATGGGCTCCTTCTCAGTCGGCGCAGCCAGGACGGGCGGAGTGGTCAACATTTTCTTCAACTCATGGAAGGCTTAGTTGGCTTGATCATTCCACTCAAAGTGAGTGGACTTCTTCATGAGTCGGTACAGGGGGAGAGCCTTCTCTCCTAGTCGGCTGATAAAACGATTCAGGGAGGCTAAGCAGCCAGTGAACTTCTACACATCTCGCAGCTTGGTGGGAATCTCCATCCTCTCGATGGCCTTGATCTTGACGGGGTTGCACTCAATGCCGCGTTCGGAGACCAGGAAGCCTAGCAGCTGGCCGGCTGGCACTCCGAACACGCACTTCTCAGGGTTGAGCTTGATCTGGAATCGGCGCAAGTTGGCGAATGTTTCTTTTAGGTCTTCCAGCAAGGTACCGCGCTTCTCTGTCTTCACCACAATGTCGTCTACGTAGACGTGGGCATTTCTGCCGAGTTGTTTCAAGAGACATTTCTGCATGCAACGCTGAAAAGTGGCACCGGCATTTCTCAAGCCGAATGTCATTGTCAGGTAGCAGAAAGCTCCAAAGGGTGTGATGAAGGCAGTCTTCAGGCGGTCAGCCGGGTCCAACTTGATCTGGTGATACCCTGAGTATGCATCCAAAAAACTTAACAGCTCGCATCCGGCTGTGGAGTCTATCACTTGGTCAATCCGTGGCAGAGCAAACGGATCTTTTGGGCAGGCCTTGTTCAAACTCGTGTAGTCTATACACATACGCCACTTATTATTCTTCTTCAGAACCAGAACTGGGTTGGCAAGCCATTCTGGAAAGAACACTTCCATGATAAAGCCGGCAGCTAGGAGCCGGGCTATCTCTTCTCCCACGATTCTTCGCTTCTCTTCTGATAGTCGGCGGAGGGGTTGCTTGACCGGCTTCGCATCGGCTCAGACATGTAATTTGTGCTCGGCGAAATCCTTCGGGACACCCGGCATGTCCTTTGGGGACCATGCAAAGATGTCTCGATTCTCACGGAGGAAGTCGACGAGATCGCCTTCCTATTTACTGTCCAAGTTCGCCCCGATCATAGCGAACCTCTCCGGGTTCTCCGGGTCCAGAGGTATCTTCTTCGTCTCTTTGGCAGGCTGGAAGGAGCCCTGCGCATCACAATCCTTGGGGTTGGGGGACAAGGCCGGCTGCTTGCCGGCCATGGCCACAACCCGTTCCAACATCTTCTTCTCTTCTGCCACCACGAGGGACTCGGCCAGCCGGCTGCTGGCCATGGCACACTCGATGGACTTCTTGTAGTCGCCGGCTACCGTGATGATCCCCTTCGAGCTCGGCATCTTCATCTTCAGGTAGGCGTAGTGGGGCACAGCCATGAACTTGGCCAAAGCAGGTCGGCCAAGCAGTGCATGATAGGGGCTCTCCAAATCCACTACCTCGAACCATATTGCTTCCCGGCGAAAATGATCTTTGTCTCCGAAGAGAACATCCATTTTGATCTTGCCGATTGGAGAGCAAGATAGGCCGGGTACGATACCATGGAAGACGGTGCGGCTTGGCATGAGCTGCTTCGCTTTGATGTTCAGCTTGTCCATGGTATCGCGGTACAATATGTTGATACTGCTTCCGCCGTCTATCAGGACGCGGGAAAATCTGGCAGCTCGCCTCTCCGTCGCGAGGGTGACGTCCAAGACCATCGCACAGGAGCCAGGCGAAGGCATCACCTCTGGCTTTTCCGACCAGTGCATGAACCCGGCGGTGCTAGAGGCGACTGCATTCACTTCTTGGTGCTGTCGGCGTCGGCTGCGCTTGTCGTCGGCTTGACTTGTGAAGACGACGTAGGCGGCGTGCTCTTCGGGGAATTCGTCTTGGATGGCACCGACCGCCGGCCGAGCCGCCGGCTGCTGGGGAGCTGGAGGCGGCGGGCCGGGAGGCGGAGGCGGCACCATCCCTTCGCCCTTGGTGATGCGGGTGAGCCAGTGGCATTTCCGGGTTGTGTGGTTGGACGGCTTCGCGCCGCTGTGGAACTTGCAAGGGGCGTCGAGTGCTTGCTCGTAGGAGAAAGACGGCTGCCAGGGCGGCCGGCCACCCTTTTTCTTGGGAGCGGGCCGCTCTTCGGGCTGCTCGTCTTCAACTGTGGCCACCTGCCGACTGGAGGAAGTCAGCATGGGGCCCTTGCGCTTGTGGTCGTTCTGGTAGGGGCGCCGGTTAGGGTCGCCAGCCGGCGTCTTGGGAGCCGGAGCAATTACTTTCCCCGAGGCGTCTACTCGCAGCTCGGTCTTCATCGAGGAGTCGGCGGTGGCGTATTTGTCGGCGATGACCAGCAACTCATCGAGGGTAGCCGGCTCGTCGCAGAGGAGTCGGTGCTTGAGGAGGGTGCCCTCTCGGCACCCGACGGTGAAGTACTCGATGGCCTGGACCTCGTGCACTCCCTCGCAGGAGTTGCGGAGCTCGGCCCATCGCGTGAGGTAGTCGCGGGTTGACTCGTTGGGCCCTTGGACGCAGAGGGAGAGCTGGCAAGGCTTGGGAGGCCGCTTGTAGGTGCTGGTGAAGTTGCGGACGAAAACTTCGGTGAAGTCCAGCCAACTGTTGATGCTGTAGGGCTTGAGGCTGTTGAGCCATGTGCGCGCCGTGCCTTGCAGCATCAGGGGGGCGTACTTCACGGCGACGCGCCGATTGCCGTTGGCGATGCTGACGGCCGTGGAGTAGTCGATGAGCCAATCTTCCGGCTTCACTGAGCCGTTGTACTTGGGCGTGTCTCTGGGGAGCGAGAACCCTTTGGGGAAGGGCTCGTCGCGGATGCGGGGGCCAAAGCATGGCGGGCCGACATCGTCTTCTTCTTCTAACGCCAAGGATCGAGCAAGGCGGTCGATCCTGTGGCGGGCGTCACTCTCGCCGACTCCTTCTCGGCGGCCGAGTCGGTCGCCAAGAGTCGGATGTGTGATGGGCGGCGGAGTGAGGCGTCTTTCTCTTCGAGGCGGGGGAGGAGGCAGGTTTCCTTGGTGCTCTACTGCTCGAGGGCGGCCCTCCGCGTCGCGCTCGATGGTGATGCGAGTCCGGTTGCGGCTGGCAGCCGGCTCCTTGTCTTTCTTCTGGCGCGCGCCGCTCGCAGTCGGCGAGCGGGACGTCGCGGCGTGCTCCCGGCGCGGGGGATGGCTATCAGCATGGGCGCCGGCTTCGTGTCGTTCTGCAGCCGCGTCGATCAGCTGCTGGATCCGTCTTGTCATGTAGGGGAGCTCATCGGCTCCCAGCCCATTGAGCTCCTCTGCAGCCACCTGAGCGGCTCGCAGATTCTCGAGCGGGGTGGCGTAGACGGGGCGATCCGCGCCCAGCATGCTGGCAACGGCTGCGCCGCGCTTCTGGACGAAGCCGGCTCGGCTCGGGCCGCTAGGCGGCGGCATACCGAAGGCGGCGCGGTCGACTTCGCGCTGGTGGGCCTCGGTGAGGCGTCTCATCGAGGCTATCTTCTGGCCCTCCGCGATGAGGGCAAGGCGGCGTGCCTCCAGGGTCTCGGCGTCGGCATCGGCCGGGATGGGGACGGAGAGGTCGTGCATTGCCGCTTGCAGGGCGTCGTGGGCATTCTCGCCCGAGTTGGCGACGTGGCTGATGACCAGCACTTCAGTGACAGCGCTGCTGCCGCTGTCAGCTCGAGGGAGGGCGTCGTCGAAGACCACCACGTCGGAGGGGTAGGCGTCAAGCGACGCGGTGTCGGAGTCGATGAGCATCGGGTCGGTGGAGCCGACCGACTCCACATCTGCAGCAGGCTCGCTGGAGACGTGAAGCTGGCCGAGGAGGCTGACGAGGCGGCTCTCGGGGTAGTCGGTGCCTGCGTCGGACGCAGGCTCGTCGGAGATGCGAGTCTCGCCGAGCAGATCGGCGAGGCGGCTCGCTGCGCAGGCGTCGTCGACGCCCTGCAGCGCGTCGAGGCAAACGCCATCGGGCGAAGCAGGCTGGCTGCGCTCGCGGGGGAGGAAGAGGGTTCCCGTCCAGAACAGGCCTCCGGACGACGGTGCACATCGCCCCACGATGGGCGCCAAATGTCGGGTGGTTGGTGCGACATATGCCAAGGGATGGCTTATCATTGTGGGAGCCAATAAAACGTCGCCGGTGCCCGGAAACGGGATGAGGCGAAGACATGCACGCCGGCGAATCTTACCCAGGTTCGGGGCTCTCCGTGGAGATAACACCCCTAGTCCTGCTCTGCGGGGTCTCCGCATGATCACTAGATCGATAAAAGGTAGCTACAATCGCTCCTAGAGCTGTTGAGATCAAGGGAGAAGAAGAACAAGGCCAGCTCTTGCTTCTCTCTGTCTATGGTGTGTGTGCTATGCTTAGAAGGCAACTCTATGCTCAGAGGCCAAGTATGCTTAGGTGCGAACCCTTTGCATGGGTGCTCCGGGGGGTTTATATAGGCCTACCCCCGGGGGTACAATGGTAACCCGACTGGGTGCTGGTCCCAGCCGTCAGTGTCTACGCTCGCCGGCTTCTCCGCCGGCTGCGGGGTCCCGCTGGCTGGTGGGTCCCGCCGGCTGCCGGCTACTTGGTCGACAGGCCGGCCCCACCGCCTAGGGTCTTGTCGGCGGCTGCTTACTGTTGCCTCGCCTGTGATGACGAGGGCTTTGTCGAGGTAAGCATGGCTACAGTGGGCCGCCTCGGGGGCTATCACTGTAGCCTTACCTCGTCTTGTCTCATTAATGGGGCTCCTGCTTCGAGGAAGGGAGTAGCCGGCTTCTGGAGGCCGGCTATGCTCTTGGCCGACTGGGAAAGGCCGGGCCGCCTTCACGCCTCTCTCTGGCTGAAGGGGCCCGCAGTCCTTGGGCCGTACAGGAGTTGGTCGTGGATGACGTCAAGGCTAGCATGGCTACAGTGCCGAGCCGCACGGGAGACGGCCGTCCCGTACGGCCTCCTATAGCCACGCCCGCCTCGGGCTTCGGGGGTAGTGGGCCGCACTGTGGCCACACCCTGTCGTGTCGTCGTTATGTGGGAACAGCTTTGGTGGTTGTGGTCTCGGCCGGCTGCTAGGAGCCGGCGTCCTTCTTGGCCGGCTTCTTGGAGTCGGCCACCCCGTAGTCGTCCTGGGGAGAGGTTGCTCGAGGCTGGGTCGCCTTCCGGGAGTCGGCTTCAGGGGTAACCGGCCAGGGAAGGCGGCCCAAATTCTTGGAGTGCTTGAAGGCCCAAAGGCCCAATAATTTTTCTGAAGAACCAGGGGTAGTCGGTTGGGCTACCTGTGGCCATTTACTCCGACAACACTGATTTTGGCAAGGGAGTACAATAGTGATCTAAGAGTAGAGCACTGGACAGCGGTCAAAATTATCCTTAGTGGAATAAGGATATGTTTCTCGATTATGGAAGTGACAAAAGGTTCGTCGTAAAGGGTTACGTCGATGCAAGTTTTGACACTAATCTAGATGACTCTAAGTCTCGGTCTAGATACATATTGAAAGTGGGAGCAATTAGCTAGAGTAGGTCCATGCAGAGCATTGTAGACATAGAAATTTGCAAAATACTTACGGATCTGAATGTGACAGACCCGTCGACTAAAATTATCTCACAAGCAAAACATGATCACACCTTAGTACTCTTTGGGTGTTAATCACATAGCGATGTGAACTAGATTACTGACTCTAGTAAACCCTTTGGGTGTTGGTCACATGACGATGTGAACTATGGGTGTTAATCACATGGTGATGTGAACTATTGATGTTAAATCACATGGTGATGTGAACTAGATTATTGACTCTAGTGCAAGTGGGAGACTGAAGGAAATATGCCCTAGAGGCAATAATAAAGTTATTATTTATTTCCTTATATCATGATAAATGTTTATTATTCATGCTAGAATTGTATTAACCGGAAACATAATACATGTGTGAATACATAGACAAACAGAGTGTCACAAGTATGCCTCTACTTGACTAGCTCGTTGATCAAAGATGGTTATGTTTCCTAGCCATAGACATGAGTTGTCATTTGATTAACGGGATCACATCATTAGGAGAATGATGCGATTGACTTGACCCATTCCGTTAGCTTAGCACTCGATCGTTTAGTATGCTGCTATTGCTTTCTTCATGACTTATACATGTTCCTATGACTATGAGATTATGCAACTCCCGTTTACCGGAGGAACACTTTGTGTGCTACCCGTCACAACGTAACTGGGTGATTATAAAGGTGCTCTACAGGTGTCTCCAAAGGTACTTGTTGGGTTGGCGTATTTCGAGATTAGGATTTGTCACTCCGATTGTCGGAGAGGTATCTCTGGGCCCACTCGGTAATGCACATCACTATAAGCCTTGCAAGCATTGTAACTAATGAGTTAGTTGTGGGATGATGTATTACGGAACGAATAAAGAGACTTGCCGGTAACGAGATTGAACTAGGTATCGAGATACCGACGATCGAATCTCGGGCAAGTAACATACCGATGACAAAGGGAACAACGTATGTTGTTATGCCGTCTGACCGATAAAGATCTTCGTAGAATATGTGGGAGCCAATATGAGCATACAGGTTCCGCTATTGGTTATTGACCGGAGAGGTGTCTCGGTCATGTCTACATAGTTCTCGAACCCGTAGGGTCCGCACGTTTAACGTTACGATGACGGTTATATTATGAGTTTATGTGTTTTGATGTACCGAAGGAGTTCGGAGTCCCGGATGAGATCGGGGACATGACGAGGAGTCTCGAAATGGCCGAGACGTAAAGATCGATATATTGGACGACTATATTCGGACTTCGGAAAGGTTCCGAGTGATTCGGGTATTTTTCGGAGTACCGGAGAGTTACGGGAATTCGTATTGGGCCTTAATGGGCCATACGGGAAAGGAGAGAAAGGCCCAAAGGGTGGCCGCACCCCTCCCCATGGACTAGTCCGAATTGGACTAGGGAGGGGGGCGCCCCCTTCCTTCTTTCTCCTTCTCCCTTCCCTTTTCCTACTCCAACAAGGAAAGGAGGAGTCCTACTCCCAGTGGGAGTAGGACTCCCCCCTTGGCGCACCCTCCTCCTAGGCCGGCCGCCTCCCCCCTTGCTCCTTTATATACGGGGGCAGGGGGGCACCCCATAGACTCAACAATTGATCATTGATCTCTTAGCCGTGTGCGGTGCCCCCCTCCAACATATTACACCTCGATAATATCGTAGCGGTGCTTAGGCGAAGCCCTGCGTCGGTAGAACATCATCATCGTCACCACGCCGTCGTGCTGACGAAACTCTCCCTCAACACTCGGCTGGATCGAAGTTCGAGGGACGTCATCGAGCTGAACGTGTGCTGAACTCGGAGGTGCCGTGCGTTCGATACTTGATCGGTCGGATCGTGAAGACGTACGACTACATCAACCGCGTTGTGTTAACGCTTCCGCTTTCGGTCTACGAGGGTAAGTGGACAACACTCTCCCCTCTCGTTGCTATGCATCACCATGATCTTACGTGTGCGTAGGAAATTTTTTGAAATTACTACGTTCCCCAACAAAATGTTCTTTCCATAGTTGAATAACCTTTGTGTTGTCTGTTCATGTAATCAATCAAACCATTTGTTTTAGAGATCTTGTAATAATTGTTTTTTGTAATTTTATTTGAGCATAAGTCTGTATTAATTGATAATGCTCGGAAACATTTCATTTGGATTGCTGTGCCAGACCTACAAATATGCCAATCGGGCTGAATGTGCATTCAGCAATAGTAGTTGTATAGATGGACCATAAGTGGCACGCATTGGAAAGGGCCAAGATGCTGGCTAAAAAAGGATGCTGTTGTAGCCAAAAAAAGTACAGCGGCCTGGCTTATGTATGTTAGTTGATATTATTGATCCATATACTCTATAAGTGTTTATATGTCTGTTAGTTCTGTACATTCTTGGTTGATTGACTCGGTATTTGAATCTTGATACATCGCTGGTGTACATATCTAAATGGGAGTACACATTATGCTGCGTGTGACATTTGAGTTGGACATGAAGTGTTCCAAATATTCGAATTCACCTTAAACTGGATTCTAGTTTCTGAATTTGAGTATCGGCATTTGTAAACCATATTCATATATGACAGTGGAATACATCTTTGTCGTCCTTTTGAAGATATATAAAAACACATAGAATGATTTATAAAGATTCATATAGGAATACAAAATGGATTCGAATTTAGTTGCCAGGGTAAACGTGGATGCTTATTGTCCCAAAATTCGAAAGAAGCAGCAAAATGTCCACACCCACGTCGGTTGCCCGAAGCCAAGTGTTTGGGAGATGGAAATTACTGTCTACCCATTACACGAACAATCCATCGGCCCGATTTCCACTGCTCTAAATAGGGGTAGGTTAGTAACTTCAATTAGACGTGACACGATCGCCTCTGAGCCCATTCCGACACGGTGGGCGTCAAACATGGGCGGCAAAACTCATTTGATTCAAGCTCGTCCGAAAGACCTCTGTTTCTCCCTCCATTCCCCATTCATACACGGTGGGCGGCAAAACAAACTCGACTCGGCCGAAATCGATGTAGGCAAATATTTTCAATAGGGGCAGGTTTGTAACTTCACTCAGACGTGACACAACCGCCCTACCTGTCAGCCCCGTTCATACACCGTCAATAGGGGCAGGTTTGTAACTTCACTCAGACGTGACACAACCGCCCTACCTGTCAGCCCCGTTCATACACCGTGGGCGCCAACCATGTGTGCCAACCACCCTCTCCTCGCCCGAAATCGCTCTGGGCAAATATTGGCGAGATGCGAGATTACCGTCCTATCCCCAACCAACGAGACATCCAAATTTTAAACGGGGGCTAAGTTCATAACTTTCCCATATTTTAGACAGGCGCGTCCCAAAAACATGGTTCCCCGTACCTCTCCCTCCATTTTCCCATTCATACACCGTCCGCGCTAGAACACCCCATCCCCACACCAGCCTCCGTCCGCCACCCCATCCATCGCCGCCGTCCTCCACCACATCCATCGCCACCGTCCTCCACCATGCCGGAGCGCCTACCAAGACCGCGTCATCCACTGCTAGAGATGGACGTTTCTCATCCACGGCGACGGACCAATAGCCTTGCATCGCGTCCTCTCGCTTCATCGGCGTCGTCGTCCTCTTTGTTGGGGCCGCTCACACGACCTTCTCTTCCATCGCAACGGGACTTATCCCCCGATGCACCCGTCTACCGTCGCAGATCTGCTTCAACGCCACCGACAGCCATCGCACCCCCGATGCCTACACGGCGCCGCAAGAGAGGTGGTACTTCATATCTCCTCAACTTTTTGATCTCAACCAGAAAATAGATCTTAACTTGGTTACTCTACTTTCTTTTCAGCTCTTAGAATTTAGTTCTTAGTTCGAAGCAAACAATGGATGCTAAATATCATTTCTCCGGTTTGCAGCTTCAAATCTGCCATGGCACAGCCATAATACGGTTTAATTGATCATGCTTAGGGTTTAATTGATCATGTTGGTTCCGTGGTGGTTTCTTTAATAGAAATCGGAGGGGAAACCCTCTTTTGCTAAAAAAATATATGCTTAGAGTTTCCCCCTTTTATGATCACTATACGATCAGAATACGTGCTTCGTGTCATAATAACACTGCTCCACCCATCAAGCTAAACAAGCTTAGTTGTTCAAATACGAATCTGATATTATTAAAATAGAGTTGTTTAATTGGTCAGCTAAATGTTCCTAAATTAGTTTCAAAAATGCATGTTCGCCACTCGGGTGTGTATCTCTACAGGGTGCGCACGGTGGGCCGGCCCACCCTGGGATTTTGGGTCGTCCCAGGCCCCGATTCCCCTCTGTTCTGCTGCGCGCTTCCGATCTCTACTCGCCCCCAGCCGCCTGCCTCGCCGGCGACTTGCCGTCCCCGGATGACATGACTCTAGGAGGAGACGCCGGACTAACAGGAGGCCAGGAGCCGCTCGCCCAACAGCGTCACCGCTGCCCGGGCGCGCTGCCGTGCCTACCTTCCCAGTCCGTTCAGGGCTCAGGCGTGCAGCACCCACCAAGCCAACCCGATTTATCCTGAGATACGTCCTCAACACTCAGCAGCCACTCCTCATCACCCATTTTCTAATTGATTCATTACTCATTAGGCAGGACTGTCATTAGGGTTTGTTGTGTGCTCAGTGCTACCTACACTTAATGGTTCAGATGTATTTCGGTAATCTTTAGTACCTCTAAAGTTCACAGGGTTTTCAAAATTCCGGCCCTCGGAATAGAAACTAGTCATTTTGGATTGTTGGTCGTAGTGACATTGACCCAGATTACTACTGCAAGCCAGGTTTGTTGACAATTTTACTTGTCTTTCTTACTCATTCGATATAATATCCAATTATTCACGTCGATTAGTTGCAAACAAAAAGTGCTAGACAAACTTCTTCATTCAGATTTTGGACGGTCTCTTACTGCAGTTACAATTCTGCATACTTGTCCTAGTAAGCTCACAAGTAAATGATTGATTCACTACATCTATGCTTGCCTTGTCATATTTGTTGTCAATATTATTTTAGGGTGGACCACCCTGTTTCTAAATACTGGAATCGTAGACATGAGTGAATAGTATTTCTCTATGTGATCTCTTCCATCATGTGTGGGTAACGAACACTGCATTGTATAGAAAGAAAGTGTCATTTCCAGCTTTTACATAGGTTTCGATCTTTTACATGGAATACAATCTGCCTACTTGCTTTGTGTCACACTACCAACACTCCACCCTTAAAGCTAAACATTACGCCACTCATAATTTCTTAGTTTATTTGTTCAAATACGAATTTCATATGATTCTAATGTTCCTACTTCAGTTTTGAAATGTGTGCCTGCCTGTTATAGAGACATAAGGGGTTTGTATTTCTGTGTGTGGTCTGGTCAGCACGGTTGGGGAGGTGAACTTTGCATATGCAGGGGTTTATAGGGAGACACTCTCCGAGTTGAATCCGCAATGCATTCCATAGATAATCTGACTACTTTTTATGTTTTCATGAATCTCAGATTCTGAATAGCATCATAATGATTATGAGCTTGCGCGCATGAAAAGAATAAAGCAGAACAATGCCATGGCTGTCAAACTTGGCATTAAGGGAATGAAATCAAGTCTGGATACAATGCAATGCAAACGCTCTCCACCTACAGATTCATGCTCAGAATATGATCCTAACAGTGCTTCTGAGCTAGAGGGAGACCTAAGTCAATGTAGCTCCCTAGTGGAGGAGTCAGAGGAAGATGCCCTATCTTATTCACCCATCAAGGTACTTGCTCTAACTTTCCAAGGTTACATTGCTCGCACATATCTTGCAACTGATGCTTTGCATGCTTCTACTTTGTTGAACTGCCATTAGCTTAGTTTACACATCGTGTATGTGAATACGCCCTGCCTATCCATTTTCAGTACATATTCCATCTGTCATCATACCATATTTATCCATTCAAATGCTGTTCTTGTGTATCAGACGTTCAAAAGGAAGAGGGCGATTGCTGACCGTGGAGGAGCACAAGCAAAGTATTTGGAAAAGGTAGTGGCACCTGATAAATCAAATAGCCCATTAGGTGTAGTTGCAATATCACCTGACCCACAAAATACCCCAACTCTAGCAGACTCTAGCCCTACTACACTGGTCATTTCTGATGCCCCAACTCAGCAGACCCCAACTGCAGCAAACAGTATGATTATGCCAGTTGACATAGCACCAGCTGTACGACGCAAAACCCCCATTCCAGCAAAGAGTACACCAAATCCAGTTGCCAAATCCCTTTTCGAACCAGAGAGAGCCCCAATTGCAGCAAATAGAACCCATGTTCCATTTCTTCCCAGTTTAGAAGACGAAGCTTATGTTGTTGTCAGGAACTTTGTGCGCCATCTTTCCTTCATGGAAAGATTATACCGCAGACACAGAACAATTTCCAGTCTTCCTCCGCAACTTACGCGTAAGTAATGTACTAATGTTATTCATGGTCATTACTGCATATGTTTCTGCTGACAGAAGACACAAGATTTCATTCTTTTAAATAGGCGAGGAGCAAACTGGATTGTGATGACGACCAAGGGTTGGTTGCGCTTTTCAAGCACTCGTTGATGAAGTATCGTTCCTACCTGAGGCAAGCGCACTTCGATGGCAAGCCTCTGAACGAAATTTCTGTAAAGTCTCCGGTGCTACATTTATCCGACGGTGACTGGAATAATCTTGTTACACATTGGTCTCGGCTGCAGCGTAAGGTACTGTCTATGATATCACATCACAATTTGAACTACATTTATGCATTTGCCTTAATGTCTCACTTGTACGAAAATTGTTAGAAGAAGAACATTCGTTCTCAAGGGACCACAGAATCTCGCAACTATACTACACACTGCATTGCTCTTGTGAGTACCTCTTGCCCTGTATGACCATACTTGCTTCCATAGCTGTTTGATTATGTAGCATCACTTCACATGTTAGCCTCGTAATCGTCCATTTGGTGGACATTATAAGATCCGTATGGACTCTTACATAAATTTAGAATCAACCCAATGCTTTTGAAGAGGTTTAGCTCTGCAGTCCTCTTGTAAGGACTGAACGTGGTCTATCACTGTACTTACATTAACAGCTACTCCCTCCGTCCCATAATATAAGAACGTTTTGTACAGTACACCAGTGTTCAAAACACTCTTGTATTATGGGAAGAGGGATTGGTTCATTTTGTAGCATTCTGCATCTTATCTCCCTCGCCCACCGTTTACTAAAAAAGATCAGATCTATATTTAATCTTACCAACAAGTAGAATACACAGACAATGCCAGTGCAGAAGTGTAGCCCATTGCTCTTGTCAGTACATTTTGTCCTGTAACGCTTGTACTTCCAGGGATTGGTAGTTGATTATGTAGCATCAATCTGCATCTTATCTTCATTATCCTCTATCCCTTCCAGTATTATCATATCTATAATTACTCTCTACAAAATGTAGAGTACAGGCAATGCTTATGAAGAAGATTCTGTGCTGAAATTCTTGAGTTATCCTTCCCTTGACATGGAGAAGGGCATTATAAAGCTGGTGTTAACTGTTAATGTAAGTCAGTCCTTCTAAAGCCTTTATCCTCAACTGCTGTTTAATTTGCTCATACTCCCTATCGTTTACTGCTGTTTAGTTTGCTGTTTCTACCAAAATGCATGTTCGTAAGAACCGTAAGTTCTAAGTTTTACTTGTAAAACCAAATTCCTTATTCATACCATGCACATTACTTAATACTCCCTATATGTATGCTTGTTTTTGTGGATCTATAATCCAGTATGTGGTGAAGCAGCCCACATTTGCACCTTGTCATCTCCTGTTTTATCTTACTGATGTGGCTGATGATATGAACAACATGGCGTGCACATTATCCAAAATAGATACAATGATTTTCTTTGCCCTTCATCTATGCTTGTTATGTTGACACGGTAATCCAGTAGTGTGGTGAAGCTCCCCGCATTATGAACAATGCCAAATTATGCTATTGATATTTTGAACTTACTCTTTATTTTCTAATTTCAAATTGGATAGAATTGACAGAATAGTTATCATCTTTGTTTATACATGTGCAAAACCTGTCATCTCTCTGCTTTGTTTCAGGGTGATATGCCTGATGGCATGCACAAGTCTGTTGAAGGTTGTGAGACAAACCCAACATATATTGCAGCAAAGAAGGCAAAACATCTTGAAGATAGCGAGACAACCCCAAAGTCTTGTCTTGATGCAGTGTTCAAGTTACTTGAGACTAACAGTCAGACAAGCTCACAGAATTCGTTGTCTGAATTAGTTCGACTTCTTCAATCCCAAGTTCTAGCAGAAAGGCATTCTGCAACTCAACTTCGACTTGAAGTCCTATCTCTAAGAAAGATTGCGGAGAACACCAATGAGAACCTCATCGCTAAACAGCTACACCTGGAAGCTATGACCGACATGCTAGGCCGGTCTCACAGCCTTGCTCAGCAGCTTGCGCAGCAGTTCTCCCGCAAGGCTAACCTTTCTTGAACTGTCTTGGAAGTGGTCTCGGTTCAGTATTATTTTGTTACGCTGCAATGGTGCCCAGTTTTTGTAATCTGCTTCTTCGTTGCGCTTTATGATCACTGGTGGCGAACTTCGATGCCCAGTGGATGTAATATACCTTAAATCCTTTATTGTATAGTGTAGGTTTATTCTTAGTTACTATGTCGTAATTTCTTTATTGTATAGAGTAGGTTTGTTCTTAATTCCTACTAGTTACTGCCATCATTCGCTATCTGAAAAAAAATCAGATGTAGTCAACCGGACCGAAACATTCGACTCTAACGGGCCAGGTTTTTAGCGGGCCACAATTGGGCCGGCCTGCGTCTTTCTTGGGCCCGAATGATTGGGGCCTTCACACATTGCGCCAGGCCCAAACTTACACCGGCCTATATTTTAGTTGGGCCTTTTGTCGACCCAGCGCTTAGTTTGGCCCAGGTAGCGTTGGGCCATTAACAGGCTGAATATTGTACTGGCCTGTTACGGCCGAGATGAAACCACGGGCCTTTAGCAGGCCAAAATGCATGTTGGGCCTCAATTTTCACTAGTCGTCGATGGGCCTTCAGCACGCCGAAATGTAGACCGGGTCGTTTTGGGCCCAGTTAGCTCACGGGCCATTACCAGGCCGAAACATATCTCGGGCCTTAGTTGGCCCACTGATATCATGGGCCTTTAAGAGGCCGAAAGCTTAGCACAGGCATCAACGGGCCAAATTACGCGATAAGCCTTTAACAGGCCCAAAGTCACGTTGGGCTTAACTGTTGCCACCTTTAGCACGGGCCGTTAGTGGGCCCGATGTCCCGTCAGACCATATATGGCCCATGGGCAGCACGGGCCATTCCCAGGGTGAAAGTCACACCGGGCTGAAATGGGCCCATGTCTACATCAGGCCTCTAACAGGCCGAAAGTCACTAGGCTGTAGTTCGGCCCAAATATTCGACGAACAATTAACAGGCCAGATCTGGCTTCAGGCCGCAAATGGGCCCAAATATTGGGCGAACAATTAACGGGCCAGATCTGGCTTCGGGCCGGTAATGGGCCCAAATATTGGGCGAACAATTAACGGGCCAGATCTGGCTTCGGGCCGTAAATGGGCCTTTATTAAGCAGGCCGTTATTGGGATGGCCCACTAGTACCTGATTAAGTTCTACAGGCCTTAGACTGGGCCGGCCTTTTTAACCTATATGGGCCTCTGTTGGGCCCAGCCACGTCTCGACGTATCATAGGCATGTCTCCTCCAATGGACGGGCGACATCTGGCCCACTGACAAGCTGACAGGTGTTGCCTTCGGCCAATCAGAATTTTACACGTGGAAATTTCCCATTGGTCAGGGCTGTTAACGGGTTATCGGATCCAAAATCCGTCCCGATAGCTTAATGGCGTTCCGTTACGGTGGATGCCATGTGTCGGTCACCCTTGACGAAAGCACTTCTGTGACGCGCGATTTATCGTCATGGAAGTGGACACTTCCGTGATGGTAATTTTGGCAATGTCATGGAACACTTCTACGACAGCACAGGTATGACTATCTTGATTCTGTCATAAATTTGTCATGGATGTACATGCATGACAGAAAACGCGACCTACTGTGACAAACACGTATCATCACGGAAGTGTATTTTTATTGTAGTGATTACATAAACCAAAAGGCATACGTCTATAAGCATAAGTTCCAAAGGGACAAGTAAAAGTAGTCTTTTCTTGATCAGGTTGAGATACAGGTATTTGTGAAAAGCCAGAATATCCATCAAGGAAGCAAAATTGTGTGTGTTTAGATAATATTTCAAGCATTTGATCAATAAAAGGCAAAGGGTAATGATCTTTTCTAGTTGCTTTGTTTAATTTTCTGAAATCAATTACCATTCTATAGCGTGTAACAATTCTTTGTGGGATAAGCTCATTCTTATCATTAGGAACACCAGTTATACCTCCCTTATTAGGGACACAATGAAAAGGACTTACCCATCTACTATCAGCTATGGGATAAATTATACCTGCTTCCAGAAGTTTTAATATTTCCGTTCTTACCACCTATTTCATCTTCGGATTTAACCGACGTTGGTGATCAACAACGGGTTTAGCATCAGGTTCCACATTAATTTTGTGCTGACATAGAGTGGGACTAATGCCCTTTAGATCAACAAGAGTATATCCAATAGTAGCTCGGTGCTTCCTTAGAACTTTCAATAATCTTTCTTCTTCATGTTCTAAAAGGTTAGCACTGATAATAACAGGATATATCTTCTTTTCATCAAGATAAGCATATTTCAAAGTGTCTGGCAATTGTTTTAATTCAAACACAGGATCACCCTTAGGTGGAGGAGGACCTCCAAGAGTTTCAATAGGCAAATTGTGTTTAAGTAGAGGACGTTGTTCAAACAAGATCTTATCTATTTCATTTCTTTCATGCATATGTAAATCATTCTCATGGTCTAGCAAGTATTGTTCTAAAGGATCAGTAGGTGGCACAGCAATAGAAGCAAGACCAATTAATTCATCCTTACTAGGCAATTCTTTTTCATGATGATTTCTACTAAACTTGGAAAAATTAAACTCATGAGACTCATCACCAAAGCTAACACCCACAGTTTGTTTCTTGCAATCTATCTTAGCATTTACTGTGTTCAAGAAAGGTCTACCAAAGATAATGGGATAGAAGTCATCTTGCAGGGTACCAAGAACAAGAAAATCAGTAGGATATTTTATTTTCCCACACAAGACTTCAACATCTCTTATAATCCCACAGGGTGATATGGTGTCTCTATTTGCAAGTTTAATAGTAACATCTATGTCTTCTAACTCGGTAGGTGATATGTCTTTTATAATTTCTTGATATAGAGTGTAAGGAATAGCACTCACACTAGCACCCATGTCACATAAACCATGATAACAGTGATCTCCTATTTTAACTGAAATAACAGGTATGCCAACAACAGGTCTATGTTTATCTTTTCCATCAGGTTTAGCAATTCTAGCAGCTTCTTCACAGAAGTAAATAACATGCCCATCCATATCTTCTTCCAAGAGATCTTTAACCATAGCAATGCTAGGTTCTACTTTAATTTGTTCATCAGGTTTAGGTGTTCTAACATATAGCTTTTGTTTACCATAGTTGAAGCTTTAGCATGTTCTTTTATCCTAACAGGGAAAGGTGGTTTCTCAATATAAGCAGAAGGAACAACTGGATCAACATTATAAAGTATAGTTTCTTCTTTAACTGGTACTGGTTTTTTAATTTCTTCTTTAATAGGTGGATGATATCTAAACCACTTCTCCTTAGGGAGTTCAACATGAGTAGCAAATGATTCGCGAAAGGAGGCTACTATCTCAGAGTGAAGTCCATATTTAGTGCTAAACAACACAATCATACTTAAGTTAAATACCTGACTCTTTACCTTCGTCGAGTTCCCAATCTTCAAAGTTGCGTTTAATTCTTTCCAAAAGATCCCATCGGAATTCAATAGTTTTCTTCATAAAAGAACCAGCACAAGAAGTGTATAGCATGGTTTGATCATTACGAGAAAGCCAAGCATAAAAATTCTGAATAATAATTTCTCTTGAGAGCTCATGATTGGGGCATGAATATAACATTGACTTAAGCCTCCCCCAAGGTAGAGCGATACTTTCTCCTTCACGAGGCCAAAAATTGTATATATAATTCCGATCACGATGAACTAGATGCATAGGATAAATTTTTTGGTGGAACTCCAATTTCAAACGATTCCAATTCCATGATCCAATATCATCGCATAGCCTATACCATGCCGATGCTTTTCCCTTCAAAGATAAAGGGAAAACCTTTTTCATTACTTCATCCCTGGGTAAACCTGCAAGCTTAAAAAATCCACAAATTTGTTCCACATGTATCAAGTGCATATCAGGATGTTCAGTTCCATCTCCTGCATAAGGATTAGCTAGCAGTTGTTCTATCATACCCGAAGGGATTTCATATTCAATATTTTCAGTAGGTGCAGTAGGTTGAGGGGTAACTAATTGTGGTTTCGGACGAGGTGAAGATACCCCAAACAAACCCCTCAAAGGATTGTTTTCCATAGTAACAAGTGACAATAAATTTCAGCACACTATATAAATGTTTCCTTACCGAATTCCACTTACCAAAGGCGCTTCACTCCCCGGCAACGGCGCCAGAAAATAGCCTTGATGACCCACAAGTATAGGGGATTAATTGTAGCTCTTTTCGATAAGTAAGAGTGTCGAACCCAACGAGGAGCAGAAGGAAATGGCAAGTAGTTTTCAGTAAGGTAATGTCTGCAAGTGCTGAAATTGTAAGTAGCGAGTAGTTTGATAGCAAGATAATTTGTAATGAGCAAGTAACGATAGTAGTAACCAAAGTGCAGCAAGGTAGCCCAATCCTTTTGAGGCAAAGGACAGGCCAAAACGGTCTCTTATGATAAGCAAAGCGTTCTTGAGGGTACACGGGAATTTCATCTAGTCACTTTCATCATGTTGGTTTGATTTGTGTTCGCTACTTTGATAATTTGATATGTGGGTGGACTGGTGCTTAGGTGCTGTTCTTACTTGAACAAACCTCCTACTTATGATTAACCCTCCCGCAAGCATCCGCAACTACGAGAAAAGTATTAAGAATAAATTCTAACCATAGCATTAAACTCTAGGATCCAAACGGTCCCTTGCGGAATAGTGCATAAACTGAGGTTTAAGTTTCTATCACTCTCGCAACCCACCATCTATTTACTACTCCACAATGCATTCCCTTAGGCCCAAGTATGGTGACGTGTCATGTAGTCAACGTCCACATGACACCACTAAGGGAATCACAACATACATACTACAAAAATATCGAACACATATCACATTTACATGATTACTTGCAACATGATTTCTCCCGTGACCTCAAGAACAAAAGTAACTACTCACAAAAAATAAACATGCTCATGATCAGAGGGGTATTAATATGCATAATGGATCTGAACATATAATCTTCCACCAAATAAACCGTATAGTAATCAACTACAAGATGTAATCAACACTACTAGTCACCCCCTAGCACCAATCTATAGTTCCGGTAACAAGATTGAGTACAAGAGATAAACTAGGGTTTGAGATGAGATGGTGCTTGTGAAGATGTTGATGGATATTGCCCTCCCCAAGATGGGAGAGTTGTTGGTGATGATGATGACGATGATTTCCCCCTCCGGGAGGGAAGTTCCCCCGGCAGAATCGCTCCACCGGAGGGCAAAAGTGCTCCTGCCCAAGTTCCGCCTCGAGGCGGCGGTGTTCCGTCCCGAAAGTCTTCTCCTTATTTTTTCTAGGTGAAAATGACTTCTATACCAGAAGATGGGCACCGGAGGTGGGCCGAGGAGGCCACAACCCACCAGGGCGCGCTAGGTGGGCCTAGCGCTCCCAGGTGGGTTGTGCCCACCTGGTGACCCCCCTCTGGTAGTTATGGGCTCCAATATTTCTTATATATTCCATAAAAATCTCTTTCAAGTTTCAGCTCATTTGGAGTTGTGCAGAATAGGTAGCCTGACGTAGCTTTTCCAGGTCCAGATTTCCAGCTGCCGGAATTCTCCCTCTTTGTGTGTTCCTTGCAAATTATGAGAGAAAAGGCAGTAGAATTACTCCAAAAAGCATTATTATGGATAAAAACATTATAAATAACAATAAGAAAACATGATGCAAAATGGACGTATCATAACCGTACTTTATTAGATATGGTGCGATCTATGATGTCTCTTACTGATTTACAGCTATCGTTTTGGGGTTATGCTTTAGAGATGACTGCATTCCCTTTAAATAGGGCACCATCAAAATCCGTTGAGACGACGCCTTATGAACTATGGTTTGGCAAGAAACCAAAGTTGTCATTTCTGAAAGTTTGGGCTGCGATGCTTATGTGAAAAAGCTTCAACCTGATAAGCTCGTACCCAAATCGGAGAAGTGTGTCTTCATAGGATACCCAAAGGAAACTGTTGGGTACACCTTCTATCACAGATCCGAAGGCAAAATATTCGTTGCTAAGAATGGATCCTTTCTAGAGAAGGAGTTTTCTCTCGAAAGAAGTGAGTGGGAGGAAAGTAGAACTTGATGAGGTAATTGTACCTTCTCTCGAATTGGAAAGTAGTTTACCACAGAAATCAGTTCCAGTGATTCCTACACCAATTAGTGAGGAAGCTAATGATGATGATCATGAAACTTCAAATCAAGTTACTACAGAACCTCGTAGGTCTTCCAGAGTACGGTCCGCACCAGAGTGGTACGGTAATCCTGTTCTGGAAGTCATGTTACTAGACCATGGTGAACCTATGAACTATGAGGAAGCGATGATGAGCCCAGATTCCGCGAAATGGCTTGAGGCCATGAAATCTGAGATGGGATCCATGTATGAGAACAAAGTGTGGACTTTGGTGGATTTTCCCGATGATCGGCAAGCCGTAGAAAATAAATGGATCTTCAGGAAGAAGACTGACGCTGACGGTAATGTTACTGTCTACAAATCTCGACTTGTTGCAAAAGGTTTTCGACAAGTTCAAGGAGTTGACTACGATGAGACATTCTCACCCGTAGCAATGCTTAAGTCTGTCCGAATCATGTTAGCAATTGACGCATTTTATGATTATGAAATTTGGCAAATGGATGTCAAAACTACATTCCTAAATGGATTTCTGGAAGAAGAGTTGTACATGATACAACCAAAAGGTTTTGTCGATCCAAAGGGTGCTAACAAAGTGTGCAAGCTCCAGCGATCCATTTATGGACTGGTGCAAGCCTCTCGGAGTTGGAATAAACGTTTTGATAGTGTGATCAATGCATATGGTTTTATACATACTTTTGGAGAAGCATGTATTTACAAGAAAGTGAGTGGGAGCTGTGTAGCATTTCTAATATTATATGTGGGTGACATATTGTTAATTGGAAGTGATATAGAATTTTTGGATAGCATAAAAGGATACTTGAATAAGAGTTTTTCTATGAAAGACCTCGGTGAAGCTGCTTACATATTGGGCATCAAGATCTATAGAGATAGATCAAGACGCTTAATTGGACTTTCACAAAGCACATACCTTGATAAAGTTTTGAAGAAGTTCAAATGGATCAGTCAAAGAAAGGGTTCTTGCCTGTGTTACAAGGTGTGAAATTGAGTCAGACTCAATGCCCGACCACTGCAGAAGATAGAGAGAAAATGGAAGGCATTCCTATGCTTCAGCCATAGGTTCTATCATGTATGCAATGTTGTGTACCAGACCTGATGTGTGCCTTGCTATAAGTATAGCAGGGAGGTACCAAAGTAATCCCGGAGTGGAGCACTGGACAGCGGTCAAGAACATCCTGAAATACCTGAAAAGGACTAAGGATATGTTTCTCGTTTATGGAGGTGACAAAGAGCTCGTCGTAAATGGTTACATCGATGCAAGCTTTGACACTGATCCAGATGACTCTAAGTCACAATCCGGATATGTATTTTTTATTGAATGGTGGAGCTGTCAGTTGGTGCAGTTCCAAGCAAAGTGTCGTAGCGGGATCTACGTGTGAAGCAGAGTACATAGTTGCTTCGGAAGCAGCAAATGAAGGAGTCTGGATGAAGGAGTTCATATCCGATCTATGTGTCATACCTAGTGCATCGGGTCCAATGAAAATCTTTTGTGACAATACTGGTGCAATTGCCTTGGCAAAGGAATCTAGATTTCACAAGAGAACCAAGCACATCAAGAGACGCTTCAATTCCATCCGTCATCAAGTGTCGAAAGGGGACATAGAGATTTGCAAGATACATACGGATTTGAATGTTGCAGACCCATTGACTAAGCCTCTTCCATGAGCAAAACATGATCAGCACCAAAACTCCATGGGTGTTAGAATCATTACTTTGTAATCTAGATTATTGACTCTAGTGCAAGTGGGAGACTGAAGGAAATATGCCCTAGAGGCAATAATAAAGTTATCATTTATTTCCTTATTTCATGATAAATGTTTATTATTCATGCTAGAATTGTATTAACCAGAAACTTAGTACATGTGTGAATACATAGACAAAACATAAGTGACCCCATTATGCCTCTACTTGACTAGCTCGTTTATCAAAGATGGTTATGTTTCCTAACCATAGACATGTGTTGTCATTTGATGACGGGATCACATCATTAGGAGAATGATGTGATGGACAAGACCCATTCATTAGCTTAGCATTATGATCGTTACAGTTTGATTGCTACTGCTTTCTTCATGACTTATACATGTTCCTCAGACTATGAGATTATGCAACTCCCGAATACCGGAGGAACACTTTGTGTGCTATCAAATGTCACAACGTAAATGGGTGATTATAAAGATGCTCTACGGGTGTCTCTGAAGGTATTTTTTGGGTTGGCATAGATCGAGATTAGGATTTGTCACTCCGTGTTTCGGAGAGGTATCTCTGGGTCCTCTCGGTAATGCTCATCACTATAAGCCTTGCAAGCAATGTGACTAATGAGTTAGTTGCGGGATGAAGTATTACGGAACGAGTAAAGATACTTGCCGGTAACGAGATTGAACTAGGTATGATGATACCGATGATCGAATCTAGGGCAAGTAACATACCGATGACAAAGGGAACAACGTATGTTGTTATGCGGTTTGACCGATAAAGATCTTCGTAGAATATGTAGGAACCAATATGAGCATCCAGGTTCCGCTATTGGTTATTGGCCAGAGATGTGTCTCGGTCATGTCTACATAGTTCTCAAACCCGTAGTGTCCGCACGCTTAACGTTCTATGACGATTTGTATTATGAGTTATGTGTTTTGATGACCGAAGTTTGTTCGAAGTCCTGGATGAGATCACGGATGTGACGAGGAGCCTCGAAATGGTCAAGAAATAAAAATTGATATATTGGACCATGTTATTTGGACACCGGAAATGTTCCGGATAGTTTCGGGTAAAAACGGAGTGCTGGAGGGGTTACCGGAACCCCCCGGGGGAACTAATGGGCCACCATGGGCCTTATTGGAGAGAGAGGAGGGCCGCCAGGGCAGGTCCCCCCCCTTAGCAGTCCGAATTGGACAAGGGAAGGGGGCGGCGCCCTCTTTCCTACTCCCTCTCCCTCTCCTTCCTTCCCCCTCTCTTCCTTGTGGAGGAATCCTAGACTAGTAGTCCTAGTAGGACTCCCTCTCCATGGGCGCGCCCCTAGGTCCGGACGGCCTTCCCCTCCCTCCTTTATATACGGGGGCAAGGGGGCACCCTAGAACACACAAGTTTCTCTTAACCGTGTGCGGTGCCTACTACCTCTTCAGCATGCGTTGGTTTTCCCTTGAAGAGGAAAGGGTGATGCAGCAAAGTAGCGTAAGTATTTCCCTCAGTTTTTGAGAACCAAGGTATCAATCCAGTAGGAGACTACACGCAAATCCCTAGTACCTGCGCAAACAATTAAGAACCTTGCAACCAACGCGATAAAGGGGTTGTCAATCCCTTCACGGCCACTTGCAAAAGTGAGATTTGATAAAGATAATAAGATAAATATTTTTGGAATTTTAGTTGTATAGATTGAAAAGTAAAGATTGCAAAATAAACAGCGACAGAAATAGCTAGTGGACAGGAAATTAATATGATGGAAAATAGACCCGGGGGCCAAAGGTTTCACTAGTGGCTTCTCTCAAGATAGCATATTTCACGGTGGGTGAACAAATTATTGTCGAGCAATTGATAGATAAGTGCATAGTTATGAGAATATCTAGGCATGATCATGTATATAGGCATCATGTCCGTGTCAAGTAGACCGAAATGATTCTGCATCTACTACTATTACTAAAAACATCGACCGCTATCCAGCATGCATCTAGAGTATTAAGTTCATAAGAACAGAGTAACGCATTAGGCAAGATGACATGATGTAGAGGGATAAACTCAAGCAATATGGTATAAACCCCATCTTTTTATCCTCGATGGCAACAATACAATACGTGCCTTGCTGCCCCTACTGTCACTGGGAAAGGACACCGCAAGATTGGACCCAAAGCTAAGCACTTCTCCCATTGCAAGAAAGATCAATCTAGTAGGCCGAACCAAACTGATAATTCGAAGAGACTTGCAAAATATCAAATCATGCATATAAGAATTCAGAGAAGATTCAAATATTATTCATAGGTAAACTTGATCATAAACCCACAATTCATTGGATCTCGACAAACACACCGCAAAAAGAATTACATCGAATAGATCTCCAAGAGAATCGAGGAGAACTTTGTATTGAGATCCAAAGAGAGAGAAGAAGCCATCTAGCTAATAACTATGGACCCGGAGATCTGTGGTAAACTACTCACGCATCATCGGAGAGGCCATGGTGTTGATGTAGAAGCCCTCCGTGATCAATTCCCCCTCTGACAGAGCGCCGGAAAAGGCCCCAAGATGGGATCTCACAGGTACAGAAGGTTGCGGCAGTGGAAATAGGGTTTCGTGGTGCTCCTGGATGTTTTCAGGGTATATGAGTATACATAGGCGAAAGAAGTAGGTCGGTGGAGCTGCGAGGGGCCCACGAGGGTGGGGGCGCGCCTACCCCCTGGGCGCGCCTCCCTGCCTCGTGGCCGCCTCGTTGCTTCCTTGACGTCCACTCCAAGTCTCCTGGATTGCGTTTGTTCCAAAAACGATCCTCGCGAAGGTTTCATTCCGTTTGGATTCCGTTTGATATTCCTTTTCTGCGAAACACTGAAATAGGCAAAAAACAGCAATTTGCACTGGGCCTTTGGTTAGTAGGTTAGTCCCAAAAATAATATAAAAGTGCATAATAAAGCCCATTAAACATCCAGAACAGATAATATAATAGCATGGAACAATCAAAAATTATAGATACGTTGGAGACGTATCAGTGCCCCCCTCCACAGTTACACACCTCGATCATATCGCCGTAGTGCTTAGGCGAAGCCCTGCGCCGGTAACATCATCATCACCGTCGCCACGCCGTCGTGCTGACGGAACTCACCCTCGTCCTCAACTGGATCAAGAGCACGAGGGACGTCATCAAGCTGAACGTGTGCTGAACGCGGAGGTGCCGTACGTTCGGTACTTGGATCGGTTGGATCGCAAAGAAGTTCGACTACATCAACCGCGTTACTAAACGCTTTCGATCTGTGAGGGTACGTTGACACACTCTCCCCTCTCATTGCTATGCATCTCCTAGATAGATCTTGCGTGATCGTAGGAATTTTTATTGAAATTACTGCGTTCCCCAACACTTATTGCAAAAGTTTATTAGCCCTCGAAGCAAAGTACTAGTATGCATGCCCCTAGGTGGATAGATTGGTAGGAAAAGACCATCGCTCGTCCCTGACCGCCACTCATAACAAAGACAATCAACAATAAATCATGCTCCAACTTCATAGCATAACGAGAGACTATACGTGCATGCTTCGGGAATCACAAACCTTAACACCAATATTCTTACTAACCACAACCGTTTACTAGTACCTCCCACATATTCCATCTCTATATCGCAAAACTATTGCAAGGAATCAAACATATCATATTCAGTGATCCATAAGTTTTATGTAGGATTTTATAACTAACCATGCAAATGACCAATTCATGTTGACTCTCTAAATAGATATAAGTGAAGCATGAGATTTTAATTCTTTCTAAAAAAAGATCATGCTCTAACAAATATAAGTGAAGCAAAAGAGCATTCTACAAACAACGGTTTTCTATGTGAACATAAATAGGCAACCCAAACTTCAAATGATATAAGTGAAGCACATGAAGCATTCTGTAAAGCCATACTCAAAAGATATAAGTGAAGTGCAATGAGCATTATATAAATCAACCATGGACTATCTCATACCAGCATGGTGCATAAAAGAAAAGTGAAAAATAGACACAAAATACGCTCCAAGATTTACACATATCACGTGAACGAAACAAAGACGAAAACATACCGATACTTGTTGAAGAAAGATGGGATGCCTTCTGGGGCATCCCCAAGCTTAGACACTTGAGTCTCCTTGAATATTTACTTGGGGTGCCTTGGGCATCCGCAAGCTTGAGCTCTTGCCTCTCCTCCTTCTCCTCGTATCGAGACCTCCTCCATCTTTGATCACTTCATCCACACAAAACTCAACAGAAAGCTCGGTAAGATCCGTTAGTATAATAAAGCAAATCACTACTCTAAGTACTGTTGCAAACCAATTCATATTTTGCTTTTGCATTGTACCTACTGCAATATAGCTTTTTCATGGCTTATTCCACTGATAGAATCGATAGTTTCATCAAAACAAGCAAAACAATGCATCAAAAACAGAATCTGTCTTAAACAGGACAGTCTGTAGTAATCTGAACATCTACCATACTTCTGGTACTCCAAAAATTCTGAAAAATTAGGAAAAAATAAACAATTTGTATAGCAAGACTGTGCAAAAAGTTTCAGAAACTTTCGACGTTCCAGTAAAAATGTAAAATCGCGCACTACAGCCAAAGTTTCTGTTTTTGCACCGCACATACCAACAAGCAATCTACTCATCCTAAAGGCAAATCTTGGCACATTATTTTTATAATATAATGGAATTGTACAAGTGGATAATTATTTTTGTGAGAATCTTCATGAAAAGTTCTACATTGTTTCCATGAGAATGAACAAAGTGTTCAAGGTCGACCCTCACTTCTCCAATGTGTCACCTCCAATCGCTTCTCTTTTGTTGAAAAGTTTTTAAGTTCCCCTCTATATTTTGTTTGTTTCTAAACTTTATAAAAGCACTCAACAGAAATAAATGACTCTCTAAAACTTCCGGGTTGTCTCCCCGACAGCGCTTTCTTTAAAGCCATTAAGATAGGCATAAAGTGCTCAAGTAATGAATCCACCCGAATCCCAAGGTATATCAAAGCCAATTTTAATTAATAATGATTTGCCATTTAGTAATGAGCACAAAGCAACATATATCATGCAATGATGAAGTCTAACTCTCTTCCTATGCATCGGCATGTCATACAAGAACAATTCGTGCACATCAAGTAAAGGCAATACATAGCATAAGAAGTTTCTTGCAATTCTTTCGTGTTGGAAACATAGAGAGGCGGAGATGTAGTTCCTCTCTCATAATAATTGCAAGTAGGAGCAGCAAGTACATGCATATTACATTCATCAAAATTATCATGTGCAACGGTAAAAGGCAACCCATTAATGTAATCCTTAATAAGTGCAAACTTCTCCGATATACTGTAGTTGGGAGAATTCAAAAAGATAATAGGACTATCATGTGTGGGTGCAATAGCAACAATTTCATTCTTAATATAAAGAACTATAGAAAGTTCATCTCCATAAGCATAATTCATTGGCATCTTGGCCACAAGCTTAGCAAGCATCAATTTCATCAAAAAGGGATATCTCAAACGAATCAATGGGATCATAACAATTATCATAGCATACATCCTTCGGTAAGCACGAAGGGAAATTAAATAATGTATGAGTTGAAGAGTTACTCTCATTAGAAGGTTGGCACAGGTAGCTAATCCGCTCTTCCTCCTTTTGTTCTTCGCTCTCATCATCATCTTTTTCATCCAATGAGCTCACAGTTTCATCAATTCCTTCTTCCATAGACTCCTGCAAAATATTAGTCTCCTCTTGGACAGCGGAGACTTTCTCAATAAATTCATCAATATCGGAATTGTATTTATAATTATCATAGCAATATTTAAGGATAGCAAAATTTTCAGGTCTATAAACTGAATCATCAAAATCTTCAAACTTTTCAAACAAAGATTCAATTTCATAAGCACCCTTAAAAGCAACAAATTCTTCTATTCTTTCCACATCATAATAATCATATCTACCATTAGCATAAGAAGCTAAGGTTTCATTATCACTAAATTTGCATGAAAAGGGAAGATGTGGAGCGTTCATCCTAGAGCAAAAAGTATAATCATATCTCAAGCATAGTTCCCGAGCATACCAATGCAACATATGAATTTGATCCCATAAGAGTTTCCGTTTTTGTGTCAAGCGATAATCCCTAAAGTATTCACGTTGATCCAACGTTACTCCCATTTTGAAGTTGAATGGGGTTTTCTCAGGATTATCAAAGTAGTGCATAATATTTTTCACATAATGAGCATCGAGGGTTTTAGGAGGTTCCCCATCTCCATGAGTAGCAAGTACAACTAATTTTTTTGGTGTTTCATGTTCCATATCCATAACTAAAGATAAAAAATAACTTAGAATGGAAAATAAAAACTACTCAGTGATAAAGCAAACAAGCACACACGAGAGTATTCACCCCACGCTATTGCTCCCCGGCAACGGTGCCAGAAAAAGGTCTTGATAACCCACAAGTATAGGGGATCGTTTGTAGCCTTCTTTGATAAATAAGAGTGTCGAACCCAACGAGGAGCTAAAGGTAGAATAAATATTCCCTCAAGTTCTATCGACCACCTATACAACTCTACGCACACTTGACGTTTGCTTTACCGAAAACAAGTATGAAACTATTTTGCAAGAATAAAAATATGAGTACTTTTCGAGAATAAAACTACGAGTAAATTGCAAGGTAATAAAAGTAGATAGCTTTTGTCAACAAGAAAGTCATTTGTCCCTAGGCAATCGATAACAAGTACCGGTAATCATTCTTGCAATTCTATATGAGGGAGAGGCATGAACTAACATACTTCCTCTACTTGGATCATATGCACTTATGATTGGACCCCTAGCAAGCATCCGCAACTACTAAAGATCATTAAGGTCATGAAACCCAACCATAGCATTAAGTATCAAGTCCTCTTTTATCCCATACGCAACAACCCACCTACTCGGGTTTAAGCTTCTGTCACTCTCGCAACCCACCATAAGCAAATCATGAACGTATTGCAACACCCTACAGAGGGGACCCCTCACATTTGCGCGAGACGGAGGGCACCGTAGGACAGCACCATAAATAAAATATACAATCATACCAACCAAGATCATGATTAATCCACAGGACAAAACGGATCTACTTAAACATCATAGGATAACCATAGATCATTGGGAAATAATATATGGAGTTGAGCACCATGTTTAAGTAGAGATTACAGCGGGGGGAAGAGGTGTTAGACCGCTGCATAGAGGGGGAGAAAGTTGGTGTTGATGGTAGAAAGATTGTTGATGTAGATCGCCGTCACGATCCTTGCCCCGGCGGCACTCCGGCGCCACCGGGAGAGAGGGGGAGAGACCCCCCCCCCTCCTCCTCCTCCTTCTTCTTCTTCCTTGGCCTCCCTCCTAGATGGGAGGAGAGTTCCCCCTCTGGTCCAAGGCCTCCATGGCGGCGGAGGGGCGAGAGCCCCTCCGAGATTGGATCTGTCTCTCTGTCCTCTTCTGTTTCGTGCTCCCCGGATCTGGCCCTTCACCATTTCTTAAATTTCTAGAGATCCGTAACTCCGATTGCGCTGAAATTTTTACACGATTTTTTCACATAAATTATCTTTCTTGTGCCAGAAGAAGGGCCCCAACCGACGTTCGAGGAGGGCACAAGATACCTGGGCGCGCCAGGGGGTGCCCGGCGCGCCCTGGTGGGTTGTGGTCACCGTGAGGCCCGTTAGCGTTGATTCCACCTCCCAAAAATCACATATATTCCAAAATAATTCTCCGTAAAATTTTATCGCGTTTGGACTTCGTTTGATATGGATTTTCTGCGAAACAAAAAACATGCAACAAACAGGAACTGGCATAGGGCACTGGATCAATATGTTAGTCAAAATAAATCATATAAAATATTGCCAAAATATGTGAAAGTTGTATAATATTGGCATGAAACAATCAAAAATTATAGATACGACGGAGACGTATCAAGGAGATGGTGGTTGTTGTGTTGGTCATCCATGACCTCCTTAGTAGGCAGCAGTCGTTGTTCCGGGGCTCGAACTCGGGGCACACTCCGGCGTTGAATCGCAGCCGATAGATAGGTCATTTCCTTCTTTGGAAGGACTACTTCGAGACACTCAACCCACTCTTCAAACATCACTAATTCTGTCGCCGTTTTCATGTGGCTTGGCATGTTTTCAACCATATTCAGGAGGGGGTGGTCGGATAGCATAAGTATTTCGAGTGGAAGGAGGATGCCTTGGAAAGATTGGCTTCTCCTCTTATCAGAAATGCACTGCAGCTATCCGGATGCTTGCGTAGAGTTCCCAATGATCTCATTGATGAGTACGTCACCAGTGATGATTTCCCCCTCCGGCAGAGTGCCGGAATGTGGTCTAGATTGGTTTTTCGTGGCTACAAAGGCTTGCGGCGCTGGAATTTCTGATCTACCAACTCCTCTAGGGTTTTTGGAACATTTGGGAATTTATAGGGCGAAGAGGCGGTGCGGGAGGCCACCGAGGTGGGCACAACCCACCAGGGCGCACCCAGGTGGGTCGTGCCCCCCTCGGGGCACCCCTCTGGTACTTCTTTGGCCCAACTTGTGTCTTCTGGTCCATAAAAATTCTCCAAAAAGTTCTGTTGCATTTGGACTCCGTTTGGTATTGATTTTCTACGATGTAAAAAACAAGCAAAAAACAGCAACTGGCACTGGGCACTATGTCAATAGGTTAGTCCCAAAAATGATATAAAGTTGCTATAAAATGATTGTAAAACATCCAAGAATGATAATATAACAGCATGAATACTTCATAAATTATAGATACGTTGGAGACGTATCACGAACTCAGCAATGTTGCTCTTTGGCTTGGCGTAGAAGGTCTTCAGCCATAGGCCAAAGTGCGGCTTCACGCGCGGAAATGCCTCACATACTATGATGAAAGTGGTGAGGTGCATGATGGAATTTGGGGCTAGATTTTGGAAATCTAGCCCGTAGAAGAACAAGATTCCCCTCACAAAGGGGTGCAGGGGGAAACCTAGACCTCGGACGAGGTGGGGGATGAAGACAACCCGCTCCCATGGATTGGGAGTGGGGACACACTGGTCAAGCTCTGGGGCCCGACAGACGGCGTCAGCGGGAACGCATCCCGTCACGCGGATCTCGGCGATGGTGGTGTCGGTGACCTTGGAGGCCACCCACCCCCCTTCAAATTCGCTTCAGGCATTGGTGCAGGCAGTGGAGGACTAGAGAAAGCTTCGAGCTTGGAAAGGGGATTGAGGGTGTGGGAGCTCGAAGGGTTTGGGCGCTGGAGCAGAACGAGAGCGTGGAAGTATGGATTTGTCCCCTCCTACTCTTTATAAGACAATAAAAGGCAAAGCGTCCCCCACCCCACGCATTGCACCGTAAAAATCGCCACATTTCGGCCATTCATGCCATTATGTCCGCTTAGGGTGAAACAACTGATTGATGATATCCCCTAAAATGGGGGGCACAATCTCCGTTTTAATACGACGTGCCAATAAGAGGTTTGCCTCGAGCCATGATTCGAATAAGTAGTGATAGACGTATGTGATGTCAAGGGTGGTGACGCTTCAGTAAAAGTTGTCAGTAATTGATTGTTGAACTCACCTGCACTTATAGTCTTCGAGACTAAGCAAGCCACGCACTTCGGATAAACGAAAATGCATTTTGAGTAACACATGGTTAGATTGGCTTTGTCCCTTGTCATAAGGGTGGTATTGGTTGATTGAGGATCTACAAGGTTTGTGCAGATGCTTGGCCTTGGCAGAACTTGTCCGCTAAGCCGAAAACCATCCAAGCAAAGACAGTATCCGAAGAAGGTTATCATCCTCGGCTTCGAAGACAAGTTCGGGGGCTACTGATGGTGTCCTAGACTAGGGGGTTCTGGCCTAGTTGACCTAATCCATGGGCCAAACTGATGGCACGTTAATGGGGAAGGACTCCAGAGGCCTCCAACCTATGTGTATCCAGCTTCACTGAAGACTTGGCGTGTACTCCAAGAAGATCTATTAGATTCGGCATGTAATCCCTAGATGGCAACCGACCATATGTAACCCTAGATACCCCTGGTGCGTATATAAACCCGAGGGTTTAGTCCGTAGGAGGACATTCATACATTCATTGTCATCGTACCCCCAGGGTTTAGACCATAACATATGATCTCATGGTAGATCAACTCTGTACTTTGACACTCTCATAATATGAGCAAGAGCAGGACGTAGGGCTTTACCTCCATAGAGAGGGCCTAAACCTGGGTAAGCGTTGTGTGTTCTCTCTCGTGTTATCTGATACGTCTCCAACGTATCTATAATTTTTTATTGTTCCATGCTATTATATTATCTGTTTTGGATGTTTAATGGGCTTTATTATGCTCTTTCATATTATTTTTGGGACTAACCTATTAACCGAAGGCCCAGTGCAAATTGTTGTTTTTTTGACTATTTTAGTGTTTCGCAGAAAAGGAATATCAAACGGAACGAAACCTTCACGAGGATCTTTTTTGGAACAAACGCAATCCAGGAGACTTGGAGTGGACGTCAAGGAAGAAACGAGGCGGCCACGAGGCAGGAGGGCGCGCCCCCACCCTCGTGGGCCCCTCGTAGCTCCACCGACCTACTTCTTTCGCCTATATATACTCTTATACCCTAAAAACATCCAGGGGAGCCATGAAACCACTTTTCCACCGCCGCAACCTTCTGTACCCGTGAGATCCCATCTTGGGGCCTTTTCCGGCGCTCTGCCGGAGGGGGGATCGATCATGAAGGGCTTCTACATCAACACCATAGCCTCTCCGATGATGTGTGAGTAGTTTACCACAGACCTTCGGGTCCATAGTTATTAGCTAGATGGCTTCTTCTCTCTCTTTGGATCTCAATACAAAGTTCTCCTCGATCTTTTTGGAGATCTATTCAATGTAATTCTTTTTGCGGTGTGTTTGTCGAGATCCGATGAATTGTGGGTTTATGATCAAGATTATCTATGAACAATATTTGATTCTTCTCTGAATTCTTATATGCATGATTTGATATCTTTGCAAGTCTCTTTGAATTATCAGTTTGGTTTGGCCTACTAGATTGATCTTTCTTGCAATGGGAGAAGTGCTTAGCTTTGGGTTCAATCTTGCGGTGCTCGATCCCAGTGACAGAAAGGGAACCGACACGTATTGTATTGTTGCCATCGAGGATAAAAAGATGGGGTTTATATCATATTGCTTGAGTTTATCCCTCTACATCATGTCATCTTGCTTAATGCGTTACTCTGTTCTTATGAACTTAATACTCTAGATGCATGCTGGATAGCGGTCGATGTGTGGAGTAATAGTAGTAGATGCAGAATCGTTTCGGTCTACTTGACACGGACGTGATGCATATATTCATGATCATGCCTAGATATTCTCATAACTATGCGCTTTTCTATCAATTGCTCGGCAGTAATTTGTTCACCCACCGTAATATATGCTATCTCTATTGGAAATATGCCCTAGAGGCAATAATAAATGGTTATTATTATATTTCTTTGTTCATGATAATTGTCTATTGTTCATGCTATAATTGTGTTATCAGGAAATCGTAATACATGTGTGAATACATAGACCACAGCGTGTCCCTAGTAAGCCTCTAGTTGACTAGCTCGTTGATCAACAGATAGTCATGGTTTCCTGACTATGGACATTGGATGTCATTGATAACGGGATCACATCATTAGGAGAATGATGTGATGGACAAGACCCAATCCTAAGCATAGCATAAAAGATCGTGTAGTTTCGTTTGCTAGAGCTTTTCCAATGTCAAGTATCTTTTCCTTAGACCATGAGATCGTGCAACTCCCGGATACCGTAGGAGTGCTTTGGGTGCACCAAACGTCACAACGTAGGAGTTTCGGGGGTTATCGGTATTGTACCGGGACCACCGGAAGGGTCCCGGGGGTCCACCGGGTGGGGCCACCTATCCCGGAGGGCCCCATGGGCTGAAGTGGGAGGGCAACCAGCCCTTAGTGGGCTGGAGCGCCCCCCATGGGCCTCCCCCCTACGCCTAGGGTTAGAAACCCTAGGGTGGGGGGCGCCCCACTTGCCTTGGGGGGCAAGTATCCCCCCTTGGCCGCCGCCCCCTCCCTTGATGGGATCTTGGCCGGCGCCCCCCCCCCCCCTCCCAGGGGGCCTATATAAAGGGGGGAGGGACGGCAGTAGTATTACAGCCTTGGGCGCCTCCCTCCTCCCCTGCTACACCTCTCTCTCTCGCAGAAGCTCAGCGAAGCCCTGCCGACATCCCGCTACATCCACCACCACGCCGTCGTGCTGCTGGATCTCCATCAACCTCTCCTTTCCCCTTGCTGGATCAAGAAGGAGGAGACGTCGCTGCACCGTACGTGTGTTGAACGCAGAGGTGCCGTCCGTTCGGCACTCGTTCATCGGTGATTTGAATCACGGCGAGTACGACTCCGTCAACAACGTTAATTGGAACGCTTCCGCTCGCGATCTACAAGGGTATGTAGACGCACTCCTTTCCCCTCGTTGCTAGTATACTCCATAGATGGATCTTGGTGAACGTAGGAAAATTTTAAAATTATGCTACGATCCCCAACAGTGGCATCATGAGCCAGGCCTATGCGTAGTTACTATGCACGAGTAGAACACAAAGCAGTTGTGGCCGTTGATGTTGCCAATTCTTCTTGCCGCTACTAGTCGTATCTTGTTTCGGCGGTATTGTGGAATGAAGCGGCCCAGACCGACCTTACACGTACGCGTACGTGAGACAGGTTCCACCGACTGACATGCACTAGTTGCATAAGGTGGCTAGCGGGTGTCTGTCTCTCCTACTTTAGTCGGAACGGATTCGATGAAAAGGGTCCTTATGAAGGGTAAATAGAAATTGGCAAATCACGTTGTGGTCATACGTAGGTAAGAAACGTTCTTGCTAGAAACCTACAAACCACGTAAAAACTTGCAACAACAATTAGAGGACGTCTAACTTGTTTTTGCAGCATGTGCTTTTCTATCAATTGCTCGGCAGTAATTTGTTCACCCACCGTAATATATGCTATCTCTGTTGGAAATATGCCCTAGAGGCAATAATAAATGGTTATTATTATATTTCTTTGTTCATGATAATTGTCTATTGTTCATGCTATAATTGTGTTATCCGGAAATCGTAATACATGTGTGAATACATAGACCACAACGTGTCCCTAGTAAGCCTCTAGTTGACTAGCTCGTTGATCAACAGATAGTCATGGTTTCCTGACTATGGACATTGGATGTCATTGATAACGGGATCACATCATTAGGAGAATGATGTGATGGACAAGACCCAATCCTAAGCATAGCATAAAAGATCGTGTAGTTTCGTTTGCTAGAGCTTTTCCAATGTCAAGTATCTTTTCCTTAGACCATGAGATCGTGCAACTCCCGGATACCGTAGGAGTGCTTTGGGTGCACCAAACGTCACAACGTAACTGGGTGACTATAAAGGTACACTACGGGTATCTCTGAAAGTGTCTGTTGGGTTGGCACGGATCGAGACTGGGATTTGTCACTCCGTGTGACGGAGAGGTATCTCTGGGCCCACTCAGTAATGCATCATCATAATGAGCTCAATGTGACTAAGGCGTTAGTCACGGGATCATGCATTGCGGTACGAGTAAAGAGACTTGCCGGTAACGAGATTGAACAAGGTATTGGGATACCGACGATCGAATCTCGGGCAAGTAACATACCGATTGACAAAGGGAATTGTATACGGGATTGATTGAATCCTCGACATCGTGGTTCATCCGATGAGATCATCGTGGAACATGTGGGAGCCAACATGGGTATCCAGATCCCGCTGTTGGTTATTGACCCGAAAGTTGTTCGGAGTCCCGGATGAGATCCCGGACGTCACGAGGAGTTCCGGAATGGTCCGGAGGTGAAGAATTATATATAGGAAGTCAAGTTTCGGCCACCGGGAAAGTTTCGGGGGTTATCGGTATTGTACCGGGACCACCGGAAGGGTCCCGGGGGTCCACCGGGTGGGGCCACCTATCCTGGAGGGCCCCATGGGCTGAAGTGGGAGGGCAACCAGCCCTTAGTGGGCTGGGGCGCCCCCCATGGGCCTCCCCCCTGCGCCTAGGGTTAGAAACCCTAGGGTGGGGAGCGCCCCACTTGCCTTGGGGGGCAAGTATCCCCCCTTGGCCGCCGCCCCCTCCCTTGATGGGATCTTGGCCGGCGCCCCCCCCCCTCCCAGGGGGCCTATATAAAGGGGGGGAGGGAGGGCAGTAGTATTACAGCCTTGGGCGCCTCCCTCCTCCCCTGCTACACCTCTCTCTCTCGCAGAAGCTCGGCGAAGCCCTGCCGACATCCCGCTACATCCACCACCACGCCGTCGTGCTGCTGGATCTCCATCAACCTCTCCTTTCCCCTTGCTGGATCAAGAAGGAGGAGACGTCGCTGCACCGTACGTGTGTTGAACGCGGAGGTGCCGCCCGTTCGGCACTCGGTCATCGATGATTTGAATCACGGCGAGTACGACTCCGTCAACAACGTTCATTGGAACGCTTCCGCTCGCGATCTACAAGGGTATGTAGATGCACTCCTTTCCCCTCGTTGCTAGTATACTCCATAGATGGATCTTGGTGAACGTAGGAAAATTTTAAAATTATGCTACGATCCCCAACAATCTCGAGAGAAGCCACTAGTGAAACCTATGGCCCCCGGGTCTATTTTACACCATATAAGTTTCCGATCTACAATTCTAGTTTACTATCTATTTTGTTTCGCAATCTTTATTTTCCAATCTATACAACAAAAATACCAAAAATATTTATCTTATTATCTTTATCAGATCTCACTTTTGCAAGTGGCCGTGAAGGGATTGACAACCCCTTTATCGTGTTGGTTGCAAGGTTCTTGATTGTTTGTGCAGGTACTAGGCAACTTGCGTGTTATCTCCTACTGGATTGATACTTTGGTTCTCAAATCTGAGGGAAATACTTACGCTACTTTGCTGCATCACCCTTTCCTATTCAAGGGGAAACCAACGCATGCTCAAGAGGTAGCATTATCCATCTATCCGATCTATCAGCTCGGGGCCCCTACCCGAGGTCTACCGGTTTTGATACCGATAAAAGTGTTAAGCTATTGAGCAAGGCTATTAAAGAGTATTCATGCAGGAAGAGATTTGACACCAAGATGCCAACAATTTAAAAGGTAAGCCTTTATGCAAAGTGTGAAGAGGGGTGCCTCTAGTATATGTGGACTTCCAATAACAAGACAAAATCTTTCATGGTCAATAGACATTAGGGCAAACACACTTGCAGCAAGAAATGTCTGGTAAAGAATTCCACAACACCATACATGGCAAAGAAGTACATTCACTCATTCGGGGCTGATGAGAACATGAGCATGAAGAATTTCTCTAGGGTTGTGCATGAACAGTGGAATATAGAGCCTACACAGAGCAAGCTTAGGAGAGAAAAAGGCTAACTCTAAAGGTTGTTCATGAAGGAAATATGCCCTAGAGGCAATAATAAAGTTGTTATTTATATTTCCTTATTTCATGATAAATGTTTATTATTCATGCTAGAATTGTATTAACCGGAAACTTGATACATGTGTGGATACATAGACAAAACTGAGTGTCCCTAGTATGCCTCTACTAGACTAGCTCGTTAATCAAAGATGGTTAAATTTCCTAACCATAGACATATGTTGTCATTTGATGAATGGGATCACATCATTAGGAGAATGATGTGATGGACAAGACCCATCTGTTAGCTTAGCATAATGATCGTTAAGTTTTATTGCTATTGTTTTCTTCATGACTTATACATATTCCTTTGACTATGAGATTATGTAACTCCCGAATGCCGGAGGAACACCTTGTGTGCTATCAAACGTCACAACATAACGGGGTGATTATAAAGATGCTCTCCAGGTGTCTCCGAAGGTGTTTGTTAGGTTGGCATAGATCGAGATTACGATTTGTCACTCCGAGTATCGGAGAGGTATCTCTAGGCCCTCTCGGCAATACACATCATGATAAGCCTTGCCAGCAATGTGACTAATGAGTTAGTTACGGTGATGTATTATGGAACGAGTAAAGAGACTTGTCGGTAACGAGATTGAACTAGGTATGAAGATACCGACGATCGAATCTTGGGCAAGTAACATACCGAGGGAATAACGTATGTTGTCATTGCGGTTTGACCGATAAAGATCTTCGTATAATATGTAGGAACCAATATGAGCATCCAGGTTCCGCTATTGGTTATTGACCGGAGATGTGTCTCGGTCATGTCTACATAGTTCTCGAACCCGTAGGGTCCGCACGCTTAACGTTCGATGATGATTTGTATTATGAGTTATGTGTTTTGGTGACCGAAGATTGTTCGGAGTCCCGGATGAGATCGCGGACATGACGAGGAGTCTCGAAATGGTCGAGAGGTAAAGATTGATATATTGGACGATGGTATTCGGACACCGGAATGGTTCCTGAGTGTTTCGGGTATTTATCGGAGTACTGGGAGGTTACCGGAACCCCCCGGGGGAAATAATGGGCCACATGGGCCATAGGGGAGAGAGAGAGGGCGGCCCACAAGGGAGTGGCGCCCCCCCCCCCCCCAATGGGGATTCCGAATTGGACAAGGGGAGGGGCGCGACCCCCTTTCCTTCTCCCTCTCCCTCTCCTTCCCCCTTTCCTTCTCCCTCTCCCTCTCCTTCCCCCTTTCCCCCTCCGAAAGAAGGAAGGGGGTCGAATAGGACTAGGAGTCCAAGTGGGTTTCCCCCCCCCCACTTGGCGCGCCCCCTAGGCCGGCCTCCTCCTCTCTCCTCCTTTATATACAGGGGCAGGGGGGCACCTCAAAGCACATCAATTGTTTCTTAGCCGTGTGCGGTGCCCCCTCCACCGTTTACTCCTCCGGTCATATTGTCGTAGTGCTTAGGCGAAGCCCTGCGCGGATCACTTCACCATCACCGTCATCATGTTGTCATGCTGACAAAACTCTCCCTCGACACTTTGCTGGATCAAGAGTTCGAGGGATGTCATCGAGCTGAACGTGTGCTGAACTCGGAGGTGCCGTACGTTCGGTGATCGGTTGGATCGCGAAGACGTTCGACTACATCAACCGCGTTAAACTAACGCTTCCGCTTTCGGTCTACGAGGGTACATGGACACACTCTCCCCTCTCGTTGTTATGCATCTCCTAGATAGATCTTGCGTGATCATAGGAATTTTTTTGAAGTTGCATGCTACGTTCCCCAACAGTTCATGGTGATGGAGAAAGCAGTACAACATGCTATGGGTCTAAACATGCCAAAATGGGATCTAGTTACGAAGATCTCGTCGCAAGAAAGCCAATGATGAAAGCGGATCATCAATCGAGATAACGGTTTGGGAGATAAAACTTTTTTAACACAAAATCAAAAGGATATGTACTATCATGCAAGATGATGGCCTGCAAGACACACAAAATCGTCGAGTAAAATTCGTGTAAGTATCCAATTAGTTATCGTTCCCAACGAGGAGCGGATGAGAGTATTAATCTTGTCCTTTCTTTCACACACAAGTTGTCACATGTGTTGTGTGGATTAAACTGTCTGAAAACCTGCAGGGATTAGTATTTTTTTACAAACACTGATATACGAGGGTGGTATTTGAAGTTGGTTGCAAACGATTGAAAGTGAAAATAAAAGGTTGGTTTGACTGCAGTAGAGAGGTTAGGTGCGGGGGAATTTTGGATCATGGTGTACATTGATGACCTACAAGTATAAGGGATCTATTGTAGTCCTTTTGATAAGTAAGAGTGTCGAACCCAACGAGGAGTAGAAGGAAATGACAAACGGTTTTCAGCAAGGTATTCTCTGCAAGCACTGAAATTATCGGTAACAGATAGTTGTGTGATAAGATAATTCGTAACGGGTAACAAGTAACAAGAGTAACTAAGGTGTAGCAAGGTGGCCCAATCCTTTTTGTAGCAAAGGACAAGCCTGGTCGAACTCTTATATAAGGCAAAGCGCTCCCGAGGACACATGGGAAAGCTATTTTTCATCATGCTCATATGATTCACGTTCGTTACTTCGATAATTTGATATGTGGGTGGACCGGTTCTTGGGTGTTGTCCTTCCTTGGACAAGCCTCCCACTTATGATTAACCCCTCTCGCAAGCATCCGCAATTGCGAAAGAAGAATTAAGATTAAATCTAACCATAGCATGAAACATATGGATCCAAATCAGCCCCTTACAAAGCAACACATAAACTAGGGTTTAAGCTCCTGTCACTCTAGAAACCCATCATCTACTTATTACTTCCCAATGCCTCCCCCTAGGCCCAAATCATGGTGAAGTGGCATGTAGTCGACGTTCACATAACACCACTAGAGGAGAGACAACATACATCTCATCAAAATATCGAACAAATACCAAATTCACATGATTACTTATAACAAGACTTCTCACATGTCCTCAGGAACAAACGTAACTACTCACAAAGCATATTCATGTTCATAATCAGAGGAGTATTAATTACCATTAAGGATCCGAACATATGATCTTCCACCGAATAAACCAACTACCATCAACTACAAGGAGTAATCAACACTACTAGCAACCCACAGGTACCAATCTGAGGTTTTGAGACAAAGATCGGATACAAGAGATGAACTAGGGTTTGAGGGGAGATGGTGCTGGTGAAGATGTTGATGTAGATTGACCCCCTCTCGATGAGAGGACCGTTGGTGATGACGATGGCTTCGATTTCCCCCTCCCAAAGGGAAGTTTCCCCGGCAGAACAGCTCCACCGGAGCCCTAGATTGGTTCTGCCCAAGTTCCGCCTCGAGACGGCGGCGCTTCGTCCCCAAAGCTTCCTTCTGATTTTTTTCCAGGTCAAAACACACCATATAGCAGAAGATGGGCACCGAAGGCCTGCCAGGGGGGCCACAAGGTAGGGGGCGCGTCCAGGGGGTAGGGCACGCCCCCCACCCTTGTGGATGGCTGGTGGGCCCCCTCTGGTGCTTTCTTCGCCCAATATTTTTTATATTTTCCAAAATAATTATCCGTGAAGTTTTAGGACTTTTGGAGTTGTGCAGAATAGGTCTCTAATATTTGCTCCTTTTCCAGTCCAGAATTCCAGCTGCCGACATTCTCCCTCTTCATGTAAACCTTGTAAAATAAGAGAGAAAAGACACAAGTATTATAATATAATGTGTAATAACAACCCATAATGCAATAAATATCAATATAAAGCATGATGCAAAATGGACGTATCATAAATCAAGTGTGTCAGTGTAGCAGTAATACCACTTACCTTTTCAAGTGATTCTACTTCGTCGATATGTTCGGTAGGCGGTTCACCCTTGAATAGTCGAACTCCTCTATGCAGGGATTGCTCTCCTCATTGTCCTGCATCAACGTTGCCATATGGATGGTTGCTTAGCAACTAAGGTTGCGATACCTAACCAACAATGTAAGTGTCGTGGATTCATGTTATCCTCATATCGTCTCTGATCCTTGTAGGTATCAAAACCTGTCACCTGGAGGCCACAAATTCACTGAATGATATGTGTTACCAGCGTAGATCTATAGATCATGCTGCATGGTCTCTTAAATTGGAAAACACACATTGTGCTCACCATAGATAAACAACTTAATAATCAATCATAGGAGTACTTTCTCAAATAACGATATATAGAATGGGCACAAAATTAATCTCCCCAATCCCCTTCATCTCCCACGCCCATGGGGAATTACTCGCGCATGAGTGGGGAATAACCAATTAACACCGATATTAAATAGAGAGAAACTATATCGGTAATATCGCAAAAGATCCACAATAGTATGAATGATCAAAACCGATCGCAATCTCGAAAGAACTATCAATAGAGTTTCAAACCCCGGTCTTACAAATTGGTACAACTCTCTCAATGGTGGTGTTGCTAATGAATGAGTGAAATGGGGTGAAGATCGGAGAAGCCTGAAATGAATCTAAGTGAAGCTCTTCTTTTCCGGATCTCTTTGACCTTCTTCAGATGTGGAATTTTCCTCTCTCTGGCGGCTGGTTTCCTCTAACTTTCCTTCGTCCTTCATTAAAATTGTCGGTGTTCATAAGAGGGAGGCGGCGACGGCTGGTACGACCGCCGGTATGAGCACTCACGCTTGTACCAGACATCATCTTCTTCTCTGGTGCGCTAGGTGAACAATTTCCCAAAAACAAAGTTGCCCCAATTTGCTCCATGGACTTGGGTATTGATTGATTTCCTTCAAAAAGTATATGATCCTGCACATCAAGTAGGAAAACAAGCTTTCTTCGTTCTATATTATTAGCGTTAATAAAATGGCGAGAAGCGGCAAAATCCCTTCAGAAAACCAAAGAAATACCTATCAAAAAGTATCAAAATAATTAGCCATCACAAGGGATGGGTGGTAGGGAGCCACTGCATGGTAAGACTAGAATACGGTATCTCACCCTAGTGTAGTCCGTTATAGTTTCTCTTGTATGAGTCATAAAAGTATTTTCGTATATTCCCACAAAAAACATTTCATAAATAAGAAATCGATAGGTTTACTATCCGTTATACCTCCCTAGCTAGCTGCCATGACCTGACTAGATAAAGGAGAAAAGAGAGGCGACGCGACCACCTGCATTACCGGGGTTCCCTCACTTCCTCCTGCTACTCCGGCGGTGGCGGGAGGGAGTGGAACTCTAGGATTTTGTCCAGCCTCTATCCAATAGTCTAGGTTTACTCAGTTAGGGTATTTGGTTGTCCATGGCTTTGGCTCTAGCAGTGCCCGTGGCGACGACGAATGGTGTTCCTCTATATCTTCGTTAGATGTGGTGGCTCTCATTGTTATTAGTGTTAGATCTGGGAGGTAGTGTCTGCGTCGCATGGATTCTTTCAGATCCGAGCAGGCGCTTTGTGTTTCTTGGTCGTGTCGTAAGGGTGATGGCCGACACTCGTGGTCTTTGGAGTATTTGTCGGTCCTTTTTGGCGTTTTTTCTCTGGGGCGGCGATTTCTTACACGGATCACGACCTTCAGCGTCTTCAGGTCTTCAGTCTTCAAGTCTACAAGGTTATGGGTTTAAAAAAGTTTGCTCTGCTGAGATGGCATCCCTGAGTTATCAACAAGCTTTGCTCACGACAAAATCACCGATGGATGTGGGAGGAAGCAGACTTCGACACTGATAACCCATAAGTATAGGGGATCGCAACAGTTTTCAAGGGTATTCAACCCAAATTTATTTATTCGACACAAGGGGAGCCAAAGAATATTCTCAAGTATTAGCAGCTGAGTTGTCAATTCAACCACACCTGGAAGACTTAATATCTGCAGCAAGGTATTTAGTAGCAAAGTAGTATGGAAGTAACGGTAACAGTGGCAAAAGTAACAGTAGCAGTTTTGTAGTAATCATAACAGTGGCAACAGAAAAGTAACGTAGCAAAGATCAATATGTGACAAGCTCATAGGCAATGGATCAGTGATGGATAATTATGTCGGATGGCATTCATCATGCAACAGTTATAACATAGGGTGACACAGAACTAGCTCCAATTCATCAATATAATGTAGGCATGTATTCCGAATATAGTCATACGTGCTTATGGAAAAGAACTTGCATGACATCTTTTGTCCTACCCTCCCGTGGCAGTCGGGTCCTATTGGAAACTAAGGGATATTAAGGCCTCCTTTTAATAGAGTACCGGACCAAAGCATTAGCACTTAGTGAATACATGAACTCCTCAAACTACGGCCATCATTGGGAAGTGTCCCGACTATTGTCACTCCGGGGTTGCCGGACCATAACACGTAGTAGGTGACTATAACTTGCAAGATAGGATCAAGAATACAAATATATTCATGAAAACATATTAGGTTCAGATCTGAAATCATGGCACTCGGGCCCTAGTGAAAAGCATTAAGCATAGCAAAGTCATAGCAACATCAATCTTAGAACATAGTGGATACTAGGGATCAAACCCTAACAAAACTAACATGACTACATGATAAATCTCATCCAACCCATCACCGTCCAGCAAGCCTACGATGGGATTACTCACGCACGGCGATGAGCATCATGAAATTGGTGATGGAGGATGGTTGATGATGACGATGGCGATGATTTCCCCTCTTTGGAGCCCAAAACGGACTCCAGATCTGCCCTCCCGAGGAAGAACAGGAGGTGGTGGCGGCTCCGTATCGTAAAACGCGATGAATCCTTCTCTCTGATTTTTTTTCTCCCCGAACGTAAATATATGGAGTTGGAGTTGAGGTCGGTGGAGCCTCGTGGGACCCACTAGACCAGAGGGCGCGCCCTCCACCCTTGTGGACAGGTGGTGGGTCCCCTTCGGTTGATTCTTTCGCTAATATTTCATATTTATTCCAAAAATAATCTCCGTGAAGTTTCAGGTCTTTCCGAGAACTTTTATTTCTGCACAAAAATAACACCATGGCAATTCTGCTGAAAACAGCGTCAGTCCGGGTTAGTTCCATTCAAATCATGCAAATTAGAGTCCAAAACAAGGGCAAAAGAGTTTGGAAAAGTAGATACGATGGAGATGTATCAGACACCCCTAAGTATTTGATTGTATTTTCCTTTTTTAAGAGTGTATTTGTAAGGAGTAAGAACCTTAGGCCTTTCAAAGAAAAAAATGGAATCAAGTGGAAGTATTGCGGTGTTAAGTTTATTTACAACCTTTTTATAGCTAGAATAGAACATGGCTATTTAGCTGGGTTGTTGGGCTGCTTGTAGACTGCTGGCCTGGTGTGTCAAAACCTATCCACCTAGGTCGGGCCAAGCGGGCCGGACCACTAGCCCGCATGCTCGAAAAGTGACGGCCGACACGACACGTCTCTAAGTAGGTCATGCCTGGCAAGCGGCACGCTCTGGGTCGTGCTTGTGCTACGAGGCTAGGCCGCCTGCCGACCCGGCATAATATTGTTAGGAGGCGGGTCGGCACATTAACGGCCCAACACCCGTGTAGAAAACCGTTGGGAGGAGGAGCGGGAGGGCGTGTTGTCGGGGGTTAGGGATGGTTATGGGTTGTGTAGGTCAATTTGACAGTTTTTTTTAAATATGGCCGTTGGAGGGCCAAATTGGTCCCAAAATTTTCAATATTTGATATAAAAATGGCTGCTCACCCCTCTCATTTCCCACACTCAAACATGGATGATCCCAACCAGTTCATTAGCTTCCAACAAAGTGATTGTGATATTGAAATACCCAACTATGCCGATCCCAATGCCCACAATACCACCTATTCTTGCTTCGATGACAATCCACCACCTTCACAATCTGCTGACACCAATTCCACTAGTGTCAGCGCTTCCTCCACCACCACCGGTGCAAAAAGGGCTCATCGAAAAACCTCCGATGTGTGGGAGTACTTCAATGAAGAAACAATTGATGCAGTATCCACGAGATTAAAGCTAAGTGCAAAAGATGTGAGGGTAAAGGAAGAACCAAACACCCGAGGAGGCACAGAGACTCCCGTGTCATGAAGGATGGAGAGTCCGCGGCAAGATAGAGCACACTCAAGTTCAACCCTGATAGTTCGGTACGTAATTTCATCTATGGTGCTAATGTTCGCAGGGAAGCGCTTCGTCATTTAATTGCTTCTAATGATTTAACATTAAGTTTTGGTGGATCTGAGGGATTTTCCAAATATATTCAAGATGCTCATACTCGTAATTTCGGACCAGTTTCTAGAAAAACTACAACTAGGGATATGAGAAATTATGCAAATTTGGTCTAACAAAAGTAAAAAAAGAATTTTACTACATGCATTTTCAGTCTCTTTAACATATGATATCTGGAGTAGTCAAGCAAAACAATACTACATTAGTGTGGTCGCTCATTATATTAACCAAAAGTGGGAACTACAAATAGAATCAGGGTTTGAATTAATTGACAAAGCACATACTGGTGTGAACATTGATGAAGCTATAGTTAGAGTTGTGACAGATTTTGGTCTGACCAACAAGATTTTTTGCATTGACTTTGGATAATACTAAATCAAATACTACTGCAAACAATGACCCCACTCCTCTATTTTCCGTATATGTTGCATCTTTTTTACTGCATCGACATTGTGCTTGTCATATAATTAATCTTATTGCTAAATTTGCTTTAAGAGATGCAAATCACGCATTTTTTTACTATATATTGCAAGGCAAAAAGCCTCACGGTTCTCTTTATTGAAACAAACAGAACAAATTCATGTGCAAACTAAATAAAGAGAGAGATACTTACAAAGTAATACTTACACAAAAGGAAGTTAGCCTAAGAAACTAACTACGGTAGAGTAGACAACCAGTCCAAGTAACTATCCTTAAGCTTACATTTGATCCTATGGGTTAACAGGGTCATGTCATGAATAAAGTTGTGCCTCCAAAGTCTGAACAGAGGCCTTTCATTCCTAAAAAAACTTTCCATTCATGATGATCCAGATGTTCCAAGAAGCAGTAAACACCACCTCAGTAAAGAAAGGCTTGCCAAAATCCCTCCTGGCATGTAGAGATATTGTAATCAATGAGTTGCAAGCTACAAGAGATATTGCATTGCGGTAGGAGCAACTCCTCATAATTATAATTTAGACATGCATGTACGATGAAACTCTACATATATGATGCTTAAGTCACTTCTCTGAGACAAAGATGTGTTCTCGGAATTCACTAATGCAAATTACGAATCACAACTACTCACTCATGTGACTTGGCATGTTAATGAAATATTGACTAAGTTTTTGAAGATGTTTTATGACGCAACAATTTCTTTAACTGAGGTTTATTATGCCACATCCCCTTTAATGGTGCATAAGGCATTGCTATTCACCTGAAAGCATACGAAAATGATGAATTATTAATTCGAGTTGTTGCTCGCATGAAACTTCAATATTTGAAATATTGGTACGAAATTCCTATGTTGTATGCATTTACATATCTTGGATCCTAGGGCTAAACTTGATGGGTTTGCTAATGCACACACTAAACTAGTTGTGTCCAAAGTTTCGAATATTCTGCTTATTTCACTGATGTTCGTGATAAGCTTTCTGAAACTTGTGATAAATACAAACAAAAGTATGTCAGAGTTCGGATGCAACGACCTCCATCAGCACCAACTCCAGGAAAAAAGAAAGGAGTGTAGAGCAAGATATTTGGTTCTTCCTCATGTGCCTCAAGCTCTTCAATAGGAGCATCAACACGTGTGCTTGCAGATGGTAGGGAGTTAGCGAAATACCCCAACAACGAGAAAGTGAGCTTCAATGAAGAGGACGAGGAGGACTTCAACATGTTGCAGTAGTGGCATGGCCACAAGCTTACATATCCGGTGATTTCAGCACAGGATGTGTTATAAGTATCCGTCTTGGAGTCTGCTTTTAGTCTAGTTAGGAGAATACGTTATGATGAGAACACTAATGACTCTGAAACATGGGAACTAGCCAGAATAAGAGCCCAACACATTACAAAAAACAAAGAACTGGAAAAATCTTTCCATTCACGAAGAAGAAAAGGGAGTATTTTTCTTATTCTTTTGTAGTTTTCTTATCCTCCTATTTCCTTTTTCTTCTGTAATTTAGAGCGTGGCTTTGTACTCTTTTTTTTCTTTTAAAGGATGGAACGTTTTCATGAGGGAGTCACTAATAAAGCTCAAAATTTATCCCACGTGATACTTTGCCTCTTTTTTAATTCTTTTTTTGAAATTTTCAGTTTTTTCCTAAAAAAATCGAAGTATTTGGGCCATAATGGCCCTGCCGCGGGCTGGCTTGAGGGCACGGCCCGCTCACTTATAAACATGCCTATGCGGGCCCTGCCGTGCCTGCGATGTTGTTTAGGCGTGTGCCAGGCCGTGCCGGCCCAATTGGTAAGGTTTGGATGTGCTGTTTCGCTAGCCCGCTCGACTGCTCCTCTGCCGACCCCTCCAAAAAAAAAATACTGCTCCTCTGCCGCCGGACATCCACTCTCCCGTCCGGCGCCCGCGGGGTCGTCCTCCGCGCTCCGCCCGTTCCCCCCTGCACGTCCTCCACCGCGCGATCCCGACCCGCTTCTCCGCGCCGCGCCGCCGTTCGCTCGACCCCAGCTCTCCCCTGTCCGCGAAGGCGACAACCAGCCGCAGCGGCCCGAATCCTGGGTGGGAGGGAGATCTGCCGCGCTGCTCTGCTCGGTCGGCGATGGAGAATGGAGCGGAGGCGGGCGGCGGCAGGCCGGAGTACAGCATCATCGTGCCCACCTACAACGAGCGCCTGAACGTCGCCCTCATCGTCTACCTCATCTTCAAGCACCTGCCGTAACCCCCCTGCCTTTACCCACCTGCTTTGCTTGCCCATCTGCTCATCCTCTTTTATTTCTCCCGGTAGGTAGTTGAGATCGTTATCTTTGTAGGGCGGAGGGCGTTCGTGATCCAGAATTCGAGATAGGTTTAGAGCCGGCTCAGATTTTCCTGTTTGTAGATAAACTTTGGGCGTTGTCTTGACAGCAATCGAAATCTTTGTTTACAAGTTACTGCTAATGGCTCTGGGATTCTCCAATTCTCCACTCCCACAATGCAAATGTATAGCACGCCTTTGGAACTAGTTATTACGTTGGATTCAGGCCATGAGATATGATCAGTTGATCACCATCGCATCTCATCATGTGTAGCTGCCAAATGCTAGTGGTGCCGTGCTCAGCTGAATTCAGTCCCTGTTGTCCACTTGATCTTGTGACAAGATCTCTCAAAGGACATAGATCAAAGGTGACAGTGTTATATGTCTATTTTGAAATAGTTTCCGGTTCATGTTATTTCTCCAAGACAAGGCATTTTTCCAGAGTTATCCAAAGTATGTCTGGTCCTGACAGTGTGTGCAGCTGTTTTCTGTTACGTAGCACTTAGCACTGTTTATACCCTAGCTGACCTTCATCATAGTGCATCTGTGGCTAGTTTTGATCGATTGCTGCAAACCGTATTTTATTAGCCATATCAACTGGTTGATAACAGTACACCGTCTTATTTTGAGATTGAAGGACCTAATTTTATGTAAGGCTTGCAAGAGTTGGTTCGTTTTGCATTCACCTTGTCTGTAGTGGTTATTTTAGAATCCATCACACAGCAAATTTATTTGTAATATCCAGCATGTTTTCTGTTGCTGTTGTATACTTGTAGTTTTTGGTCAGCATTACAACCTGTTTCGTTGCTTCTGTGTACTCATATTATCTCGTTAGCTTGATTTTGGTGTATTTCAAATGGCAAGGCTGTTGCATTTGTTTTACTAAACTTGCTGCAACTCCTACTGTAGTGATTCCAAGTTCGAAATCATTATTGTGGATGATGGAAGCCCTGATGGCACTCAAGACGTTGTAAAGCAGTTGCAGCAATTATATGGCGAAGGTCGTGTTGTAAGTAATTTAACAAACATGCTGATGTATGAGTTTATATGTATATATATGTGGTCTGGGTTTCGGTTATTTATGACTTACCGCAATATCTTTTATCTAATACCAGCTACTGCGAGCTAGACCAAGGAAGCTAGGACTTGGTGAGCTTAGCTGCCCATTTCTACATATGGTGAATGTTATGCTTGATGTTCGTGTTAATGAACTACTATAAACATTCAGGTACTGCATATGTGCATGGATTAAAGCATGCCTCAGGGGAGTTCGTTGTTATAATGGATGCAGATCTATCTCATCATGTATGATTCTTCACATTTTCTTCTCTATGTTATTTGGCATAGTTAAGCTATTTAAATAGTTCTATTACTTTTAGTTACTGAATATTCCTTTTTCTATTCTGAACAGCCAAAATATTTGCCAAGCTTCATCGGGTGAGAATCATATACTCAACGATGCTTTTGAATTTATCCAGAAAGAAAGATTGGATTTACAGCTTTGTATTTTGTTTTACTGAGGAAACTGGAAGGAGCTCTGCCTATTCTCTATTAGTAGAAGAGAAAAACATAATTATAGTGGTTGCTCGTTTTTCAACAGTAACACTACAGAGTTCACATGCAGACTACTCCCAACACTGCATTGCACACTTACACTTCATAGAGTCGCTATGTCGGGGTCAATCAAGTCCTCATTAGGCACACTCCACAGACCAAAAGATATCACCAAGGTGGACGGGGGCACTCATTCTGGCCACTCATTCTGGCCACCGTGAGAATCCAATTCTCGCCTTCTAGTACCTTATTCACTATTCTCTTTTTCCTGGCTGCCAGTTCGTACAGGCCCAAGGTGCAGTCGCAGAGAGGGATCCTCCAGCCCCATTGCTCTGCATATGATGCAAGGGTAGCACCACGGTCATTGTGGTGCCTCCACTCGATTGCTCGCTTTTTGCTTTCGCTGTGCTGCTGCATCTCCTTCTTTCTTGGATCCTCTATCAACGTGTGTTCTCGTGTGCTTTGTTTCTAGATAGATACAGGTTATAATTGTGTGGCAGTGATGAGAAATTGAAAGGCCGGTCTTACGGCTGCCTCCCAGACACGAATATTCGAGATCCTCTCGTCGTTCGTTCCGGGATGGTAGTAGCATGATGTGATATGATTCGGCGAAAGGTTTTCTCTGAGCCATTTCCCCCAGGTCTGGCATGGGCACTGACACTGCCCTACTGTATGCTTTGAAATATTGTGTACATTTAATCTGTTCTGTTTTGACTGGTCTACTCTCTTTGGCAAAATACGTCTTAATTAACCAGTTTGCTCTTGTCAGGTCTAGAAATGGAATCTTGGCTAACCAAGTCATAGATATGTACTTGTGTGTTAGTTGTTTGATTTAATGGCTCAGCGAAGTTTGGTGTAGCTGAGCTCTCCGAGCCCATGGGAAAAAAGTAATTAGGAGTTAGAAGAACCTATATAGCTTTTCTTTTAATCATGTTCCATCAATGACCAGGAAGCAAAAGGAAACCGGTGCTGACATTGTAACCGGCACCCGTTATGTTAGCAACGGTGGTGTCCATGGTTGGAATCTTATGCGTAAGTTGACTAGCAGGGGAGCGAATGTTCTAGCACAGACGTTGCTACAGCCCGGAGCTTCTGATCTGACTGGATCATTTAGGTGTGTCTCATTTTTATACGAATAGAACAAGCCCCTTATAATTTCTATTATTTGACACTTTTGCCGGTTTCCAAGGCTATATAAGCGAAGTGTTTTGGAGGATGTCATCTCCTGCTGCGTCAGCAAGGGCTATGTATTCCAAATGGAGATGATTGTCAGGGCTACTAGGAAAGGATATCACATCGAAGAGGTAATCGATTCCATTTTCATTTGTGTAAGGTTGGATTTAAAATATCTTGGCTTTGATAGTTGTAAACTTTGCTTGTCATGTCTAGGTCCCAATAACTTTCGTCGACAGGGTCTTCGGAATCTCAAAGCTCGGTGGATCTGAAATTGTCGGATATTTGAAAGGCCTTGTGTATCTGTTGCTCACAACATAGGGGAGACGCATGGTAGATGCTTGTTAGTGTTCTTTTTCCTTATGTTACCACAGCTTGAGTTACATGAATTTGCTAACATTCTCAGACTTAGTTGAATTATGTACACCAGTTTTTGTCTATGAGTATCCTTATGAATCGTGTGGCATCTTGTGTTCCGTGACTTGTAATTACTCAACTGCTTGCTACCTTGGGAGAACTATATGACTGTGTATTGATGAAAACAACTAGTTGGTCACTTGTGAACATTCCTTTTGCAGTTATCCTGCAAGTAAAATACATAAACAAGAGGAAAGGAAGCATAAGAACATTTCTTAATTCGTATGTTAATTTAACCGGTCCTAAGAGTGTAAAATACTCCAGGGAAGAACAAGCATATATTACATCAAAGGAACTACCTGGAAATTCTCTTTTTCCAACTTCTGTAAAGCACCCAAAAGAAGTTGGAATGCATTTCAGAAGAAGTTGCACAATGACAATACAACAAATACCAGAGAGCAGAGCGACCTATAAATTCTGAGAAACACAAGTTGCTGCCGGCCCACAGATGACTAAGTTAAGCCCACGGTTATAAAAAAATTGAAGTCAACCCCTACGACTTGATTTGCTAAAAAGGGTAGAAGAGAATTGCTCGGTTAATATGCGGAAAACTATTACAACACTCCCACAAGACAAGGCACCCGATCTACCTGGCTACCCACAAGATCCACGCACACCGCCAATGTGAGAAACGCCGTTGAGATTGTCTACGATCTGTCATCGTCATCACTTCTCCAACAAGCAACTCCGACTTCACCGTGGGCAACCAACCACGATCCTCAAAACAAATGCGGAACAAGAAACCTGTTGGCATATGCCAAGAAATCCACCAACCGGGTCGAGGACTAGGCAGCTCCGACTTCGTTAACAAGCCTCGTAGGAGAAAGAAGCGCACCTTGCACCAATATCGGTAACAAGCCTCATAGGAGAAAGACGCGCACCTTACACCAACATAGCCCAACCTGGTCATTGCATGGCATTGTTGCCACCAAGTCCGAGACAAAACCAAACGGTCGACGGCAAATGATATGCCGCGACCCCACTCTTCTTGCTGCCATCATCGTTGCCAACCAGCCACACCGTCGGTCAGGCACGTAACTACCACGATGACATACACATCCAGCACCAATGATGTGCAAGTTGGGTCAAAACTTTCAAGACAGCGCCCAGGGAAACAACATTAGAGATGCCATCACCGCCTGAATCCACATGAAGAGCTTGTCTGGAAGTTCCGGATCCACAACTATTGCCTACAATTCCTCTATCTGAAGCTGCATGTTATCATCAGCAGGTACTGCGATCATATCATGTCAGCCAATAATGAATGTTGTAACCCCCAAATATAGGTTTCTATTTTTGGGGGCCAGATACATCAACAAGAGTCAAGGTTTCGTACTCATCCTTTATAACCTTTATTGGTTAAGACCATTTTTTAGTCCGTTGGGTATAAAGATGTTTCACCACAAATGATTGAATTTGAGCTTGGTCATTAAGCAAAGATTTTCTTAGCCAAGATGATTTATAGTTGCCACTTCGGAACTAAGCATCCCACATTCCACAGCCAACAAGTATCAACGGCAAAAGAGGAGGGAAGGGGCCCATGAATTCATATAGAGCTGATCTGCAGCCGCTGTGCGAATTACACTACCTCAGTACCAAGGTACATAAATGGACAGAATGATTTGCATTGCATGCACCGAGGCCGTGACGCAGAATCAAGCTAGGTCTACTACCCAATTGGATGACCGTTCCAAAGCACTCTACAAGATAACCAAGCCATGTCATAAGGCCAGAACTTGAGACTTGAGGTCGATTCCGTTGAATATGAATGTTCCATTCAGTGGCACAAACTGCTTGGTCACCAGCTGGACAAGGGGCGAAACAACTTGTTAGTAAGATACAACAACATAATCCTACTGGTTATAGCTAGCTCGATAAGGTCGGCGAAGGGAGGAGCATACCTTGATAACTTCCTGGGAGGCCACTCCGCCTATGAAGGCAGCGACAGGGTGAATCTCTGCACCCGCAAACCGGCACACTTCAGCAATCAGGTCTTCGGACAAGGACGATCCCTTCAGACCCATGTCACTTAGCACCGAGACAGCAGCCTCCTTCAGCCTAGGAACATCCTCACCAATCTCACTAGTGAATCC